>NC_135232.1:51591557-52904682 GCF_051348905.1 Ranitomeya variabilis | reverse complement strand
GGGAAATATAAGACCTGACTCACCTCTAGAGAAATGCCCAAAAGGAGACAGAGGCCCCCCACATATATTGGCGGTGATTTTAGATGAAATAACAAACGCAGCAGGAAAATAGTTTTAGCAAATTTGAGGTCCGCTTTCTAGATAGCAGAAGACAGAAAGCACACTTTCATGGTCAGTAGAAAACCCTAACAAAACACCATCCAGAAATTACTTTAGGACTCTGGCATTAACTCATAATACCAGAGTGGCAATTCCTGATCAACAAGAGCTTTCCAGACACAGTAACGAAACTACAGCTGTGAACTGGAACCAAAAAACAAAAACAAACAAGGACGAAAGTCCATCTTATCTAGTAGATGTCTGGGAGCAGGAACAAGCACAGAGAGGCTTCTGATAACATTGTTGACCGGCAAGCAACTAACAGAGAAGCCAGGTTATATAGCGACACCCAGATCTGATGAGAACAGGTGAACAGGAAAGATGATGACACAAGTTCAATTCCACCAGTAGCCACCGGGGGAGCCCAGAATCCAAATTCACAACAGTCTACTTTCCAAAATGGTGTCACTTGTGGGGGGTTTAATGTTTAGGCACATCAGGGGCTCTCCAAACGCGACATGGCGTCCCATCTTAATTCCAGTCAATTTTGCATTGAAAAGTCAAATGGCGCTCCTTCCCTTCCGAGCTCTGCCATGCGCCCAAACAGTCGTTTATCCCCACATATGGGGTATCGGCGTACTCAGGAAAAATTGCACAACAACTTTTGTGGTCTAATTTCTTCTCTTACCCTTGGGAAAATAAAAATTGGGGGTGAAAAGATAATTTTTGTGAAAAAATATGATTTTTTATTTTTACGGCTCTGCATTATAAACTTCTGTGAAGCACTTGGTGGGTCAAAGTGCTCACCACACATCTAGATAAGTTCCTTAGGGGGTCTACTTTCCAAAATGCTGTCACTTGTGGGGGGTTTAACGTTTAGGCACATCAGGGGCTCTCCAAACGCGACATGGCGTCCCATCTTAATTCCAGTCAATTTTGCATTGAAAAGTCAAATGGCGCTCCTTCCCTTCCGAGCTCTGCCATGCGCCCAAACAGTCGTTTACCCCCACATATGGGGTATCGGCATACTCAGGACAAATTGCACAACAACTTTTGTGGTCTAATTTCTTCTCTTACCCTTGGGAAAATAAAAAATTGGGGGTAAAAAGATAATTTTTGTGAAAAAATATGATTTTTTATTTTTACGGCTCTGCATTATAAACTTCTGTGAAGCACTTGTTGGGTCAAAGTGCTCACCACACATCTAGATAAGTTCCTTAAGGGGTCTACTTTCCAAAATGGTGTCACTTGTGGGGGGTTTCAATGTTTAGGCACATCAGGGCTCTCCAAACGCAACATGGCATTCCATCTCAATTCCAGTCAATTTTGCATTGAAAAGTCAAATGGCGCTCCTTCCCTTCCGAGCTCTGCGGTGCGCCCAAACAGTGGTTTACCCCCACATATGGGGTATCGGCGTACTCAAAATAAATTGTACAACAACTTTTGGGGTCCATTTTCTCCTGTTACCCTTGGTAAAATAAAACAAATTGGAGCTGAAATAAATTTTGTGTAAAAAAAATTTAAATGTTAATTTTTATTTAAACATTCCAAAAATTCCTGTGAAACACCTGAAGGGTTAATAAATTTCTTGAATGTGGTTTTGAGCACCTTGAGGGGTGCAGTTTTTAGAATGGTGTCACACTTGGGTATTTTCTATCATATAGACCCCTCAAAATGACTTCAAATGAGATGTGGTCCCTAAAAAAAAATGGTGTTGTAAAAATGAGAAATTGCTGGTCAACTTTTAACCCTTATAACTCCCTAACAAAAAAAATGTTGGTTCCTAAATTGTGCTGATGTAAAGTAGACATGTGGGAAATGTTACCTATTAAGTATTTTGTGTTACATATGCAGCGCCCCAGAGTTCTGGTCGTTGCAGTACTGTGGCTTCGCCGCTAAGGGGAGCCATGGTACGTTCGATGGCACCGAAGGAGTTCCTCCAATCAGGTATCACAGACACCAATATGTTTCACAGCTGGGCCTCCGGGGGGAGCTAAGGGTGCTATTCATTAGGCCACTCCCCACCATAGTGGGTAAACTGGGGGTCAGGCAGGAAGTTAGAGGAGAACGCTGACGGGATTGAACGGAGCAACACCCTGTGGCAGGGGGTGTTGTGAAGGGAGAGACTGTAGGGTCTCTGCCAGGGGTGGGATCCTGGCAGAGGCTTGGCATTGAAAGAACGTAACGGGTCCGCGCAGGCTCCTGGAAGCGGCGGGACTCAAGAAAGGATTAGAAGCGAGATAGATTGTGCTGAGTGAGAAACGAGATCAAGCAGAAGGAGAATACCAGCAGGGGTTTTGTTGAAAGAGGCAGCACCCTGCTGAGGCGCAATACCGGTGGCCGGAACGCCGAGGGAGTGGATTAGAATACAGCTTCAAGCCATACTCCAAACAGCGGCAGGACAGTCGGTCTCAGGCGGGCTGTCTACCACATATCACCTATGAAGTCTTGGGGGGCAATTGCGGGAGAGGGGCGACTCTAGGGTCCCGGAAGAACTCCAGGCCTACCTGACAAACGGGTGCCATTCCAACCTGAATACAGGGAAGGGGTGGATTACAGAGGAACATCAAATCGAGTTGTGAGGGAACTTAAGAAACAGACACAACCGTTGTGGGGTTACTTTCCGTAAGCACAGCAGGGGAGGACTACAACACATAGCGCTAGAAGGAAGGCACAGATTTCCACCTGAGAGGAGAACTCTGGAGGTGCCATTGGACCGGCCGGACTTGCGTAGCCTGGTGAACTGTGTTCCGGACTGAGGACTCAGAGATCTCCAGTAAAGAGGTAAAGAGACTGCAACCTGGTGTCCTCGTTATTTGCTGCGACTTACACCCCACAACCGCTACACTACCCCACCGCTACCATTACTACCACCTATTACACCGGACGTCCCCCACTGACGGACAGGGCCACGGACCGGGTCTAGCCACCGTGACAACCCCGAGACTGAGACCCAGAGGCCCGGCTCCGGGTATCCCCTCGGCCCTGCGGCGGTGTGGGGGCGCGTCGCACATATCTCTGTGATTTAAGGGCATAAAAATTCAAAGTTGGAAAATTGCGAAATTTTCAAAATTTTCGCCAAATTTCCGTTTTTTTCACAAATAAATGCAAGTTATATCGAAGAAATTTTACCACTATCATGAAGTACAATATGTCACGAGAAAACAGTGTCAGAATCGCCAAGATACGTTGATGCGTTCCAGAGTTATAAACTCATAAAGGGACAGTGGTCAGAATTGTAAAAATTGGCCCAGTCATTAACGTGCAAACCACCCTTGGGGGTAAAGGGGTTAAAAAGCACCTACTCAGTGCGACTAACAATGGTTAAAAAAATAAAAAATAATAATCTTGAACCAGGAGGTGGATGTCCAATTGGAGGAGGAAGTTGAAGTGGCTGCGGCAGTGTAGGTGGGAAAGGTGTAGGAGGAGGAGGTATCCAACACTGATTTTATTTTTATTTGTTTTTTTGATTTTTTTTTAGGTACTCTAAACACAGGCAGTGTAATAATCTTCTTGCAACTCTCTCCCTGTAAATAGACCATGTAAAATTCTGCACTTTTGTGGGAGGTGAAAACAATGAGGAGAGCATCAAGTAGGGTACGTGGCTGTGTTGCTGGGGGCAGTGATGTAGTTGCTGCAGGGAAAGAGAGGCCGTGGTCAATCAGTGCCTGCTAAGCATCAAAATGAAACACCTTCCTCTGGTGCACGCAGGCGTCAAGACGTTCTGTGTCATTTCATAGGCTGCTGGATAAATAGTGAGGCCAGAACAGGTAGAGGTGGATTTAAATTAGTTGGCAGAGAGTGCCTTCAGTTCCTTCATTTTGTTTTTCACCTAGTCGCCTGCTTAAAGCACAGATTTTGCACCTGCGAGTGACTCATGGGCATCTGCCTTCTACCTCACCCCCTTGCAAACCAGGCAAGGAATCTGAGCCCAAAGCCATGAAACAGTGACTTCTGTTTTTTGATGAGTCTCTTGGCTGTGATTACGGTCAGCAGACCACAGCGGCACATCTCTGATGATGATGATAAAACACAGTTGCCAACTGCTGCAGCTTTCTGCTGTGGTTTAGTACAGAAAGGAGGGCAGGGGTGAGGACTGGGTGGAACATGATACGGAAGATTATTATTTTTTTTTTTTAGAACACCATTGATTCCGTGGTGCTGTACATGGGAAGGGGTTACATACAAAACACAAATGTAAATTACAATGAACAAACTAATAGTGACAGACAGGTACAGTGGGAAGAAGGCCCTGCCCTTGCCACCTTACATTCTACAGGATAATGAGGCAGGAGACAGTGGGCTTAGGGGTTGCAGCAGCTCTGGTGTTGGTGAGGTGATTGCAGGCTGTAAGGCTACGTTCACATTTGCGGTCAGCGCCGCAGCGTCGGGCGCCGCAGCGGCGCCGCATGCGTCATGCGCCCCTATACTTAACATGGGGGCGCATGGACATGCGTTGTGCTGCGTTTTGCGCCGCATGGCCGCAAGCGTTGGACGCAAGAAACGCTTCAAGTTGCATTTTTTTTGCGTCCAACTTGCGGGCAAAAACGACGCATGCGGCGCAAAACGCAGCGTTTTAGCGTGCGTTTTGCCGCGTTTTTGTTTGCGTTGTGCGCTGCGGCGCACAACGCAAATGTGAACGTAGCCTAAGCTGTTGTGAAAACATGGATTTTCAAGTTCCACTTAAAAGTTCCGAATATAGGGGATAATCGGATGTGTTGGGCCACAGAATTCTGCAGGATTGGGGATACTTGGGAGAAGTCTTGCAGATGATTGGATGAGGAACGTACGATTGTAGAGGAATGAAGGAGCTCTTGGGAGGACTAAAGATCACATGGTGGGTTATATATGGGGGAGACAGATTATGTACAGCTTTGAAGGTCAGTGCAAGGCCGGAGTCACACTACTGTATAATACGGATAAGTGCTATGCTATAAAAAAAATCGCATAGCACTCAGACCAATGTTAATCTATGGGGCAGCCCCATCATCCGTTTTTTTTTCTCGGCCGAATTATACGTGCGAGTGAAAAAGCAGCATGCCGAGACTCGTCAATGCAAGTCTATGGGTGCGAGAAAACCTCACACACCGCACGGACCATCAGTGTGACTTTTGCGAGAAATGCGCGCCAGTGTCCTTTCAAATTCAGTGCGGTGTACAGTAAAATCACACTGACAGGTTAGAATAGAATAGCATAGATATATACACATAGTATAGGTGTATATATATATATATATATATATATATATATATATGTCATTGACACACATACTGTATATATATATATATATATGTATATATAGACTGTATACATGTTTTCAAGAATATTTGAGCCCGTGGATCCATTATATGTCCATTTTGCAAGCCATCAAGAAAATCTCGCCATACGGATGTCACACGGATGCTTACATGCGAGAAAATTGCATCCTCATATTGCACAGTGATGACATACGGATCACTGTTTAGGGAACATTTCTGCGATTCTCGTCCGTGTAAAATCACCAATTTTTTGTACGTTGTGTGTGACCAGAAGGGGGAGCTCTAATCCCGGTTTCAGTGGAACTTCTATATATATATATATATATATATATATATATATATATATATATATATTCTGGTCTGGAGGAAAAGTTAGTCTGTGAGAGGAGTCGGTGAGTGCCAGACAGCAGAGTGGAGCAGTCTGAGGCAGAGAGAGAAAGAGAGGGGCCGTGCAGCCAAGAGATGTGCTGCAGCGCTTGGAAAGAGAGAAAAGGAAGCAGAACAGATTGTATAGAGCATGAAGGAGGAAAGAAGCAAAGGAGAGTGAGGAGCTGGGGGTTAGCTGCGACTGGGCTACATCTAAGCTAGAGCGTGGATACTGGTAGCCAGAAGACCGAGGTTGTGGGGGTTACTCCATGCCCCACATCAGAAACCGGCGGGACAGCTGATTGCAAGTTACCTGCCCACCATTGACACCTGAGGACACAGTAGCAGAATAGAGCCCGAGTCGTGATGGAGACCCTGTAAAAAGGCTCAAGTTACCTGTCGTATGGGTTAGTGTCCTACCAACCTGGGGGATGGAAAAGAAAATGTGAGGACCTTGTGTGGGGCCAAAGGCAGCAAGGGACTACACTACAGCCGTAGTAGGAAGGTGTTGTGAACTGTGTTTCTGGGCTCCCTCTGGTGGTCACTAACGGTATTGTGTTAGGTATGTCTTGTTGCAGGCCTGAGCTCCAGCTGTGTCATTAAGCAGCGGGTGTTTCCTATTTGAGTCTCCTCTGGACTCAGTCTCTTGCCTGGCATCGTTGTATCCAGACCTATTTGGTCTCCTCCGGATTCCTTTCAGTCTGCCTCATGCAAGAAAAGCTAAGTCTGTTTTTGTACAATTTGGATCGTTTGCATTATTCAGTGTTTTTGTCCAGCTTGCTTTACATTTGATTTTTGACTCGCTGGAAGCTCTAGGGGGCTGATATTCTCCCTCCACACCGTCAGTCGGTGTGGGGGTTCTTGAATGTTCAGCGTGGATGTTTTGTAGGGTTTTCTGCTAACCGCATAGTCCACTATCTATTTTCTGCTATCTAGACTATTGGGCCTCACTTTGCTGAATCTAGTTCATCTCTACGTTTGTGTTTTCCTCTTGCCTCACCGTTATTATTTGTTGGGGGCTTTCTATATCTTTGGGGTTCAATTTCTCTGGAGGCAAGCGAGGTCTTATTTTTTCCCTCTAGGAATAGTCAGTTCTCCGGCTGGCTCGAGACGTCTAGAACCAACGTAGGCACGTTCACCGGCTACTTTTAGTTGTTTGTGTCAGGATCAGGTATGCGGTTAGCCCAGTTTCCACCTCCCTAGAGCAGTATTTATATTTTTGCTATCTTGCCGGAATATCAGAGATCCTCTGCCATTGGGATCATAACAGAATGCCAGGCCTAAAGAAAATGTTTAATGCATCGCAGAAGCGGGATTAAAAAGAAGTTCTGAGGTTTTTTTTGTTTTTTTTGCTGCAGTTTGCCTAGCTTCTTCCATCCCCTTTTTCTCTGAGTGGCTGAAACTCTGCTGCAGATATGAATGTCCAGACTTTGACTTCTAGTGTGGATCAGCTTGCTGCTAGGGTGCAAAGCATTCAGGATTTTGTTATCCATAGCCCTATGTCTGAACCAAAAATACCTATTCCTGAGCCGTTTTTTGGAGATAGATCTAAATTCCTGAATTTTAGGAATAATTGTAAATTGTTTCTGTCTCTGAAACCTCGTTCCTCTGGTG
This sequence comes from Ranitomeya variabilis, assembly GCF_051348905.1. Classification (NCBI taxonomy): domain Eukaryota; kingdom Metazoa; phylum Chordata; class Amphibia; order Anura; family Dendrobatidae; genus Ranitomeya; species Ranitomeya variabilis. The sequence continues at coordinate 52,897,345 of NC_135232.1, read as the reverse complement.
ATTCCGCTCAGCAAGTTAAGATTGTTATTTCCTTCTTGCGCGGCGACCCTCAGGATTGGGCCTTCTCTCTGGCGCCAGGAGATCCTGCATTGGTGAATGTTGATGCGTTTTTTCTGGCACTTGGTTTGCTTTATGAGGAGCCTAATCTTGAAAATCAGGCTGAAAAAATGTTGCTGGTTATCTCTCAGGGTCAGGACGAAGCTGAGGTATATTGCCAAAAATTTCGGAAATGGTCCGTGCTTACTCAATGGAATGAGTGCACACTGGCCGCAAATTTCAGAAATGGTCTTTCTGAAGCCATTAAAGATGTGATGGTGGGGTTTCCTATCCCTACAGGTCTAAATGATTCAATGGCTCTAGCCATTCAAATTGATCGACGTTTGCGGGAGCGCAAATCTGATAATCCTTTGGCGGTGCTGTCTGAACGGTCACCTGATTCTATGCAATGTGACAGAATTCTGACCAGAGCCGAGCGACAAAATCATAGACGTCAAAATGGGTTGTGTTTCTACTGTGGCGATTCAACACATGTTATCTCAGCATGCTCTAAACGTTTAAAGAAAAAAGTTAATCCTGTCGCCATTGGTACTTTTCAGCCTAAGTTTATTTTGTCTGTGACTTTAATTTGTTCATTATCTTCTTACTCAGTTATGGCTTTTGTGGATTCTGGTGCTGCTTTAAGTCTGATGGATCTGTCATTTGCCAAGCGCTGCGGTTTTGTCCTGCAGCCTTTGGAAAATCCTATTCCTCTTAGAGGAATTGATTCTACGCCATTGGCAGAGTATAAACCTCAGTATTGGATGCAGGTGACCATGTGCATGACTCCTGTACATCAGGAGGTGATTCGTTTTTTGGTACTGCATAAAATGCATGATGTTGTCGTTTTGGGTCTGCCATGGTTACAGGCCCATAATCCAGTTTTAGATTGGAAAGCTATGACTGTGTCTAGTTGGGGGTGTCAGGGGATTCATGGCAATTCTCCATTGGTGTCTATTGCTTCTTCTACTCCTTCTGAGATCCCTGAGTTTTTGTCAGACTTTCAGGATGTATTTAATGAGGCCAGGTCCAGTGCCCTTCCTCCTCATAGGGACTGTGATTGTGCTATAGATTTGATTCCTGGTAGTAAGTTTCCTAAGGGACGACTCTTTAATTTATCTGTGCCAGAGCATGCTGCGATGCGGAGCTATATAAAGGAGTCTTTGGAGAAGGGACATATTCGCCCATCCTCGTCCCCTCTTGGTGCAGGATTCTTTTTTGTGGGCAAGAAGGACGGGTCTCTGAGACCTTGTATTGATTATCGTCTTCTGAATAAGATCACTGTTAAATTTCAGTATCCTTTGCCATTGTTGTCTGATTTGTTTGCTCGGATTAAGGGATCCAGTTGGTTCACCAAGATAGATCTTCGTGGTGCGTATAACCTTGTGCGCATAAAGCAGGGAGATGAATGGAAAACGGCATTTAATACGCCTGAGGGTCATTTTGAGTACCTGGTGATGCCTTTCGGATTATCTAATGCTCCTTCTGTGTTTCAGTCCTTCATGCATGACATCTTCCGGAAATATCTGGATAAATTTATGATTATTTATCTGGATGATATTTTGGTTTTTTCTGATGATTGGGAGTCCCATGTGAACCAGGTCAGGATGGTGTTTCAGGTTTTGCGGGAGAATGCTCTATTTGTGAAGGGCTCAAAATGTATCTTTGGGGTACAGAAGGTTTCTTTTTTGGGTTTTATTTTTTCCCCTTCTACTGTGGAGATGGACCCAGTTAAGGTCCGTGCCATTCATGACTGGACTCAGCCCACGTCTGTTAAGAGCCTGCAGAAGTTCTTGGGCTTTGCTAATTTTTACCGTCGTTTTATCGCTAATTTCTCCAGCGTGGTTAAACCTTTGACGGATATGACCAAGAAGGGTTCTGATGTTGCGAATTGGTCTCCTGCGGCCGTGGAGGCCTTTCGGGAGCTGAAGCGTCGGTTTACTTCAGCGCCAGTCTTGTGCCAGCCGGATGTCTCTCTTCCCTTCCAGGTTGAAGTTGATGCTTCTGAAATTGGTGCAGGGGCTGTTTTGTCGCAAAAAAGTTCTGATGGCTCCGTGATGAAGCCATGCGCCTTCTTTTCAAGGAAATTTTTGCCTGCTGAGCGGAACTACGATGTTGGTAATCAGGAGTTGTTGGCCATGAAGTGGGCATTTGAGGAGTGGTGACATTGGCTCGAGGGAGCTAGACATCGTGTGGTGGTCTTGACTGATCATAAAAATCTGATTTACCTCGAGTCTGCCAAGCGCCTGAATCCTAGACAGGCCCGTTGGTCGTTGTTTTTCTCCCGTTTTGACTTTGTGGTCTCGTACCTGCCTGGTTCGAAGAACGTGAAGGCTGATGCACTTTCTAGGAGTTTTGTGCCTGATTCTCCGGGAGTCTCTGAGCCGGCTGGTATTCTCAGAGAGGGAGTAATTTTGTCTGCCATTTCCCCAGATTTGCGACGAGGGCTGCAGAAATTTCAGGCTGATAGGCCTGATCGTTGTCCACCAGAGAGATTGTTTGTCCCTGATGGATGGACCAACAGAGTTATTTCTGAGGTTCATTCTTCGGTGTTGGCGGGACATCCTGGGATTTTCGGTACCAGAGATTTGGTGGCCAGGTCCTTTTGGTGGCCTTCCTTGTCGCGGGATGTGCGTTCTTTTGTGCAGTCCTGTGGGATTTGTGCTCGGGCTAAGCCTTGCTGTTCTCTTGCCAGCGGGTTGCTTTTGCCCTTGCCTATCGCAAAGAGGCCTTGGACGCACATTTCCATGGATTTCATTTCGGATCTTCCGGTGTCTCGGAAGATGTCTGTCATCTGGGTGGTGTGCGATCGTTTTTCTAAAATGGTCCATTTGGTGCCCTTGCCTAAGTTGCCTTCCTCCTCTGATTTGGTTCCTTTGTTCTTTCAGAATGTGGTTCGTTTGCATGGCATCCCTGAGAATATTGTATCTGACAGAGGATCCCAGTTTGTGTCCAGATTCTGGCGATCCTTTTGTGCTAAGATGGGTATTGATTTGTCTTTTTCGTCGGCTTTTCATCCTCAGACTAATGGCCAGACCGAGCGTACTAATCAGACGTTAGAGACTTATTTGAGATGTTTTGTTTCTGCTGATCAGGACGACTGGGTTACCTTTTTGCCACTGGCCGAGTTTGCCCTTAATAATCGGGCTAGTTCTGCCACCTTGGTGTCACCCTTTTTCTGCAACTCTGGTTTTCATCCTCGTTTCTCCTCGGGTCAGGTTGAGCCTTCTGACTGTCCTGGGGTTGATTCTGTGGTGGATAGGTTGCAGCGGATTTGGAACCATGTGGTGGACAATTTGAAATTGTCACAAGACAAGGCCCAGCGGTTTGCCAACCGCCGCCGCGGTGTGGGTCCCCGACTTCGTGTTGGGGATTTGGTTTGGTTGTCTTCTCGGCATGTTCCTTTGAAAGTCTCCTCTCCTAAGTTCAAGCCTCGCTTTATCGGTCCTTATAAGATTTTGGAAATCCTTAACCCGGTGTCTTTTTGCTTGGACCTTCCAGCGTCTTTTGCTATTCATAATGTGTTCCATAGGTCCTTGTTGCGGCGGTACGTGGTGCCTATGGTTCCTGCTGTTGAGCCTCCTGCCCCGGTTTTGGTTGAGGGCGATTTGGAGTACGTGGTGGAGAAGATTCTGGATTCTCGTATCTCTAGACGGAAACTCCAGTATTTAGTTAAGTGGAAAGGCTATAGTCAGGAGGATAATTCCTGGGTTGTCGCCTCTGATGTTCATGCGGCTGATTTGGTTCATGCCTTTCACGCTGCTCATCCTGATCGCCCTGGGGGTCTTGGTGAGGGTTCGGTGACCCCTCCTCAAGGGGGGGGTACTGTTGTGAACTGTGTTTCTGGGCTCCCTCTGGTGGTCACTAACGGTATTGTGTTAGGTATGTCTTGTTGCAGGCCTGAGCTCCAGCTGTGTCGTTAAGCAGCGGGTGTTTCCTATTTGAGTCTCCTCTGGACTCAGTCTCTTGCCTGGCATCGTTGTATCCAGACCTATTTGGTCTCCTCCGGATTCCTTTCAGTCTGCCTCATGCAAGAAAAGCTAAGTCTGTTTTTGTACAATTTGGATCGTTTGCATTATTCAGTGTTTTTGTCCAGCTTGCTTTACATTTGATTTTTGACTCGCTGGAAGCTCTAGGGGGCTGATATTCTCCCTCCACACCGTCAGTCGGTGTGGGGGTTCTTGAATGTTCAGCGTGGATGTTTTGTAGGGTTTTCTGCTAACCGCATAGTCCACTATCTATTTTCTGCTATCTAGACTATTGGGCCTCACTTTGCTGAATCTAGTTCATCTCTACGTTTGTGTTTTCCTCTTGCCTCACCGTTATTATTTGTTGGGGGCTTTCTATATCTTTGGGGTTCAATTTCTCTGGAGGCAAGCGAGGTCTTATTTTTTCCCTCTAGGGGTAGTCAGTTCTCCGGCTGGCTCGAGACGTCTAGAACCAACGTAGGCACGTTCACCGGCTACTTTTAGTTGTTTGTGTCAGGATCAGGTATGCGGTTAGCCCAGTTTCCACGTCCCTAGAGCAGTATTTATATTTTTGCTATCTTGCCGGAATATCAGAGATCCTCTGCCATTGGGATCATAACAGGAAGGCTTCTAACCCCACCTGGTAAGGGGGACTCCTGACTTGCTTCCAAGCCGGCCGGACCATACCTGCACCTGTGATCCGGTACCCTGGACTATGGCTGCCTGAACCCTTCAGTAAACCAGGTAAAGAGACAGCAATTCTGTGTCCTCCGTTTATTCTGGAAACACACCACTCTGGCCGAACACACCGGGAGCCCTGGGGGACCCAGCTTCACCTGTGGGAAGCGATACCATCTATGCTGCAGTACTATCACCCCCAGAGGACCCCTTTAAGCAGCGTTGGTCACCCGTGACCAAATACCACAGGTGGCATCACAAACTTTATAACTTTATTCAATCCCTTTAAAGACTATCCCTTTTACAGGACACCCAGGGCCACGGACTGGGGTGCCGCCGCCGTGACACATCCCTTTAAGTACCGGACCTGGTACTGAGTACCCCACAGCCCTGGCGGGTGTTCCAGATACATTGTGGAATTAAGAGACAATGAAGACACATTCATAGGGGAGAAGCGGAGAGGAGTAGGGAGGACAGAAGTGGATTAGTAGAGCAGCAGAGTTACAGACAGACTGAAAAGGTGTGATGATGCAATGGGGGATGATAAAATCTTAGACCCGACATAGAGTCAAACCCATCCTATAATACAAGTAAACACAAATTGCAGTTTTTAAATGAAGGTCTTTATTTTTAAGGGAAAATAAATCCAAACCTACAGGGCCCTGTGTGAGAAAGTGATTACCTCCTTAACTTAAGACTGTATGGCACTACAAAGAAATGCCTCACTACACCATTACTGACTCACTGCCAAACAGGTCATGGTGGAGGATGTTGCAGGCAGCAGAACGTTCTCCGCGGTGTCTCCAGACTCTGTCACATCTGTCACATGTGCTCAGTGTAAACCTGCTCTCATCCGTGAAGAGCAAAGGGCGCCAATGTCAAATCTGCCAATCCTGGTGTTCTCTGGCAAATGCCAATCACCTTGCACAGTGTTGGACTGTAAGCACAACACTCACTTATGGACGTCGGGCCCTCATACCACCCTCATGGAGTCTGTTTCTGACAGTTTGAGCAGACACATGGATGTTAGTGGCCTGGTGGAGGGCTCTTGCATTGCTTCTTTTCCTCCTTGCACAAAGGAGGTGGTAGTGGCCCTGCTGCTGGGTTGTTACAATCCTACGGACCCCTCCACGTCTCCTGGTGTACTGGCCTGTCTTGTGGTATCTGCTCCATTCTCTGGACACTGTGCTGACAAACACAGCTACCTTTCTTGCCACAGCTCACACTGATGTGCCAACCTGGTTGAGCTGCTCTACCTGAGCAACTTCTGTGGGTTGTAGACACTGCCACGTGCTACTGTACAGTACCTATAGGGGTGAGAGCAATGACATAATGCAAAAGTGACCAAAACAACAGCCAAAAATGATGAGAAAAGAGAAATGGTCTGTGGTCACCCCCTGCAGCACCACTTCTTTATGGGGGTTGTCTTGCTAATTGCCTATCATTTCTACCTGTTGTCTATTCCATTTGCACAACAGCAGGAGGAGTTGATTCACAATCAGTGTTGCTTCCTAACTGGACAGGTTGATTTCACCGCAATGTGATTGACTTGCAATTACATTGTGTTGTTTAAGTGTTCCCTTTTGTTTTTTTGAGCAGTGTATAATGCACCCGAGAAAAAACAAAAATGCCAAAATGGAAAATCGAAAGGTCGTGAAGGGGTTAATGGGGTCATTACTTGTTTTGGTATGCTTAAGGTGATCCCTATTTTAGAGGTGACACACTCTTTCTGCTCTTGATTGGCCAGTACATGGGAGCAAAGGACTACAAACTCTGTAACAAGCATAATAATCCAATTAAGACATTGTATGTATGTTCCAGTGATACTTGAAAGCCTTGATGAAGATGGTGGGACAGCACAAAAGAATTCCATCAAGATCTGCATCAGAGAAGTGATATACACTTTTTTTTTCCAACCAGGTATTTTTCAAAACTTTTTCCAGGAAAAAAAAAAAACTTAAAAAAACTCATGTGTGAACAAAACCTAAGTTCACAGTCAGAATCAACTTCTGCCCTACCTGAATATTATTAGATAAAACAATTTATGTGACATTACATTTCTTCTCCAAACACAGAAATCTATTTCTGTAGACACATTTTTCCCATTAGCGGGGAGATACTGGCATCTCCGTGTAAAGGTCACAGTCATAGAGAAGTTGGCTCAAAATGTGGAAAAAGTGATGTTCAAAACATTCATACAATTACTGGTACTGCGCCGTCTAGACGGTTTTAGGTGATGTCCAAGCAAGACATGATTAAAGAGTAGCTGCGGATATTATACAATAGGGAAAGTCTAACAAGAAACTGGTGACATCCTTGAAAATGTGATCCGGGGGTCACTTATACACTGGAAAAAATACTCTTTGTGGAACGTTTCATTGTTATCAAATGCTTTTAACTGCTACAGTCCCAAAGATATTGGCAAACATTACCCTTTTCTGCTGCTTATTCCGGACTTGTCCAGAAAAAAATAGTATTGTAAATGATATGGGGGGCAATGACCTCAAATTTGTCCCAGACCGGACCCCTCTTTCTGAGTTTTTTTCGTACATGAGGTTTTAACGCTGTACAAAAAAAATTCTAGTTCGGATATTGAAATAAGTTTTACACCTTCTTTTCTCGATACATTGGGCTTTATTTTTATGTCATTTTTATATTACGGTACTTCTTTTTTTTGCTGGTCTTGGGCAGGAAATGTAAAAAAATAAGAAAATATGTTTGAATTTTCAACATTCATTTATTTTTTTTTATACTTCCACAAAGATCTGGAAAAATATTTTAAATTTCGCTCCTCATTACGTAGAAATTACTTTTATATATTTAACATATTTTTTTTATGGGGGCAGGGATAAAAACAATGATTTAGATTGGTCAGTTTCTTTTATTTTGCTTTATGTATTTAATTAATTATTTACTTTTTTCTATTTTATTTGGGCTTTTTTATTTATGTATTAATTTATTCAAACATTGTGCCCCCATAAGGTCTTAAATTAATGTTGGGGGCTAGTTTAACATAATATATTATTTTTATTGATGATTTCACCGTTACTGGGAAAGGTATAACAGCCACAGTTAAAGGGGAAATTCAGTCACCTTGCTGCATACAAGTGCTGACTGGTTCACCTAGGACCCAGAAGCTGCTGTTCCTGCCCTACATGAAACGATCACATGACCCCTAAGAGCAGAGAAGTAAGCACTGTCAGTGCTTCAAAATCTGTATATGCAAATGTTGGATCAGCTTGTCTATACAGCGATTGAGAAGGTAAACATGGTAATGAACCATGGTTATCTTCTCCATGAGGAGTCTGGTTGTGTCTGACAGCATACTCTTCATCCCCAAAGCTGCACTATTTCCACGGTCTTCGAGGATGTTTATAGTCAAAAGTAGGCAGTCTTGGTGCAGTTAAATCAAGTTTTTTCTTTAAAAATATTTTAAAAAATTATATATATATATATATATATATATATATAAATATATATATAATTTTTTTTGTTATTATTTTTTTAAACCCTGAAATCTACAGATATACAGACATTGTCACCCTTGAAATGAATGCAGATAATAAAATATTTCTGCGAGAAAATTATTGCAATCACAGATGTTGTTTTACACATGTTTATTTCCTTTGTGTGTATTGGAACAATGCAAAAAAACAGAGGATAAAAAGGCTTATTGGATATAATTTCTCACTAAAATCCAAAAATGGGCCAGACAGAATTGTTGGCTCCTTTCCAAAGGGTAAACAACTTTGTTTCAAGCATTTGATGCTCGTTTAAACTCAACTGTGGCAAGTTACAGGTATGGGCAATATGAAAATTACACCTGAAACCAGATAAAAAAGTTGACTTAATCTTTGCAATGTGTGTCTGTGTGCGCCACACTAAGCATGGAGAACAGACAGAGGAGAAAAGAACTGTCTGAGGACTTGGGAACCAAAATTGTTGAAGCATATCAACAATCTCAAGGTCACAAGTCCATCTCTAGAGATCTTGATGTTCCTTTGTCCACAGTGAACAACATAATCAAGAAGTTTTCAACTCATGGCACTGTAGCTAATCTCCCTGGACATGGACGGCAGAGAAAAATTTATGAAAGGTTGCAACACAGGATAGTCTGTATGGTGGATAAGCAGCCCCAACCAAGTTCCAAAGAAATTAAAGCTGTCCTGCAGGCTCAGGGTGCAGCAGTGTCAGCGCAAACTATATATCAACATTTGAATTAAATGAAATGCTCTTGCAGGAAACTCAGCAGTTTGCCAATATGTACGTGAGTAAGCCAAAATTCTTCTGGGAGTTTATTAGACAGATGAGACCAACATAGAGCGTTTTGGTAAAGCATATTATTCTACTGTTTACTGAAAACAGAATGAGGCCTACAAAGAACAGAACAAAGTACCTACAGTCAAAATGGTTAGAGTTCAAAGATGTTTTGGGATTGTTTTGCTGCCTCTGGCACTGAGTGCCTTGACTGTGTGCAAGGAATCATGGATTCTGAAGATTTCAAAATCTCTGCGGGTGATCTGCGGGTGACTCTGGATGCATAGTGGACATGGGATTTCTTGAAATCCCATCCACCATGCTGTAGCATCTGGATGCTGCGGGCTGGATGCTACGGAAGTACACAGCGTCCACCCCGCAGCGTTTACTGACCGTGATCACCTACCCTAAAGGGTGTGCAACCAAATATTAAGTTTAGGCAGCCAACAATTTTGTTTGATGTATATTTGTGGGTTTCTAGCAAATTATGTCCAATGTGCCTGTTGTCCAAATAAACAGGTATATAACAAAATGTGTGTAATTACATTTATTTTCTGGGAGAAACATTTCATTTTCTGGAAGAATTTCAAGACTACTAAGGCTGGTTTCACATTTGCGTTTTTTGCCGCTGCGTTTTAGCCCAAAAAAACGCATGCTTTTTTTTCCTATATTTAACATTAAAAATGCATGCGTTTTTTTGTATGCGTTTTGCCGCGTTTGACGACGCATGCGTCGTTTCTATGCTTGCGTTTGGTTGCAGAAATGCAACATGTAGTAATTTCTAGAGGCGTTTTTTTGCCGCAAAAAAATGCATGCGTTTTTTTGCGGCAAAAAACGTATTGCTGTCTATGTAAACGCATGCGTTTTTAAGCACATGCGTTTGCTTGCATTTTAATAGAAAAAAACAAGAATACACACTGATAAGCCACCCCCCACCATCCAGGTGATAAAGGGATCCAAACCCTAACCCTAACCCATAAGCCACCCCCCACCATCAAGGTGATAAAGGGGTCCAAACCCTAACGCTAACCCTAGCCCTAAATCACCGCGAATGAAGGTAATGTAGGTCAATGACCTGTAGTTACCTTCATTCGCGGTGATGCGCCCCCTGCTGGATGTCCCTCGAACGTGGGAAAATATTCAGAAAAGTTACCAGGCTCGAGGTCATATGAGGACATCCAGCAGAGGGCGCATCACTGCGAATGAAGGTAATGTAGGTCAATGACCTGTAGTTACCTTCATTCGCGGTGATGCGCCCCCTGCTGGATGTCCTCATATGACCTCGAGCCTGGTAACTTTTCTGAATATTTTCCCACGTTCGAGGGACATCCAGCAGGGGGCGCATCACCGCGAATGAAGGTAACTACAGGTCATTGACCTACATTACCTTCATTCACCGGGGTCACAGGCACGAGCACAGCTGCATTAGCAGAGCTCCTGCCTGTAAAATATTTTAACCCCTTCAGATGGATTTACATCGTGGGACGTGACAGATCATCGGAAGGTATGTATATTGTTGGTTTATTATTTTTCCTTTGTTACAGAGCGAGGGTCTTCAGGTGGATTGAGAGAGCAATAAAATATTAAAACAACCTGTGTGTTTATTTCATTAAAATACTTTGCAATATTGTGTGTGTGTTTTTTTTAACCATTTCATACAATTGGATTAATAATGGATAGGTGTCATAATTGACGCTTCTCCATTATTAAACTGGATTAATGTCACCTTACAATAGCAAGGTGACATTAACCCTTCATTACCCCATATCCCACCGCTACACGGGAGTGGGAAGAGAGTGGTCAAGTGCCAGAATAGGCGCATCTTCCAGATGTGCCTTTTCTGGGGTGGCTGGGGGCAGATGTTTGTAGCCAGGGGGGGCCAATAACCATGGACCCTCTCTAGGCTATTAATATCTGCCCTCAGTCACTGGCTTTACCACTCTGGCGGAGCAAATTGCGCGGGAGCCCACGCCAATTTTTTCCGCGATTTAACCTTTAAATTTAATAGCTACAGCGCCGAAATTTTGCACATACACACTACTAACATTAGTAGTGTGGAATATGAAAAAAAAAGGGGGATATGACATGGTTTACTGTATGTAAACCATGTCTCATATCATGTCCGGTTTAGGCAGGAGAAATGAAAAGCAGGCAATTGAATTACCGGCTTTTCTGCTATATCGCGCTGAAGTAAATATAAAAATATATAGATTTCCCATTGACTTGCATTGGGTTTCATGTTTCGGCCGATCCCCTGACCCCGACTTTTCAAGAAGATCGGCCGATTTCACTCGACTTTTGAGAAAGCCTGGTTTCGCGAAACCCGACTCGACCTCAAAAAAGGAAAAGTCGCTCAACCCTAATCCTAACCCTAACCCTAACCCTCGACCTCAAAAAAGGAAAAGTCGCTCAACCCTAATCCTAACCCTAACCCTAACCCTAGGGATCCTAACCCTAACCCTAACCCTAACCCTAGCTATTTCTATTTATAGTGGGTTTTCTTGTTGATTTTGATGATTGGCAGCTGTCACACACTTCTCAGCATGCGTTTCAAAAATGCAAACGCAGGAAAAAACGCATGTATTTTTACCGCATACGAAAACGCATGCGTCTAAAAAATGCGGCGTTTTGCCGCGTTTACATGCGTTTTTTCACCACCTGCGTTTGCGTTTTAAACGCAAATGTGAAACTAGCCTAACACTTTCAGCCATGACTATATATATATATATATATATATATATATATATATAGTGATGCAGTGACCCCTGTAACAGGTAGGGGGCGCTGCATGGTCTCCCCAGTATACGCACGGAGGCGTATTGAGGCTGTGAGAGTGCATGGCAGTTGCATGCATGGATGTGATGATGTGACAAAGTCTGACATTGTGGTGAATGGCCGATATGTGTGTCGCAGAGGAGGAGACTCTGCGCTGCCAGCCTGAAGCAATGTGGTGTTCTGGGACCTATATTTCCACAAGTATTTTGTATGTTTATAATGGGAGGCTGGCAGGGCTAGTTATGTGAGATGGGCGGGACAAACTAGACACACACCCACACTCCCACCCAGGGGAGTGGTTACGGGTATGTAATGTGACCAGGGTGTGGGTCACATGGTTCGCTGTGAGTTTCCTGTTTGAAGCCTGTGTTGGAAGACCTGGGAGGAGGCTTCCTGAAGAGCACATGGTGGGGCTTCAGACCTGGTGGCCTGGGGTGTTGGACTAACGTCCTGAATAGCACCCGGACAGGTCATATGCCTGGGGTGTTGGACTAACGTCCTGAATAGCACCCGGACAGGACATATGCCTGGGGTGTTGGACTAATGTCCTGAACAGCACCTGGACAGGCCACATGCCTCTGTGTTGGACGGTCCCAGGTGGGATGGATGTCCTGAAGAGCACAGTGTGATCGTGGTTCTGAGTCTGTGGACCTGGACGATCGGTGTTGGGGAAGCTATCGTCCTTCGGTGGGTCTGGACTGACTAATGTGTGCCGACCAGGCAAGTTGGTGATCCCTGTGAGGCAGCTTTCCCAGGAGAGAGGACTGACAAGGAGTCAGCAGGTGGAGCAGGAGCTCCCGTACCTCAAAAGACTGTTGGTGCTTATGATGTTCCATGAACTGTGTGGTAACCCACGGCAACTGGTCAGAAGAGGACCAGCGTGTTTAGTTGCCGCAGACTTAATGTGATGTCCTGATGGAATGTGTAATGGACTGTTTATGATATGGTTTATGAGTCTTTAAAAAAACAAATAGACTGCTTTGTGGGAAAAACCGTGCCCGAATATCGCAGCCAAGCGAGTATTCCCCAAGACACATAGTGAGTGCAATCTTACTATATATATATATATATATATATATATATATATATATATATATATATATATATATATATATATATACACTGCTCAAAAAATATAACTCCAGGTAAATCAAACTTCTTTGAAATCAAACTGTCCACTTAGGAAGCAACACTGCTTGACAATCAATTTAACATGCTGTTGTGCAAATGGAATAGACATAACAGATGGAAATTATTGGCAATTATCAAGACACACTCAATAAAGGATGGTTCTGCAAGTGAGGACCACAGACCACATCTCAGTACCAATGCTTTCTGGCTGATGTTTTGGTCACTTTTGAATGTTATTTGTGCTTTCACACTTGTGGTAGCATGAGACAGACTCTACAACCCACACAAGTGGCTCAGGTAGTGCAGCTCATCCAGGATGGCACATCAATGCGAGCTGTGGCAAGAAGGTTTGCTGTGTCTGTCAGCGTAGTGTCCAGAGGCTGGAGGCACTACCATGAGACAGGCCAGTACACCAGGAGATGTGGAGGGGGCCGCAGGAGGGCAACAACACAGCAGCAGGACCGCTACCTCAGCCTTTGTGCAAGGAGGAACAGGAGGAGCACTGCCAGAGCCCTGCAAAATGACCTCCAACAGGTCACAAATGTGTATGTGTCTGCACAAACGGTTAGACCCCGACTCCATGAGGATGGTCTGAGTGCCCGACATCCAAAGATGGGGGTTGTGCTCACAGCCCAACCCCGTGCTGAATGATTGGCATTTGCCACAGAACACCAGTATTGGCAAATTCACCACTGGTGCCCTGTGCTCTTCACAGATGAAAGCAGGTTCACACTGAGCACATGTGACAGACGTGACAGAGTCTGGAGACACTAGGGAGAGGGATCTGCTGCCAGCAACATCCTTCAGCACACCGGTTTGGCAGTGGGTCAGTAATGGTGTGAGGTGGCCTGTCTTTGGAGGGACGCACAGCCCTCCATGTGCTCGCCAGAGGTAGCCTGACTGCCATTAGGTACCGAGATGAGATCCTCAGTGAGACCATATGCCGGTGCAGTTGGCCCTGGGTTCCTCCTAATGCAGGACATGCATCCTCCTATGCATATGGTTTGCCCGCAGTAATTTTTGTGAAATCTCCTTGTCTTGTTTCATTTTTTATTTATGTTAAATAAGAGAAATGAATATTCACTGCCAGCGCGCTGAATATTTATTTCTCTTTAGCAGCAGACACATTTACAGCCGCAGCCGCCGTCTCCTGCCTCTGTTACCCGCTGCTCTGCCGCTCCCCCTCCCCCCGCCGTCTTCTGGGACAATGACTCGTATATAAGCTGAGGGGGGGGGGGGGCGATTCAGCACAAAAAATGTGCTGAAAAACTCGGCTTATACCCAAGTATATACTGTATGTGTACATACACACAGTGAATGATGGGAAAAGGTGTTTGCCACTTTCCTTATTTTCTATTCTTTTCCATGTTTGCCACACTTAAATGTTTTAGATCAACAAATAAATTTAAATAATAGACAAAGATAACACAAGTAAACACAAAATGCAGATCTTAAATGAACGTCTTTACTATTAGGCCGACACACTAGAGAGAAATACGGACAAGGGAAAGGCGCAAAAAAAAACGCATTGCACACGGACCAATGATTCTCTATGGGGCAGCTCCTATCTGCAGTATATTTCTCTGCCGTATTTTACGGGCTGAGAAAATCGCAGCATGCTGCGTTTGTCAGCATATTCCTCCAAAAATCCGCCAATGAAAGTCTATGGGGGTGAGAAAAATACAGATTATACACGGACCATGCGTGTGACTTGCGAGACATACACACCGGTGTCCTATAGAAAAGCCGGTAATTCAGTGCTGTGTACAGTAAAATCACACTGACAGGTTAGAATAGAACAGATAAAATAAATGTCTACACATAGAATAGGTATGTATATATATATATATATATATATATATATATATATATATATATATATATATATACACACAGTATATATGTCATTGACACGCACATATACAGTATATATGTAGATTTAATACAGAGCTAGATAGCAAAAAAGCCGGTAATTCAATTCAAACTCCTTATCAAACCCTTATTCCCATAGTCCTAGTTTAGAAAGGCTATTAGTCACTTAAAAAAATTCAACAATTACATATTCAATCATGGGTTACCACAAAAGAAAGAAGTGAATGAAGGATAATATTAAAATTAATATATTTATTAGAAAATATTTTAAAAATAAGCATAAATACAGAGGAATATCAAAAAGACAGGGGGGGGGGGGTTGAACTACCAGATTGTAAAAAAGGGGGAAACAGTACTGCACAAATCCACCTGGTTAATAAGGTAAAAATTAACCAATCTATATCATGGGAAGAAGATGAAATCTCATTTGTGATGATATAGTTACAAAAAAGCAGCAATCAGAGGCACACACCACTAGTATATATACACCTGTCAGGAATAAGTCAGATCAAAGGGGTATCCCCATTCATTTGGTTTTACCAATGAAAAAGTAAATGAGACGTGTATATCCAGCAATACAACTTAGTTGTTAATAGGCAGGAAAGTAAAACTACTATATGCGTCATAAAAGAGTACCCAAATGGGGGGATCCCATGACATGGGCTGATTACCTGTGATTCAGATGTGCCTAGAATGGTGCCTAGCGCTGGTGGTGGGGTGCAGGTGCTGTTCCCCGGCGCCCGACAAGCGCTGTTTCGCCGTAGCTTCTTCAATAGGGGCGAGGACCTATTAATATATTAATTTTAATATTATCCTTCATTCACTTTCTTTTGTGGTAACCCATGATTGAATATGTAATTGTTGTCCTTATCAAACCCAACAGGATATGAGACATGGTTTCATATCCGTTAGATTTTTACATATCCCTCACTAATAATGTTAGTAGTTTGTATGTGCAAAATTTTGGAGCTCTAGGTGTTAAAATAAAGGGTTAAATCACAGAAAAAACTCGCGTGGGCTCCTGCACAATTTTCTCTGCCAGAGAGGGAAAGTCAGTGACTGAGGGCAGATATTTATGGCCTAGAGAGGGACCATGGTTATTGCCCCCCTCCCTCGGCTAAAAACATCTGCCCCCAGCCTCCCCAGAAAAGGCACATCTGTAAGATACAGTTACAAACAGGAGCGGTGCTAATGCAGCAAGAGACTGGGGAATGAATGAAATGAAGGTAACGTAGCTTCGGTGACTAGCGGTGCCATCACTGAAGCTGCGCCCCCTGGTGGCATAAACTAATTTGAACTGTAGCGTGGGAATTTTTCTGAATATTTTCTCACGCTACAGTTCAAATGAGTTTATGCCACCAGGGGGCGCAGCTTCAGTGATGGCACCGCTAGTCACCGAAGCTCCGTTACCTTCATTTAATTCATTCCCCAGTCTCTTACAGCCAGGAGCAGTAGCATTAGCACCGCTCCTGGTTGTAACTGTATTTAACTCCTTCAGATGGATTTACAGCGTGGGACATGACTGTACGGCAGACAGGTATGGGATATTGTTGCTTTTTTCTTTTCCTTTTCTTTCAGGAGAACGAGGGTCTTCAGTTGGATTGAGCATACAATAAAGATAATTAAACCCCATGTGTTTATTTATTTCATTAAAATACTTTATTCTTAATGTGTGTGTGTATTTTTAACCCTTTACTAATATTGGATTAATAATGGATAGGTGTCTTATTGACATCTCTCCATTATTAACCAGGCTTAATGTCACCTTACAATAACAAGGTGACATTAACCCCTTATTACCCCATATCCCACCGCTACAGGGGAGTAGGAAGAGAGAGGCTAAGTGCTGGAATAGGCGCAGCTTACAGATGCTCCTTTTCTGGGGTGGCTGGGGGCAAATGTTTTTAGCCAGTGGGGGGGGCAATAACCATGGTCAATCTCTAGGCTATTAATATCTGCCCTCAGTCACTGGCTTTTCCACTCTGGCGGAGAAAATTGCGCAGGAGCCCACGCCAGTTTTTTCCATGATTTAACCCTTTATTTTAACACCTAGAGCTCCAAAATTTTGCACACACACTCCTAACATTATTAGCGAGGAATATGTAAAAATGTAACGGATGAGAAATGGTTTACTGTATGTCAACCATGTCTCATATCCTGTCGGGTTTGGTAAGGAGTTAGCAAAAGCCGACAACTGAATTACGGGCTTTTCTGCTATCTCGCTCTGTATTAAATATAAATATATATATATATATGTGTCTCACTGATATATATATATATATAGACTGTATATATGTTTTCACAAATATTTGAACCCATGGATCCATTATATGTCCATTTTGCAAGCCGGCGAGAAAATCTCACTGTACGGATGCCATACGGATGCCATAAGGATGACACACGGAAACTTTTTAGAGAAAAAAATCGCATCCTCGCATTGAATACGGATCGCTGTTCAGGAACTTTTCTGCGTATCTT
Source organism: Ranitomeya variabilis (assembly GCF_051348905.1). Classification (NCBI taxonomy): domain Eukaryota; kingdom Metazoa; phylum Chordata; class Amphibia; order Anura; family Dendrobatidae; genus Ranitomeya; species Ranitomeya variabilis. The sequence continues at coordinate 52,880,150 of NC_135232.1, read as the reverse complement.
GGCCGTAAAAACGGACTGTATTTTTATATGTTAGGTCTGATCCAGCCTTAAGGGAAAAATAAATCCAAATCTACAGGGCCCGGTGTGAAAAAGTGATCCAGCCCTTAAAACATAAATTAACTGTGGTTTACTAAATCTTTGTGAAGCCGAGTTTAAATTCCCTAGCCACACTCAGGCCTGATTACTGCCACACCTATTCTCAATCAAGAAATCACCTAAATAGAACCTATGTGATAAAGTTAGGTAGACCAAAAGAACCTCAAAAGATGGACATCTGTTATGGTTCTCAATGGCAAGAGAACATAGCCCAGCAAACATAAGAACTAGCTCTTGGAAGGATGGAAACTAAACTGACCATGAACTAAACCTGCCGCACAACTAACAGTAGCCGGGTAGCGTAGCCTGCGTTTTATCCCTAGACGCCCAGCGCCGGCCGGAGGACTAACTAATCCTGGCAGAGGAAAATATAGTCCTGGCTCACCTCTAGAGAAATTTCCCCGAAAGGCAGACAGAGGCCCCCACAAATATTGGCGGTGATTTTAGATGAAATGACAAACGTAGTACGAAAATAGGTTTAGCAAAATTGAGGTCCGCTTACTAGATAGCAGGAAGACAGAAAGGGCACTTTCATGGTCAGCTGAAAACCCTATCAAAATACCATCCTGAAATTACTTTAAGACTCTAGTATTAACTCATAACATCAGAGTGGCAATTTCAGATCACAAGAGCTTTCCAGACACAGAAACGAAACTACAGCTGTGAACTGGAACAAAATGCAAAAACAAACAAGGACTAAGTCCAACTTAGCTGGGAGTTGTCTAGCAGCAGGAACATGCACAGAAAGGCTTCTGATTACAATGTTGACCGGCATGGAAGTGACAGAGGAGCAAGGCTAAATAGCGACTCCCACATCCTGATGGAAACAGGTGAACAGAGAGGATGATGCACACCAGTTATATTCCACCAGTGGCCACCGGGGGAGCCCAAAATCCAATTTCACAACAGTACCCCCCCCTCAAGGAGGGGGCACCGAACCCTCACCAGAACCACCAGGGCGATCAGGATGAGCCCTATGAAAGGCACGGACCAAATCGGAGGCATGAACATCAGAGGCAGTCACCCAAGAATTATCCTCCTGACCGTATCCCTTCCATTTGACCAGATACTGGAGTTTCCGTCTGGAAACACGGGAGTCCAAGATTTTTTCCACAACGTACTCCAACTCGCCCTCAACCAACACCGGAGCAGGAGGCTCAACGGAAGGCACAACCGGTACCTCATACCTGCGCAATAATGACCGATGAAAAACATTATGAATAGAAAAAGATGCAGGGAGGTCCAAACGGAAGGACACAGGGTTAAGAATCTCCAATATCTTGTACGGGCCGATGAACCGAGGCTTAAACTTGGGAGAAGAAACCCTCATAGGGACAAAACGAGAAGACAACCACACCAAGTCCCCAACACAAAGCCGAGGACCAACCCGACGCCGGCGGTTGGCAAAAAGCTGAGTCTTCCCCTGGGACAACTTCAAATTGTCCACTACCTGCCCCCAAATCTGATGCAACCTCTCCACCACAGCATCCACTCCAGGACAATCCGAAGATTCCACCTGACCAGAAGAAAATCGAGGATGAAACCCCGAATTACAGAAAAAGGGAGACACCAAGGTGGCAGAACTGGCCCGATTATTGAGGGCAAACTCCGCTAAAGGCAAAAAAGCAACCCAATCATCCTGATCTGCAGACACAAAACACCTCAAATATGTCTCCAAGGTCTGATTCGTCCGCTCGGTCTGGCCATTAGTCTGAGGATGGAAAGCAGACGAGAAAGACAAATCTATGCCCATCCTAGCACAGAATGCTCGCCAAAATCTAGACACGAATTGGGTACCTCTGTCAGAAACGATATTCTCCGGAATACCATGCAAACGGACCACATTTTGAAAAAACAGAGGAACCAACTCGGAAGAAGAAGGCAACTTAGGCAGGGGAACCAAATGGACCATCTTAGAGAAACGATCACACACCACCCAGATGACAGACATCTTCTGAGAAACAGGAAGATCCGAAATAAAATCCATCGAGATGTGCGTCCAGGGCCTCTTCGGGATAGGCAAGGGCAACAACAATCCACTAGCCCGAGAACAACAAGGCTTGGCCCGAGCACAAACGTCACAAGACTGCACGAAGCCTCGCACATCTCGAGACAGGGAAGGCCACCAGAAGGACCTTGCCACCAAATCCCTGGTACCAAAGATTCCAGGATGACCTGCCAACGCAGAAGAATGAACCTCAGAAATGACTTTACTGGTCCAATCATCAGGAACAAACAGTCTACCAGGTGGGCAACGATCAGGTCTATCCGCCTGAAACTCCTGCAAGGCCCGCCGCAGGTCTGGAGAAACGGCAGACAATATCACTCCATCCTTAAGAATACCTGTAGGTTCAGAATTACCAGGGGAGTCAGGCTCAAAACTCCTAGAAAGGGCATCCGCCTTAACATTCTTAGAACCCGGCAGGTAGGACACCACAAAATTAAACCGAGAGAAAAACAACGACCAGCGCGCCTGTCTAGGATTCAGGCGTCTGGCGGACTCAAGATAAATTAGATTTTTGTGGTCAGTCAATACCACCACCTGATGTCTAGCCCCCTCAAGCCAATGACGCCACTCCTCAAAAGCCCACTTCATGGCCAAAAGCTCCCGATTCCCCACATCATAATTCCGCTCGGCGGGCGAAAATTTACGCGAGAAAAAAGCACAAGGTCTCATCACGGAGCAATCGGAACTTCTCTGCGACAAAACCGCCCCAGCTCCGATTTCAGAAGCGTCGACCTCAACCTGAAAAGGAAGAGCAACATCAGGCTGACGCAACACAGGGGCGGAAGAAAAGCGGCGCTTAAGCTCCCGAAAGGCCTCCACAGCAGCAGGGGACCAATCAGCAACATCAGCACCCTTCTTAGTCAAATCAGTCAATGGTTTAACAACATCAGAAAAACCAGCAATAAATCGACGATAAAAGTTAGCAAAGCCCAAAAATTTCTGAAGACTCTTAAGAGAAGAGGGTTGCGTCCAATCACAAATAGCCTGAACCTTGACAGGATCCATCTCGATGGAAGAGGGGGAAAAAATATATCCCAAAAAGGAAATCTTTTGAACCCCAAAAACGCACTTAGAACCCTTCACACACAAGGAATTAGACCGCAAAACCTGAAAAACCCTCCTGACCTGCTGGACATGAGAGTCCCAGTCATCCGAAAAAATCAAAATATCATCCAGATACACAATCATAAATTTATCCAAATAATCACGGAAAATGTCATGCATAAAGGACTGAAAGACTGAAGGGGCATTTGAAAGACCAAAAGGCATCACCAAATACTCAAAGTGGCCCTCGGGCGTATTAAATGCGGTTTTCCACTCATCCCCCTGCTTAATTCGCACCAAATTATACGCCCCACGAAGATCTATCTTAGAGAACCACTTGGCCCCCTTTATGCGAGCAAACAAATCAGTCAGCAGTGGCAACGGATATTGATATTTAACCGTGATTTTATTCAAAAGCCGATAATCAATGCACGGCCTCAAAGAGCCATCTTTCTTAGCCACAAAGAAAAAACCGGCTCCTAAGGGAGATGACGAAGGACGAATATGTCCCTTTTCCAAGGACTCCTTTATATATTCTCGCATAGCAGCATGTTCAGGCACAGACAGATTAAATAAACGACCCTTAGGGTATTTACTACCCGGAATCAAATCTATGGCACAATCGCACTCCCGGTGCGGAGGTAATGAACCAAGCTTAGGTTCTTCAAAAACGTCACGATATTCAGTCAAGAATTCAGGAATCTCAGAGGGAATAGATGATGAAATGGAAACCACAGGTACGTCCCCATGCGTCCCCTTACATCCCCAGCTTAACACAGACATAGCTTTCCAGTCAAGGACTGGGTTATGAGATTGCAGCCATGGCAATCCAAGCACCAACACATCATGTAGGTTATACAGCACAAGAAAGCGAATAATCTCCTGGTGATCCGGATTAATCCGCATAGTTACTTGTGTCCAGTATTGTGGTTTATTGCTAGCCAATGGGGTGGAGTCAATCCCCTTCAGGGGTATAGGAGTTTCAAGAGGCTCCAAATCATACCCACAGCGTTTGGCAAAGGACCAATCCATAAGACTCAAAGCGGCGCCAGAGTCGACATAGGCATCCGCGGTAATAGATGATAAAGAACAAATCAGGGTCACAGATAGAATAAACTTAGACTGTAAAGTGCCAATTGAAACAGACTTATCAAGCTTCTTAGTACGCTTAGAGCATGCTGATATAACATGAGTTGAATCACCGCAATAGAAGCACAACCCATTTTTTCGTCTAAAATTCTGCCGTTCACTTCTGGACAGAATTCTATCACATTGCATATTCTCTGGCGTCTTCTCAGTAGACACCGCCAAATGGTGCACAGGTTTGCGCTCCCGCAGACGCCTATCGATCTGGATAGCCATTGTCGTGGACTCATTCAGACCCGCAGGCACAGGGAACCCCACCATAACATCCTTAATGGCATCAGAGAGACCCTCTCTGAAATTCGCCGCCAGGGCGCACTCATTCCACTGAGTAAGCACAGCCCATTTACGGAATTTCTGGCAGTATATTTCAGCTTCGTCTTGCCCCTGAGATAGGGACATCAAGGCCTTTTCCGCCTGAAGTTCTAACTGAGGTTCCTCATAAAGCAACCCCAAGGCCAGAAAAAACGCATCCACATTGAGCAACGCAGGATCCCCTGGAGCCAATGCAAAAGCCCAATCCTGAGGGTCGCCCCGGAGCAAAGAAATCACAATCCTGATCCAGGATCTCCAGCAGAGCGAGATTTCAGGGACAAAAACAACTTGCAATTATTTTTGAAATTTTGAAAGCAAGATCTATTCCCCGAGAAAAATTCAGGCAAAGGAATTCTAGGTTCAGATATAGGAACATGAACAACAAAATCTTGTAAGTTTTGAACTTTCGTGGTGAGATTATTCAAACCTGCAGCTAAACTCTGAATATCCATTTTAAACAGGTGAACACAGAGCCATTCCAGGATTAGAAGGAGAGAGAGAGAGAGAGAAAGGCTGCAATACAGGCAGACTTGCAAGAGATTCAATTACAAGCACACTCAGAACTAAGAAAAAAATAAAAAAAAAATCTTCAGCAGACTTCTCTTTTCTCTCCTTTCTCTGTCAATTAATTTAACCCTTTCGGTCCGGTCAAACTGTTATGGTTCTCAATGGCAAGAGAACATAGCCCAGCAAACATACGAACTAGCTCTTGGAAGGATGGAAACTAAACTGACCATGAACTAAACCTGCCGCACAACTAACAGTAGCCGGGTAGCGTAGCCTGCGTTTTATCCCTAGACGCCCAGCGCCGGCCGGAGGACTAACTAATCCTGGCAGAGGAAAATATAGTCCTGGCTCACCTCTAGAGAAATTTCCCTGAAAGGCAGACAGAGGCCCCCACAAATATTGGCGGTGATTTTAGATGAAATGACAAACGTAGTATGAAAATAGGTTTAGCAAAATTGAGGTCCGCTTACTAGATAGCAGGAAGACAGAAAGGGCACTTTCATGGTCAGCTGAAAACCCTATCAAAATACCATCCTGAAATTACTTTAAGACTCTAGTATTAACTCATAACATCAGAGTGGCAATTTCAGATCACAAGAGCTTTCCAGACACAGAAACGAAACTACAGCTGTGAACTGGAACAAAATGCAAAAACAAACAAGGACTAAGTCCAACTTAGCTGGGAGTTGTCTAGCAGCAGGAACATGCACAGAAAGGCTTCTGATTACAATGTTGACCGGCATGGAAGTGACAGAGGAGCAAGGCTAAATAGCGACTCCCACATCCTGATGGAAACAGGTGAACAGAGAGGATGATGCACACCAGTTATATTCCACCAGTGGTCACCGGGGGAGCCCAAAATCCAATTTCACAACAGACATCATGTCGCAATCCAAAGAGATTCTGGAACAAATGAGAAACAAAGTAATTGATAACTATCAGTCTGGAAAAGGTTATACAGCCATTTCTACTAAAACTTTGGGATTCCAGCGAACCACAGTGAGACCCCTTGTGCACAAATGGCAAAAACATGGAACAGGAGAATGTACGACCTGAAGCACACTTGAGTTATGCAGCAGGACAATGATCCAAGACACACCAGCAAGTCCACCTCTGAGTGGCTTAAAAAAGCAAACTTAAAACTTTGGAGTGGTCTAGTCAAAGTAGCCATCTTAATCCAATTGAGATGCTGTGACATGACTTTAAACAGCAGTTCATGCTTGATAAACTTTCCAATGTGGCTAAATTACAACAATTTGACAAAGATGAGTGGGCCAAAATTCATCCAAGCCCCGTAGGTTTGGATTTCTTTTACCATAATAATAAAGACCTTTATTTATAAACTGCATCTTGTGTTTACTTGTGTTATCTTTGTCTAATATTTTAATTTGTTGAGTGATCTGAAACATTTAAGTGTGATAAACATGCAAAAGAATAGGAAATCAGGAAGGAGCAAATGTTTTTTCACACCATATACAACTATATACAGCTCAGGCAAAAATTAAGAGACCACTGCAAAATGTTCAATTCTTCTGATTTTTCTCTTTACAGGTATATTTTTGAGTAAAATGTAAATTGTTCTTTTATTCGATAAACTTCTGACAATATGTCTCCAAATTTCCAAGCGAGAAATTTTGTATTTTTTTCTGACAAAGAAAAATGGTCAAAATTTAAAAAGTTCATAATCATTTAGAAACAACAATACTAATGTTTTAACTCAGGAAGAGTTCAGAAATCAATATTTTGTGGAATAACCATGATTTTTAATCACAGCTTTTATGCGTCTTGGCATGCTTTCCACCAGTCTTTCACACTTCACACAAATTAAGCAGTTCTTCTCTGTTTGATGGGTTGTGACTATCCATCATCCTATTGATTACATTCCAGAGGTTTTCAATGGGGTTCAGGCCTGGAGATTGGACTGCCCATGACAGGGTTTTGATGTGGTGGTCTCTTGATTTTTGCCAGATATATATATATATATACAGTGTGTAGAGTGGATATATATATACTGTATATATATATATATATATATATATATATATATATATATATATATACACATATATATACACATATGTAAAACATTCACTGTAAAAGTTTATCCTAACTGCTGATAGTGGGGAAGGGACAAAGTCTAAAGAAGCCTTACTTTCAAAACACTGGTGTGAGAATAGACTTTGACTAAAGGCTCGTTTAGTTGATCGGTTTAATCAGGGGAATGTTTTCTGTGGTTTTGATGATTAGCAGTCCAATTTTCAGAGACTGACATAATGGAAAAGGTGGAAAACTTTTTTCTTCTCTACCTCTGAAAAGATTGGATCCACTTTGATCAAACTCTGATCAGAGTGTGATTATCATAGTGGATCAGTTTTTGGATGGAGAGAAAACGTTCATGTGACCCTAACCTAAGTGTAAGCACCAGTATGGGGCAAATTCCAAGACCCCTGCCTGATCATCAAGGCAGTTATACTAAATGAATTGAAAGTTAAAGATGGTCGAAGACCAAGCCAAGATCAGCCGAACCTCTCAGGACCCTCTCTCTCCACTTTCCATTCACACAGTATGACTGTTTTAAACAGCATCCATTATGGTCAAATGACCTGCTTTCCTGTTTATGTAAAAAGACGAGTGTGTATTGTGTGACAGACCAAGGAAACATGACTACAATATTAAATTATTGCCTCAAACCGCTGTTCTGTAGATCACTAGTCTCCATCTGTTTATGTTCATTCAAAGCCAAAACTTCCCCTTAAAAGCCTTTGATAACAAAACTTGTCTCACAGCCAAATTAACAATCAGCGGCCCTGTCACACTCGATATTTACAGCAGGGAAGTCACAATGGTTCCCGAGCATGTTAATTGAAAATGCAGGTCAGTTCTCAGCAAATATAGCGTCCAAAAGGTCAATTATGTAGAATCGCATGGAATTTCTAATCTTATTCTAGAATTGCAGGAGAATGTATTTTAAATAATGAAGCACCTGGGACTCTGTCTTAGACCTCCTTCACATGTCCTTGTGATACCTGTAGTGGAGAAACCAGAACTGGTGAAACCCGTGGTCCGTATCCGTGTGTCATCCACGTGTACTTATGTGACATCTGTGTGTCTGTTTGCTGTCCGTGTCCGTGTGTCCGTGTGTTGTTAGTGTAACCTCTAAGGAATGAAATGCAGCATAGAAATTAGATAGTTTTAAGCATTAAAGATGTTCAAATAGTGATATTGATGAGAAACATGATAGATAGATAGATAGATAGATAGATAGATAGATAGATAGATAGATAGATAGATGAAGAAAGAAAGAAAGAAAGAAAGAAAGAAAGAAAGAAAGAAAGAAAGAAAGAAAGAAAGAAAGAAAGAAAGAAAGAAAGAAAGAAATGGTGTTGGATCCCCGTAATTTTCATAACCAGCTGAGGGAAAGTCCACAGCTGGGGGCTTATGTTAATATTCTGTGAATGGGCCAATAGACATTAAGGTTCCCAGTGTCATGATCCAGTTCTCTGTGTATGACCTTGGCTTGTCTGACTTCTTTTTCATTACCTGTGACACCTGTGTTGTTGTTCACTATTGCTGCGCTGTGTGTACAACCTCTTTTCCTTAACCAGCACCCCCTGGTGGAGGTTGCACTATAGTGCACTGCAGCAGCACATTACACCCAGGCTATTAATATCAGCACATAGCTGTTGGCTTAGCTTTTACTGGTTAACATAGGGGAGATCCCCCCAAAAAGGACGTGGGTCCCACCTATAATTACTAATCAGCAAAAGCTAAACAAGACAGTTGTGGGTTGATATTAATAGTCTAGGAAGAGGCCATGGCCAGACTAAGAACATCAGCTCTCAGCTGTCCCAGAAATGGTGCATCTTATGTGCCAATTCTGGTGATTAGCCTTGCTCTTGCCACTTGCCCTGGTGAGGTGCAAAGTGGGGTAATGCCAAAGGGAGAGGATCTAGGACGAGGTCCTGGAGCACATGGATGGATTGCCTATCAAGTTTGCCGACTGGGCTGGACACAGGTGTTACTGCTGAGGGATCGGTTGTCTCAATTTCAGGACTGTTGCTGGAGGATACATAGGCCTCGGGTGTACCTGTCGTCTGGAGGAGTGTGAACTGGGACTACAGACTTTACTAGTGGGAGATACGAGATCTGTGGGCCAACAAAAAGCTGGGAGACAATGAGTATCGCCTGGTATGGGGGCAGTGGGACTACCTGACTGGAGAGGGGATCTTGTGGACTGGGGGGAAATGTATTTTTTCCATCTACCCAGAGTTGTTGTAAAACCATGAATGTAAGAAATAAAAAATAGTTGCATAGTTAACCTGCATATGTGATTATTACAACCACAACCTCAGATCTTCACTAGTGATGAGCGAACGTGCTCGCCACTACTCGTCACTCGCCCATGTATCACTATGCTCGGTGTACTCGGCGAGCACCGAGCATTTCCGGGATTATTCGGCGGTAACTGGTGTCTCCACCCAGTGTTTTTGGTGGACTTTAGAGACCCAATCACGGTGCAGGGATTGTCTGCCAGGCCATGAAACGCCGCAGCTATCTTTGTTGTGGTCATGCAGTGATTGGCTTGGCCGTACAGCATCATCCCGAGTATAAGAGACCTGGCGCCGCCATGCTCGCCGCATTCATCTCCGGATTCAGCGAGAGTAGGGAGAGCTGCTAGAGAGATAGGGTCAGAATCGTGGTTTTTAGAGTTAGTGTAGGTCTGCAACTCTTAAATCCACAACTCCTCAGAAACCAAAAGTCCTTTTTAGGGCTAATTTGTGGGTCCCGATATTGCAGCTCTAGGTAGGCAGGGCACAGCATATCCACATCAGTGCATCCATTGCTCCCACTGCATCCCTCCCAAAGCTCCATAACTGTCTGCTGCTGCTGCTGCAGCTTCTTTACTATATACCTAGCTGGATTTTTTTTCCAAAAATTCACCCCCAAAACACAAAAATATACAGTCTGTTCCATCAGACTGAGGCCTGTTGAAAAACCATAGTTTTTCAGGCATATGTAGCATAGTTGCGTGTGCTAGCCTTGTGCCACTTTTTTTTTTGGTGTTTTAAATTCAGCGAAAAAGGCCTCATATATCTGCGTGCTCCAAGTTTTTGCATTTTAGGCCATTTTGCCACTCTTTTTGCTGTCTGTTACTCTAATTATATACAGCACTATTTAGCATAAAAAATATATAAAAAGGCCAAATATTTGCCAGTGTGGTATTTCTGTGACAGCCCTCATATATTTGCGTGCTCCAAGTTTGGTCATTGTAGGCCGGTGGACCACTTTTTTTGCTGTCTGTTACTCAAATTATATACAGCACTATTTTGCATTTAAAAAAAAAAAGGCCACATTTTTGACTGGGTGGTATTTCCGTGACAGCCCTTATATATCTGCGTGCTCCAAGTTTGGTCATTGTAGGCCGGTGGACCACTTTTTTTTGCTGTCTGTTACTCAAATTATGTGCAGCACTATTTAGCATTAAAAAAATATAAAAATACCACATATTTGCCAGTGTGGTATTGCTGTCAGACGTCAGATGTATTTGTGGCCTACAAAAGGTGGAATTCAGGCCTACATGCAGCTTTATTTAATGTCTCTTACCCTAGTTCGGAACACTATTTTAGTTTAAAAAATTAACAAATACATGCCACATATCGAACAGTGTGGTATCTATTTAAAAATACTTCTCTTTCAAGTTGCTATGGCAGCTTCATGACTGTGTTAAATGATCCAACTACTACTACCACCATCATCATCTTCTGCCTAGAGGCAGTCACTGCGCACATAGAAAGTCTGAGGAGCAGAGTATGAATGCTTGGGCGGTGCTGTAATCTGTCTCTGTATTATGAAGGCGTATGCTCCCACCAATAAAAGCATTACTGACAGAAAGCGAGGAGCCATGTTCACATTGACCGCCAGAGAGCGAGGCACCGTGCGCTCCATGACCATGAGTAAAGCGCACGTTCGCAGTAGAGAGAGACAGTTCATGCTCCGTGTTCTGCTTTGCAAAACAATAATTAAAGGGCACAGAGGAATGACAGAGGACATTGGTATGGTCAGCAAGGTACTCCCTCAGCAATTTCCCAGGGTGATAGGAGGATCTGAGAAAACTCTCCCCGAACTTTTTCAGTGTTCCACTGCCTCTGCTGGATTGGAGTTGTGTCTCTCTCACCTGTACTCCTTGCTTGGCCAATGAACTGTGACCTCTTCTGCCAGCGTTTTCAGATGTGAATTTTTTTAATAATTCAGCAAGAAGGGCCTTATGGTCCTCCAACATTGTAGTACACCCATCTGCCTCTGGAATAAGAGACATAAAGTTCTCCTTGTAGTGTGGGTCTAGAAGTGTCACCAATCAGTATTCCCTGTCACCCAAAATTTTGAGAATGCAAGGGTGCCGGGAAAGGCAGTGGAACATAAACTCAGTCATGCATGCAAGATTGCTAACAGTCAATACTTCCGTGTCATCACCAAGAGGACAACTGACCACGCTCTCCTCCTCCTCCTTGTCCTCAGGCCTCCACAACTTCCGACAAACCTCAGTAATATCATTGTAAAGACATCATTGTAAATACATTCCCCTGTAGTTTTTATCTCCCCCACCTAATTGCAGATTGTAAGTTGTCACGAGCAGGATTTTTGGGGGGGATTTAATTATTCTTATCATTGTTACTTAGTGTAGATTGTAAGCTGTCACGAGCAGCGTTGTTTTATTTCTGTTTCATTATTGTATTATTGTTATCGTTGTTAATTAGGACTGTTGTGTTTGACACTAAATATGTTGACGCTAGATAAATAACTATAAATATTAATATTAGAACACAGAGAAGCAGGATGGAGATGTTAATTACGGCGCCATTGCCTCTCACCATCTTGGTGAATTCCTCAAAGTTTTGGAGAATGGTACATATGTCTGACATCCATGTCCACTCCTGAGATCTTATGTGTGAAGTCAGAACTGAATACCAACGTCCTTGTTGATGATGGTAGTCAACAAGTGCCCTCTTCTGCTCACAAATCCTTTCCAAAATATGCAGTGTTGAGTTCCAATGCATGAGGAGGACATCACACACCAGTCGGTGAGCCAGAAGCTGCAAGCGCTGCTGAATCACGGCAAGGGTGGATGAAGCTCTAGCTTTCTAAAATAGGTATGCAGAGCCTTGTACTTTTCCTAGCAGATCTGGCACCTCCATGTCGCTTTTCAGAAAACGTTGAACAATGAGGTTAAGCACATGGGCCAGGCATGGCACGTGTGTGTGCTCGCCTCGACACACAGCAGCCACCAGCTTCCAGCCATTGTCACACACAACCATGCCTGGCTGTAGGTTCAGTGGTGTCAGCCACAGATCTGCCTGCTCTTTCAGAGCTGTCCACAAGTCTTCATCATTGTGCGGTTTGTCACCTAAGCATATTAGCTTCAGCACAGCCTGTTGCCGCTTGCCTGAGGCAGTGCTGCAGTGCTTCCAGCTTGTGACAGATGTGTCACTTTCAGAGATGGAGGACGAAGAGGATGCGAAGGAGGAGGAGGTGCAGGAGCTGTAGACTGTGGTGGCAACCCAGATTAACGTAGGGCCTGCAATACACAGGGTTGGGAGGACGTGCACCATCCCAAGGTCAGACTGGGTCCAGGCTTTCACTATGTTAACACAGTGTGCTGTTAGTGAGATGTACTGTCCCTGACCATAAGCACTTGTCCACGTGTCTGTGGTTAGGTGGACTTACCCAATAACAGCATTGTGGAGGGCTTGGGTAATGTTGTGGAACACATGCCTGTGCAATGCCAGGACGGCACACCGGTACAAATAGTCCCGCATGTTCGGGGCCTCGGGGTGATCCTCGACTCTGCCTTCTCGTTCAAGATACAGATCCAAGCCCTTGCCTCCTCCTGCCCACTGCAACTCAAAAACATTTCCAGAATCCGTACATTCCAAGAAACTGCAATAATGTTTGTGCACGCCCTAATGATCTCCCGCCTCCACTATTGCAACCTTCTACTCTCTGGCCTCCCCTATAGCACTCTTGCACCTCTCCAATCTATCCTAAAGTCTGATGCCCGAGTAATCCAACTGTCCCTCTGTTATTCCCCAACCTCTCCTCTCTGCCAGGCCCTTCAGTGCTTTCCAATTGCCCAGAGGCTACAGTTCAAAACCCTAACTATGACAGATAAAGCCTTCCACAACCTGTCTCCATGCATCTGCAACATGGTCTCCCAATGTCCGACTTGGTCATGGCTTCCTCTATGCTAACCCAGTGTGCCATCAGCGAGCTATACCATCCCTGCCCACATGAACTTGTCCAAGTGTCCGTGTTTAGGTGCACTTTCCCTGTAACAGCATTGTAGAGGGCCCGGGTAATATTGTGGGACATGTGCTTGCTTGTGTAATGTCGTGACGGCAGACTGGGAAAAATTGTGGCAGCTGGGTAACGAGTACCTTGTGATGGTCAACAGCATCAGGTGGCGTAAAGCTTATGTCTCCCACGAGCATAAAATGCAACATTTCGAGCACAAGCAGACGAGAAATTTGTGAATTTAGTACTGTGGCATTGGCTGCTTATTTCCGCTTGCGTTCCAAAGACTGGGGTATGGACAACTGAACACTGCGCTGGGACAAGGACGTGGACGTGCTTGTTGATGGTGCTAGTTGAGTTTATGTGCAACTGCAGATGCAGGGCATGAGGCATCTTTGCATGCACCATGGACACGGGATTTGCTTGCATGCACAACATACAAAGAAGCAGTGGTATCACCTGCATACACTGCTCATGGAGCTTTGTGTTCAACCAACAAAGTCGGGTGCTTTGCAACCATGTGCCTGATCATGGTTGTGGTGGTTAGGACGGGAGTCTTGGTACTCCTGCTGATGCGGGCATGGCCGGTGGTGCAAATGGCCTTTTGGAGTTATCGACAGAATCTTTAAAAAACAACCAGGGTGTTACGGGGTGTTACGCCACCTAATACGCCACCTAATACTTACCTTTCTGGCCAGCACGCTCCCGACACTCATCCTCGCTCCTCTCCATCTGGATTCTCTGGTGCTCATCCCTTTGGCGGTCCGCGCATGCGCAGACGCGCTCCTCTCACCACTGGGGCTTCTGGGAGGTCGTGACCCGGTTGCTCTGCCCCCACTATGGCGGCGCCCGTTGGGTATTTCTTCCCTGCGTCTTCCCAGGTAAGACGCCATAGTGTCTATGGTCGTCGCTAGTTTTTGCTGGCTCTTCTTTAAGTTCCTTGGCTCCCTGTCTCTGTTCTCTCCGCTGTGACTCTGCTTTGGTTTCAGGTCGTCCCTGCCAGTCCTGTGTCTCTGCCGTCCCAGCCAGTCCTGTGTCTCTGCCGTCCCTGCCGATCCTGTGTCTCTTCCATCCCTGCCGGTCCTGTGTCTCTGCCGACCCTGCCGATCCTGTGTCTCTGCCGTCCCTGCCAGTCCTGTGTCTCTGCCGTCCCTGCCGATCCTGTGTCTCTGCCGTCCCTGCCGGTCCTGTGTCTCTGCCGACCCTGCCGATCCTGTGTCTCTGCCGATCCTGCCGATCCTGTGTCTCTGCCGTCACTGCCAGTCCTGTGTCTTTGCCGACCCTGCCGGTCCTGTGTCTCTGCCGTCCCTGCTGGTCCTGTGTCTCTGCCATCCCTGCCGGTCCTGTGTCTCTGCCGACCCTGCCAGTCCTGTGTCTCTGCCGACCCTGCCAGTCCTGTGTCTCTGCCATCCCTGCCAGTCCTGTGTCTCTGCCGTCCCTGCCGGTCCTGTGTCTCTGCTGACCCTGCCAGTCCTGGGTCTCTGCCGCCCCTGCCACTCCAGTGTCTCTGCCATCCTATCCACTCCTGTGTCTCTGCTGTTTCTGTCTCCTCTGAGGTCCTAACTTTATCTTGTCTTCTCCTCTTCCTTAGTCCAGTCCTTGGTCGCCCCTTTGGCTCCGGCAGTTGTGGTTTCATCCTCCTTGGGCCTGTTCCAAACACTCCCTGTATAGGGGTGGCTCTATTTGGTCCAATCGTCCTCGGAGGCTCTGTAGCCGTGACCCAGAGGGTCCACTTCTTGGGTTTCTCTCACCGAATCCTAAAATGGGGACATTCAGTGTCTCCCTCTCCCACACCACCTCCTCACCTCGACCACAGTGTTTCAGTGTTCCCCAAGGCTCAGTTCTAGGACCACTTTACAGTTTTGCAAGGTATTTATGATGCCCGTAAATAATTTAAAAAAAAATAACCCCCCATGGGGAAATGTTTGACATCCCATGCGCTTAGTGTATGGGCATTACAAGTCAAGGAGCCCCGCTCATTGACATTGGGCCTACTTTTTAATGAGGCCTTCCTCTACCTCTCATCATTTTCCACCACTATGTCACCAGGGTTCACGTGTTCCATGCTACTACAGACAGTCAATTTTAGGGAAAGGAAGTCTAGGATCCACATGAAATATTTTAAAAAAATTAACCAACCATGCTTGTCAGGCCAGGCACTCCATTACAAGTGTCAGAGACCCACACCACTACATTGGGCTTCTTAACTCTGTCTCCTGCAATGTCTCTTGTTTAAATGCCACTAGATCACCACGGTGCATTTTGGGCAAGGGGGCTGTTATGGCACTATTTTATTTTGTAAAAAAAAAGGACCCCACATTGGGGAATTGGGCATGACATTACATTGGGTTTACTTCTTCATTCTGTCTCTTGCAATGTGTCCTTTAACTGCCACTAGATCACCAGGGTGAACGTGCTCTGTATAGTGCATTTTGGGCAAGGGGGATGTGATGGCACTATTTTCATTTTTTTTTAAAGTACCTCACATTGGGGAATTGGGCATGACATTACATTGGGCCTACTTCTTCATTCTGTCTCCTGCAATGTGTCCTTTAACTACCACTAGATCACCAGGGTGAACGTGCTCTGTATGGTGCATTTTGGGCAAGGGGGATGTGATGGCACTCTTTTAATTTTTAAAAAAGGACCCCACATTGGGGAATTGGGCCTACTTCTTCATTCTGTCTCCTGCAATGTGTCCTTTACCTGCAACTAGATCACCAGGGTGAACGTGCTCTGTACTGTTATAGGCCAGTGAAGTTTGGGCAAGGGGCCTGCGATGGCACTTGTCTATTTTTCAAAAAGGTACCCCGTTGGGGAATTGTTTGGCAGATCATGCACTTCATTACAAGTCTCAAAGACACACACCACTACATTGTCTCTTGCAATGTCTCTTCTTTAACTGCCACTAGATCACCAGGGTGAACGTGCTTTGTACTCTTATAGGTCAGCAAAGTTTGGGAGTTTGGGCAAGGGGGCTGTGATGGCAATAGTATATTTTTAAAAAAGGTACCCCACATTGGTGAAACCACATCCTTGTTGGCATACACTTCATACCATTTGTGTACCTTAAAGAGCTCACTTGAAAAGCTCCTTTTTGTGTTGCCTGATTGCTCACATTGGACACAATACACTTCATATAAATTTGATAAAGCAATGCTGTTAGTTTGGCTCAGTAGTTTATTAAAAATATAGCTTTGTCCACTATATTAGTTTCTCTCCTTGAGAGCCATAACTTTGGCTGCCTCAAATGTACAAATGGCGATTTGTAAACAAGATTGAAACAGTATACCGAATGCATTCAGACAATCACATAGCTGCATTTCTTGTAAAACATTTACAAATGTGACAGACAATGCTCATAGTGACACAATCTTGATAAATGTTTGTTTATTCACTTCACAAACAGTTCTAAGCCTCTATATGTTTGCTGTTTTTCATTGTAAATCATTAAGGTTTACTGAAACTATGCCAGTGGTGGTTTGATCTAAATCCTTGTGGCTTTTATTTTCTAAGGATTTATGGCCCCTCGTCTGATGACTCCATGATATCTCAGTTTCATCTAACCTTGAAAAGTGGCCACTTGAAGGTCTGGGTGAAACTAGAGTTACTACATAGTGTAAATAACTATATAAGACCAGAGAAACATGACTAAGACAGATGCCAAAACTGGGGTACCTGTACATGTACAGTGTGCTGATACCTGCATAATTGGGGATGCCCATGAAATGTAGGTAATCTCCCAGGGGTTCTTTGTCTTGGTGTTGCTTCTCTGATATTCCAGACAGATGATGTTTAAAAGCCTCTTGGTGATGATCTAAGTATACTGCATGTAGTTAATCTTCATATATACGTAATCACTATATTTATGCAATCCTTATATGCACTTATTAACCTTTGCATGTTAACATATACAAAAGTGTATACACTCACACTATTCAATCATACTATTCCTTGAATTTTGTAGTTTGCAATAAAATTGTGTTGTATTGCAAGTATTAGCCTTTTTTATCTGAATCTTAGTGTTAAAAACATAGTAAATAAAATTGCCAAATTCTCCTGTAAATAATTCTGCAAAGAGGGAACCATCATACCATTAAAAAATATGAGTGGATTTTCCTGGGCCCATGCAGTATGTGGGTTCAAAGGCATAATGGGGTGCATATGACTGACTATGCAGCAGGGATGGCCTTGCTGTCAATGTGTAAAACAAAGGAGTACGGCAGTACAAAATGCATATTGTGAAGTGGATTTTCATGGGCCCATCCAGTATGTGGGTTCCAAGGCGTAATGGGGTGGATATGACTATGCAGCAGGGCTGGCCTTGCTGCCAATGTGTAAAACAAAGGAGTACAAGAGTGCAAAATGCATATTGTGAAGTGGACTTTCATGGGACCATCCAGTATGTGGGTTCCAAGGCGTAATGGGGTGCATATGACTATGCAACAGGGCTGGCCTTGCTGCCAATGTGAAAAACAAAGGAGTACAAAATGCATACTGTGAAGTGGATTTTCAGAGGCCCATCCAGTATGTGGGTTCAAAAGTGTAATGGGGTGCATATGAATTGCTAGCAGGGCAGGCCTTGAATTCAATGCAACACTTTTTCAGGAGTCCCCCATGGACATCTTATGAAAGGGGTATTGTGGTGGGTCGTAATTCTTGGCAGCCCATCCACGTACAGCCTAGGCTATGTTAAGGATATGGAATCAATATTTTAGCTATGGAGATATACAAAATGCAGAATATAAATCCTAGACGCTATATCTGAATCTGAATAGGCACGCTTCCATTACATATATTAGGTAATGCGGAATTTGGGAAATTAAGTTTGCTAACACATTAATGGCTTGCTGTTTAGCTAGCCGCGCTCTAGATACAGTGGGTATTAATGTAATCCATCTGAATGACATATAAATGGCTTGCTATTTAGTTAGCCGTGTCTGACCTGTAGTAGGTATTAATGTAATCAACTTGAGGGATGCATTAATGATTTATTAATTACTTAGCTACGCTTGACTTATAGCAAGAGCAGAGAGGAAAAGTTTCTGTGACCAGAGTCATTGTTCTTAACAATAAGACGATGAGATAACGCTTTGGCAAACACCTTGGTTTTTCTCTTTAAAACCCCACTGTATCTTCCCGCAATAAAGAGAATATTTTAGACACTAAAGAGTTGTCTGTAGTTTTTCTCCACACATGTGCATGCTCTCATATACAATTTGATTACAGGCAATTAAGAAGGGTCTCACCCTAGGGGGACATCCACAACAGTTGGCGCCCAATGTGGGACCAGGACAAACAGCCAGATGATCACAGCCACACGTCTCCCCCAGGACGGACGTCATCAGTGAGAAGAGGCTGCAGCTCTGAACAGGTCAGAAAATATATCATCTTACCTACTCACTGTTTTTCACGTCCGGCTGGGTGAGATAGACGGCTGTCATCTCTGGTAATAATTGACCACAATTGAACGTCGTGAGCCTATGAACCAGTCAGAAATATAATTCCTTAATTGCCTGTATTTGTGTGTATTGTCTAGTCCAGAACAAAACATAAGGTTTGAACATAGACATAGTGTCTAGTGCTAACCTACTAACCCATAATATATACTCTATTGCACAAGGGCGGTTACAACAGTATAATACAGAGAGGGTTCTATAATTTAACATTAAGCAATTGCCTTGGTTCCGGTCTTAGACGACTGCAGAACGTATATCACAGGTGCTCATGTTTCAGCCATGTACCCTATGGTAAGAGTCCAGGGTCTGGCTACGTGACAGCATTGCTGTGCCCCTCTACTTGTTGAACAAGAATCACAAGACCAGTTACGCATTAGTTCTGTTCCTGTTACTCTGGCCAAAACACTATGGTTCGAGCCCTGGTTGCTTAGTGACAGAATCAGTGGCCTAGAGGGACCCTGCATGTCAGGTAAAATGGCTAACGGTCTTGGAAGATAGATGCCTTGCCCTCATTGTATGCAAACTTTAGTGCTTGCTATCTCAGAGCAAGGATGGCGCATTGTTAAAGTACTAGACACACCCGTCCTCAGATTCCAAACTGGTTATACTGCTTTCTCAAATTGCATGTCCTGAATTTAAAGTTTTTAGATTGAATATATACGCCAGGATATCCATTTCTAATTCAGAGTGGGTAACACTACACATCGAGGCTAACAAGCTGTAATATCCCTCACATGCAACACCATTTAGGTGCATCCGTAATTACGGTAGTCCAGAAGTTTAAGAATTTTTGGCAAAACAGGAAGTGCAGTGGTTGGTTATTAAATTGTGACATGGGTACCAATCAGTCTAAAGCCAGTCAGTTCTCTGCACAGGAGGTAGTGGCAGACAGAGAAGGTAAACAGTATGTTACAAATGCTAAAGTTCTCCTAAAACTCACAGGATCTACCACCTGGGGGGAGGCTTTATGAGAAAGAATGGAAACGCACTTTGGTTAGCAAAAGAGGGCTCTTACGAGATAATAAGATTTTGAAGGATGCTGAGGTGTGGTATAGAACATCAAGAGAACTTAAGAGACAAATGAGGACTGAAGTGTGTGATCCTGAGACTGGTGAATATGTGTACCGACCACCTCCTGACAAAACGGCCCTGACCTCGACAGCTGTGCCCACTGCACACAGACCACCCCCATACTCTCCAGAGGGGTGGACATGTGCAGTTTTCCAGAATCAGAACCCAGATTGGAGGGACACGTATGCTGTTTGTGGGGCACCACGCCCACACAATCTTACCCCCTTATACCCAGTTATCAATGCAGATGGCACACCCCATGTCCCGACAACCACCTTAAATAGGGGCACAACAACATCTGCACTCATTTCAGGCAGGGCTAAGCCTCACCCTGCCAGCCATTTTCACGCCAGTAGTATCTGGAATATATATGCATAATGGTAAAGAAGATGAAGAAGTTAAGGGGGAAAATGTAGAATCCTGCCACACTACAGCTGCATTTTCACTGCAAAACCCCAGTAGTGACGCAATAGCGTTGCAGACAAGCTCTGACAGTAATGTAGCAGGACCAGAATGCACCACTCAATATATGCCTTATTTCAGTGACCATAGCCCAGACAGAGCAGAATCCATAACAGTGGACAGCCGACCTCCCAGATGCATGGCTCCCCTCAGGAACTCTCTGGCTCCTACTAGACATGGCACTCGCTATGTAAGTTGGAAGCCTCAGGAAGCTGCTACCTTAGTGAACAGCTTGACAGATCCGATGGGCATCCTATGCCCTTCTACCAGAAGATGAGTCACATATTTAAAACACACGCTGTCTCATGGATAGACCTGAATGGGCTAGCCGAAATTAAGACAGGAGATTCTTTCTGGCCTGCTATGGAGCCAGCAATGAGACCTGACTTTGGCACGCCAGACTACTTCCAATCATTGAAATCAGGGCATGACTTTCTTGAGAAACTTTATAACTGGGCATAGTGGACCAAGCCACATCCCTGCAGGATACCATGCAAGAGAAATGCGAATCTGTGGAGAAGTTCTTCCACAGGCTAAATCAGATGTTCGTAGATCTGGGGTTTGACCCCAATGACAAAGCACATCACCAGATTTGGGTGCAAGCCTTTGTACAAGACCTCCGAGAACCTATACGCAAACAGCTACAGACCACAAGGCCTGAGTATAGGAGGCTGGATGCCGAAATACTTCATACGGTCGCAAAAGGGCTGGAAATGAATCAGCTGGCTAGGCCTCGTACCAATCTCCTGGTGTCACAGAAACCCTCAAACGCCACGAAAACCCGAAGACCTGGGGTTACCTGCTATAACTGTGTCAAGATAGGATACCTTAAAAGGGACTGCAGATCAGCTCCGCTCAATAGAGGGCCAGGACAGCGGTTGCAGTAGCCACAGGGACCACCTAGACCGCACTCACAACAGGACATTGGCAAGCCGGATCCACCACACACACCAAAACCACTCATACTCTTACACTCCACATGACAGCCGAATGGGCCAACACCTACCATACAGGTGGAGGTTGAGGGTAAACCCTTCAATTTCTTAGTGGATACCGGTGCAGCCAGAAGTGTAATCAGGAACATTGACTTACCCGATACAGACTGTCTCACAGATGAAGTGTGTTATGGACCTGGTGGTTAGGAGCACCCGGAATGACCTGATGAGTAAACTAGAAATCGGAACAAGCTCTGGGAAAGTGGGAACTCAGCTGACCGCAAACACTACTCCTATCACACACACTAGAAATAGCCGTGGAGCGTACCTAACTCTCCCTAGACGCCTCTTCACAGCCTAAGAGCTAACTACCCCTAAAGATAGAAATAGAAGCCTAACCTTGCCTCAGAGAAATTCCCCAAAGGTAAAGGCAGCCCCTCACATATATTGACTGTGAGTTAAGAGGAAAGTCACAAACACAGGAATGAAACAGGTTTTAGCAAAGGAGGCCAGACTTCACTAAATTAGTCAGAGGATAGAAAAGGGAACTATGCGGTCAGCACAAAAGACTACAAAAAGCCACGCAGAGTAAGCAAAAAGACTCCCCACACCGACTCACGGTGTGGAGGTGCCACTCTGCACCCCAGAGCTTCCAGCTAGCAAGGGAATGTCATGATAGCAAGCTGGACTAGAAATAGCAGTACTAAGAAATATATTCAGGAAGCAATAACAAAAAATGAACTAGCAAAGACTTAGCTTCTGCTGGAGTACACAGGTCCTCAGAGAAGTCCAAGAGAGATCTGAACCAATACTGAAACAATGACAGCTGGCATGAAGTAACGATCTGAGTGGAGTTAAATAGGGAAGCCAACATAGCAATAAACGAGAGCAGCTGACAAAGCCAACCTCAGTGACCAGCAGTTCCGCTCAAAGCCACCAGAGGGAGACCAAGAGCAGAACTAACCAAAGTACCATTCATGACCACAGGAGGGAGTCCGAGAACGGAATTCACAACAGTACCCCCCCCTTGAGGAGGGGTCACCGAACCCTCACCAGGGCCCCCAGGCCGATCAGGATGAGCTAAGTGAAAGGCACGAACCAAATCGGCAGCGTGGACATCGGAGGCAACAACCCAGGAATTATCCTCCTGACCATAGCCCTTCCACTTAACCAGGTACTGAAGCTTCCGTCTCGAAATACGAGAATCCAAAATTTTTTCCACCACATACTCCAACTCCCCCTCAACCAACACCGGGGCAGGAGGATCAACGGAGGGAACCATAGGCGCCACGTACCTCCGCAACAACGACCTATGGAACACATTATGGATGGCAAAAGAAGCTGGAAGGACCAAACGAAATGACACAGGGTTGAGAATTTCAGAAATCTTATAAGGACCAATGAAACGAGGCTTAAACTTAGGAGAAGAAACCTTCATAGGAACATAACGAGAAGACAAGCAAACCAAATCCCCAACACAACGACGGCGGTTAGCGAAACGTTGAGCCTTCTCCTGGGACAACGTCAGATTGTCCACTACGTGAGTCCAAATTTGCGGCAACCTGTCCACCACAGAATCCACACCAGGACAGTCAGAAGGCTCAACCTGCCCTGAAGAAAAACGAGGATGAAAACCAGAATTGCAAAAAAAAAGGCGAAACCAAAGTAGCCGAACTAGCCCGATTATTAAGGGCGAACTCAGCCAATGGCAAGAAGGTCACCCAATCATCCTGATTAGCAGAAACAAATCATCTCAGATAGGTTTCCACAGTCTGGTTGGTTCGTTCGGTTTGGCCATTTGTTTGAGGATGGAAAGCCGAAGAAAAAGACAAATCAATGCCCATCTTAGCACAAAAGGACCGCCAAAACCTAGAGACAAACTGGGAACCTCTGTCCGACACAATGTTCTCCGGAATGCCATGCAAACGAACCACATGTTGAAAAAATACTGGCACCAAATCAGAGGAGGAAGGTAATTTAGGCAAGGGTACCAAATGGACCATCTTAGAAAAACGATCACAAACCACCCAGATGGCAGACATCCTTTGAGAGACAGGAAGATCTGAAATAAAATCCATGGAAACATGCGTCCAAGGCCTTTTCGGGACTGGCAAGGGCAAAAGCAACCCACTGGCACGAGAACAGCAGGGCTTAGCCCGAGCACAAGTCCCACAGGACTGCACAAAAGAACGCACATCCCGAGACAAGGAAGGCCACCAAAAGGACCTAGCCACCAAATCTCTGGTCCCAAAAATCCCAGGATGACCAGCCAACACTGAGCAATGAACCTCAGAAATAACTCTGCTAGTCCATCTATCAGGGACAAATAGTTTCTCCGCTGGACAACGGTCAGGTCTATCAGCCTGAAACTTCTGCAGCACCCGCCGCAAATCAGGGGAGATGGCAGACAGAATTACCCCCTCTTTGAGAAAACCAGCCGGCTCAGGGACTCCCGGAGAATCAGGCACAGAACTCCTAGAAAGGGCATCCGCCTTCACATTCTTAGAACCTGGAAGGTATGAGACCACAAAATCGAAACGGGAGAAAAACAGCGACCATCGAGCCTGTCTAGGATTCAACCGCTTGGCAGACTCGAGATAAGTCAGATTTTTGTGATCCGTCAAGACCACCACGCGGTGCTTGGCTCCCTCAAGCCAATGTCGCCACTCCTCGAATGCCCACTTCATAGCTAGCAGCTCCCGATTGCCAACATCATAATTACGCTCAGCAGGCGAAAACTTTCTAGAAAAGAAGGCACATGGCTTCATCACAGAGCCATCAGAACTTCTTTGAGACAAAACAGCCCCTGCTCCAATCTCAGAAGCATCAACCTCGACCTGAAAAGGGAGCGAAACATCTGGCTGACGCAACACAGGGGCCGAAGAAAAACGACGTTTCAGCTCCTGAAAAGCCTCAACGGCCGCAGAGGACCAATTCACCACATCAGCACCTTTCTTGGTCAAATCAGTCAAAGGTTTAACCACACTAGAAAAATTAGCGATGAAGCGACGGTAAAAATTAGCAAAGCCCAGGAATTTCTGGAGGCTCTTTACAGATGTAGGTTGAGTCCAATCATAAATGGCCTGAACTTTAACAGGGTCCATCTCAATAGTAGAAGGGGAAAAAATGAAGCCCAAAAAGGAGACCTTCTGAACTCCGAAGAGACATTTAGACCCCTTCACAAGCAAGGAATTAGCACGAAGGACCTGGAATACCATTCTAACCTGTTTCACATGAGACTCCCAATCATCCGAAAAGACCAAAATATCATCCAAATATACAATCATGAATCTATCCAGATACTTTCGGAAGATGTCATGCATAAAGGACTGAAACACAGATGGAGCATTTGAAAGCCCGAATGGCATTACCAGGTACTCAAAATGGCCCTCGGGCGTATTAAATGCTGTTTTCCATTCATCGCCCTGTTTAATACGCACAAGGTTATACGCCCCTCGAAGATCTATCTTGGTGAACCAACTAGCCCCCTTATACCGAGCAAACAAATCAGACAGCAGAGGCAAAGGGTACTGAAATTTGACCGTGATCTTATTGAGAAGGCGGTAATCTATACAGGGTCTCAGAGAACCATCCTTCTTGGCCACAAAAAAGAACCCTGCTCCCAACGGTGATGAAGACGGGCGAATATGACCTTTCTCCAAGGACTCCTTCATATAACTCCGCATAGCGGCATGCTCTGGCACAGATAAATTGAAAAGTCGGCCCTTAGGAAACTTACTACCAGGAATCAAATTTATAGCACAATCACAATCCCTACGAGGGGGTAGGACACTGGTTTTGGGCTCATCAAATACATCCTGGTAATCCGACAGAATCTCAGGGACTTCAGAAGGAGTGGAAGCAGAAATTGACACCAACGGAACATCGCCATGTACCCCTTGACAACCCCAACTAGACACAGACATTGATTTTCAATCCAATACTGGATTATGAACCTGTAGCCAAGGCAAACCCAACACGACCACATCATGCAAATTATGCAACACCAAAAAGCGAATATCTTCCTGATGTGCAGGAGCCATGCACATGGTCAACTGAGTCCAGTACTGAGGTTTATTCTTGGCAAACGGCGTGGCATCAATTCCTCTTAAGGGAATAGGATACTGCAAAGGCTCCAAGAAAAAACCACAGCGCCTGGCAAACTCCAAGTCCATCAAATTCAGGGCAGCGCCTGAATCCACAAATGCCATAACCGAGTAGGATGACAAAGAGCAAATCAAAGTAACAGACAAAAGAAATTTGGGCTGTACAGTACCAATGGTGACAGACCTAGCGAACCGCTTAGTGCGCTTAGGACAATCAGAGATAGCATGAGTGGGGTCACCACAGTAAAAACACAGCCTATTCTGACGTCTGTGTTCTTGCCTTTCAGTTCTGGTCAAAGTTCTATCACATTGCATAAGCTCAGGCCTCTGCTCAGAGGACACCGCCAAATGGTGCACAATTTTGCGCTCACGCAAACGCCGATCAATTTGAATGGCCAAGGACATTGATTCATTCAGACCAGCAGGCGTGGGGAATCCCACCATAACATCCTTAAGGGCTTCAGAAAGACCCTTTCTAAAAATTGCCGCCAGGGCACACTCATTCCATTGAGTAAGCACAGACCATTTTCTAAACTTCTGACAATATATCTCCGCTTCATCCTGACCCTGACACAAAGCTAGCAAGATTTTCTCTGTCTGATCCACTGAATTCGGTTCGTCATAAAGCAATCCAAGCGCCAGAAAAAACGCATCTACATTAAGCAATGCAGGATCTCCTGGTGCAAGGGAGAATGCCCAGTCTTGAGGGTCGCCACGCAACAAAGAAATAATAATTTTTACTTGCTGAATGGGGTCACCAGAGGAGCGGGGCTTCAAAGCAAGAAACAGTTTACAATCATTTTTGAAATTCAGAAACTTAGATCTATCCCCAGAAAACAAATCAGGAATTGGAATTCTAGGCTCTAACATCGGATTCTGAACTACATAATCTTGAATGCTTTGTACTCTTGCAGTGAGATGATCCACACAAGAGGACAGACCTTGAATATCCATATCTACACCTGAGTCCTGAACCACCCAGAGTTTAAGGGGAAAAAAGAGACAAAACACACTGCAAAGAAAAAAAAATGGGTTCAGAACTTCTCTTATCCCTCTTTTGAGATGCATTAACACTTTGAGGTCCAGCTGTACTGTTATGGACCTGGTGGTTAGGAGCACCCGGAATGACCTGATGAGTAAACTAGAAATCGGAACAAGCTCTGGGAAAGTGGGAACTCTGCTGACCGCAAACACTACTCCTATCACACACACTAGAAATAGCCGTGGAGCGTACCTAACTCTCCCTAGACTCCTCTTCACAGCCTAAGAGCTAACTACCCCTACAGATAGAAATAGAAGCCTAACCTTTCCTCAGAGAAATTCCCCAAAGGTAAAGGCAACCCCCCACATATATTGACTGTGAGTTAAGAGGAAAGTCACAAACACAGGAATGAAACAGGTTTTAGCAAAGGAGGCCAGACTTCACTAAATTAGTCAGAGGATAGAAAAGGGAACTATGCGGTCAGCACAAAAGACTACAAAAAGCCACGCAGAGTAAGCAAAAAGACTCCCCACACCGACTCACGGTGTGGAGGTGCCACTCTGCACCCCAGAGCTTCCAGCTAGCAAGGGAATATCATGATAGCAAGCTGGACTAGAAATAGCAGTACTAAGAAATATATTCAGGAAGCAATAACAAAAAATGAACTAGCAAAGACTTAGCTTCTGCTGGAGTAGACAGGTCCTCAGAGAAGTCCAAGAGAGATCTGAACCAATACTGAAACAACGACAGCTGGCATGAAGTAACGATCTGAGTGGAGTTAAATAGGGAAGCCAACATAGCAATAAACGAGAGCAACTGACAAAGCCAACCTCAGTGACCAGCAGTTCCGCTCAAAGCCACCAGAGGGAGTCCAAGAGCAGAACTGTCATGATCTCAATGGCAAGAGAACATAGCATAAGCATATATAGGAACTAGCTCTTGGAAGATGGGAACTGAGCTGACCATGAACTAAACCTAACGCACAACTAGCAGTGGCCGGGTAGCATGCCTACGTTGATTCTAGATGCCCAGCCCAGCCGGAGGACTAAATAAAGCTAGCAGAGGAAAATATTAGTCCTAGCTCACCTCTAGAGAAATACCCCGAAAGGAGACAGAGGCCCCCCACATGTATTGGCGGTGAGTTGAGATGAAATAACAAACGTAGTATGAAAATAGGTTTAGCAAATTTGAGGTCCACTTACTACATAGCAGAAGACAGAAAGGACACTTTCATGGTCAGCTGAAAACCCTATCAAAAACACCATCCAGAAATTACTTTAAAACTCTGGCATTAACTCATAACACCAGAGTGGCAATTCCCGTTCACAAGAGCTTTCCAGACACAGTAACGAAACTACAGCTGTGAACTGGAACAAAATGCAAAAACAAACATGGACAAGAGTCCAACTTATCTAGTAGTTGTCTAGGAGCAGGAACAAGCACAGAGAGGCTTCTGATAACATTGTTGACCGGCAAGCAACTAACAGAGCAGCAAGGTTATATAGCGACTCCCACATCTTGATGGGAACAGGTGAACAGAGAAGATGAAGACACCAGTTCAATTCCACCAGTAGCCACCGGGGGAGCCCAGAATCCAAATTCACAACAGTACCCCCCCCTCAAGGAGGGGGCACCGAACCCTCACCAGAACCACCAGGGCGATCAGGATGGGCCCTATGAAAGGCACGAACCAGATCGGAGGCATGAACATCAGATGCATTCACCCAAGAATTATCCTCCTGGCCGTATCCCTTCCACTTGACCAGATACTGGAGTCTCCGTCTGGAAACACGAGAGTCCAAGATTTTCTCCACAACGTACTCCAACTCACCCTCAACCAACACCGGAGCAGGAGGCTCAACGGAAGGCACAACCGGTACCTCATACCTGCGCAATAATGACCGATGAAAAACGTTATGAATAGAAAAGGATGCAGGGAGGTCCAAACGGAAGGAAACAGGGTTAAGAATCTCCAATATCTTATACGGGCCGATAAACCGAGGCTTAAACTTAGGAGAAGAGACCCTCATAGGGACAAAACGAGAAGACAACCACACCAAATCCCCAACAGAAAGCCGAGGACCAACACGACGGTGGCGGTTGGCAAAAAGCTGAGTCTTCTCCTGGGACAACCTCAAATTGTCCACCACCTGCCCCCAGATCTGATGCAATCTCTCCACCACAGCATCCACTCCAGGACAATCCGAAGATTCCACCTGACCAGAGGAAAATCGAGGATGAAACCCCGAATTACAGAAAAACGGGGACACCAAAGTGGCAGAGCTGGCCCGATTATTGAGAGCGAACTCCGCCAATGGCAAAAAAGCAACCCAATCATCCTGGTCAGCAGACACAAAACACCTCAGATATGTCTCCAGGGTCTGATTAATCCGCTCGGTCTGGCCATTCGTCTGAGGATGGAAAGCGGACGAAAAAGATAAATCTATGCCCATCCTAGCACAGAATGCCCGCCAAAATCTAGACACGAATTGGGTCCCTCTGTCAGAAACGATATTCTCAGGAATACCATGCAAACGAACAACATTTTGAAAAAACAGAGGAACCAACTCGGAAGAAGAAGGTAACTTGGGCAGAGGAACCAAATGGACCATCTTAGAAAAACGGTCACACACCACCCAGATGACAGACATCTTCTGAGAAACAGGCAGATCTGAAATAAAATCCATCGAGATGTGCGTCCAAGGCCTCTTAGGAATAGGCAAGGGCAACAATAATCCACTAGCCCGAGAACAACAAGGCTTGGCCCGAGCACAAACGTCACAAGACTGCACAAAGCCTCGCACATCTCGTGACAGGGAAGGCCACCAGAAGGACCTTGCCACCAAATCCCTGGTACCAAAAATGCCAGGATGACCTGCCAACGCAGAAGAATGAACCTCAGAGATGACTCTACTGGTCCAATCATCAGGAACAAACAGTTTATCAGGTGGGCAACGATCAGGTCTCTCCGCCTGAAACTCCTGCAAGGCCCGCCGCAGGTCTGGAGAAACGGCTGACAATACCACTCCATCCTTAAGGATACCTGTGGGCTCAGAGTTACCAGGCGAGTCAGGCTCAAAACTCCTAGAAAGGGCATCCGCCTTAACATTCTTAGAACCCGGTAGGTATGACACCACAAAATTAAACCGAGAGAAAAATAATGACCAGCGCGCCTGTCTAGGATTCAGGCGCCTGGCGGTCTCAAGATAAATCAAATTTTTGTGGTCAGTCAATACCACCACCTGATGTCTGGCCCCCTCAAGCCAATGGCGCCACTCCTCAAAAGCCCACTTCATGGCCAAAAGCTCCCGATTCCCAACATCATAATTCCGCTCAGCGGGCGAAAATTTACGGGAAAAGAAGGCACAAGGCCTCATCACGGAGCAGTCAGAACTTTTCTGCGACAACACTGCCCCAGCTCCGATCTCAGAAGCGTCGACCTCAACCTGAAAAGGTAAAGCAACATCAGGCTGACGCAACACAGGGGCAGAGGAAAAACGGCGCTTAAGCTCCCGAAAGGCCTCCACAGCATCAGGGGACCAATCAGCAATATCAGCACCCTTCTTAGTCAAATCGGTCAATGGCTTAGCAATATCCGAAAAACCAGCAATAAATCGACGATAAAAGTTAGCAAAGCCCAAAAATTTCTGAAGACTCTTAAGAGAAGAGGGCTGCGTCCAATCACAAATAGCTTGAACCTTGACAGGATCCATTTCAATGGAAGAGGGGGAAAAAATATATCCCAAAAAGGAAATCCTCTGTACCCCAAAAACACACTTAGAACCCTTCACACACAAAGAATTAGACCGCAAAACCTGAAAAACCCTCCTGACTTGCTGGACATGAGAGTCCCAGTCATCCGAAAAAATCAGAATATCATCCAGATACACAATCATAAATTTATCCAAATAATCGCGAAAAATATCATGCATAAAGGACTGGAAAACTGACGGAGCATTAGAAAGACCAAAAGGCATCACTAAATACTCAAAGTGGCCCTCGGGCGTATTAAATGCGGTTTTCCACTCATCCCCCTGCCTGATTCGCACCAAATTATACGCCCCACGAAGGTCAATCTTAGAGAACCACTTGGCCCCCTTTATGCGAGCAAACAAATCAGTCAGCAACGGCAATGGGTATTGATATTTAACAGTGATTTTATTCAAAAGCCGATAATCAATACATGGTCTCAAAGAGCCGTCTTTTTTTGACACAAAGAAAAAACCGGCTCCTAAGGGAGATGACGATGGACGAATATGTCCCTTTTCCAAGGACTCCTTTATATATTCTCGCATAGCAGCATGTTCAGGCACAGACAGATTAAATAAACGACCCTTTGGGTATTTACTACCCGGGATTAAATCTATGGCACAATCGCACTCTCGGTGCGGAGGTAACGAACCAAGCTTGGATTCTTCAAAGACGTCACGATAGTCAGACAGGAACTCAGGAATTTCAGAGGGAATGGATGATGAAATGGAAACCACAGGTACATCCCCATGAGCCCCCTTACATCCCCAGCTCAACACAGACATAGCTCTCCAGTCGAGGACTGGGTTGTGAGATTGCAGCCAAGGCAATCCTAGCACCAAATCATCATGTAGATTATACAGCACCAGAAAGCGAATAATCTCCTGGTGATCCGGATTAATACGCATAGTTACTTGTGTCCAGTATTGTGGTTTATTATTAGCCAATGGGGTGGAGTCAATCCCCTTCAGAGGAATAGGAGTCTCCAAAGGCTCTAAATCATACCCACAGCGTTTGGCAAAGGACCAATCCATAAGACTCAAAGCGGCGCCAGAGTCGACATAGGCGTCCGTGGTAATAGATGACAAAGAGCAAATCAGGGTCACAGATAGAATAAATTTAGACGGTAAGGTGCAAATGGAAACAGATTTACCAAGCTTTTTAGTGCGCTTAGAGCATGCTGATATAACATGAGTAGAATCACCACAATAGAAACACAACCCATTTTTCCGTCTAAAATTCTGCCGCTCGCTTCGGGACAGAATTCTATCACACTGCATACTCTCTGGCGACTTCTCAGTGGACACCGCCAGATGGTGCACTGGTTTGCGCTCCCGCAAACGCCTATCGATCTGAATAGCCATTGTCATGGACTCATTCAGACCCGCAGGCACAGGGAACCCCACCATAACATCCTTAATGGCATCAGAGAGACCCTCTCTGAAAGTCGCCGCCAGGGCGCACTCATTCCACTGAGTAAGCACAGACCATTTACGGAATCTTTGGCAGTAAATTTCCGCTTCATCTTGCCCCTGAGATAGGGACATCAAAGTTTTTTCTGCCTGAAGCTCCAAATGAGGTTCGTCATAAAGCAACCCCAAGGCCAGAAAAAACGCATCCACATTGAGCAACGCAGGATCCCCTGGTGTCAATGAAAAAGCCCAGTCTTGAGGGTCGCCCCGGAGCAAGGAAATCACAATCCTGACCTGCTGTGCAGGGTCTCCGGCAGAGCGAGATTTCAGAGACAAAAATAATTTGCAATTATTTCGAAAATTCTGAAACCCGGATCTATTCCCCGAGAAAAATTCCGGCAAAGGAATTCTCGGCTCAGATACAGGTGCATGACAAACAAAATCTTGCAAATTTTGTACCTTCGTGGCGAGATTATTCAAACCTGCAGTTACACTCTGAAGATCCATTACAAACAGGTGGACACAGAGCCATTCAAGGGTTAAGAGGAGGTAAGAAGCAGCTAGACAGCAATTAAGGGCTAGGCAGCAAAACTCTGAGGGGAAAAAAAAAAAAATTTCCCTTCAACACTTCTTTTTCTCCTGCTTCAACCCAAACAATTAACACTTTGCGGGCCGGTCAAACTGTCATGATCTCAATGGCAAGAGAACATAGCATAAGCATATATAGGAACTAGCTCTTGGAAGATGGGAACTGAGCTGACCATGAACTAAACCTAACGCACAACTAGCAGTGGCCGGGTAGCATGCCTACGTTGATTCTAGATGCCCAGCCCAGCCGGAGGACTAAATAAAGCTAGCAGAGGAAAATATTAGTCCTAGCTCACCTCTAGAGAAATACCCCGAAAGGAGACAGAGGCCCCCCACATGTATTGGCGGTGAGTTGAGATGAAATAACAAACGTAGTATGAAAATAGGTTTAGCAAATTTGAGGTCCACTTACTACATAGCAGAAGACAGAAAGGACACTTTCATGGTCAGCTGAAAACCCTATCAAAAACACCATCCAGAAATTACTTTAAAACTCTGGCATTAACTCATAACACCAGAGTGGCAATTCCCGTTCACAAGAGCTTTCCAGACACAGTAACGAAACTACAGCTGTGAACTGGAACAAAATGCAAAAACAAACATGGACAAGAGTCCAACTTATCTAGTAGTTGTCTAGGAGCAGGAACAAGCACAGAGAGGCTTCTGATAACATTGTTGACCGGCAAGCAACTAACAGAGCAGCAAGGTTATATAGCGACTCCCACATCTTGATGGGAACAGGTGAACAGAGAAGATGAAGACACCAGTTCAATTCCACCAGTAGCCACCGGGGGAGCCCAGAATCCAAATTCACAACACAGAACTAACCAAAGTACCATTCATGACCACAGGAGGGAGTCCGAGAACGGAATTCACAACAGAAGTGGTGCCGTGTGTAGGGGTGGATGGTAATACCCGGTACACTCTAATGTCCAGGCCCCTACACATAGGTCTACAGCCCACACAAAGTATGTTGTCTCAACTAGTAGTCTCATCCACTTGCCCTGTCAATCTACTGGGGACAGACCTACTATCAAAACTCCGAGCCAACATTCTCTTTCACGAAGATGGAACTGTCTCCCTTGTGACCCCACTCTCACAGGAAGACTCAGCAGAAGTGTACGGCCTCTTCTCATTACAGGACACGCCTGTAGAACCTGTGAACGCTGAACTGATGGCACAAATCCCAAATTCACTGTGGGTGCGAGGCCCTTGAAGATATTGGCAGACTCCAAGTCCAGCCTGTCAAAGTGGAACTCAAATCAGGAGCCCCGTTGCCATGGAAACTACAATATCTGCTGTCCATTCCACAATCTGCTGCTATTACACAACAACTTAAGATTTACCTCGAGAATGGAGTGATTATCCCCTCCAAATCCCCTTGTAATACCCCATTGTTTCCAGTGAAGAAGGATACTCCAAAGGGGCAACCTACCAACTTCCGCATGGTACACGACCTGCGTGCTGTCAATGAAGCCACAGTACTGGACACACCCATTGTGCCAAACCCACACACTCTGCTTTCATCAATCCCACCTACCTCTCTATGGTTCACGGTGATTGACCTGGCAAATGCTTTTTTCAGTGTACCACTACACCCTGATAGCCAGTACCTGTTTGCTTTCACGCATGAGGGCCGACAATATACTTGGACTGTGATGCCTCAAGGGGCCCAAAACAGCCCTTCAATGTTTACCCTGGCCATAACCACGGTCCTGGAGCCTTGGAAGATGAATCACCTAAATGTTACCCTCCTGTAGTATGTGGATGACCTCCTTATCTGTGCTGACACCCTGACAAAAGAACAAACAGAGTCCATTTCATTACTTCAGTTCCTGGCACACAACAGGTGTAAGGCATCCAAAGATAAGTTGCAATTCTGCAAAGAAAAAGTTGTGTTTCTAGGACACTGCATCTCCCATCAAACAAAACACCTGACTGAAGATAGGAAAAAAGCTATGCAAAATATTCCTCTGCCAACCAAGCCTACACAGCTACAGTCCTTCCTCGGACTTGTTTCCTACTGCTGCCCCTAGATCATCAATGCCTCGTTACAAATGCAACCCCTATATGACTGCCTCAAGGACACTCCCTTTAAGCTAACCAAGGAAGCCATTGATGGTTTCAACATGTTAAAGGCGGCAATCACATCCCCTCCTGCCTTAGGACTACCAGACTACAACAAGCATTTCTGCCTGTTTGTCATGGAATAACAAGGCCACGCAACTGGAGTCCTGACACAGCTCCACGGAGGAAGACAATGGCCACTCGGGTACCACTCTGCCAGACTTGACCCCGTAGCCTGTGGAGCTCCAACCTGCATGAGAGCCGTATTCGCAACTCACCTGCTGCTGGATAAAACTTCTGACATCATTTTGGGCCACCTACTGAAGATACTGGCATCCCATGACATTACTGCCATTCGGGCCCAGACACAGCCAAAGCACCTGTCAGCTGCCCGCCACCTACGTCTTCAGTGCTCCCTTCAGCTTCCTGACAACGTCACCATCTCCAGATGTGCTGTCCTTAACCCAGCTACTCTCCTACCTCTGCCAAGGGGGGAAGAGGATACAGACCACATCTCCTACACACTAGTGGAAAAGGTAGTCGACTTTGAAATGGCTCAACATGAATGTCTTGCTCTCATGAGACAGGAAACCTCCGGATTCGACTCAGTCACGGATGTACCTTTGGAAGATCCTGACCTAACGCTCTTTATAGACGGATCAAGGTATGCAGACCAGGAAGGTCACTTTCACACTGGTATAGCAGTAGTCACAGAAGACACAGTGCTGCTAGCAAAGTCTCTGCCTCCATCCGTATCTGCGCAGGAAGCAGAACTACGGGCCTTGATAGAAGCATACAAAATGTCTGCCCAACGCAAAGCTATGGTATACTCTGATTCACGCTACGCTCATGGCGTATGTCATGACTATGGACCAATCTGGAAGGCAAGATACTTCATCAAGGCAAACAGAATGCCCGTCAGACATCACAAGGCTATGCAAGAGCTGATAGAGTCTTTACTGATGCTGGAAAAAGTTGCGGTGGTAAAGGTAAAGGCACACACTGGAGGAACTTCAAAGGAAGCAGCGGGCAACAGATTAGATGATATAACAGCAAAAGAAACAGCAATGCTACAACTAGTGTTGAGCATTCCGATACCGCAAGTATCGGGTATCGGCCGATATTTGCTGTATCGGAATTCCGATACCGAGTTCCGATATTTTTGTGATATCGGAATCGGAAGTTCCCAGTGTATGGTTCCCAGGGTCTGGAGGAGAGGAGACTCTCCTTCAGGCCCTGGGATCCATATTCATGTAAAAAATAAAGAATAAAAATAAAAAATATGGATATACTCACCCCTCCAGCGGACCCTGGACCTTAGCGATGTAACCGGCAGCCTCCGTTCCTAAGAATGCAGTCAGTGTAGGACCTGCGATGACGTCGCAGCTTGTGATTGGTCGTGTGAGCGGTTACACGAGCGGTCACGCGACCAATCACAAGCCGCGACATCATCGAAGGTCCTTCACTCTGCATTCTTAGGAATGGAGGCAGACGCTTGGACCGGTGAGAGCCAGGGGCCGTCCGAGGGGTGAGTATATCAATATTTTTTTTTTTTATTCTTTATTTTATACATGAATATGGATCCCAGGGCCTGAAGGAGAGTTTCCTCTCCTTCAGACCCTGGGAACCATTCCGATATTTTGTGTCCCATTGATATGCATTGGTATCGGGTATCGGTATCGGCGATATCCGATATTTTTTGGGTATCGGCCGATCCAATCCGATACCGATACCCTTGCATATCGGAAGGTATCACTCAACACTAGCTACCACTTGTCGCAAAAATATTTCATCTGTATTCGCTCATGGACCTGGAGACCAAGGAGAAAGAACAATCCTGGGAGAAGATGCTTTCCACACTCCAGAAGCAGGCAACCAAGTAAGAGAAGGACCAGTGGATCCAAGATGGGGCTGCACAGGATGAAAGACACCTAATGATGATCAAAGGAAGGCCTTGCCTCCCAAGGGTTCTCTACCCAATGGTAGCCAAATGGGCCCATGGCACAACCCATCAATCCAAGATCAGGATGCACAATCTTGTCCTCCAATACTAGCATGCACCAGGCTTCTCAATGGTAGCCACAAATGTTACAAGGGGATGCCTTGTCTGTGCCCGCTGCAATCCGGGGAGAACAGAGGAGATACCCCAGAAGTGCACACCCAGATTCCTATACCCCTTCCAGCGCATACAGATAGACCACATACAAATGCCACACTCAGGGGGGTTCGAGTATGTTCTGGTGGCAATAGAGACATTCTCAGGATGGCCGGAGGCTTTCCTGTTGAGAAATCAGTCAGCAAAAACCACTGCTAAGAAACTTCTCTCTGAGATAGTGTGCAGGTATGGGCTCCCAGAGACCATAGAGTGACCAAGGGCCTGTATTCACAGCCAATCTCACAAAGGAAATATGGGAGGCCCTGGGGACAGAACTGGCACTACACACTCCATTTCACCCGCAGAGCAGTGGCAAGGTCTTGAGGTTAAATGGGACACTAAAGAGCAAAATGCTCAAGGCAGCACAAGAGTCAGGGAAGCCATGGCATGAGAGTCTTCTCCACTGTTTAGTGTCAGACCCACATCGGTTGGTCCAGCTAAACTTAGCCCATATGAGATCTTGTTTGGGAGTGACCTCAGGCTAGGATTGTAGTTCCCACAGCAGTTGTCTATGCAATATGACACTTTGACTAAGTTTGTGATTGAACTGACCAAACACCTAACTAAAATACATTCTCGAGTGTTCTCATCCATTCCAGATCCTGAAGATCTAGATGGAACTCATCAGATCTTGCCCGGTGATTGGGACCTCACCAAGAGATTCAACAGACGTACCCTCGAGCCCAGATACGACGGCCCATACCAAGTTATGTTGACCACTGCCACAGCAATCAAGCTCAAAGGAAAGCCAACATGGATCCATGCTTCCCACTGCAAGAAGGTGCCAGATCCAGATACCAGTGGCGGCTGCCACTCTTCATCCATCTAACACTTATCCTTTACTTAATCTCAGGGGTAGCCAGTGACTAAGGGGCCATCACTCATGATGGTATAATAACTTTCTGGTTTAATGTTTCTAACCAAAGGGTAACATGCCAATTTGATTACTTCCTCATAGTAGAATGCCCAGACCCTATGAAACAGTTTGAAATCTGGCTAGGCACACATTATATCTGCGTCACCACTTCTGCCACAGGTGTAGGGTCAAACTGTGAGGACTGGGAATTTCCACCAGTCCAGGCCCAACAGTGTAGAGACAAATGGGGAACCAGCCTGTTGGCCCGCTTGACCCTGACCAAAGCCCCTTTCAGAGGCCGGAGGGTCTTTCCAAGTATGATGCTCCTATCCCTGCCACCCATTGCCCAAAGGAGGGGTGCATAATTCTGTACCTTACCATTGATAACCCCTCAGAGAACGACCAAGGCTTATACGTTCTAGGCTCAAGTACCAAATGTGGGAGGAAAGGGGAAGGTGACAGAATGGGTAAATTTTGGTTAAAGAATATTGACTTTAGGCCCATTGCAGGTGCACAAACTGAAGATGACCCAATACCAGGAGCCAAATTCCTGTTAGGTTTGACTTGGGGTTAAACTCGCAATAGAGACAGGATTCTCCGACTCCAACGTCTGGCTTGAATGGGTAAAGTACACGGTCACAAGTACAAACAGCTCAGCATGTATAGCTTGTACCACTGCTCAACCCCATCTAGGCACAGTACATTTCCCAATAGATCCAAGGGTAGATGAGGAGGCATTCATATGCGCCCTGTCATTGAACATAAATAACCAAGCAGGTAGTACACAGAAATGCCAAGCTGTATCCCACTCATACCCACCTTACGGAAATAAAGAACCAACTGGTCATGGGATCACCCCCTACCCAGGGAATTACACTTATTTTGAACGAGATGGCCACGGAATACATGTTGATAAGTTACCATCTAATTACTGTAAACATGTCATCCAGGTCCTGGAAGGAAGCCCATAGAATGACTCCTTGTTGGTGGGCCAAGTCTACCAGTTGCCTGACGTGTATTGGCTATGTGGGGATATGAAGATCAGGCCCAGATTACACACCCCTTGGAAAGGACAGTGTGCTATGGTAAAAGCCCTCATGCCCTTCCACATATTTGATGTTGCCCAGTTGGGATCAGGTCCTCCAAAAAGGCCAACTACCCCAGAGAATAAAGAGGGAACTATATGTTCCTTCGACCCCCATATCTACATAGACACCCTCGGGGTTCCACAGGGAGTGCCTAATGAGTTTAAAGCCTGAAATGAGGTAGCAGCTGGATTTGAATAAATCATTCCCATGATCGGGGTAAACAAAAACGTGAAATGGATAAATTATCTATACTATAACCAACAAAGATTATTATTATTATTATTATTATTTATTGTTATAGCGCCATTTATTCCATGGCGCTTTACATGTGAGGAGGGGTATACATAATAAAAACAAGTACAATAATCTTAAACAATGCAAGTCATAACTGGTACAGGAGGAGAGAGGACCCTGCCTGCGAAGGCTCACAATCTACAAGGGCTGGGTGAGAATACCGTAGGCGAGGATAGAGCTGGTCATGCAGCGGTTTGGTCAATCGGTGGTTACTGCAGGTTGTAGGCTTGTCGGAAGAGGTGGGTCTTCGGGCTCTTTTTGAAGGTTTCCATGGTAGGCGAGAGTCTGATGTGTTGTGGTAGAGGGTTCCAGAGTAGGGGTGATACGCGACAGAAATCTTGTATACGATTGTGGGAAGAGGAGATAAGAGGGGAGTAGAGAAGGAGATCTTGTGAGGATCGGAAGTTGCGTGTAGGTAAGTACCGGGAGACGAGGTCACAGATGTATGGAGGAGACAGGTTGTGGATTTGCTAACTTCACTAAAATTGCTGTAAAGGGACTTGCTGAGCAACCGGACTCCACAACTATTATGGCTTGACAAAACAGGATGGCCTTAGATATGATCCTTTCAGAAAAATGTGGAGTCTGTAAAATGATAGGTACAAGTTGTTGCACTTACATACCGAACAACACTGCCCCAGTTGGGAGCATATCCAGAGCACTCAAAGGTCTCACTGATCCATCTGAGGAACTAGCCCGAAACTCAGGGGTAGAAGATACCTGGGATGCCTGGTTTGGGTGGTGGGACGGGTGGAAAAGATCACTCGAAAATTTGGGATTGCTATTGTATGTGTTTTAATTGTATTAGCCTTAATTCTATGCTGCATAGTAACTAGCCTTAAGAAGATAACGATGGAAACCATAACCACAGCGATAGCCGTACATTCTGACTTCGAAAACCTACTCGGTGAAACCCTGGAAGAAATACCATGTCCACCTCCCCCGCCAGAATATGCTGACCTGAAGCACACCAATAAGGGAAAATATAGGGTCTGACCTCCTCCTGCGCAAGTCCGTTGAGAGGTGACCCATCTACTAGAGATGGGTAATCTTGTATACGGTAAAGATTAGCTCAGTTAGTTGCGCCGAGATTGCTGTAGTTAGAATAGGCGTGAGAGGACAGACCGAGAGGTTCGACGAGATTAGGGTTTTGATTTCACACATCTCCAAAGGGGGGACTGTTAAGGATATGGAATCAATATTTTAGCTATGGAGATATACAAAATACAGAATATAAATCCTAGACGATATATCTGAATCATGGATAGGCACGCTTCCATTACATATGTATTAGGTAATGCGGAATTTGGGAAATTAAGTTTGCTCACACATTAATGGCTTGCTATTTAGCTAGCCGCGCTCTAGATACAGTGGGTATTAATGTAATCCATCTGAGTGACATATAAATGGCTTGTTATTTAGTAAGCTGTGTCTGGCCTGTAGTAGGTATTAATCTGATCAACTTGAGGGATGCATTAATGGTTTATTAATTACTTAGCGACGCTTGACCTATAGCAAGAGCTGAGAGGAAATGTTTCTGTGACCAGAGTCATTGTTCTTAACAATAAGACGATGAGATAACGCTTCTGCAAACACCTTGGTTTTTCTCTTTAACACCTCACTGTATCTTCCTGCAATAAAGAGAATATTTTAGACACTAAAGAGTTATCTGTAGTTTTTCTCCAGACATGTGCATGCGCTCATATACAATTTGACCACGGGCAATTAAGAAGGGTCTCACCCTAGTGGGACATCCAGAACAGCTACAAAAGCTTAGGAGACCCGCTGTTTCACAATGGCCCTTTAAGAA
Source organism: Ranitomeya variabilis (assembly GCF_051348905.1). Classification (NCBI taxonomy): domain Eukaryota; kingdom Metazoa; phylum Chordata; class Amphibia; order Anura; family Dendrobatidae; genus Ranitomeya; species Ranitomeya variabilis. The sequence continues at coordinate 52,839,713 of NC_135232.1, read as the reverse complement.
GACTAATGCCGCCTGATGCACCAGTAAAAATAGGCTCTGTGACTTTAAGAGTCCCTCCTTCATAAATGAAACAAGATGGGTCTGCGTATGTGTCACACACCACATGGCCAGCTAGCAATGACATTTCCCAGCGAAATCATTTGTAGTGGTTGAAAGCAATGTTAAAAATTGAAAAACGCTTCAAAAACGCTGCGTTTGAACTAAGCCTAAGTGGGGGAGGAAATTTTCGGTCTGGGGTTAAATATGTGGCCTTACAGGCAAGTCATTCACCTGCAAAGGATGTACCTTGACATATTTCCAAGCAAAATCCGTTTTGGTTTCGTTTTAATGTGTTTTTTGTGGCACCAGGAAAAATGGCATGAATCTCAGAAAAAATGATTAAAGCTGTGAACTAGCAGTCAGGAATACTTCCAGGGGCGATCCCCATAATGTCCCTGTGTCATTTGAGCAGTGTTTCCATCATTTTCAGAAGTTTTCAGACCTTAAAAGGACCCCCGGTGGGTCTCCCATAGACTTACATTGGGCTCGTTGTTCTGGCCGAGTACCCGAGTATTTCAATCTGCTCGACCCTAGTAACGAGCACCCGAGCTTTTTAGTGCTCGCTCATCACTAATCTTCACAACTGTATTCTTTTCATTATTTACACCTATCTTCCCATCTGTTTATTTAGCTATGGGGTCTAGAGATATCTCAGAGCATGATAAATGTCTTTTCACACTAATTGGGGCAATTTTGATAGGCATAGATCCCATAGCTGAAACCTCAGCACTTTAGCTCAAGTTGCCCTATAGAATGAGATAATAATTATCAGCAAAGTAGGCAAATAAAGAAAATTAAAAGGTAACCTTTAATAATATTCTACAAAGGCCCTATGTCTTGATGCATATTGAACAACAAAAAAAACACCAAACATACATAAAGTGCAAGTGCTCCAAGTAACCATGCTCTAGAAAAAAAAAATAGAACAATCTCACCAATATAAAACCTCCTTTATCCTGTTTAATGGCTCCAGAGATATCTTCAGTTCAGACAAAATCAGGGGGTTTTTTAGGGAGTATTTTCTAGTACTTTACCACTCCCTGTCATGCCCCTGTATTACTCCTGCCCTTACAAGGGCAGTACTCTAGTGTATTCCTATGAAAAATTACCCATAGGGACATGTAGCCTGCCCTATGCGTTTCTCCCTCCCTGACAGGGAGTGGTAAAGTACTAGAAAATACTCCCTAAAAACCCCCCTGATTTTGTCTTAACTGAAGATATCTCAGGAGCAATTAAACAGGATAAAGGAGGTTCTGTATTGGTGAGATTGTTCTATTTTTTTATCTAGAGCACGGTTACTTGGAGCACTTGCACTTTATGTGTGTTTGGTGTCATTTTTGTTGTTCAATATGCATCAGGACATAGGGCCTTTTTAGAATATTATTAACCCCTTCATGACCCAGCCTATTTTGACCTTAATGACCTGGCCATTTTTTGCAATTCTGACCAGTGTCCCTTTATGAGGTAATAACTCAGGAACGCTTCAACGGATCCTAGCGATTCTGAGATTGTTTTTTCGTGACATTTTGGGCTTCATGTTAGTGGTAAATTTAGGTCGATAATTTTTGCGTTTATTTCTAAAGAAATCGGAAATTTGGTGAAAATTTTGAAAATTTTGCAATTTTCAAATTTTGAATTTTTATTCCGTTAAACCAGAGAGTAATGTGACACAAAATAGTTAATAAATAACATTTCCCACATGTCTACTTTACATCAGCACAATTTTGGAAACAAAATTTTTTTTTGCTAGGAAGTTATAAGGGTTAAAATTTAATCAACGATTTCTCATTTTTACAACAAAATTTACAAAACCATTTTTTTTAGGGACCACCTCACATTTGAAGTCACTTTGAGGGGTCTATATCAGAGAAAATACCCAAAAGTGACACCATTCTAAAAACTGCACCCCTCAAGGTGCTCAAAACCACATTCAAGTAGTTTATTAACCCTTCAGGTGTTTCACAGCAGCAGAAGCAACATGGAAGGAAAAAATTAACATTTAACTTTTTAGTCACAAAAATGATTTTTAGCAACAATTTTTTTATTTTCCCAAGGGTAAAAGGAGAAACTGGACCACGAACGTTGTTGTCCAATTTGTTCTGAGTACGCCGATACCTCACATGTGGGGGTAAACCACTGTTTGGGCGCATGGCAGGGCTCGGAAGGGAAGGAGCGCCATTTGACTTTTTGAATGAAAAATTGGCTCCAATCTTTAGCGGACACCATGTTGTGTTTGGAGAGCCCCCGTGTGCCTAAACATTGGAGCTCCCCCACAAGTGACCCCATTTTGGAAACTAGACCCCCCAAGGAACTTATCTATAAGAATAGTGAGCACTTTAAACCCCCAGGTGCTTCACAAATTGATCCGTAAAAATGAAAAAGTACTTTTTTTTCACAAAAAAATTATTTTAGCCTCAATTTTTTCATTTTCACATGGGCAACAGGATAAAATGGATCATAAAATTTGTTGGGCAATTTCTCCCGAGTAAACTGATACCTCACATGTGGGGGTAAACCACTGTTTGGGCACATGGTAAGGCTCGGAAGGGAAGGAGCGCCATTTGATTTTTTGAATGAAAAATTATCTCCATCGTTAGCGGACACCATGTCGCGTTTGGAGAGCCCCTGTGTGCCTAAACATTGGAGCTCCCCTACAAGTAACCCCATTTTGGAAACTAGACCCCCCAAGGAACTTATCTAGATGCATAGTGAGCACTTTAAACCCCCAGGTGCTTCACAGAAGTTTATAACGCAGAGCCGTAAAAATAAAAAATAATTTTTCTTTCCTCAAAAATGATTTTTAGCCCGAAATTTTTTATTTTCCCAAGGGTAACAGGAGAAATTCGACCCCAAATATTGTTGTCCAGTTTGTCCTGAGTACGAAGATACCCCATATGTGGGGGTAAACCACTGTTTGGGCGCACGGCAGGGCTCGGAAGGGAAGGCACGCCATTTGGCTTTTTGAATGGAAAATTAGCTCCAATCATTAGCGGACACAATGTCACGTTTGGAAAGCCCCTGTGTGCCTAAACATTGGAGCTCCCCCAGAAGTGACCCCATTTTGGAAACTAGATCCCCCAAGGAACCTATCTAGATATGTGGTGAGCACTTTGAACCCACAAGTGCTTCACAGAAGTTTATAACGCTGAGCCGTGTGAAAATAAAAAATCATTTTTCTTTCCTCAAAAATGATGTTTTAGCAAGCAATTTTTTATTTTCCCAAGGGTAACAGGAGAAATTGGACCCTAATAGTTGTTGCCCAGTTTGTCTTGAGTACACTGATACCCCATATGTAGGGGTAAACCACTGTTTGGGCACAAGTCGGGTCTCGGAAGGGAAGTAGTGACGTTTTGAAATGCAGACTTTGATTGAGTGGTCTGCGGGCGTCACATTCCATTTGCGGAGCCCCTGATGTGCCTAAACAGTAGAAACCCCCCACAAGTGACCCCATTTTGGAAACTAGACCCCCCAAGGAACTTATCCAGATGTGTGGTGAGCACTTTGAACCCCCAAGTGCTTCACAGAAGTTTATAACGCAGAGCCGTGAAAATAAAAAATAATTTTTCATTCCTCTAAAATTATGTTTTAGCAAGCAATTTTTTATTTTCGCAAGGGTAACAGGAGAAATTGGACCCCAACAATTGTTGCCCAGTTTGTCCTGAGTATGCTGGTACCCCATATGTGGGGGTAAACCTCTGTTTGGGGTGCACGTCAGGGCTCGGAAGGGAGGGAGCACCATTTGACTTTTTGAACGCAAGATTGGCTGGAATCAATGGTGGCGCCATGTTGCGTTTGGAGACCCCTGATGTGCCTAAACAGTGGAAACCCCTCAATTCTAACTCCAACACTAACCCCAACACACCCCTAACCCTAATCCCTACTCTAGCCATAACCCTAATCACAACCCTAACCCCAACACACCCCTAACCACAACCCTAACCCTAATCCCAACCCTAACCCTAATCCCAACCCTAACCCTAACCCCAACTTTAACCCCAACACACCCCTAACCCTAACCATAACCCTAACCACAAGCCTATTCTTAACCCTATTTCCAACCCTAGCCCTAATTCCAACCCTAACTCTAATTCCAACCCTAAGGCTATGTGCCCACGTTGCGGATTCGTGTGAGATTTTTCCGCACCATTTTTTAAAAATCCGCAGGTAAAAGGCACTGCGTTTTACCTGCGGATTTACCGCGGATTTCCAGTGTTTTTATGCGGATTTCACCTGTGGATTCCTATTGAGGAACAGGTGTAAAACACTGCGAAATCCGCACAAAGAATTGACATGCTGCGGAAAATACAACGCAGCATTTCCGCGCCATGGGCACAGCGGATTTGGTTTTCCATAGGTTTACATGGTACTGTAAACCTGATGGAACACTGCTACGAATCTGCAGCGGCCAATCCGCTGCGGATCCGTAGCCAAATCTGCACCGTGTGCACATAGCCTAATTCTAACGCTAACCCTAGTTCTAACCCTAACCCTACCCCTAACCCTAACCGTACCCCTAACCTTACCCCTAACCCTACCCCTACCCCTAACCCTACCCCTAACCCTAACCCTACCCCTAACCCTAGTTCTAACCCTAGTTCTAACCCTAGTGGAAAAAAAAATATTTTCTTTATTTTATTATTGTCCCTACCTATGGGGGTGATAAAGAGGGTGGTTTATTTACAATTTTTTTTATTTTGATCACTGTGGTTTTATCACAGTGATCAAAATGTAGCTGGAACAAATCTGCGGTGGGCGCACTGCGCATGCGCCCCCCATTTTGGGAGATGGCGGCGCCCGTGGAGAAGACGGACGGACACCGGGAGGCTCGGTAAGTATGGGGGGGGATCGGAGCACGGGGGGGATCAGAGCATGGGGGTGGGATCGGAGCACGGGGGTGGGATCGGAGCACGGGGGAGCGGACAGGAGGACGGGGGAGCGGACAGGTGGACGGAGGGGACTACGAGACAGATCGGAGGACTGGGGAGGCGATCGGTGGTGGGGGGGGGGGACAGATCAGGGTTTGCAGCCATGGCCGATGATATTACAGCATCGGGCATGGCTGGATTGTAATATTTCACCGGTTTTCATAGTGAAATATTACAAATCGCTCTGATTGGCTGTTTCACTTTCAACAGCCAATCAGAGCGATCGTAGCCACGGGGGGGTGAAGCCACCCCCCCCCCTGGGCTGAAATACCACTCCCCCTGTCCCTGCAGATCGAGTGAAATTGGAGTTTACCCTTTCACCCGATCTGCAGTGACGCGATCATTCCATGACGCCACATATGCGTCACAGGTCGGATTGGCACCGACTTTCATGACGCCTACGTGGCGTCATGGGTCGGGAAGGGGTTAAAGGTTACATTTTAATTTTCTTTATTTGCCTACTCTGCTGATACTTATGGTCTTCAATTGAGGAGGCACTTTATTCAGATCAATATCTGATGTGCAAATTGCTATAGAGGACCTATAGAATGAGACAAGCAATAGACTCCCCCGATTAATGTGAGTGAAGGAAACGTGACGGGAGGAACATAAGGAGACTTTACGGATAGCTGTGGACTGGCCTAATTATGGTGGGAGTCAGTAGGGAACCTAGAGCGATTATATTGGGGCATATACTGTATGTAGGTGACTCCTTGATAATGAAGTGGAGATCCTGTGACTTTTGTGATGGGTTTTCTGAGATAGGTGGAAAAGTTCCTTTCTTTTTTTCAGATATCCACGGTATTTATAAGGTTGAAGGACCATAATGTTAGTTTTCCATATTTTATTTATGTCAAAAGAAACCTGTCTACAGTCTTCAAAAGGAACAGAGGTTCTAAATTTTATATATTTAAAGGGACTCTGTCACCTCAATTTGGCGGGATATTAAAATGAGTTGTTACCGGTCCGATGGGCGGCGTATCCTAGTAATTTTTTCACCCCGTCAGTCCCTTTTTTCCGCAATAGTTTAGTACCTTAGAGTATGCGTACGCCATAGTTGGCGCGTGCGCCTGCAGTATTCGGTGGCGTGCGCGCAACTGCGGGCAAAGCCGAAAAGCATTACTGCACATGTGCCATCGCACTATGTTCCAGAAGTATTTTGCTGTGTTCCGGGACATAGTAGGCGGGCGCATGCGCAGTAATGTTTTCGGCTTTGCCCGCAGTAGGGCAAAGCAGACGGCGCTTGCGCCACCGAAGACTGCAGGCGTACGCGCCAACTATGGCGCACGCATACTCTTAGGCTTAAACTATTGCGGAAAAAAGGGACTGACGGGGTGGAGAAATTACTTGGATACGCCGCCCATCGGACTGGTAACAACTCATTTTAATATCCCGCCAAATTGAGGTGACAGCGTCCCTTTAATCCGAAAAGGTAGGCGGTGTTTATAAAAAAAATACAAAGATGATACAAATTGGAAACAATACAATACAGTATATACAATTATTTAACATAAAAGGGAAGAAAATTACTAAACCTGATGTTGCAGGAATGGTCCTTATCTTTTTGGAGGGAAGAGCTCCAATTAGGAAAATTGAGCACTCTCATTTCCTGATCTTTTAACCGTTCCTCGTGGGGCATACTTTGCAGTCCACTCACCATCCTGGTTGTTCTTTTCTGAGCTTGCTCCAATTTTTCAATGTCTTTTTTAAAATGTGGTGCCCAGAACTGGACACAGTATTCCAGATGAGGCCTGACCAAGGAGGAGTAAAGGGGGATAATTACTTCACGTAATCTAGACTTTATGCTTCTTTTAATACATCTCAGAACTGTGTTTGCCTTTTTTGCTGCTGCATCATATTGTTGACTCATATGCTGTCTGTGATCTATTAGTATATCCAAGTCTTTTTCACACGTGCTGTTGCTTAGTTCTATTCCTCCCATTCTGTAGATGTAATTTTCACTTTATATATGTTTATATATATTTTTATATATATTTTTTCTTTAGATTTTTCTGTGAAATGGCCACAGTGTGAACGTGCTCTTACACTTTGCACGTACAGTATACCAGGTTATAGTCCAGCTCAATGTTTGGGTTTTGCTGTAATCTCTTGTACTTTAGCATGACTCTGCTTTCTGAGCTAAATATTTCATCTGTATAGCTTCCCATGGATGGGTGTCTCATTCGGGCAGTGTCCTGCTTTACCCTTATTCACATTGACATCATTTGACACTTGGTAAGACTTTAATGCTAGAGACAGGTTAGCACTGTCCCAATAGATACATGTTGTCATGTTGGGATAGCTTTTATGTTTTATTCTTATCACTATAGCATTACCTAAGTACCCTATGCTATTTAAATGTACTAATACTTTTTACTTGTTTACCTCATGTGGGGCATATGTTCATTTTTTTCTTGTTTTTATAGTTTTTTTAGGGAGTCTTTACTTAATATAGGCTTCAAACAATTTGATATGTTGGTACATTGGAGTCATAAATCCTTCAAAAGGCACGTAAGAGACTGCTTTTGGCTCTTTGAGATTTTTTTCTGCAAAGCCTGTTGTGAATTGAAAATGGCGTTTTACGCAGAGTTTGATACAATAGCAATTGCCAGGTTTTTATGTTCTGAATGAAACAAAAAACAAAGGGGCTGATTCCTCACGACTATGTCAGTCTTGAAGAAAAGGACGCTCGAGTAAGATGCATCAAAATTATCAAGAGGAGCTCATCCCTTAATAAATTTAACAAATCTTTCACGACTGTTGTGCTCCACAATCAGAAATTGAGCAGAACTCTAATCTATTCATTAAGCTGTGATTAACCACTCCTTTGTCTGCTAGGACATGCCCATTTTTAAGAAATGCTGTGGGACAGCCATAAAGCCAAAAAATGCAATATTTTAACATACATTTTATTATGATAGAGTATTGTGATCATTAGCAATGGCTTGTGCAATTATAAATGCAAGTTCCGGTTTGCTGCAATATGATATTTTTGATTTTTCCTGACGTTACTGCATCTGGTCAGTTTTGGTGTTACTTGTGCTCTACTGATGCTGCAAAGGCAACGCTGCCTTTGCTTGTGTAGGAAGATAGATCAGAATAGTGGTCTCTCTTGCGTGTCCGGGCCGGAACTGTAGGACTTTCTGACCGGAGTAGACCTTTGCACCTGACTGCTGGGGGCGGGTGTGATATAAAAGGGGCTGCACGCACGGGAACAGGGCTTTTGGTGGGTACCCAGCATGTGCTACAGGAGAAGGTTGACTCCCTGTCCTCAGACCGATGCCAACTGACAGGCCCGCTTTGCAGTGTTCCATCCCCTGCGCATACAGACTATGCGTCTCCAGAGACCAACTCCCCATTAATCCCCGACCCTGACAGCACTAACCGGTTGGTGCATCGTATACCTCCTGACTCCCTTGGTATCGCTGATTCGGCTGTCCAGCAGACCTTTCCTCGTTCTGCACCTCGTTCCAGGATCACAAGACCATGCGTAAGAAGACCAGGATACTTAGCCGCCGTACAGAGACAGTGCTTCAGTTTTCTCCAGGACCGTCTCAGAGACTTCTCATGTCACCTACGGCACCATCGTGGGATTTTCCAGCCACCGTCATCCAGGAACCAGAGACTGATAAGTTAACCCGTTTTTTCACCCGTTGCATTTACTTTATTGCTATATACACATTGAAGGCCTGTATGTTTACACCCCCTTACTCCCTGCCTGGAATATTTACTGTTCAGTCATTTATATATATATATATATATATATATATATATATATATATATAAAACCTGTTAACTCTTGCTCTGCCTCCTGCTCGTCACTGCATCCCGCGTTCCTGTTAGTACCTTACACTTGTAGCATCGGAGAGGGAGGACAATGCTACTGGACCGAGCTGTCAATCAGGAGTGGGTTGTCATCACCTAGACCCAACAAGCAGAAAGCTGATGTATGATGAGTTCGATATTTAGCAGGTATAACCACATGTTCCATAGTGCCGGTCTTTTCTCTTTCATTTATTATAAAAATATCTGTCCATATTATGACCCTAAATCAGCCTCCTAAGGTATATAACTTCCACACTGTCTACCATTATCAGCTGTAGCCGAAACACCATCCGCCCTTATGAATCACGTCCTTTACCATGGCTGTCCCCTCTCTAATTTACCATTACACTTTCTATATCGCCACACTGTCCCCCCCCCATTCAAACCCCTCTCCATAGTAAGGACAGGGTCCTCTCCCCTCTGTACCAGTCAGTCATTGTAAATTTGTTTAATGTTAACGATATCTATAACCCTGTATGTAACCCTTTCTCATGTACAGCACCATGGAATTAATGGTGCTATATAAATAATAATAATACTGTGCCTCTATTTCACGCTATCCCCTCTCCATATCCATTCTGTGCCCCTTTTCACGCTATGCCCTCTTTTAGCCCTTCTAGAGGATTGGTGCATAAAAGACTATATGAGAAAAGTATATAAAAAATGTATAGGTTTTATTTAAACATTAATAAACAATCAATAATCAAGGGTTAACCCCTTTCAGAACCTCCGCTTTGATGCGGGCTCTGGCGGTGAGCCCGCATCAAAGCCAGGACATGTCAGCTGTTTTGTACAGCTGACATGTGCCTGGAATCGTGATCCAACCACCACTATTAACTAGTTAAATGCCGCTGTCAAACGCTGACAGCGGCATTTAACTAGCGATTCCATCCATCGGGCCGGAAATGAGCGCATTGCTGACCCCCGTCACATGATCGGGGGTCAGCGATGCATCGGCATGACAACCAGAGGTCTATTGAAGACCTCTATGGTTGTTCATGCCGGATTGCTGTGAGCGCCACCCAGTGGTCGGCGCTCATATCAATGCAGTAATTCAGCTACATAAGAGCGATCTGATCATCGCTCCTATGTAGCAGAGCCGATCGAGTTGTGCCAGCTTCTAGCCTCCCATGGAGGCTATTGAAGCATGGCAAAAGTAAAAAAAAATGTTTTAAAAAATATGAAAAAAATATACAGAAGTTTAAATAACTCCCCTTTTGCCCCATTTAAAATAAAACAATAAAAAAATAAAATATACACATATCTGGCATCGCCGCGTTGAGAATCGCCCGATCTATCAATAAATAAAAATCAAAATCAAAATCAATAAAAAAAGTGAACCTAGCAAAAAAGCCAAACAAAAAACTAACACTTTTTTTGCAATTTCACCGCACTTGGAATTTTTTTCCCCGTTTTCTAGTACATGACATGCAAAAACCAATGCTGTCGTTCAAAAGTACAACTTGTCCCACAAAAAATAAGCCCTCACATGACCATATTGACGGAAAAATAAAATAGTTATGGCTCTGGGAAGGAGGGGAGCGAAAAACTTGAAAGCAAAGCCGAAAAAAGCTGGGGTCATGAAGGGGTTTAAAAACACAGACTGAATCAAAGGATAGGACTCAAACTAAAGCAAAGGTAAGTAATCACATGCACATGATGGTAATTTGGCAGACAGACAAAGAATTCAAGGTGTACATACCGTGAAAAGGTAAAACACTGTATCCCGAGGGATAAACAGGGTAGACTACATACTGTATATCAATTCAGCCTAAATTGACATCATAGTATTGTGACAAAACACTCCGGGATCACCTTTGCTGGGGTCAAAGGTCACGTGGTTTGTGCATTGAACTCTGAGGCGACAGCAGGTTTCCAAGTTGACTGACCTCAGGTCAGGTTTATTAAAGTGAAAGCAAATACAGAAAACAAAACATAAAAATAAATCCTAGCCTGTCCGGCGCTAACTAAACAAATACGTTGCTATCTAACAACTGGGGGGGCTTCTCCCTCCCAGCTAACATTACACAGATCATGAGCACAGCTCTCACTCACGTTTGTCTCACACAGACAGGTGTCATGGTTCCCAATGGCAAGGGAACGTCAGAGAACTTAAATAACAGACTAGCTCTTGGGTGATGGAATCTCGAGCTGACCGTGAGCTAAACCTACCACACAACTAACAGTGGCCGGGTGACGTACCTACGTTTTATCCCTAGACGCCTAGCGCCAGCCGGAGGACTAACTAACCCTAATAGAGGAAAAGACAGACCTGGCTTACCTCTAGGGAAATTCCCCCAAAAAGGAGACAGAAGCCCCCCACATATATTGACGGTGAGTTCAGAGGAAAAGACATACGCAGTATGAAGGTAGGTGCAGCAAAGCGAGGTCCGCTTACTAGATAGCAAGAAGATACAATAGGGAACTTCACGGTCAGCTGAAAACCCTATTAAAATACCATCCCGAAATTACTTTAAGACTCATGTGTCAACTCATGACACCGGAGTGGCAATTTCGGCCCACAAGAGCTTCCAGCTACAGAAAAATAACATAACTGTGAACTGGAACAAAAATGCAAAACAAACTTAGGACTAAGAGTCCAACTTAGCTGATAGTAGTCTAGAAGCAGGAACATGCAACAGAAAGGCTCTGGTTACATTGATGGCCGGCACTAGAATAACTGAGCAGCAAGGCTAAATAGGATACTCCCATATCCTGATGGAAACAGGTAAACAGAGAAAGTGAAGCACACAAGTCCAGTACCACCAGTGACCACCGGGGGAGCCCAAAAACCAAATTCACAACAGTACCCCCCCCCTCAAGGAGGGGGCACCGAACCCTCACAAGAACCACCAGGGCGATCAGGATGAGCCCTATGAAAGGCACGGACCAAATCAGAGGCATGAACATCAGAGGCTGTCACCCAAGAATTATCCTCCTGACCGTAGCCCTTCCACTTGACCAGATACTGAAGTTTCCATCTGGAAACATGGGAGTCCAAGATCTTCTCCACAACGTACTCCAATTCACCCTCAACCAACACCGGAGCGGGAGGCTCAACGGAAGGCACAACCGGTACCTCATACCTGCGCAATAATGACCGATGGAAGACATTATGGATAGAAAAAGATGCTGGGAGGTCCAATCGAAAGGACACGGGGTTAAGAATCTCCAAAATCTTATACGGGCCGATGAACCGAGGCTTAAACTTAGGAGAAGAAACCCTCATAGGGACAAAACGAGAAGACAACCACACCAAGTCCCCAACACGAAGACGAGGACCAACACGACGACGGCGGTTAGCAAAATGCCGAGTCTTTTCCTGGGACAACTCCAAATTGTCCACCACCTGTCCCCAAATCCGATGCAACCTATCCACCACAGTATCCACTCCAGGACAATCCGAAGACTCCACCTGACCGGAAGAAAAACGAGGATGAAACCCCGAATTGCAAAAGAAAGGAGAAACCAAAGTGGCAGAACTAGCCCGATTATTGAGGGCAAACTCCGCCAACGGCAAAAAGGCAACCCAGTCATCCTGATCCACAGACACAAAACACCTCAAATAAGTCTCCAAGGTCTGATTAGTTCGCTCAGTCTGGCCATTAGTCTGAGGATGGAACGCAGACGAAAAAGACAAATCAATGCCCATCCTAGCACAGAACGCCCGCCAAAATCTAGACACGAACTGGGTCCCCCTGTCAGAAACGATATTCTCCGGAATACCATGCAAGCGAACCACATTTTGAAAAAACAGAGGAACCAACTCGGATGAAGAAGGCAACTTAGGCAAGGGCACCAAATGAACCATCTTTGAAAAACGGTCACACACCACCCAGATGACAGACATTTTCTGAGAAACAGGGAGATCAGAAATAAAATCCATAGAGATGTGAGTCCAAGGCCTCTTCGGAATAGGCAAAGATAACAACAATCCGCTAGCCCGAGAACAACAAGGTTTGGCCCGAGCACAAACATCACAAGACTGCACAAAAACTCGTACATCTCGAGACAGGGAAGGCCACCAGAAGGACCTAGCCACCAAATCCCTGGTACCAAAGATCCCGGGATGACCTGCCAACACAGAAGAATGAACCTCCGAGATGACTCTACTGGTCCAATCATCAGGAACAAACAGTCTACCAGGCGGGCAACGATCAGGTCTATCCGCCTGAAACTCCTGCAAAGCCCGTCGCAGGTCTGGGGAAACAGCAGATAATATCACCCCATCCTTAAGGATACCTGTAGGTTCAGAATCACCAGGGGAATCAGGCTCAAAACTCCTAGAAAGGGCATCCGCCTTCACATTTTTAGAACCTGGTAAGTATGAGACCACAAAATTAAACCGAGAGAAAAACAACGACCAGCGCGCCTGTCTAGGATTCAGGCGCCTGGCAGACTCAAGATAAATCAAATTCTTGTGATCGGTCAATACCACCACCTGATGTCTAGCCCCCTCAAGCCAATGACGCCACTCCTCAAAAGCCCACTTCATAGCCAAAAGCTCCCGATTACCAATATCATAATTTCGCTCGGCGGGCGAAAATTTTCGAGAAAAGAACGCACAAGGTCTCATCACGGAGCAGTCGGAACTTTTCTGCGACAAGACCGCCCCAGCTCCGATCTCGGAAGCATCGACCTCAACCTGAAAAGGAAGAGTAACATCAGGCTGACGCAACACAGGGGCGGAAGAAAAGCGGCGCTTAAGCTCCCGAAAGGCCTCCACAGCAGCAGGGGACCAATCAGCAACATCAGCACCCTTTTTGGTCAAATCAGTCAAAGGTTTAGCAACATCAGAAAAACCAGTTATAAATCGACGATAAAAATTAGCAAAGCCCAAAAATTTCTGAAGGCTCTTAAGAGAAGAAGGTTGCGTCCAATCACAAATAGCCCGAACCTTGACAGGATCCATCTCAATGGAAGAGGGGGAAAAAATGTACCCCAAAAAAGAAATCTTTTGAACCCCAAAAATACACTTAGAACCCTTCACACACAAGGAATTAGCCCGCAAAACCTGAAAAACCCTCCTGACCTGTTGGACATGAGAATCCCAGTCATCCGAAAAAATCAAAATATCATCCAGATACACGATCATAAATTTATCCAAATATTCACGGAAAATGTCATGCATAAAGGACTGAAAGACTGAAGGGGCATTTGAAAGACCAAAAGGCATTACTAAATACTCAAAATGGCCCTCGGGCGTATTAAATGCGGTTTTCCACTCATCCCCCTGCTTAATTCGCACCAACTTATACGCCCCACGGAGATCAATCTTAGAGAACCACTTAGCCCCTTTTATTCGAGCAAACAAATCAGTAAGCAGTGGCAGAGGATACTGATATTTGACTGTAATTTTATTCAAGAGTCGATAATCAATACACGGCCTCAAAGAGCCATCTTTTTTAGATACAAAGAAAAAACCGGCTCCTAAGGGAGATGAAGAAGGACGAATATGTCCCTTTTCCAGGGACTCCTTAATATATTCTCGCATAGCAGCATGTTCAGGTACAGATAGATTAAATAAACGACCCTTTGGAAATTTACTGCCCGGAATCAGATCTATGGCACAATCGCAATCTCTGTGAGGAGGTAGTGAACCAAGCTTAGGCTCCTCAAAAACATCACGATAATCAGATAAAAAATTCCGGAATCTCAGAGGGAATAGATGACGAAATGGAAACCAAAGGTACGTCCCCATGAGCCCCCTGACATCCCCAGCTTAACACAGACATAGCTTTCCAGTCAAGGACTGGGTTATGAGATTGTAACCATGGTAATCCGAGCACCAAAACGTCATGTAGATTGTACAACACAAGGAAGCGAATCATCTCCTGATGGTCTGGATTCATACGCATAGTCACTTGTGTCCAGTATTGTGGTTTATTACTAGCCAATGGTGTAGAGTCAATACCCTTCAGAGGTATAGGAACTTCCAGAGGCTCTAGATCAAACCCACAGCGCCTGGCAAAGGACCAATCCATTAGACTCAAAGCGGCGCCAGAGTCGACATAGGCATCCACGGTAATTGACGATAATGAACAAATCAAGGTCACAGACAGAATAAACTTAGACTGTAAGGTGCCAATTGAAATAGACTTATCAACCTTTTTTGTACGTTTAGAGCATGCTGATATAACATGAGTTGAATCACCACAATAGAAGCACAACCCATTTTTTCGCCTAAAATTCTGCCGTTCGCTTCTGGACAGAATTCTATCACATTGCATATTTTCTGGAGCCTTCTCAGAAGACACCGCCAAATGGTGCACAGGTTTGCGCTCCCGCAAACGCCGATCAATCTGAATAGCCATTGTCATGGACTCATTCAGACCTGTAGGTGCAGGGAACCCCACCATAACATCTTTAATGGCATCAGAGAGACCCTCTCTGAAATTCGCCGCCAGGGCGCACTCATTCCACTGAGTAAGCACAGACCATTTACGAAATTTTTGGCAGTATATTTCAGCTTCATCTTGCCCTTGAGATAGGGCCATCAAGGCTTTTTCAGCCTGAATCTCTAAGTTAGGTTCCTCATAAAGCAACCCCAAAGCCAAAAAAAACGCATCCACATTGAGCAACGCAGGATCCCCGGGTGCCAATGCAAATGCCCAGTGTTGAGGGTCGCCCCGCAGCAAGGAAATTACTATCCTAACCTGCTGTGCGGGATCTCCAGCGGAGCGAGATCTCAGGGAAAGAAATAATTTACAATTATTTTTAAAATTCAGGAAACGAGATCTATCCCCGGAGAAAAATTCTGGTATAGAAATTCTAGGTTCAGATATAGGAGCATGAATAACAAAATCCTGTAAATTTTGAACCTTCGTAGCAAGATTATTCAAACCTGTAGCCAAACTCTGAGGATCCATTTTAATCAGGTGAGATCAGAGCCATTCAAGGATTAGAAGGAGAGAGAGAGACAAAGGCTGCAATTAGAGCAGAAATGCAACTAAGTCAACTATAGAGCAAGCTCAGAGGAAAAAAAAAAAAAAAAAAATCTGCAGAATTCTTTTTCTCTCCTTTCTTCTGCCAACGGTTTTAACCCTTGGCCGGCCATACTGTCATGGTTCCCAATGGCAAGGGAACGTCAGAGAACTTAAATAACAGACTAGCTCTTGGGTGATGGAATCTCGAGCTGACCGTGAGCTAAACCTACCACACAACTAACAGTGGCCGGGTGACGTACCTACGTTTTATCCCTAGACGCCTAGCGCCAGCCGGAGGACTAACTAACCCTAATAGAGGAAAAGACAGACCTGGCTTACCTCTAGGGAAATTCCCCCAAAAAGGAGACAGAAGCCCCCCACATATATTGACGGTGAGTTCAGAGGAAAAGACATACGCAGTATGAAGGTAGGTGCAGCAAAGCGAGGTCCGCTTACTAGATAGCAAGAAGATACAATAGGGAACTTCACGGTCAGCTGAAAACCCTATTAAAATACCATCCCGAAATTACTTTAAGACTCATGTGTCAACTCATGACACCGGAGTGGCAATTTCGGCCCACAAGAGCTTCCAGCTACAGAAAAATAACATAACTGTGAACTGGAACAAAAATGCAAAACAAACTTAGGACTAAGAGTCCAACTTAGCTGATAGTAGTCTAGAAGCAGGAACATGCAACAGAAAGGCTCTGGTTACATTGATGGCCGGCACTAGAATAACTGAGCAGCAAGGCTAAATAGGATACTCCCATATCCTGATGGAAACAGGTGAACAGAGAAAGTGAAGCACACAAGTCCAGTACCACCAGTGACCACCGGGGGAGCCCAAAAACCAAATTCACAACAGACAGGCATTCTGTGTGCCCCAGGCTGACACCTGAAACCTCCAGCTGGTCAGCCTTTATTCCTGCACTTATTAACCCCTCGGTATCCTGAAGATACTGAGCGGCCTAATTCACATAGGACAAATACCTGGGCGAGATATACCTGCCCCCGACTACCAGACCGACATGACTCTTACATATCCTCCCCCCCTGCTCAGACCACTCAGGTCGAGCAAGAATACTCTCGAAACAGTGTACTCGGGACAGGGCATCAGCGTTCCCCATCTGCACCCCGGGGCGGTGCTCCACCGTGAAAGAGTAAGCCTGCAGGGCAAGGAACCACCGGGTTACCCGACTATTACGGTCCTTGTGGAGATGCATCCACTTGAGAGGGGCATGGTCCGTGACCAGCCTAAACTTCCTACCTGCCAGGTAATATTTGAGGGAGTCGAGAGCTCATTTGATGGCTAGGCACTCTTTTTCAATCACGGCATACCTCTGCTCATGTACATTCAGTTTCCGACTGAGGTAGAGGACCGGGTGTTCCACTCCGTCCTTCACCTGGGAAAGTACAGCTCCGATACCAGTATCAGAGGCATCAGTTTGCACCACAAACTCGCTGCTGAAATCAGGAGTCACTAGTACGGGCTGAGAGCACAAAGCCTGTTTCAGACTATGGAAGGCCTCTTCAGCCACTGAGGTCCATTTTACCATGACGGAATCCCTCCCTTTGGTAAGATCCGTCAAGGGGGTAGCCATGGCTGCAAAGTTGGGTATGAACCGGCGATAATAGCCGGCAATGCCCAGGAAAGCTTGAACTTGTTTCTTGTTCACTGGTTGCGGCCAGCCCTGAATTGCCTGTATTTTGTCGATCTGGGGTTTAACCACTCCTCTGCCAATCACGTAGCCCAAGTATCGGGCTTCTTCAAGGCCGATGTGACATTTCTTGGGATTCGCCGTTAAGCCTGCGTCTCTCAGGTCATCAATCACCGCCTGTACCTTCCGGAGGTGAGCTTCCCAGTCCACGCTGTAAATTATGATGTCGTCTAGGTAGGCAGAAGCGTACTGCCTGTGGGGCCTCAAGACTCGATCCATCAATCTCTGGAACGTTGCTGGGGCTCTGTGAAGTCCAAAAGGCATGTAGATATACTGGAACAGCCCTTCCGTTGTAGCACATGCCGTCTTCTCTCTGGCCGCCTCGGCCAGAGGGATCTGCCAGTACCCCTTTGTTAGGTCCAGGGTCGTAATGTATGGGGCTTTACCCAGCCGATCGATCAACTCATCGACCCGGGGCATAGGGTAGGCATCAAATTTAGAAACCGCATTCAGTTTCCTAAAGTCATTGCAAAACCGTATAGAGCCATCCGGCTTAGGTATCAACACAATTGGACTGGACCAGGCGCTGTGCGACTCTTCAATGACTCCTAAGTCCAACATTGCCTTCACCTCCCGGGAGACGGCTTCACGGCGTGCTTCCAGAATCCGGTATGGCTTCACATGAACTGTGACACCAGGCTCTGTGACAATCTCATGTTTCACTAGCCTTGTCTGGCCTGGTTTTTCCGAGAAAAACTGTTGGTTCTGTAACAAAAACTGCTTAACCTCAGATTTTTGTCGTTCAGAGAGAGTCTCGGCAATCTGCACCTCCGGTACGGTAGGTGAGCAAACCGGACAGGGCAGATCCGCTGTTAGGGCAGCGCGGTCTTTCCAGAGTTTTATCAGATTCACATGATAAATCTGTTCTGGTGCTGGTGCACTTTATAGTTCACTTCTCCAACTCATTCCATGACCTCAAAGGGGCCCTGCCATTTCGCCAGAAATGTACTATCCACCGTAGGGATTAGGATCAACACCCTATCCCCGGGTGCAAACGTACGGACCTTGGCGCCTCTATCATAACTTAGCCTCTGGGCTCCCTGGGCCTGTAACATATGTTCCCTAACAATGGGCATGACAGCAGCAATACGGTCCTGCATTTGCGTTACATGGTCTATCACCGTTTTAAAGGGAGTGACTTGACCTTCCCAGGTTTCTTTTGCGACGTCCAACAGTCCACGGGGACGACGGGCGTATAATAGCTCGAAAGGCGAGAACCCTGTGGAAGACTGGGGAACTTCCCTAATGGCAAACAGCAAATAGGGTAACAAGTAATCCCAGTTCTTCCCATCTTTGTCTATCGCCTTTCGGAGCATCTGTTTTAAGGTTTTATTGAACCGCTCAACCAACCCATCTGTTTGAGGGTGATAGACAGATGTACGCAACGGATCTATTTGTAAGAGTCTGCAGAGCTCCTTCATTACCCTCGACATAAAGGGAGTCCCCTGGTCGGTGAGTATCTGTTTTGGAATTCCTACCCGACTAAACACTTGCACCAATTCTTTGGCGATCGTTTTGGTAGCAGTGTTACGCAAAGGGATGGCTTCCGGGTAGCGAGTGGCATAGTCCATGATGACGAGGATATGTTGGTGCCCACGTGCGGACCGGGGAAGGGGCCCAACCAAATCCATCCCAATTCTCTCAAATGGGACCCCAATGATAGGGAGGGGTACCAAAGGGCTACAGTACCGAAGTTTAGGTGCCGAGATTTGGCACTCTGGACAGGACTCACAATAGTTACGCACATCATTGTGTATTCCAGGCCACACAAAACAATGCAATATTCTTTCTGTGGTTTTTTGTACCCCCAGATGTCCCCCCATTATATGTCCGTGGGCCAGGTCCAGTACCTTCCGCCGATAAGGTTTGGGTACCACTAACTGCTGCACAGTGTCTTCCCCTTTTTTCTCTACCTGGTAGAGTAAATCATTTTCAAGAACCATGTACGGGTACGCTAGCCTAGTGTCAGGTTCTACGGGTACGCTATCTATCATTTTTACATTTTTCCTAGCCTGAGTCAGGGTAGGATCTTTCATTTGTTCGCTGTGGAAGTCATCCAACTGGACTCCCAGATCTGGTAGGCAGGGTGCTGGATGGCGGTCTGCCTCCGCCTCTCACTGAGTTTCCTCAGTTTCTTCAGTTTCCCCCCGCCAGAACTGAGAAGGGGTACTGAAGGTTAGACTCAATAACGTCCCCAGCAACGTCTTCCTGTGGGACCTCCTCTAAGAGTTCGGGACCTCCAGATGGCATGGGAAAAGATTCACAGCTACCGTGAAGGAGCAACTGATTCTCCCACAACTGCCAGAAATGGGGAAAGTCCCTGCCCAGGATTACATCCTGTAACAATGCAGGGACGAGTCCCACTTTGTGTTGCACAGACCCATAGGGAGTGGAAATCGATATGACCGCTGTTAGGTACGAGCAGGTGTCACCATGCACACACGTTACAGAAAATTTGTCAGACGAACCAGACGGAAGTGCCACCAGACTAGCTTTCACCAGAGTCACCACGCTTCCAGAGTCTAGTAACGCCACAACACTTTTCCCATCAACAGATAATTCACACAGGTGTTTTGCTATATCACTTTGACCCGCATTCACATTCACCAGCCGTGTAACCAAAGACATGCGTTTCTTAGAGTCTATAACATCGCACTGCATGGGTTCAGTGGTAACAGGACAGTTCGCAGAAACATGGCCCTTCTCACGGCAGCGGAAACACCTAACAGGCCCCCTACTGAGACCACCGTCCCATACTCTCAGTCTCGGAGTGCGAGCAGTCCCGGGTTCCTCCCCCACAGTTTTTGGCGATTTTCCTTCACCCGTAGTCGCTGGAACAGTCTTACCGGTTCCACGAGGAGAAGGCACAGACCAGGTGCTAGCGGTTTCGTCGGGAAGTCCTTCTGCCATGGAATATCGCTCGACCAACTCCACAAGTTGATCCGCTGTCGTGGGATTTCCTTGGCTTACCCACCTTTTCAGCGCTGGAGGTAGCACTCTCAGATACTTGTCCAGGACAACCCGCTGGATTATCTCCGGGGTTGTCAGTACCTCGGGTTGCAGCCATTTCTTTGTCAAGTAGATCAGGTCGAACATCTGAGACCGCGGCGGTTTATTTGGCTGGTATGTCCACTGATGTACCCTCTGTGCACGGACAGCCGTCGTCACACCTAGCCGGGCCAGGATCTCAACTTTCAGCTTCTCAAAGTCCTGTGCGACTTCCGGGTCTAAGTCATGTTAAGCTTTTTGGGCCTCGCCGGAGAGAAACGGAGCAATCAAATCGGCCCATCGTGCCTTCGGCCACTTCTCCCTCAACGCCGTCTGCTCAAATGTTGTCAGGTACGCCTCGACGTCATCTTCCGCGGTCAACTTTTGCCAGTATCGACTCACATGGATCCTTCTGGACTCTGCTTCCAGGTCCACCTCAGGCATGGTCACCAGGCGCTGCGCCACCTGTTGGAGAAGGTGGCGGTCTGCAGCCGTCATGCCCACTAACTCCTTCAGCTGTGCGGCCATCAAGCGATTAGCTTCATGCTGTGCGGCAGTAGCCTGCTGCTGTACGGCAGTGGACTGTACTAGGGCTTTCACCACGTCTTCCATACTGTCGCCTGTGCCATGCGATGCCCGCGTTCTCCACCACAATGTGACAAAACACTCCAGGATCGCCTTTGCTGGGGTCAAAGGTCACGTGGTTTGTGCATTGAACTCTGAGGCGACAGCAGGTTTCCAAGTTGACTGACCTCAGGTCAGGTTTATTAAAGTGAAAGCAAATACAGAAAACAAAACATAAAAATAAATCCTAGCCTGTCCGGCGCTAACTAAACAAATAAGTTGCTATCTAACAACTGGGGGGGCTTCTCCCTCCCAGCTAACATTACACAGATCATGAGCACAGCTCTCACTCACGTTTGTCTCACACAGACAGGCATTCTGTGTGCCCCAGGCTGACACCTGAAACCTCCAGCTGGTCAGCCTTTATTCCTGCACTTATTAACCCCTCGGCATCCTGAAGATACTGAGCGGCCTAATTCACATAGGACAAATACCTGGGCGAGATATACCTGCCCCCGACTACCAGACCGACATGACTCTTACAGTATTTAATAAAGTGTAAATGCAGTAAAGCGTTAATAGGCTTCTTGTTTGTCTGGAAATGCCAGATGAGTGCTGGCTATATGACCATACGTCTGAAGTAAAGTGCATGTGCAATGGAAAGAGGTAAAGAGGGAGGTAGTACTATACAGTTACCAGAGCGTAGATGTGTCCTACGTGTAGTATGTTAGGTTGAATTGATATATGTAGTCTACCCTGTTTATCCCTCAGGATACAGTGTATTACCTTTTCACGATATGTACACCTTGAATTCCTTGTCTGTCTGTCAAATTACTATCATGTGCATGTCATTACTTACCTATGCTTCAGTTTGCTTTCTACCCTTTGGTTCAGTCTGTCTTTTTTAGCCCTTGAATACTGATTGCTTAACTAAAACTTTATATATATATATATATATATATATATATATATATATATATATATGTATATATATTTTTTTGTATATACTTTTCTCATATGGTCTCTTATGCATTAATCCTCTATATGATCCACATATCTTTATGTGCATGGCCTATGGTCCTATACCTTTGTGATGTCTAATATTTTCTTTAATATCGGCCAATTATAACCTCTTTCAGCCCATGACGCTGCCCTCTTCAAACTGTAACTACTACTCATACTGTCCCCCTATACAGTATGATGGTCACCACAGCCACTCATATGGTATGATATCCATAACAAGCCACCGCAGCCCCTCATATATTGTATGATGTCCACCACAGACTCACATAAATTGTAAGATGTCCACAACAGCCCCCATGTATATTATGATGATCCCCACAACATTCAATACAGTTTTATGGCACGCAAACAACACCCCAAACAGTATGATATTCACCAAAATCCCCTATCCAGTATGGTTAACACAACCCCCCAGTATAATGACCTCCACAGTTAGTCGCCCACCAGGGCCGTGGGGTACCCGGTACCGGGTCCGGTGTTCACAGGGGAATGTCACGGTGGCGACCGGGTCCATGTTTATGTTTATGTTCGTGACGCCACCTGTGGCATTCTGTCAGTGGGGACCGATGCTGCTTTAAGGGGTCCTCTGGAGTGATGCTATGGCAGCTAGATGGTATAACTTTCCACAGGTGAAGTATATCCCCAGGGCTCCCGGTGTGTAGATGGGAGATGATGGTGAATGGTGCAGTAAAGAATGAGGACACAGGTTTGCAGTCTCTTTACCTGGTTTACTGAAGACTTCAGGCAACCGCAGTCCAGGGCACCAGATCACAGGTACAGGCAGGGTCCAGCCGGCTTGGAGGCAAGTTGGGAGTCCCCTTATCCAGGTGGAGTTGAAAGCCTTCCTCTAGCATGGTGGTGTTGTAGTCCCTTACTGCCTATAGCTTCTGATAAGGTCCTCACAGTTTTTCTCTCTGTCCCCCATATAGGATAGGACATAAACCCATATGGAAGGTGACTCGAGCCTTTTTTACAGGGACTCTATCATGCCCCGGGCTCTATGCGTCACTGTGCCTCCTGGGTATTGAGGCGGACAGATAACGTGCAGTTCAGCTGTCCTGCCGATCTCTGCTGTAAGTCGTAGAGTCCCTTACAACCTCGGTGTTTCAGCTACCGGATATCTGCGCCTCAGAGGGAGCCCATTGCACAGCTGGTCTCCCCTGCTATCACTCTCCTGTGCTTTGCTCTCCTGCATGCTCACTGCAATCTGCTCTGCTTTCGGTACTATCTCTGTTCAGGATCTGCAGCACTTTCTCATGGCTGCACGGCTCCTCATTCATTCTTCCTTCCCCTTTGTCTCTCTCACAGGAACTGACTAACTTTCCCTCCAAACCAAACTATATATATAGGGGAGTCACCTAGGAATAGGATGAAAAGCTCCCCCTTGTGGCCTGGAGTGTGAACATGTTGCATGTTTGTGTTTACCTGGTGAAAGTTATCCTTCCTTGCCTCCAAGCATGACATCACTCTCCCCACGAGGAAAGCAACGCCACTGTGATGACCAGGACCCTGGGGCGCCACACTCCCCCCCCCCCCCAACCCCATTAAATCCAGTACTCTCAGACTGGGAAAAGAAGAACAACAATACAATTTAGCAAAAAGACATATACATTTTTAAATGCTGTAAACATGTAAAACAAATTAATTAATGTAAACTGGAGCTTCCCTTTATGGGAGGAATTGATGCTTGAACGTTGCAAAAACATATTTACATAAATATATATATACTTTTCAAAAATAGAAAACAGTACCAGAACAGATTATGAAATGCAATTACCCTCTAAGGGTATACTATCTTTAGAACTCTCTTTTACTAAAGTGCCGAACCTTTCTTACCAACGGCAGCTACCCCTAAGGGTATACTGCATGGGATTCTCTTTATTCAAAAGTGCAACATTAGACATCAGCTTCAAATTCTTTCTTTCTTTCTCTCACTATAATTTTCAACACTATCTGCACATTTATTATGCTATCTCACTTCTTCCAACAATATTAAGCATTTTTCCTAAAAGTGCTAAGTTTCAGCTCTATTCTTATTCACTATCTCTCACTTTAATATTTTATATTACCAAACACTATCTGTATATCTCTCTACTAAGCATTTTCACTCTCTCAAAGTGCAACAGTTTTCAACATTTTCTGTACGGAGTTAGTGCATTTAATTGTGCAATTAATACTCTAGTCAATTAATAACTTTATAACAGCAGCAACGATGTGAGGGACCCGTCATCAACCCTTAACGTAGGTCTTGGGCGAGCTACAAGGCGTGTATCCAGACCAGGAATCCTGCCACACCAAATGGGTTTTCCTTCAGGTCTTTGTAAAACTAGGCAACTTTCACAGCAATATTAGAAAAATTTTCTTTAAAACTTCTTTGTAAAACCAGTATGAAGCACCTAAATATGTGCCAACTATATACAATGGAAAGTTTTTGGATCACTCACTGTCCATGCTCTCACTGTCTGGAAACAAATGATCCCTTTTAAATGGAAACCTGGTCAGGTGCATCAAACTTTTAAACAGTTAACTTTTAACTATCTGCAGTCATATTTTTCTTATTTACTTTGGCTGTCTCCAAGGCAATATTTGGCGTTGGTTGCTTTCTGGTCTGGAAAGATCCTGGGTTAATGTTACGCCTGCTGCCAAGTAAACATCATATGTTTGATCCTCATGTACAGTCAAGTCATGTCCTGCAATAAGGGTTTGCGTAGCCTGGGTACGCGTAATGACAGGTGCTGTAGCTACTGCAGTTTCAGTTGTTGTTATTGTGCACACTGTCGTCTTTGTAATGGCTTTAGGGGCTGGTGCTGCGATTGGAGTGGCAGTGGTGAACAACTTAGCACAAGGTGGCACTGCTGATGTTTTTGGTCTGGTTTCCTTTGGAACAGTGTCTCTCAGTTTCCTCATGTTTAAGGCACACCACCCTTTGTCACCAAAATGCCTGGTGTAAGTCACAGTATCCCCTGAATATAGGTCCCTATCCGGGTGTCCTTCTCTGTGATGGGATTCTACATCTCTCCTATTGACGAATTCCTCAGCATACAAGACTGGCTCCTTAAGAAACCTCCAGCCTCTTTTTAGCTTGAAGGCCACTACAGTGCCCTGCCTCAGCGGGGCCTGGTATATTAGTTTGTCCTTGCAGGCCTGAGCCTTAGCGCATAGATCCCTTTCATCAAAGGCTTTGCACCCAGCCTGGTACTCCTTGTCCTTTTCCTTCCACTAATAGGCGAGCTGTTGTTGGTACTCTTCCCAGCTGAGGACCTCCATAACTTCTGCTTTCCTCCTCTCTGCCCCGGGGAACCCCATAAGATCTGTCCCAGGGTTCACCCAGCGGTACACTGTCTTTTCAGCATATATTTCGCCTGCCATACTGGTGTGCTGGTAGAGAAGAGGAGAACCAGGAGCCAGAAGTAAATATGCATATAAAAACCTTTATTCTTACAAAACATGTAAAATCAAGACATAAGTAATCATTACAGGTGTTCCACAACACCACATGGATGGGGGAAGAAAAGCAACCCTAGACCCCAAACCCCCCCAATGCTATAGGCGGTACTAGTATGGACAATTATGGGCAATATCAACCATGTAACAAATGTTGCAGGGAACGATCCCAGAAACGTATAAGTACAATGGCCACCATATAGCAAAGACAAGTAATAGCATGGGAAGCCAAGAAATTAGTAGCTGCTGTGTCCATACACACCGAAAGGTCTAAAGCAAGTGCACTAAACTAATTATAATCAGCGGACCCGGATGCAGCAGTACAGAGTGTAAAAAGATGCTTACCCACGCATGGGGAGAAGAGGAAAAGGGGTCCCGCCGGTGGATGATCCCCGACGCGCGTTTCGCAGCGTTTACACGCTGCTTCCTCAAGGGGATGTGGTATCCAGTGAAGCAGGACCTGCCTATAACCCCCCTGACCTGAGTCACCTGTCCGGCAGCCACCAATCCCAGTGGCGCTGTCGGCGCATGCGCGCTGCGGCGAGAAAGCTCCGCACAAGGACCTGGCGTCAGGCCGAGCATGCAGGCCAGGAAGGAAGTTCCGGACCTGCGCACAGGGCACACGAGACGTCCGTCCATATGCGGCAGCCACCCGCACACAGGGCGATGCGCACGACCACAGGGAGGCGCATGCTGCAATGGAACCACGGCAAATATAAAACCGGATCAGCACACGAACCCACATGAAGAAAGAATCCACTGAAGACTGTAACTGTGGAATAAGCTATATATCTACATAACCCCCGTGCACAGACCAGTAATAACAGTTCATGATAAAATCAAACATAACACATGTAAATATTAACGCAAATTTAGCGCCAAGGATAATGTAGGTATCTTCATAAATGGAGCCAATCAGGATACTTCAAGGGTCCGCAGGTGCAGTAGATGCGGTGGCTCCAAGAAAGTGGATGGCATAAAGCAGAAGGAGGAGGACCAAGGCAGAGCCCACAGATAAGTGATTACTAATAACAGAAAGAAAAAAATCACAAATTAAAAACAATTAAAAACACCAATATAGAACCACCGGAGGGGAGATGGTAACAACAAAAGATGGGGCATCCCTTTAAGAGAGACAGGGCTAGAATTACATGACAAGAATGGAGAAACCCGACTAAAGGTAGGGAGCGAAACTAAGGGATTCATTAAGACCTTTGGGGGTCATAGTATCGAGCAAAATGATCCACTTAGTTTCAATCTGAGCTAATCGCTTTTTATTGTCCCCACCCCTGATACCCAGAAGAAGCACATCGATCCCCCTCACCTTTAGCAACTTCTCGTTGCAATGATGGTGGGACCTGAAGTGACGGGGGATAGTTTTGAGATCCACCCCCGGGGACACCGTCCTGGCCGCGCCAATGTCCCGCACATGCTCCCTAACGCGAACTCTAAGTTCGCGGGTAGTGAGGCCAACGTATAGCCTGGGACACGGACAAGTGGCGTAATATATCACATTAGTAGTCCCACAGGATACACGTTCTTTAATCTGGAATGTTTTTACGCCATCACTAGAGACAAAGTCAGAGCAGCGCAGAACATTGGCGCAGGCAAGACAGTGCCCACACGGGGTGCATCCCAAACGAGGGCCACCTGTGCCAAAGAAGTTTCTTTCCGGAGCTGGTATGTAGTGGCTCCTCACCAGCATATTGCTGAGGTTGGTGCCTCTTCTGGAAGTCATGAGGGGAGAGGCACCCAGGGTAGCACACAGGGAAGGCTCGGCCCGAAGAACCGGCCAATGTTTTTTCAATATAGACCGCATACTCTCCCATTCATGATTGCAGGTGGAGATGAATCTGATATGTCCATCTCCACCCACAGTACGGCGTCGGGTCCTGGTGTGCAAAAGATCACTCCGTTGTGTAGAACGTGCCCGATCATATCCGGCCTTTATAGATCTGTGGCTGTAGCCACGAGCCGCAAATCTGTCCTTTAGATCAAGGGCCTGTGACTCAAATCTGGCCTCAGTGGAGCAAATCCGATGCACCCTGAGGAACTGTCCGACCGGAACAGCCCTAATGGTGGCCAGATAGTGAGCAGAAGATGCATGTAATAAAGAGTTAACAGCAGTCGGCTTCCTGTACACATCCGTCTGGATGCGCCGGTCGGTATCGACCTCCAGACGGATGTCCAGGAAGTCGACCGCAGCCTCACTACAATAGTGTGTGAGTCGTATTTGAGCGGATTTTCATTAAGACACATCATAAAGTCCCCAAGCTGGCGGGCAGACCCCCCCCCCCACAAAAACAGAATGTCATCAATATAGCGATACCAGCACAGCACATGAGCAGCAAGCGGTGGGCCCCCGTCGCCAAAAATCTCCCTCTCCCAGGCGCCAAGGAAGAGGTTAGCGTACGAGGGCGCACACGCCGCGCCCATGGCTGTGCCGCGCTTCTGAAGATAAAAATTGTCTTTGAAGACAAAAAAGTTGTGGGTGAGGATGTACCCCACCAGCTCGAGGATCAGCTCACACAAAGGGCCGTCCAGGTTGGAGGCCCCCAGGAAGCGGCGGACAGCTGCCAACCCATGGGAGTGATCTATGCACGTATAAAGGCTCTCGACATCAGCCGTAACAAATATAATGCCCGTGTCCACAAGGATGCCATCGACCCTAGACAGGACGTCCGTCATGTTTTTTACGAAGGACGGTAAGGTCTCCACCAGTGGTTTGAGGTAATAGTCAATGAATCGACATACTGGGTCACATATACCGTCGATACCTGACACGATAGGACGCCCCGGAGGGTCGAGGGCATCCTTATGGACCTTAGGCAACAAATAGAAAGTCGGGACCCTTGGTGACTTCACCAGCAACCCATCAAATACCTGCTTAGTGATGACATTATCATCAAGGGCCCCGACGAGGATATTTTGTAGTTCCTGTAGAAAGGGAGCCGTGGGGTTGGAGGACAGCTTGAGGTAAGTATTTGGATCTCTGAGCTGCCGAAAGGCTTCCCGATCATACTTGACACACGGCCAGATCACCACGTTCCCCCCCTTGTCCGCTTGCTTAAAGACAACGTCTTTCAAAGATTTAAGTTGTTGTATAGCCTGGCGATGCTTAAAGGTCAAATTGTCATATGCCCGCCGTGCTGACAACTTTTTGAAATCCTCACCAACCAATTTGGTGAAGACTTCTATTGCTGGTGACAGGGACAGGGGGGGGAACTTGGTCGATCTGGGGCGGGTAAAGGGGGGAAATTTACTTACATCTGATGTCTGTTGTTCCTCAAGCAAATCCTCCAAGTCACGGAGAGTCTCCCTCTCTAATTCACTCATCCCCACAGTACAGTCTCTGCTGGTATGGAGTTTCCTTAAGATGAGTTTACGCGAGAATAAATGTAAGTCCTTTAACGCTGCAAAATAATCAAAAGAATTAGTGGGAGAAAAAGTGAGGCCCCTGCTGAGGACATAAATCTGATCCTCTGAGAGAGTATGGGTGGAAAGATTAAGCACTTGTAAATGGCCCTGTGTACCAACCTGGGCAGCCCTCCCTCCAGACGTCTGGGTTTTATTGTGTTGTCTTGTAATCATTCTTCTATCACTGGATCCCAGAGGAACAGTACCACTAGGATGGGAGGTGGTGATGGTATCTTCATCACAGATGGATTTATTAGATCGAATGGAGGTGGACCTAGATCTAGAATGGAAACCATTTCTCAACCTATTACGGGAACGTCCAAATGGGTTCTGCCACCTATACACTCTAGAGTGTTGTTTGTCCTGGATGTCCAGCTGAAATTTTTTTGCTTTTGTGGCCTGTATCTCCTTGGCCGACCTCTGAAGATCCGTATCAATTTCATCATTCAATTTTTTCAAAGTATCGCCTGTCATATCTTTATGTAGAGTGGCCTGTAGGCCATCAATCTCAGTCTCGATGAGGTCCAGGGATTTTTGGTTCATCTGTTTGAGAAGGGTCATGAACCCTATAGAACAGGTATTACTAAGATCCTCCCATTTACCCCTGAATTCCTCATCATCAATCGGAAAAGAGGGGAACACTTGAATACGGAGTCCCCTTGGTATAAGGTCTTTTTGGATATATTTATCAAGGAATTCATAGTTCCACCAGATCCGCGTTCTTTTACGTAAGAGATCTTTGAACCGTGTGATGACCTCCTGTAACTCTCTGGTGGGCCCATCATTACCCCCTTCAATGCTGTCATGGAACACCTCGTTGAGCTGTGCACGCCAGGTGCGGTCACGTGCACGAAAGTCCATTATAACAATGGAAAAAACTGTGAAACACACAGAAATAGTTAATAATAACCAGGGATCCGAATACATAATAAACAAACCGGGGAAAAGTACCAGTGTACATGAAAAAGTTACCCGGATTTATTCAATCATTGCTCCAAATACTTAATGCTAGAGAAGAGGAGAACCAGGAGCCAGAAGTAAATATGCATATAAAAATCTTTATTCTTACAAAACATGTAAAATCAAGACATAAGTAATCATTACAGGTGTTCCACAACACCACATGGATGGGGGAAGAAAAGCAACCCTAGACCCCAAACCCCCCCAATGCTATAGGCGGTACTAGTATGGACAATTATGGGCAATATCAACCATGTAACAAATGTTGCAGGGAACGATCCCAGAAACGTATAAGTACAATGGCCACCATATAGCAAAGACAAGTAATAGCATGGGAAGCCAAGAAATTAGTAGCTGCTGTGTCCATACACACCGAAAGGTCTAAAGCAAGTGCACTAAACTAATTATAATCAGCGGACCCGGATGCAGCAGTACAGAGTGTAAAAAGATGCTTACCCATGCATGGGGAGAAGAGGAAAAGGGGTCCCGCCGGTGGATGATCCCCGACGCGCGTTTCGCAGCGTTTACACGCTGCTTCCTCAAGGGGATGTGGTATCCAGTGAAGCAGGACCTGCCTATAACCCCCCTGACCTGAGTCACCTGTCCGGCAGCCACCAATCCCAGTGGCGCTGTCGGCGCATGCGCGCTGTGGCGAGAAAGCTCCGCACAAGGACCTGGGCCCGCAGGAGGAATTCCAGAGGACTGGAGATATTCGGGAGAAATTTTAGAGGTGGTTGTGTGAGGAACGAATAAGTGTGGAGAAGAGTAGGAGGTCTTGGGAGGATCATAGATTACGTGAGGGAAGATACTGGGAGATTAGTTCAGAGATCTAGGGAGGGGACAGGTTGTGGATGGCTTTGTAGATCAGTGTTAGTAGTTTTAATTGGATTCGTTGAGGAATTGGGAGCCAGTGGAGGGATTTGCATAGGGGAGAAACAGGGGAGTAGCGAGGAGAGGGGTGGATTAGCTGGGCAGCAGAGTTGAGGACAGACTGGAGTGGTGCAAGAGAGTTAGCAGGCAGGCTACAGAGGAAGGTGCTGCAGTAATCAAGGCGGGAGATGATGACATACACAAGAGTTTTAGTAGATTGTGGGCTGAGGAAGGGACGGATTCTGGCAATATTTTTGAGTTGGAGGCGACAGGAGGTGGCAAGATTTTGGATGTGTGGTTTGAAGGAAAGGGCAGAGCCGAGAGTTACTCCGAGGCAGCGGATTTCAGGTGCGGGAGAGAGCATGATGCCGTTTACCATAATAGACAGATCAGGTAGGGGGATACGTGAGATGGGGGAAAGATGATGAGTTCGGTTTTGTCTACATTGAGTTTTAGGAAGCGAGATGTGAAGAAGGAGGGTATGGCTGATAGACACTCCGGGATTCTGGACAGCAGAGAGGTGACATCTGGGCCAGAGAGGTAGATCTGAGTGTCGTCCGCATACAGGTGGTACTGGAAGCCATGGGACTTCATGAATTGTCCTAGGCCAAGGGTATAGATGGAAAAAAGTAGAGGCCTTAGGACAGAGCCTCGAGGGACTCCAACAGACTGAGGGTGGGATGAGGAGGTAGTGTGGGAGTGGAAAACGCCAAATGTGCGGTCGGAAAGGTATGAGGCAATCCAGGACAGGGCAAGGTATTTGATGCCAAGGGAAGAAAGAATCTGTAGCAGTAGGCAGTGGTCGACTGTGTAGAAGGCAGAGGACAGGTAGAGAAGGAGGAGGATGGAGAACTGTCTGTTAGTTTTGCCTGTGAGCAAGTCATTAGTAATTTTGGTCAGGGCAGTTTCGGTGGAGTGGTGGGGGCAGAAGCCAGATTGGAGGTTGTCAAGGGGAGAGTTAGATGAGAGGAGGGAGGAAAGTTGAGCATGGACATGCTGCTCAAGGAGTTTTGAAGCAAACGGGAGCAGTGATATGGGGCGATAGCTGGGCATAGCAGTTGGGTCCAGGTTAGTTTTTTGAGGATGGGTGTGATTGTGGCATGTTTGAAGGCAGAGGGGAAGGTAACAGAAGATAGGGATAGGTTGAAGAGATGGGTTAGGGCTGGAATGAGCATGTTAGTGAGGTTGGGGAGCAGGTGGGAAAGGATGGGGTCAAGTGCACAGGTGGTGAGGTGTGATTTGGAAAGGAGGTGAGTGAGCTCTCCTTCAGTGATGTTGGAGAGGGAGGTTATTAGGGAAGGGCAGAGGTCCAGTATATGGAGTGGTTGGGGTGGTGGAACAGTAAAGGTTTGCCTTGTTAGGTCGATCTTGTTTTTGAAGTAGGTGGCAAAGTCCTCGGAAGAGATGAGGGGAGTTGGAGGTGGCAGTGGTGGGCGAAGGAGAGAGTTAAATGTGCTGATGAACAGTTGTTTTGGGTTGTAGGACAATGAAGATGCAAGGTTTGTGAATTAGGTCTGTTTAGCAGAGGTGAGGGCTGAGTTGAAGGCTAGTGTAGCTTGTTTGAATGCAGTGAAGTCATCTGGCAGGCATGTTTTCTTCCAATGCCACTTCACGACTCTGGATGCTTGTCGAGGTTTTTTGGTGAGATTGTTATGCCAGGGTCGCCAGGGTATTGATTTGTCACACTTTGCCATGCATGAGAGGGGCGACTGGGTCTATGGCTGATGTGAGGGTGGAGTTATAGAAAGCAGTGGCGCTGTCCGTATCGTGGAGTGAAGATATGGAGGACAGGGGTAGAAGAGAGTCTGAGAGTCTGTGAATGTCTAGGTGTGCGAGGTTTCTTCGAGGATGTGGTACTGGCTGGACATGGGTTGCGGGTGAAGAGGACAAGGATGAGAAGGTGAGTAGATGCCTAGATGGTGCTCAGATAGGGGAAAGGGAGAGGTTGTGAGATTAGATAAGGAACAGAGACGGCAGGAGGGCAAGGAGCTTGGAGGCTGCTGGCTGGCGGGTGTCAGTAGGGATATTAAAGTCACCCATTATGATGGTGGGGATGTCAGCAAAGAGAAAGTGAAGAAGCCAGGTGGAGAATTGGTCAATGAAGGCAGTGGCTGAGCTTGGTGGTCAGTATATGACAGCCATTTGGAGATTATAGGGAGAGTAGATAGACAGAGTGAACCTCGAAAGAAGGGAGGATAAGGGAGGGTGGGGGTTGGATAGGGTTGAAGCATCAGTTTTTAGAAAGAAGGAAACCCACTCCTCCGCCATGTCTGTTGCCAGAGCGAGGAGTGTGGGTAAACTGGAGGCCACCGTAACTCAGTGCAGCAGGGGAGGCCGTATCAGGGGGCGTGAGCCCGGTCTCAGTGAGGGAGTGGGAGTCAGTGGCACAGATTTTAAGTGTGAGGGATTGTGGTAGTTACTCTAAGGGTACCGTCACACAGTGCCATTTTCATCGCTACGACGGCACGATTCGTGACGTTGCAGCGTCGTATGATTATCGCTCCAGCGTCGTAGACTGCGGTCACACGTTGCAATACACGGCGCTGGAGCGATAATTTCATGACGTATTTGCGATGTAGAAGCCGTTGGTTACTGTGCGCACATCGTATACAACCTGTGTCACACAATGCAATCATGCCTCCACAGCGGGACACTAGACGACGAAAGAAAGTTTCAAACGATCTGCTACGACGTACGATTCTCAGCGGGGATCCGGATCGCAGTAGCGTGTCAGACACAACGATATCGTAACGATATCGCTAGAACGTCACGAATCGTGCCGTCGTAGCGATGAAAATGGCACTGTGTGATGGTACCCTTAGTGTGAGAAAGATAAGGTTGAGGATTAGTAGGATGCATGAGGGGGGGTCCAGGATTGGGGGATATGTCGTCAGCAGAGAGAGGGAAAGCAGGTGGGTGAAAGAGAGTGATCTGCTTATGTTATATTTTAGTAAGAGAGGTCTGAGGTTAAGGAGCAGGTCTCCAGATGAAGCGAGGTGGGGAGTAAGAGAGAGGGGGAGATAGTTATGTGGTTCGAGGGTGCAGAGGTTTGGGGTTAGCGAAGGAGAGTGAGGATTAGTGGAGCAAAAACGGTGGGGGCAAATGTGAGTATAGTTAGGGGAAGAAAAGAAAGGCAAGTAAAATTAGAAGACAGTGATTAGTTTTACCATCTGGCCGATTTCTGGACTATATCTGGTATATATCTGATGCTACACTTAAAAGATGTTTCTTCAAATGATGTCACACTGATTGCACTACCTGTTCAGTCACATCCATAAAGTACATGACGTTGTTTACTTTTCATAAAAAAAATATGTGTGAAAAAGCTAACAATGCTAGTGGAAATGGTCATCGGAGCTGGCTACCTACCCTATTAGGGTTGAAGGGTGGATGCACATTAGGGGTCATGTTACTTTAGTCTCTGAGCCATCCCTTTGCTTTGGGGAGTGGGAGGGTGGGTGCCATTGGCTTCATCTGCCTAGGGCACCAAAATGCTTTAACCAGGCCCTGCCTCATATACTTTGCTGTCCCCCCTTCACAGCCCCTCATTTCATGGCCCCCGCACAGCCCCTTATTGCATGCAACCCCCACACTGCCTCTCATTTGATGCCCCCTACACAGCCTCTCAGTTTATTTTCTTTAATCTGCACAGCCCCACATTTTATACCCCCATCTGCGCAGCCCCTCTTTTCATTCCCCCATCAGAACAGCACCTCTGTTTATTCAACCCATCTGCACAACCCCTCAGTTTATTCCGCCTCATCGGCAAAGCCCCTCAGTTTATTCACCCTATCTGCACAGTTGTTTATTCCCCCCATCTGCACAGCCGCTCACCTTATTTTATTCCCTCCCACCATCTTCACAACCCCTCCCCTCATTTTGAATTGAAAACAAACAAGACACTTCTGGAAAAGAGGTGGTTCACAAGTAGGATACAAAATTCGCCATCAATACTGTAAAAACTTGGTACTCTTATTGGTGAGTTCAACAGAAGTATTTATTTACAGCGTCAAAATCCAGAAAAAATATAGAGACATTTTGCTCAATACAAGACCTTCATTAGTCGGCTGGATAGTGGAGAGCTATGAGCCCCCTTCACAGCCCCTCATTTTATGGCCAAATCGCACATCCCCTCATTTCGTTATATTCTGTGCAGGGGCTGCATTATGCCATATGAGGGAGCTACATTATATTCTATGGGGGGCTGCATTATACCTTATGAGGGGGTTGCATTATAATTTGTGGGGTGCTGTATTATACCCTATGAGGGGGGCTGCATTATATTCCATGAGGGAGGCTACATTATATTCTATGAGGGATCTGCATTAAATTCTATGGGGGGCTGCATTATATTCTGTGGGAGGCTACATTATATTCTATGAGGAGGGCTACCCCAACCCCTGCTACATAATTAAGATGTGTACTACCTTATATTATGCCCTGATATTAGCGTGTTTTACCGCACAATTGATGGTCTTGAATGTATTTCTATGTAGCTACATAGTGGGCCCCAAGAATGATTTTCTCTGGTGGGCCCAAGGTGCTCCAGTCCGACGCTGTACTAATATCTACTATTTTTGTGGACAGCTCCTAGGCAGAACTATGTGTATTAAAGGGGTTGTACCAAGATTGCAACCCATCGAATATCCACAGGGGCGCAATAATCGGCAGTCGCCGTCAGTCCTGTGGACACTGCTCCATTCATACTGGGGACTTGGGACCCCCTGTTCTTGTGATCAAAAGGGTCCCAGCAGTCTGAATCCCAGTGATCAGGATCCTATCAATCCTATGGAGAGGTGACAAGTTATGATCTTGGTACAGATTCATTTCGGGCAGATTTGCTTTGGTCCAAATGAAAAGTTCCCTGATTGAAGTGAAAACATGTTTAATATACTCTGAGATCTATCTGGACCCCAAAGTATAATCATCCGCGGGCGGAATGGGGTTAACCACCCCCCCCCAAAAAAAAAAAATACATTACACTCACCTGTCCTTACTTAATTGAGAGCCCACCCCAGATCCTCGGCGCCCGTCTCTGTGAATGATGTGCACCGGCCTCACGTGATCGCATACGGCTCAGCTCTGGTAAAACCGACGATGGACGAGGAGGACCAGGGGGATGCGGTGGCCTAAGGAGCCAGGTGACTATAAAGTGTCTTTTTTTATTATTATTATTTTAACCCTTTCTCACCTGTCAAACAGTCAGCCGCCTTTTCTCGCCATTTTAGTGGCCTGTTTAGGATGTGGTTTTTGGAGAGGAAACTTAGTAGAAATCAGGGCTGTGGAGTCGGGGTCGGAGCCCATTTTGGTGGAGTCAGAGTCGGTGTCATGGAAATTGAGGAGTTGGAGTCGGAGGTTTGGCTTACCGACTCCACAGCCCTGGTAGAAACTCCACTTTTTTTCAGGAGGATATTGAGAGTTTCTGCTCCAAAAAAACCCAATCTGAACATACGCTTAGACTAACCAAGAAGTGATCATTAATCGGATAATTCTGGGTGCGTAGAATATCATTTAGACAAGCTGATAATCTGGAGATGAGCGCGCCTAGGGATGGTCTTTCCCGATTATCACAGTCAGCTTCCTTGTTGCATAGATGTGCATGGGAGCTGTATACATAAATCAATGCAATATTTTAGTATATTAAAAAAATGTGCAGAATTGTTTTATTTTTCATTTTAGATGCTTTTAAACAATGGCTGCCTAAGTGCATAATTAGGTGTTGAAAGTTGCAAAATTCTTTTGAAATGCCGCTACTCCACCATAGATGAGTGTTTGCTGATGAACATTACCAGATATCCGCTAATAACTGTGATTAGTTCGGTACAAATCTCTTTTTCGTTTTTCTCCTTCTCGCTTTGCAGCAGTGTGACAGCCCATGCTGTAACGCCACCACATGCACGCTGCTGCCAGGGGCCGATTGTGCCCACGGGACTTGTTGTCATCAGTGCCGAGTAAGACATCTTATATTCATGGTGCGAAACGCCGGCCTCTGTGAAATACGTGTGGCCTAATCCCCACTTGTAACATTCCCCATTAGCTGAGGACACCTGGCTTCCATGTCGGAAGACATCCAGAGCCTGCGACCTTCCAGAATTCTGCACCAGACACTCTCCCGTGTGTCCTGCTAACTCCTTCCAGCTGGATGGCATAGCTGGATGCTATAACGGGAGATGTCTTACCCACCAGCAACAGTGTGGGCAACTCTGGGGAAATGGTGAGTAATGGATTCAATAAATGAGTCCATGAATATTTTTCCAGAAAAATACCCTTGCACAAACTATAATTTCTGCTCATTTGCTTCCTAAATGCAAAGCTAGACCACTTCCTAACCAGTCTATAATAAAATATTCTACCATGTTGTTGCTGCTGAGTCTGTAAGTTCATTATCTAGCTGAACGATCTGCAAAAACTGTTCTAAATCCATGGGCTCTCTGCTCTCCTCTCCCTCCTCTCTGTAGTAGAGATGGCAGCAGGAAGATGGAGGGAGTTGTACACAGATCTCCACATTGTTGACAGGGGAGAAAGCATGTACTGTCTCGGGGGAGAAAGCATGTACTGTCTCGGGGGAGAAAGCATGGACTGTCTCAGGGGAGAAAAACACGCTGTAGATAAAGAAAATACGTAGAGAGGAAACGAGTGCAGGATAGAAGCTGTGCTGATATATGATCATGCTCATGAAGACAGCAGTACACTGCATGTAGACAGAGCTCACAACCAGCCCATATTACTGGGAGAGACAATACCACAAGATCAGGCTGTAAGCTGCAATTGAGGGGGTGAAGATTGCAGATTGAAAGTTAGTGCAAATTGATTAACTAAAGATAACCACAAACATATGTAAAAATAATTTTTCTATGTGTAAGTTGTCCATAACTGACCGCAGCCATGGGCACTTGAATATATTTTTCGGGCACGCTGAAGACTCTGGGTTAGCAGATGAGCATGCTCGGATATCAGCTTACTCACTAATGATAACTCATCAGCATAACCGCAAGCATGTCTGTAGTGTGACCGAGCCTTAGTCTACCTTGGTCGAACTGCCTAGATGCTATGATTGATATTGACTGTAGCATCTAGGGGTTAATGAAAAACAGCTGCCAAATATCCCGGAGTTCAGAGATAACAGCACCACGATGTATGTAGCAGTGCGGAAAAGGTTAATGATAATGACTCATGTGTCAGCTATGGAGATATACCTGCAGCCGACATGTACATTGTGCTTGTGATACAGGAGCCGGTATAGCGACAGATGTGTGCTTCGAAAAGATCAATGCAGCTGGCGATCAGTATGGCAACTGTGGGCGAGATATGAATGGTGAATACAGGAAATGTGAAGCCAAGTGAGTGGGCAGAGTGGTGACGCCAATCTGTACGATCAGTATGTGATGCACTGCAATGCTTTGTGCATCGAGCCTTCCATCAGAGGTCAGGAACATGAAGACCCCGACGTACTTCATGGTATAGCCGTACCGTAATGTACGGCGTTCATTGGCCACAACCTTAAAAACACATCTAGCAGAACTAAAGGTGTAGAGATGTATATGGGGGGAGGTAAAATTGCTCAGTTCACCCATTAATGTAGGAAAGGTCTTCCATGATTTCCTTGTTAGGCTCTAAACCCATTTTTGTAGAGAGAGTACGTACCAAATAGGTAGACCATGTACCTAAGGATAGGGTCACATCACTGTTTTCTCCACTCCTTTCTGATTGAACTTTGATCAAAGTTTCTCCACCTTCTCTATTCTATCAATTCGTGAAAATCAGACCCCAACTTTTTTCTTGGACGCGTAGACTTGCATTGACAATTGTTTTGATCTGACGCTCAAATCAAAATTGGACATGTCTCTGATTTTCCTTTCGGTCTGAGGAAAAATTCGGACTTGTGCACAGCCCCATAGAATATCAGGTACGAGGGCTATCCATGAAAACCACAGATAGCAGTCATCCGTGAAAATAGGTCGTGTGCACGAGCCCTTAGAGAGAGGAGGTCCGGACGTGGTTTACTTTATTTTTGGGTGTCTCGAGTCCCCTCAATGACAAATGAGAAACTGGCCTAAGGGTCAAGATCATGGTGTCGGGGACAGACAACAGGTCTTCTTTTCCTGGGTAGAGCCCACTTTGATGTTTGCTGTGGTGGTCCCAGTCTATGTCCGCCACTACCTCTTAGAGACGTCACTGTTAAACTTAGTCATTTTTGGGTGACGGCGTCAGAAGACGATGGATGGCCCAGTCACTGTGTGTCCTCCAAGGCAGCGACTTGTATGGATGATTGGTGGTCTTCTCTCAGTAGACATGCCAAGTGCAGGAAGATCCAGTGCCTGAGCTCTGCCTACAAGCCCATCGAGCACAGAGTGGTGGCCTTAGACACCACTATTACTGTGCAGGGGAGACGCATCCTCTGCCGGGGGACACATGTTTACAGGGTAACCGAAGAGGAAGGCATGATGGATCCGGGACTTGTCCTTTCCGGCCCCAAATGTGGAGTAAACCAGGTCAGATATAACCTACCCTACGGCCTCTGCCTATTTTTTTTAATAAATTTGCATCTTTTTAATAAACTTTGGTATTTAAAGGGTTAATGTCGATCTGTAGGATAGCTGGTAACTTACTGATTATAAGAGGTCTGACGCCTGGGACCCAAAGAGATCCCAAGAACATGGCAGTTCACCATACAAAATGAATGGAGAACATGGTTGAGCATTTTCACCTCCGCTCCTTTCTGCAGATCTCTGGGGTCTCACTAACCGGACCCCCAGCATTTAGATAGTTATCCCCTATGCTATTGATAAGGAATCCGTTATTATTTTTGGGAATAACCCTTTAATTCGTCACAGTTGTCAAGATCATTACTTATGCCCACCACCCCACTATGATTTAGGAAGACGTGACGGGGATTAGTAATGGAAATATTTCAGATCCTATAATAGAAACTCATTTATTTTCTGCAGATTTGATTCGAGGGACAGTGCAAAAATATTAAATTTTTGCAGGTGGATGAATGTGCGAAAAAATGCAACGGCAATGGGGTGAGTGCCTGCTGTCCTTAATATCTGCAACGTTGGAAACTCCATAAAAGAAAAAAGGCAAAAAACAATAAAAATAAACAGTTGGTCAAATGGGTTTTCCATTTTCAGAAAATCCGGTACTATAAAAATAATCAACGCTTTTGTCACCATCACCAGGTCCAACACAGAATCTCTTCTACTTCTCCATGTATCTGTTGTACAAATTGTGCCTAAGGTTTTCTGAAAACTGAAAACCACTTTTAAGGGATTTTTCTCATGTATTTTTTTTTTATTCACATTTTTTCATGAACAAAATACATTTTACGGTAAAGGCAAAACAAATGAGATTTTGAAAAATGTTGTTTACGCTGCTTTTTTCCCATGTGTTTAAAAACAAAAAATGCAGCACGCCAATTCTTTCAGCGGTTTACCTCGATTTCATTATGGAGATCAAAAATGGCATAAAAGACAAGTAAAAATAAATTCACCAAAAATGCATGTAAAATACCACATAGAAAAGCTAAGTGTCAGCACATGGCCTAAAAACTACAGGGGGGGGGTTGATTTGGAAATCACTTTTTGTTAGACAGCATTTGGAAATAAAATAAGTAATAAAAAATAATAATAATAATAATAAAAAATATATATATATATGTGTGTGTATATATATATATATATATATATATATATATATATATATATATATATATAAAATGTGCCAAATGTAAATTTTTGGTGAAGAATCAACAGCAAGTGGAACACAATCGTGAAGTTGAATAAAATTTATTGGTTATTTTACATTTTTGTAGAAATACAAAAACTGAAAAGTGTGGCGTGCAATATTATTCGGCCCCTTTCTTTCAGAGCAGCAAACTCACTCCAGAAGTTCATTGTGGATCTCTGAATGATCCAATGTTGTCCTAAATGCCTAATGATGATAAATATAATTCAACTGTGTGTAATCAAGTCTCCGTATAAATGCACCTGCTCTGTGATAGTCTCAGGGTTCTGTTTGAAGCACAGAGAGCATCATGAAGACCAAGGAACACAACAGGCAGGTCCGTGATACTGTTGTGGAGAAGTTTAAAGCCGGATTTGGATACAAAATGATTTCCAAAACTTTAAACATCCCAAGGAGCACTGTGCAAGCAATTATATTGAAATGGAAGGAGTATCATACCACTGCAAATCTACCAAGACCCGGCCGTCCCTCTAAACTTTCATCTCAAACAAAGAGAAGACTGATCAGAGATGCAGCCAAGAGGCCCATGATCACTCTGGATGAACTGCAGAGATCTACAGCTGAGGTGGGACAGTCTGTCTATAGGACAACAATCAGTCGTACACTGCACAAGTCTGGCCTTTATGGAAGAGTGGCAAGAAGAAAACCATTTCTCAAAGATATCCATAAAAAGTGTTGTTTAATGTTTGCAACTAGCCTCCTGGGAGACGCACCAAACATGTGGAAGAAGGTGCTCTGGTCAGATGAAACCAAAATCAAACTTTTTGGCAACAATGCCAAACGATATGTCTGGCGTAAAGGCAACACAGCTCATCACCCTGAACACACCATCCCCACTGTCAAACATGGTGGTGGCAGCATCATGGTTTGGGCCTGCTTTTCTTCAGCAGGGACAGGGAAGATGGTTAAAATGGATGGGAAGATGGATGGAGTCAAATACAGGACCATTCTTGAAGAAAACCTGTTGGAGTCTGCAAAAGACCTGAGACTGGGACGGAGAATTGTCTCCCAACAAGACAATGATGCAAAACATAAAGCAAAATCTAAAACGGAATGGTTCACAAATAAACATATCCAGTTGTTAGAATGGCCAAGTCAAAGTCCAGACCTCAATCCAATCGAGAATCTGTGGAAAGAGCTGAAAACTGCTGTTCACAAACGATCTTCATCAAAGCTCACTGAGCTCGAGCTGTTTGCCAAGGAAGAATGGGCAAGAATTTCAGTCTCTCGATGTACAAAACTGATAGAGACATACCCCAAGCGACTTGCAGCTGTAATCGCAGCAAAACATGGCGCAACAAAGTATTAAGTTAAAGGGGCCGAATAATATTGCACGCCCCACTTTTCAGCTTTTGTATTTCCATAAAAATGTTAAATAGCCAATAAATTTCGTTCAACTTCACAATTGTGTCCCACTTGTTGATTCTTCACCAAAAATTAACATTTGGTATCTTTATGTTTGAAGCATGATATGTGGGAGAAGGTTGAAAAGTTCCAGGGAGCCGAATACTTTTGCAAGGCAGTGTGTGTGTGTATATATATATATATATATATAATATAGTTGTGCTCAAAAGTTTACATACAACGGCAGAATTTTTGTTTTTTTGGCCTTTTTTCAGAGAATATGAATGATAACACCAAAACTTTTTCTCCACTCATGGTTAGTGGTTGGGTGAAGTCATTTTTTGCCAAACTACTGTATTTTCTCTTTTTAAATCATAATGACAACCCAAAACATCCAAATGATCCTGATCAAAAGTTTACATACCCTATTTCTTATTACCGTGTATTGCCCCCTCTAACATCAATGACAGCTTGAAGTCTTTTGTGGTAGTTGTGGATGAGGTTCTTTATTTTCTCAGATGGTAAAGCTGCCCACTCTTCTTGGCAAAAAGCCTCCAGTTCCGGTAAATTCTTGGGCTGCTTAGCATGAACTGCACGCTTGAGATCTCCCCAGAGTGGCCCAATGATATTGAGGTCAGGAGACTGAGATGGCCACTTCAGAACCTTCACTTTGTTCTGCTGTAGCCAATGACAGGTCGACTTGGGCTTGTATTTTGAATTGTTGTCATGTTGGAACATCCAAGTACAACCCATGTGCGGACTGATGAGTGCAAATTTGCCTCCAGTATTTGCTGATAATGTGCTGCAATATCTTTCCTTCAACTTTGACCAAGTTTCCTGTGCCTTTGTAGCTCACACATCCCCAAAACATCAGCGATCCACCTCCGTGCTTTACAGTAGGAATGGTGTTCCTTTCATGATAGGCCTTGTTGACCTCTCTCCAAATGTAACGTTTATGGTTGTGGCCAAAAAGTTCAATTTTGCTCTCAACACTCCAAATGACCTTGTTCCAGAAGTTTGAGGCTTGTCTCTGTGCTGTTTTGCATATTGTAGGCAAGATACTTTGTGGCATTTGTGCATTAATGGCTTTCTTCTGGTGACTCGAACATACAGCCCATTTTTCTTCAAGTGCCTCCTTATTGTGCTTCTTGAAACAGCCACACCACTAGTTTTCAGAGAGTCCAGTATTTCAGCTGATGTTGTTTGTGGGTTTTTCTTTGCAATCCGAACAATTTTCCTGGCAGTTGTGGATGACATTTTTGTTAGTCTACCTGACTACCTGGTTTTGTTTTTACAGAGCCCCTGATTTTACATTTGTTAATCACAGTTTGAACGCTGCTGACTGGTGTTATCAATTCCTTGGATATCTTTTTGTATCCCTTTCCTGTTTTATACAGTTCAACTACCTTTTCCTGTAGATCCGTTGACAATTCTTTTGCTTTCCCCATGACTCACAATCCAGAAACGTCAGTGGCTGGATGAAAGATGCAAGAGTCTGTCTGGGTCCCAGAAACCCCCTCAGCTTTTATGCACACACATTAATTACAAGCAAACATGTCACAGGTGAGGATGTTACCTTTAGTAGCCATTCAAACCCATTTGTGGCAACGTCTGTGCATGTTATCAGGGCAAAATCACCAGGGTATTTAAACTTTTGATCAGGGTCATTTGGATGTTTTGGGTTGTCATTGTGATTTAAAAAAGAGAAAACACAGCAGTTTGACAATAAATGGCTTCAACCAACCACTAATCATGAGTGGAGAAAACGTTTTGGTGTCATCATTCATATTCTCCAAAAAAAGGCCAAGAAAGCAAAAATTCTGCAGGGGTATGTAAACTTTTGTGCAAAACTGTGTGTGTGTGTGTGTGTGTGT
This sequence comes from Ranitomeya variabilis, assembly GCF_051348905.1. NCBI lineage: Eukaryota > Metazoa > Chordata > Amphibia > Anura > Dendrobatidae > Ranitomeya > Ranitomeya variabilis. The sequence goes on along the minus strand of NC_135232.1, from coordinate 52,796,049 downwards.
AGACTCTCCTTGAAGTAATATACTATATAATTTTACGGATTTGCAATAATAACCAGAACTGCCATTGTTTTCCTGGATGGAAGCCCCTCTATTGTAACCAGACTGGTAACGGCGGGAGCCTGGACAGCGGACCGGTACCTGCAGATGGTTCGTCCTCTAAATCTCTATTTTTCCAATGTTTGGATTAATATTTATTGGAATCTGATTTTTAGCTCTGTTTTTGCCACCAGGTTCTCAGTCGGTAGTCTTCTGGATCTTTATTCCGCTGTCATTACTAGCTGGGATGATCGTGATGTTTTCCATATACCTCCACAAACACTGGTGCTTACAAAGACTTCTCCATCTGGGCAATGTGCCTGTCGCTGGGTCTCTGCAGAAGAGATATAGCCATTAGTGAAGCAGTTTGGTCTCGGGTCTCCATATTCCTGCTTTTCCTGCACCCTGTGCAACACGACAGAGCACCAATTCTTAAGGATGCAGCCTAACATGGGCAATTCCCAAAGTCATAACTTTTTTTTTTTGTATATTTCTGTAGTAAAATAGCTGTATAAGGTCTAAGATCTACGAAAATGAGCCACCATACAAATCTGGTGCCAGCTGCGTGTACAGCCAGCTTCGACCTCTAACAGAAGCAAACAGAGCTGCCACCTATCGCTGCTGTTTAATAACATTAAGATGACATTGTCTGACGGAGGCATTTAAATTGCTTCGATATTTGGGAATCAATCCAAAATCATAGCAGCCAGAGATCTAGTGACAACCTCCATCACTGCCATCCTCATACACTCATGAAGCCCAGTTTGTGGAAATATAAAATGAAGTAACCCATAACGTAAATGCTTTAAAGAAATTATCAACAAAAAAAAGTGCCTGCATTCGATCATTTTGTATACCCCAAACAATGGAATAAAGAACAATGAAACAGTGGTCTGTAACGCAAAATGATGCCAGGAAAAACGACAGCTCAACATGCACAAAAAAATAAGCCATCTTACAGCTCCATCGATAAAAGAAAAAAGTTACGGGTCGTGGCGGCACAAGCAAAATTATTTTTTACAAAGCTCTATTTTTTTTTTATTACCACTATTAATAAATAAATAAATGACATATATATATATACAGTATGTGCTGTATAAATAATAACTTTATTTTGATGGTCGATACGATAGCGGTGTTACCAAATTTATATATATATATATATATATATATATATATACAGTATATATATATATATATATATATATATATATATATTTTTAGATTTACTACTTTTACACATTAAATTGAGAAAGTATTCACCCCCTTGGCCTTTTATCTATTTTGTTACATTACAACCTGTGTGCGAATATTTTTGTAATCCGATTTGTGTGTGATGCATCAGCACTAAATAGTCTAAGTTAGTGAAGTGAAAAAAATATAGGCAAAAATTAAATTTATGAGACCAAATAACTAAAAATTGGCATGTGTGTATGCATTCACCCCTTTTGCTATGAAGCCCCTTATAATTTCTGGTGCAAGCAATTATCTTCTTAAGTCACATTCTTAATGAAAGGAAGTCCACCTGTGTGCAATCTAAGTGCTACATGTCTGTCAGTATATACACTTTACCGTTTGTGAAAGGCCATAGAGGCTGCAACACCATTAACAAGAGGCACCACTAACCAAACAAGACCATGAAGACCAAGGAGATCTCCAAACAAGTCAGGGACAAAGCTGTTAAGCTGTTGAGAGGAACAAGTCAGGGTTGGGTTATAAATAATATTCCAATCTCGGATGATCCCAGGAGCACCATCAAATCAGTTATCATCAAATGGAAAGAACATGGTACCACAACAAACCTGCCAAGAAAGGGCCACCCATCAAAACTCTCAGCCTGGGAGAGGAGGGCATTAATGAGAGAGGCAACACAGAGACCTAAGGTAACCCTGAAGGAGCTGCAGAGTTCTCAAGCAGAGACTGGAGTATCCGTCCGTACAACCACAATAAGCCGTACGCTCCATAGAAGTTTCCCTTATGGAAGAGTGGGCAGAAAAATGCCTTTACATACACACTAAAATTGTAAGGCTCGTTTTGAGTTAGACATAGACATGTTAGAGACTGCCCAAATGTATGGAGGAAGGTGCTGTGGTCAGATGAGACCTAAATTGAACTTTTTTAACCACCAAGGTAAACGCTATGTCTGTCACCAAACCAACCCAGCTCATTAATCCAAGAACACCATCCCCACAGTGAAACATGGTGGTGGCAGCATTATGCTGTTGGGATGTTTTTCGGCAGCAGGGACAGGGAGAATAGTCCGAGTCGAGGGGAAGATGGATGGTGTGGAATACAGGGATATTCTTGAGCAAAACCTGTTACAGACTGTCAGTGATTTGAGACTGGGGCGGAGGTTCACCTTCCAACAAAACCCAAAGCAATCTGGTAAAGCAACCTTCAATTGGTTTAGGGGGAAATGTGTAAATGTGTTGCAATGGCCTAGTCAAAGCCCAGACCTTAATCCAACTGAGAATCTGTGGTCAGACTATAAGATTGCTGTTCACCAGAGGAAGCCGTCGAACTTGAAGGAGCTGGAGCAGTTTTGCCTTGAGGAATGGGCAAAAATCCTAGTGGCAAGATGTGGAAAGCTTATGGAAACTTATCCAAAGCGACTTACAGCTGTAATTGGCCCAAAAGGAGGCTCTACAAAGTACTGACTTTAGGGGGGTGAATAGTTATGTCCTATTTGTTTTCTTCGCAATAAAAAGAAAATGTTCACAGTTGTTGGCATGGTCTTCACATGAACTGATGTAAACCCTCAGAAAAAAACAGGGAAATTCCAGGTTGTGGGGTAGCAGAGCACAAAAAATGCCAAGGGGGATGAATACTATCGCAAGCCACTGTAGCTTTGAAGTGGCTCTTGGAGGCATTACTTTGTGCAGGGCAAGTAGTACTGACAGTAAGTCACTTTTTTTCTTGTTATTGCTTTTTTTAGGAGACGAGATAGCCAAACTTCAGCAATCTTGACATTGTCTTTTAGGCTTTTTATTATAGCATTCACATGTAAGATTAATAAGCTTTACTTTCTTATTCTTTTATATTTTTCCTTTATTAACATTATTTTCTTCTTTTTTATCCTTTTAATTGAAAGTGGTGAAAAAACAAAACTTGATTCTACCTCAAGATCCAAACCTCAAATTCAGATGGTAAGTTTTTAGCGAGAGATGAGTAAATCGTCATTTTTTTTTTCTTGAAATTCTTGAACAGTTCTGTTTCAACAGAATCCAAAATTGTTCGCATTCGATTTACACGATGCAGCAAAATGGCGTCCTGGCTGCTGACATTTCTCTGGATTCCTTTTTCAGGGCCCGGAAGGCTTTAAAAATTAAAATATTATACTTGCCTGTCCTGCTCTGGACCTAGGACAGGTGGGGCAGGCCTAGGGCAGTGGCGGTGGGCCTAGGACAGGTGGGGGCGGGTCTAGAACAGATGGAGCAGGCCTAGAACAGGTGGGGGCAGGCCTAGAACAGGTGGGAGCGGGTCTAGAACAGATGGGGCAGGCCTAGAACAGGTGGGGGCAGGCCTAGGACAGGTGGGGGCGTGTCTAGGACAGATGGGGGTGGATCTAGGACAGATGGGGTAAGCCTAGAACGGGTGGGGGTGCCCCTAGGACAGGTGGGGGTCTACATGCCGTAAATTTGCTCCAAAATCTGCGACGTCTGGACGTCTTGTGATCACACATGACATGTAGATGTATGCTAGTAACCTAGCACTCCGCTCTTATAGCAAGGTGTGAACAAGCCCTAGGCAGAGTCCTTCTTTTTCAGCTTTGATGTTTCTGCTAATGGAAAATGTGATGATTTCTGCAGTGTCCGAAGAGCCAAACAGCTTGCAGTCCAGTAACCGGGCCAAAGAAGAACGGTGTTCATCCAGGTACCAGTCCAGCCACCATCTGGACAGCAACAAGCAGACTTCTCAAATGAGAATTTCTCCACCAAGCAGACCACCGCCACCACCGCCAACTCATCCACCCCCCAAGGTAAAGACGATGTGTAAGGTGCCGAGATATTCTGTACAGATATTGGCTCGTCCATTAGGATAATGCAAGATAAATTTCAATATGTTATTCCAAGAACAGTACCACTCCTGTATACAGGTAATGTCTGGCATTGCAGCTCATCTCCATTCACCTCAATTCTCATTACCTGCAATATTTTTTTCTAGGGACCACATCACATTTGAAGTCATTTTGAGGGGGTCTATATGATAGAAAATACCCAAGTGTGACACCATTCAAAAAACTGCACCCCCAAGGTGCTGAAAACCACATTCAAGAAGTTTATTAACCCTTCAGGTGTTTCACAGAAATTTTTTGAATGTTTAAAATAAAAAAATGAACATTTAACTTTTTTTCACAAAAAATTTACTTTAGCTACAATTTTTTTAATTTTACCAAGAGTAACAGGAGAAATTGGACCCCAAAGGTTGTTGTTCAATTTGTTCTGAGAATGCTGATACACCATATGTGGGGGTAAACCACTGTTTGGGCGCATGGCAGAGCTCGGAAGGGAAGGAGCGCCATTTGACTTTTCAATGCAAAATTTACTGGAATTGAGATAGGATGCCATGTCGCGTTTGGAGAGCCCCTGATGTGCCTAAACATTAAAACCCCCCACAAGTGACAACATTTTGGAGTAGACCCCCTAAGGAGCTTATCTAGATGTGTGGTGACTGGTGAGCACTTTGACCCACCAAGTGCTTCACAGAAGTTTATAATGTAGAGCTGTAAAAATATAATTCTTTTTTTTTCCAGGAAAATTATTTTTTAGCCCCCAGTTTTGTATTTTCCCAGGGGTAACAGCAGAAATTGGACCCCAAAAGTTGTTGTCCAATTTGTCCTGAGTACGATGATACCCCATATGTTGGGGTAAACCCTAGTTTGGGCGCACGGGAGAGCTTGGAAGGGAAGGAGCACTATTTTACTTTTTCAACGCAGAATTGGCTGGAATTGCGATCGGATGCCATGTCGCGTTTGGAGAGCCCCTGATGTGCCTAAACAGTGGGAACCCCCCAATTCTAACTGAAACTCTAACCCAAACACACTCCTAACCCTAATCCCAACCCTAACCACACCCCTAACCCTAATCCCAACCGTAAATGTAATCCAAACCCTAATTTTAGCCCCAACCCTAACCCTAACTTTAGCCCCAACCCTAACTTTAGCCCCAACCCTAACCCTAACTATAGCCTTAACCCCAACCATTACTGTAGCCCTAACCCTAACTGTAGCCCCAACCCTAACCCTAACTTTGGCCCCAACCCTAACCCTAATGGGAAAATAAAAATAAATACATTTTTTTTAATTTTATTATTTTTCCCTAACTAAGGGGGTGATGATGGGGGGTTTGATTTACTTTTATAGCGGGTTTTTAGCGGATTTTTATGATTGGCAGCCATCACACACTAAAAGACACTTTTTATTGCAAAAAAATACGTCTCCACATTTTGAGAGCTATAATTTTTCCATATTTTGGTCCACAGTGTCACATGAGGTCTTGTTTTTTGCGGGACAAGTTGATGATTTTATTGGTACCACATTCGGGCACGTGACATTTTTTGATCGCTTTTTATTCCGATTTTTGTGAGTTAGAATTAACAAAAACCAGCTATTCATGAATTTCTTTTGGGGGGGCGCTTATACCGTTCCGCGTTTGGTAAAATGGATAAAGCAGTTTTATTCTTCGGGTCAGTACGATTACAGCGATACCTCATTCATATCATTTTTTATGTTTTGGCGCTTTTAAACGATAAAAACTATTTTATATAAAAAATAATTATTTTTGCATCGCTTTATTCTGAGGACTATAACTTTTTTATTTTTTCATTGATGAAGCTGCATGGTGGCTCGTTTTTTGTTAGACAAGATGACGTTTTCAGCGGTACCATGGTTATTTATATCCGTCTTTTTGATCGCGTGTTATTCCACTTTTTGTTTGGCGGTATGATAATAAAGCGTTGTTTTTTGCCTCGTTGTTTTTTTTCTTTTACGGTGTTCACTGAAGGGGTTAACTAGTGGGACAGTCTTATAGGTCGGGTCGTTACGGACGCGGCAATACTAAATATGTGTACTTTTATTGTTTGTTTTTTTTATTTAGATAAAGAAATGTATTTATTGGAACAATATATATATTTTTTTTTTCTTTATTTAGTAATTTTTTATTTATTTTTTTTACACATGTGAATATTTTTTTTTTTACTTTTTTACATTGCCCCAGGGAGGGACATCACACTATAGTGACATATTGTGGATCTGACACTTTGCAGTGCACTGTGTCAGATCAGCGATCTGACAGGCACTGCAGGGAGGCTTCCTGGCGCCTGCTCTTAGCAGGCGCTTGGAAGCCACCTCCCTGCAGGACCCAGAAGGCCCCCCGTGGCCATTTTGGATCCGAGGAGGAGGTAGGAGACCCTCGGAGCAACGCGATCACATCGCGTTGCTCCGAGGGTCTCAGGGAACCACGCAGAGAGCCCCCTCCCTGCGCGATGCTTCACTGTACCGCCGGAACGCTTCGATCATCTTTGATCGCAGTCTGCCGGAGGTTAATGTGCCAGGAGCAGTCAGCTGAAACCTGGCCGCGATCAGCCGCACTTTCCCCATGAGCGCGGCTGATCTCGCTGGACGTACTATTCCGTCCATGGGAAGCAGGGCCCACCCCACATGGACAGAATAGTACGTCCAATGGTAGAAAGGGGTTAAAGAGCCATAACTTTTTTATTTTCCCATCAAAAGGGCTTGTTTTTTTTTGCAGGACAGGTTGTACTTTTGCTATAACACCATTTATTTTATCATGTGATGGAATTTGTTTTCCCGCTTTCTAGTACAAGTGTGATTACATTGCAAAAAAAATAGCTTTTTGTTTTTTTTTTATTTACCATGTTCACTATATCGTAAAAATGACCTGGGAATATGGGAATATGACTCTCAGGTCAGTACGATTATGCAGATCCCCAACATGTATAGTTTGTTTTGTTTTTTTTTCTTAAAGTGGCAAAAAAAATTCTAAATTTGTAAAAATAAATAATTTCTTTATCGCTTCATTGGGGGACACAGATGTCCATGGGTGTATGCTGCTGCTGCTAGGAGGCTGACACTATGCAAAAAAGGAAAAAAGACAGCTCCTCCCCTGCAGTATACACCCTCCGACAGGCACCAAGTACCTCAGTTTGTGCTTAGTCAAGTGTCTGTAGAAGGCGGACCTGGATCTCCCCAGATCCACAGCTAATCACTTTTTTCCTTACAGGTATTGTGTTTTAGTAACTCTCTCCTTTGTCTTTTCAGATACAGCGTTAGGGAACCAGGGTGTTATTTTCACCCTGCCTTCCCATTATAGGCGGCTGAGCGAGCAGTGTGGTGTCATCCACATCGCAACTCTCAGGCCGTTGGCAGGACAATATCCCCTGTCACCTTCACGTTTTATTGGGTGGCTGGTTCTTGCAAAATTTCCTCCTCACCTCCTCGGAGAGGACTGAGAAGGACACGGTGGTCACCAGCGGTGACCTCCCTCCTTTGCTAAGGGGGTTGATGCCGTCTTCTGGAAGAAGGATCGTCGTGTAATATATATACAGTATGTGTGTATATATACTTAACTGTATATATATATATATATATATATATACATATATACAGTATTTATACACATATATATATATTTGCGTGTACATATATATGTGTGTGTATTTATATATACATGCACACACACACATATATATATATACACACATATATATACACACAAATATATATATATATGTGTATATATACTGTATATATATATACTAGCTGAAGAGCCCGGCGTTGCCTGGGCATAGTAAATATCTGTGGTTAGTTATAGCACCTCACTTCTCTTATTTTCCCATCACTAGTGTTGAGCGATACCGTCCGATACTTGAAAGTATCGGTATCGGAAAGTATCGGCCGATACCGTCACAGTATCGGAATCCAATCCGATACCGATACCCGATACCAATACAAGTCAATGGGACTCATGTATCGGACGGTATTCCTGATGGTTCCCAGGGTCTGAAGGAGAGGAAACTCTCCTTCAGGCCCTGGGAACCATATAAATGTGTAAAAGAAAGAATTAAAATAAAAAATATCGCTATACTCACCTGTCCGACGCAGCCGGGACTTCAGCGAGGGAACCGGCAGCGTTGTTTGTTTAAAAATCGCGCTATTACTTGGTTACGTGAATTCCCGGCTTGTGATTGGTCAGGTCGGCCATGTTGCCGGGACGCGGACCAATCACAGCAAGCCGTGACGAAATTACGTCACGGCTTGCTGTGATTGGTCCGCGTCCCGGCAATATGGCCGCCCTGACCAATCACAAGCCGGGACGTCACGGGAGGCTGGACACGCGCTCATTTTAAAATGGGCGCGTGTCCAGCCTCCCGTGACGTCACGGCTTGTGATTGGTTGCGCCGCGATCAACCAATCACAAGCCGGGAGGCTGGACGCGCTCATTTTGAAATGGGCGCGTGTCCAGCCTCCCGTGACGTCACGGCTTGTGATTGGTTGCGCCGCGATCAACCAATCACAAGCCGGGAGGCTGGACGCGCTCATTTTGAAATGGGCGCGTGTCCAGCCTCCCGGCTTGTGATTGGTTGACCGCGACGCAACCAATCACAAGCCGTGACGTCACGGGAGGCTGGACACGCGCCCTTTTTAAAATGAGCGCGTTTCCAGCCTCCCGTGACGTCACGGCTTGTGATTGGTTAATGGCGGCCATGTTGCCGGGACGCGGACCAATCACAGCAAGCCGTGACGTATTTTCGTCACGGCTTGCTGTGATTGGTCCGCGGCCCGGCAACATGGCCGCCCTGACCAATCACAAGCCGGGACTTCGCGTAACCATGTAAAAGCGGGAATTTTAAACAAACAACGCTGCCGGTTCCTGCGCTGAGGTCCCGGCTGCGTCGGACAGGTGAGTATAGCGATATTTTTTATTTTAATTCTCTATTTTACACATTTTAACATTAATGTTGTTCCGATACCCGATACCCGATACCACAAGAGTATCGGAATCCCGGTATCGGAATTCCGATACAGCAAGTATCGGCCGATACCCGATACTTGCAGCATCGGAATGCTCAACACTACCCATCACGCCTCTCATTTTCCCCATCACATCTTTCATTTTCCCCCTCACATCTCTCATTTTCTCCCTCACACCTCTCATTTTCCCCCTCACTCCTTATTTTCCCCCTCACTCCTCTCATTCCCCCCTAACACTTGTCATTTCGACCTCACATCTGTCATTTTCCGATCACTCCACTATTTTCCCTCACTCCTCTCATTTTGCACTCACACCTTTTCATTTTCACCTCACACCTCTCATTTTCACCTCAGTATATACATGTTTGTCATCTCCCTTATATATAGTATACACCTGTATGTCATCTCCTGTATATAGTATATACCTGTATGTCATCTCCCCTGTATATAGTATATACCTGCTGTGTGTCATCTCCCCTGTATATAGTATATACCTGTATGTCATCTCTGTTATGGACCTGGTGGTTAGGAGCACCCGAAATGACCTGATGGTTAAAATAGAAAAACCTGGGACAAGCTCTGAGGAAGTGGTAACTCTACTGACCGCAATCCCTAATCCTATCACACACACTAGAAATAGCCGTGGAGCGTACCTAACTCTCCCTAGACGCCTCTTCACAGCTTAAGAGCTAACTACCCCTAAAGATAGAAATAGTAGCCTACCTTGCCTCAGAGAAATTCCCCAAAGTAAAGGTAGCCCCCACAAATAATGACTGTGAGTTAAGAGGAAGTAACAAACACAGGAATGAAACAGATTTTAGCAAAGGAGGCCGAATCTTCTCTAGACAGACAGAGGATAGGAAAGGGAACTATGCGGTCAGTATTAAAAACTACAAAAACCACGCAGAGTGTGCAAAAAGACCTCCACACCAACTCACGGTGTGGAGGTGCAGCTCTGCACCCCCAGAGCTTCCAGCTAGCAAGGAAATATCATAATAGCAGGCTGGACTAGAAACATAGCATGTACTGAGAAATATATTCAAAAACCAATAAACAGCAAATGGACTAGCAAGGACTTAGCTTCTGCTGGAGTAGTCAGGTCATCTGAGAAATCCAAGAGAGATCTGAACCAGTACTGAGACATTGACAGCTGGCATGAATTAACGACCTGGGCAGAGTTAAATAGGGAAGCCAGCAGCAGCAATAAACGAGGGCAGCTGAGAAAGCCAACCTCAAAGTTCAGCAGTTCCACTTAAAGCCACCAGAGGGTGTCCAAGGACAGAACTCACCAAAGTACCATTCACAACCACAGGAGGGAGCCCGAGAACGGAATTCACAACAGTACCCCCCCTTGAGGAGGGGTCACCGAACCCTCACCAGAGCCCCCAGGCCGATCAGGACAAGCCAAATGAAAGGCACGAACCAAATCGGCAGCATGGACATCGGAGGCAACAACCCAGGAATTATCCTCCTGACCATAGCCCTTACATTTAACCAGGTACTGAAGCTTCCGTCTCGAAATATGAGAATCTAAAATCTTCTGCACCACATATTCCAACTCCCCCTCAACCAACACCGGAGCAGGAGGATCAACGGAAGGAACCATAGGCGCCACATATCTCCGCAACAATGACCTATGGAACATTATGGATGGCAAAAGAAGCTGGAAGGGCCAAACGAAACGACACAGGATTGATAATTTCAGAAATCTTATAAGGACCAATGAAACGAGGCTTGAACTTAGGAGAAGAAACCTTCATAGGAACAAAACGAGAAGACAACCAAACCAAATCCCCAACACGAAGTCGGGGACCAACACAGCGACGGCGGTTAGCAAAACGTTGCGCCTTCTCCTGAGACAACGTCAAATTGTCCACCACGTGAGTCCAAATTTGCTGCAACCTGTCCACTATAGAATCCACACCAGGACAGTCAGAAGGCTCAACCTGCCCTGAAGAGAAACGAGGATGAAAACCAGAATTACAAAAAAAAGGCGAAACCAAGGTAGCAGAACTAGCCCGATTATTAAGGGCGAACTCGGCCAATGGCAAGAAGGTCACCCAATTGTCATGATTCCCAATGGCAGGGAATTTGTCAACATAACACGGGCAAAAACAGGACGAGCTCTAGGGTGATGGAACCTGAGCTGACCGCAATCCTGAACCTCAACACTCAACTAACAGTAGCCGGGGGACGTTCCTGGGGGGCCCCTAGACGTCTCGCGCCAGCCGGAGATCTAGCTTCCCCTATCAGAAGAATAACAGACCTCACTTGCCTCCAGAGAAATATTCCCACAGAGATAGCAGCCTCCCACATATAATGACGGTGAAATGAGAGGAAGGCACAAACGTAGTTATAAAAACAGATTCAGCAAAATGAGGCCCGCTTAAGCTAGATAGCAGAGGATACAAAAGGTGAACTGCGCGGTCAGCTGAAAAAACCCTTCAAAATACCATCCTGAAATTACTTGAACTCATGTGCCAACTCATGGTACATGAGTGGTAATTTCAGCCCACTAGAGCAACCAGCAGCAGAGAATTACATATCTGCAAGCTGGACTAAAAAACATGAAAGCAATCATGAAACAGGGAAATACAGACTTAGCTTGTCTTGAAGGCCTAGGAGCAGGTAACAGAGACACACACTGATACATTGATAGCCGGCAAGGGAATGACAGGAAAGCCAGGTTAAATAGGAAACACCCAGCCACTGATGGACAGGTGGAAACCAGAGACCGCAACCCACCAAAGTCACCCAGTACCAGTTGTAACCACCAGAGGGAGCCCAAAAACAGAATCCACAACAGTACCCCCCCCCCTTGAGGAGGGGTCACCGAACCCTCACGAGAACCCCCAGGGCGATCAGGATGAGCTCTATGGATGGCGCGGACCAAATCAGTCGCATGAACATCAGAGGCGACCACCCAGGAATTATCCTCCTGACCATAACCCTTCCACTTAACCAAATACTGGAGTTTACATCTGGAAACACGAGAATCCAAGATCTTCTCAACAACATACTCCAATTCTCCCTCCACCAGCACCGGAGCAGGAGGCTCAACCGAAGGAACAACGGGCACCTCATACCTCCGCAATAACGACCGATGGAACACATTATGAATAGCAAACGATGCTGGGAGATCCAAACGAAAAGATACAGGGTTAAGAATCTCCAAGATCTTATAAGGACCGATGAACCGAGGCTTAAACTTGGGAGAAGAGACCTTCATAGGGACAAAACGAGAAGACAACCACACCAAGTTCCCAACACGAAGTCGGGGACCCACGCGGCGACGACGATTAGCAAACTGCTGAGCATTCTCCTGAGACAACTTCAAATTGTCCACCACCTGATTCCAAATCTGATGTAACCTATCCACCACCACGTCCACTCCAGGACAATCCGAAGGCTCCACCTGACCAGAGGAAAAACGAGGATGAAACCCCGAATTACAAAAGAAAGGAGAAACCAAAGTAGCAGAACTAGCCCGATTATTAAGGGCAAATTCGGCCAGTGGCAAAAAGGCAACCCAGTCATCTTGATCAGCAGAAACAAAACACCTTAAATAAGTTTCCAAGGTCTGATTAGTTTGCTCCGTCTGGCCATTCGTCTGAGGATGGAATGCAGACGAGAAAGACAAATTAATGCCCATTTTAGCACAAAACGTCCGCCAAAATCTAGACACAAACTGGGATCCCCTGTCCGAAACGATATTCTCCGGAATCCCATGCAAACGAACCACGTTCTGAAAAAACAAAGGGACCAACTCAGAGGAGGAAGGCAACTTAGGCAAGGGTACCAAATGAACCATCTTAGAAAAGCGGTCACACACAACCCAGATAACGGACATTGTTATGGTTCTCAATGGCAAGAGAACATAGCCCAGCAAACATACGAACTAGCTCTTGGAAGGATGGAAACTAAACTGACCATGAACTAAACCTGCCGCACAACTAACAGTAGCCGGGCAGCGTAGCCTGCGTTTTATCCCTAGACGCCCAGCGCCGGCCGGAGGACTAACTAATCCTGGCAGAGGAAAATATAGTCCTGGCTCACCTCTAGAGAAATTTCCCCGAAAGGCAGACAGAGGCCCCCACAAATATTGGCGGTGATTTTAGATGAAATGACAAACGTAGTATGAAAATAGGTTTAGCAAAATTGAGGTCCGCTTACTAGATAGCAGGAAGACAGAAAGGGCACTTTCATGGTCAGCTGAAAACCCTATCAAAATACCATCCTGAAATTACTTTAAGACTCTAGTATTAACTCATAACATCAGAGTGGCAATTTCAGATCACAAGAGCTTTCCAGACACAGAAACGAAACTACAGCTGTGAACTGGAACAAAATGCAAAAACAAACAAGGACTAAGTCCAACTTAGCTGGGAGTTGTCTAGCAGCAGGAACATGCACAGAAAGGCTTCTGATTACAATGTTGACCGGCATGGAAGTGACAGAGGAGCAAGGCTAAATAGCGACTCCCACATCCTGATGGAAACAGGTGAACAGAGAGGATGATGCACACCAGTTCAATTCCACCAGTGGCCACCGGGGGAGCCCAAAATCCAATTTCACAACAGTACCCCCCCCTCAAGGAGGGGGCACCGAACCCTCACCAGAACCACCAGGGCGATCAGGATGAGCCCTATGAAAGGCACGGACCAAATCGGAGGCATGAACATCAGAGGCAGTCACCCAAGAATTATCCTCCTGACCGTATCCCTTCCATTTGACCAGATACTGGAGTTTCCGTCTGGAAACACGGGAGTCCAAGATTTTTTCCACAACGTACTCCAACTCGCCCTCAACCAACACCGGAGCAGGAGGCTCAACGGAAGGCACAACCGGTACCTCATACCTGCGCAATAATGACCGATGAAAAACATTATGAATAGAAAAAGATGCAGGGAGGTCCAAACGGAAGGACACAGGGTTAAGAATCTCCAATATCTTGTACGGGCCGATGAACCGAGGCTTAAACTTGGGAGAAGAAACCCTCATAGGGACAAAACGAGAAGACAACCACACCAAGTCCCCAACACAAAGCCGAGGACCAACCCGACGCCGGCGGTTGGCAAAAAGCTGAGTCTTCTCCTGGGACAACTTCAAATTGTCCACTACCTGCCCCCAAATCTGATGCAACCTCTCCACCACAGCATCCACTCCAGGACAATCCGAAGATTCCACCTGACCAGAAGAAAATCGAGGATGAAACCCCGAATTACAGAAAAAGGGAGACACCAAGGTGGCAGAACTGGCCCGATTATTGAGGGCAAACTCCGCTAAAGGCAAAAAAGCAACCCAATCATCCTGATCTGCAGACACAAAACACCTCAAATATGTCTCCAAGGTCTGATTCGTCCGCTCGGTCTGGCCATTAGTCTGAGGATGGAAAGCAGACGAGAAAGACAAATCTATGCCCATCCTAGCACAGAATGCTCGCCAAAATCTAGACACGAATTGGGTACCTCTGTCAGAAACGATATTCTCCGGAATACCATGCAAACGGACCACATTTTGAAAAAACAGAGGAACCAACTCGGAAGAAGAAGGCAACTTAGGCAGGGGAACCAAATGGACCATCTTAGAGAAACGATCACACACCACCCAGATGACAGACATCTTCTGAGAAACAGGAAGATCCGAAATAAAATCCATCGAGATGTGCGTCCAGGGCCTCTTCGGGATAGGCAAGGGCAACAACAATCCACTAGCCCGAGAACAACAAGGCTTGGCCCGAGCACAAACGTCACAAGACTGCACGAAGCCTCGCACATCTCGAGACAGGGAAGGCCACCAGAAGGACCTTGCCACCAAATCCCTGGTACCAAAGATTCCAGGATGACCTGCCAACGCAGAAGAATGAACCTCAGAAATGACTTTACTGGTCCAATCATCAGGAACAAACAGTCTACCAGGTGGGCAACGATCAGGTCTATCCGCCTGAAACTCCTGCAAGGCCCGCCGCAGGTCTGGAGAAACGGCAGACAATATCACTCCATCCTTAAGGATACCTGTAGGTTCAGAATTACCAGGGGAGTCAGGCTCAAAACTCCTAGAAAGGGCATCCGCCTTAACATTCTTAGAACCCGGCAGGTAGGACACCACAAAATTAAACCGAGAGAAAAACAACGACCAGCGCGCCTGTCTAGGATTCAGGCGTCTGGCGGACTCAAGATAAATTAGATTTTTGTGGTCAGTCAATACCACCACCTGATGTCTAGCCCCCTCAAGCCAATGACGCCACTCCTCAAAAGCCCACTTCATGGCCAAAAGCTCCCGATTCCCAACATCATAATTCCGCTCGGCGGGCGAAAATTTACGCGAGAAAAAAGCACAAGGTCTCATCACGGAGCAATCGGAACTTCTCTGCGACAAAACCGCCCCAGCTCCGATTTCAGAAGCGTCGACCTCAACCTGAAAAGGAAGAGCAACATCAGGCTGACGCAACACAGGGGCGGAAGAAAAGCGGCGCTTAAGCTCCCGAAAGGCCTCCACAGCAGCAGGGGACCAATCAGCAACATCAGCACCCTTCTTAGTCAAATCAGTCAATGGTTTAACAACATCAGAAAAACCAGCAATAAATCGACGATAAAAGTTAGCAAAGCCCAAAAATTTCTGAAGACTCTTAAGAGAAGAGGGTTGCGTCCAATCACAAATAGCCTGAACCTTGACAGGATCCATCTCGATGGAAGAGGGGGAAAAAATATATCCCAAAAAGGAAATCTTTTGAACCCCAAAAACGCACTTAGAACCCTTCACACACAAGGAATTAGACCGCAAAACCTGAAAAACCCTCCTGACCTGCTGGACATGAGAGTCCCAGTCATCCGAAAAAATCAAAATATCATCCAGATACACAATCATAAATTTATCCAAATAATCACGGAAAATGTCATGCATAAAGGACTGAAAGACTGAAGGGGCATTTGAAAGACCAAAAGGCATCACCAAATACTCAAAGTGGCCCTCGGGCGTATTAAATGCGGTTTTCCACTCATCCCCCTGCTTAATTCACACCAAATTATACGCCCCACGAAGATCTATCTTAGAGAACCACTTGGCCCCCTTTATGCGAGCAAACAAATCAGTCAGCAGTGGCAACGGATATTGATATTTAACCGTGATTTTATTCAAAAGCCGATAATGAATGCACGGCCTCAAAGAGCCATCTTTCTTAGCCACAAAGAAAAAATCGGCTCCTAAGGGAGATGACGAAGGACGAATATGTCCCTTTTCCAAGGACTCCTTTATATATTCTCGCATAGCAGCATGTTCAGGCACAGACAGATTAAATAAACGACCCTTAGGGTATTTACTACCCGGAATCAAATCTATGGCACAATCGCACTCCCGGTGCGGAGGTAATGAACCAAGCTTAGGTTCTTCAAAAACGTCACGATATTCAGTCAAGAATTCAGGAATCTCAGAGGGAATAGATGATGAAATGGAAACCACAGGTACGTCCCCATGCGTCCCCTTACATCCCCAGCTTAACACAGACATAGCTTTCCAGTCAAGGACTGGGTTATGAGATTGCAGCCATGGCAATCCAAGCACCAACACATCATGTAGGTTATACAGCACAAGAAAGCGAATAATCTCCTGGTGATCCGGATTAATCCGCATAGTTACTTGTGTCCAGTATTGTGGTTTATTGCTAGCCAATGGGGTGGAGTCAATCCCCTTCAGGGGTATAGGAGTTTCAAGAGGCTCCAAATCATACCCACAGCGTTTGGCAAAGGACCAATCCATAAGACTCAAAGCGGCGCCAGAGTCGACATAGGCATCCGCGGTAATAGATGATAAAGAACAAATCAGGGTCACAGATAGAATAAACTTAGACTGTAAAGTGCCAATTGAAACAGACTTATCAAGCTTCTTAGTACGCTTAGAGCATGCTGATATAACATGAGTTGAATCACCGCAATAGAAGCACAACCCATTTTTTCGTCTAAAATTCTGCCGTTCACTTCTGGACAGAATTCTATCACATTGCATATTCTCTGGCGTCTTCTCAGTAGACACCGCCAAATGGTGCACAGGTTTGCGCTCCCGCAGACGCCTATCGATCTGGATAGCCATTGTCATGGACTCATTCAGACCCGCAGGCACAGGGAACCCCACCATAACATCCTTAATGGCATCAGAGAGACCCTCTCTGAAATTCGCCGCCAGGGCGCACTCATTCCACTGAGTAAGCACAGCCCATTTACGGAATTTCTGGCAGTATATTTCAGCTTCGTCTTGCCCCTGAGATAGGGACATCAAGGACTTTTCCGCCTGAAGTTCTAACTGAGGTTCCTCATAAAGCAACCCCAAGGCCAGAAAAAACGCATCCACATTGAGCAACGCAGGATCCCCTGGAGCCAATGCAAAAGCCCAATCCTGAGGGTCGCCCCGGAGCAAAGAAATCACAATCCTGACCTGCTGAGCAGGATCTCCAGCAGAGCGAGATTTCAGGGACAAAAACAACTTGCAATTATTTTTGAAATTTTGAAAGCAAGATCTATTCCCCGAGAAAAATTCAGGCAAAGGAATTCTAGGTTCAGATATAGGAACATGAACAACAAAATCTTGTAAGTTTTGAACTTTCGTGGTGAGATTATTCAAACCTGCAGCTAAACTCTGAATATCCATTTTAAACAGGTGAACACAGAGCCATTCCAGGATTAGAAGGAGAGAGAGAGAGAAAGGCTGCAATATAGGCAGACTTGCAAGAGATTCAATTACAAGCACACTCAGAACTGAGAAAAAAAAAAAAAATCTTCAGCAGACTTCTCTTTTCTCTCCTTTCTCTGTCAATTAATTTAACCCTTTTAGGCCGGTCAAACTGTTATGGTTCTCAATGGCAAGAGAACATAGCCCAGCAAACATACGAACTAGCTCTTGGAAGGATGGAAACTAAACTGACCATGAACTAAACCTGCCGCACAACTAACAGTAGCCGGGTAGCGTAGCCTGCATTTTATCCCTAGACGCCCAGCGCCGGCCGGAGGACTAACTAATCCTGGCAGAGGAAAATATAGTCCTGGCTCACCTCTAGAGAAATTTCCCCGAAAGGCAGACAGAGGCCCCCACAAATATTGGCGGTGATTTTAGATGAAATGACAAACGTAGTATGAAAATAGGTTTAGCAAAATTGAGGTCCGCTTACTAGATAGCAGGAAGACAGAAAGGGCACTTTCATGGTCAGCTGAAAACCCTATCAAAATACCATCCTGAAATTACTTTAAGACTCTAGTATTAACTCATAACATCAGAGTGGCAATTTCAGATCACAAGAGCTTTCCAGACACAGAAACGAAACTACAGCTGTGAACTGGAACAAAATGCAAAAACAAACAAGGACTAAGTCCAACTTAGCTGGGAGTTGTCTAGCAGCAGGAACATGCACAGAAAGGCTTCTGATTACAATGTTGACCGGCATGGAAGTGACAGAGGAGCAAGGCTAAATAGCGACTCCCACATCCTGATGGAAACAGGTGAACAGAGAGGATGATGCACACCAGTTCAATTCCACCAGTGGCCACCGGGGGAGCCCAAAATCCAATTTCACAACAGGACATTTTCTGTGAGACAGGGAGATCTGAAATAAAATCCATGGAAATGTGCGTCCAAGGCCTCCTCGGAATAGGCAAGGATAACAACAACCCACTGGCCCGAGAACAGCAAGGCTTAGCACACACTTCACAAGACTGCACAAAGGTGCGCACATCCCTTGACAAGGAAGGCCACCAAAAAGACCTGGCCACCAAGTCTCTAGTACCAAATATTCCAGGATGACCAGCCAACACAGAAGAATGGACCTCGGAGATGACTCTACTGGTCCAATCATCCGGAACAAACAGTCTTTCTGGTGGACACCGATCAGGTTTATCCGCCTGAAACTCCTGCAATGCACGTCGCAAGTCTGGGGAGACGGCGGACAATATTACCCCATCCCTAAGGATGCCAGTAGGCCCAGAGTCTCCAGGAGAGTCAGGCACAAAACTCCTGGAAAGAGCATCTGCCTTCACATTCTTTGAACCTGGCAAGTATGAAACCACAAAATTGAAACGAGAAAAAAACAACGACCAACGAGCCTGTCTAGGATTCAAACGCCTGGCAGACTCAAGGTAAATCAGATTTTTGTGATCAGTCAGACCACCACACGATGTCTAGCACCCTCAAGCCAATGACGCCACTCCTCAAATGCCCACTTCATGGCCAAAAGCTCCCGATTACCCACATCATAATTGCGCTCGGCGGGCGAGAATTTTCTAGAAAAGAACGCACATGGCTTCATCACCGAGCCATCGGAACTTCTCTGTGACAAAACCGCCCCCGCTCCAATCTCGGAAGCATCAACCTCAACTTGAAAAGGAAGTGAAACATCTGGTTGACATAACACAGGAGCAGAAGAAAACCGGCGCTTAAGTTCCTGAAAGGCCTCCACAGCCGCAGGAGACCAATTAGCAACATCAGCACCCTTTTTAGTCAAATCAGTCAAAGGCTTAACAACACTGGAAAAATTAGAAATGAACCGACGATAAAAATTAGCAAAACCCAAGAACTTCTGAAGACTCTTAACAGATGTAGGTTGTGTCCAGTCACAAATCGCCTGAACCTTGACGGGATCCATCTCAATAGTAGAAGGAGAAAAAATGTACCCCAAAAAAGAAATCTTCTGGACTCCGAAGAGACATTTTGAGCCCTTCACAAACAGAGAATTGGCCCGCAGGACTTGAAACACCTTCCTGACCTGTAGAGACTCCCAGTCATCAGAAAACACCAAAATATCATCCAAATACACAATCATAAACTTATCCAGATATTCACGGAAAATATTGTGCATAAAGGACTGAAAGACTGAAGGAGCATTAGAAAGTCCAAAAGGCATTACCAAATACTCAAAATGGCCCTCAGGCATATTAAATGCGGTTTTCCACTCATCACCCTGCTTTATCCGCACAAGATTATACGCACCGCGAAGATCTATCTTAGTGAACCACCTAGCCCCCTTAATGCGAGCAAACAAATCAGTCAATAATGGCAATGGATACTGATATTTGACTGTAATCTTATTCAGAAGGCGATAATCTATACAAGGCCTCAGGGAACCATCTTTTTTAGCCACGAAAAAAAACCTGCTCCCAGAGGGGACGAAGATGGACGAATATGTCCCTTTTCCAAGGACTCCTTAATATAATTCCGCATAGCAGTATGCTCTGGCACTGACAGATTAAATAAACGACCCTTAGGGAACTTACTGCCAGGAATTAATTCTATAGCACAGTCACAATCCCTATGAGGAGGGAGCGAATTGAGCTTAGGCTCCTCAAAAACATCCCGATAGTCAGACAAAAACGCAGGGACCCCAGAAGGAGTAGATGAAGCGATTAAAATCAGAGGTGCATCATCATGAACCCCCTGACATCCCCAGCTTAACACAGACATTGTTTTCCAATCCAGGACTGGATTATGAGTTTGTAACCATGGCAGACCAAGCACTAGTACATCATGTAAATTATACAGTACAAGGAAGCGAATCACCTCCTGATGAACGGGAGTCATGCGCATGGTCACTTGTGTCCAGTACTGCGGTTTATTCATAGCCAATGGTGTAGAGTCAATTCCCTTCAAAGGAATAGGAACTTCCAGAGGCTCCAGACTAAAACCGCAGCGTTTGGCAAAAGACCAATCCATAAGACTCAGGGCAGCGCCCGAATCCACATAGGCATCGACGGAAATGGATGACAGTGAACAAATCAGAGTTACAGACAAAATGAACTTAGACTGCAGAGTACTAACGGCAAAAGATTTATCAACCTTTTTTGTGCGTTTAGAGCATGCTGATATAACATGAGCTGAATCACCACAATAAAAACACAATCCATTTTTCCGCCTATAATTTTGCCGTTCACTTCTGGACTGAATTCTATCACATTGCATAGTCTCAGGTGCCTGTTCAGAAGACACCGCCAACTGGTGCACAGGTTTGCGCTCCCGTAAACGCCGATCAATCTGAATGGCCTTAGTCATAGACTCATTCAGACCTGTAGGCGCAGGGAACCCCACCATAATATCCTTAATGGCCTCAGAAAGACCATCTCTGAAGTTTGCAGCCAGGGCGCACTCATTCCACTGAGTAAGCACCGACCATTTCCGAAATTTTTTACAATATACTTCCGCTTCATCATGCCCCTGAGAGAGGGCCAATAAAGCCTTTTCAGCCTGAATCTCCAGGTTAGGTTCCTCATAGAGCAATCCCAGTGCCAGAAAAAACGCATCCACACTGAGCAATGCAGGATCCCCTGGTGCCAATGCAAATGCCCAATTCTGAGGGTCGCCCCGCAGGAAAGATATTACAATCTTGACCTGCTGAGCAGGGTCTCCAGAGGAGCGAGATTTCAAAGAAAGAAACAATTTGCAATTGTTCCTGAAATTCAGGAAGGTAGATCTATCTCCAGAAAAAAACTCTGGAATAGGAATTCTAGGTTCAGACATAGGAGTGTGAACAACAAAATCCTGTATATTTTGAACTTTTACAGCAAGATTATTCAGGCTGGAAGCCAAACTCTGGACATCCATGTTAAACAGCTAAGGTCAGAGCCATTCAAGGGTTAAGAGGAGATAAGAAGCAGCTAGACAGCAATTAAGGGCTAGGCAGCAAAACTCTGAGGGGGAAAAAAAAAATAAAAAATTTCCCTTCAACACTTCTTTTTCTCCTGCTTCAGCCCAAACAATTAACACTTTGTGGGCCGGCTATACTGTCATGATTCCCAATGGCAGGGAATTTGTCAACATAACACGGGCAAAAACAGGACGAGCTCTAGGGTGATGGAACCTGAGCTGACCGCGATCCTGAACCTCAACACTCAACTAACAGTAGCCGGGGGACGTTCCTGGGGGGCCCCTAGACGTCTCGCGCCAGCCGGAGATCTAGCTTCCCCTATCAGAAGAATAACAGACCTCACTTGCCTCCAGAGAAATATTCCCACAGAGATAGCAGCCTCCCACATATAATGACGGTGAAATGAGAGGAAGGCACAAACGTAGTTATGAAAACAGATTCAGCAAAATGAGGCCCGCTTAAGCTAGATAGCAGAGGATACAAAAGGTGAACTGCGCGGTCAGCTGAAAAAACCCTTCAAAATACCATCCTGAAATTACTTGAACTCATGTGCCAACTCATGGTACATGAGTGGTAATTTCAGCCCACTAGAGCAACCAGCAGCAGAGAATTACATATCTGCAAGCTGGACTAAAAAACATGAAAGCAATCATGAAACAGGGAAATACAGACTTAGCTTGTCTTGAAGGCCTAGGAGCATGTAACAGAGACACACACTGATACATTGATAGCCGGCAAGGGAATGACAGGAAAGCCAGGTTAAATAGGAAACACCCAGCCACTGATGGACAGGTGGAAACCAGAGACCGCAACCCACCAAAGTCACCCAGTACCAGTTGTAACCACCAGAGGGAGCCCAAAAACAGAATCCACAACACCCAATCATCCTGATCAGCAGAGACAAAGCATCTCAGATAGGTCTCCAAGGTCTGATTAGTTTGTTCGGTTTGGCCATTTGTCTGAGGATGGAACGCTGAAGAAAAAGACAAATCAATGCCCATCTTAGCACAAAAGGGCCGCCAAAACCTAGAAACAAACTGGGAACCTCTGTCCGACACAATGTTCTCCGGAATGCCATGAAAACGAACCACATGCTGAAAAAATAATGGAACCAAATCAGAGGAGGAAGGCAATTTAGGCAAGGGTACCAAATGGACCATCTTAGAAAACCGATCACAAACCACCCAGATGACAGACATCCTTTGAGAGACAGGAAGATCAGAAATGAAATCCATGGAAATATGCGTCCAGGGCCTCTTCGGGACAGGCAAAGGCAAAAGCAACCCACTGGCACGAGAACAGCAAGGTTTGGCCCGAGCACAAGTCCCACAGGACTGCACAAAAGAACGCACATCCCGCGACAAGGAAGGCCACCAAAAGGACCTAGCAACCAAATCTCTGGTACCAAAAATCCCAGGATGACCAGCCAACACCGAACAATGAACCTCAGAAATAACCCTACTAGTCCATCTATCAGGAACAAACAGTTTCTCCACAGGACAGCGGTCAGGTCTATCAGCCTGAAACTCCTGCAGCACCCGCCGCAAATCAGGGTAGATGGCAGACAAAATCACCCCCTCTTTGAGAATACCAGCCGGCTCAGAGACTCCCGGAGAATCAGGCAAAAAACTCCTAGAAAGGGCATCAGCCTTCACATTCTTAGATCCCGGAAGGTATGAGACCACAAAATCGAAACGGGAGAAAAACAGTGACCATCGAGCCTGTCTAGGATTCAACCTCTTGGCGGACTCGAGGTAAGTCAGATTCTTGTGATCAGTCAAGACCACCACGCGATGTTTGGCTCCCTCAAGCCAATGTCGCCACGCCTCGAATGCCCACTTCATAGCCAACAACTCCCGATTGCTGACATCATAATTACGCTCAGCAGGCAAAAACTTTCTAGAAAAGAAAGCACACAGCTTCATCAAAGAGCCATCAGAACTTCTCTGAGACAAAACAGCCCCTGCCCCAATCTCAGAAGCATCAACCTCGACCTGAAAATGGAGAAAAACATCTGGCTGACGCAACACAGGGGCCGAAGTAAAACAACGTTTAAGCTCCTGAAAAGCCTCAACGGCCGCAGGGGACCAGTTCACCACATCAGCGCCTTTCTTCGTCAAATCAGTCAAAGGCTTAAGCACATTAGAAAAATTAGCAATGAAGCGACGGTAAAAATTAGCAAAGCCCAGGAACTTCTGAAGACTCTTCACAGATGTAGGTTGAGTCCAATCATAAATGGCCTGAACTTTAACAGGGTCCATCTCGATAGTAGAAGGGGAAAAAATGAAGCCCAAAAAGGAAACCTTCTGAACTCCAAAGAGGCATTTAGACCCCTTCACAAACAACGCATTAGCACGAAGGACCTGGAACACCATCCTGACCTGCCTTACATGAGACTCCCAATCATCCGAAAAGACCAAAATATCATCCAAATATACAATCATGAACCTATCCAGATACTTCCGGAAGATGTCGTGCATAAAGGACTGAAACACAGAAGGGGCATTAGAAAGCCCGAATGGCATCACAAGATATTCAAAATGGCCTTCGGGCGTATTAAATGCTGTTTTCCATTCATCGCCCTGTTTAATACGCACAAGATTATACGCCCCTCGAAGGTCAATCTTGGTAAACCAACTAGCCCCCTTAATCCGAGCAAACAAATCAGACAACAGAGGCAAAGGGTACGGAAATTTGACCGTGATTTTATTGAGAAGGCGGTAATCTATACAGGGTCTCAGAGAGCCATCCTTCTTGGCCACAAAAAAGAACCCTGCTCCCAACGGTGATGAAGACGGGCGAATATGTCCTTTCTCCAAGGACTCCTTTACATAACTCCGCATAGCGGCATGTTCTGGCACAGATAAATTAAACAGTCGGCCCTTAGGGAACTTACTACCAGGAATCAAATTAATAGCGCAATCACAGTCCCTATGAGGAGGTAGGGCACTGGACTTGGGCTCATCAAATACATCCTGGTAATCCGACAAAAACTCAGGAATTTCAGAAGGAGTGGAAGAAGAAATTGACATCAAAGGAACATCAGTATGTATCCCTTGACAACCCCAACTAGACACAGACATTGATTTCCAATCCAGTACTGGATTATGAACCTGTAACCATGGCAAACCCAACACGACAACATCATGCAAATTATGCAACACCAAAAGCGAATATTTTCCTGATGTGCGGGAGCCATGCACATGGTCAGCTGAGTCCAGTACTGAGGTTTATTCTTGGCCAATGGCGTAGCATCAATCCCCCTTAAGGGAATAGGAATCTGCAAAGGCTCCAAGAAAAAACCACAGCGCCTGGCAAACTCCAAGTCCATCAAATTCAGAGCAGCGCCCGAATCCACAAATGCCATAACCGAGTAGGACGACAATGAGCAAATCAGAGTAACAGATAAGAGAAATTTAGGCTGCACAGTACTAATGGTGACAGACCTAGCGAACCTCTTAGTGCGCTTAGGACAATCAGAGATAGCATGAGAAGAGTCACCACAGTAAAAACACAGCCCATTCTGACGTCTGTGTTCTTGCCGTTCAGCTCTGGTCAAAGTCCTATCACATTGCATAGGCTCAGGCCTTTGCTCAGAGGACACCGCCAAATGGTGCACAACTTTGCGTTCGCGCAAACGCCGATCAATCTGAATGGCCAAGGACATTGATTCATTCAGACCAGCAGGCGTGGGGAACCCCACCATAACATCCTTAAGGGCTTCAGAAAGACCCTTTCTGAAAATTGCTGCCAGGGCACACTCATTCCATTGAGTAAGCACAGACCACTTTCTAAACTTCTGGCAATATACTTCTGCTTCATCCTGACCGTGACATAGAGTCAGCAAGATCTTTTCCGCCTGATCCACAGAATTAGGTTCGTCATAAAGCAATCCAAGCGCCAGAAAAAATGCATCTACATTAAGCAATGCAGGATTTCCTGGCTCAAGGGAGAATGCCCAGTCTTGCGTGTCACCACCACGCAACAAAGAAATAACAATCTTTACTTGCTGAATGGGGTCACCAGAAGAGCGGGGTGTCAGAGCAAGAAACAGTCTGCAATTATTTTTGAAATTCAAAAATTTAGATCTATCCCCAGAAAACAAATCAGGAATTGGAATTCTAGGCTCTAACATCGGATTCTGAACTACATAATCTTGAATACTCTGTACCCTAAGGCTGGAGTCACACATGGCGTAAGACAATACGCCACGTATTATACGTCCGTACTACGGCCGTAATACGGAGAAATGTTCCCAAAATAGTGATCCGTAGTCAGGGTGTGTCAGCGTATTTTGCGCATGGCATCCTCCGTATGTAATCCGTATGGCATCCGTACTGCGAGATTTTCGCGCAGGCTTGCAAAACCGACATCTAATGGATTTATGTGCTCAAATGTTAGGGAAAACATATATACAGTATATATATATATATATATATGTCATTGAGACACATATATACACTCACTGGCCACTTTATTAGGTACACCTGTCCAACTTCTTGTTAACACTTAATTTCTAATCAGCCAATCACATGGCGGCAACTCAGTGCATTTAGGCATGTAGACATGGTCAAGACAATCTCCTGCAGTTCAAACCGAGCATCAGTATGGGGAAGAAAGGTGATTTGAGTGCCTTTGAACGTGGCATGGTTGTTGGTGCCAGAAGGGCTGGTCTGAGTATTTCAGAAACTGCTGATCTACTGGGATTTTCACGCACAACCATCTCTAGGGTTTACAGAGAATGGTCCGAAAACGAAAAAAATCCAGTGAGCGGCAGTTCTGTGGGCGGAAATGCCTTGTTGATGCCAGAGGTTAGAGGAGAATGGGCAGACTGGTTCGAGCTGATAGAAAGGCAACAGTGACTCAAATCGCCACCCGTTACAACCAAGGTAGGCCTAAGAGCATCTCTGAACGCACAGTGCGTCGAACTTTGAGGCAGATGGGCTACAGCAGCAGAAGACCACACTGGGTACCACTCCTTTCAGCTAAGAACAGGAAACTGAGGCTACAATTTGTACAAGCTCATCGAAATTGGACAGTAGAAGATTGGAAAAACGTTGCTTGGTCTGATGAGTCTCGATTTCTGCTGCGACATTCGGATGGTAGGGTCAGAATTTGGCGTAAACAACATGAAAGCATGGATCCATCCTGCCTTGTATGGAGCATCTTTGGGATGTGCAGCCGACAAATCTGCGGCAACTGTGTGATGCCATCATGTCAATATGGACCAAAATCTCTGAGGAATGCTTCCAGCACCTTGTTGAATCTATGCCACGAAGAATTGAGGCAGTTCTGAAGGCAAAAGGGGGTCCAACCCGTTACTAGCATGGTGTACCTAATAAAGTGGCCGGTGAGTGTATATATTCTGTATTTAGATTTCATTCAGCGCGATATCTGTGAAAAGTCGGTAATTCAATTGCCGGCTTTTCATTTCTCCTGCACAAACCCGACAGGATATGAGACATGGTTTACATACAGTAAACCATCTCATATCCCCCTTTTTTTTGCATATTCCACACTACTAATGTTAGTAGTGTGTATGTGCAAAATTTCAGCGCTGTAGCTGCTGAAATAAAGGGTTAAATGGCGGAAAAAATTGGCGTGGGCTCCCGCGCAATTTTCTCCGCCAGAATGGTAAAGCCAGTGACTGAGGGCAGATATTAATAGCCAGGAGAGGGTCCATGGTTATTGGCCCCCCCGTGGCTAAAAACATCTGCCCCCAGCCACCCCAGAAAAGGCACATCTGGAAGATGCGCCTATTCTGGCACTTGGCCACTCTCTTCCCACTCCCTGTAGCGGTGGGATATGGGGTAATGAAAGGTTAATGTCACCTTGCTATTGTAAGGTGACATTAAGCAGATTAATAATGGAGAGGCGTCAATTATGACACCTATCCATTATTAATCCAATTGTTGGAAAGGGTTAAAAAACACACACACACACAAGATTAAAAAGGATTTTAATGAAATAAACACAGCGGTTGTTGTAATAATTTATTGTTCTCTCAATCCATTTCCAGGCCCTCGCTTGGCAAAATAATAAACGCACAAGATACATACCTTCTGATGTCAGATCACGTCCCACGAAGTAATCCATCTGAAGGGGTTAACTAATATTACAGGCACGAGCTGCGATAAACCACTCGCTCGTACCTGTAATCCCCGGGTGCTGAAAGGAAAGCAGGATCTGTACTTACATTGAGTCACGGTGAGGCGCCCTCTGGTGGATGTTCTCATGAACTGCAGCCTGGGAACTTTTTCCCACGCTCCAGGTCATATGAGGACATCCACCAGGGGGCGCATCACCGCGACTGAAGGAAATGTAGGTCAATGACCTACATTTCATTAATTCGCCGGGGATTACAGGCACGGAGCACAGCTGCATTTAGCAGGGCTCGTGCCTGTAATATTAGTTAACCCCTTCAGATGGATTACTTCGTGGGACGAGACGGTTCACCAGAAGGTATCTATCTTGTGCGTTTATTATTTTTCCAAGCGAGGGTGTTCCTGATGGATTGAGAGAACAATAAATTATTACAACAACCGCTGTGTTTATTTCATTAAACTACTTTTAAATCATGTGTGTGTTTTTTAACCCTTTCCAACAATTGCATTAATAATTGATAGGTGACATAATTGACGCCTCTCCATTATTAATCTGGCTTAATGTCACCTTACAATAGCAAGGTGGCATTAACCCTTCATTACCCCATATCCCACCGCTACACGGGAGTGGGAAGAGAGTGGCCAAGTGCCAGAATAGGCGCATCTTCCAGATGTGCCTTTTCTGGGGTGGCTGGGGGCAGATGTTTTTAGCCACGGGGGGGCCAATAACCATGGACCCTCTCTAGGCTATTAATATCTGCCCTCAGTCACTGGCTTTACCGCTCTGGCGGAGAAAATTGCGTGGGAGCCCACGCCAATTTTTTCCGCCATTTAACCCTTTATTTTAGCAGCTACAGCGCCCAAATTTTGCACATACACACTAC
Source organism: Ranitomeya variabilis (assembly GCF_051348905.1). Lineage (NCBI taxonomy): Eukaryota > Metazoa > Chordata > Amphibia > Anura > Dendrobatidae > Ranitomeya > Ranitomeya variabilis. The sequence continues at coordinate 52,767,417 of NC_135232.1, read as the reverse complement.
TAACATTAGTAGTGTGGAATATGCAAAAAAAATGGGGATATGAGATGGTTTACTGTATGTAAACCATGTCTCATATCCTGTCGGGTTTGTGCAGGAGAAATGAAAAGCCGGCAATTGAATTACCGACTTTTCACTAACAGCGCTGCGTATTTCTCGCAAGTCACACTGCAGGTCCGTGTGGAATCCGTATTTTTCTCGCCCCCATAGACTTTCATTGGCGTATTATTTGCGCAATACGCTAACAAACGCAGCATGCTGCGATTTTGTACGGCCGTAGAAAGCCGTATAATACTGAACCGTAATATACGGCTAATAGGAGCAGCCCCATTGAGAAGCATTGTGCCGTATGTAATGCGAGTTTTACGTACGTAGTTTTTGCGCTCTTACGTACGTAAAACACGCATGTGTGACCCCGGCCTCACAGCGAGTTGATCCACACAAGAGGACAAACCCTGAATATCCATATCTACACCTGAGTCCTGAACCACCCAGAGGTTAAGGGGAAAAGAAAGACAAAACAAGCAGCAAAGAAAAAAAAATTGACTCAGAACTTCTCTTTTCCCTCTTTTGAGATGCATTAACACTTTGTTGGCCAGCTGTACTGTTATGGACCTGGTGGTTAGGAGCACCCGAAATGACCTGATGGTTAAAATAGAAAAACCTGGGACAAGCTCTGAGGAAGTGGTAACTCTACTGACCGCAATCCTATCACACACACTAGAAATAGCCGTGGAGCGTACCTAACTCTCCCTAGACGCCTCTTCACAGCTTAAGAGCTAACTACCCCTAAAGATAGAAATAGTAGCCTACATTGCCTCAGAGAAATTCCCCAAAGTAAAGGTAGCCCCCCACAAATAATGACTGCGAGTTAAGAGGAAGTAACAAACACAGGAATGAAACAGATTTTAGCAAAGGAGGCCGAATCTTCTCTAGACAGACAGAGGATAGGAAAGGGAACTATGCGGTCAGTATTAAAAACTACAAAAACCACGCAGAGTGTGCAAAAAGACCTCCACACCGACTCACGGTGTGGAGGTGCAGCTCTGCACCCCCAGAGCTTCCAGCTAGCAAGGAAATATCATAATAGCAGGCTGGACTAGAAACATAGCATGTACTGAGAAATATATTCAAAAACCAATAAACAGCAAATGGACTAGCAAGGACTTAGCTTCTGCTGGAGTAGTCAGGTCATCTGAGAAATCCAAGAGAGATCTGAACCAGTACTGAGACATTGACAGCTGGCATGAATTAACGACCTGGGCAGAGTTAAATAGGGAAGCCAGCAGCAGCAATAAACGAGGACAGCTGAGAAAGCCAACCTCAAAGATCAGCAGTTCCACTTAAAGCCACCAGAGGGTGTCCAAGGACAGAACTCACCAAAGTACCATTCACGACCACAGGAGTGAGCCCGAGAACGGAATTCACAACACATCTCCTCCTATATATAGCATATACCTGTATGTAATCTCCTCCTGTATATAGTATATACCTTTGTGTCATCTCACCTATATATAGTATATATCTGTGTGTCATCTCCTCCTGTATATAGTATATACCTGTATGTCATCTCCTCCTATACATAGCATATACCTGTATGTCATCTCCTCCTGTATATACTATATACCTGTAGGTAATCTGCTCCTGTATATAGTATATACCTGTGTGTCATCTCCTCCTGTATATAGTATATACCTGAATGTCATCTCCTCCTGTATGTAGTATGTACCTGTATGTCATCTCCTCCTCTATATAGTATATACCTGTGTGTCATCTCTCCTGTATATAGTATATATCTGTGTGTCATCTCCTCCTGTATATAGTATATACCTGTGTGTCATCTCCCCTGTAAATAGTATATACCTGTGTGTCATCTCCTCCTGTATATGGTATATATCTGTATGTCATCTCCTCCTGTATTAGACCTCGTTCACACGTTATTTGGTCAGTATTTTTACCTCAGTATTTGTAAGCTAAATTGGCAGCCTGATAAATCCCCAGCCAACAGTAAGCCCACCCCCTGGCAGTATATATTAGCTCACACATACACATAATAGACTGGTCATGTGACTGACAGCTGCCGGATTCCTATATGGTACATTTGTTGCTCTTGTAGTTTGTCTGCTTATTAATCAGATTTTTATTTTTGAAGGATAATACCAGACTTGTGTGTGTTTTAGGGCGAGTTTCGTGTGTCAAGTTGTGTGTGTTGAGTTGCGTGTGGCGACATGCATGTAGCCACTTTTGTGAGATGAGTTTTGTGTGGCGACATGCGTGTAGCAACTTTTTGTGTGTCGAGTTGCATGTGACAGGTTAGTGTAGCAAGTTGTGTGCAGCAAGTTTTGCGCATGGCGAGTTTTGCGCGTGGCGAGTTTTATGTGTGGTGCCTTTTGAGTATATGTGCAAGTTTTGTGTGAGGCAACTTTTGCATGTGTTGCAACTTTTGTGCATGTGGCAATTTTTCCACGTGTGCAAGTTTTGCATGTGGTGAGTTTTCCATGTGGTGAGTTTTGCACGTGTGGCGAGTTTTGCATGTGGAGAGTTTTGCATGTGGCGAGTTTTGAGCGGCGACTTTTGTGTTTCGACTTTTATGTCGCGAGGTTGGTGTATGTGTGGTGAAATGTGCGCTGAGGGTGGTATATGTGTTCGAGCACGTGGTAGTGTGTGGCGCATTTTGTGTGTGTGTTCGTATCCCCGTGGTGGTGTGGTGATTATCCCATGTCGGGGCCCCACCTTAGCAACTGTACAGTATATAGAGACTCCCGGAGAATCAGGCAAAAAACTCCTAGAAAGGGCATCAGCCTTCACATTCTTAGTACCCGGAAGGTACGAGACCACAAAATCAAAACGGGAGAAAAACAGTGACCTCCAACACTTTTCCTTTCACTTTTTCCCCATTATGTAGATAGGGGCAAAATTGTTTGGTGAATTGGAAAGCGCGGGGTTAAAATTTCACCTCACAACATAGCCTATGATGCTCTCGGGGTCCAGACGTGTGACTGTGCAAAATTTGGGGCTGTAGCTGCGACGGTTCAGATGCCAATCCCGGACATACACACATACACACATACACACATTCAGCTTTATATATTAGGTATATATATATATATATATATATATATATATATATATATATATATATATATATATATACAGTTAAGTCCATATATATTTGGACAGAGACAACATTTTTCTTATTTTGGTTATAGACATTACCACAATGAATTTTAATCAAAACAATTCAGATGCAGTTGAAGTTCAGACTTTCAGCTTTCATTTGAGGGTATCCACATTATTATTATTATTATTATTTATTGTTATAGCGCAATTTATTCCATGGCACTTTACATGGGAGGAGGGGTATACATAATAAAAACAGGCACAATAATCTTAAACAATACAAGTCATAACTGGTACAGGAGGAGAGAGGACCCTGCCCACGAAGGCTCACACTCTACAAGGGATGGGTGAGAATACAGTAGGCGAGGATAGAGCTGGTCATGCAGCGGTTTGGTGGATCGGTGGTTACTGCAGGTTGTAGGCTTGTAGGAAGAGGTAGGTCTTTAGGCTCTTTTTGAAGGTCTCCAAGGTCTGATTAGTTTGTTCGGTTTGGCCATTTGTCTGAGGATGGAACGCTGAAGAAAAAGACAAATCAATGCCCATCTTAGCACAAAAGGACCGCCAAAACCTAGAAACAAACTGGGAACCTCTGTCCGACACAATGTTCTCCGGAATGCCATGCAAACGAACCACATGCTGAAAAAATAATGGAGCCAAATCAGAGGAGGAAGGCAATTTAGGCAAGGGTACCAAATGGACCATCTTAGAAAACCGATCACAAACCACCCAGATGACAGACATCCTTTGAGAGACAGGAAGATCAGAAATGAAATCCATGGAAATATGCGTCCAGGGCCTCTTCGGGACAGGCAAAGGCAAAAGCAACCCACTGGCACGAGAACAGCAAGGTTTGGCCCGAGCACAAGTCCCACAGGACTGCACAAAAGAACGCACATCCCGCGACAAGGAAGGCCACCAAAAGGACCTAGCAACCAAATCTCTGGTACCAAAAATCCCAGGATGACCAGCCAACACCGAACAATGAACCTCAGAAATAACCCTACTAGTCCATCTATCAGGAACAAACAGTTTCTCCACAGGACAGCGGTCAGGTCTATCAGCCTGAAACTCCTGCAGCACCCGCCGCAAATCAGGGTAGATGGCAGACAAAATCACCCCCTCTTTGAGAATACCAGCCGGCTCAGAGACTCCCGGAGAATCAGGCAAAAAACTCCTAGAAAGGGCATCAGCCTTCACATTCTTAGTACCCGGAAGGTACGAGACCACAAAATCAAAACGGGAGAAAAACAGTGACCTCCAACACTTTTCCTTTCACTTTTTCCCCATTATGTAGATAGGGGCAAAATTGTTTGGTGAATTGGAAAGCGCGGGGTTAAAATTTCACCTCACAACATAGCCTATGATGCTCTCGGGGTCCAGACGTGTGACTGTGCAAAATTTGGGGCTGTAGCTGCGACGGTTCAGATGCCAATCCCGGACATACACACATACACACATACACACATTCAGCTTTATATATTAGGTATATATATATATATATATATATATATATATATATATACAGTTAAGTCCATATATATTTGGACAGAGACAACATTTTTCTTATTTTGGTTATAGACATTACCACAATGAATTTTAATCAAAACAATTCAGATGCAGTTGAAGTTCAGACTTTCAGCTTTCATTTGAGGGTATCCACATTATTATTATTATTATTATTTATTGTTATAGCGCAATTTATTCCATGGCACTTTACATGGGAGGAGGGGTATACATAATAAAAACAAGCACAATAATCTTAAACAATACAAGTCATAACTGGTACAGGAGGAGAGAGGACTCTGCCCACGAAGGCTCACACTCTACAAGGGATGGGTGAGAATACAGTAGGCGAGGATAGAGCTGGTCATGCAGCGGTTTGGTGGATCGGTGGTTACTGCAGGTTGTAGGCTTGTAGGAAGAGGTAGGTCTTTAGGCTCTTTTTGAAGGTTTCGATGGTAGGCGAGAGTCTGATGTGTTGTGGTAGAGGGTTCCAGAGTAAGGGTGATACGTGAGAGAAATCTTGTATACGATTGTGGGAAGAGGAGATAAGAGGGGAGAAGAGAAGGAGATCTTGTGAGGATCGGAGGTTGCGTGTAGGAAAGTACCGGGAGGCGAGGTCACAGATCTAAGGAGGAGACAGGTTGTGGATGGCTTTGTACGTCATGGTTAGGGTTAAAATTTGTTGAAGGGTTTAGGAGTTTCAGCTCCTTAACATGTGCCACCCTGTTTTTAAAGGGACCAAAAGTAATTGGACAATTGCCTCCAAGGTTATTTCATGGACAGGTGTGGGCAATCCCTTCGTTATGCCATTCTCAATTAAGCAGATAAAGGGCCTGGAGTTGATTTGAGGTGTGGTGCTTGCATTTGGAAGGATTTGCTGTGAAGTAAACATGCGGTCAAAGGAGCTCTCCATGCAGGTGAAACAAGCCATCCTTAAGCTGCGAAAACAGAAAAAACCCATCCGAGAAATTGCTACAATATTAGGAGTGGCAAAATCTACAGTTTGGTACATCCTGAGAAAGAAAGCACTGGTGAACTCATCAATGCAAAAAGACCTGGGCGCCCACCGCAGACAACAGTGGTGGATGATCGCAGAATAATCTCCATGGTGAAGAGAAACCCGTTCACAACAGCCAACCAAGTGACCAACACTCTCCAGGAGGTAGGCGTATCAATATCCAAATCTACCATAAAGAGAAGACTGCATGAAAGTAACTACAGAGGGTTCACTGCACGGTGCAAGCCACTCATAAGCATCAAGAAGAAAAAGGCTAAAAAACATCTAAAAAAGCCGGCACAGTTCTGGAAGAACATTCTTTGGACAGATGAAACCATGATCATCCTCTACCAGAATGATGGAAAGAGAAAAGTATGGCGAAGGCGTGGTACAGCTCATGATCCGAAGCATACCACATCATCTGTAAAACACGGCGGAGGCAGTGTGATGGCTTGGGCATGCATGGCTGCCAGTGGCACTGGGTCACTAGTGTTTATTGATGATGTGACACAGGACAGAAGCAGCCGAATGAATTCTGAGGGATTCAGAGCGGCCATACTGTGTGCTCAGATCCAGCCAAATGCAGCCAAACTGATTGGTCATTGGTTCATACTACAGATGGACAATGACCCAAGACATAAAGCCAAAGCAGTTTATTAAAGGAGTTTATTATTTATTAAGGAGTTTATTAAGGCAAAGAAGTGGAATATTCTTGAATGGCCAAGTCAGTCACCTGATCTCAACCCAATTGAGCATGCATTTCACTTGTTAAAGACTAAACTTCAGACAGAAAGGCCCACAAACAAACAGCAACTGAAAACCACCGCAGTGAAGGCCTGGCAGAGCTTCAAAAAGGAGGAAACACAGCGTCTGGTGATGTCCATGAGTTAAAGACTTCAGGCAGTCATTGCCAACAAAGGGTTTTCAACCAAGTACTAAAAATGAACATTTTATTTAAAATTATTTAATCTGTCCAATTACTTTTGGTCCCTTTAAAAACAGGGTGGCACATGGTAAGGAGCTGAAACTCCTAAACCCTTCATCCAATTTTAATGTGGATACCCTCAAATGAAAGCTGAAAGTCTGAACTTCAACTGCATCTGAATTATTTTGTTTAAAATTCATTGTGGTAATGTCTATAACCAAAATTAGAAAAATGTTGTCTCTGTCCAAATATACAAATATATATGGACTTAACTGTATATATATCTGTATGTGTGTGTATATATATATATATGTGTGTGTGTGTGTGTGTGTGTGTGTGTATATATATATATATGTATGTGTATATAGCCATTTGCCTTTATTACAGTGCCAGGCTGTATTGGTGTCGGTGGTGTATGGTGACACATACTGATGTGTTATGATGCAGGACTAGACTTGGGACACAGTTTATGAGGGAAATGATAAGGGGTCTCCGCAGTGAGCGCAGAGCGAAGAGTCGTAGCTCCGCCCATTTTCCTTTCATGCGCGCCGGCGTTCACTGGGCCGGGTGGTGCGGGACATAATGGACAGTTTAGTATGGGGGCGTGGCCTGCTCGCGTCCTGCCCGCCTATTGGGTGGCAGAGATGATGGACATCTCGCGGAGCCAATAGGAACGCTAGGCTGCTAGGAGATGTGCATTTACTGTTTAAATGCGGTTAAGACCGTTATGGTTAGGAGAACATAACTAGTGGAGCATTGTGGGCAAGTGATGGAAAGAAGACAGCTATCATCTCTGCTGTAAAGAAGAGTGGTGGATATACAGAGAGCAGAGGCAGAGCTGGTCACCTGCAGAGGAACCAATATGGAGAGCAAAAGAGACCAAAACATGAAAGACTTTCCCTTATCTCCTCCAAAATCAGACAAGGCCCCGACCTGCAGTGTGGACATTGTCCAAAGCGTAATGGACTCTTGTGACCTACAAACTGGGGGGATCGACGAGACCCTAGACCCGGATCTGACCGTGGCTCTTCCCGAACACCTTACAGTTCCCGAGACATTCCTCGCTCTTCCCCCAGAGACGCAAATTCACCTTCCCATCTTCCCATCATTTGGGAGAGCGTCCGACCCTCTATTGATGGAGCCATTGGTGAAGCTTGAGACCGAACATGTCCCCTTCACGCTTCCTCCTGCCGAGTCAGGTGAGACCGCCCGTACGTGGCGCAATGTGAGGACGTTTCAGCTTTTCACACATCCTATCTGAGAACCCTCCAAAAACCCAGCCATCGCCGTCATGACTTGTTAACCCCTTTAGAAGCCACTGTCCATCGCCGGCCGCGGCATTTAAACGGTTTGATCCTTTTACGTTGCTCATTGGCCCCTGCAGCAAGAGACAATTGCTGGCATTTTTTGTACTTCGCTCCAGTCTGTGTGTAATAAGGGAGCAACTTATCTTTTAATGGGCGACACTGTCATATAAAGGGTTTGAGGGCGTAGAAGTTTCTGACAGGTGGTTCCCTTTAATTAGGAATATACCGTAGTGCTAAAGTATTTCAAATAAAATAATTATCATAAAAAAATAAATTATATATGTGTGTGTGTATATATATATATATATATATATATATATATATATATACATATATATATATATATACATATATATATATATATATATATATATATATATATATATATATATATATATATATATATATATATATATATATATATATATATATATATTTATTTATATTTAAAAGAAAAAATGTCTTATTACCCCCAAAAAATAAAAAACTGGTATCACAGTGTCTGTAAGTATCCAGTCTATCGAGATTTAATTATTTATACTGTACGGTAGTCTATGAAGATTTACGGTAATTACTTATACTATTAGGTAGTCTATCGAGATTTAATTATTTATACTGTACGGTAAAAAAGTGGTAGAAAAAGAAAAGGGGGAAAATCCCACGGAGACTAAAATAATGTAATAAAAATAAGTCACTTGGATAGAAAGTATTAAAAGAAAAAAAATGCAGAAAATTGTGTTTTTTTATTCTCAGAATTTATTAAAAGCAGTAAAATAAAAAAAAACACCTGTATACATTCTATACGGCACCAGAACAAATATTATGCACCCACGCAGTTATAATAACTCATCAGTATATCAATTTTCAGGAGGACAATGAGTCAATAAAGTATACCAACAATATTATTACAAATTTAACAATTGTTTTTATTTAGTAATTACCCATAATGAAGTCCAAATCACGTTCCGGCCTGCGTCAAGTGACTTGACGCAGGCCGGAACGTGATTTGGACTTGATTATGGGTAATTATTGCCATTGTTAAGATATATATATGATGAAATATGAGCACGGAATATAATATATACGTGATGTTGTTGCGAGTAAGAGGAACTGCAATTGCAGCCTGGTAACAGTGCTTATTGAGCAGATACATCAGCACCTAGTATGAATTGCTGAAATGATTACAAACGCTCATTTTTTCAGTCCTGCACGTTTTTTCCTGGGTCATATTTAACACTTTGGTGTGATTCACATGTTACTATATGAGACCCATGTACTTTTTTAAAATGGTTATATCTTATGTTACTAAATAAAAACAATTGTTAAATTTGTAATAATATTGTTGGTATACTTTATTGACTCATTGTCCTCCTGAAAATTGACACCTGTATACATGTTGGTAATGTAAAGTGCAGAGGAATATGTTGGCGCTATAGAAATAAAATTATTATTATTATTATTATTATTGGCATAATCGTCCAGACCTGAAGAATCAAGCGACTAGGTCATTTTTACCGCATTGTAAAATTGACCCCCCCCCCCAAAAAAAAACAACAAAATTTTGTTCGATTTGCATTTTTTTTAACGTTTCATTGTAAAAGAACGGTGTTATTCATAACTAAAACTCGTCCAAAAAAAAAAAAAGAGGCAATCTCTTGTACGGTGATGATGACAGGTAGAATAAAAAAGTTATGCCTCTTGGAAGGAGAGGTAAAAAAGGTAAAAACAAAAATAGTCTCAGACTGGATGGGATTAAAAGGTTTGTTCGGCTTTAGGCTACAAGTCTCTATGTGAGTGCAGGCTTGTGAATCCTCACACCATGACGATTCTCTGGTGACGGCGCAAGTATATGATTTGCATACATGCGGTCACATACCTACTAGACGTGCACAGCCGGACACATTTAGTCTGAATGTGACCGGACGTAGGCAAATCACATACTTGTGGTAACATTACCGCCCGGCATCAGAGAATCCTGACAGCGCATACTGTGTACACTGTGAGGATTCACAAGTCTGAAGTCACATAGAGTGACAGCCCCTTTAGCTACTTAGATGCTGCTGTGTTTCTAAGGCCTCTTTCACACTTGCGTCATGGCACCTCCGTCTTACAATAGACTTGTATTGCCGACGGATCGCAACATATGGCCATACGTCTTGTCCGTCGTGCACTGGATGCGTCGTGCGTTCAAGGGAACGTTTTTTCGTACGTCGGATCCGCCATTTCCTACCGCGTATGTGCGGCCGGAACTCCGCCCCCTCCTCCCTGGACATTAGAATGGGCAGCAGATGCGTTGAAAAACTGCATCCGCTGCCCACGTTGTGCCGAATTTTCACAACGTCCGTCGGTGCGTCCCATTGAATGGTGAATTGTGAATAAGGGGCGATAGACACAATAACGGACACCCATTCCTGGTTAGGCCTCTTTCACACTTCTGTCGGTATGTGCCCGCACTGCTCTGCTTGCCTAGGGAAATACTTACCCATTGCCGGCTTCCCTGGTTTCCATTGTGGCTCCGCTCCTCTTCTGGCTCTTGTGACTTCAATGACGAACCAAACAGGGATTTATGTCACTTAAGTTTCGGGAAGTTACTTTTACAATGTAAGTCTATGGAGCTTCAAAAAATTAACCCTAGTGTGATCTGGAGAGTTGGAATTAAAGTCACATGAGTAAGAAGAGGAGCGGAGCTACGCTGGAAGCTGGAGAAGCCATCATGTCCTGCTTCCACCACAGCTCTGCTCCTCTTCTTAGTAGGTATTTTCATGCACTTGCACCGTACAGATATTTTCAATTACAAATACGATTCTTTGATCAGATTTTTAGATCTGATTTTTAGCTTTTTTTTCTTTTTCAATGGTTTTAGATTATGGGGCATGCCCCCGTAGTTTTAATTAATTTCCTTCAGCACTTTTTTGACCTTCTGTACCCTTTGATCCAAAACACTTGTCTTTTGTAGTTTTTTTTAATTGATATTAGTTACTAATATATTTATTTCTTTTTTTATGAAGGTGAAGAAGCTGTCACATTGCCAGCGCCTGTTGACAACTCTGTATCCACCCCACTGGTGCATCCCAGCACTGTAGAACCGGCGGAGACCACTCCATCGCTTGCTCTAATCCCTCTACAGACCATAAACCCAGAGCATCTCCTAGAGAATTACCCATCTCCATCAGTGTCCAGCCCAGAAACGGTCCAGTCTTCAGTGCAGCCGTCATCTGAATCACAGGAGATACCACTCATACAAGAGCTGCATTATCCCAGCAACTACAGTCGGCTCCCGGCCTATGTGCCACAACCTGGTGTTCTGCCGTACCCTCCCGTGTACCCGGGCTACTTTGATGTTAGAAACCAAACTGTGGATGAAACCCAATTTCTGCCAGGATACCATATTGTCCCCTCTTGGTGAGCAGGATTGTCATTTCGTAGGTTGTGTTTTATATCTAGATGTTGATCTGTTTCCCGATTCATGGGAATATTAGTCTAGCTGTCAGGACACAGTATAACACTGTCAGTGTAGAGTCCAGGCAGAAGCAGGTGGAGGATTGGCAGAGGTGCATTCATGACCCCTACCGCACCACCACAACTCCCAACTTTGAAGGATATGAAATAGGGACACACAATGTGTCATGCACTGCATGCCATGACAGCTCTCCTAACCTCTCCGAGTCCTTCATATGTGTCCATACCGTACGATACCCCATTCATGGCCCCCACTTAGTATGATGCCTCCAGTGCCCCTCCACACAGTAAAATTTCCCGATAGTATGATGCCCTCCATGTCCTTCACATGCATACTGTATGTAGTCCCCAGTGTCCCCCAGAAAGTATAATAATCTGATAGTATGAATCCCCCCATATCCTTCACATACACACTGTATATTGCCCCCAGTGCCCCTCTACACAGTATAATGCCCCAATAGTATAATGCCCCCATGTCCTTCACATACACACTGTATGATGCCCCCAGTGCCCCTATACACAGTATAGTGCCCCAATAGTATGATGCCCTTCATGTCCTTCACATACACAGTGTATGATTTCCCCACTGCCCCTCTACACAGTATAGTGCCCCAATAGTATGATGCCCCTATGTCCTTCACATATACCCATGATGTGCCCAGTGTCCAACCACACAGTATAGTGCCCCAATAGTATGATGCCCCTATGTCCTTCACATACACAGTATGATGTCCCCAGTGCCCCTCTACACAGTATAGTGCCCCAATAGTATGATGCCCCTATGTCCTTCACATACACATTATGATGTCCCCAGTGCCCCTCTACACAGTATAGTGCCCCAATAGTATGATGCCCCTATGTCCTTCACATATACCCATGATGTGCCCAGTGTCCTCCCACACAGTATAGTGCCCCAATAGTACAATACCCCATGTCCTTCACATACAGTGTATGATGTCCCCAGTGTCCTCCCACACACAGTGACGAAAATCAGCCAGTCGCTGTACTCTTCTGTCTCCGATGCTCCCATTAAGAGTGAATGGAGTGGAGGGTCACATCGACCACCGCTTCATTCACACAAGTCTCTTTAAAGCCCGATTCTCGGGAGTGATGGGGGCCCAGCTGTCAGACACTCGTGATTCGCATGTTATTCCCTATCCCATGGATAGGACAAAACTTCCAACCTTGAGAATACCCCTTTAACCACTGAGATGAACGTGTAGTAAGCTGGGTGTAGACTGACACGGATTACATTTTTCACTGCATGGATCAGTCTTATGAGATAAGTCAGTGGCTGAACAGTAAGTTCTGTGTCTGTAGGAGGATGGGAGAGTAGTTGTATGATGAGCGGGACCAATATCTGATCACCGGAGACGTTGAAGTGATAGGAAAAAAAAAATGCAGAGTAGATAATGATGATGGACTCTCAGGGTGATTTGGTCTCTGAGATATTTTGCCTTTTTTAAAATGGTCACAAAGAGGATTAAGTAGTCATCATCTTATGGGACCTGGATGTATCTCCATGACCCACCAACCCTTATTGTTTTCTCGTTTGGATTGTATTGAAGTAGGGCTAGTAACAACGATGTAGATTGACAGAGGCAATTTAGTTTTTTATTATTTATTTTTTTTACCTGTTATTTATTTTTAATTTATTTTGTACATTGTGCCCCCCCATACGGTCATAAAAGACCTTTCGGGGTATTGGGCGTGAGGGACAGGGGTCAATTGAATATTTAAAATTCAATCTTATTTCCCCTGTAACTGGGGTTGGTATATTAGCCCCAGTTACAGGGGAAATGCTGCATCTTCGTTACATAGCAGGGCCGCCTGTGTCTCCTATGAACCCCTCACTATACAGAGCGATGACATGACTGCTGTATATGGACGTGGAAACTTCTTGGGGCTTCGGAGCCCCTAACATAAATGTGGATAAAGGATCTCTACTCTTTCCCTAGAGTAAGACCAGTTTCACACATCCATCCTTAGGGCTCCCAACCTGAGCGAACTGCTTCATAGGCATATACAAGGCAGGTGACCTTCCGGACAGGCCGGGTCGCCTGAGCATTGACTATGTTTCTTGAATTTGTGAAAGGAGAAGTAGCTTTCACCCAAATGAGCATCTCAAGAGTAAAACTACACCAACAGCTATTTCTCCTGACCCCCCATATACACAAAAAGATAGCTCAACCCATGTGTGCATGTATTCTCAATGAAGAGAAGGGGTAAGAAGTTGAAAAAGACCTCCAGTACATTTATGGCATATTTACACATTACCTCCTGAGGATATGCCATAAAATACGAGAAGGAACACCCCCTTTAAAAAGGACCTGTCAATTACTAAAAATAAATAAATTAAATAACTTTTAAAAATCCCTGAGCTCCCCTGATTCTGTCACTTTTTTTCATTTTTTAGCTGCGTCGTTCCATTGCAGAGATATTCACATTTGTTTCTTCTGGAGCACACTATGTGAAATCTCTGCTTGCTGAACAACTGGGCGTTTCGTCTTTTCTTGGGAAATGTGCTTTCACCCTTTCCTCCCAGATGCTGCCAATCACAGTGAATGCTAGGTCAGCTACAAAATTGTGATTGGCAGCATCGGGGAGGAAGGGGCGTAAAATGGAACGCTTGGAGAGAAGAGGCTGAACAAACACCTGGTTGGTCTACAAGCAGAGATTTCAAATACTGTGCTCCTAAAGTAAGATATGTGAATATCTCTGCAATGGAGCGACGCAGCACAAAACGGAAAAGAGCTGCAGAATCGGGGGAGCGCAGGGATTTTTCTATACTGTATTTCACTAAGTTTTGGTTGAGGAAGTAACGTGTCCTCTTTAAGATAACAATTGAGGTTTGGGAATTAAATTCTTCATTATTAACCATCTCCCATTTCATTGTTCGCAGCATGTATCCCTCCAAAAACCTGCTTGCTCGCGGTGACATCGGAGGACAGCTGCCAGGTTACCGGAGGTATTATGAGGAACAGTCCCACCAGCATGATCCCATGTTTTCGGGCTTTAGCAGGGACTACCCTTGCCGCGCATACGTTGATCACCAGGTCGCTTGTGAAGACATGTGCTGCTGTCACAGCCTGGAAGGAAACCCCTTCTACACAGAACCTGATGATGATCTGTTATCTGTGGTGCTGTTTTATTTCAGACCCGTTGCTTCCGACAGATGAGCACAAGAGCAGGACAAAGACATCAATGTTACCGACATCAAAAATGAGTCCGAGAGCACAGTTCTGAGACGGTTGTAAATTTCAGGGCGAAAACAGAGTCAAGCAAATAAAATGTACAAACTTCTGTTTCCAGGGATTTTTCAATACTTCTAATCCTCCCCAGATCCAGCGCTGACGCATCGGTGGTCCTCCCAGTCACTGTTTATGTTTGCTTGGCACTTGTTCCCCCCTCACTGGATTCCACAGCAGGATCGCTCCACTTAAATGCCACTTTCAGATTGGCAGCAGCATTTAAGTGGTTAAACAGCAGCGATCAGAGCTAGGTAGATCACAGCCTGGACCTGGCCATATGAGCCTTCTCCATGCACATGCACTCTCTTCATTATGGGGGGGGAAAGTGGATAAATTCTTACTTCCTGCAGCTGCCACTAGAGAGAGCTCAGGAGCGTACTGCATACAGTGTTAGTGTATAAAGAACTCCTGAGCTCGCTCTAGTGGTAAAGGATACACAATGTCAGTTATTTGTATTTATCATGCCCTTCGTTGGCTGTATCGGTGACTTGCCGCCCAAATTGATGTCAAACAAAAAGGTGTTACGCTCTGGACTCGGAAAAGTTGTCAATATATTTACCTGCTTCAGCCATAAAATATATATATTTTTGTAATTAGCCAATTGTGGTCATCTTATAGTCTGGGCTATGGTTTTTGCATAATGCATGAAATATTTCCTGACCCAATGTGTCATTACAGCTTTGTTCTCAGCTGTGATATAGCTCGGTGGCGCCCCCTGTCTGTCCATCTGACAGTATTGCTCGTTATGACACATGGCCCCCTATACTTAGTGCCTGGCAGCTGTGTAGAGGAGCAGCTGTCAGCGCCTCACCCAGGAGGACTAGAAATAGTGCCGGGCAGAAGCTGCTCAACGATGGATGCCGGAAAGGGCAAGCGCTTGTAAATCACGGGAGGAAGGTCCCACTACAGGATTTATTTTAGCTGATTTTTAATATTATTGGGGCACGCGGCGTCCGGGCGGTTCTGTAGTGCCGAGATGTCCGTACTATTGTGTGGCACCGTATGCGGCACCATATTCCAGGATGCCTCCTTACAGTAATGGATGGATCGCATCAGTTTGATGTCTTAAAGGAGTCGTCCACTACTTGTACAACGCATCTGAATTCCCCCCAGTAAAATATTAACACCTATACTCAACTCCGGTGCCGACACCGGTCCAGCGACATTAGCACTAGTTCTCCCAGGGCTCCCATGACATTATTATGTCACGCAATCCCTGCTGCCAATCAGCGCTGGCTTCTCTTCACCTCTTGTACAGACGTAATTGACATCCGGAAAAGTCAGAGCCACGGCTGCTCTCGCACTTCTTCCCGATGTCTTTATTTGTAGGAGAAGGAGAGTGAAGCCAGAACTGATTGGCAGCAGGGATTGCGTGACATAATAATGTTACGGGAGCCCTGGGAAATCCAGTGACGGCACCAGAAATGGGGTGTGTGGTAGATTGAGATGAGGGAGGAGACGAGGTGGTGCTGAGCCGTGGAGTGGAGCCGTGGTGTGCTTTGTGGGTGAGAGTGATAAGTTTATATTGAATTCTGGAGTGGATGGGTAACCAGTGTAATGACTGGCACAAGGTAGAGGAATCGGTGTAATGGTTGGTGAGGAATATGATTCTGGCTGCAGCAGCCAAGACAGATTGGAGAATGGACGATCACTTTAAATGTGGACAATCCCTTTAAATGTCATTTTTAAGCATGACAGCAGCACCTAGGTTACAACAGAGCAGTCCCAAAAAATATAAAATTCCTCCATTCTTAAGAACAGAGGATTTTTAACAAGTAAAGTGCAATTGACCCATTTATAACAAGAGGACACAACCCCTTTAAGAAACTGAAATGAGTCAGTATAGGGGACAGGACATTTTTAAGCCCCCCCCCCCCGTTACTGATCTGTCAGTCTACCACTAGTATCTTCATTCTGGCTCCTCAGCTGCCCCCAATACAGACTTGTTATAAGGGTCCCGAGTATAATCCTCACATATCGTATTAAAGATTAATATGTACATATATATATATATACACACACATATATTTATCCTCCTATTGAATATAGGAGAAGCAGGAGAGAATACACATGTATATATGCACCCCTTTATAAATGAATCTCATTATAAACATGGGGAGAGCAGGTAAAGTAGCAGAGAAACATCTTCCATATGTAGAGAATTAGCTTATACCCATACATATACAGTATATACCATCGTTGTTATTTTATCCAGATCAAGCCGTTTATACTGATATACTGACCTTGCAGTAAGGGTAAAGGGTGTAGAGGGAAGAAAGAATCAGTCCGATATGGGCTACAAAAGGAAGACAAGAATTGTTTAGGAACAAATAGTATAGTAAAGGAAACAGAGAATCTATATAAACCATTATAGTTACCGGTCCCTGTAAGGCCGGTGTCACACTAGCGAGTTTTACGGACGTATGAGCGCAGAAAATACGTCCAGAAAATACGCATTGCACACGGCCCAATGATTCTCTATGGGGCAGCTCCTATCTGCCGTATATTACGCATCCGTAATATACGGTATGTTACGGGCGTAGAAAATCGCAGCATGCTGCATTTGTCAGCGTATTGCGCAAAAAATCCGCCAATGAAAGTCTATGGGGGCGAGAAAATTACGGATTACACACGGACCATGCGTGTGACTTGCAAAAAAATACGCAGCGGTGTTAGTGAAAAGCCGGTAATTCAGTGCGGTGTACAGTAAAATCACACTGACAGAATAGAATAGAATAGGTAGAATAAATGTGTACACATAGAATGTGTGTATATATATATATATATATATATATATATATGTCACTGAGACACATATATATATATCTATATATATAATTGTCTAAGGGTTTTTCTGTCTGTCTGTCTGTCTGTCTGTCCCTTTTATTCAGTCGCTGATTGGTCGAGGCCGCCTGGGCCTCGACCAATCAGAGACGGGCACAGCATGGCGACGATGATGTCATAATGGAAATCCCGCGTCTCTGATTGGTCGAGGCTGCCAGGCCTCGACCAATCAGCGACGGGCACAGTATCGACGTAGATGTCATAATGGTTGCCATGGTGACGATGATGTCAAAAAGGTTGCCTCGACCAATCAGCGACGGGCACAGTCGGAATCATCATTGTCCATATACTACGGGGACATGCACATTCTAGAATACCCGATGCGTTAGAATCGGGCCACAATCTAGTATATATATATTTATATTTAATTCAGCGCTAGATATCAGAAAAGCCGGTAATTCAATTGCCGACTTTTGCTATCTCCTTCCCAAACCTGACATAATAATAATAATAATAATAATAATAATAATAATAATTTTTATTTATATAGCGCCAACATATTCCGCAGCGCTTTACAAATTATAGAGGGGACTTGTACAGACAATAGACATTACAGCATAACAGAAATCACAGTTCAAAACAGATACCAGGAGGAATGAGGGCCCTGCTCGCAAGCTTACAAACTATGAGGAAAAGGGGAGACACGAGAGGTGGTTGGTAACAATTGCTTTAGTTATTTGGACCAGCCATAGTGTAAGGCTCGGGTGTTCATGTAAAGCTGCATGAACCAGTTAACTGCCTAAGTTTGTAGCAGTACAGACACAGAGGCTATTAACTGCATAAAGTGTATGAGAACATGATACGAGGAACCTGATTATGTTTTTTTTTTTTTTTTATGATAGGCCACACAGGGATAGTTAGGTTAATGCGTTGAGGCGGTAGGCCAATCTGAACAAATGAGTTTTTAGGGCACGCTTAAAACTGTGGGGATTGGGGATTAATCGTATTAACCTGGGTAGTGCATTCCAAAGAATCGGCGCAGCACGTGTAAAGTCTTGGAGACAGGAGTGGGAGGTTCTGATTATTGAGGATGCTAACCTGAGGTCATTAGCGGAGCGGAGGGCACGGGTAGGGTGGTAGACTGAGACCAGAGAGGAGATGTAGGGTGGTGCTGAGCCATGGAGTGCTTTGTGGATGAGGGTAGTAGCTTTGTACTGGATTCGGGAGTGGATGGGTAGCCAGTGTAATGACTGGCACAAGGTAGAGGCATCGGTGTAACGGTTGGTGAGGAATATGATCCTGGCTGCAGCATTCAGGACAGATTGGAGCGGGGAGAGTTTGGTAAGAGGGAGGCCGATTAGTAGAGAGTTACAATAGTCCAGACGAGAATGAATAAGTGAAACAGTAAGAGTTTTTGCAGAGTCGAAAGTAAGAAAAGGGCGAATTCTAGAAGTGTTTTTGAGATGCAGATAAGAAGAGCGAGCCAGTGATCGGATGTGGGGGGTGAATGAAAGCTCGGAATCAAGGATGACCCCAAGGCAGCGGGCATGTTGCTTTGGAGTAATGATGGAACCGCACACAGAGATGGCAATGTCAGGCAAAGGTAGGTTAGTAGAGGGAGAGAACACGAGGAGTTCAGTTTTTGACAGGTTCAGTTTCAGATAGAGGGAGGACATGATGTTAGAGACAGCGGTAAGACAATCACTGGTGTTTTCTAAAAAGGTTGGCGTGATAACAGGAGAAGAGGTGTATAATTGGGTGTCGTCAGCATAGAGATGGTACTGGAAACCAAATCTACTGATTGTTTGTCCAATAGGGGCAGTATACAAAAAGAAGAGGAGGGGGCCTAGGACTGATCCTTGAGGAACCCCAGCAGTAAGGGGAAGGTGAGAGGAGGAGGAACCAGCAAAACATACAGTGAAGGATCGGTCAGAGAGATAGGAGGAGAACCAGGAGAAAACGGTGTCCGTGATGCCGATGGAGCGGAGCATAGTGAGGAGGAGCTGATGATCCACAGTGTCGAATGCTGCAGAGAGATCCAAAAGAATTAGCATGGAGTAATGACCATTAGATTTAGCTTTTAGTAGGTCATTAGAGACTTTAGTGAGGGCAGTTTCAGTAGAGTGTAAAGAGCGGAAGCCAGATTGAAGAGGGTCGAGAAGAGAGTTATCTGAGAGATAGCGGGTAAGACGGGAGTGGACCAGGCGTTCCAGGAGTTTGGAGATGAAGGGAAGGTTAGAGACAGGTTTATAATTAGCGGCACAGTTTTGGTCGAGGGAGGGTTTTTTAAGTAATGGATGTATGATGGCATGCTTAAATGAGGAGGGAAAAATACCAGAAGTGAGAGAAAGGTTGAATATTTTTGTTAGGTGAGGTGACAGCCGGGGAAAGGGACTGGAGGAGGCATGACGGAATGGGGTCACTGGTGCAAGTGGTCGGGCGAGAAGATGCAAGGAGCCTGATTACTTCTTCTTCTGTAACTGGTTCAAACATGATATGAGACATGGTTTACATACAGTAAACCATCTCATATCCTTTCTTTTATTACATATTCCTCTTTTCGAATGTAAGAAGTGTCTCTGGGTAAAATTTGGGGCCTCTAGCTATTAAATTAAAGGGTTAAATCCCGGAAAAAATTGGCGTGGGCTCCCGCACAATTTTCTCCGCCAGAGTGGGAAAGCCAGTGACTGAGGGCAGATATTAGTAGCCTAGAGAGGGACCATGGTTGTTCCCCCCCCTGGCTAAAAACATCTGCCCCAGCCACCCCAGAAAAGGCACATCTGGAAGATGCGCCTATTCTGGCACTTAGCCTCTCTCTTCCCACTCCTCTGTAGTGGTGGGATATGGGGTAATGAAGGGTTAATGTCACCTTGCTATTGTAAGGTAACATTAAGCCTGGTTAATAATGGAGAGGCATCAATTATGACACCTATCCATTATTAATCCAATAGTACGAAATGGTTAATAAAACACACATTATTAAAAAGTATTTTAATGAAATAAAGACACATGGTGTTTCAATATTTTATTATACTCTTAATCCACCTGAAGACCCTTGAAACCTGAAATAAAGTTAAAAAAAACCAAACAACAATATTCCATACCTTCCGTTGTTCAGTCTTGTCCCACGCTGTAAATCCATCTGAAGGGGTTAAATCATTTTACACCCAGGAGCTCTGCTAATGCAGCTGTGCTCCTGCCTGTAATTTTTCAGAATATTTTCCCAGGCTCGAGTTCATATGAGTTCATCCAGCAGAGGGCGCATTACCGCGACTCGAGGTAACTACAGGACATTCCCCTGCATTCCATTCATTCACCAAGTTTTACAGTCAGGAGCACAGCTGCATTAGCAGAGCTCCTGGGTGTAAAATGATTTAACCCCTTCAGATGGATTTATAGTGTGGGCCAAGACTGTAACGACGGAAGGTATGGAATATTGTTGTTTGTTTTTTAACTTTATTTCAGGTGACAAGGGTCTTCAGGTGGATTAAGAGTATAATAAAATATTAAAACTGTATATATGTTTTAAAGAATATTTGAGCCGATGGATCCATTCTATGTCCATTTTGCAAGCCTGCGAGAAAAAATCGCAGTACGGAAGCCATACGGATGACACACGGATAAATTTGTGCGTAAAAATCGCATCCTCACATTGAATACGGAACAGTGTTTTGGGACAATTACTGCGTATTATGGCTGTACAAAATGGACTGTATTTTCATACGCCTAGTGTGACGCCGGCCTAAGTCACATCTAGCTCATTGATTACTTTTTGACAATTGATGACTGAAATTTAATTTTTTTAAAATATATTTTCTTAAAAAATATCCATGGTTTCCAACTTTATAAAAAAAATATTTCACAGAGGAATATTTCTAATGTATTTTTTTTTATTTTAATTTACTTTTTTATTTATTTCTTCTTAAAATCAAATATAGTACCTTAATTATCTGACTAATTGTAGAGTTTCTTATTTTTGGCAGAGGAAGGGGGGTTGTAGACTTAATTTTTTTTTTATTACAGTACTCTCCAGCTAAATGGTGTCATGAGGTTTTTCTCTTTTTACCAGTTCCAATCGGCCTGCTGCTTTATAACAATTTTCCCAATTTACTGCCAAAAACCGACTCTTACTATTATGCTGAACCATTGTTTTCCTTGATGTTCTGGAACACTTATAATCCTGGATGGGTTTCATAATATCCCTCTCTGAATTCATAATGTTCAATCCTGAACTGTTACACAACTACAAAAAAAGTAAAGTATTCTTGCCAATATCAACATTTTTATACTATTAATTTTGACAAAAGAAAGAGAAGGTTTATTAACCCAATCTCTGAGATCCTCTCTAATTTTTAGATTATTTCACGTTCAACTTTACTGAAAACCTTTACTCCTTAATACAAAATGTATTCATCCCTGTTACTCACCTGTCCCAGCTCAGACACCGGGCCTTGCATCTTTCCACTATGGCCCACTTTTGTCCTTTTGCACTTCTTTATTGTACATCCAGACCAAATAAATTAAACTAAACGTTTTGGGCCCTCATAGGACCTTCATCAGAATATCCTTATTGGAGAAAACTGGATGTCATATAAAATTATGGGAATAAAGGCGGCTGTATGCGGTCTGGTGAAGGTAATGCCAACTGGACCTGGTGGGGCTATTCACATAAAAGGAGAGGAACAGCACTACTTGAATATGCAAAGGACATGCCACAGGAATGGCGCTGAGTGCCTCAGTAAGTCATATGGCAAGCCCGCCCTTCAGTATGGATGCCCAGGAGGGGAAAAGCTAATGTGACCCTGTGGGGCTGTGACGTGGTAAGAGATCTCTTACCACTTCACAGCATTGTTCTCAGGAACCATGTGCTTTAAGAAGTGGCTTTACCTTCCACATTCCTCTAGATCCAGTATGGCCTCTATCTCATGGCTACTCCATGGCTTCCAGGGTATGCTTCCAAACTCAGACCAGAATCTGTAGGTGTTACATCAATCAAGGTATCACAGCTCTGCTGCAAGTTACAGTTTGTATATACCATTTTGCCATTATGTGAATGCATTTACTTCTCTATTATTCCTTTGGTCCTTTCTCTGCTGGAAGATATCAGATTCCGATACATCTACTGTTCCGCTGTGCATCCTCCAACATGACTCGGCTTCATTTGGTGCTACCTGGTGCTCATAATCCATGTGCCATGCAGCAGAACCTGCTCCACTATTCCATTGTCTCCGGTCCATTCAGGTCACCCTGACCTACAGCTTAGAGAATTCACACCAGGTGAGCACATAACAATGCCTTTAAATCTAAAGACTTCATACACTTCAAATTTATTCACCTCGCCAAACTGACCTACTTCGCCGCTCTGATCTCCTCACTATCCAACAACCAGAAGAAACTTTTTGACACCTTTCACTTCCTCTTCAGGCCAAAAGCACAAGCCCCTATCACAGACATTTGTGTTGATGACCTGGCCTCCGACTTTATAGAGAAAATAGACAATATCCGTCAGGAAATCCGCTCCCAGACACCAAGTGCAGTGACTCCCATCCGTCCCTGCACTTCCCCTGGCTCACTCTCCACATTCGATCACATCACAGAAGAAGAAGTCTCCAGGCTCCTCTCTTCTTCTCGTCCGACTACAAGCACTACCGCTTCCATTCCCTCACATCTCCTCCAGTCTCTCTCTCCAGTCATCACAACTCACCTAACTACAATCTTTACGCTCTCCCTCTCCTCTGACATTTTCCCCTCCTCCTACAAACGCTCTATCATTACTCCATTACTAAAGAAACCCGTCCTCGACCCATACTGCACAAATAACTACAAACCAGTCTCCAATCTCCCCTTCATCTCTAAACTATTGGAGCGCCTGATCTACTCCTGCCTTACCCGTTACCTCTCCACTCATTCCCTCCTAGACCCTTCCCAGTCTGGTTTCCGCCCCCTACATTCGACAGAACCTGCACTCATCAAGGTGACCAATGACCTTCTGACAGCAAAATGTAATGGTGACCACTCTGCTCATTCTTCTCAACCTTTCTGCAGCTATCGACACTGTTGACCACCCTCTCCTACTCTCTAGGCTCCAGTCACTAGGCATTAAGGACAATGCTCTCTTCTGGTTCTCCTCCTATCTTTCTGACCGCTCCTTCAGTGTTCTGTTCTCTGGCTCCACTTCATCTCCTCTTCCTCTCACTGTCGGGGTACCTCAGGGCTCAGTCCTTGGCCACCTTCTCTTCTCCCTCTACACGACCCCAATTGGACAGACCATCAGCAGATTTGGCTTTCAGTACCATCTTTACACACAACTATACACATCATCCCCTCACCTTACCCCCGCTGTACTACAGAACACCAGTGACTGTCTGTCCACAGTCTCCGACATCACGTAAGCTCTCTATCTGAAACTCAACCTCTCCAAAACTGAACTTCTTCTGCACCCCGCCATCTACTAACCTCCCTAAATCTGACATTTCCCTCTCCGTGGGTGGGTGGTACCATAATAACACCCCGGCAGCAGGCGCGCTGTCTGGGTGTTATGTTTGACTCCGATCTCTCCTTCACATCCCATATACAATCTCTTACCCGCTCGTGCCGCTTACACCTAAAGAACATCTCTAGAATTCACCCTTTTCTCACCATGGAAGCAACAAAAACCCTCATTGTCGCCTTGATCCACTCCCGCCTGGACTACTGTAACTCTCTAGTAATTGGACTCCCCCTCCCTCGACTTTCTCTTCTCCAGTCTATCCTTAATGCAGCAGCCAGGGTCGTCCATCTAGCTAATCGGTATTCAGATGTGTCCACTCTTCGCCAGTCGTTACACTGGCTGCCCATTCATTATAGAATCCAATTCAAAGTACTTGTTCTCACCCACAAAGCTCTCTACAGTGTGGCACCCCCTTATATCTCCTCCCTCATTTCTGTCTATCGGCCTAACCGACTGCTGCGCTCTGCAAATGACTTTTGACTAACCTCTGCACTAATCCGTACCTCCCACTCCCGACTCCAAGACTTCTCCCGTGCTGCGCCAATCCTCTGGAATGCTCTACCCCAAGAAATTAGGACCATCCACAACTTGCATAGTTTTAGGCGCTCCCTGAAAACACATTTGTTCAGAGCGGCCTATCACGTTCCCTAATCAAAGTAATTTTATGTTTGTGTGTGTAGCCCATTCACTATCTCCATCTATCCCCCACCCCCTGAAGATGGCTGGACCATCATTGTAAATACATCATTGTAAATACACACCTGTACTTTGTATCTCCCCCACCTCATTGTAGATTGTAAGCTCTCATGAGCAGGGGTGTCTTATTGTGCTTTAATTATTGCATTGCTAACGTTGTTACTTATGACTGTTGTGTTTGAAAGTGTTAAAATGTAAAGCGCTGCGGAATATGTTGGCACTATATAAATAAAGATTATTATTATTTTGTAAACTGAAGTCTATGAAAGGAGAGTTATTATCTTCTATTTTCTGAGGTGCACTGTTCCTCTGTCTTGTGTCTTCATGGTTTCTGGAGAATGGTGCACTTACTGTATAAGGATTGACAGTTTGGACCAACAACGTGTTTGTGCCACTGGTTCCAACTGAGTCCATTCAGCTGAAGCTTTGTCTCTGCAGTATGGGAGGAGCGCAGGGAGAATGCAGCTGGCCAGATCCAGCCAACTTCAGAGCAGGGCGTGCAAGATCTGAAGCATACAGCCTGCAAGAGGCTTGTGCTCCTTGTCTAGTTAACCGGCCACTCTGAGACTGATGTACACAGAGTTAAAAATCCCACCGCTCTTCTAAGGTGCACTCAACAAAACCCCAAGAGAGAACATAATCTACATTATGGACGACTTCAACAACAAAATGGATAAGATCTAGGAGTGGTTGGCACATAAGGCCTAGAGAGGAGAAGGGAACTTGGGGACCGCCCTGTGCAGATTTATCATTAGATCACACTTAGAATCACCAGCACCTTCTTTATCCAGCCAAAAAGACACCTCTACAACTGAACATCCCCAAATGGATAGTTTCATAACCAGATCAACTACATCATCTACAGCTAAAATGGGAGAGATACATTTTGTTTTTGCAAAAACACTAACAGAAACAGACTGTGGGTCTGATGATCAAATCCTGATAGCCCATGTCAGGATCAGACTATTTAAGATCAAGCATATAGCCAAAATCCCTGCGCAGTTTGCCACTGAAGTGAGTAACATGATCAACCTGTCCAGTCAGGAGGAAGATGGTCCAGATTAACTGTGGGCAGAGATCAAACTAACCATCACTAAAACTGCATGAGTCATATTAAAAATCAATACATGATGGGAAATGGTTAACTGCAGCTATCCTCAAAAGCTAGTAAATGGAGGGAGACCAAGGCTAAGGGCAAGTTGCATGAGGGCAGGAGGCAAGATGACTAAATGCCATCTTCCAAAGAGAAGCCAGGAGATAGAATAACTTCCTGAATGCCCAGTGCATGTACCTGAAATATGTCTATAAGAAGGGCCACAGCAGGGAATTATTTTCCACAGGGAAACCAGTAAAGAAGCCTTTCTTAAAATGCCAGGCAACCATCAAAGACCATTATGGCTATGAAATTAGTGACCAGCATTGACACTCATGAGGAGCACGAGGCCAAGAGAAACCAGAACCAGACCTACTAGAAAGTGAAATGTATTGGGCGCAGTTGCAAAACAACAAAGCACCTGGCATTGATGGTATTACTCCAGAGCTACTATATCTAGCTACTACTATATCAATAGTAAAAGAATCAAAAGTGAAAGTGTAAGCCCCCTAAAAAATTGTGAGGAAAGAATGGGTGTAGATGACGAGGAAAAAGCTAATATATTAAACACCTTCTTCTCCACGGTATTCAAGGTGAAAAATAAAATGCTAGGTGAAATGCCGAGAGACAAAGAAAACTCTATATTAAGGGTCACCAATCTAACCCAAGAAGAGGTGCGAAACTGGCTAAAAAAGATTAAAATAGATAAATCTCCGGGTCCGGAGGGCATTATTATTATTATTATTATTATTATTATTTATATAGCGCCATTAATTCCATGGTGCTGTACATGAGAAAAGGAGTTACAGATAACGTTTACAGTAAACAAATTTACAATGACAGACTGGTGCGAAGGGGAGAGGACCCAGTCCTTACGGACTTACATTCTACGGGCATACACCCACGAGTACTAAGAGAACTAAGTAATGTAATAGACAAACCATTATTTCTTATATTTATGGACTCTATAGCGATGGGGTCTGTTCCACAGGACTGGCGCATAGCAAATGTGGCACCAATATTCAAAAATGGCTCTAAAAGTGAACCTGGAAATTATACGCCGGTAAGTCTAATTGTTGGTAAAATATTTGAAGGGTTTCTGAAGGATGTTATTCTGGATTATCTCAATGAGAATAACTGTTTAACTCCATATCAGCATGGGTTTATGGG
This sequence comes from Ranitomeya variabilis, assembly GCF_051348905.1. Lineage (NCBI taxonomy): Eukaryota > Metazoa > Chordata > Amphibia > Anura > Dendrobatidae > Ranitomeya > Ranitomeya variabilis. The sequence continues at coordinate 52,740,625 of NC_135232.1, read as the reverse complement.
GAATCGCTCCTGTCAAACCAATTTAATCAGTTTTTATGAAGAGGTAGGCTATAGACTGGACCAAGGTGAGTCATTGGACGTGGTATATCTTGATTTTACCAAAACATTTGATACCGTGCCACACAAGAGGTTGGTACACAAAATGAGAATGCTAGGTCTTGGGGAAAATGTGAGTAACTGGCTTAGTGAAAGAAAGCAGAGGGTGGTTATAAATGGTAGTATATTCTCTAACTGGGTTGCTGTGACCAGTGGGGTACCACAGAGATCGGTGTTGGGACCTATTCTCTTCAACATATTTATTAATGATCTGGTAGAAGGTTTACACAGTAAAATATCGATATTTGGAGATGGTGCAAAACTATGTAAAGCCGTCAATACAAGAGAAGATAGTATTCTGCTACAGATGCATCTGGATAAGATGGAAACTTGGGCTGAAAGGTGGCAGATGCGGTTTAATAATGATAAATGTAAGGTTATACCCATGAGAAGAAGGAATCAATATTACCATTACACACTGAATGGGAAACCACTGGGTAAATCTGACATGGAGAAGGACTTGGGGATCCTAGTTAATGATAAACTTACCTGGAGCAGCCAGTTCCAGGCAGCGGCTGCCAAGGCAAACAGGGTTATGGGGTGCATTAAAAGAGGTCTGGATACCCATGATGAGAGCATTATACTGCCTCTGTACAAATCTCTAGTTAGACCGCACATGGAGTACTGTGTACAGTTTTGGGCACCGGTGCTCAGGAAGGATATAATGGAACTAGAGCGAATACAAAGGAGGGAAACAAAATTAATGAAGGAGATGGGGTAACTACAATACCCAGAGAGATTAGCAAAATTAGGATTATTTAGTCTTGAAAAAAGACGACTGAGGGGAAATCTAATAACCATGTATAAGTATATAAGGGGACAATGCAAATATCTCTCCGAGGGTCTGTTTATACCAAGGAAGGTGATGGTCACAAGGGGGCATTCTCTGCGTCTGGAGGAGAGAAGGTTTTTCCACCAACATAGAAGAGGATTCTTTACTGTTAGGGCACTGAGAATCTGGAATTCCTTGCCTGAGGAGGTGGTGATAGCAAACTCAGTCAAGGAGTTCAAGAGATGCCTGGATGTCATAACAATATTGTATCTTACAGTTATTAGGTTCTTTAGAAGGACGTAGATCTGGGGATTTATTCTGAGGGAATATAGGCTGAACTGGATGGACCAATGTCTTTTTTTCGGCCTTGCTAACTATGTAACTATGTTACTCAAGTACCACACTGACAGCACTATGCCAGAAGATCTGGAGGACCTTCACATGGCCAAAGGACTAGAAAAGATCAGGTATCATCTCACTACTAAAGAAAGCTGATGCCAGGGACTGTGCCAACTATGGAACAACCGACCTGATCGCTTACGCCAGCAAGGTGATTCTAAAGATCATTCATAGAGAACTTCCAAATGTCTAAGTTGGATTCTGTAAAAATAGAGAGACCCATGATCACATCGCAAATCTGAGATGGATCATATTAATTGATTATACCAAAACTTTCGACTGGGTTGTGCATGATAAGAACCAGGAAGCTTTGAGTAAGGGTACTGTCACACTAAACGATTTACCAACGATCACGACCAGCGATACGACCTGGCCGTGATCGTTGGTAAGTGGTTGTGTGGTCGCTGGGGAGCTGTCACACAGACAGCTCTCCAGCGACCAACGATGCCGAAGTCCCCGGGTAACCAGGGTAAACATCGGGTTATTAAGCGCAGGGCCGCGCTTAGTAACCCGATGTTTACCGTGGTTACTAGCGTAAACGTAAAAAAAAAAAAACAGTACATACTCACATTCCGGTGTCTGTCCCCCGGCGTTCTGCTTCTCTGCACTGTGTCTGCCAGCCGGAAAGCACAGCGGTGACGTCACCGCTGTGCTCGCTTTCCGGCCGTCCGGCGCTCACAGTGCAGAGAAGCAGAACGCCGGGGGACAGGCACCGGAATGTGAGTATGTACTGTTTGTTTTTTTTTTACTTTTACGCTGGTAACCACGGTAAACATCGGGTTACTAAGCACGGCCCTGCGCTTAGTAACCCGATGTTTACCCTGGTTACAAGCGAACGCATCGCTGGATCGCTGTCACACACAATGATCCAGCGATGACAGCGGGAGATCCAGCGACGAAAGAAAGTTCCAAACGATCTGCTACGACGTACGATTCTCAGCAGGGTCCCTGATCGCTGCTGCGTGTCAGACACAGCGATATCGTATGGATATCGCTGGAACGTCACGGATCGTACCGTCGTAGCGATCAAAGTGCCAATGTGTGACAGTACCCTTAGAAAGGCATGCCGGCACACCTGATTAGGATAATCAGTAAAGATATATATCTTGGTACCATGTTAGCCAGTAGATAGAAAAATGTTTAGAATTGAGAGTCCTCAGTGGTTGATAGCTTTTAATGGCTAACTGAAAAGATGGTAACAAATTGCAAGCTTTCGAGACACAGGTCTCTTCATCAGGCATAGACTAATACAAATTCTGAAGAATCACATATTTATGCACAACATAGCACAGAAAAAAAAAACCATGGATAGGACAGGTGGCATGAAGCAGAATTACCATGAGTGATAAACAGTTATGTCCATAAATGTTGGGCCAGTTCTTAGATAAGGATTGTTTTATTGTCCTCTGATTGGGGTCTGGTTCTGTTGTGATGACCCCTCATAGTCTGAGGGGCAAGTTCCTTAGTTGATGTAAAAAGACATAAATCCATGCGACACATTCATTCCACCACTAAGACAGTCAAAGGTCGTCATCAGTTTATATTCCCAGACTCTTCTGTCTCTCTGAGTTTTGAAGTTACCTTTTAACACAAGTAATTTCATGTCCATAATGTTATGATTGGGGAGACAAAAATGTATTGCCACAGGTAGATCCATTATTTTTTCTCTTATTGTGTGGCGGTGAGAATTCATTCTTGTTCTCAGTTTCTGCCCTGTCTCCCCTACATACAGACCCCCAGTTGGACATTTAGTACAAATAATTAGGTACACCACATTAGAAGTGACGCAGCTGAATGTACCTGGGATCTTGTAGTCTTGATGTGAATTGGGGATCTTTATCTTGTCCGTGGTCATTATAAATGGACAGGTTTTACATTTTTTCTGATAACAGGGAAAGGTACCGGCAGCTGTTGGAGAGGACAGGGAGCGCTTGACAATGATGCTTCTTAGATTTGGGGGCTGTCTAAAACACAGTAGTGGGGGGTCTGGAAAAATGGATTGTAATCGGGCATCTTTTTGTAGTAAAGGTTGTAATTTCCGTGCAGCTCCCCTTAGCGCCTCCAGATTTGGATTGTAGGTGACTACTAGAGGTACCCGGTTATTTTCTTCTTTAGCTTTGTAATGTAGCAGGTGATTCCTTGATATTCTGGTGGCTCTTGTAATCTGGTTTTCAATTGTTCTTGGATTGTAGCCCTGATTCAAAAAGGTCTTTCTGAGGTGACCAAGGTGTTCATTCCTATCCATGGTGTTGGAACATATACGATTGTATCTGATGGCTTGGCTGTAGACAATGGAGTTTTTATGTGTTTTGGATGAGCATGGACTCAATATGGAAGTGCAAAGATGTCTCAATCACAGTCAAACAAAGACTGATCACTGCAATTGTGTTCCCAGAGATGATGTGAGACTTGGAAAAACACAAAGGCAGATAGAACAAAAATTGATGCCTTTGAGCTGTGGTGCTGGGTAAAACTTTTTAAGAATCCTATGTACAGCTAGGATCACCAACAAAGATGATCTTGATCACATAAACCCAGAAATTTTCCTGGAAGTCAACATCATCAGACAGAAAAAGGGAAATTTTTTGGAGATGTGATGAGGACAAATTGTCAGTAGTAAAAGGAAATGGGAGACCAAAGCCCATTGACTGGATACAATCAATAATGACACAGGAATGAACATCAAACAATTGAATGAAGCGGTGAAAAACAGGTAAGCTTGGCAAGAATTGGCCTACAGAGTATCCAAGGGTTAAACATGACTGCACGGATAAAATAAGAATAAGGACATGGGTTCAGAAAGGGTCATCAACAGATCATCAGCAAAAAGATTTATTTTCTACTCCTTACATTCCATTCCAATACAAGGTATACAGAATAATTGATAATGAGATGTATTAATTGTACAATCCAACAAACATATATGACGTTTCTGTCTATACAATCAAGACCTTCCTCAGACGGTTTGCGATATCTCAAGTAGTAGAGCATAGGGACCTTTCGTCAAACTCAATTTGACAGGTGGACACGCCCCTATCAAAGTGTATCAAAAGTGTGTAACCCCTCCTCCCCTCCCTGTCAGCCAGCTGTCCCTCCTTGTCTGGCTCTCCCTTTTTGATATAGTTTAATATTATTATCACAGTATTTGATGCAGTGATTATTATCCCAGTAATTGTTTTACATTAGCTGTTTATATGCTATATTAAGATTACTCTTATCTGATAATCCGCTGATAGGGAGAGTGAGGCTGTGTTTCTGCAGTATTATCGGCCAGTGGTATTCTCATTATATGTGATTTATAATGGGCGCATTATGTATGCGGCCACATTACAACACCCGCAAGTATGAAGCGTGGTGTTTTATACGTTTATAAAAAAGCAAAAGACACGGTATTGTAAAATGTAAAAGATTTTTATTGTAAAATAAACACATCTCAAAGACATTTCGCTGCTGCATCGTACAAAATAAATAGTATCGCTTGAATATACAGCAGCACACTTCTTACAAAATAAATATCAATGCTGCATCGTACAAAATAAATAGCACGTTGATTATACATCATTACACTTCTTACAAAATAAATATAGTGTTACAACAGTAATTGTTTTATATTAGATGTTTCTATGAAGCTGAGATTAGTTGTCTATGAGTTCGAGTTTCTGTTGACCCAAGCAGTAAAACAGGTGTAGAACTGAGTTTGCTCCCGTAACCAGAGCAGTGTATTTTAGACCCAATGTTTCTGTCTGCAGCATGTAATGTGTAAGAAGTTCATCAGCACACACATGGCTCCTCAATCAGCACAGCAAAACGAGTTTCTGTGTTGGAGATACAAACATTCCACTTGCTAGCAGCTGTTAAAATGTATCTCTACTGACCACTAAATAGGCAGCCAGACTTTCTGTGTTGGAGATACAAACATTCCACACAAACACTCCTTAAATCAAACAGAAATAATTTGGTGTTATGATTATTATCATAGTATTGGTTTGTTTTACATCCTATTAGATTTTTTATATTAAATGTAGCCGCTATGAGTTGAATGGGTCTGATACTATAATTGCTAGATTATCGTATCAAAGTGTATTATTACACCTATTATCACACCTATTATTACATAGGTCCTTTTATTTATAGTCCCAATAATATTTATTCTCTTTTATTTACATTTTCATACACCTATAGTCCCAATAATATTTATTTGACCAGCAGTTAATTAAATAAAAGCGCATAAAGTATGTTAAATAGACATCATACGGTATGAATTGAATGAGTCTGATACTATAATTGTTAGATTATCATATCAAAGTGTATTATTACACCTATTATCACACCTATTATTACATAGGTCCTTTTATTTATAGTCCCAATAATATTTATTCTCTTTTATTTACATTTTCATACACTTATAGTCCCAATAATATTTATTTGACCAGCAGTTAATTAAATAAAAGCGCATAAAGTGTGTTAAATAGACATCATGCGGTATGAATTGAATGAGTCTGATACTATAATTGCTAGATTATCGTATCAAAGTGTATTATTTGCTCCCGTAATCAGAGCAGTGTATTTTAGACCCAGTGTTTCTGTCTGCAGCATGTAATGTGTAAGAAGTTCATCAGCACACACATGGTTCCTCAATCAGCACAGCAAAACGAGTTTCTGTGTTGGAGATACAAACATTCCACTTGCTAGCAGCTGTTAAAATGTATCTCTACTGACCACTAAATAGGCAGCCAGACTTTCTGTGTTGGAGATACAAACATTCCACACAAACACTCCTTAAATCAAACAGAAATAATTTGGTGTTGTGATTATTATCATAGTATTGGTTTGTTTTACATCCTATTAGATTTTTTATATTAAATGTAGCCGCTATGAGTTGAATGGGTCTGATACTATAATTGCTAGATTATCGTATCAAAGTGTATTATTACACCTATTATCACACCTATTATTACATAGGTCCTTTTATTTATAGTCCCAATAATATTTATTCTCTTTTATTTACATTTTCATACACCTATAGTCCCAATAATATTTATTTGCCCAGCAGTTAATTAAATAAAAGCGCATAAAGTGTGTTAAATAGACATCATACGGTATGAATTGAATGAGTCTGATACTATAATTGCTAGATTATCGTATCAAAGTGTATTATTACACCTATTATCACACCTATTATATTCTGTGTTTATGCATCATAATTTCATACTGTGATTCTCATTTTATGAGCTTTATAACACATCAGACTGGTTTACGGGTATATTATGTATAATTATTTTAGAATGAAGCGGGCCCAGAGACACCCCAAACTGTACAGATAATGTTCAGTGTTAGTGTGATACAGCATTGTGTTATTATTCCAGGCTGTAACATTTCTATTCCCACAATTTCAACGACCTCTTGATTTTTATCAGAGTCGGTATTCACACATAATAATAATAATAATAATTACCATCGGTGATATTATGTATATCATGTGTTTTTGACAGGTATAAAACGGTTGTTTTATACATGACTGGTATATGAATATAAAAAGTAAAAATCATCACATGTACAATTAACATACACCATTACACTTCTTACAAAATAGATAATATACAGTATATAGTTCAGTGATAATTGTTACAGTATTTTATTTTCCCGGTGTTACTTTTGTTCATGTATTACCGGATTCTTCTTTGGCAATTGTTACACTCAGTTATTTTTTATTTTTTATTTTTTCCTTGGATTTTGTTAGTCACTACAATTATTTTTGCTCCCAAGATAGGGTGTTAGAGTCGCCAAGTAACATAAACGTGCAGACTCCTGAATATTACAATTACAAAACATTCAAAGTTTGTTTCTCCACTTTTTGCAGATAATAAATCTTAATTTCTTTATAATTTGACTTTTAGTTATAGTTTGTTTCAGCTCTTTGCCGTTCTATGTATACCGTAAATTTTGCTTCCTTTCAGTGAATAATATAAGACAAATTATTTTTATTCAAAGTCATCTAACTTATGTATGCTTTTAAAGCTTTGGTACATTTCTGTCCAGTCTACACCATGCTGTGTAACATAAATACATGCGGTCTTGTAGTATGGCTTTTGGTTTCTCTGAACTGCCGCAAACAAAACATATAAGGTAGTATGGCACAAGATGTGAGCGTACCCGCAGCTCACGGAGCATTACCGCTGCACTCATGGCCGCTTCTATTTGCAGCTTCTGAATGTACACTATTCTCACCCATGGAGAGTTTTCCTTTAAAAATATGAATATTATTGAATATAATGTTTTACATATGTTACAGCATTTTATTTCATGGGTGAGAATCCATTAATACTACAGAAACACAGCCTCACTCTCCCTATCAGCGGATTATCAAATAAGACTACTCTTAATATAGCATATAATCAACTAATATAAAACAATTACTGGGATAATATTCACTGTATTAACAAATTAAACTATATCAAAAAGGGAGAGCCAGACAAGGAGGACAGCTGGCTGACAGGGAGGGGTTACACACTTTTGATACACTTTGATAGGGGCGTATCCACCTGTCAAATTGAGTTTGACGAAAGGTCCCTATGCTCTACTACTATCTCATGACTCCTCCTAACAGGGTGTCTGTTTGCAATGAATGACAGTTCTGCCATCAAATCTAGGACAGGGGCGTGTTGTGCTGTCATTATGGTGATGAATAGCTCAGCCATCCAACTGGATGCTAGAGCGTGCTAAGCAGTCAGTGTCTTGAGTGACAGTTTAGCAGTCCAATCAGGACTAGGGTGTGTCGGGGATTCATCCATGCTTCTCCTGTTCAGAGTAATTACCTGGCTATTTAACTGGCTCTCTGCCTTAAATAGCTGCCAATTGTAGCTTTGCTCTAGAGGTGTGTGTGTGTGTGCTCTGTGCTCCTAGTCTTGTATTCTGGTCTTTGTTACTCAACCTCGGATTTACCTTTGACTTTGCATTTGCCTAGCCCTTTTGTTGTGATCCACTACCTTCTTGAAATTCTGACCCTGGACTGTGCCCTTGCTACGCCTTTGTCTCATCTCTAAATCTTGTACCCTCCTGGCTTTTGATCTCAGACCTCTTGACTACTCAACTGCGTGGATTGTCCATGAGTAGTGACTAGCATCACACCATATTAACCTCTTTCTGACATTGGACGTAATATTCCATCCATGTGACCTGGGCCTATTTGACCATGGACAGAATATTAAGTCATTTATTTTAATGCGACACTGCGACCAAAGTCGCGGTGATCGCATTAAAATTCTGGTGCCATCTTACCTCTAGGTAGATGGTGCCATCTTACCTCTAGGTAGATGGTGCCATCATCCTAGGGGGTGTCGCTGCCCTCCCATAACCATGATCGCTGTGATTGACTGTTCAATTCCAAACAGCCAATCGCAGCATTTCTCAGTGTTTCAGGCAATCAGATTGCGTGAAACACTGATGTCCCAGTTTATGATCGGTGCTCCAGGAGCAACGATCCTAGGTTGGTGCCTGGCATCACCAGGCATCACCTGAACTGACTCCGATTGGCGTGATCAATGATTACATGGATCGTGCGAATCACAGGGCACAATAGAGGTAGTAAGAAGCTTTTGCACTCAATTCAATGAGTGTAGGTGCCCAGAAGGAAAAACAATATATAGTAGTAGAAAACACCTCCGGCACTCAAAAAAAGGGATGATTCTTGAGAATATTCTGTGAGAGAATCTTTATTTACAGCGATATATGACAAGACAAAATTTCCGACGTTTCGGCTCTCAGGCCTTTATCAAGGATGTCTGTAACAAGATGAATCGGCATGCATGGCATGCTTGAGCAACACCCAAGGTAACTGGTTGTTGTAGTGATGCTGCCTTCCTTTCGGGGAGGGTGATGTCACGCTTGGAGGCAAGGGAGATTCTGTCTATCAGGTAAGGCACTCACATTCAACACATCTGAATCTAGGCCAGGAGAGGGAGCTCAGGACCTGGATTCAGGGGAACTTCCTTGGACTTTATGTATCCTGGTTTGGAGGAGGAGTCAGTCAGTCTGAGAGAGGAGAGGAGAGTAGTAGGACGTCTGGAACAGACGTAGGGGCCGAGCAGCCACGAGGGAACTGAAACCCCTGGAAAGAGTGAGAATTTGAAGTACAAACAAAAGTAGCGCAAGTAGGAAAGGCTTATGGACCTCAACTGGGAGAGGGATCTCCTATTGCCTCCAAGCCGGCCGGACCACAGCTACCCTGCACTGAGGACCGCTATCATCAGTAAACCAGGTAAAGACTGCCAACCTGTGTCCTCGTTCTTTGCCACACCATCCACCACACCATCGGTGCTCTACACTTGGGAAGCTTTGGGAACCCCACTTCATCTGTGGGAAGCGTTACCATCTTGCTGCATAACATCACCCCAGAGGACCCCTTTAAGCAGCGTTGGTCCCTACTGACCGAAAAGCACAGGTGGCATCACGAACATAGACATTACAAATCCCCTTAAAGACTTTTCCAATTAATTGGGTGCCCAGGACCATGGACTGGGTTGCAGCCACGTGACATCCCCTTTAAGACTGGACCCGGTACCGAGTACCCTACGGCCCTGGCGGGTGACTCACTTGCAGCCAGGAGCAGAGTAAAAATTGACATGCAGACATCCCAGGACTAAAGATGAACCAGCTCAAACCATTATGGACCCCATATGGACCTCATCCCCTGAAAATTATGAGCCACTGATTCTTGATTTTGTGGCACAATCAGGAATCATGTTTGACACCACCGGCCTCACAGAACTAGACTTTTTCAAAGTCTTTTTCTCTGAGGATTTTGTTAACCTCATGGTGGGCCAAACTAATTTGTATGCTCATCAATTTTTGGCGCAAAACCAGGGTTCATAATTTTCTAACTGGTCTCCTGTAGACGCAGTTGAAATGATGCAGGTTTGGGGCCTGGATCTTCACATGGGAATCATGAAGTATCCAGGACTTCGGCAATGTTGGAGTACCAAAGAAATGAAGAGGAATTCAGCTCAACGAGATAGTGAAGAAAAGCCTTTTCTTTATTCACTTGAAAAATGTGTTCAGTAGAGGATAAAAACATCAGCAATAACAGAGAATGAAATGCGATATCAACGAGCTTCTGGTGACCAAGCACCCTTAGTCATGACACAGCGGTTCCGTCCTCCGAGTTTCCAAGGATGTCGACCATTTTGAGCTGGACTTTGTTTGATTTCATGAATGTTGGAGTACACAGAAAATTTAGGCGAAGCAGCTCAAATGGAATTAAGAAATCTGTGTATAAACATATAATATACGTAGATAGTGGCATGTATGTCCTAAGGAAATGAATGGCAGACCAGTCTAAAAGTGAAGAACCAAAGAAACCACCAGGCATGGACCAAAAAAGAGTAGTGATGGGTCATAGTGATAAAGTAAAACACCTTTAATAAACAGTGGGTGCCAAAAGTTGGCACTGTGTACAAAAGAGTGCTGACACAAATACAATAGATAGATTAAAAAAGCATTTTAAAAAGCAAAATATGCAAAATTGAATTGATTCAGGAGAAGGGGGGACCACAGGGAAGGTAAGAAGGTGAATGATTAATTAAAGTGCAATGTTGATTAGAATACAAAATAGTAGTAATCCCTTTAAGAATAAGCCTGTAGGTATAAAGTATGCAGATACCACATTTGTTCATCTAAGTAAATATGCCTCTCTCCTGAAGGTTATTGGCATCAATATGATTCATCCCACCATCAAAGGTGGCAACATCAGTATCCCCCTGGCTAAATTAGAAATGAAATGGATACGGACATGTAAGACTGTATCACCCCTCGGGCTTAATGAGAACAAATCCTTTGTACCATTTCTGTAACTACCTGCTTTTGCTTTTATCTCAATGAACCGTTATATATATGTATTTTTTAAAATGTTTTTATCCTGTTATTATTATTATTAATATTATATTATTATTATTTATTATTATAGAGCCATTTATTACATGGAACTTTACATGTGAGGAGGAGGATATAAAATATTAAACAAGTACAGTAGTCTTAAACAATACAAGTCATGACTGGTACAGGAGGACAGAGGACCCTGCCTGCGAGGACTCAATCTACAAGTTATTAATGTCCTTTCTATTCCTTTTGATCTTAGTTTACCCTCTTATCTTTCGTGGCCTTTGGCGGTTTCTGGGTGGATAGCTTTGGCTGGGTCGGTCCGGTTTCCTTGTCACTTGTTCAGAGTGACTTGAAAGATATTTAATGAAGACGTACAAGTCATAGTTGAATGGAATTATATTATCAGTTGTAAACCTACAAGTCACAGATGAATTACTATACCAACTACGAGAGTCTTCTAAACTACAGTAGAACTTATATTCGACCTTGAGCGTACTGTTCTTCCCCCCTCCTTTCCCTCTCAAATACTCCCCCTTCCCCTCCTATTTTTCTTTTATCTCTCTTTTTCCCCTTTCTTCATCCCTCTAAAGCCAACCCTTTTTCCTTTCTTTCACTTCCCCTCTTCTTTCTCCTTTCTTTTCCTCCCTTCTTCCTATGCCTCTTTCATATTATTTCTATATGCACTAATTCTTATTATTATATTTGTATGCATTCTTAAAGGTTATTATTACTTTATGCTTGTCTTTCCCCACTTGCACACATTGGGGTTGATATATAACCACTTTTCATTCTTCGCTATCTCATTTCCGTCCTTTTTCCCTTCCTTTTCCCTTCCATTCTTCACTTCCCTGTTCCCCTCATCCCTTTGGAGGCCATTATGCACTTATTATTTAATGATTCATGCATGCACATCTATCCATACCTACATATTACACATTTTTTTATTATTCTTTTCTGTCCTTTTCCCCCCTCTTACCTAGTCTTCTCACAGGCACGATATATATTTTTTATTACTATTTATTTTTTATCAACATTATACATTTTTCATCACCTTGCTTGTACTGTGTTTGTTAATTTATTTCCTCTGATCATATTTCACTTGTACCCTTTTTTCATTTTCACCTCACACACTAATTTATTTTACCTTTTTTGGTCCATGCCTAGAGGTCTCTTTGGTTTTTCACTTTTAGAATGGTCTGCCATTCAATTCTTTAGGACGAACATGCCGCTATCTATGTATATTATATATTTATACACAGATTTCTTTGATTCCATTTGAGCTGCTTCGCCTACATTTTCTGCTTGTTGTAATATATTTAATGTGCTCTGCACAGGTGCACACCACTTTGACATGGACTTTTAAACCAGGGAATTATCCTGGCAGGGACAGATCAATGAAGTGCTTGGTAATGTTGGTGCCGTGGCACCAGTTTCAGGTGGTTTACAGATTGCCACTGTTTTAAAAACTCAAAAATGTATTGTCCAAAAGAACACACCTTTAGTGGAACAAGGCGTTTTTAGAAAATTATATCCAAAAACATCTTATCCCTAGAGGTTTTAGGGTGTGTGTCACACTATCCTTTATTGTGGAAGATGAGGACTTTATTAGGGATTGGGAAAAGACTTGTAATGAGTCCTCAAATAGGTTAATGGAACTATTGATCGGACTTAACCATAAATCAATGGCATCGATTGATAAAGCTCTGCAGGATACTTATGCTTGGATTGACTTATCGAATGAAAAACTAAATTCTATTAGCAGTGATTTGTTCAAAGAGATTGATATCTTTGTCAAAGATATCCAGCAAAACCAAGCCACGAAATTAAATAGAGATCAAAGTGATCTTACCTATGGCAAGATATACAAATGGAAGAGACTGTAATAATTATAGGGGATAACTCAGGAGACTCTTTGCGTGGAATAAGACAACTACAGGACACAGTTTTATAAGTGGTAAAGTCTATATTATCACACGGTGATTCAAACAGGTGCAGAGAGAAACTCAAGTCCACAACACTTCGTGCAAATAATAAAAGAAGCTTAGCAGTCTATAGGAAACGTCAGAGGAAAATGCAATCAAGCAGAAAGTCTATGAAGCACAGTTATTCTTGAGGATACTTGACACGAATAAATCCTTGTCTTAGTCCAGACACAGATAGATATGCTTATAGGCAGTTCAAATCATATCTTAGCTCAACCAGGGAGGCCTGGTTAATAGTCTCAGGTTATTGCAAAGCAGTAACAGCTTACATGACTGTTATGATCTGGTGGGCAGGAGGATCAACAGAGGGAACAACGGGCACCACATATTTCCGCAACAAAGATCTATGAAAAACATTATGGATGGAAAAAGAGGCTGGAAGGGCCAAACGAAAAGACACTGGATTGATAATCTCAGAAATCCTATAAGGGCCAATAAACCGAGGCTTAAACTTAGGGGAAGAAACATTCATAGGAACATGACGGGAAGACAACCAGACCAAATCCCCAACCCGAAGCCGGGAACCAACACACCGACGATGGTTAGCAAAACGCTGAGCCCCCTCCTGAGACAACACCAAATTGTCAACAACATGAGCCCAAATTTGCTGCAACCTGTCAACCACAGAGTCCACCCCAGGACAATCAGAAGGCTCAACCTGCCCTGAAGAAAAACGAGGATGAAAACCAGAGTTACAAAAGAAGGGTGAAACCAAGGTAGCAGAACTAGCCCGATTATTAAGGGCAAACTCGGCCAATGGCAAGAAAGCCACCCAATCATCCTGATCAGCAGACACAAAGCATCTCAAATAAGTTTCCAAAGTCTGATTAGTTCGCTCGGTTTGGCCATTTGTCTGAGGATGAAATGCGGAAAGAAAAAGACAAATCAATGCCCAGCCTAGCACAAAAGGCCCGCCAAAACCTAGAAACAAACTGGGAACTTCTATCGGACACAATATTCTCCGGAATGCCATGCAAACGAACCACATGCTGAAAAAACAACGGAACCAAATCAGAAGAGGAAGGCAATTTAGGCAAAGGTACCAAATGAACCATCTTAGAAAACCGGTCACAAACCACCCAGATAACCGACATCCTCTGGGAAACCGGAAGATCCGAAATAAAATCCATAGAAATATGCATCCAAGGCCTCTCAGGGACCGGCAAAGGCAAAAGCAAAAGCAACCCACTAGCGCGGGAACAGCAAGGCTTGGCCCGCGCACAAGTCCCACAGGACTGCACAAAAGAACGCACATCCCGTGACAAAGAAGGCCACCAAAAGGACCTACCAACCAAATCTCTGGTACCAAAAATCCCAGGATGACCAGCCAAGACAGAACAGTGAACCTCAGAAATCACTTTACTAGTCCATCTGTCAGGAACAAACAGTTTCCCCACTGGACAGCGGTCAGGTTTATCAGCCTGAAATTCCTGAAGAACCCGTCGTAAATCAGGGGAGATGGCAGAAAGAATTACCCCTTCCTTCAGAATGCCGACCGGCTCAAGGACCCCAGGAGAATCAGGCAAAAAGCTCCTAGAGAGGGCATCAGCCTTAACATTCTTAGAACCCGGAAGATACGAGACCACAAAATCAAAACGGGAGAAAAACAGGGACCATCGGGCCTGTCTAGGATTCAGCCGTTTGGCAGACTCGAGGTAAATCAGATTCTTATGATCGGTCAAGACCACAATACGGTGCTTGGCCCCCTCAAGCCAATGTCGCCACACCTCAAATGCCCACTTCATAGCCAACAACTCACGATTGCCGACATCACAATTGCATTCCGCAGGCGAAAACTTTCGAGAAAAGAAGGCACACGGTTTCATCAAGGAACCATCAGAATTCCTCTGAGACAAAACGGCCTCTGCCCCAATCTCAGAAGCGTCAACCTCAACCTGAAAAGGAAGAGAACCATCTGGCTGACACAACACAGGGGCAGAAGTAAATCGGTGTTTAAGCTCCTGAAAGGCAGAAACAGCCGCAGAGGACCAATTCGTCACATCAGCGCCTTTCTTTGTCAAATCGGTCAGGGGTTTAACCACACTGGAGAAGTTGGCAATGAAACGGCGATAAAAATTAGCAAAGCCCAAAAATTTCTGAAGGCTCTTCACGGATGTGGGCTGGATCCAATCATGAATGGCCTGAACCTTAACCGGATCCATTTCTATAGATGAGGGAGAAAAAATGAAGCCCAAAAAATAAATCTTCTGTACTCCAAAGAGGCACTTAGACCCCTTCACAAACAAGGCATTATCACGAAGGATCTGAAATACCATCCTGACTTGTTTCACATGAGACTCCCAATCATCTGAAAAAAATCAAAATATCATCCAAATATACAATCATGAATTTATCAAGATAATTCTGAAATATATCATGCATGAAGGACTGAAACACAGATGGAGCATTAGAGAGTCCGAATGGCATCACAAGGTATTCAAAATGGCCTTCGGGCGTATTAAATGCAGTTTTCCATTCGTCACCCTGCTTAATATGAACAAGATTATATGCCCCTCGAAGGTCAATCTTAGTAAACCAACTAGCCCCCTTAATCCTAGCAAACAGATCAGAAAGCAAAGGCAAAGGGTATTGGAATTTGACCGTGATCTTATTCAAGAGGCCATAATCAATACAGGGTCTCAAGGAGCCATCCTTCTTGGCAACAAAAAAAAAACCTGCTCCCAATGGTGAAGAAGATGGCCGAATATGCCCCTTCTCCAAAGACTCCTTCACATAGCTCCGCATGGCGGTATGTTCTGGCACAGACAGGTTGAAAAGTCGGCCCTTAGGGAACTTACAGCCTGGAATCAAGTCAATAGCACAATCACAGTCCCTATGCGGTGGAAGGGAACTGGACTTGGGCTCATTGAATACATCCTGGAAATCTGACAAAAACTCAGGAATTTCAGAAGAGGGGGAGGAGGCAATTGACATCAAAGGAACGTCACCATGAACCCCCTGACAACCCCAACTACATAGATTTCCAATCTAATACCGGATTATGCACCTGTAACCATGGGAAACCCAGCACAATAGCATCATGCAAATTATGCAACACCAGAAAACGACAATCTTCCTGATGGGCTGGCGCCATGCACATGGTCAGCTGTGTCCAAAGCTGAGGTTTATTTTTAGCCAACAGTGTAGCATCAATGCCCCTCAAAAGAATAGGATTCTGCAAAGGCTGCAAGGGGAAACCACAACGTCTGGCAAATTCTAAGTCCATTAAATTTAGAGCGGCGCCTGAATCCACAAATGCCATGACAGAAAATGATGATAATGAGCAGATCAGGGTCACAGATAACAGAAATTTAGGTTGTACAGTACTGATGGTAACAGAACTAGCGATCGGCAATCAGAAATAACATGAGCAGAATCGCCGCAGTAAAAACACAACCTATTCTGACGTCTGAATCCTTGTCGTTCAGCTCTAGACACAATCCTATCACACTGCATAGGCTCAGGACTCCGCTCGGGAGACAATGCCATAGTGTGCACAACTCTGTGCTCGCGCAAGCGCCGATCAATCTGAATGGCCAGAGACATAGAATCACTCAGACCAGCATGCGTGGGGAACCCCATCATAACATCTTTAACGGATTCAGAAAGACCCTTTCTGAAAATTGCCGCCAAGGCATCCTCATTCCATTTAGTCAGCACAGACCATTTTCTAAATTTCTGGCAATATGATTCTGCTGCTTCTTGACCCTGACACAGGGCCAACAAGGTCTTCTCAGCATGATCCACTGAATTAGGTTCATCATACAATAACCCAAGCGCCTGGAAAAAGGTGTCTACATTAAGCAAAGCCGGATTCCCAGGTTCCAGGGCAAATGCCCAATCCTGAGGGTCACCACGCAGCAGAGATATAACAATTTTAACCTGCTGGATGGGATCACCAGAGGAACGGGGTTTCAGAGCAAAAAACAGTTTACAGTTATTTTTAAAGCTCAAAAATTTAGACCTGTCCCCAAAAAACAAATCAGGAGTTGGAATTCTAGGCTCTAAAACCGGAGTCTGAACGATATAATCGGAAATACCCTGTACTCTAGCAGCAAGTTGATCCACACGGGAAGCCAATCCCTGAACATCCATGCCAGCGCCAAACTCCTGAGCCACCCAGAGGTAAAGAGGGGAAAAAAAAAACACAACAGACTACAGAAAAAAAAAATGGCTCAGCACTTTCCTTCCCTTCTTCTGAGATGCGGTTAACTCATTGTTGGCCAGTTGTACTGTTATGATCTGGTGGCCTAAGAGCAGCATGAGACGTACTCTGGAGAAGGTGGTACCTGTACTGACCGCAGACCCTGAACTTAACACCGCAACTAGAAGTAGCCGTGGAATGTACCTTTCACTCCCTAGACATCTCGACACAGCCGGAGGACTAATTACCCCTAGAGATAGAAAAGGGAAAACTATCTTGCCTCAGAGAAAATCCCCAAAGGATAGACAGTCCCCCACAAATATTGACTGTGAGAGGAGAGGGAAAAAACATACACAGACTGAAATCAGAATTTAGCAAAGGAGGCCACTTCTAGCTAAATAGAAAGGATAGGACAGAGTACTATGCGGTCAGTATTAAAACACTAGAAAATATCCACCACAGAAAATACAAAATCTCCACATCTAACTAAAGATATGGAGGGTATATCTGCATCTCCAGAAATACCAGCTTGGCTAAACAAATCCTTATACAGACCAAGCAAGACAAGACAAAAACATGGAAAAGAACTGAACAATAAGGCCCACAGCATGTGGACAGCAAAAATCAAGGCCAGAACTTATCTTTGTTGAAATGAACAGCAAAGCAGGAGAGACCAGGCAGAGATGTGAATCCTCCAGGAACAATGGACAACTGGCACTGACTAAAGGGTAGAGCAAGACTAAATAGCCCAGTCAGAATTGCAAAAAGTGGACACACCTGATAAATGCTGCGATTCAGAGACAGCAGCGCTACCACTTATAACCACCGGAGGGAGCCCAAGAACAGAATTCACAACACATGACCAGCAAATGCAGATGGAAGTAAACACGAACAGCAGATGAAATAGGATTACTGGAAACTTGTGTCTGCAGCAGGAACTCAGAGCAGAGTAGCAGGATCACCACACAGGTTCACAGGAGCAGGTATATAGCCAGGGAGTAATCAGAGGTCAGGAGCTGGATGCAAGGCAGAATACTCTAGCACAGACTGAAGGCTGGGGTGGTGTTTTATAGCAGGAGACACAGTGCACATGAGACCAAAGACGCCATCTTGGAAAAGGGCAGTAATGCACAAAAGGTAAAAAATGTTCAGAGTCCTGACATTACTCCCTCCTTAGAAGCGGCCTCAGGACGATCCTGGACCTGGTTTCTCAGGGAATCTCTGATGAAAATGAGAAATCTTCTGTGTTGCATTGATGTTTTCCACAGGTTCCCAAGAGTCTTCCTCAGGGGGATATCCCTGCCATCTTATCAGATATTGGAGCCGATTCCTGTGAATCTTGGAATCAATAATTTCCTCCACCACTAATTGTTCTTGCCCATCAATCACCACAGGCTGCGGAGGTGGCACAACACGTCCCTGGAAGGTATTAGGAGATACAGGCTTTAGTAAAGATATATGAAAAACTGGGTGTACCTTCATTGTCCTAGGCAGCTTCAGCTGGCAGGTCACAGAGCGCACAATACCGTTGATCTTGAAAGGGCCAATGAATTTCTGTCCAAGTTTTTGTGAAGGAAAGTTTAACTTCAGATTCTTAGTTGCTAACCACACGGAATCTCCTACCTTGAACATGGGTGCAGGTTTACGGAATCTATCAGGCGATCTCTTATAACGTTCGTGAGCCATGGTCAGGGATTCCTTCAGAACCTCCAGATTCTGTCTCATCGCAGTCAGCCTTTCCTCCACTGCCGGAACCGGAGAATTAATTGGAGACCTAGGTAAAATACACGGATGATAACCCAGATTGGCAAAGAAAGCTGTAAATTTAGTGAAGACGCTCTGAGAATTATTATATGAAAATTCGGCTAATGGCAACAACTCCAACCAATCATCCTGGAGATGGCTGACATAACATCTTAGATATTGTTCCAGCGTCTGGTTGGTACGCTCAGTCTGACCATTTGTCTGGGGATGGTAAGCAGAAGAGAGACAGACATTAATATTGAGTGCAGAGCAAAACCCCTTCCAGAAACTTGAAGTGAACTGTACTCCACGGTCAGAGATGATCTCATCCGGAACCCCGTGCAACCGAAAGACATTCTGTATAACCAAGTTCACTGTATCTTTAGCTGAGGGGAGGCCGGTGCACGGAACAAAATGAGCAGCTTTAGTCAGGCGATCAACTACCACCATGATTGTATTCATACCCCCCGATGTAGGCAGCTCCACAATAAAGTCCATTGATATAGACCCCCAAGGCCTGGATGGAACAGGTAATGGATGTAGAAGACCCGTAAGTGCCACATGAGGAGTCTTGTAACGGGTACATACCTCGCAAGAGAGAACATAGTCCTTGGTATCCTTCAGGCAAGTTGGCCACCAGAAGAATCGGCTCAGAAACTCTTGTGTCTTCTGTACCCCCTGTGACCAGCCAACTTGGAGTCATGTACCAACTTGAGGATCTGCAGACGGACGACCTCCGGGACGTAGATACGTCGATCTCTGAACCACATGCCACCCTTAAAGACAAGATTAATATCCACAGGTGGGTTGGCTAGAAATACATCTCCTTCATAGGCCTCCCTGCACTCCTTTTACAAGTCCTGATCGTGGATAACTCCGATGAAATTGGCATCAGATAGAATGGTCTTGGATGGGGCTCCAGGTACGGAATCCGCAGCATGGATTTGGGATAAAGCATCAGCCTTCCCATTAAGAGAACCTGGACGGTACGAGATAACAATGTTAAATTGATTTAAAAATAAGTTCCAACGAGCCTGATGAGGAGAAAGACATCTAGCGGATCTAAGGAACTCTAGATTGCGATGGTCAGTTAGCTCTATGATCTGTTGTGCAGCTCCTTGCAGATGATGCCTCCATTCTTTGAAAGCCGCAATAATAGCCAGCAATTCCTTGTCTCCCACGTCGTAATTCTTCTCTGCTGAGGTTAGTCTACGGGAAAAGAAAGCACAAGGATGTAGCAGACCCTTCTCTCCAGTTCTTTGGGAGAGAATAGCCCCCAAAGCATTATCAGAAGCGTCCACCTCCACAATGAAAGGAAGTGTTGGATCTGGGTGTATCAACAGCGGTGCTGATGTGAAACAGACTTTAAGCCGATCAAAAGCTTCTTGAGCCTGTGATGACCACTTAAAGGGCTTTTCCTTCTTTGTCAAGGAACTAATGGGACGGACAATATCAGAAAAATTTCAAATGAAGCGTCTGTAGGAATTTGCAAAACCAATAAAACGTTGGACCTCCTTAATGTTCTTGGGTACCGGCCAGTCAAGGATAGCCTGAATCTTATCAGATTCCATGTTCAGCCTCTGGGGAGAGAAGATATAACCTAAGAACTGTATCTCAGAACGATGGAACTCGCATTTCTCCGGCTTAATATACAGATGGTTCTCTTTCAGACGTCTTAAAACAGTTTTGACATGTTCCTCATGTTCCTGTAGAGAGTCAGAAAAGATTAGTATATCGTCCAAATAGATCACTACAAACTGGTCCAACAAATCTCTGAAAATGTCATTAGCAAGGTGTTGAAATGTTGCATGGGCGTTACAAAGCCCGAAGGGCATCACAAGAGATTCAAAGTGTCCATACCGGCATCTGAATGCTGTCTTCCACTCATCCCCTGGACGAATACGCACCAAATTATAAGCCCCACGAAGATCCAGTTTAGAGAACACCTTAGCATGGCGGACTCTTTCCAGTAATTCGGGAATCAGAGGCAAAGGGTAACAGTTTCGTACGGTTACCTTATTGAGTTCTCGATAGTCAACACAGGGTCTCAGGGTCCCATCCTTCTTCTTTACAAAAAAGATAGGTGCCCCTGCTGGTGAGGAAGAAGGATGTATGAAGCCTTTGGCCAGATTTTCATCAATATACTCTTTTAAGGCTTGAAGCTCAGGTGCCGCCAAAGGGTATACGTTACCAAAAGGAATGGCTGCCCCGGGAAGCAGCTCAATGGGACAGTCATAATGCCTGTGTGGAGGAAGCTGATCTGCATTCTTCTTGTCACAGATGTCAGAGAACTCTTTATAAACTGGAGGTAAAGAAAATACCTGTACATGTGGTTCCGTAGCCGTGGACTCAGGGACAGCTTCTGTTAACGCTGAGTTGCTCCTTGTTGGGAAGATAATCTCATTGTTCTCCCAGTTGATAATTGGGTTCTGAGAACGCAACCAATGAATGCCTAAAATCACAGGAAAATGAGGAGAAGAAATTAGCAAGAAAGAAAGTTGCTCCAGATGATTAGGCTCCAACAAAATTTCAAGGGGTACGGTCTCCTGATCCACAGGCCCAGAGATTAAAGGTGACCCATACACTGTTTCCATGGTAATTGGAGAGGCTCTTTGCTGAATTTTAATACCATGTTCCTTGGCAAATGCGATATCCATGAGATTGCCACCTGCACCAGAGTCAATCATAGCTGAACTGGAAATCCATTGTCCTGAACACAGAATCTTAATAGGGAGAAAACAGTGAGAGTTCTTTTCCTTCAGCTCCTTGGGGGGTGAAGTCATAGAAAGTGAATGGAATACAGCGTTTAAAGGCAGGCTACATTCAGAGATGTCAGATTCATCATCACAGTTATCATACTCCCCTATTGCTGCTAGCACCTTGTTAGGCCGTCAAGGACACTTAGGACAATTGATCAAGAAGTGGTCAGACTGGGCGCAGTAGAAACATAGACTTTCACGCAGGTGATTCTCCCGGCGCTCATTGATCTCGCGCCTCTGAACGGAATCAATTTGCATGGGTACCTCCTCCACCTCCCAAGAGGTTTTACCTGCAGGCTCTTTGGAAGGAAGGGAAAAGTTAGAAACACGGTTATGTGCAGCAAATTTCTCCTGCCTACGCTCAGTAAGGCGAATGTCTATGCGCACACAATGCTGTATAAATGTCTCTAGCTCTTGTGGTGACTCAGAGTGGGCTAGTTCATCTTTTACAATACTAGACAGACCCCTTTTAAAAATAGGCAATTGTGCATAACTGTCCCAATTGGTATCTACTGCCAATCTCCTGAATACAGTGGCATACTCAATAACAGAACATTTAGCCTGGCGTAAAGACAACAAAGCAGATTCAGCGGTTGCACAGCGATTAGGGTCATCAAACATTAATGCCATAGCAGCCAAGAAATCATCCAAGTCATTTAACCGTGGGTCACGAGACTCAATCATCGGATTCACCCAGGCGAGCGCTCGTGAGGTCAGCAGCATTATTACACACAATACTTTGGCTCTATCAGTAGGAAAACGGTCAGCATGCACATCAAAATATAGCATACATTGATTCACAAAGCCACGAAATTTGTCGCGATCACCATTAAATCTGAATGGGGGCAACTTAGATGAGCCAGCTGGTGGCGGTTGCCCAGAGGGTAAAGTCACTTGTGCAGCTATTTGCGTGCTTATGTCCTGAAAAGCCCGTCCATACTGGGACTCTATGCCAGCAAGTTTGTTTTCCTGGGCTGCCATGCGGTTGCTCAAGTCCTGCAAAGTTTGTCCAAACACTTGTTGATTGTGTTCAAAGCTTCCAAACTTCTTTTGCAGACCTTCCACATCTTTCTGCAGTGATCTAATTATGGAAAACACCTGCTCTAATTTGCTTTCTGCAGTCATTGTTCCAGCAGTCTCCCTTTTTTTTTTTAGGCTAGAGTATCCAGTAATAATTATAGGGGATAACTCAGGAGACTCTTGGGGTGGAACAAGACAACTACAGGACACAGTTTTATAAGTGGTAAAGTCTATATTATCACACGGTGATTCAAACAGGTGCAGAGAGAAACTCAAGTCCACAACACTTGGTGCAAATAATAAACGCAGCTTAGCAGTCTATAGGAAACTTCAGAGGAAAATGCAATCAAGCAGAAAGTCTATGAAGTACAGTTATTCTTGAGGATACTTGACATGAATAAATCATTGTCTTAGTCCAGGCACAGAGAGATATGCTTATTAGGCAGTTCAAATCATATTTTAGCTCAACCAGGGAGACTTGGTTAATAGTCTCAGGTTATTGCAAAGCAGCAACAGCTTACATGACCAGCAAATGCAGATGGAAGTAAACACAAACAGCAGATGAAGGAGGATTACTGGAAACTTGTGTATGTAGCAGGAACTCAGAGCAGAGTAGCAGGATCACCACACAGGTTCACAGGAGCAGGTGTATAGCCAGGGAGTAATCAGAGGTCAGGAGCTGGATGCAAGGCAGAATACTCTAGCACAGACTGAAGGCTGGGGTGGAGTTTTATAGCAGGAGACACAGTGCACATGAGACCAAAGACGCCATCTTGGAAAAGGGCAGTAATGCACAAAAGGTAAAAAATGTTCAGAGTCTTGACATTGACATCTCTCAAGGGGTATTGACAGGGATCATACACCCGCCATCACCTCTAACCCACCGGCCAGTGACATATCTGTCGCCTAGTCTTTCATCTCTGTATCATCTGGTACGACTCCTAAACGCAAAAGGGATCTACGTTTCTTCCCAAATAAAAGTAATTTCAGATATTCACCTGAAACAACTAGGAACCAACTGAAGGTAATCAATCTTAGTTCACACACTTTTTTCATCTGATGAGATCAATGTCTTGAACAAGGGACTCATGTTTTGTTCCACAGCTTATTTTGATAGCTTCACCGCTATTAAGGACCTTCAACTTTTTGCGGGAAAGCTATTTTTCAAAATTTTTTCATGATGACAATTCTTTAAAATTGTTCCCCACGGAGACGGAACAGGAGGCGCTAACCAATCTGGAACAATTTGCCTATGAACACACTACTCCACTTGGAGGTAAGATTCCACCCTCAATCAAAAAAAGATCCTCTAAGTTTCCTCCACTATCCACCTGCCCAACCATTTAATATTTTTGTAAAAACGTGAGTAAAGACTTTGGAAAGATTCCTCGGTATCCTACTGTGAATAATCTTAACAAAAATGAAAGGTTGGGCTTAAAAAGACTTCAAGGCCTGCAGGATGTAATTTTTAAACCTGCCGATAAAGGTAGAAATGTGCTAGTTTGGTCAAAGAAAATGTATGAGAAGGAGGTTTTCTGTCAATTGAAAAATACTGAATGCTACAAAAAACTGACATTCAATCCACTCACCAAATTCCAATCTGAACTATTCACTATTCTCCAGACAGCAAAGGATAATGTGATTATCTCAAATCAACTATTTTTGGCATTACAAGTCAATGAACCCTCCAATCGCACTCTATATTTCTTGCCAAAGTTACATAAAAATAAGAATGTTCCCCCAGGGAGACCAATAATATCAGGTTGTGGTAACTATCTTGAGAATGTCATCAAATACGTGGATTCTGTGCTGCAGCCCTTGGTTATGTCGCTTCCCTCGTACACTAAAGACACCAGTGAGTTACTAAAAAAAAGTGGATGGGCTACATTTTGACTCTGACACCTCTTTGGTCACATGTGATGTTGAATCGTTGTACACTAATGTCCGCCACACCGACGGTGTACAGGTAGCGCGGTTATTTCTACAGACTTCCTCACTACCATCACCTATGTGCAAATTTATCATACAACTTTTACAGTTCACTTTCTCACATAATTTTTTCACGTTCAAGGAGTCCTTCTACCTACAGCTACAGGGGACAGCGATGGGGGCTTCCTTCGCCCCTTGTATTCCAACCTGTTTTGGGGGCTGTGGGAGAGGGACCGCCTCCTGTCTGATCATCAATGAAGCGCATCCCCTTTTTGACACACTACTTGATGACATTTTTATGATTTGGCCGGAGTCCATTTAGGCCCTTTACACTTTTATGTCCACTTTGAACCTAAACATTTTGTAACATACATCTGACATACCACTACCACAAGTATTCAATTGATTTTTTGGATGTTAATATTAGGAAGGATGGTCATAACTGCCTCCAGACAGACCTCTTCTGTAAATCCACAGTGGTCAATGCTCTTTTGCATGCATCCTCCTCACATCCACTGGCTCTGATTCAATCAATTCCGATAAGCCAATTTTTATGCCTAAGGCATATCTGCTCCAATTATATTGATTTTGAGCGACAGGTGGGATATTTAAGAGCTAGATTTATTGACCGCGGCTACAGTCGCCGCTCAGTTAAGAGAGCTTATAACAGAGCTAAGCACACCACGAGACACAATGCACTTTATACCTCTACAACACAAATAGCGACCGATTTGTTTCCACTTTATCATCCAAAACAATGGACAGGTCGATCTGATGCGTTATTACTTGGACAAATCCTGGTCAATTCTGCGCTCAGACCCGATTTTATCAGAGTACATTAGTGCCAGCCCAAACATTACTTTCAGGAGATCCCCTAATTTACAACCTGGTGAAGAGTCACTAGTTTATTGAACCTGTTACCACTTTCCTTTCCAAACCAAGACCCCCTTAGGGATGCAAATCATGTGGGTAGTGTGTTGCTTGTCCAAATATTTCAAGGGCCTATACGTTTTCTAATTCGAATAACTCAAAAACGTTTAATATCACACACCCAATCACATGCACGACCAAGGCCGTGATCTACTATGCCACCTGCCCATGTTCCCTCATTTACTTTGGAATGACTTCTCGACAACTTAAGGCCGCATATGTGAGTGTGTCCTAGGAATTATTGCTGGCAGGGAAATCCAGGATTTTTCTCTGTTAAAGACTCTACCTCGACACTTTAAATCATACCATAATAGTGATGCCTCTCTCCTGAAGGTTATTGGCATCGATATGATTCATCCCACCATCAGAGGTGGCAACATCAGTATTCTCCTGGCTAAATTAGATACTAAATGGATATGGACACTTAAGACTGTATCTCCCCTCGGGCTTAATGAGAACAAATCCTTTGTACCATTTCTGTAGCTACCTGCTTTTGCTTTTATCTCACTGAACCGTTATATACAGTATATATATTTTTTAAGGTTTTTATCCTGTGATTATTATTATTATTATTATTATTATTTATTATTATAGTGCCATTTATTGCATGGCACTTTACATATGAAAAGGGGTATACATAATAAAAAACAAGTACAGTAGTCTTAAACAATATAAGTCATGACTGCTACATGAGGAGAGAGGACCCTGCCCGCGAGGGCTCAAAATCTACAAGTTATTAACGTCCTTTCTATTCCTTTTGATCTTAGTTTACCCTCTTATCTTTCGTGGCCTTTGGCGGTTTCTGGGTGGATAGCTTTTGCTGGGTCGGTCCGGTTTACTTGTCACTTGTTCAGCGTGACTTGAAAGATATTTAATGAAGATGTACAAGTCACAGATGAATGGAATAATATCATCAGTTGATGAATTATTATACCAACTACGAGAGTCTTATAAACTACAGTTGAACTTATATTCCACCTTGAGCGTACTGTTCTTCCCCACCCCTTCCTTTCCCTCTAAAACACCCCCCTCCTCTTTTTCTTTTTATCACCTCTACGTGGACAACTTTTATACCAGCATCCCACTGCGGTACCGTCCGCAAAAATCAGAGAGGCCTCCCGAAAATGTTAATTGGGCAGAAGCTCAAAAGGGGTGACAGCAGAGCCCAATGTAGCAACCACATGCTGGTGGTCAAGTGGAAGGACAAGAAGGTTGTCTTTTTCTTGACCACCATACATTGTGATGTCAGGGCCCTCGGCACTGTACGAGGTACCTCTGCACAGGTCAGGAAACCGGATTGCGTACTGGGTACAACAAAAACATGGGAGGCGTTGGTCTCTCTGATCAACTCCTCCAGCAGAACAGTGCTTTGAGAAAGGCCAAGGTGTGGTACAAGAAGCTGGCTGTGCACATCGTGCAGATGGCAATGCTCAACACTTTCCTGCTGTCACAATGTGCAGGCCACACTGATTCATCGCCACTTCAGTTCCAGGAGGTAGTGAGTACGGCCTTAATCTTTGGAAAAGAGGAAGGAGAGGTCCCCTTTACTTCCAGGAACTGAAGGTGCTCGTGTCTCACCAGGTCAACATTTTTGGTTTGAAAAAGTCAAACAGCGCTCCTTCCCTTCTGAGCCCTGCCGTGCGCCCAAACAGTGGTTCCCCCCCAATATATGGGGTATCAGCATACTCAAGAAAAATTGAACAACAACTTTTGGGGTCCAATTTCTCCTTTTACCCTTGGGAAAATAAAAAATTGGTGGCTAAAAAATAATATTTGTGGAAAAAATATGATTAGCTATTTTTACAACTGTAGATTATAAACTTTAGTGAAACACTTGGTGGTTCAAAGTCCTCACCACACAGAAATTAGCCAGTGGTATATCCAACTAATATAATGTGCTAGCGTTTTGGATTAAAAAATAACCTTTATTCTGTATCTCTAAAAGGTAAAATATTCAAACCACTAAAGAAAAAAAGAAAAAAGAAAGCAGGGAGGGAAACCACTTTCTCAAAGGGCAAGTTGCATAAGTCAAGCAATACTGAAAAACTGTGGAGTGCATATAGACCTATGGAGTTATAAATATAAAAACTCCTATTCAGATATATTGCTCTGTTCCTTATGAGTATTAGTGCATTACAAGCAATCCCTGCAAATTCTTCTGCATAGGTAATGTATACAGTCTCTACTAATGGGCAATCCTAATAATGCACGATTGCCCATTAAATGCACTCTCCACGTCGTACATATAGTCACAGATACCCATTAGATACACTTCTACTAACCATACGTGCATATATCATGCTCCTGGAATAATAATATCCATATTGCTGAGCGTGACTATAGTCTATTTTACAGAACCCTGCAATAATATTTGGTCCGTCAATTTGCCACAAATAAGACCCTTTACTTAGACCACATATGCAAAAATTACATTATATGGCAGATACCAGAGTCAAACAATGTCAGCAGCGACAATCCCTGGGCGGTGTCACCTATCGATGCATCACATCCTTTCATAAGTGCATCCTCTTGAGTGTGAATCTCCCACCTCTCCCCCAGAATCAGAGTGGACTGCTACAGCATATATGATCGGCATATTAATCAAACCAGAAAGATCTCACCCGCATCAGTTACGGTCAGAAAGACGACCCCTTTCCAGGTTCAGCAGTGGATGCTTTCCCCCCTTCTCCCGACGCGTTTCGTTGCTCTCATCAGTGGATAACTTGGGGCCAGTGTAGTTATGCCAACAGAAACGACGCTGCCATTGCGTGTCACGCTATCAAAAAGACGGATATAAATAATCATGGTACCGCTGAAAACGTCATCTTGTCCCACAAAAAACAAGCCCCAATACAGTGTCATCAGCGAAAAAATAAAAAAAAGTTATAGCTGTCAGAATAAAGCCATGCAAAAATAATTATTTTTTATATAAAATAGTTTTTATTGCATAAAAGCGCCAAAACATAAAAAAAGATATAAATGAGGTATCGCTGTAATCGTACTGACCCGAAGAATAAAACTGCTTTTTCAATTTTACTGCATGTGGAATGGTATAAATGTCACCCCCCCAAAAGAAATTCATGAATTGCTGGCTTTTGCTCATTCTGTCTCCCAAAAATCGGAATAAAAAAAATGTCATGTGCCCAAAAATGGTACCAATAAAAACGTCAACTTGTCCCGCAAAAAACAAGACCTCAAATGACTCTGTGGGCCAACACATGGAAAAATTATAGCTCTCAAAATATGGTGATGCAAAAACTATTTTTTGCAATGAAAAGCATCTTTTAGTGTGTGACAGCTGCCAAACATAAATCCCGCTATAACGCCTCTTTCACATGTCCTGATATTTCTGGTACCAGAGATGTCAGTGTCCGTGTGTGTAATACTTGTGGAGCGCCCAAACCAGGGAAGCGGGGTACTCGGTACCGAGTTTGGTCTTAAAGCTGCGATCCGGTCCGTGGCCCTGGGTGTCCAAGTAAAGGGAAAGGTCTTTAAAGGGATTTGTAATGTCTATGTTCGTGACGCCACCTGTGGTGTTTGGTCAGTTGGGACCGACGCTGCTTAAAGGGGTCCTCTGGGGTGATGGTATGCAGCAAGATGGTGATGCTTCCCACAGGTGAAGCGGGGTCCCAGGGCTTCCCAAGTGTATGGCAAGATGGTGTAAGCCGATGAATGCACAAAGAGCGAGGACACAAGTTTGCTAAGTCTTTTACCTGGTTTACTGATGGTAGCAGTCCTCAGTCCAGGGTACCAGATGTAGGGTAGCTGTAGTCCGGCCGGCTTGGAGGCAATAGGAGATCCCTCTCCCAGGTGAGGTCCGTAAGCCTTTCCTACTTGCGCCAGATGGTGAGGTCCCTGCGGCTTAAAGCTTGCTGACTGGGTCCCCTTTCTTCTGTCCTAAGACAGATAACTGTACGATAGGCAGTTTCAGTCTGTTTATAGGATCTCTTAGATGACCCGGCTCTTAAGGTCACTGCTTCACCTCAGACTTATTACAGGCAATTGACATATAGTACTATGCCCTCCGGTTCTGTCGCGCGTCCTGGAGAACAACACGACCTCTGGCTCCCAGGGTGTCCTTCCGCTGTTCCCCTGCTGAGCCTCTTCCTCCTCTGTGCTTTTCCCTCTAAGCTCCTCCATAATTCAACTCTCCTTCTGCTTCTCTTTCCAGGGGTAGCAGCTCCCTCATGGCTGCTCGGCCCCCAAGTCTGCTCCAGACATCCTACTGCTCTCCTCCTCTCCACTACTGTTTCCTTGGTCTCCCTGGACCAACTAACTAGCTCCTCCTCCAGACCAGGATCCATAAAGTGCAAGGGAGTTTCCCTGAATCTGGGTCTTGAGCTCCCCCTCCTGGCCTAGATTCAGATATGTTGAATGCGAGTGCCTTACCTGATAGATAGAATCTCCCTTGCCTCCAAGCGTGATATCATCCTCCCGAAAGGAAGGCAACATCACTGCAACAACCGGTTACATGGGATGTTGCACTTGCGGCACACGTGTGGCATGCGTGTGCTGCATCAGTACCATAAGGATGAGCACCAGGGAAGAAGTGTTACAGTAAGCGTTGTTTCCCGGCAGCTGGTGCTGACCACGGCTCTCACCATTCACTGCTGCTCTATCGGCGATCAGCACAAGCAGGGGAGAATCATGAGAGCCGTGTTCAGCACCCGGCACCGGTGAACAGCACTTACAATAACGCTTCTTTCCCGGCGTTGACTGTGTGTCACATGGATGACATCCATGTGTGTTATGTGTATGCCCGTGTGCTGGATGTTTTGTGGCCCGTGCTGACATTAATAACGGACATGTCAGCGTGTTTTGCCCACAGACACACGGTCCGTGGAAACACACTGACGTGCACAGACCCATTCACTTGAATAGGCAAATGCCGCTCTATTCCTTCCAAGTCTCTCCGCATGGCTGCCCAATGGTTTAAAATTCTGTAACACACCCATGGTGTCAACATTACCACTGCACCCCTAGATGAATTCATTTAGAAGTTTAGTTCGTAAAATGGGGTCACTTATGGGGGTTTCTGCTGTTTGGGCACCTCATGGGCTCTCCCAGTGAGTCATGGCACATGCAAACCATAACAGTAAACTCTGGCGCTCCTTTCTTTGCGCTCTGCCATGTGTCCAAACAGTGGTTTACCCCCACATATGGGGTATCAGCGTACTCAGGACAAATTGCACAATAACTCTAGGGGTCCAATTTCTTCTGTTACCCCTGGGAAAAAAAAAAAATTGGGAATTGGGAGCAAAAAGATCATTTTTGTGGAAAAAATATGATTTTTTATTTTTACGGCTCTACATTATAAACGTCTCTGAAGCACTTGGAGTTCAAAGCTCTCACAAGGCATCTAGATAAGTTCCTTAGAGGGTCTAGTTTCCAAAATGGTGTCACTTATGGGGGGTTTCTATTGTTTAGGCACATCAGGGGCTCTCCGAATGCAACATGGCGTCCGATCTTAATTCCAGCCAATTTTGCTTTGAAAAAGTAAAAAGAATCTCCTTTCCTTCCGAGCTCTGTGGTGCGCCCAAACAGTGGTTTACCCCCACATATGGGGTATCAGCGTACTGAGGACAAATTGCACAACAACTTTTGGCTCCAAATTTCTCCTGTTACCCTTGGGAAAATAAAACAAATTGGATCTGAAGTAAATTTTATTTTTTTTAAACATTCCAAAAATTCCTATAAAGCACCTGAAGGGTTAATAAACTTCTTGAATGTGGTTTTGAGCACCTTGAGGGGTGCAGTTTTTAGAATGGTGTCACACTTGGTTATTTTTTATCATATAGACCCCTCAAAGTGACTTCAAATGTGATGTGGTCCCTAAAAAAATGGTGTTTGTAAAAATGAGAACTCGCTGGTTTAAATTTTTAAGTCCTTAAATCACACAGATATGTCACATCTGTGTGACTTAAGGACTTAAAAGCTGATCAACTTTTAACCCTTATATCTTCCTAAAGAAAAAAAATTTGTTTCCAAAATTGAACTGATGTAAAGTAGAAATGTTTGAAATGTTATTTATTAAGTACTAGATGGAGGCCCCATGCTATTGCATCGGGAGGATGGTGATGTGCCGATGGGGGCACGCTGCAAAGCCTGCCCCCATCGGCACGTCACCACCCTCCCGATGCGTTAGTATCAGGCCTCAATCACAGTATACAATATTCCTCTGGAGCCCCACCTCTCACCGTCTCCGCCGCTCTCCGCTCCTTGCACCTCCGCACTCCGGGATCCATCTTCCACGCCTGCTCTCATCCATGTTTGCGGCGATCAGTACTCTGTCCCGTCAACATGACCGCCGCCACTAGGATTGTTGGTGGGAGGAGTGAGGGGAGACAGAGGGCTGCGGAGAGGAACGAGGGGAGCAACGGAGAGGAGCAGGAGGAGCGAGGTGAGACGGGGAGCGACGGAGAGGAGCGAGGGGAGACAGGGAGCAAGGAACAGAAGAGAGGGGAGATGGGGAGAGAGGGACAGAAGAGAGTGGAGACGGGGAGCAACGGAAAGAAGAGAGGGGAGACGGGGAGCGATGGAGACGAGCGGGGGGAAAGATGGACAGAAGGGAGGGGAGACGGGGAGCGACAGACTGGTACCACCAGCGGGTGCCATATTGGAATACCCATCACTTGGGTATTCCAATATGGCGGTCGGTGTACTTCCAGTGTGGCGCGGTGGATTGTGTGATTTAAGGACGTCCAGACGGAAGTGGATGACAGACAATTTAAGGTAATTATATATATAGATTTTGTGTGACATATCTGTGTGATTTAAGGACTTAAAAATTTAAAGCTTAAAAATTGTAAAATTTTCGCCAAATTTCCATTTTTTACACAAATAAACGCGTTATATCAAAGAAATTTTACCACTAACGTGAAGTAC
Source organism: Ranitomeya variabilis (assembly GCF_051348905.1). NCBI lineage: Eukaryota > Metazoa > Chordata > Amphibia > Anura > Dendrobatidae > Ranitomeya > Ranitomeya variabilis. The sequence goes on along the minus strand of NC_135232.1, from coordinate 52,708,090 downwards.
AATATGTCACGACTCGAGGAAACAATATCAGAATCACCTGGAGCCATGGAAACGTTCCAGAGTTATTACCTCATAAAGGGACAGTGGTCAGAATTGTAAAAATTGGCCCTGTCATTAACGTGCAAACCACCCTTGGGGGTAAAGGGGTTAAAGATGCAGACAGCAGATAGATGTTGTAAAGTGCTAGGAGAGAGTATTGATATTAGTCGCAAGTAGGAATCAGATATCAATATCGCTCCTTCCTCATATCACTTACATCTACCGGGTGTCTGCGTCTATGGCAAACCACCTGAAGAAGGCCCTAATTGTAGAGACCGAAACGTCACATAGATTTTGCTGTTCTCAGGAAGAGATAGATCTATGAAAGGATCTATCTTTATATTACTTATGCAGTCATATTATGTACTGTATGTAGATTTCTGCTATAATATATAGAATGTTTTTTAATTTGGAAGAATTTTTCTTTGCTGGTTTCTTGTTACACCTCCTAACCTGTACATCTGCATATACTTACCGTGAGTATGTAGGCCATCCATCAACCTTTGACCCAATTTTTTTTTACTGGAATGCTATCATGTTTGTCTGTGACAGATTGCATCAGCCTAGCTAAAGAAAAAAAAAATCTATTAATTTATGCTGTTTTTTCTGGAAAGGAGAAAACTGGATTAAATGAGTATCATTATAATACATTCCTTCTCTTTCCAGGTGCTTTGTTGCTGAAGAAAATAACCTTGTGCTGTTCCACTGCAGGTAAAGAATTCCAGAACTGCAGTTAGTGTGCAGAAGGGTAAAAAACTGAAAATTACACAAGATCTCTGCCTATAGTCATGCTCCTCTATATACCGTAACCTCTTTTGTTGCTTCCTCTCACACTATCCCTAAGTAATTGAAAAATACAAAATTCACACCCCTAAAATGGGTTGTCTGGCCTTAGGATACTTTATGTGACTGCAGACTTATGAATCTTCACATCACACCCAATTTCGCCCTCACTGGGCGGATTCACTGCTGCCGGTACCAGGAGTGGCGGGCGCATGACTGCAACTATGTGATTTGTGTCATGTGCCGACTAGACGTGCGCAGCCTAACTTAGTGCAAGTGTATTGAGTGAGGCTGGACACGTCTAGTTAGAATGTGTCCGGAAGAATGTAAATCGCGCCACTGGCAGCACCGGAAAATCCTAGCAGTGCACAGTTCCTGTACTATGAGGACTCACAAATCTTCAGTCACATAGAGAAACTGCAGACTTCTACCCTAAGACCAGATGACTCCTTTAAACTTACTGTTAACCACAACTTCTCCAAAATGTTCAGATGGCTCCAAAAAAAAGGTTGAACCCCCTGGCATTTTCTGGTGCTTCCTAGACCACTGCGACATCCTTTGGGTATCGCGCACTGGATAGTTTGAAACCTTTTTACACACCTTTATTAGAAAGAGATGGGATGAACGCTCCCTCTTGTGGCTGCAAATAGGAAAGACAGGCAGATTTCAGAAGTAATCGAAGTCCCTAAAAAGGTCAAAAACTGCATCTGAATTCAGCCTAGTAGGTGTGTATATACCGGACTGTGAAGTTCGTCACCTTACTCAGTCAAACAGCGAGAGCTCATTCATAATTGATGTTTATTTTAACTTTTGATGAATGTTTCAGTAAGACGTAGAAAATAAAATGTGAATACCACTTTTAATGAAAAAGTCAGTTGAAGGGAAAGGATGTAAAAATCGACTTTTATCCATAAAAGTGGGACAATTTTTTTTCTCACTTGTCATCCACATACAATCCGTTTTTTTTTTTACTGCAGCAGTCATGAATAATTTACAGGTTCCTATGTTACAGAATTGCAATGTGTCCATAAAAATTGGATGCTAATCTGTGGCTCCGTATGGCATTTTATGTACGCACCCATAGACTTGAATGGGTGAGTCTCATCCGATATACGGCAGAAACTAGTGCATGCTGCCATTTTTTTTCACATGCAGATTTGGTCAGTGAAAAAAAATCACTAATCTGCACTGCCCCTGTGAATAACATTGGTCCGAGTGCTACCCATTTGTTCCACGGACAGCACTGGAATCGAAAACATCTTTACTCGATTCTTCCCTCTTGTCTGGTCTCTCAATTCTTCCCTCTGGTTTGGCCTCTTGCTATGGTGGCTATAGGTGTCGACTCCTCCCCTTGTCTGCTTTTATGATTATTAACTGTGCCACAGCTGTCACCTGACCTGGTGCCTCCTTTAATCTCTTCCCTCAGGGAACATGTACTTTGCTCTTCAGTTCCTACTACTGTCATATTCTTTCGCTTTCCCTATTCTTATAGTCTTTGGTCAGTGGATGGCGATGTTTACTTTAATGAGAGAGAAGCTTTCCGGCAATTAAAAGATCAGAATTGTTACAAAAGACTGTCCTTCAACCCTACCACTCCCTTTCAGGGGCAACTACAGGATAACATTGAACAGGGAATCAGTCCATTCAAAATGGTCTCATCACTAAAGAAATTATGAATGGATTGATTCCCGAATTACCTTCCCCTTGTATCTACTTCCTAAAGTGCATAAATCATCCATCACTCCACCAGGCCACCCAATTGTTTCTGGAAACAGAGGTCTCTGTGAACACATAGGTAAGTATCTAGATTTTCTCCTCAAACCTTTAGTAGAGTCTCTCCCCTCCTATCTTTGGGATACGGGAGATGTCCTTAGGAAAATGGAAGGCATCCTTGTAGAGGATGACATGTGGCTTGCAACTCTAGATGTCAACTCACTATATATGTCAATCAGACATGCTGATAGCATCGAGTCATCTAGAAGTTTCTTGCACATGACCACCTTAAACAACAGGAAGTTTCTTATGACTGTGCTTGAATATGCCCTCACGTATAACTTCTTCATTTTCAAAGAAACCCTATATTTCCAACTTCAAGGTACTGATCTGGGGACAGCATTTGCGCCCTCATATGCTAACCTTTTCTTGGCCAATAGGAAAGATCTATCTTTCTTACTAACCCTATATCTCTCATTGAAAAGGTTTCAACCTGGATTCGATATATTGATGATATTCTCATTATTTGGCAGGGAACTGTACAAGCGCTACTCTCCTTTGCTCAACATCTCAATCAAAATTACATAAATGTTAAACTTACCTGCAATCACAGTCAGCCCAGTGTTGAATTCCTTGACACCTGGATCTTCAAAGTTGACAATGGATTTCTTCACATAGAGGTATTCAGGAAAAACACGGCGGTCAACTCTCTGATGCATGCCTCATCCTCACATCCTCGGCCTCTTGATAATAGTATTCCTTATGATCAATTCCTTAGGACTAGAAGATTTTGTGCTAACAAATTTTCCTTTCAGATTCAAGCGGAAGAATTGGCACACAGATTTTTACAAAGCGAATACTTCAAAAATGTTATCCAGAAAGGCTGGACAAGAGCTTGAAACACCATTAGAACAGATCGTATTAAACCTGAAAGCAAACCATTGCCATCACTAGAAGTGAGGTTCATCTCAGCATATCATGAAACATGGAACTACATGAAGAATGATCTCTCGAAATATTGGCAAATTTTGAAGAGTGAGTCTATGGTATCTAAGAGTACGACATCCAAGCCTTCTATTACTTACAGAAGAAAGCAGAATTTGAGGGATGCGTTAGTCCATGACCATCACAAAGGACCACCAATCGAACGAGCCTTCGGATCTAAGGGCCCTAAATGGGGTTTTTTACCCTGTAAGAATTATACCGCTTGTGCTAACATACGAAAAACATCTACCTGCTAAATTAACTGTTTTGTTTTATATATATTCCGTCATGTTGTTTTTATTATTTCACCATGTATTTACTTTTATCCTCATCTGCATATCTCTACCACGCAACCGTGGGTCATTGGTGTTCCTATCAGCCCTCTTATTCATTTATACTTCCACATGCACAACGCACATTGTTCCTTTGCATATTATTATTATTATTGTCATTTTTTTGCATTAGCAATTATCAATTTTTTGTGTGGTGGACTGCTCTGTATCACCTCTGCTGCATGTACTTGATACACTTGTTTATGTAACCAACTTTTGACGTACCTTTTGTACTGCATTTTACTATTAGAATTGAATTACTATTATTCATTATTTGTTCTATTTATTATGAGGTTGTGGATAATATATTGCAAATGATTGTATATGGAGCGCCCCCAGACGCAGGGCCGCGGGGTACTCGGTACCGGGCCTCTCTGTCTCAGTTCTGGGGTTGTCACGGTGGCTAGACCCGGTCCGTGACCCTGCTAAGGGGCGTCCAATGAAAGTTGTAGGTGGTGGTGCGTGGTGCAGGTCGCGGTGAATAACGAGGACACAGGGTTGCAGTCTCTTTACCTCTTTACTGAAGGCTTCAGGGTCCGCAATCCAGAGTACTGTTAACAGGTCTGGCTGAGACCGGCCGGTCCAAAGGCACATCCAGAGTTCCCTTTGCAGGTGGAAATCAGTGTCTACCTTCTAGCGCCTGTGTGTGTTGTAGTACCTCCTTGCTGAGCACCACGGGATAGTCCTCACAACTTTCGTGGATGTTCCTGATGTTCTCTCTCTCTGTCCCCCAGATGATATGGATGGGACGCACCCGTATGACGGGGTAGGCCTGGAGCTATTTTATAGGGACCCTAGGGACGCCCCTCTCCCACAATTTGCCTCCGTTGTCTTTGTTAGGTGTAATGATGAGACAGCCAACCTATGGTTAACTGCCCGGCCGTAGTCTAAAGTAATGCGTGTAGTCTCTTACTTTCTCGGCGTTCCGGCCACCGGCTACGCGCCTCAGAAGGATGTTGCTGATCTTGGGGCACGACTCCTTCTGGTATTGTCTCCTTTTTGCTGTATTTCCTTTCCTCACTCCTCCAGAATAAACCTCGCTTCTTGTCCTTTCTTAGGAGTCTGCCGCTGTAAGGCACAGGCACAACTCCGTAACGATCTTGCCTCTTTCTAGGACGCTGCCAGGATCCCACCCCTGACAGGTTCTCTCTCTAGCTCTTCCCAGCTACGTTCTCCCTCACTTCCTGTCCAACCCCCAGTTTTACCAGAGCGTGAAGAGTGGCCTACTAGATAGAACCACTCCCCCTGGTGGCCGGGGTGTGAGGTGCAGTGTGTGTGTTACTTGGTCAGGCGAACTCCTTTAGTGCAATCAGACGTAACATCACTCCCCTTAGTGGCAGAGCGACATCACTGCAACGACCAGGACTCTGGGGCGCTGCATATATATTTATTCTTTGGTCTTGTATTTCGAGGATTTTTCTTGCCCTTTTTCTCCCTTGTTACTACCTTTTTATTGTTTTTAATATATTTTCTAACAAATGTTATCATATTTTATCAACTTTGTTTTCAACGTTTCCCTTCTGTTGGGTATTTATTAACTGCGCCACAGTTGTCACCTAATCTGGTGTCTCCTCTAATCTCTTCCCTAAGGGGATGTGTACTTCACTGTTCAGTTCCTACTGTTGTCATTCTCTGCATTTTCACTATTCTTATTATCTTTGGTGAGCTGATAGCAATGTTTATATGCAGATACTCAGCTTAAGCACTATTGTGTGTGTCTCTTTGCTCCTTCACCCCCTTACCCAAGGACAAAGAACTGATGAAATGGCGACTGAGTCATGGGAGGTCATTAGGGATGAGCGAACTTTCTAGGTGATACTCAGAAATCAGTTGAGTATCTAGATGCTCGGATGTGCTCAGCACTCGATGAACATTAGCTGGTGCTCGGATTTGAAGTATGAATCACCGCTCTGCATGTTTTGCACCTGTTACACAGCCTATATGCATGTAAGGATTTCCTGCTAGTTACTGTAATGTTATAGCCATCTTGGTAGTGGAGTTACTGTGATTGGTTATTATTATTATTATTATTATTTATTGTTATAGCGCCATTTATTCCATGGCGCTTTACAAGTGAGGAGGGGTATACATAATAAAAACAAGTACAATAATCTTGAACAATACAAGTCATAACTGGTACAGGAGGAGTGAGGACCCTGCCCGCGAGGGCTCACAATCTACAAGGGATGGGTGAGAATACAGTAGGTGAGGATAGAGCTGATCGTGCAGCGGTTGGTTGATCGGTGGTTACTGCAGGTTGTAGGCTTGTCGGAAGAGGTGGGTCTTCAGATTCTTTTTGAAGGTTTCGATGGTGGGCGAGAGTCTGATGTGTTGTGGTAGAGGGTTCCAGAGTAGGGGTGATACGCGAGAGAAATCTTGTATACGATTGTGGGAAGAGGAGATAAGAGGGGAGTAGAGAAGGAGATCTTGTGAGGATCGGAGGTTGCGTGTAGGAAAGTACCGGGAGATGAGGTCACAGATGTAAGGAGGAGACAGGTTGTGGATGGCTTTGTACGTCATGGTTAGGGTTTTGTACTGGAGTCTCTGGGCAATGGGGAGCCAGTGAAGGGATTGACAGAGGGGAGAGGCCGGAGAATAGCGGGGGGACAGGTGGATTAGTCGGGCAGCAGAGTTTAGAATAGATTGGAGGGGTGCGAGAGTGTTTGAGGGGAGGCCACAGAGCAGGAGGTTGCAGTAGTCAAGACGAGAGATGATGAGGGCATGGACTAGGGTTTTTGCAGATTCTTGGTTGAGGAATGAACGGATTCGTGCAATATTTTTGAGTTGAAGTCGGCAGGAAGTGGAAAGGGCTTGGATATGTGGTTTGAAGGAGAGATCAGCGTCAAGGATAACCCCGAGGCAGCGAGCTTGTGGGACTGGGGAGAGTGGGCAGCCATTTACTGTAATGGATAGGTTCGTTGGGGGGGTCACGTGAGATGGGGGAAAGATGATGAATTCTGTTTTGTCCATGTTAAGTTTCAGAAATTTAGCGGAGAAGAAGGATGAAATAGTGGACAGACATTGAGGGATTCTGGTTAGTAGGGAGGTGATATCTGGTCCAGAGATGTAGATCTGTGTGTCATCAGCATAGAGGTGATACTGAAAGCCATGAGATTCTATGAGCTGTCCCAGGCCAAAGGTGTAAATGGAGAAGAGCAGGGGCCCAAGGACTGAACCTTGTGGGACTCCGACAGAGAGGGGGCGAGGTGAGGAGGTGGTGTGTGAGTGGGAGACGCTGAATGTCCGGTCTGTTAGGTATGATGAGATCCAGGATAGGGCCAAGTCTGTGATGCCAAGGGATGAGAGGGTCTGTAATAATAGGGAATGGTCCACTGTGTCAAAGGCAGCCGACAGGTCGAGGAGGAGGAGAACAGAGTAGTGTCACTTGCTCTTGGCGGTTAAAAGGTCAGTGGTGACCTTAGTTAGGGCAGTTTCAGTGGAATGGTGTGACCGGAAGCCAGATTGTAAGCGGTCAAAGAGGGAGCAAGAAGAGAGATGGGAGGACAGTTCAAGGTAGACGTGTTGTTCCAGTACTTTTGAGGCATAGGGGAGAAGTGATATAGGGCGATAGCTAGATACAGAGGATGGGTCAAGAGAGGGCTTTTTGAGGATAGGTGTGATGGAGGCATGTTTAAAGCTTGAGGGGAAAACACCATTTGTTAGTGATAGGTTGAAGAGATGGGTTAGGGTTGGGATGAAGATTGTGGTGAGGTTTGGGATTAGGTGGGTTGGGAGCGGGTCAAGTGCACAGGTGGTGAGATGCGATCTTGAGAGTAGAGTGGCGAGTTGATCTTCTGTAATGGTGGAGTAGTTGGTTTTGGAGGTGGAGGGTAGGGAAGTCGGGAGGAAGGGCTCTGGGGCTTGTTGACCAAAACTGTCTCTGATGTTATCAATCTTCTGCTTGAAGAATGAGGCAAAGTCTTCAGCAGAGATAAGTGAGGAGGGAGGAGGTGCTGGGGGACGGAGGAGAGAATTGAAGGTGTTGAATAACTGTTTAGGGTTGTGAGACAGGGAGGATATGAGAGATGAGAAGTAGGTTTGTTTAGCTGTGGCGAGTGCGGTCTTGAAAGTAGTGAGGGACTGTTTGAATGCGATTAAGTGGTCGTTGGAGTGGGATCTTTTCCATCTGCGCTCAGCAGCCCTGGAAGCTTGCCTCAGTTCTTTGGTCAGGCTGGTGTGCCAGGGCTGTCTGTTGATTTTGCGAGCTTTGGTATGTGTAAGTGGGGCAGCAGATTCCAAAGCTACAGCTATTGTGGTGTTATATAGAGCGGCAGCGTCATCCGCATTGTGTATGGAACTTATGTCTGTGAGAGGGAGGAGGGATTCAGAGAATGAATGTAGGTCAAGATGTTTAAGATTTCTGCGAGGGTGTGAAAGTTTGTGGGGTGGGGACTCTAGACATGGAGTGGAGAGAGATGAGAATGTGAGAAGGTTGTGGTCAGAGAGAGGAAGAGGCGAGTTAGAGAGGTTAGATAGGGAGCAGAGGCGGGTGAAGATGAGGTCCAGTGTGTGACCATCTTTGTGAGTGGCTGCAGAAGACCATTGAGTGAGGCCGAAGGAGGAAGAGAGAGATAGAAGTTTAGTGGCAGCTGAGAGGGAAGTGTCAATGGGTATGTTGAAATCGTCCATGATGATAGTGGGGATGTCTGCAGAAAGGAAATGAAGTAGCCAGGTGGTGAAGTGGTCAAAGAAGATGGTGGCTGGCCCTGGGGGGCGGTAAATGACAGCCAGTTGGAGGTTGGAGGGGGAGTAGATGCGCACAGAGTGCACCTCAAAGGAAGGGAGGGTAACAGAGGGTGGCAGTGGGATTGGGGTGAAGGAGCAGTTATCTGACAGGAGAAAACCAACTCCTCCACCATGCTTGCTGCTGGGGCGGGGTGTGTGAGAAAGGTGGAAGCCACCGTAAGAGAGTGCAGCAGGGGAGGCCGTGTCAGAAGGGGTGAGCCAGGTTTCGGTGATGGCGAGGAAGGAAAGTTTGGTAGTAACAAAAAGATCATGGATGTAGGAAAGCTTGTTACAGACAGAGCGAGCGTTCCACAGAGCTCCTGTTAGTGGGACTGGGGAAGCGGGGGCTGGGCGAATGGGTATAAGGTTAGAGAGGTTACGGAAGTTTGTGATGGAGCGTGGATGGGAGGTAGAAATGACTGTGGTAATATGGTGAGGAGGACCAGGATTTGGAGAGATATCACCAGCAGTGAGAAGGAGCAGAGATAGTGTTAGCAGGTGGGAGCAGGAGAGAGCGTGAGGGGGCTGCCTGTGCTTTGAGACAGAGGATTGTATGTTAAGGAACAGTTCTGAGGAGGAGGTGAGATGGATGGGGAGGATTGAAGAGGAGATGAACAGTTCCTTACTTGGTGTGGGGATTGGGGGAGGTAGCAGAAAGTGAAAGATTATAGGGGTAAAAGTGACAACAAACAGAAACATTGTTTGCAGTGACAGGCCAGTTCCCTTCAGTTCCCTTCAGGTTCAATTCAGGTTTTAATTCTAATGTAATCCACACTTTTAGAACACACTTCTAGAAATCACACAGCAGACTAAAGTCCTGCAGACTTGTGCTATGCAATATATGGAAAACTAAGTGCGGTCAGGTGTGGAGCAGAGAGGAGTGGTCTCTGCTCATCTTGGTCAGAGAATTAAGGGTGGACCAGATGCATACAATCAAGACTAAGTAAACAAGGTCATAAATATCACAGAGTAAGTTGGGGGTTAGCTGAAAGGCATACCATCACAATGCTAGGAGCAGGGGAAAGTCTATGCGCAAAGCTGGGTGATGTATTATGTGCGCTTCATAGGAGAGCTGGATGAACATACCATCACAATGCTAGGAGCAGGGGAAAGTCTATGCGCAAAGCTGGGTGATGTATTATGTGCGCTTCATAGGAGAGCTGGATGAACATACCATCACAATGCTAGGAGCAGGGGAAAGTCTATGCGCAAAGCTGGGTGATGTATTATGTGCTATGGTTGGCTGCATTACCTCATCAGAGGTTATAAAAGGACAGGTGCTGTGCGCTCAGCTCACTGATACCATTACACAACTCAGGGACAGTTCTGATTGGAGGGAGAAAGCAGTTTTCCAGGCCTGGGTAGTTTAGCTAATCAGAGTCCTGTAGTGTTCATACTGGAGCTTATGCTGAACCACCATACTAACAGCCCTTCTATTTGCTAATCTTGGGCTTTGCTGTTTGTGTCAGATACATTCTGTATTTAGCCTAGGGAGGGACAATTGCAGGAGTAGGGAAAGTGGCAGAATACAGCCTCTAGGCAGGGCTTAGGGCTTTGCAATCTGTTTCTAAATATATAGCTGCTGCACATGACAACATTCTTTTTTAGGGGGTGAAAAAATTGACTATATTGCCATCCATAGAGTATTATGTGCTTTGTACTACATTTCTATGGTATATAAAACTCCAAAAAAGCATTCAACATTTTTAAGGATTCAATCAGATATCCAGAGAGTATTACATGCTTGGTTTTACAATTCAGTGGTATATAATGCAGCGCCCCAGAGTCCTGGTCGTTGCAGTATTGTCGCTCTTCCACCAGGGGGAGTGATGGTACGTCTGATGGTACTAAAGGAGTTCACCTGACCAGGTATCACAGTCACACATTACACTTCACACTCCGGCCACCAGGAGGAGCAAAAGGTTCTATCTATTAGGCCACTCCTCACACTCGGGTTAAACTGGGGGCTGGATAGGAAGTTAGTCAAAAAGCTGCCTGGGTTTGACCCAGAGAAGACCTGTCAGGCAGACAGGGGGAGAAAAGGAGGAACATCTGAGCTGCAGACAGAGGTCCCTGTCAGGGGTGGGATCCTAGCAGAGACATAGCAAGAGATAGAACGTTACGGAGCTGCGCCTGCACCTCATTGCGGCGGCATCCTAAGAAAGGATGCTCTCTAGTTACCTTATACCACATGGACACGTATCTAACGTTTGTCCTGCACTTCCTCTCTTCCTTACACCTATGATTGTGCTCGGATTTGGGCTTATATTCTCTGCCAGATTCACTTCCGCTGAGAATCATGTATGATTACATTGTATTTGACCGATTGCTTCTCCTTTTTGTCCATTCTTTGGTTATTTTGTTTTTTTGTATTTATTTGCACTTTTTACATTTTGTAGTAACTGAAGAAGGTTCTTGTTGAACCGAAACGTTTTGAGTATACTGCAAAATAAATTCTTCTGTTCCAGCATCCTAAGTTGAGTGCTAAGTTTTATGTCGATTAAGGAGATGACTCTTAGACCTGGGGCGTGAAGGACTGGGTCCCAACTGTCAACGGGTGTCGTCGGGCAATGCAACTTGGAGCCAAGTAACCCTAGCTCATGGGCCCCATAGCATCCTGCTTCTATGGAAAATACTTCTCTGCATTCCAGCTATATCTGTTATTACGAGAAATTCCAGCATTCACATGTTGTAAATAAATGGTCTGAAGAGCTGACATCTCAGGGGCAGATACTGGAATAGATAAACTTCATTCTTTGAGTTTTGTCTCCCTCTAGTGATTACAATACAGAATTGCAATATTTATTTTTTTATTGAAAGAGAAACTGGAATAAACTGATACAGTGTATCTAAGTCATATTTGTCCTGGAAATATAATGCTCCATGGCCAAAGCTACTAGGGGTGCATCTTGTGAGATGTATGCATTACTTGAACGGCCGTTTGATGGTGAATATATCTGCGCTCAATGTCAGCAGGTTAGATGTTTGGAAGCACAGGTATTAGATTTAATTATTCAGCTTGCAACACTCAGGATTCTTCCAAACCTGGAGAGGAGTTCAGACTCTGATTGGTGCCAGCGATATGGAGGAGGGTGGAGGTGGGGAAGATCAGGACCAAGAAGAAGGTGGCTGGGTAACAGAAGAAGGGGTAGAAGGAAAAGTGCCAGGGAGCCCAGTCCTGATCTGGCACAACCTATTAAATATGCCTGCTTTGCTGATATTAGGAATGCAAGCCTAGGACTGGGATCACTGCAGCAGGATGTTGTTCCTAGCAACCAGGAAAACAACTACTTTAGGAAGTAGGGAAATAGGAGTGCAGCAAAGGCCAGAAAGATATTAGTGTGGAGACTCTATAATTAGGAAGACAGACAGATATTTAGCTTTTTTAGCCATCTGAAAGAACTGTCTTCAGATGAGCTTAAGGCCACAGCAGAGCAACTCGTCAGGTCTTATTCAGATGACTGTGTCAGTTTGTAACATTTGCCAATTTATTCACAGACAAGGAGCCAAAAGATATCAGCACTGAACTTTTCATGTACAAGCTTATCATGGAAAAGGGTGTGCAGGACAGTTTCCCAAATATTGAGATAGCTCTAAGGATATATCTAATTTTGATGGTAACAAACTGCAGTGGTGAGCGTTCCTTCTCAAAACTCAAATTAGTTGAAAACCGATTAAGGACATCCATGAAGCAGGAACGACTTGTAAATTTGGCTATCATGAGCATCGAGTCAGATATACTGTGTGAATTGGACTTTAGTGACATCATTAGTGATTTTGCAGCAGCAAATCAAGGAAAGTCCCTGGATTGTAAAAAATGAATGATTTTGCCTGAATTACTCTGCATAAATGATTTCTGTAAATAAACTTGCGTTCGTTTAATTTTGTGTTTTTGCATTACATATTGCAACACCTTGAAACATGGGCCTCCCTCCAAAATGGGCCCCGGGCCACCCACCTCTTAAATCCGGCCCTGCTAGTCCCCATAACTCCTCCCCAACTATGTGCCGGTGTAACAGGCCATAGTACACCCTGAGCCCAGACTATACCTGGGGTTAAAGCGGCCTAGGCTTGATTGTACCCCAGATATTATGGCTTAGGCCAATTTATACTCCGTGGTTTAAATTGGCCCATGCCATTTCATACCCCCTTGTAAGAGTGTGCCAGAGATGGGTTGCACTTTCCCTTTAAGACCGATGTATTGTATTTTATGATTATCAACTTTCATGTCTATTTTATAATGCTGCACAGTGTTGAGAAGGAACAGCGTAGGGTTAGATATAGTAGTGAGGTGTGGGAAGCACAGTTTAGTAGAAGTAAGGGGAGGAGGTGCTATAGTGCAGTATTATTAGGAGAAGTTATGCTCACATCACAGGGAACTTTCCTGGTTGGGAGGAGCTAGTATGGGATGTAGTGTACTTGAGTGTAGGAACTTCCTGATAAAGATCAGTTTAGTGATGATATGTAAAGAGCAGTTGCAGCGCCCCAGGGTCCTGGTCGTTGCAGTAATACCATTCTCCCACCAGGGGGAGTGATGTTACGTTTGAAGGCAATAAAGGAGATTTCTTTACCAGGTATCACAAACCGTGCAACACACTTCACACTCCAGTGCACCAGGGGGAGCTATGCTCCTATTTATTAGGGCACTCTTCACAATTAGATAAAACTGGTGGTCTGGATAGGAAGTTAGTCAGACGCTGACTGAGCTTCACTCAGTCAGGACCTGCCAGGCAGACAGAGAGAAAGGAGGAACATCGAGGGATTGCCGACAGGGTGGTCCCTTACAAGGGTGGGATCCTGTCAGAGGCCTAGACAGAAGGCGACGGAGCTGTGCCTGCCCGACGTGCGGCAGCATCCTAAGAAAGAGATGCGAATTGTATTGTAGAGGGTGAGAAACGAAGTCATAGCAAAAGGAGAGGAAACCAGAAGGAGTTCTGCCCTGCAAAGGCTGCCACCTTCTGAGGCGCAGGATCCAGTAGCCGGAACACCGAGGGAGCAACAGTCTCTATGCCTTGCTCCAGAGACCGGCAGGACAGCTAATTCCACGTTACCTGCCCGACCTATACCCAGGAGGCACGGTGGCAACTTGTGGGGGCTGGGGTGTGCTAGAGTCCCTGTAAAAAGCCTCAGGCCATCAGTCATACAGGTTTGTCCTATCCATCTGGGGGACAGAGAGAAAGAGACATAACATCTAGAACATCTACAACAGTTGTGAGGACCTTATGAGAGGCTCAGCAGTAAGGTACTACAACACCCAGGCGCTAGAGGAAGGCTACTGATTTCCCCCTGGATAAAGGAACTCTGGATTTGCCTTCAGACCGGCCGGACTCTGCCTGCCCTGTGATCTGTACCCTGGACTGTGGATGCTGAAGCCATCAGTAAAGGTAAAGAGACTGCAACCTTGTGTCCTCGTTCTTCATTGCGCCTCTCACCATCCACCATCTACACACTGGGAAGCCCTGGGGATACACTTCACCTGTGGGAAGGTATACCATCAAGCTGCCATAACATCACCCCAGCGGACCCCTAAGCAGCGTCGGTCACCCTGACCGAATACCGCAGGTGGCGTCACGAACATATCCCTTTAAAGACCTTTCCCCCTTTTTACAACGGATGTCCCTAGGGCCATGGACCGGGTCAGCCACCATGACATCCCCCTTGAGAACCGAAGGACCCGGTACCGAGTACCCCACTGCCCTACTGGGGGCGCTCCACAGTGAGATATGCCAAGGGGCTGGACAGGATTAAGGACATAAGGGACCCCAAGAATAAGCAGCATGTGGGCAGTCACTTTATAGTTCGGTAGTCATTCTAGGATTATCCAGGGCCTAAGGCCGGGACTAGGCAGAATTATGGATGCCTCTTCTTCCAATGGAGATCAACTGAAGCTAGTGGACCTAAGGGCATGGGTGCTGCATGGGTGGAAAGAATGTCTTTGGGACTAGGACTATCAGAAAGTATAGGGAAAGGTCAGGAATTACAAAACAAAATTGACTGTACTGTGTGAGTAAAGTTGATTTATTGGAAATGAATTCTAAGTCTGGAATCGTTTTTGTGGACCCTGGAATGGGAACCAGGGTAACAGGAACCGAGAAGATCCCAGAGATTGAAGTGAGTGAATTGCACTGCACACATAACACAAAGCAGTTGGAACTTTGTATTTGCTTTGCGGGGTGCCAGGGTGTGGGAACACAGCAGCCCCTTGCCATGACTACCACCCTGGACACCTCACAAAATTGGCATAGTTGGCAGGATTTAGATTCCTCATGGTCAGAAAGCAAGGGAACCATCAAAACGGCAAATATGGTGGCCGTTAAAGACTTTAAAATGGTGGATGATGGCGTGGAGGCTGGCGGTAGCTCTGTCCATTGTGGGCATCCTAAATTGAAAATGGCGCGAAGATCTGCCTGGCAGAGACAATGGCTTAAGTCCAGGTCCACCTGTGAGCGGTGCCTACCTGAGGTGGGCATGGTGAAAGAAGAAGAAGCCCCAACCCTGCAGCAGATTTCTGAGGAACGGGAGGAGTCTGAAGCCGAATGGGCAGAACAACTGGAAATGGGCAGAACAACTGGAAATGGCTCCACACATGAATGGGCGGAGTGTGGAAGACGAGGGCGCCTCTACGCGTTTCCCCCCCATGATGTGGTTCCTCAGGAGGCATATGGGAAAAAGAACCGTGTGATACAATCACATCGGAGATATGCTGAGGCACAGCATATCTCCGATGTGATTGTATCACACGGTTCTTTTTCCCAGAACGTAGAGGCGAGACCTGAATGCAGATAAGTGTATCAGGTTTTTTATTTTTGTATTTTTGGTCTTCCACTATGTGTGCACTCTGAAAAATTTACATCAGTGACAAGAAGTTGTATTAGTGTATAAAAATAATTCTTTTATTATTTTTTGTGTGCGCCCTTATAAAACGGAGATTATTATATCTCCTTCGTCATCTTGTGTGTTAAGCCACAAATGGAACTAATGTATAAAGGCACTGTGGTTAGCCCATTTGTGTAACTCCTGTCAAGGTGACTACATATTTACATTTCCATGGTAGTCCACCAGTATAGCTCCATAGGCACTTCCTTACAGGATTCTCCCTTGGTGTAGGGATTGGCCTAGGGCTTTAAGGGGCAGCCGCCGAGGAGCGGGGGCGCCATTTTGCGTTCAAGAGGGTGTCAACCTCCGCTGTCAGGCAGGGCAGTCCGGGTAGGGAGTTCTAAGGGCCTAATAGCCAGTGAAGGAGGCTTAGAGCACACGGTAAGGGGCGCCACAGACTGCTTCATTAAGGTCTTTGAGGCATTTTGTCTGTCTTTACTGTAGAGGCACGAGAGTGGTAGACTTTTGGCATTTGTTTGTTCACATATAGGTTTGCCCTAGGTGTGGGCAACTGTGGGGTGTCCTTGAATCCAATTAATAGGGACCCACAGGGCATCCAGGGATAGTCGCCGAGGAGCGGGGGCGCCACATTGCGTCCAAGAGGGTGCCAACCTCCGCAGACAGGTAGGGAGTACCCTAGGGATACGTAGATATCAGAGTATAGTTGGGTATCCTCCTGTTTTTTGCCCATGAACAAGTAGGCCGGTTTTAAACCTATTCTTATATAGAGAGGTTTTTTTAGGGGTTGTGTTTGTTTGTTATTCCTATATTTGAAATAAAGTTGATTATGAATTAGTTTTCGGTTTAGTTTTTTGTTTAATACTAATTTTGCATTATCGTCCAAAAGTTTATGGCCAGAGTAATAGAAGAAAAGAAACGGTGGGAATGTAAGGGGTAACAGAGACTGTTTTATACCCCATGCATATCCCGTTTAAATGTTGTTAAATGTTGCTAATTGTATATGTTTTAATACCTTATGCTGCTATGTATATACATGATGTGTGAATAGGGTAAGTGCAGTACCTCAAGATGGACACTAGATGGGGTACACATTAGTGTACATAGTTTACATAGGAGAAGTCATTGTGGGATAAGATAGTGAGCATTTCCTGTATTTAGGGAGTAGGGCCTGGGAGCTCAGACAGGCCAGAAGGACCAGGGTGCCCTTGGCATCCTGTAGGGCTTTAGAGCCCAAGACAGCGCAATGACTCTGCAACGTTCAAGTTAAGAGCCCAATTGGTCCAGGCCCGGATAGTAGCCGAAGGTTACAGCAGAAGTGAGAGCAGTAGAGACAGCAGCAGAGACAGCAGATAGCAGCGGTGACAGCAGTGGTTACAGCAGAGACTACTGCAGGAGTCACAGCAGGACAGTACCGCAGGTCTCTTCGAAAATGTGGCAACTTACTACTTGGGCTGATGCTCTTATGTCTGGGGTGAAATGGACAAGGGAATGCCTAAAGGTTGTCAAGCCGGACAGGGAGGATGCTGCGATACCGTGCGGGACAGGATATCTCGGGAACACACTGAAAAGCACAGGGAAAGCTAAGGAAATATGCTGTGTGGAACCTAATGTTGATGCTGTAACTGAAAAAGCAAAGGAATTATGCTGTGTGGAACCTAATGTTGATGCTGTAACTGAAATGGTCATCCTGCGTATGAAAGCAAGTAAAGTTCTATGCTTAAAGTTGAAACCGGACTCTGTCTTATTATATACGAAATCAGACGAAGTTTTCCTGCAACGCAGAGATGACTCTGAGAACCAGGCAAGTGAGTCAGTGAAACAGACTCCTAAGAAAGGACACGAAGCGAAGCATATTGTGGAGAAGTGAGAAACGGGATCACAGCACAAAGGTGATAGAACCAGAAGGAGTCATGCCTCAAGATCAGCAAAATCCTTCTGAGGCGCGTAGCCGGCGGCCGGAACGCCGAGGAAGTAAGAGACTCTGTGCATTACTTTGAACTACGGCCGGGCAGTTAACTTTAGGTTGGCTGTCTCACCTTTACACCTAACGAAGACAACGGAGGCAATTGTGGGAGAGGGGCGTCTCTAGGGTCCCTATAAAATAACTCCAGGCCTACCCCGTCATACGGCTGCGTCCTATCCATATCATCTGGGGGACGGAGAGAAAGAACAGAAACATACACGACAGTTGTGAGGACTATCCCGTGATGCTCAGCAGGAAGGTACTACAACACACAGGCGCTGGTAGGAAGGCCACTGATTTCCACCTGTAAAGGAAACTCTGGATGTGCCTTCGGACCGGCCGGTCTCAGCCAGCCCTGTTAGCAGTGCTCTGGATTGCAGATGCCGAAGCCTTCAGTAAAGAGGTAAAGAGACTGCAACCCTGTATCCTCGTTATTTACTGCGACCTACACCGTCACCTACATCTTTAATTGGGCGCCCCTTAGCAGGGCCACGGACTGGGTCAGGCCACCGTGACATCCCCAGAACAGAAAGAGAGACCCGGTACCGAGTACCCCGTTGCCCTGCATCTGGGGGCCGCTCCACCCGCACTGCTGCAGAAATCAAAATTAGGTTTTTCGGGTGCAAACAAAGAGCACAGGATAGCATACGGGACTATGCCCTTAATCTCCAGGAGGCATTGCCGGCCATTAAGCAGGTTGACCCGAACAGCATGCAGGATGGGGTCAAGCTATTAAAGGAGCAGTTAATTGAGGGACTCTTATCCAGTCCCCACAGGACACAGCTGCGCATCCTGGCATTGCAAAACCCTGACCTGGACTTTGCACATTTTAAAGACAGGGCCATCGGGGTGCTGCATGAACCACAGCCCAGCCGCACAGTGCCCCCTAGGCATCCAGCAATCACATACCACCAGGAGGTGGCATCCTTTCCTCAGGCACCCATTGAGGTCGACGCACAGATCCTGGATGATGATCCCTCAACAGAACTGCGCCTCCAGGTCCAGGAACTGACTAAAAGTGTAGCTGCACTAGCCAGGGCCGTGCAGTCCCTGCAGTAACCCCCCAAAGGAGAAAATCCAGAAGGCTTCAAGTCCAGAGGACATCCCCTAGCGATGACAGAAGAGGATTCCACCGATCAGAGGAAGAGACAACGACTGCTATCATCAGGAAGGATGATTCATCTGTCGCTGCTGCAACCAGGCAGGACGCATTGCAAGGTTCTGCCATTTAAACGAGCGACCCCTGGGGCAGAGGATCAACCCCCAGGAATAGGACGTCCAGGCCCACAAAGCTGGCGAGCCAAGTACGTCGGAGGACGACCGGTCCTCCACATTTAGATCGACGGCATCTGGATGAACGCTTTACTGGACACCGGCTCTCAGTTGACAACTATGTCTTACATTCTCTACAAATGGTATTGGGTTGACTCAGACATTACCCGTGGCCCACATAGTGTTTTGACAATAGTAGCCAGTATTGATCAACCTTTGCCACAGGTGAGGTACAAGGAAGTAACCAATAAGGTGGGGAGGGTAGAATTGAAGGCCCAAGGACTGGTGATTGTTGATATTGACCGATGAGAATGTAATCCCATGATGACCTTAGGTACTAATGTCATAGAAAACTGTCTTGCCGAGGCTATTGTCTTGTTACAACAGGTGGCCAAAACTACTGGATTCAATGAGCAGCATGTCCTGCAAAAAGAAATCAGAGCCCTGATGAAGAGACAACAGGTAGAATTGTCTGGTGGAGAAGTTGGCCGTGTCACAGAGAGTGATCCAATCCCTATTGCAATACCCCCCAGGAGTGAAATGTTAATCTGGTGTCGGTCAGCAATAGGCCTCAGAGGTAAAGACTATCAGGCCCTGGTAGAACCTGTGTATTCAGACAGTAGACCCGGTACATGTCCTTAATTGTGGAGAGAAAGAGGTCACCTTACCCAGATATGCCACACTTGTTAAACTGTTCACTGTTAATAATAATGCAATACAAGCAACAGAACCCTTGGTCTGTCAGACCAGGCGGAGGACAATGGCTCTGCAGGACAGTTGGAGGATTGGTGTCAGAAATAACACGTGGACACTGATTCTACCCCTTCACACCAAAAAAAGGGGCTTGCCGGGTGGTCCATGAGTATGAGTGAGTATTCACCAAACACCCACTAGATTTTGGGCAGGTAAAAGGGATTCAACATCATATCCCCAATGGAGGTCATCCGCCCATTAAAGAGAGGTACCAGCCTGTACCTCCAGCTCACTACCAATGTGCCAAGAGTATGTTACGAGAGATGAAGGAGGCTGGGGTAATCAGAGATAGTTGTAGCCCCTGGGCCGTTCCATTGATCCTTGTCAGGAAAAAGGATGGTACAATGAGGATGTGTGTTGATTATAGGCAGATAAACCACATTACACCCAAGGATGCATACCCGGTGCCCAGAATCGAAGAGTTATTAGCTGCTTTAAAATCCGCTAACTATTTCTCCACCTTAGATCTCACTAGTGGGTATTGGCAGGTTCCCGTGGCAGAGGCGGATAAAGAAAAGACTGACTTCACGACACACAGATGGACCTCTCTGAATTCAACTACATGCTGTTCGGACTGTGCAACGCACCAGGAACATTCCAGAGGATGATGGAGTTCTGTCTCGGGCACAAGAATTTTGAAACCGTCCTGTTGTACCTGGATGATGTCATCGTCTTCTCTAAGACTTATGAAGCTCTGTCTAACTTTGGCCTGAAGGTAAAGCCATCCAAGTGCCACCTGTTAAAGCCCAAAGTGCAGTATCTGGGCCATGTGGTAAGCACCAAAGGAGTGGCACCAGACCCTGACAAGGTCACCGTGATCAGGGACTGGCTGAAACCCCTGCAATATCCACGAAGTCTGACAGTTCCTCGGGTTGGTAGGCTACTACCGAAGGTTCATTAAGAACTTCACTAAGGTAGCCGCACCTGTCATGATTCCCCAATGGCATGGGAACATCAGAAGCACAAAATAACAGACTAGCTCTCGGGTGATGGAAACTCAAGCTGACCGTGACCTAAATCTACCACACAACTAACAGTAGCCAGGGAGCATTCCTACGGCTGCCTAAATGCCACGCGCCAGCCGGAGAACTAACTACGCCTGGAAGAGGAAGGAACAGACCTGGCTTACCTCTAGTGAAATTCCCCAAAGATGATAGTAGCCCCCACATATATTAACGGTGAGTTCAGAGGAAAAGACATACACAGTATGAAGGTAGATTTAGCAAAGCGAGGTCCACTTACTAGATAGAGGAAGGATACAAAAGAGGACTTCACGGTCAGCTGAAAAACCCTTTCAAAAACCCATCCTGAGATTACTTTAAGACTCCTGTGTCAACTCATGACACAGGAGTGGCAATTTCAGTCCACAAGAGCTTCCAGTAACAGGGAAAGACAAAACTGTAAACTGGACAAAAAATACAAAACAAAAAGGACAAGAGTCCACTTAGCTGATCAGCAGACTAGTAGCAGGAACATGCAACTGAATGACTCAGGTTACAATGATGACCGGCAAGGAAGTGACTGGAGAGCAAGGCTAAATAGGGAACTCCCAAAACTGATGGAAACAGGTGAGCTGAGGGAGTAAGCACACACAAGCCTCCAGTACCACCAGCCACCACCAGGGGAGCCCAAAAAGCGGATCACAACACGCACCCCTGCAAGACCTGTTAGTGAGCCAATCCAAGAAGACCAAGAGCAAGGGTCCTCCGTTTGAGTGGAACGACAGGCTGGAAGGATCCTTCACTCGGTTGAAGTTGGCTCTCACCGGAGATGATGTACTGGCCTACCCTGGCTATGACCAACCGTTTGTGCTTTACAAGGATGCCAGCAACGTGGGATTGGGAGCAGTGCTGTTCCAGGTGCAGAAAGGCAAAGAAAGAGTAATTGCCTACTCCAGCATGAAGCTTCGTCCCACTGAAAGTAACCCCGAAAACTACAGTTCCTTCAATCTGGAGTTCCTCGCCATAGTCTGGTAGGTAACAGGGTGGTTCAAGCACTTCCTGGCCTTAGCAAAATCACTGTTTTCATGGACAACATCCCACTGACTCACCTGGAGATGGCAAAACTAGGTGCATTAGAGCAGTGATGGATGGCACAGTTGTCCAACTGTGAATTCACCATCAAGTACCCTGCAAGGCACAAGAACGCAAATGCCGATTCATTGTCTAGGATGCCCAATTTACCAGAGGTGGGAGAAGATTCGGAAGCACTCGAAGAGATTGGGTTACCAGCCTTCCATCTCCCCGGGGAAGTACTCTTATTATGTGAAGAACAAGCGCAATGACAGGCGAGAAGCCACGCTGAACTCATAGCCCCACCATGGATGGGCAGAGACACAGGATAGCGACCCAGCAGTCCGTCTGGTAAAAGAGCTGCTGATGCAAGCCGATTCACACCCTGGTCCAGATGCCCCACAAGAGACTCAACAGTTGTGGAGGGAGAAGAGCAAATTGTTTATCTACGACGGTAAGCTGTGTCGGAGAGATATCGACCCACACACTCACGAGCTGGTCTGGCAGATGGAAGTCCAGAGACAAGATGCGCCAATGGTCTTGGAAGCATACCACGCTGGAGCAGGACATTTCAGATGGAAGAAGTTGGAGGTCCTACTTTGTGGAAGGTTCTGCTGGATTGGCATGAGAAAAGCCATTGAAAAGTGGTGCAGAGAGTGTAGCCTATGCAACCTGCGCAGAAAGGACCGTGACAGCCAGAGGGCTCCCCTACAGCCCATAGTCACCAAACAGCCACTTGAACTGGTGGCCTTAGACCACGTGAAGCTAACTCCAAGCCGGTCAGGCTATGTCTATGCTCTGACCATTGTGGACCACTGCTCCAGATTCCTGGCAGTCGTGCCTGTCAAGGACCAGACAGCGAAGACGGCAGCCAAGGCCTTCCAACAACACTTTTGTCGAACACACGGATACCCTGAAAAGGTACTCACTGACCAAGGCCCAGCCTTTGAAGCAGAAGTGTCCCAGGAATTCTGCAGCCTGTACGGATGTAAGACGATAAGAACAATGCCATACCATCCACAGACCAGCGGTATGTGTGAGAAGATGAATCAGGTGGCAATCGACTTACTGAAAACCTTGCCTTTGGAAGAGAGAAACTTATGGCCAGAGAAGTTGCCAGACATGGTAGATCTGTACAACCATATCCCGGTGAATTCCATCAACTGCACTCCAGCTTACCTAATGAGAGAAAAGCAAATTACCTGTTGACCTTGATATGGAAGTCCTAACACCAGAAGCAACCTCCCCAGATGCAGATTGGGATACTGAGCAACAACAGAAATACCACCAAGTACAAGAATGTGTGGAAAGAAGCTTGTCCCAGGCAAGACAAAAAGAAGAAAGAAACTACAATCAATGTGCCCCTGCAATTCCCTTGTCACCAGGTGAACAAGTGCTAAAGCGAAAAAGAAGAATGCACAAACTTGATGACCAGTGGGAAGCAGAACCATATACCATCTTACCATCAAACTTTGATAACAGTAAAGCGTGTCTCATAAGCAAAGATGGAGGCGAAACTCCGACTGCAGTATCAAGGGATCATCTTAAAGTGTGCCCTTACAAACTGAAAGAGAGAGAAAAAGACCCAAGCACTTCTCAACCCACGGAAGAAGAAAATAGAATCCATACCATTCTTGGAAACTTTCCCAAGTCATGGACTCAGGTAAACCAAGCAATAGTGGTTCCTGTTTTGTCTTTTCCCCAGTTGGAAATACCAGTACAGGATGTGACCCAAAATTGTCCTGAAACAGAAGAGACTTCACACCAACGGGCTCAAGCAGCAGACATCATACCAGCAGTGGAACCAGTGAATCCACCCACTGCTATCGGTGAATCTGTCATGCCCACAGTGAGCAGAAGTACTCCTAGAAGATCAGGTACACCTGTGCTACCCAAAATTCCCAGTAGTGTAGCCATAAGAGAGCACATAACACCAGTGATAGCAAGCCTAGTGAATCTGGTAAGATCACCCTCAGTGCCGGTGCTACGTAGATCAACCCATAGTACCAGAGGTCAGATCCCAGCCCGTTACAGGGACTAAAAATGTGAAATGTCAATAATTGATATTACCTGTGTAAAAATGTTTGCTCATATTTATTGGGAATTTTAGATGGACAATAGGGTAATGGACGGTGAATTGCCCAAAAACTGTCACTGTAAATAGTTGGCACCTCCAAGGTGCACCCTGGTTCTACCCACATTGCCATCGTGGGTAGGGCCTTGTTTGTTCACAGACCTGAAGCAAAACCGTCTGGCGTGGCTGAACACCGGGTCAGGATGTACTCCTTATAGCCCGCCCAACCCTACGTTGGGGGTTTATGACGTGTACTGTTGTTTATAAACAAGGACACCCTGGTATAAGACCAGTCGTATTTATATAAATTCTGTTTTGCAAAGTTTAAGCCAAAAGTGCCTCCCGTAAGGGAAGAAAAAGTTTGTATCTGTTTACCCTGTTTAAATGCCTTTTCAAAATGTTTTGCACGATCTAACCTGTACTGTTTATGTTTATTTTTCCCAGTCCGGGAGTACTGGATTTCATGGGGGGGAATGTGGCACCCCATAAGCTCAGGTACCACAGTGATATTGCCTTCCTCTTGGGGAGAGTGATGCAATGCCTGGAAACTACGAGAGTCCCTTTGGCAGGTAAGCTGTACATGCAACATATTCTGACTCCAGGCCAGAAGGGGGAGCTCTAAACCCAGTTTAAGGGGAACTTCCCTATATACATTCTGGTCTGGAGGAAGAGATAGTTAGTCTGGTGCAGACAAGAGACAGTGAAGGAGCACAGGAGAACTTAAGAGCTAGAGGAGGGCTGCACTTGGGCCCCTCTAAGCTGAGCACTGGGAGCCTGAGGCTGTGTGGAACTACAAGTCCCACAGCAGAACTGGAGGGCAGGAAACTAAAAGGGACTTGCCCACATAACACCTGAGATACAGCAACAACTGGAGACCGGAGTCACATTGTACGCAGACCCCAAGGGAACGGCTCAAGTTGCCTACCGTGCAGGTACTGTCCCAGGACAGGAGAGAAAGAGAACCTTGTTAGACAACCACAGGCAGCAAGGGACTAGAAACCATCGCAGAGTGTAAGGCTCCCAAACTGACTTGGCAAAGGGATTCCCAATTGTTTTTAGGCTGCCTGGACGCAATCACCACCTGTTGCCGTTACCCTAGACTGAGGCTGTCTACATCAGTAAACCAGGTAAAGACTGCAACCCTGTGTCTTCCATTTATTTGCCGGCATTCACCATTCTTGCCATACACATCGGGAGCTCTGGGGATACTGCTTCACCAGTGGGAAGCAACGCCATCTTTGCTGCAGCACCATCACCCCAGAGGACACCTTTAGGCGGCGTCTGTCACCTCTGACCGAGAACCACAGGTGGCGTCACGAACACAAACTTTATTCAAAACCCCTTTAAAGACATTTCCCTTTTTACTTGGGTGCCCAGGGCCACGGACCGGGTGGCTG
The DNA here is from genome assembly GCF_051348905.1 of Ranitomeya variabilis. Lineage (NCBI taxonomy): Eukaryota > Metazoa > Chordata > Amphibia > Anura > Dendrobatidae > Ranitomeya > Ranitomeya variabilis. Next base: position 52,683,206 of record NC_135232.1, on the reverse strand, counting down.
CCACCGTGACCACCCCTTTAATTGTGACCGGACCCGGTGCTGAGTGTCCGCAGGCCCCGACTCAGATAGGGCTGAATGTGTGTAAATTTGGGTACCATTCATTCCATAGGTTCTGGAGACACAAATGATTGTGGTGAGTGCTGCACTCGAGCTCTCCCACAATCATATTACACAAGGGAAATATGTTTACTGCAGGCGTGTAAGTGACCTTCTACAGCTGCCAGCAATAGAGGGGGGTCCTGTTTTAGATAATAAACCAACAGGATCACAGCTGTTCCAAATGAAAAGAAAATTAGTTTATTACAATAAGAGTTTGTTCACATAACCTTATAATATGGCCTTGAACTATCAGGTGTCTTATCAGGGCCCAATATTATACCATGGGGCAGAGCAGATCTGCAATTTTTTTCTCATACTAATTCGGCATGAGAAAAAAAAATCACAGCAACTGGCCACCTCCTGATGGGCACCATCAAGAATGTCCGTGAAGTGACCAGATTAGTCAATCATCATTCTTCACCATGGTTCAGCTGGACGTGGCTCTTCTTTAGTACATGATGTTCACGAAGGAGTTCCAAAAGCATTCTTTTACAAAGCAGATATTCTATTTATTGTTCACATTGTTTTTATTGAAAATGTTCTAATTTATATATCAAATGGAGTTAAACAACATGAAGGAAAAGAAAAGGAAAAATATGGGGAGACAAGGGAAAATAAAGGAAAACGGGAGATGGAACTATCGCAAAGCAATAACAGTTATTCTATCTCTGATACATGTACCAAGAGATATTAAGGTCAAGGGTAAGACAATGGAATTATCATTTCTTTCACACTATCTCACCACCTTGATAGCTTCATTGTCACATCTAATATATAATTGCCTAGAATACTACTTCCTGCAATTTGTGCCAACTTCCGTGGCTTTGTCCGGAGCTAATGTCCGGAGATAATGTCCGGAGCTAATGTCCGGAGATAATGTCCGGAGCTAATGTCCGGAGCTAATGTCCGGAGATAAGTGACGTCACCAGTGTCCTACACCCAGGCAGAGCACAGGGGCCCCAGGCAGCATATGGGGCCCCAGGCAGAGCACAGTGGCCCCAGGCAGAGCACAGGGGCCCCAGGCAGCATATGGGGCCCCAGGCAGAGCACAGTGGTCCCAGGAAGAGCACAGGGGCCCCAGGCAGCCTATGGGGCCCCAGGCAGAGCACAGTGGCCCCAGGCAGAGCACAGGGGCCCCAGGCAGCATATGGGGCCCCAGGCAGAGCACAGGGGCCCCAGGCAGCATATGGGGCCCCAGGCAGAGCACAGTGGCCCCAGGCAGAGCACAGGGGCCCCAGGCAGAACATGGGGCCCCAGGCAGAGCACAGGGGCCCCAGGCAGAGCACAGGGGCCCCATGCAGCATATGGGGCCCCAGGCAGAGCACAGGGGCCTCAGGCAGAGCACAGGGGCCCCAGGCAGCATATGGGGCCCCAGGCAGAGCACAGGGGCCCCAGGCAGCATATGGGGCCCCAGGCAGAGCACAGTGGCCCCAGGCAGAGCACAGTGGCCACAGACAGAACATGGGGCCCCAGGCAGAGCACAGGGGCCCCAGGCAGAGCACAGGGGCCCCAGGCAGCATATGGGGCCCCAGGCAGAGCACAGTGGTCCCAGGCAGAGCACAGGGGCCCCAGGCAGCTTATGGGGCCCCAGGCAGAGCACAGTGGCCCCAGGCAGAACATGGGGCCCCAGGCAGAGCACAGTGGCCCCAGGCAGAGCACAGGGGCCCCAGGCAGAACATGGGGCCCCAGGCAGAGCACAGGGGCCCCAGGCAGAGCACAGGGGCCCCAGGCAGCATATGGGGCCCCAGGCAGAGCACAGGGGCCCCAGGCAGCATATGGGGCCCCAGGCAGAGCACAGTGGCCCCAGGCAGAGCACAGGGGCCCCAGGCAGCATATGGGGCCCCAGGCAGAGCACAGTGGTCCCAGGCAGAGCACAGGGGCCCCAGGCAGCCTATGGGGCCCCAGGCAGAGCACAGTGGCCCCAGGCAGAACATGGGGCCCCAGGCAGAGCACAGGGGCCCCAGGCAGAGCACAGGGGCCCCAGGCAGCATATGGGGCCCCAGGCAGAGCACAGTGGTCCCAGGTAGAGCACAGGGGCCCCAGGCAGCCTATGGGGCCCCAGGCAGAGCACAGGGGCCCCAGGCAGCATATGGGGCCCCAGGCAGCATATGGGGCCCCAGGCAGAGCACAGTGGCCCCAGGCAGAGCACAGGGGCCCCAGGCAGAACATGGGGCCCCAGGCAGAGCACAGGGGCCCCAGGCAGAGCACAGGGGCCCCAGGCAGCATATGGGGCCCCAGGCAGAGCACAGGGGCCCCAGGCAGAGCACAGCGATATTTTGGACCACTGTGCGGTGTTTCAGACCCCCTGTGTGATGTCTGAGGCCCTGTTCTTAAGTATATTAAAGATTAAAGTAACGTATATTAAAGTATATTATAGATCAAATTTGACACGTTTATGAGCACCATTGAGTGATATACTCAAGAATGACATAATTTTTCAACATTTTATGGTTTCAAACTTTAAACACTCAGTTTTTTTTACTTCAACCAGAAAACCTTAACGGTTCATAAAAAACTTGACTGTTCAGGATATGATAAAAGTCATAGTATTCTGAATCTTTAACTTATAAAGATACCTTTACATGGGGTGATTATTGGTTCCAGAGAGGCTTTCGGCCGATAATCGTACACATGGCTGGTGACAGGACAATACAATATAAACGTTCAAAGGTAAACACTGATAACATTAAAATCTAATATATAATTGCCTAGAATACTACTTCCGGCAATTTGTGCCAACTTCCGTGGCTTTGTCCGGAGATAATGTCCGGAGATAAGTGACGTCACCAGCGTCCTACACCCGCTCAGGGTGGACAAAGATATATGCCTTCGTGGTGCGCGGCACTTTTCTGATTGGTTGCCGCCTGCCGCGAGCGACCAATCAGAAATGTGCCGTACTGTCAAGAATTGTCAAGAGCTGGTGAGTGCAGCCATTTTTTGTTCTTTCTTACTATTATTTATTAATTGTATTATTCTTACATTTGAATAAATAAAATATATATGGATTCTAGACTCCCGATTCTTTAGAATCGGGCTGCCATCTAGTATTATATAAGCTAGCTAACTATGTTCCTGATCAGGGCTGCCAAAAGGAATTTCAGGACCCCATAATGGCAACATTTTCGGGCTCCCTTGAGACTCCTTCCAGGCTTCACCCCAGTTCTGCCTCCACCCAAGCCCCGCCTACACCCCTCAAACTTTCCACAGCCCCACCACCCACTCTTGGAAAAACTTTTCTGCCCCATCCTCACCAATCACATAGTAACAGTTCCCCTTGGAACCATATCACATAACCATCAGCTTTTGTTTTGACCAACAGATTTTTTAAGCCTGCCACCACGACAAGGTAGACTCTTTAGGCAGGGCCCTACTCTACTCTAACGTATTAACCATTTCTTAAAATATCCAATAATCTTTTTAGGTATATTTGTATTTATTTTTCTTTAAGGGAATGTGTCTTATACATTTTTTTAAACTAATTGAAATCAGATTGTGATAATCTTTTGTATAATCTGTATTTCTGATTGCAGATTATTGTATTCTGTTTCCAGTACATTTATGGAAGCTGCTATCTTGGCTGTTTGGGGATTTGGACATTGTACATACACATGTGTATATATATCATAAAACATTATAGGGGACTCTATTTCATTGGGAGAGATTTCTATTCATGTCCGCATATTTAGTGACATGCAGATGTCATTGTGCAGGAAGGGGGAAGAGGTGAGCTGTGACACTACCTACTGTGAATGGTGGATTCTGTTATCTCTCATTGTAATCCTGCTTGTTACGATAATGAGGTGACTGCTAATAAGGGATCTCTTCTGGATATGCCAGTCTATTAGAAAAGTAATTTCTGTTTATTTATTATTTTAATATATAGGGGGTGACATACTTTAAAGTAAATTCTTGCAAAACTTTATACTATGATTAAAAGGATTGGCCGTGTTCTGGTTATCGTTGATGAATGTGTTTGAGATGATAGGGCTCTTACTAATATGGCATTTCTTGAATTTCAGCACCAAATATGAAATCTGGTAAATAGAAATATAGGCTATGCTGAATTTCTGCACTAAATGCCTTTTAATCATCTCATATACTTGTAGATTGTGAGCCCTCACGGGCAGGGTCCTCTGTCCTCCTGTACCTGTCATGACTTGTATTGTTTAAGATTATTTTACTTGTTTTTATTTTGTATACCCCTTCTCACATGTAAAGCACCATGGAATAAATGGCGCTATAATAAAAAAATAATAATAATATACGCATTGGTTAATAATAACCAGAAAGTTGCCAGTGCCCAAAACATAAAAGCTTCACAACACATTCCCACTAAATATTTTGCTAACTAAATCTACTTTCATAAGAGTCATTTAGTTAAATCCTTTGGTCAATTACATAAAGTGCAAAATTACAGTGCCAATAAGAAAAGAGAAAAGAAACAAAGAAAACAGACAAAACAGACAAAACAAAGACAGTGCATAAAACCAATCAACACAATGAAAATAAGGTCATTTTGTGAGATCAGAGAAACATAATATAAAAACAACAAAGAGTATTGTGCACAATGTAAGGAACTGAACCCTGTCCGACCCCCTCTTTGCTTCTGCTCACCGGGCACCATACACTTGTAAGGGCAGTAATGCCCTGATGGCGGCCCTGTTCCTGCCTATTGTGAAATTACACTTGTTGACAACCTAGACTTCATGAAGCATGTAGATAGTCTGCATAGATCATGGGATATCAGACATCCATTCCTGGCTACCTATAATTGATAGTGTTGAGCGATACCTTCCGATATTCAAAAGTATCGGTATCGGATTGGATCGGCCGATATCCAAAAAATATCGGATATCGCCGATACCGATACCCGATACCAATACACGTCAATGGGACACAAATATCGGAAGATATCCTGGATGGTTCCCAGGGTCTGAAGTAGAGGAAACTCTCCTGCAGGCCCTGGGATCCATATTCATGTAAAAAATAAAGAATAAAAATAAAAAATATGGATATACTCACCCTCGGACGGGCCCTGGCTCTCAGCGGTGCAAGCGTCTGCCTCCGTTCCTAAGAATGCAGTGAGTGAAGGACCTTCAATGATGTCGCGGTCACATGACCGGTCACATGAGCGGTCATGCGACCAATCGCGAGACCGCGACGTCATCGCAGGTCCTACACTCACTGCAATCTTAGGAACGGAGGCAGACGCTTGCACCGCTGAGAGCCAGGGCCCGTCCGAGGGTGAGTATATCCATATTTTTTTTTTTTATTCTTTCCTCTCCTCCAGACCCTGGGAACCATACACTGGGAAGTTATAGGAACTTCCGATTCCGATTTCCGATATCACAAAAATATCGGAACTCGGTATCGGAATTCCGATACAGCGAATATCGGCCGATACCCAATATTTGCAGTATCGGAATGCTCAACACTAATAGTTGACATTTCATCTAAGTACTCACTCAATCTTTATTTAAGGGAAACTGTCATCCCCTGGGACATATATGACCTATTAATATGGGCACACAGGTAATAGGTACTAGTCTGTTGTGGATTCTGTTTGTGGACTCCCTCTGGTGGTTACTGCTGGTACTGGGTGACTTTGGTGGGTTGCGGCCTTTGGTTTCCACCTGTCCATCAGTGGCTGGGTGTTTCCTATTTTACCTGGCCTTTCTGTCATTTCCCTTGCCGGCTATCAATGTATTCAGATGTGCTCTGTTTGGTTCCTGCCTACCTGCTCCCAGATCTTTCAGGATAAGCTAAGTGCTGATTTTCAGTTGTTTGGTTTTTTGTCCAGCTTGCTTATTATGTCTCTATGCTAGCTGGTAGCTCTAGTGGACTGAGGTTCTCCCCATGTGCCATGAGTTGGCACATGGGTTCTTGTAATCTCAGGATGGTTTTTTTGATTAGGGTTTTTTGCTGACCGCTCAGTCCCCTTTTGTATCGTTCTGCTTTCTAGTTTACAGTGGGCCTCAATTTGCTAAAACTATATTTATCATCTCTATGTGTGTGCCTTCCTCTCATTTCACCGGGCAACTATATCTTTTGGGGTTCATTCCGCTGGAGGCAAGTGAGGTCTTTATTTTCTCTGCAGTGCTAGTTAGCTCTTAGGCTGGTGCGTGGCGTCTAGAACCAACGTAGGCACGCTCCCTGGCTATCTCTAGTTGCGTTTCTCAGGCGTAGGGCAGCGGTCAGCCCAGGTTCCATCACCCTAGAGCTCGTCCGTAATATATTTGTACTTTGCTTGTCCCTTGCTATCCCTAGCCATTGGGATTCATGACAGTATAGCCGGCCCACAAAGTGTTAATTGTTTGGGCTGAAGCAGGAGAAAGAGAAGTGTTTAAGGGAAATTTTTTTTTTTTTTTTTTTCCCTTCAGAGTTTTGCTGCCTAGCCCTTAATTGCTGTCTAGCTGCTTCTTACCTCCTCTTAACCCTTGAATGGCTCTGATCTTAGCTGTTTAACATGGATGTCCAGAGTTTGGCTTCCAGCCTGAGTAATCTCGCGGCAAAAGTTCAAAACATACAGGATTTTGTTGTTCACACTCCCATGTCTGAACCTAGAATTCCTATTCCAGAGTTCTTTTCTGGAGATAGATCTACCTTCCTGAATTTCAGGAACAATTGTAAATTGTTTCTTTCTTTAAAATCTCGCTCCTCTGGAGACCCTGCTCAACAGGTCAAGATTGTAATATCTTTCCTGCGGGGCGACCCTCAGAATTGGGCATTTGCATTGGCACCAGGGGATCCTGCATTGCTCAGTGTGGATGCGTTTTTTCTGGCATTGGGATTGCTCTATGAGGAACCTAACCTGGAGATTCAGGCTGAAAAGGCTTTATTAGCCCTCTCTCAGGGGCATGATGAAGCGGAGATATATTGTCAGAAGTTTCAGAAATGGTCGGTGCTTACTCAGTGGAATGAGTGCGCCCTGGCTGCAAACTTCAGAAATGGTCTTTCTGAGGCCATTAAGGATATTATGGTGGGGTTCCCTACGCCTACAGGTCTGAATGAGTCTATGGCTATGGCCATTCAGATTGATCGGCGTTTACGGGAGCGCAAACCCGTGCACCAGTTGGCGGTGTCTTCTGAACAGGCACCTGAGACTATGCAATGTGATAGAATTCAGTCCAGAAGTGAACGGCAAAATTATAGGCGGAAAAATGGATTGTGTTTCTATTGTGGTGATTCAGCTCATGTTATATCAGCATGCTCTAAACGCACAAAAAGGGTTGATAAATCTTTTGCCATTGGTACTCTGCAGCCTAAGTTCATTTTGTCTGTGACTCTGATTTTTTCACTGTCTTCCATTTCCGTCGATGCCTATGTGGATTCGGGCGCTGCCCTGAGTCTTATGGATTGGTCATTTGCTAAACGCTGCGGTTTTAGTCTGGAACCTCTGGAAGTTCCTATTCCTCTGAAGGGAATTGACTCTACACCATTGGCTATGAATAAACCGCAGTATTGGACACAAGTGACCATGCGCATGACTCCCGTTCATCAGGAGGTGATTCGCTTCCTTGTACTTTATAATTTACATGATGTACTAGTGCTTGGTCTGCCATGGTTACAAACTCATAATCCTGTCCTGGACTGGAAAACAATGTCTGTGTTAAGCTGGGGATGTCAGGGGGTTCATGATGATGCACCTCCGATTTCAATCGCTTCATCTACTCCTTCTGAGATCCCTGCGTTTTTGTCTGACTATAGGGATGTTTTTGAGGAGCCTAAGCTCAATTCGCTCCCTCCGCATAGAGATTGTGACTGTGCTATAGAATTGATTCCTGGCAGTAAGTTCCCTAAGGGTCGTTTATTTAATCTGTCACTGCCAGAGCATACTGCTATGCGGAATTATATTAAGGAGTCCTTGGAAAAGGGACATATTCGTCCATCTTCGTCCCCTCTGGGAGCAGGGTTTTTTTTTGTGGCAAAAAAAGATGGTTCCCTGAGGCCTTGTATAGATTATCGCCTTCTGAATAAGATTACAGTCAAGTATCAGTATCCATTGCCATTATTGACTGATTTGTTTGCTCGCATTAAGGGGGCTAGGTGGTTCACTAAGATAGATCTTCGCGGTGCGTATAATCTGGTGCGGATAAAACAGGGTGATGAGTGGAAAACCGCATTTAATACGCCTGAGGGCCATTTTGAGTATTTGGTAATGCCTTTTGGACTCTCCAATGCTCCGTCAGTCTTTCAGTCCTTTATGCACAATATTTTCCGTGAATATCTGGATAAGTTTATGATTGTGTATTTGGATGATATTTTGGTGTTTTCTGATGACTGGGAGTCTCATGTTCTACAGGTCAGGAAGGTGTTTCAGGTTCTGCGGGCCAATTCTCTGTTTGTGAAGGGCTCAAAGTGTCTCTTCGGAGTCCAGAAGATTTCTTTTTTGGGGTACATTTTTTCTCCTTCTACTATTGAGATGGATCCCGTCAAGGTTCAGGCGATTTGTGACTGGACACAACCTACATCTGTTAAGAGCCTTCAGAAGTTCTTGGGGTTTGCTAATTTTTATCGTCGGTTCATTGCTAATTTTTCCAGTATTGTTAAACCTTTGACTGATTTGACTAAAAAGGGTGCTGATGTTGCTGATTGGTCTCCTGCGGCCGTGGAGGCCTTTCAGGAACTTAAGCGCCGGTTTTCTTCTGCTCCTGTGTTGTGTCAACCAGATGTTTCACTTCCTTTTCAGGTTGAGGTTGATGCTTCCGAGATTGGAGCGGGGGCGGTTTTGTCACAGAGAAGTTCTAATGGCTCGGTGATGAAGCCATGTGCATTCTTCTCTAGAAAATTCTCGCCCGCCGAGCGCAATTATGATGTGGGTAATCGGGAGCTTTTGGCCATGAAGTGGGCATTTGAGGAGTGGCGTCATTGGCTTGAGGGTGCTAAACATCGTGTGGTGGTCTTGACTGATCACAAGAATCTCATTTACCTTGAGTCTGCCAGGCGTTTGAATCCTAGACAGGCTCGTTGGTCGTTGTTTTTTTCTCGTTTCAATTTCGTGGTTTCATACCTGCCAGGTTCAAAGAATGTGAAGGCAGATGCTCTTTCCAGGAGTTTTGTGCCTGACTCTCCTGGAGACTCTGGGCCTACTGGTATCCTTAGGGATGGGGTAATATTGTCCGCCGTATCCCCAGACTTACGACGTGCATTGCAGGAGTTTCAGGTGGATAAACCGGATCGTTGTCCACCAGAAAGACTGTTTGTTCCGGATGATTGGACCAGTAGAGTCATCTCCGAGGTCCATTCTTCTGTGTTGGCTGGTCATCCTGGAATATTTGGTACTAGAGACTTGGTGGCCAGATCTTTTTGGTGGCCTTCCTTGTCTAGGGATGTGCGTACCTTTGTGCAGTCTTGTGAAGTGTGTGCTCGAGCTAAGCCTTGCTGTTCTCGGGCCAGTGGGTTGTTGTTATCCTTGCCCATCCCGAAGAGGCCTTGGACACACATTTCCATGGATTTTATTTCTGATCTCCCGGTTTCACAGAAAATGTCCGTTATCTGGGTTGTGTGTGACCGCTTTTCTAAGATGGTTCATTTGGTGCCCTTGCCTAAGTTGCCTTCCTCCTCTGAGTTGGTCCCTTTATTTTTTCAGAACGTGGTTCGTTTGCATGGGATTCCGGAGAATATCGTTTCTGACAGGGGATCCCAGTTTGTGTCTAGATTTTGGCGGACGTTTTGTGCCAAGATGGGCATTGATTTGTCTTTCTCGTCTGCATTCCATCCTCAGACGAATGGCCAGACGGAGCGAACTAATCAGACCTTGGAAACTTATTTGAGGTGTTTTGTTTCTGCTGATCAAGATGACTGGGTTGCTTTTTTGCCACTGGCCGAATTTGCTCTTAATAATCGGGCTAGTTCGGCCACGTTGGTCTCTCCTTTTTTTTGTAATTCGGGGTTTCATCCTCGTTTTTCCTCTGGTCAGGTGGAGCCTTCGGATTGTCCTGGAGTGGACGTGGTGGTGGACAGGCTACATCAGATTTGGAATCAGGTGGTGGACAATTTGAAGTTATCTCAGGAGAAGACTCAGCAGTTTGCTAATCGCCGTCGCCGCGTGGGTCCCCGACTTTTTGTTGGGGATTTGGTGTGGTTGTCTTCTCGTTTTGTCCCTATGAAGGTCTCTTCTCCTAAGTTCAAGCCTCGGTTCATCGGTCCTTATAGGATCTCGGAGATTCTTAACCCTGTATCTTTTCGTTTGGATCTCCCAGCATCGTTTGCTATTCATAATGTGTTCCATCGGTCGTTGTTGCGGAGGTATGAGGTGCCCGTTGTTCCTTCGGTTGAGCCTCCTGCTCCGGTGCTGGTGGAGGGAGAATTGGAGTATGTTGTTGAGAAGATCTTGGATTCTCGTGTTTCCAGACGCAAACTCCAGTATTTGGTTAAGTGGAAGGGTTATGGTCAGGAGGATAATTCCTGGGTGGTCGCCTCCGATGTTCATGCGACTGATTTGGTCCGCGCCTTCCATAGAGCTCACCCTGATCGCCCTGGGGGTTCTCGTGAGGGTTCGGTGACCCCTCCTCAAGGGGGGGGTACTGTTGTGGATTCTGTTTGTGGGCTCCCTCTGGTGGTTACTGCTGGTACTGGGTGACTTTGGTGGGTTGCGGCCTTTGGTTTCCACCTGTCCATCAGTGGCTGGGTGTTTCCTATTTTACCTGGCCTTTCTGTCATTTCCCTTGCCGGCTATCAATGTATTCAGATGTGCTCTGTTTGGTTCCTGCCTACCTGCTCCCAGATCTTTCAGGATAAGCTAAGTGCTGATTTTCAGTTGTTTGGTTTTTTGTCCAGCTTGCTTATTATGTCTCTATGCTAGCTGGTAGCTCTAGTGGACTGAGGTTCTCCCCATGTGCCATGAGTTGGCACATGGGTTCTTGTAATCTCAGGATGGTTTTTTTGATTAGGGTTTTTTGCTGACCGCTCAGTCCCCTTTTGTATCGTTCTGCTTTCTAGTTTACAGCGGGCCTCAATTTGCTAAAACTATATTTATCATCTCTATGTGTGTGCCTTCCTCTCATTTCACCGTCAATACATGTGGGGGGCAACTATATATTTTGGGGTTCATTCCGCTGGAGGCAAGTGAGGTCTTTATTTTCTCTGCAGTGCTAGTTAGCTCTTAGGCTGGTGCGTGGCGTCTAGAACCAACGTAGGCACGCTCCCTGGCTATCTCTAGTTGCGTTTGTCAGGCGTAGGGCAGCGGTCAGCCCAGGTTCCATCACCCTAGAGCTCGTCCGTAATATATTTGTACTTTGCTTGTCCTGTGCTATCCCTAGCCATTGGGATTCATGACACTAGTCCTACCTGTATGCCTCATATTAAAGGTCTTGTTGTGGAGAATTATTATATTCTGTCTTTATGTTAATGATTTCTTCCAGACTCTCGGGCGTTCGTTGCCTGGAAGAAATCCCTGCCCTCTGTCCTCATTACAATACTACCCTGCTCCCATCGTTGTCAGTTATGTCTCCGGAATCCTGCGCCCTGCACCTTATCATACCTTTTGTATGAAAAAGCTCTGCAATTAATACTATCCCATAGCTCTATTCCTAAAGGAAATGAATGGGTAGACCTATCCCATAGCCCTATTCCTAAAGGAAATGAACGGGTAGAGCTATCCGATAGTGCTATTCCTCAATGTTCCTGAGCGTAAGCTATTTCACATGGTTGAGCGCACTTGGGATCTGCCCCCAAGGCCCTGCCCATGCCCAATGTTTGGTCCGTAGACCGCGGCTAGGAGTTAGTCCCGCTTTTGTGTACAAAAGTTTTTTAGCTTTTACAATTGTTAAAAAGCTTAACAAAAGACTTCTTTGTACACACAGTTGACAGTAAACCATTTGTCAACGTTAGGAATAAGTTTACCTTGCTTCTGTGTCTCAAATATTTTTTGACCCTTATTTATTGGCCTTTCCTTCCCCTGGAGAAAGCCACATATAACTGCCCATGTGAAAACACTGGAAAAGGTAAATAAATTCCTACAATATCCAAGGACTGTCCTTGAGATTTATTGATGGTCACTGTAAAAGCCAACATGACAGGAAACTGATGTCGTCGCATCTGGATTGGCAAGTTTATAACTTTGGAAATCAGGTCAATTCTTGGTATAAGAACTGTCTGACCCTTTGCTTTTCCATTTACAGCAACGGCATGAATAACGTTTGCTTTTAAGCTTTTCATATAAAGCCTTGTGCCATTACAAAGGCCACGCTTTCTGTTAAGATTACGCAGGAGCATAATTACAGCTCCTGGTTTCAGCTTTAGTTCATGAGGAGGCATCCCAGTGGGATTCAAAGAGTTAAGAAACTCTACAGGGTAATCTGTGAGAATCACACCCTTCTCTTCCGTAATTGTGTCGACGGAGCGATATGTTGAGTGTTCACCTTGAACTTGACTAAGAATATTCAAGGCCTGAACGTCATCATTCAATGGCGTAAGAATTGCTTTATTGGCAATCGCTTCTACCATTGCATCGGTAATCTCAATTGAGTTGCCAAAAATAGCTGTAATTAAATCACCCTCTTCAATAAAAGAATTTGGGATTTCAATTGTGTCTTCTGGTAGACCATATACATTTGACAACTCTCCATTGCCAAGTTTCAGTAACCATGAGTTGTACTCAACTTCTTCCTGAGATGTTCTCATATTCTGTTGTAGCTGGAACCATGAAAACTGATTCCAGGATTTTGAGTTTTTAATGGTGGACTGTACAATTTGGGCACTTTTTCCACCTTCCACTATTGGTAGGGTTTGACGAAAGTCACCACCGTTTATGAAAACTTTTCCACCAAATGGTCTTTTTTTTCCACATATTTCTTGGAACAAATTATCCACAGCGTTCATATTAAAACATGGAGTCATTGTTACTTCGTCCCAAATAATCACAGATGACTCCCTAAGCTCCTTTGCTTGAAGTGAGGTTGGCTTAATTTTTGACACTGTGGTCTCATTTGTTGTAATTCCAAGGCCAAACTTGGAATGGTAGGTGCTACCCTTTTGTAATAATGTAGCCGCCAATTCAGCGGAGGCTACTGAGCAAATAGACTTCTTTTCTTCTTGTAGTGTCTTGTGCAAGCAGTTGTACAAAAATGTCTTCCCACTGCCTCCTGGGCCATCCAGAAAAAAACAGCGTAAGCTAGTGTCGTCTGGCTGTGATGCAGCATTGACTGCTGAGCATCGAAAGCTGATTTCTGAGCTTCATTACGCATAGCTTTCAATAGCTCAGCCTCCTGCTTTATTACAGCATAATTCAGTTGGTCCAGTATTTCATCTGGAACATTTACTGGAGTTGGCAATCTGTAGTCAGCACAGGACTTTTTATTGCTTAAGAGCACTTCATTAATATCACGAAGAGCCAGTTGCTCAGCAATTTCTGGAGTATACCGCCTGGTGTTATCCTCCATAAATTCGGTTTTATATTTTTGCCATAATGCCAATGGTTTAGCTGGTTCACTATATACACAAAGAATAGCAAATAATTTGCGAAGTTGGTAGGGCATTTGGAAAGTGATTGCATCTGTTATACCATCTTCCTATTGGAAATCATTTTCCAAAACATGAAGATCAATGCACGCATTTTTATACGTGTCATGTACGACTCCATTGACAGTCCTTAAGTCAGCATAAGACTTTGCTCCTCTTACGTGAAGTAAAATGTGTCTTTGGTAATAGAGCTCACCATCTGTTAAAGAGACTGTATACATTCGGGCAATTGTTTTCCCAAATTGAGCACGTCGTTTTTTCAATCCTTCTGGTACAGCTTTTCTATCCAAGACATAGTGTTTAGGGATTTCACTGTACAAATACTGACGGGCAGAAGCGTCAACTCTGTTTAGCTCAAAATAAGCTTGCAGAGTAGAGGTTATTGAGTCCGAAATAACTATATCCACATTACCATCTTCGAAAAACACTTGCTGCATGTTTTCAAGGTGAACAGCAAGCCTTTTAATGGTATGTGAAGCATCATGCATTTTATTTTTTCTGATTCTCCACATACCCTCAGGGGTGCTTATATATCACTTATATTCCAGTTTTAATGTATCAAACTTGATATTGGTACAGTCATGTCCTTTTGTATACATATTTGAAAAGATATTTAACACTTTTTATTGAAGTACATATCTCAACATTGATATGGCAGTTGTATTTGAGTAATAAATAGGGATTGAATGGAACTACCCATCTATTGTCGATTTCTCGCGTTCCTCGTCTGGTTTTCCCAGTATTGCGTCGACGGTACTGTGGGTAACCATCAACATTGGGGTTTGTCTCTGTATTAAATTAGTTTGGGAATTTTTTTGCGCATTGACCATCTGTCATGCATATAGCACCAGGTTGATCTTCGCCACATGGGCCATGAATCATGTGCTTCATCACTGCCTCATGCAGTTTTGGATTTGCTGTCTCATTTGGGATTTCATCAGAGACCAATTTGTTAATTATTTCTTTGTCCCTCGGTTTATCTTCCTCTCCGAGGATTAAGAGCATGTGAGCGTGTGGTAGTTCACGCTTTTGAAATTCTATTACTTGCACATAAGCAACTACACGGCCAAAAATGTGTTTTTTCAAAATCTCGTTAAGCACTGCTTGGAGTTTGATTTTAAATAACCGTGCAACCAAATCTGGCCTGAACTCTGGACTTTGCCATGGTTCTATGATTTCAGTAATTTCTTTCCACTTTGGGTTACAGGTCATCGTAACAAAAAGATCTGGCTTTCCGAATTTTCGAACAATTGTCATGACGTCTTGGTAATTTTGTTGCATAGCTCTTGGGCTTCCAATGAAATTGGACGGTAAAATTACTGGTGTCCCAGCTTTTAGCCCTTGGTGTAAAGCAGCATTATGGATGTGAACCATAACGCCGGCATAACTGTTGAAGCGCAATGCCTTTTGATTTTGTTTTATATATTCGATCCTGTCGGATTCAATTTTGACGTAACTGTCAACGATAAATTGTTGTGTCAACTTCCTAGCATTTAAAAGGGGATTGAACTCGTCACGAATGGCAAGCCTGTATGCATAGTACTGCAACAGGGTAATTTTTTCTTGTCGATCTTGATCCACTGGTATGGATGGTAGATGAATGTCACCAATTCCTTGATGTTGAACACTTAGGGCAATTGGAATTGTCAAATATATTGTCCATCCATTGTCCCCATATGGGAAGAGAAGTGGATATGTCATTGCATCACACTTTCTGTGAAGAAAGCTGATTTAAACAGTTTGGTTTTCACTTTGAGGTGAACTCAGATGTCCCTATTAAATGGGGGTTCACTTATTGCATTTTGATAAATTATAGCTACTTCATTGCACCTTGGTGCATTGTAGCTCCTCTGGTCATCATTGTAGTCATTTATAATTGGCATTGTTATTTCGAGTGGATCGCGATTTTCTAACTCAGCAATCCTCTCTTCCTCTATTACAAATTCCCTCATAATTGTGAAGGAACTTGCAAGAGGGTTAATTGCTTTCATTTTCTCTCCAAGAGATGATAGCAGTGCTGGGAGGCACTTTTTATTTCCTTGACTTCTTGTACTTATTGCTTCTTCACTGTCCAAGATATAAATCTGGGCAAACTTGGGAGTACTACCCACAGCGGGATGCAATGGGGCAGTTCTGTGGTAAATTTGTCCATGAATTCGAAAACAGTATGGACCATGCCAAGGAGGTGGCGCTACTTGTGCTCCCATTGATGCCAAAGCAAGCGAGCTATTATATTGCCTTTTATTAGCCATAAAGTTATTGGAGTGCTGATGCTCTCCTATCATCAACTAGACTAATTGATCATCCATATGAATGGGACATAATTGGATGCGCCCTCTCTTGCAGCAGGAAGGGAATGTTTTGTCCTGCGCCATTTTGTCTTTGAAATTTTTAGATTGGCAGAAGTGACATCGAAATGTTAGTTCACCAGCATAGTGCTCTTCAATACGTGTCTCATCAATTTGATTGAGAAGTCCTCTAGCAGCAAATGTAACTTGCTGTCGTCGAGTGGCTCTTGCATATTGGACACGTATTCTATTTGTTCTCTTTTTTGTGAAATATGTGTATCACTTTGTGCATTGCGTGTGGCTCATTGTCGTGCAGCATTAGATGCTCTACGTGATTCAGTTAGTTCATTCGTTTCTCTTGCTCTGGCCGCCCTCTGTCGGGCTGCATCAGCAGTTCTTCGACAATTTCATTGTCTACTGTTTCATTAAGATGCAGGTTACGCATCGGTATGCGATTCGCTTCTCTACGTGCAGCAGCGTGCTCAATTTGATCCATCTTTGCAATGTTGCCTCACACTGTTGCCTCAGTTTTGCCTGAGTGTTGCATCACAATGTTGCCTCACAGTGTTGCCTAACAATGTTGCCTCACAGTGTTGCCTAACAATGTTGCCTCACAGTTTTGCCTCACAATGTTGCCTCACAGTGTTGCCTCACATGCTAAAGTTCAAAAAAGGCTTATGCCTTAACTCGCCTCAAGGGAGAGCTCCTCTCCTTAGGTAGTATCCATGGTTACGCCCACGCAGTTATCAGCTAGTGGTAGTAACTATGGATACCTAAGTTACTGTTCAGCTGTGGATGACTCATTGTGCACAGACACACGGACACGTACAAATTAGGTATATTGTTAAAGACAGAATATAACATTTCTCTACAACAATACCATTAATATGAGGCATACAGGTAGGACTAGTACCTATTATATATAGGTAGGACTAGCTTAACATTTCTATTACATGTATGCCCATATTAATAGGTCATATACGTCTACGGGGGTAAAAGATTCCCTATAAAGCATAAACACACATATATTAGCATATGTCTATCTATCTAATAGGATGACGACAGCTGTCCAGACCTGCATCCCACCACAAGAAACACTCTGAAGAAATCCCTGGAAAGAGTGCTACTCAAACTGTTGGGGTGCAGCTGTGGGACCCTATATTCAGAGATGATGTCCTCCATCCAAGTCTCAAAAAGCTGAAAGGGTCTTCAGGAGAGGTGGATAGTCGAGCTAGGCTATCAGACGGTCACCTCTGTAGCTGTAGTGTCATCTTTCCTATGGTTCCATTCAGGGATGGACAGGGGCAGACATGTTATTGGTGCAACTGATGCAACTGCACATTGGCCAAGAGGTAAGGGGACCCATTTCCACCTTCAAAGCAGATGAAATTGTGCGTTATGATGAGTTATTGGGCTGATCATTAGCATAAAGACAGAATAAAACATTTCTCCACAACAAAACCATTAATATGAGGCATACAGGTAGGACTAGCTTAACATTTATATTTCCTGTATGCCCATATTAATAGGTCATGTACGTCTAGGGTGGTAAAAGATTCCCTATAACGCATAAACACACATATATTAATTCTTATCTATCTAATAGGATAACGACAGCTGTCCAGACCTGCATCCCACCACAAGAAACACTCCCGAGTAATCCCTGGAGAATGCTATCATCCTCAGTGACACAGTGAGGGCCTATGCACCTCCCTTCTGCTCTCAGGCTATTTACTCATCTAAGAGTGCTGCTCAAATTGTTGGGGTGCAGCTGTGGGACCCTATTTTCAGGGATGAAGTCCTCCACCCAAGTCTCAAAAAGCTGAAAGGGTCTTCAGGAGAGGTGGGTAGTCGAGCTAGGAGCTAGGCTATCAGACGGTCACCTCTGTAGCTGTAGTGTCATCTTTCCTATGGTTCCATTCAGGGGCAGACAGGGGCTGACATGTTATGGGTGCAACTTGTGCAACTGCACACAGGCCAAGAGGTAAGGGGACCCATTTCCACCTCCAAAGTAGATGAAATTGTGCATTATGATGAGTTATTGGGCTGCAAAGGGTCAATAATTGTTCATGCACAGTGTCCCTCTTCTGTCTGTGTCTTCCAGTGGCTCCAATGTATAATTAATTTCCTGCAATGAGAATCACATCACATTAATAATTTCCAGGCCATCAAGCTGAATACAATCAGTCCTATCACTACCACTATGGGCTTTTATAAAATGAAAGTAAATTGTTTAACCCAACTCTGATAGACCCCATCCAGAAAAAAGGATTCCATCCGTCCTTGGATATATCTCTAGGTTTTTGCTGGAGCTCCTTTACTTTATCCATGTTTCTCTATTGAATCATGTGCATCTTCAATGTAGGAGCAGCATTCCTCACCTATAACAGCACAAGTGCCCCTTCAATTGCTAACAGGCAGTCAAGAGCCATTCTCTTCTGAAGGGCTACCATCCTCATTCATTGACATCACAAGTAGAAGCTAATGGGGGTGAAACCAACAACCAAAACATTTGGTGACATAAGAAGTAGTAGCTTATGGGGACAAAACTAACACCCAAACCATTCCATGAAATAACAAATAAGAACTAATGTGGGCAGAGCCAACAACCATAACATTCCGTGACATCATATGACGCATCTAATGGGGGTGGAATCAACAATCCCATCACTCTAAGACATCACAAGGAGCAGCTAATGTGGGCGGAGCCAACAACCACCACATTCCGTGACATCACAAGGAGCAGCTAATGTGGGCGGAGCCAACAACCACCACATTCCGTGACATCACAAGTAGCAGCTAATGGGTGCGCATCCAACAACCTCACTTCCATTGAAGTACATTGCCCAATAATATACTAGAGATCAAACAATAGGAATCCTACCAATGTGGGAATATTTGAATAGCTTTACTACATATGGAGCTAATATGTATATACATCGGTTTTGGACAAGGATTCCCCAATATTGGTTGGATTTATATTTTTGATCTGGACTGTATATTACTATATGTCTCAATAACATCCGACAATTACATAATTTTCTTCATGTTACATGTGTTCCCTTTACAGGATATAAGTTTAGTCTCCCAGATTTGGATGATTCTATAACAATTTATGGCCTAAAACTCAAGAAGTCGTCATGTTCCAGTTATGGCTGAGGGGAGTCTCTCAATTATAACTAATCTATGGACCTGATGAGCAAGAAAGTCAGAAACCAATAAAATGTGATGGATAATCGGTAAATCATTGTCATTTCTGTACTTGAAGATAAATCCCGTCACATCCTATATATCTCTGTAGTATTGGAAGAAATGCTGTAAAATTTGGGCATCTCCTAATATGAGGGGTTCACTATATATTTTGGGCCTGCTTATATTATATAGAATAAAGACTCCTTAATGAATAACAAATAAATGAGAAATAGATGATAGAAGAGAATGAAGGACACAAGAGACGACATAGAGCCGACTTACCTCTCTCTCCACCGTCTGCAACTGTCACATGGAATGTTGGCTCCGCAGCTCCTTACACAATGTGTGTGATGTCATAATGCAGGGGGCGGAGCCAGAAACCACAACATTCCATGACATCATCAGCAGGAGCAGCAGTTGTTATTTAAAGAGACCAGAGCAGGCCGTGCAACCAATTCATTGCCATATAAATGAAATGGACTCTAATTATCCGCCTTGACATCTTAAAACTTTTATAAAATACCACAATGTCATTATTACTATACAATGTAATTCCGGAGTAGTTTCTACTGATTTGAACAGTGATAAATCAACAATAATAACCTATATATCCCAGTATTACAGAAGATTAGATTATATGGATGGTTGGATGTAGAGGTGGACATGCTACAGTAGGATAGATGGCCAGTAAATAGAAGAGGAGACTATAGCCAATGCTACTATATAGCAGGGTTGGGCTATTAGTTTTCCCAAGGGGCTACATGAGAGACCGTAACCTATTAATTACAATTATTATTTTATATTAATAATAATTGTACAACTTAATATTGAGCAGAATAAAGTATGCTGACACCCCCTACATACCATATGAGCCCCTATACAGCTCCCCTCTATACCTCTATATACTATAAGAGCTCACACCTAGCTTCCTACATTCAGTATGAGTCCTCACATAGCCCCTCTACATATATTGCAAGAATCCACATAGCCTCTCTATATAGAGTATGAGCCCCTACATAGCCTGTCTATAGTCAATATGAGCCCTCACATAGCCCTTTGTATATAGTATGAGACCACACATAGCCCCTTATATACAGTATAAGCCAGAGGTGTATCTAGAAGTGATGAGCAAGCGTGCTTGCCATTGCTCGATACTCGATCAAGCATCGTGGTGCTTGGTTACACTCATTACTCGATCGAGTATCGCGGGTGCTCAAGCGCCATTCTCAAGTAGTTTTGGATTAGAGGCATATAGGCAGAGTTTATTGCCTTACAGTCCTTCCATAGGTATACTGCTGCTGTAAGCTAAAAACAAAAGCCCTTTTCAAGGCTACATATTTTCTTTTCCCTATTAATACCAGAAAATTTGCAAACATACATTATATACCTACTTTAAAAAAACACAAGGCGTGGGGTAAGGGACAGGAAAGTTTACGTGCTGCTGATGGTGCACGCAGGGGCTGAGGACGTGGGCCAGGTGAAACTATGCATGCTGCAGGAACACAGGAAACACTCTCATCCATGAGACGTATCTTCCTGTTCCACTTTGCAGGGGGTTGCAGGGCAACACTCTTAACCCCTTCATGACCCAGCCTATTTTGGCCTTAATGACCTGGCCATTTTTTGCAATTCTGACCAGTGTCCCTTTATGAGGTAATAACTCAGGAACGCTTCAACGGATCCTAGCGATTCTGAGATTGTTTTTTCGTGACATATTGGGCTTCATGTTAGTGGTAAATTTAGGTCGATAATTTCTGAGTTTATTCGTGAAAAAAATGGAAATTTGGCGAAAATTTTGAAAATTTCGCAATTTTCACATTTTTAATTTTTATTCTGTTAAACCAGAGAGTTATATGACACAAAATAGTTAATAAATAACATTTCCCACATGTCTACTTTACATCAGCACAATTTTGGAAACACATTTTTTTTTTGCTAGGAAGTTATAAGGGTTAAAATTTGACCAGTGATCTCATTTTTACAACAAAATTTACAAAACCATTTTTTTTAGGGACCACCTCACATTTGAAGTCAGTTTGAGGGTTCTATATGGCTGAAAATACCCAAAAGTGACACCATTCTAAAAACTGCACCCCTCAAGGTGCTCAAAACCACATTCAAGAAGTTTATTAACCCTTCAGGTGTTTCACAGCAGCAGAAGCAACATGGAAGTAAAAAATGAACATTTAACTTTTTAGTCACAAAAATGATCTTTTAGCAACAATTTTTTTATTTTCCCAAGGGTAAAAGGAGAAACTGGACCACAAAGGTTGTTGTCCAATTTGTCCTGAGTATGCTGATACCTCATATGTGGGGGTAAACCACTGTTTGGGCACCCGGCAGGGCTCGGAAGGGAAGGAGCGCCATTTGACTTTTTGAATGAAAAATTGGCTCCAATCTTTAGCGGACACCATGTCGCGTTTGGAGAGCCCCCGTGTGCCTAAACATTGGAGCTCCCCCACAAGTGACCCCATTTTGGAAACTAGACCCCCCAAGGAACTTATCTAGAAGCATAGTGAGCACTTTAAACCCCCAGGTGCTTCACAAATTGATCCATAAAAATGAAAAAGTACTTTTTTTTCACAAAAAAATTATTTTAGCCTCAATTTTTTCATTTTCACATGGGCAACAGGATAAAATGGATCCTAAAATTTGTTGGACAATTTCTCCTGAGTACACCGATACCTCACATGTGGGGGTAAACCACTCCCCTACAGCCCATAGTCACCAAACAGCCACTTGAACTGGTGGCCTTAGACCACGTGAAGCTAACTCCAAGCCGGTCAGGCTATGTCTATGCTCTGACCATTGTGGACCACTGCTCCAGATTCCTGGTAGTCGTGCCTGTCAAGGACCAGACAGCGAAGACGGCAGCCAAGGCTTTCCAACAACACTTTTGTCGATCACACGGATACCCTGAAAAGGTACTCACCGACCAAGGCCCAGCCTTTGAAGCAGAAGTGTCCCAGGAATTCTGCAACCTGTACGGATGTAAGATGATAAGAACAATGCCGTACCATCCACAGACGAGCGGTATGTGTGAGAAGATGAATCAGGTGGTAATCGACTTACTGAAAACCTTGTATTTGGAAGAGAGAAACTTATGGCCAGAGAAGTTGCCAGACATGGTAGAGCTGTACAACCATATCCCGGTGAATTCCATCAACTGAACTCCAGCTTACCTAATGAGAGAAAAGCAAATTACCTGTTGACCTTGATATGGAAGTCCTAACACCAGAAGCAACCTCCCCAGATGCAGATTGGGATACTGAGCAACAACAGAAATACCGCCAAGTACAAGAATGTGTGGAAAGAAGCTTGTCCCAGGCAAGACAAAAACAAGAAAGAAACTACAATCAATGTGCCCCTGCAATTCCCTTGTCACCAGGTGAACAAGTGCTAAAGCGAAAAAGAAGAATGCACAAACTTGATGACCAGTGGGAAGCAGAACCATATACCATCTTACCATCAAACTTTGATAACACTAAAGCGTGTCTCATAAGCAAAGATGGAGGCGAAACTCCGACTGCAGTATCAAGGGATCATCTTAAAGTGTGCCCTTACAAACTGAAAGAGAGAGAAAAAGACCCAAGCACTTCTCAACCCACGGAAGAAGAAAATAGACTCCATACCGTTCTTGGAAACTTTCCCAAGTCATGGACTCAGGTAAACCAAACAATAGTGGTTCCTGTTTTGTCTTTTCCCCAGTTGGAAATACCAGTACAGGATGTGACCCAAAATTGTCCTGAAACAGAAGAGACTTCACACCAATGGGCTCAAGCAGCAGACATCATACCAGCAGTGGAACCAGTGAATCCACCCACTGCTATCGGTGAATCTGTCATGCCCACAGTGAGCAGAAGTACTCCTAGAAGATCAGGTACACCTGTGCTACCCAAAATTCCCAGTAGTGTAGCCATAAGAGAGCACATAACACCAGTGATAGCAAGCCTAGTGAATCTGGTAAGATCACCCTCAGTGCCGGTGCTACGTAGATCAACCCATAGTACCAGAGGTCAGATCCCAGCCCGTTACAGGGACTAAAAATGTGAAATGTTAATAATTGATATTACCTGTGTAAAAATGTTTGCTCATATTTATTGGGAATTTTAGATGGACAATAGGGTAATGGATGGTGAATTGCCCAAAAACTGTCACTGTAAATAGTTGGCACCTCCAAGGTGCACCCTGGTTCTACCCACATTGCCATCATGGGTAGGGCCTTGTTTGTTCACAGACCTGAAGCAAAACCATCTGGTGTGGCTGAACACCGGGTCAGGATGTACTCCTTGTAGCCCGCCCAACCCTACGTTGGGGGTTTATGACGTGTACTGTTGTTTTTTAAACAAGGACACCCTGGTATAAGACCAGTCGTATTTATATAAATTCTGTTTTGCAAAGGGGGAGCTCTAAACCCGGTTTAAGGGGAACTTCCCTATATACATTCTGGTCTGGAGGAGGAGTTAGTTAGTCTGGTGCAGACAAGAGACAGTGAAGGAGCACAGGAGAACTTAAGAGCTAGAGGAGGGCTGCACTTGGGCCCCTCTAAGCTGAGCAGTGGGAGCCTGAGGCTGTGTGGAACTACAAGTCCCACAGCAGAACTGGAGGGCAGGAAACTAAAAGGGACTTGCCCACATAACACCTGAGGTACAGCAACAACTGGAGCCCGGAGTCACATTGTACGCAGACCCCAAGGGAATGGCTCAAGTTACCTACCGTGCTGGTACTGTCCCAGGACAGGAGAGAAAGAGAACCTTGTTAGACAACCACAGGCAGCAAGGGACTAGAAAGCAGCGCAGAGTGTAAGGCTTCCAAACTGACCTGGTAAAGGGATTCCCAATTGTTTTCAGGCTGCCTGGACGCAATCACCACCTGTTGCCGGTACCCTGGACTGAGGCTGTCTACATCAGTAAACCAGGTAAAGACTGCAACCCTGTGTCTTCCATTTATTTGCCGGCATTCACCATTCTTGCCATACACATCGGGAGCTCAGGGGATCCTGCTTCACAAGTGGGAAGCAAAGCCATCTTTGCTGCAGCACCATCGCCCCAGAGGACACCTTTAGGCGGCGTCTGTCACCTCTGACCGAGAACCACAGGTGGCGTCACGAACACAAACTTTATTCAAAACCCCTTTAAAGACATTTCCCCTTTTACTTGGATGCCCAGGGTCACGAACCAGGTGGCTGCCACCGTGACCACCCCTTTAATTGTGACCGGACCCGGTACTGAGTATCCGCAGGCCCTGGACGGCGACTCAGATAGGGCTGAATGTGAGTAAATTTGGGTACCATTCATTCCATAGGTTCTGGAGACACAGATGACTGTGGTGAGTGCTCCACTCGAGCTCTCCCACAATCATATTACACAAGGGAAATAAGTTTACTGCAGGCGTGTAAGTGACCTTCTACAGCTGTCAGAAATAGAGGGGGGTCCTGTTTTGGATAATAAACCAACATGATCACAGCTGTTCCAAATTAAAAGAAAATTAGTTTATTACAATAAGAGTTTGTTCACATAACCTTATAATATGGCCTAGAACTATCAGGTGTCTTATCAGATAGCACTAGGCCCAATGTTATACCACGGGGCAGAGCAGATCTGAAATTTTTTTTCTCATACTAAATCGGCATGTGAAAAAAATATCACAGCAACTGGCCACCTCCTGATGGTCACCATCAAGAATGTCTGTGAAGTGACCAGATTAAGGCCATCATCATTCTTCAGCTGGACGTGGCTCTTCTTTAGTACATGATGTTCACGAAGGAGTTACAAAAGCTTTCTTTTACAAAGCAGATATTCTATTTATTGATCAAATTGTTTTTATTGAAAATGTTCTAATTATTATACAAAATGGAGTTAAACAACATGAAGGAATAGAAAAGGAAAAATATGGGGAGACAAGGGAAAATAAAAGAGAAAGGGAGATGGAACTATCGCAAAGCAATAACAGTTATTCTATCTCTGATACATGTACCAAGAGATATTAAGGTCAAGGGTAAGACAATGGAATTATCATTTCTTTCACACTATCTCACCACCTTGATAGTTTAATTGTCACATATTATGTAAGCTAGCTAACTATGTTCCTGATCAGGGCTGCCAAAAGGCATTTCAGGACCCCATAATGGCAACATTTTCGGGCTCCCTTGAGACTCCTTCCAGGCTTCACCCCAGTTCTGCCTCCACCCAAGCCCCGCCTACACCCCTCAAACTTTCCACAGTCCCACCACCCACTCTTGGAAAAACTCTTCTGCCCCATCCTCACCAATCACATAGTAACAGTTCCCATGGAACCATATCACATATCCATCAGCTTTTGTTTTGACCAACAGATTTTTTAAGCCTGCCACCACGACAAGGTAGACTCTTTTGGCAGGGCCCTACTCTACTCTAACGTATTAACCATTTCTTAAAATATCCAATAATCTTTTTAGGTATATTTTTATTTATTTTTCTTTAAGGGAATGTGTCTTATACATTTTTTTAAACTAATTGAAATCAGATTGTGATAATCTTTTGTATAATCTGTATTTCTGATTGCAGATTATTGTATTCTGTTTCCTGTACATTTATGGAAGCTGCTATCTTGGCTGTTTGGGGATTTGGACATTGTACATACACATGTGTATATATATCATAAAACATTATAGGGGACTCTATTTCATTGGGAGAGATTTCTATTCATGTTCTCATGTTTAGTGACATGCAGATGTCATTGTGCAGGAAGGGGGAAGAGGTGAGCTGTGACACTACCTACTGTGAATGGTGGATTCTGTCATCTCTCATTGTAATCCTGCTTGTTATGATAATGAGGTGACTGCTAATAAGGGATCTCTTCTGGACATGCCAGTCTATTAGAAAAGTCATTTCTGTTTATTATTTTATTGTATAGGGGGTGACATACTTTAAAGTAAAACTTGCAAAACTTTAAACTATAATTAAAAGGATTGACCGTGTTCTGGTTATTGTTGGTGAATGTGTTTGAGATGATAGGGCTCTTACTAATATGGCATTTCTTGAATTTCAGCAGCAAATATGAAATATGGTAAATAGAAATATAGACTATGCTGAATTTCTGCACTAAATGCCTTTTAATCACCTCATATACTTGTAGATTGTGAGCCCTCACGGGCAGGGTCCTCTGTCCTCCTGTACCTGTCGTGACTTGTATGGTTTGACATTATTTTGCTTGTTTTTATTATGTATACCCCTCCTCACATGTAAAGCGCCATGGAATAAATGGCGCTATAATAAAAAAATAATAATAATATACGCATTGGTTAATAATAACCAGAGAGTTGCCAGTGCCCAAAACATAAAAGCTTCATAACACATTCCCACTAAATATTTTGCTAACTAAATCTACTTTCATAAGAGTCATTTAGTTAAATCCTTTGGTCAATTACATAAAGTGCAAAATTACAGTGCCAATAAGAAAAGAGAAAAGAAACAAAGAAAGCAGACAAAACAAACAAAACAAAGACAGTGCATAAAACCAATCAACACAATGAAAATAAGGTCATTTTGTGAGATCAGAAAAACATAATATAAAAACAACAAAGAGTATTGTTCACAATGCAAGGAACTGAACCATGTCCGACCCCCTCTTTGTTTCTGCTCACCGGGCACCATACACTCGTAAGGGCAGTAATGCCCTGATGGCGGCCCTGTTCCTATCGTGAAATTACACTTGTTGACAACCTAGACTTCATGAAGCATGTAGATAGTCTGCATAGATCATGGGATATCAGACATCTATTCCTGGTTAACTATAGTTGACATTTCATCTAAGTACTCACTCAGTCTTTATTTAAGGGAAACTGTCATCCCCTGGGACATATATGACCTATTAATATGGGCACACAGGTAATAGGTACTAGTCCTACCTGTATGCCTCATATTAAAGGTCTTGCTGTGGAGAATTGTTATATTCTGTCCTTATGTTAATGATTTCTTCCAGGCTCTCGGGCGTTCGTTGCCTAGAAGAAATCCCTGCCCTCTGTCCTCATTACAATACTACTCTGCTCCCATCGTTGTCAGTTATGTCTCCGGAATCCTGCGCCCTGCACCTTATCATACCTTTTGTATGAGAAAGCTCTGCAATTAATACTATCCCATAGCTCTATTCCTAAAGGAAATGAATGGGTAGACCTATCCCATAGCCCTATTCCTAAAGGAAATGAACGGGTAGAGCTATCCGATAGCGCTATTCCTCAATGTTCCTGAGCGTAAGCTATTTCACATGGTTGAGCGCACTTGGGATCTTGTTGTGAAATTGGATTTTGGGCTCCCCCGGTGGCCACTGGTGGAATTGAACTGGTGTGCATCATCCTCTCTGTTCACCTGTTTCCATCAGGATGTGGGAGTCGCTATTTAGCCTTGCTCCTCTGTCACTTCCATGCCGGTCAACATTGTAATCAGAAGCCTTTCTGTGCATGTTCCTGCTGCTAGACAACTCCCAGCTAAGTTGGACTTTAGTCCTTGTTTGTTTTTGCATTTTGTTCCAGTTCACAGCTGTAGTTTCGTTTCTGTGTCTGGAAAGCTCTTGTGATCTGAAATTGCCACTCTGATGTTATGAGTTAATACTAGAGTCTTAAAGTAATTTCAGGATGGTGTTTTGATAGGGTTTACAGCTGACCATGAAAGTGCCCTTTCTGTCTTCCTGCTATCTAGTAAGCGGACCTCAATTTTGCTAAACCTATTTTCATACTACGTTTGTCATTTCATCTAAAATCACCGCCAATATTTGTGGGGGCCTCTGTCTGCCTTTCGGGGAAATTTCTCTAGAGGTGAGCCAGGACTATATTTTCCTCTGCCAGGATTAGTTAGTCCTCCGGCCGGCGCTGGGCGTCTAGGGATAAAACGCAGGCTACGCTACCCGGCTACTGTTAGTTGTGTGACAGGTTTAGTTCATGGTCAGATTAGTTTCCATCCTTCCAAGAGCTAGTTCTTATGTTTGCTGGGCTATGTTCTCTTGCCATTGAGAACCATAACTGTTTGACCGGCCTAAAGGGTTAAATTACAGAGAAAGGAGAGAAAAGAGAAGTCTGCTGAAGATTTTTTTTTTTTTTTTTTTTTTTCCTTCAGTTCTGAGTGTGCTTGTAATTGAATCTCTTGCAAGTCTGCCTATATTGCAGCCTTTCTCTCTCTCTCTCCTTCTAATCCTGGAATGGCTCTGTGTTCACCTGTTTAAAATGGATATTCAGAGTTTAGCTGCAGGTTTGAATAATCTCACCACGAAAGTTCAAAATTTACAAGATTTTGTTGTTCATGTTCCTATATCTGAACCTAGAATTCCTTTGCCTGAATTTTTCTCGGGGAATAGATCTTGCTTTCAAAATTTCAAAAATAATTGCAAGTTGTTTTTGTCCCTGAAATCTCGCTCTGCTGGAGATCCTGCTCAGCAGGTCAGGATTGTGATTTCCTTGCTCCGGGGCGACCCTCAGGATTGGGCTTTTGCATTGGCTCCAGGGGATCCTGCGTTGCTCAATGTGGATGCGTTTTTTCTGGCCTTGGGGTTGCTTTATGAGGAACCTCAGTTGGAACTTCAGGCGGAAAAGGCCTTGATGTCCCTATCTCAGGGGCAAGACGAAGCTGAAATATACTGCCAGAAATTCCGTAAATGGGCTGTGCTTACTCAGTGGAATGAGTGCGCCCTGGCGGCGAATTTCAGAGAGGGTCTCTCTGATGCCATTAAGGATGTTATGGTGGGGTTCCCTGTGCCTGCGGGTCTGAATGAGTCCATGACAATGGCTATCCAGATCGATAGGCGTCTGCGGGAGCGCAAACCTGTGCACCATTTGGCGGTGTCTACTGAGAAGACGCCAGAGAATATGCAATGTGATAGAATTCTGTCCAGAAGTGAACGGCAGAATTTTAGACGAAAAAATGGGTTGTGCTTCTATTGCGGTGATTCAACTCATGTTATATCAGCATGCTCTAAGCGTACTAAGAAGCTTGATAAGTCTGTTTCAATTGGCACTTTACAGTCTAAGTTTATTCTATCTGTGACCCTGATTTGTTCTTTATCATCTATTACCGCGGATGCCTATGTCGACTCTGGCGCCGCTTTGAGTCTTATGGATTGGTCCTTTGCCAAACGCTGTGGGTATGATTTGGAGCCTCTTGAAACTCCTATACCCCTGAAGGGGATTGACTCCACCCCATTGGCTAGCAATAAACCACAATACTGGACACAAGTAACTATACGGATTAATCCGGATCACCAGGAGATTATTCGCTTTCTTGTGCTGTATAACCTACATGATGTGTTGGTGCTTGGATTGCCATGGCTGCAATCTCATAACCCAGTCCTTGACTGGAAAGCTATGTCTGTGTTAAGCTGGGGATGTAAGGGGACGCATGGGGACGTACCTGTGGTTTCCATTTCATCATCTATTCCCTCTGAGATTCCTGAATTCTTGACTGAATATCGTGACGTTTTTGAAGAACCTAAGCTTGGTTCATTACCTCCGCACCGGGAGTGCGATTGTGCCATAGATTTGATTCCGGGTAGTAAATACCCTAAGGGTCGTTTATTTAATCTGTCTGTGCCCGAACATGCTGCTATGCGAGAATATATAAAGGAGTCCTTGGAAAAGGGACATATTCGTCCTTCGTCATCTCCCTTAGGAGCCGGTTTATTCTTTGTGGCTAAGAAAGATGGCTCTTTGAGGCCGTGCATTGATTATCGGCTTTTGAATAAAATCACGGTTAAATATCAATATCCGTTGCCACTGCTGACTGATTTGTTTGCTCGCATAAAGGGGGCCAAGTGGTTCTCTAAGATAGATCTCCGTGGGGCGTATAATTTGGTGCGAATTAAGCAGGGGGATGAGTGGAAAACCGCATTTAATACGCCCGAGGGCCACTTTGAGTATTTGGTGATGCCTTTTGGTCTTTCAAATGCCCCTTCAGTCTTTCAGTCCTTTATGCATGACATTTTCCGTGATTATTTGGATAAATTTATGATTGTGTATCTGGATGATATTTTGATTTTTTCGGATGACTGGGACTCTCATGTCCAGCAGGTCAGGAGGGTTTTTCAGGTTTTGCGGTCTAATTCCTTGTGTGTGAAGGGTTCTAAGTGCGTTTTTGGGGTTCAGAAGATTTCCTTTTTGGGATATATTTTTTCCCCCTCTTCCATCGAGATGGATCCTGTCAAGGTTCAGGCTATTTGTGATTGGACGCAACCCTCTTCTCTTAAGAGTCTTCAGAAATTTTTGGGCTTTGCTAACTTTTATCGTCGATTTATTGCTGGTTTTTCTGATGTTGTTAAACCATTGACTGATTTGACTAAGAAGGGTGCTGATGTTGCTGATTGGTCCCCTGCTGCTGTGGAGGCCTTTCGGGAGCTTAAGCGCCGCTTTTCTTCCGCCCCTGTGTTGCGTCAGCCTGATGTTGCTCTTCCTTTTCAGGTTGAGGTCGACGCTTCTGAAATCGGAGCTGGGGCGGTTTTGTCGCAGAGAAGTTCCGATTGCTCCGTGATGAGACCTTGTGCTTTTTTCTCGCGTAAATTTTCGCCCGCCGAGCGGAATTATGATATTGGGAATCGGGAGCTTTTGGCCATGAAGTGGGCTTTTGAGGAGTGGCGTCATTGGCTTGAGGGGGCTAGACATCAGGTGGTGGTATTGACTGACCACAAGAATCTAATTTATCTTGAGTCCGCCAGACGCCTGAATCCTAGACAGGCGCGCTGGTCGTTGTTTTTCTCTCGGTTTAATTTTGTGGTGTCCTACCTGCCGGGTTCTAAGAATGTTAAGGCGGATGCCCTTTCTAGGAGTTTTGAGCCTGACTCCCCTGGTAATTCTGAACCTACAGGTATCCTTAAGGATGGAGTGATATTGTCTGCCGTTTCTCCAGACCTGCGGCGGGCCTTGCAGGAGTTTCAGGCGGATAGACCTGATCGTTGCCCACCTGGTAGACTGTTTGTTCCTGATGATTGGACCAGTAAAGTCATTTCTGAGGTTCATTCTTCTGCGTTGGCAGGTCATCCTGGAATCTTTGGTACCAGGGATTTGGTGGCAAGGTCTTTCTGGTGGCCTTCCCTGTCTCGAGATGTGCGAGGCTTCGTGCAGTCTTGTGACGTTTGTGCTCGGGCCAAGCCTTGTTGTTCTCGGGCTAGTGGATTGTTGTTGCCCTTGCCTATTCCGAAGAGACCCTGGACGCACATCTCGATGGATTTTATTTCGGATCTTCCTGTTTCTCAGAAGATGTCTGTCATCTGGGTGGTGTGTGATCGTTTCTCTAAGATGGTCCATTTGGTTCCCCTGCCTAAGTTGCCTTCTTCTTCCGAGTTGGTTCCTCTGTTTTTTCAAAATGTGGTCCGTTTGCATGGTATTCCAGAGAATATCGTTTCTGACAGAGGTACCCAATTCGTGTCTAGATTTTGGCGAGCATTCTGTGCTAGGATGGGCATAGATTTGTCTTTCTCGTCTGCTTTCCATCCTCAGACTAATGGCCAGACCGAGCGGACGAATCAGACCTTGGAGACATATTTGAGGTGTTTTGTGTCTGCAGATCAGGATGATTGGGTTGCTTTTTTGCCTTTAGCGGAGTTTGCCCTCAATAATCGGGCCAGCTCTGCCGCCTTGGTGTCTCCCTTTTTCTGTAATTCGGGGTTTCATCCTCGATTTTCTTCTGGTCAGGTGGAATCTTCGGATTGTCCTGGAGTGGATGCTGTGGTGGAGAGGATGCATCAGATTTGGGGGCAGGTAGTGGACAATTTGAAGTTGTCCCAGGAGAAGACTCAGCTTTTTGCCAACCGCCGGCGTCGGGTTGGTCCTCGGCTTTGTGTTGGGGACTTGGTGTGGTTGTCTTCTCGTTTTGTCCCTATGAGGGTTTCTTCTCCCAAGTTTAAGCCTCGGTTTATCGGCCCGTACAAGATATTGGAGATTCTTAACCCTGTGTCCTTCCGTTTGGACCTCCCTGCATCTTTTTCTATTCATAATGTTTTTCATCGGTCATTATTGCGCAGGTATGAGGTACCGGTTGTGCCTTCCGTTGAGCCTCCTGCTCCGGTGTTGGTTGAGGGCGAGTTGGAGTACGTTGTGGAAAAAATCTTGGACTCCCGTGTTTCCAGACGGAAACTCCAGTATCTGGTCAAATGGAAGGGATACGGTCAGGAGGATAATTCTTGGGTGACTGCCTCTGATGTTCATGCCTCCGATTTGGTCCGTGCCTTTCATAGGGCTCATCCTGATCGCCCTGGTGGTTCTGGTGAGGGTTCGGTGCCCCCTCCTTGAGGGGGGGGTACTGTTGTGAAATTGGATTTTGGGCTCCCCCGGTGGCCACTGGTGGAATTGAACTGGTGTGCATCATCCTCTCTGTTCACCTGTTTCCATCAGGATGTGGGAGTCGCTATTTAGCCTTGCTCCTCTGTCACTTCCATGCCGGTCAACATTGTAATCAGAAGCCTTTCTGTGCATGTTCCTGCTGCTAGACAACTCCCAGCTAAGTTGGACTTTAGTCCTTGTTTGTTTTTGCATTTTGTTCCAGTTCACTGCTGTAGTTTCGTTTCTGTGTCTGGAAAGCTCTTGTGATCTGAAATTGCCACTCTGATGTTATGAGTTAATACTAGAGTCTTAAAGTAATTTCAGGATGGTGTTTTGATAGGGTTTACAGCTGACCATGAAAGTGCCCTTTCTGTCTTCCTGCTATCTAGTAAGCGGACCTCAATTTTGCTAAACCTATTTTCATACTACGTTTGTCATTTCATCTAAAATCACCGCCAATATTTGTGGGGGCCTCTGTCTGCCTTTCGGGGAAATTTCTCTAGAGGTGAGCCAGGACTATATTTTCCTCTGCCAGGATTAGTTAGTCCTCCGGCCGGCGCTGGGCGTCTAGGGATAAAACGCAGGCTACGCTACCCGGCTACTGTTAGTTGTGTGACAGGTTTAGTTCATGGTCAGATTAGTTTCCATCCTTCCAAGAGCTAGTTCTTATGTTTGCTGGGCTATGTTCTCTTGCCATTGAGAACCATAACAGGATCTGCCCCGAAGGCCCTGCCCATGCCCAATGTTTGGTCCGTAGACCGCGGCTAGGAGTTAGTCCCGCTTTTGTGTACAACATTTTTTGGCTTTTACAATTGTTAAAAAGCTTAAAAAAGACTTCTTTGTACACACAGTTGACAGTAAACCATTTGTCAACGTTAGGAATAAGTTTACCTTGCTTCTGTGTCTCAAATATTTTGACCCTTATTTGTTGGCTTTTCCTTCCCCTGGAGAAAGCCACATATAACTGCCCATGTGAAAACACTGGGAGAGGTAAATAAATTCCTACAATATCCAAAGACTGTCCCTGAGATTTATTGATCGTCATTGTAAAAGCCAACATGACAGGAAACTGATGCCGTCGCATCTAGATTGGCAAGATTTTATATTTGGAAATCAGGTCAATTCTTGGTATAAGAACTGTCTGACCCTTTACTTTTCCATTTAAAGCAACGGCATGAATAACGTTTGCTTTTAAGCTTTTCACATAAAGCCTTGTGCCATTACAAAGGCCATGCTTTCTGTTAAGATTACGCAGGAGCATAATTACAGCTCCTGGTTTCAGCTTTAGTTCATGAGGAGGCATCCCAGTGGGATTCAAAGAGTTAAGAAACTCTACAGGGTAATCTGTGAGAATTACACCATTCTCTTCCGCAATTGTGACGACGGAGCGATATGTTGAGTGTTCACCTTGAACTTGACTAAGAATTTTGTCGTTCAAGACCTGAACGTCATCATTCAATGGCGTAAGAATTGCTTTATTGGCAATTGCTTCTACCGTTGCATCTGTAATCTCAATTGACTTGCCAAAAATAGCTGTAATTAAATCACCCTCTTCAATAAAAGAATTCGGGATTTCAATTGTGTTTTCTGGTAGACCATATACATTTGACAACCCTCCATTGCCAAGTTTCAGTAACCATGAGTTGTACTCAACTTCTTCCTGAGACGTTCTCATATTCTGTTGTAGCTGGAACCATGAAAACTGATTCCAGGATTTTGAGTATTTAATGGTGGACTGTACAATTTGGGCACTTTTTCCACCTTCCACTACTGGTAGGGTTTGTCGAAAGTCACCACCGTTTATGAAAACTTTTCCACCAAATGGTCTTTTTTTTCCACATATTTCTTGGAACAAATTATCCACAGCGTTCATATTAAAACAGGGAGTCATTGTTACTTCGTCCCAAATAACAACAGATGACTCCCTAAGCTCCTTTGCTTGAAGTGAGGTTGGCTTAATTTTTGACACTGTGGTCTCATTTGTTGTAATTCCAAGGCCAAACTTGGAATGGTAGGTGCTACCCTTTTGTAGTAATGTAGCCGCCAATCCAGTGGAGGCTACTGAGCAAATAGACTTCTTTTCTGCTTGTAGTGTCTTGTGCAAGCAGTTGTACAAAAATGTCTTCCCACTGCCTCCTGGGCCATCCAGAAAAAAAAGGTGTGAGCTAGTGTCATCTGGCTGTGATGCAGCATTGACTGCTGAGCACCTAAAGCTGATTTCTGAGCTTCATTACGCATAGCTTTCAATAGCTCAGCCTCCTGCTTTATTACAGCATAATTCAGTTGGTCCAGTATTTCATCTGGAACATTTACTGGAGTTGGCAATCCGTAGTCAGCACAGGACTTTTTATTGCTTAAGAGCACTTCATTAATATCACGAAGAGCCAGTTGCTCAGCAATTTCTCGAGTATAACGCCTGGTGTAATCCTCCATAAATTCGGTTTGATATTTTTGCCATAATGCCAATGGTTTAGCTGGTTCACTATATACACAAAGTATAGCTAATAATTTGCGAAGTTGGTAGGGCATTTGGAAAGCGATTGCATCTGTTATACCATCTTCCCATTGGAAATCGTCTTCCAAAACATGAAGATCAATGCACGCATTTTTATACGTGTCATGTACGACTCCATTGACAGTCCTTAAGTCAGCATAAGACTTTGCTCCTCTTACGTGAAGTAAAAGGTGTCTTTGGTAATACAGCTCACCATCTGTTAAAGAGACTGTATACATTCGGGCAATTGTTTTCCCAAATTGAGCCCGTCGTTTTTTCAATCCTTCTGGTATAGCTTTTCTGTCCAAGACATAGTGTTTAGGGATTTCACTGTACAAATACTGACGGGCAGAAGCGCCAACTCTGTTTAGTTCAAAATAAGCTTGCAGGGCAGAGGCTATTGAGTCCGAAATAACCATATCCACATTACCATCTTCGAAAAACACTTGCTGCATGTTTTCAAGGTGAACAGCAAGCCTTTTAATGGTATGTGAAGCATCATGCATTTTATTTTTTCTGATTCTCCACATACCCTCAGGGGTGCTTATATACCGCTTATATTCCAGTTTAATGTATAAAACTTGATATTGGTACAGTCATGTCCTTTGTATACATATTTGAAAAGATATTTAACGCTTTTTATTGAAGTACATATCTCAACATTGATATGGCAGTTGTACTTGAGTAATAAATAGGGATTGTATGGAACTACCCATCTATTGTCGATTTCTCGCGTTCCTCGTCTGGTTTTCCCAGTATTGCGTCGACGGTACTGTGGGTAACCATCAACATTGGGGTTTGTCTCTGCATTAAATTACTTTGGGAATTTTTTGGCGCATTGAGCATCTGTCATACATATAGCACCAGATTGATCTTCACCACATGGGCCATGAATCATGTGCTTCATCACTGCCTCATGCAGTTTTGGATTTGCTGTCTCATTTTGGATTTCATCAGAGACCAATTTGTCAATTGTTTCTTTGTCCCTCGGATTATCTTCCTCTCCGAGGATTAAGAGCATGTGAGCGTGTGGTAGTTCACACTTTTGAAATTCTATTACATGCACATAGGCAACTACACGGCCAAAAATGTGTTTTTTCAAAATCTCGTTAAGCACTGCTTGGAGTTTGATTTTAAATACTCATGCAACCAAATCTGGTCTGAACTCTGGCCTTTGCCAAGGTTCTAAGATTTCAGTCATTTCTTTCCACTTTGGGTTACAGGTCATCGCAGCAAAAAGTTCTGGATTTCCGAATTTTCGAACAATTGTCATGACGTCTTGGTAATTTTGTTGCATAGCTCTTGGGCTTCCAATGAAAGTGGACAGTAAAATTACTGGTGTCCCAGCTTTTAGCCCTTGGTGTAATGCTGCATTATGGATGTGATCCATAACGCCAGCATAACTGTTGAAGCGTAATGCCTTTTGATTTTGTTTTATATATTCGATCCTGTCGGATTCAATTTTGACGTAACTGTCAATGATAAATTGTTGTGTCAACTTCCGAGCATTTAAAAGGGGATTGAACTTGTCACGAATGGCAAGCCTGTATGAATAGTACTGCAACAGGGTAATTTTTTCTTGTCGATCTTGATCCACTGGTATGGATGGTAGATGAATGTCACCAATTCCTTGATGTTGAACACTTAGGGCAATTGGAGTTGTCAGACCCATATGGGAATAGAAGTGGATATGTCATTGCATCACACTTTCTGTGAAGAAAGCTGATTTGAACAGTTTGGTTTTGACTTTTGAGGTGAACTCAGATGTCCCTATTAAATGGGGGTTCACTTATTGCATTTTGATAAATTATAGCTACTTCATTGCACCTTGGTGCATTGTAGCTCCTCTGGTCATCATTGTAGTCATTTATAATTGACATTGTTATTTTGAGTGGATCGTGATTTTCTAATTCAGCAATCCTCTCTTCCTCTATTTCAAATTCCCTCATAATTGTGAAGGCGCTTGCAAATGGGTTAATTGCTTTCATTTTCTCTCCAAGAGATGATAGCAGTGCTGGGAGGCACTTTTTATTTCCTTGACTTCTTGTACTTATTGCTTCTTCACTGTCCAAGATATAAATCTGGGCAAACTTGGGAGTACTACCCACAGCGGGATGCAATGGGGCAGTTCTGTGGTAAATTTGTCCATGAATTCGAAAACAGTATGGACCATGCCAAGGAGGTGGCGCTACTTGTGCTCCCATTGATGCCAAAGCAAGCGAGCTATTGTATTGCCTTATATTAGCCATAAAGTTATTGGAGTGCTGATGCTCTCCTTTCATCAACTAGACTAATTGATCATCCATACAAATGGGACATAATTGGATGCGCCCTCTCTTGCAGCAGGAAGGGAATGTTTTGTCCTGCGCCATTTTATCTTTGAAATTTTTAGATTGGCAGAACTGACTTCGAAATGTCAGTTCGCCAGTATAGTGCTCTTCAATACGTGTCTCATCAATTTGATTGAGAAGTCCTCTAGCAGCAAATGTAACTTGCCGTCGTTGAGTGGCTCTTGCATTTTGGACACGTATTCTATCTTGTTCTCTTTTTTGTGAAATATGTGTATCACTTTGTGCATTGCGTGTGGCTCATTGTCGTGCAGCATTAGGTGCTCTACGTGATTCAGTTAGTTCATTAGTTTCTCTTGCTCTGGCCGCCCTCTGTCTGGCTGCATCAGCAATTCTTCAACAATTTCGTGCGTCTTCTGTTTCATTAAGATGCAGGTTACGCATCAGTATGCGATTCGCTTCTCTACGTGCAGCAGCGTGCTCAATTTGATCCATCTTTGCAATGTTGCCTCAC
Source organism: Ranitomeya variabilis (assembly GCF_051348905.1). Taxonomy (NCBI): domain Eukaryota; kingdom Metazoa; phylum Chordata; class Amphibia; order Anura; family Dendrobatidae; genus Ranitomeya; species Ranitomeya variabilis. The sequence goes on along the minus strand of NC_135232.1, from coordinate 52,645,594 downwards.
ACTGTTGCCACAGTGTTGCCTCACAGTGTTGCCTAACAATGTTGCCTCACAATGTTGCCTCACAGTGTTGCCTCACAGTGCTGCCTCACAGGCTAACATTCAAAAAAGGCTTATGCCTTAACTCGCCTCAAGGGAGATCTCCTCTCCTTAGGTATCCATGGTTACGCCCACGCAGTTATCAGCTAGTGGTAGTAACTATGGATACCTAAGTTACTGTTCAGCTGTGGATGACTCATTGTGCACAGACACACGGACACGTACAAATTAGGTATATTGTTAAAGACAGAATATAACATTTCTCTACAACAATACCATTAATATGAGGCATACAGGTAGGACTAGTACCTATTATATATAGGTAGGACTAGTTTAACATTTCTATTACATGTATGCCCATATTAATAGGTCATATACGTCTACGGGGGTAAAAGATTCCCTATAAAGCATAAACACACATATATTAGCATATGTCTATCTATCTAATAGGATGACGACAGCTGTCCAGACCTGCATCCCACCACAAGAAACACTCTGAAGAAATCCCTGGAAAGAGTGCTACTCAAACTGTTGGGGTGCAGCTGTGGGACCCTATATTCAGAGATGATGTCCTCCATCCAAGTCTCAAAAAGCTGAAAGGGTCTTCAGGAGAGGTGGATAGTCGAGCTAGGCTATCAGACGGTCACCTCTGTAGCTGTAGTGTCATCTTTCCTATGGTTCCATTCAGGGATGGACAGGGGCAGACATGTTATTGGTGCAACTGATGCAACTGCACATTGGCCAAGAGGTAAGGGGACCCATTTCCACCTTCAAAGCAGATGAAATTGTGCGTTATGATGAGTTATTGGGCTGATCATTAGCATAAAGACAGAATAAAACATTTCTCCACAACAAAACCATTAATATGAGGCATACAGGTAGGACTAGCTTAACATTTATATTTCCTGTATGCCCATATTAATAGGTCATGTACGTCTAGGGTGATAAAAGATTCCCTATAACGCATAAACACACATATATTAATTCTTATCTATCTAATAGGATAACGACAGCTGTCCAGACCTGCATCCCACCACAAGAAACACTCCGGAGTAATCCCTGGAGAATGCTATCATCCTCAGTGACACAGTGAGGGCCTATGCACCCCCCTTCTGCTCTCAGGCTATTTACTCATCTAAGAGTGCTGCTCAAATTGTTGGGGTGCAGCTGTGGAACCCTATTTTCAGGGATGAAGTCCTCCACCCAAGTCTCAAAAAGCTGAAAGGGTCTTCAGGAGAGGTGGGTAGTCGAGCTAGGAGCTAGGCTATCAGACGGTCACCTCTGTAGCTGTAGTGTCATCTTTCCTATGGTTCCATTCAGGGGCAGACAGGGGCTGACATGTTATGGGTGCAACTTGTGCAACTGCACACAGGCCAAGAGGTAAGGGGACCCATTTCCACCTCCAAAGCAGATGAAATTGTGCATTATGATGAGTTATTGGGCTGCAAAGGGTCAATAATTGTTCATGCACAGTGTCCCTCTTCTGTCTGTGTCTTCCAGTGGCTCCAATGTATAATTAATTTCCTGCAATGAGAATCACATCACATTAATAATTTCCAGGCCATCAAGCTGAATACAATCAGTCCTATCACTACCACTATGGGCTTTTATAAAATGAAAGTAAATTGTTTAACCCAACTCTGATAGACCCCATCCAGAAAAAAGGATTCCATCCGTCCTTGGATATATCTCTAGGTTTTTGCTGGAGCTCCTTTACTTTATCCATGTTTCTCTATTGAATCATGTGCATCTTCAATGTAGGAGCAGCATTCCTCACCTATAACAGCACAAGTGCCCCTTCAATTGCTAACAGGCAGTCAAGAGCCATTCTCTTCTGAAGAGCTACCATCCTCATTCATTGACATCACAAGTAGAAGCTAATGGGGGTGAAACCAACAACCAAAACATTTGGTGACATAAGAAGTAGTAGCTTATGGGCAGGGCCGTATTTAGAGTTTCTGCTGCCCTAGGCACTTTTAGTGCTGCCCCCCCCCCCCCCATCGGTGAGTATGACACTAATGGCAGGGACTTTGGCAAGAATCGCTGATGTGAAAGTCGCCTTTTGCAGCAGATGGGGCAGTTTTTCTGCATCTGCCACGTAATGGATCACTTACGGCAACACTGCGGTCGGCCTCATTCATTCCCTATGGTATCTGCGGCACTTGCCATGATCTGGCAAATGTGGTACCATACCTCCCAACTTTTGAAGAAGGGTAGGAGGCACAAAGTGTGCGGCGCGCTAGGCACGCCGCGGCAAATTTTAGGCCACGCCTCTGACCACACCCATTTCACAACTAGTCACACCCATATCCACGTCCCAACTACAGCCATATTAGCACTGCTGATCACAATGTTTTATATACAATAATTATAAACGAAAAAATATGGCCACACAGTGCTCCATACTGTATAATGGCCACACATGATGCTCCATACTGTATAATGGCCACACATGATGCTCCATACTGTATAATGGCCACACATGATGCTCCATACTGTATAATGATCCCACATGATGCTCAATACTGTATAACGGCCACACATGATGCTCCATACTGTATAATGGCCACACACAGTTCTCCATGATACTGTATAATGACCCCCCTCCTGTATGCATGGCTCACACACCCCCCTGTATGCATGGCTCATATTCACACACACCCCTGTATGCATGGCTCATATTCACCCCCCCTGTATGCATGGCTCATTCACCCCCCCCCCTGTATGCATGGCTCATATTCACCCCCCCCTGTATGCATGGCTCATATTCACCCCCCCCTGTATGCATGGCTCATATTCACCCCCCCCCTGTATGCATGGCTCATATTCACCCCCCCCTGTATGCATGGCTCATATTCACCCCCCCCTGTATGCATGGCTCATTCACCCCCCCCCTGTATGCATGGCTCATATTCACCCCCCCCTGTATGCATGGCCCATATTCACCCCCCCCCTGTATGCATGGCTCATATTCACCCCCCCCTGTATGCATGGCTCATATTCACCCCCCCCCCCTGTATGCATGGCTCATATTTACCCCCCCCCTGTATGCATGGCTCATATTCACCCCCCCCTGTATGCATGGCTCATATTCACCCCCCCCCTGTATGCATGGCCCATATTCACCCCCCCCTGTATGCATGGCTCATATTCACCCCCCCCCCCTGTATGCATGGCTCATATTCACCCCCCCCTGTATGCATGGCTCATATTCACCCCCCCCCCTGTATGCATGGCTGATGCCTGATGGCCCATCAGCCATGCATACAGGGGGGGGGGGTGGAATATGAGCCATGCATATGGCTCATATATTCCCCCGTAGGACCAGGTATATACCATGCCTGCAGCCCTGGCATACACAGGGGTGCCAGAGCAGGACTTGGATGGCGTGTGGGGAGTTTGCCAGTTAGCCAGACCGGGACCGCTCGGCTCTGCTACATCTGCGCAGTACTCACCTTCAGGTGCCCGTTCAAGTCGTGCGGGTCCCGGTCCGGCGTCAGCATCGGGGCAGAGGAGCGGCTGAACTCGTCCATGAAGATGCGAGCGTCAGCCTCCTCCTTCTCTAGCCCCATGCCTCCTCCGAGCTGCAGCGCGAGAAGACACTTCCTGGATGGTGCAGCTGCTCTCCACGCCCCCCCCCTCCTATCCGCCCGGAGTGAGTTGTGAGTATTGTCTTCAAGGAGGGCAGGTGGGACTCGGAGGAGGGGGGCGGGGGGCGGGAGGCGGGGGGGCGGGGCGGTCGGTCGCTTGTGACTTGGGGCTAAAAAAAAAACAAAAAAAAAAAAAAAAAACCTTGCTCAGGTGCCGCCCCCAGCAATGTCGCCGCCCTAGGCACGTGCCCTCGAGTGCCTAGTGGCAAATACGGCCCTGCTTATGGGGACAAAACTAACACCCAAACCATTCCATGAAATGACAAATAAGAACTAATGTGGGCAGAGCCAACAACCATAACATTCCGTGACATCATATGACGCATCTAATGGGGGTGGAATCAACAATCCCATCACTCTAAGACATCACAAGGAGCAGCTAATGTGGGCGGAGCCAACAACCACCACATTCCGTGACATCACAAGTAGCAGCTAATGGGTGCGGATCCAACAACCTCACTTCCATTGAAGTACATTGCCCAATAATATACTAGAGATCAAACAATAGGAATCCTACCAATGTGGGGGAATATTTGAATAGCTTTACTACATATGGAGCTAATATGTATATACATCGGTGTTGGACAAGGATTCCCCAATATTGGTTGGATTTATATTTTTGATCTGGACTGTATATTACTATATGTCTCAATAACATCCGACAATTACATAATTTTCTTCATGTTACATGTGTTCCCTTTACAGGATATAACTTTAATCTCCCAGATTTGGATGATTCTATAACAATTTATGGCCTAAAAATCGAGAAGTCGTCATGTTCCAGTTATGGCTGAGGGGATTCTCTCAATTATAACTAATCTATGGACCTGATGAGCAAGAAAGTCAGAAACCAATAAAATGTGATGGATAATCGGTAAATCATTGTCATTTCTGTACTTGAAGATAAATCCCGTCACATCCTATATATCTCTGTAGTATTGGAAGAAATGCTGTAAAATTTGGGCATCTCCTAGTATGAGGGGTTCACTATATATTTTGGGCCTGCTTATATTATATAGAATAAAGACTCCTTAATGAATAACAAATAAATGAGAAATAGATGATAGAAGAGAATGAAGGACACAAGAGACGACATAGAGCCGACTTACCTCTCTCTCCACCGTCTGCAACTGTCACATGGAATGTTGGCTCCGCAGCTCCTTACACAATGTGTGTGATGTCATAATGCAGGGGGCGGAGCCAGAAACCACAACATTCCGTGACATCATCAGCAGGAGCAGCAGTTGTTATTTAAAGAGACCAGAGCAGGCCATGCAACCAATTCATTGCCATATAAATGAAATGGACTCTAATTATCCGCCTTGACATCTTAAAACTTTTATAAAATACCACAATGTCATTATTACTATACAATGTAATTCCGGAGTAGTTTCTACTGATTTGAACAGTGATAAATCAACAATAATAACCTATATATCCCAGTATTACAGAAGATTAGATTATATGGATGGTTGGATGTAGAGGTGGACATGCTACAGTAGGATAGATGGCCAGTAAATAGAAGAGGAGACTATAGCCAATGCTACTATATAGCAGGGTTGGGCTATTAGTTTTCCCAAGGGGCTACATGAGAGACCGTAACCTATTAATTACAATTATTATTTTATATTAATAATAATTGTACAACTTAATATTGAGCAGAATAAAGTATGCTGACACCCCCTACATACCATATGAGCCCCTATACAGCTCCCCTCTATACCTCTATATACTATAAGAGCTCACACCTAGCTTCCTACATTCAGTATGAGTCCTCACATAGCCCCTCTACATATATTGCAAGAATCCACATAGCCTCTCTATATAGAGTATGAGCCCCTACATAGCCTGTCTATAGTCAATATGAGCCCTCACATAGCCCTTTGTATATAGTATGAGACCACACATAGCCCCTTATATACAGTATGAGCCAGAGGTGTATCTAAAAGTGATGAGCAAGCGTGCTTGCCACTGCTCGATACTCGATCAAGCATCGTGGTGCTTGGTTACACTCATTACTCGATCGAGTATCGCGGGTGCTCAAGCGCCATTCTCAAGTAGTTTTGGATTAGAGGCATATAGGCAGAGTTTATTGCCTTACAGTCCTTCCATAGATATACTGCTGCTGTAAGCTAAAAACAAAAGCCCTTTTCAAGGCTACATATTTTCTTTTCCCTATTAATACCAGAAAATTTGCAAACATACATTATATACCTACTTTAAAAAAACACAAGGCGTGGGGTAAGGGACAGGAAAGTTTACGTGCTGCTGATGGTGCACGCAGGGGCTGAGGACGTGGGCCAGGTGAAACTATGCATGCTGCAGGAACACAGGAAACACGATCATCCATGAGACGTATCTTCCTGTTCCACTTTGCAGGGGGTTGCAGGGCAACACTCTTAACCCCTTCATGACCCAGCCTATTTTGGCCTTAATGACCTGGCCATTTTTTGCAATTCTGACCAGTGTCCCTTTATGAGGTAATAACTCAGGAACGCTTCAACGGATCCTAGCGATTCTGAGATTGTTTTTTCGTGACATATTGGGCTTCATGTTAGTGGTAAATTTAGGTCGATAATTTCTGAGTTTATTCGTGAAAAAAATGGAAATTTGGCGAAAATTTTGAAAATTTCGCAATTTTCACATTTTTAATTTTTATTCTGTTAAACCAGAGAGTTATATGACACAAAATAGTTAATAAATAACATTTCCCACATGTCTACTTTACATCAGCACAATTTTGGAAACACATTTTTTTTTTGCTAGGAAGTTATAAGGGTTAAAATTTGACCAGTGATCTCATTTTTACAACAAAATTTACAAAACCATTTTTTTTAGGGACCACCTCACATTTGAAGTCAGTTTGAGGGTTCTATATGGCTGAAAATACCCAAAAGTGACACCATTCTAAAAACTGCACCCCTCAAGGTGCTCAAAACCACATTCAAGAAGTTTATTAACCCTTCAGGTGTTTCACAGCAGCAGAAGCAACATGGAAGTAAAAAATGAACATTTAACTTTTTAGTCACAAAAATGATCTTTTAGCAACAATTTTTTTATTTTCCCAAGGGTAAAAGGAGAAACTGGACCACAAAGGTTGTTGTCCAATTTGTCCTGAGTATGCTGATACCTCATATGTGGGGGTAAACCACTGTTTGGGCACCCGGCAGGGCTCGGAAGGGAAGGAGCGCCATTTGACTTTTTGAATGAAAAATTGGCTCCAATCTTTAGCGGACACCATGTCGCGTTTGGAGAGCCCCCGTGTGCCTAAACATTGGAGCTCCCCCACAAGTGACCCCATTTTGGAAACTAGACCCCCCAAGGAACTTATCTAGAAGCATAGTGAGCACTTTAAACCCCCAGGTGCTTCACAAATTGATCCATAAAAATGAAAAAGTACTTTTTTTTCACAAAAAAATTATTTTAGCCTCAATTTTTTCATTTTCACATGGGCAACAGGATAAAATGGATCCTAAAATTTGTTGGACAATTTCTCCTGAGTACACCGATACCTCACATGTGGGGGTAAACCACTCCCCTACAGCCCATAGTCACCAAACAGCCACTTGAACTGGTGGCCTTAGACCACGTGAAGCTAACTCCAAGCCGGTCAGGCTATGTCTATGCTCTGACCATTGTGGACCACTGCTCCAGATTCCTGGTAGTCGTGCCTGTCAAGGACCAGACAGCGAAGACGGCAGCCAAGGCTTTCCAACAACACTTTTGTCGATCACACGGATACCCTGAAAAGGTACTCACCGACCAAGGCCCAGCCTTTGAAGCAGAAGTGTCCCAGGAATTCTGCAACCTGTACGGATGTAAGATGATAAGAACAATGCCGTACCATCCACAGACGAGCGGTATGTGTGAGAAGATGAATCAGGTGGTAATCGACTTACTGAAAACCTTGTATTTGGAAGAGAGAAACTTATGGCCAGAGAAGTTGCCAGACATGGTAGAGCTGTACAACCATATCCCGGTGAATTCCATCAACTGAACTCCAGCTTACCTAATGAGAGAAAAGCAAATTACCTGTTGACCTTGATATGGAAGTCCTAACACCAGAAGCAACCTCCCCAGATGCAGATTGGGATACTGAGCAACAACAGAAATACCGCCAAGTACAAGAATGTGTGGAAAGAAGCTTGTCCCAGGCAAGACAAAAACAAGAAAGAAACTACAATCAATGTGCCCCTGCAATTCCCTTGTCACCAGGTGAACAAGTGCTAAAGCGAAAAAGAAGAATGCACAAACTTGATGACCAGTGGGAAGCAGAACCATATACCATCTTACCATCAAACTTTGATAACACTAAAGCGTGTCTCATAAGCAAAGATGGAGGCGAAACTCCGACTGCAGTATCAAGGGATCATCTTAAAGTGTGCCCTTACAAACTGAAAGAGAGAGAAAAAGACCCAAGCACTTCTCAACCCACGGAAGAAGAAAATAGAATCCATACCGTTCTTGGAAACTTTCCCAAGTCATGGACTCAGGTAAACCAAACAATAGTGGTTCCTGTTTTGTCTTTTCCCCAGTTGGAAATACCAGTACAGGATGTGACCCAAAATTGTCCTGAAACAGAAGAGACTTCACACCAATGGGCTCAAGCAGCAGACATCATACCAGCAGTGGAACCAGTGAATTCACCCACTGCTATCGGTGAATCTGTCATGCCCACAGTGAGCAGAAGTACTCCTAGAAGATCAGGTACACCTGTGCTACCCAAAATTCCCAGTAGTGTAGCCATAAGAGAGCACATAACACCAGTGATAGCAAGCCTAGTGAATCTGGTAAGATCACCCTCAGTGCCGGTGCTACGTAGATCAACCCATAGTACCAGAGGTCAGATCCCAGCCCGTTACAGGGACTAAAAATGTGAAATGTTAATAATTGATATTACCTGTGTAAAAATGTTTGCTCATATTTATTGGGAATTTTAGATGGACAATAGGGTAATGGATGGTGAATTGCCCAAAAACTGTCACTGTAAATAGTTGGCACCTCCAAGGTGCACCCTGGTTCTACCCACATTGCCATCATGGGTAGGGCCTTGTTTGTTCACAGACCTGAAGCAAAACCATCTGGTGTGGCTGAACACCGGGTCAGGATGTACTCCTTGTAGCCCGCCCAACCCTACGTTGGGGGTTTATGACGTGTACTGTTGTTTTTTAAACAAGGACACCCTGGTATAAGACCAGTCGTATTTATATAAATTCTGTTTTGCAAAGGGGGAGCTCTAAACCCGGTTTAAGGGGAACTTCCCTATATACATTCTGGTCTGGAGGAGGAGTTAGTTAGTCTGGTGCAGACAAGAGACAGTGAAGGAGCACAGGAGAACTTAAGAGCTAGAGGAGGGCTGCACTTGGGCCCCTCTAAGCTGAGCAGTGGGAGCCTGAGGCTGTGTGGAACTACAAGTCCCACAGCAGAACTGGAGGGCAGGAAACTAAAAGGGACTTGCCCACATAACACCTGAGGTACAGCAACAACTGGAGCCCGGAGTCACATTGTACGCAGACCCCAAGGGAATGGCTCAAGTTACCTACCGTGCTGGTACTGTCCCAGGACAGGAGAGAAAGAGAACCTTGTTAGACAACCACAGGCAGCAAGGGACTAGAAAGCAGCGCAGAGTGTAAGGCTTCCAAACTGACCTGGTAAAGGGATTCCCAATTGTTTTCAGGCTGCCTGGACGCAATCACCACCTGTTGCCGGTACCCTGGACTGAGGCTGTCTACATCAGTAAACCAGGTAAAGACTGCAACCCTGTGTCTTCCATTTATTTGCCGGCATTCACCATTCTTGCCATACACATCGGGAGCTCAGGGGATCCTGCTTCACAAGTGGGAAGCAAAGCCATCTTTGCTGCAGCACCATCGCCCCAGAGGACACCTTTAGGCGGCGTCTGTCACCTCTGACCGAGAACCACAGGTGGCGTCACGAACACAAACTTTATTCAAAACCCCTTTAAAGACATTTCCCCTTTTACTTGGATGCCCAGGGTCACGAACCAGGTGGCTGCCACCGTGACCACCCCTTTAATTGTGACCGGACCCGGTACTGAGTATCCGCAGGCCCTGGACGGCGACTCAGATAGGGCTGAATGTGAGTAAATTTGGGTACCATTCATTCCATAGGTTCTGGAGACACAGATGACTGTGGTGAGTGCTCCACTCGAGCTCTCCCACAATCATATTACACAAGGGAAATAAGTTTACTGCAGGCGTGTAAGTGACCTTCTACAGCTGTCAGAAATAGAGGGGGGTCCTGTTTTGGATAATAAACCAACATGATCACAGCTGTTCCAAATTAAAAGAAAATTAGTTTATTACAATAAGAGTTTGTTCACATAACCTTATAATATGGCCTAGAACTATCAGGTGTCTTATCAGATAGCACTAGGCCCAATGTTATACCACGGGGCAGAGCAGATCTGAAATTTTTTTTCTCATACTAAATCGGCATGTGAAAAAAATATCACAGCAACTGGCCACCTCCTGATGGTCACCATCAAGAATGTCTGTGAAGTGACCAGATTAAGGCCATCATCATTCTTCAGCTGGACGTGGCTCTTCTTTAGTACATGATGTTCACGAAGGAGTTACAAAAGCTTTCTTTTACAAAGCAGATATTCTATTTATTGATCAAATTGTTTTTATTGAAAATGTTCTAATTATTATACAAAATGGAGTTAAACAACATGAAGGAATAGAAAAGGAAAAATATGGGGAGACAAGGGAAAATAAAAGAGAAAGGGAGATGGAACTATCGCAAAGCAATAACAGTTATTCTATCTCTGATACATGTACCAAGAGATATTAAGGTCAAGGGTAAGACAATGGAATTATCATTTCTTTCACACTATCTCACCACCTTGATAGTTTCATTGTCACATATTATGTAAGCTAGCTAACTATGTTCCTGATCAGGGCTGCCAAAAGGCATTTCAGGACCCCATAATGGCAACATTTTCGGGCTCCCTTGAGACTCCTTCCAGGCTTCACCCCAGTTCTGCCTCCACCCAAGCCCCGCCTACACCCCTCAAACTTTCCACAGTCCCACCACCCACTCTTGGAAAAACTCTTCTGCCCCATCCTCACCAATCACATAGTAACAGTTCCCATGGAACCATATCACATATCCATCAGCTTTTGTTTTGACCAACAGATTTTTTAAGCCTGCCACCACGACAAGGTAGACTCTTTTGGCAGGGCCCTACTCTACTCTAACGTATTAACCATTTCTTAAAATATCCAATAATCTTTTTAGGTATATTTTTATTTATTTTTCTTTAAGGGAATGTGTCTTATACATTTTTTTAAACTAATTGAAATCAGATTGTGATAATCTTTTGTATAATCTGTATTTCTGATTGCAGATTATTGTATTCTGTTTCCTGTACATTTATGGAAGCTGCTATCTTGGCTGTTTGGGGATTTGGACATTGTACATACACATGTGTATATATATCATAAAACATTATAGGGGACTCTATTTCATTGGGAGAGATTTCTATTCATGTTCTCATGTTTAGTGACATGCAGATGTCATTGTGCAGGAAGGGGGAAGAGGTGAGCTGTGACACTACCTACTGTGAATGGTGGATTCTGTCATCTCTCATTGTAATCCTGCTTGTTATGATAATGAGGTGACTGCTAATAAGGGATCTCTTCTGGACATGCCAGTCTATTAGAAAAGTCATTTCTGTTTATTATTTTATTGTATAGGGGGTGACATACTTTAAAGTAAAACTTGCAAAACTTTAAACTATAATTAAAAGGATTGACCGTGTTCTGGTTATTGTTGGTGAATGTGTTTGAGATGATAGGGCTCTTACTAATATGGCATTTCTTGAATTTCAGCAGCAAATATGAAATATGGTAAATAGAAATATAGACTATGCTGAATTTCTGCACTAAATGCCTTTTAATCACCTCATATACTTGTAGATTGTGAGCCCTCACGGGCAGGGTCCTCTGTCCTCCTGTACCTGTCGTGACTTGTATGGTTTGACATTATTTTGCTTGTTTTTATTATGTATACCCCTCCTCACATGTAAAGCGCCATGGAATAAATGGCGCTATAATAAAAAAATAATAATAATATACGCATTGGTTAATAATAACCAGAGAGTTGCCAGTGCCCAAAACATAAAAGCTTCATAACACATTCCCACTAAATATTTTGCTAACTAAATCTACTTTCATAAGAGTCATTTAGTTAAATCCTTTGGTCAATTACATAAAGTGCAAAATTACAGTGCCAATAAGAAAAGAGAAAAGAAACAAAGAAAGCAGACAAAACAAACAAAACAAAGACAGTGCATAAAACCAATCAACACAATGAAAATAAGGTCATTTTGTGAGATCAGAAAAACATAATATAAAAACAACAAAGAGTATTGTTCACAATGCAAGGAACTGAACCATGTCCGACCCCCTCTTTGTTTCTGCTCACCGGGCACCATACACTCGTAAGGGCAGTAATGCCCTGATGGCGGCCCTGTTCCTATCGTGAAATTACACTTGTTGACAACCTAGACTTCATGAAGCATGTAGATAGTCTGCATAGATCATGGGATATCAGACATCTATTCCTGGTTAACTATAGTTGACATTTCATCTAAGTACTCACTCAGTCTTTATTTAAGGGAAACTGTCATCCCCTGGGACATATATGACCTATTAATATGGGCACACAGGTAATAGGTACTAGTCCTACCTGTATGCCTCATATTAAAGGTCTTGCTGTGGAGAATTGTTATATTCTGTCCTTATGTTAATGATTTCTTCCAGGCTCTCGGGCGTTCGTTGCCTAGAAGAAATCCCTGCCCTCTGTCCTCATTACAATACTACTCTGCTCCCATCGTTGTCAGTTATGTCTCCGGAATCCTGCGCCCTGCACCTTATCATACCTTTTGTATGAGAAAGCTCTGCAATTAATACTATCCCATAGCTCTATTCCTAAAGGAAATGAATGGGTAGACCTATCCCATAGCCCTATTCCTAAAGGAAATGAACGGGTAGAGCTATCCGATAGCGCTATTCCTCAATGTTCCTGAGCGTAAGCTATTTCACATGGTTGAGCGCACTTGGGATCTTGTTGTGAAATTGGATTTTGGGCTCCCCCGGTGGCCACTGGTGGAATTGAACTGGTGTGCATCATCCTCTCTGTTCACCTGTTTCCATCAGGATGTGGGAGTCGCTATTTAGCCTTGCTCCTCTGTCACTTCCATGCCGGTCAACATTGTAATCAGAAGCCTTTCTGTGCATGTTCCTGCTGCTAGACAACTCCCAGCTAAGTTGGACTTTAGTCCTTGTTTGTTTTTGCATTTTGTTCCAGTTCACAGCTGTAGTTTCGTTTCTGTGTCTGGAAAGCTCTTGTGATCTGAAATTGCCACTCTGATGTTATGAGTTAATACTAGAGTCTTAAAGTAATTTCAGGATGGTGTTTTGATAGGGTTTACAGCTGACCATGAAAGTGCCCTTTCTGTCTTCCTGCTATCTAGTAAGCGGACCTCAATTTTGCTAAACCTATTTTCATACTACGTTTGTCATTTCATCTAAAATCACCGCCAATATTTGTGGGGGCCTCTGTCTGCCTTTCGGGGAAATTTCTCTAGAGGTGAGCCAGGACTATATTTTCCTCTGCCAGGATTAGTTAGTCCTCCGGCCGGCGCTGGGCGTCTAGGGATAAAACGCAGGCTACGCTACCCGGCTACTGTTAGTTGTGTGACAGGTTTAGTTCATGGTCAGATTAGTTTCCATCCTTCCAAGAGCTAGTTCTTATGTTTGCTGGGCTATGTTCTCTTGCCATTGAGAACCATAACTGTTTGACCGGCCTAAAGGGTTAAATTACAGAGAAAGGAGAGAAAAGAGAAGTCTGCTGAAGATTTTTTTTTTTTTTTTTTTTTTCCTTCAGTTCTGAGTGTGCTTGTAATTGAATCTCTTGCAAGTCTGCCTATATTGCAGCCTTTCTCTCTCTCTCTCCTTCTAATCCTGGAATGGCTCTGTGTTCACCTGTTTAAAATGGATATTCAGAGTTTAGCTGCAGGTTTGAATAATCTCACCACGAAAGTTCAAAATTTACAAGATTTTGTTGTTCATGTTCCTATATCTGAACCTAGAATTCCTTTGCCTGAATTTTTCTCGGGGAATAGATCTTGCTTTCAAAATTTCAAAAATAATTGCAAGTTGTTTTTGTCCCTGAAATCTCGCTCTGCTGGAGATCCTGCTCAGCAGGTCAGGATTGTGATTTCCTTGCTCCGGGGCGACCCTCAGGATTGGGCTTTTGCATTGGCTCCAGGGGATCCTGCGTTGCTCAATGTGGATGCGTTTTTTCTGGCCTTGGGGTTGCTTTATGAGGAACCTCAGTTGGAACTTCAGGCGGAAAAGGCCTTGATGTCCCTATCTCAGGGGCAAGACGAAGCTGAAATATACTGCCAGAAATTCCGTAAATGGGCTGTGCTTACTCAGTGGAATGAGTGCGCCCTGGCGGCGAATTTCAGAGAGGGTCTCTCTGATGCCATTAAGGATGTTATGGTGGGGTTCCCTGTGCCTGCGGGTCTGAATGAGTCCATGACAATGGCTATCCAGATCGATAGGCGTCTGCGGGAGCGCAAACCTGTGCACCATTTGGCGGTGTCTACTGAGAAGACGCCAGAGAATATGCAATGTGATAGAATTCTGTCCAGAAGTGAACGGCAGAATTTTAGACGAAAAAATGGGTTGTGCTTCTATTGCGGTGATTCAACTCATGTTATATCAGCATGCTCTAAGCGTACTAAGAAGCTTGATAAGTCTGTTTCAATTGGCACTTTACAGTCTAAGTTTATTCTATCTGTGACCCTGATTTGTTCTTTATCATCTATTACCGCGGATGCCTATGTCGACTCTGGCGCCGCTTTGAGTCTTATGGATTGGTCCTTTGCCAAACGCTGTGGGTATGATTTGGAGCCTCTTGAAACTCCTATACCCCTGAAGGGGATTGACTCCACCCCATTGGCTAGCAATAAACCACAATACTGGACACAAGTAACTATACGGATTAATCCGGATCACCAGGAGATTATTCGCTTTCTTGTGCTGTATAACCTACATGATGTGTTGGTGCTTGGATTGCCATGGCTGCAATCTCATAACCCAGTCCTTGACTGGAAAGCTATGTCTGTGTTAAGCTGGGGATGTAAGGGGACGCATGGGGACGTACCTGTGGTTTCCATTTCATCATCTATTCCCTCTGAGATTCCTGAATTCTTGACTGAATATCGTGACGTTTTTGAAGAACCTAAGCTTGGTTCATTACCTCCGCACCGGGAGTGCGATTGTGCCATAGATTTGATTCCGGGTAGTAAATACCCTAAGGGTCGTTTATTTAATCTGTCTGTGCCCGAACATGCTGCTATGCGAGAATATATAAAGGAGTCCTTGGAAAAGGGACATATTCGTCCTTCGTCATCTCCCTTAGGAGCCGGTTTATTCTTTGTGGCTAAGAAAGATGGCTCTTTGAGGCCGTGCATTGATTATCGGCTTTTGAATAAAATCACGGTTAAATATCAATATCCGTTGCCACTGCTGACTGATTTGTTTGCTCGCATAAAGGGGGCCAAGTGGTTCTCTAAGATAGATCTCCGTGGGGCGTATAATTTGGTGCGAATTAAGCAGGGGGATGAGTGGAAAACCGCATTTAATACGCCCGAGGGCCACTTTGAGTATTTGGTGATGCCTTTTGGTCTTTCAAATGCCCCTTCAGTCTTTCAGTCCTTTATGCATGACATTTTCCGTGATTATTTGGATAAATTTATGATTGTGTATCTGGATGATATTTTGATTTTTTCGGATGACTGGGACTCTCATGTCCAGCAGGTCAGGAGGGTTTTTCAGGTTTTGCGGTCTAATTCCTTGTGTGTGAAGGGTTCTAAGTGCGTTTTTGGGGTTCAGAAGATTTCCTTTTTGGGATATATTTTTTCCCCCTCTTCCATCGAGATGGATCCTGTCAAGGTTCAGGCTATTTGTGATTGGACGCAACCCTCTTCTCTTAAGAGTCTTCAGAAATTTTTGGGCTTTGCTAACTTTTATCGTCGATTTATTGCTGGTTTTTCTGATGTTGTTAAACCATTGACTGATTTGACTAAGAAGGGTGCTGATGTTGCTGATTGGTCCCCTGCTGCTGTGGAGGCCTTTCGGGAGCTTAAGCGCCGCTTTTCTTCCGCCCCTGTGTTGCGTCAGCCTGATGTTGCTCTTCCTTTTCAGGTTGAGGTCGACGCTTCTGAAATCGGAGCTGGGGCGGTTTTGTCGCAGAGAAGTTCCGATTGCTCCGTGATGAGACCTTGTGCTTTTTTCTCGCGTAAATTTTCGCCCGCCGAGCGGAATTATGATATTGGGAATCGGGAGCTTTTGGCCATGAAGTGGGCTTTTGAGGAGTGGCGTCATTGGCTTGAGGGGGCTAGACATCAGGTGGTGGTATTGACTGACCACAAGAATCTAATTTATCTTGAGTCCGCCAGACGCCTGAATCCTAGACAGGCGCGCTGGTCGTTGTTTTTCTCTCGGTTTAATTTTGTGGTGTCCTACCTGCCGGGTTCTAAGAATGTTAAGGCGGATGCCCTTTCTAGGAGTTTTGAGCCTGACTCCCCTGGTAATTCTGAACCTACAGGTATCCTTAAGGATGGAGTGATATTGTCTGCCGTTTCTCCAGACCTGCGGCGGGCCTTGCAGGAGTTTCAGGCGGATAGACCTGATCGTTGCCCACCTGGTAGACTGTTTGTTCCTGATGATTGGACCAGTAAAGTCATTTCTGAGGTTCATTCTTCTGCGTTGGCAGGTCATCCTGGAATCTTTGGTACCAGGGATTTGGTGGCAAGGTCTTTCTGGTGGCCTTCCCTGTCTCGAGATGTGCGAGGCTTCGTGCAGTCTTGTGACGTTTGTGCTCGGGCCAAGCCTTGTTGTTCTCGGGCTAGTGGATTGTTGTTGCCCTTGCCTATTCCGAAGAGACCCTGGACGCACATCTCGATGGATTTTATTTCGGATCTTCCTGTTTCTCAGAAGATGTCTGTCATCTGGGTGGTGTGTGATCGTTTCTCTAAGATGGTCCATTTGGTTCCCCTGCCTAAGTTGCCTTCTTCTTCCGAGTTGGTTCCTCTGTTTTTTCAAAATGTGGTCCGTTTGCATGGTATTCCAGAGAATATCGTTTCTGACAGAGGTACCCAATTCGTGTCTAGATTTTGGCGAGCATTCTGTGCTAGGATGGGCATAGATTTGTCTTTCTCGTCTGCTTTCCATCCTCAGACTAATGGCCAGACCGAGCGGACGAATCAGACCTTGGAGACATATTTGAGGTGTTTTGTGTCTGCAGATCAGGATGATTGGGTTGCTTTTTTGCCTTTAGCGGAGTTTGCCCTCAATAATCGGGCCAGCTCTGCCGCCTTGGTGTCTCCCTTTTTCTGTAATTCGGGGTTTCATCCTCGATTTTCTTCTGGTCAGGTGGAATCTTCGGATTGTCCTGGAGTGGATGCTGTGGTGGAGAGGATGCATCAGATTTGGGGGCAGGTAGTGGACAATTTGAAGTTGTCCCAGGAGAAGACTCAGCTTTTTGCCAACCGCCGGCGTCGGGTTGGTCCTCGGCTTTGTGTTGGGGACTTGGTGTGGTTGTCTTCTCGTTTTGTCCCTATGAGGGTTTCTTCTCCCAAGTTTAAGCCTCGGTTTATCGGCCCGTACAAGATATTGGAGATTCTTAACCCTGTGTCCTTCCGTTTGGACCTCCCTGCATCTTTTTCTATTCATAATGTTTTTCATCGGTCATTATTGCGCAGGTATGAGGTACCGGTTGTGCCTTCCGTTGAGCCTCCTGCTCCGGTGTTGGTTGAGGGCGAGTTGGAGTACGTTGTGGAAAAAATCTTGGACTCCCGTGTTTCCAGACGGAAACTCCAGTATCTGGTCAAATGGAAGGGATACGGTCAGGAGGATAATTCTTGGGTGACTGCCTCTGATGTTCATGCCTCCGATTTGGTCCGTGCCTTTCATAGGGCTCATCCTGATCGCCCTGGTGGTTCTGGTGAGGGTTCGGTGCCCCCTCCTTGAGGGGGGGGTACTGTTGTGAAATTGGATTTTGGGCTCCCCCGGTGGCCACTGGTGGAATTGAACTGGTGTGCATCATCCTCTCTGTTCACCTGTTTCCATCAGGATGTGGGAGTCGCTATTTAGCCTTGCTCCTCTGTCACTTCCATGCCGGTCAACATTGTAATCAGAAGCCTTTCTGTGCATGTTCCTGCTGCTAGACAACTCCCAGCTAAGTTGGACTTTAGTCCTTGTTTGTTTTTGCATTTTGTTCCAGTTCACTGCTGTAGTTTCGTTTCTGTGTCTGGAAAGCTCTTGTGATCTGAAATTGCCACTCTGATGTTATGAGTTAATACTAGAGTCTTAAAGTAATTTCAGGATGGTGTTTTGATAGGGTTTACAGCTGACCATGAAAGTGCCCTTTCTGTCTTCCTGCTATCTAGTAAGCGGACCTCAATTTTGCTAAACCTATTTTCATACTACGTTTGTCATTTCATCTAAAATCACCGCCAATATTTGTGGGGGCCTCTGTCTGCCTTTCGGGGAAATTTCTCTAGAGGTGAGCCAGGACTATATTTTCCTCTGCCAGGATTAGTTAGTCCTCCGGCCGGCGCTGGGCGTCTAGGGATAAAACGCAGGCTACGCTACCCGGCTACTGTTAGTTGTGTGACAGGTTTAGTTCATGGTCAGATTAGTTTCCATCCTTCCAAGAGCTAGTTCTTATGTTTGCTGGGCTATGTTCTCTTGCCATTGAGAACCATAACAGGATCTGCCCCGAAGGCCCTGCCCATGCCCAATGTTTGGTCCGTAGACCGCGGCTAGGAGTTAGTCCCGCTTTTGTGTACAACATTTTTTGGCTTTTACAATTGTTAAAAAGCTTAAAAAAGACTTCTTTGTACACACAGTTGACAGTAAACCATTTGTCAACGTTAGGAATAAGTTTACCTTGCTTCTGTGTCTCAAATATTTTGACCCTTATTTGTTGGCTTTTCCTTCCCCTGGAGAAAGCCACATATAACTGCCCATGTGAAAACACTGGGAGAGGTAAATAAATTCCTACAATATCCAAAGACTGTCCCTGAGATTTATTGATCGTCATTGTAAAAGCCAACATGACAGGAAACTGATGCCGTCGCATCTAGATTGGCAAGATTTTATATTTGGAAATCAGGTCAATTCTTGGTATAAGAACTGTCTGACCCTTTACTTTTCCATTTAAAGCAACGGCATGAATAACGTTTGCTTTTAAGCTTTTCACATAAAGCCTTGTGCCATTACAAAGGCCATGCTTTCTGTTAAGATTACGCAGGAGCATAATTACAGCTCCTGGTTTCAGCTTTAGTTCATGAGGAGGCATCCCAGTGGGATTCAAAGAGTTAAGAAACTCTACAGGGTAATCTGTGAGAATTACACCATTCTCTTCCGCAATTGTGACGACGGAGCGATATGTTGAGTGTTCACCTTGAACTTGACTAAGAATTTTGTCGTTCAAGACCTGAACGTCATCATTCAATGGCGTAAGAATTGCTTTATTGGCAATTGCTTCTACCGTTGCATCTGTAATCTCAATTGACTTGCCAAAAATAGCTGTAATTAAATCACCCTCTTCAATAAAAGAATTCGGGATTTCAATTGTGTTTTCTGGTAGACCATATACATTTGACAACCCTCCATTGCCAAGTTTCAGTAACCATGAGTTGTACTCAACTTCTTCCTGAGACGTTCTCATATTCTGTTGTAGCTGGAACCATGAAAACTGATTCCAGGATTTTGAGTATTTAATGGTGGACTGTACAATTTGGGCACTTTTTCCACCTTCCACTACTGGTAGGGTTTGTCGAAAGTCACCACCGTTTATGAAAACTTTTCCACCAAATGGTCTTTTTTTTCCACATATTTCTTGGAACAAATTATCCACAGCGTTCATATTAAAACAGGGAGTCATTGTTACTTCGTCCCAAATAACAACAGATGACTCCCTAAGCTCCTTTGCTTGAAGTGAGGTTGGCTTAATTTTTGACACTGTGGTCTCATTTGTTGTAATTCCAAGGCCAAACTTGGAATGGTAGGTGCTACCCTTTTGTAGTAATGTAGCCGCCAATCCAGTGGAGGCTACTGAGCAAATAGACTTCTTTTCTGCTTGTAGTGTCTTGTGCAAGCAGTTGTACAAAAATGTCTTCCCACTGCCTCCTGGGCCATCCAGAAAAAAAAGGTGTGAGCTAGTGTCATCTGGCTGTGATGCAGCATTGACTGCTGAGCACCTAAAGCTGATTTCTGAGCTTCATTACGCATAGCTTTCAATAGCTCAGCCTCCTGCTTTATTACAGCATAATTCAGTTGGTCCAGTATTTCATCTGGAACATTTACTGGAGTTGGCAATCCGTAGTCAGCACAGGACTTTTTATTGCTTAAGAGCACTTCATTAATATCACGAAGAGCCAGTTGCTCAGCAATTTCTCGAGTATAACGCCTGGTGTAATCCTCCATAAATTCGGTTTGATATTTTTGCCATAATGCCAATGGTTTAGCTGGTTCACTATATACACAAAGTATAGCTAATAATTTGCGAAGTTGGTAGGGCATTTGGAAAGCGATTGCATCTGTTATACCATCTTCCCATTGGAAATCGTCTTCCAAAACATGAAGATCAATGCACGCATTTTTATACGTGTCATGTACGACTCCATTGACAGTCCTTAAGTCAGCATAAGACTTTGCTCCTCTTACGTGAAGTAAAAGGTGTCTTTGGTAATACAGCTCACCATCTGTTAAAGAGACTGTATACATTCGGGCAATTGTTTTCCCAAATTGAGCCCGTCGTTTTTTCAATCCTTCTGGTATAGCTTTTCTGTCCAAGACATAGTGTTTAGGGATTTCACTGTACAAATACTGACGGGCAGAAGCGCCAACTCTGTTTAGTTCAAAATAAGCTTGCAGGGCAGAGGCTATTGAGTCCGAAATAACCATATCCACATTACCATCTTCGAAAAACACTTGCTGCATGTTTTCAAGGTGAACAGCAAGCCTTTTAATGGTATGTGAAGCATCATGCATTTTATTTTTTCTGATTCTCCACATACCCTCAGGGGTGCTTATATACCGCTTATATTCCAGTTTAATGTATAAAACTTGATATTGGTACAGTCATGTCCTTTGTATACATATTTGAAAAGATATTTAACGCTTTTTATTGAAGTACATATCTCAACATTGATATGGCAGTTGTACTTGAGTAATAAATAGGGATTGTATGGAACTACCCATCTATTGTCGATTTCTCGCGTTCCTCGTCTGGTTTTCCCAGTATTGCGTCGACGGTACTGTGGGTAACCATCAACATTGGGGTTTGTCTCTGCATTAAATTACTTTGGGAATTTTTTGGCGCATTGAGCATCTGTCATACATATAGCACCAGATTGATCTTCACCACATGGGCCATGAATCATGTGCTTCATCACTGCCTCATGCAGTTTTGGATTTGCTGTCTCATTTTGGATTTCATCAGAGACCAATTTGTCAATTGTTTCTTTGTCCCTCGGATTATCTTCCTCTCCGAGGATTAAGAGCATGTGAGCGTGTGGTAGTTCACACTTTTGAAATTCTATTACATGCACATAGGCAACTACACGGCCAAAAATGTGTTTTTTCAAAATCTCGTTAAGCACTGCTTGGAGTTTGATTTTAAATACTCATGCAACCAAATCTGGTCTGAACTCTGGCCTTTGCCAAGGTTCTAAGATTTCAGTCATTTCTTTCCACTTTGGGTTACAGGTCATCGCAGCAAAAAGTTCTGGATTTCCGAATTTTCGAACAATTGTCATGACGTCTTGGTAATTTTGTTGCATAGCTCTTGGGCTTCCAATGAAAGTGGACAGTAAAATTACTGGTGTCCCAGCTTTTAGCCCTTGGTGTAATGCTGCATTATGGATGTGATCCATAACGCCAGCATAACTGTTGAAGCGTAATGCCTTTTGATTTTGTTTTATATATTCGATCCTGTCGGATTCAATTTTGACGTAACTGTCAATGATAAATTGTTGTGTCAACTTCCGAGCATTTAAAAGGGGATTGAACTTGTCACGAATGGCAAGCCTGTATGAATAGTACTGCAACAGGGTAATTTTTTCTTGTCGATCTTGATCCACTGGTATGGATGGTAGATGAATGTCACCAATTCCTTGATGTTGAACACTTAGGGCAATTGGAGTTGTCAGACCCATATGGGAATAGAAGTGGATATGTCATTGCATCACACTTTCTGTGAAGAAAGCTGATTTGAACAGTTTGGTTTTGACTTTTGAGGTGAACTCAGATGTCCCTATTAAATGGGGGTTCACTTATTGCATTTTGATAAATTATAGCTACTTCATTGCACCTTGGTGCATTGTAGCTCCTCTGGTCATCATTGTAGTCATTTATAATTGACATTGTTATTTTGAGTGGATCGTGATTTTCTAATTCAGCAATCCTCTCTTCCTCTATTTCAAATTCCCTCATAATTGTGAAGGCGCTTGCAAATGGGTTAATTGCTTTCATTTTCTCTCCAAGAGATGATAGCAGTGCTGGGAGGCACTTTTTATTTCCTTGACTTCTTGTACTTATTGCTTCTTCACTGTCCAAGATATAAATCTGGGCAAACTTGGGAGTACTACCCACAGCGGGATGCAATGGGGCAGTTCTGTGGTAAATTTGTCCATGAATTCGAAAACAGTATGGACCATGCCAAGGAGGTGGCGCTACTTGTGCTCCCATTGATGCCAAAGCAAGCGAGCTATTGTATTGCCTTATATTAGCCATAAAGTTATTGGAGTGCTGATGCTCTCCTTTCATCAACTAGACTAATTGATCATCCATACAAATGGGACATAATTGGATGCGCCCTCTCTTGCAGCAGGAAGGGAATGTTTTGTCCTGCGCCATTTTATCTTTGAAATTTTTAGATTGGCAGAACTGACTTCGAAATGTCAGTTCGCCAGTATAGTGCTCTTCAATACGTGTCTCATCAATTTGATTGAGAAGTCCTCTAGCAGCAAATGTAACTTGCCGTCGTTGAGTGGCTCTTGCATTTTGGACACGTATTCTATCTTGTTCTCTTTTTTGTGAAATATGTGTATCACTTTGTGCATTGCGTGTGGCTCATTGTCGTGCAGCATTAGGTGCTCTACGTGATTCAGTTAGTTCATTAGTTTCTCTTGCTCTGGCCGCCCTCTGTCTGGCTGCATCAGCAATTCTTCAACAATTTCGTGCGTCTTCTGTTTCATTAAGATGCAGGTTACGCATCAGTATGCGATTCGCTTCTCTACGTGCAGCAGCGTGCTCAATTTGATCCATCTTTGCAATGTTGCCTCACACTGTTGCCACAGTGTTGCCTCACAGTGTTGCCTAACAATGTTGCCTCACAATGTTGCCTCACAGTGTTGCCTCACAGTGCTGCCTCACAGGCTAACATTCAAAAAAGGCTTATGCCTTAACTCGCCTCAAGGGAGATCTCCTCTCCTTAGGTATCCATGGTTACGCCCACGCAGTTATCAGCTAGTGGTAGTAACTATGGATACCTAAGTTACTGTTCAGCTGTGGATGACTCATTGTGCACAGACACACGGACACGTACAAATTAGGTATATTGTTAAAGACAGAATATAACATTTCTCTACAACAATACCATTAATATGAGGCATACAGGTAGGACTAGTACCTATTATATATAGGTAGGACTAGTTTAACATTTCTATTACATGTATGCCCATATTAATAGGTCATATACGTCTACGGGGGTAAAAGATTCCCTATAAAGCATAAACACACATATATTAGCATATGTCTATCTATCTAATAGGATGACGACAGCTGTCCAGACCTGCATCCCACCACAAGAAACACTCTGAAGAAATCCCTGGAAAGAGTGCTACTCAAACTGTTGGGGTGCAGCTGTGGGACCCTATATTCAGAGATGATGTCCTCCATCCAAGTCTCAAAAAGCTGAAAGGGTCTTCAGGAGAGGTGGATAGTCGAGCTAGGCTATCAGACGGTCACCTCTGTAGCTGTAGTGTCATCTTTCCTATGGTTCCATTCAGGGATGGACAGGGGCAGACATGTTATTGGTGCAACTGATGCAACTGCACATTGGCCAAGAGGTAAGGGGACCCATTTCCACCTTCAAAGCAGATGAAATTGTGCGTTATGATGAGTTATTGGGCTGATCATTAGCATAAAGACAGAATAAAACATTTCTCCACAACAAAACCATTAATATGAGGCATACAGGTAGGACTAGCTTAACATTTATATTTCCTGTATGCCCATATTAATAGGTCATGTACGTCTAGGGTGATAAAAGATTCCCTATAACGCATAAACACACATATATTAATTCTTATCTATCTAATAGGATAACGACAGCTGTCCAGACCTGCATCCCACCACAAGAAACACTCCGGAGTAATCCCTGGAGAATGCTATCATCCTCAGTGACACAGTGAGGGCCTATGCACCCCCCTTCTGCTCTCAGGCTATTTACTCATCTAAGAGTGCTGCTCAAATTGTTGGGGTGCAGCTGTGGAACCCTATTTTCAGGGATGAAGTCCTCCACCCAAGTCTCAAAAAGCTGAAAGGGTCTTCAGGAGAGGTGGGTAGTCGAGCTAGGAGCTAGGCTATCAGACGGTCACCTCTGTAGCTGTAGTGTCATCTTTCCTATGGTTCCATTCAGGGGCAGACAGGGGCTGACATGTTATGGGTGCAACTTGTGCAACTGCACACAGGCCAAGAGGTAAGGGGACCCATTTCCACCTCCAAAGCAGATGAAATTGTGCATTATGATGAGTTATTGGGCTGCAAAGGGTCAATAATTGTTCATGCACAGTGTCCCTCTTCTGTCTGTGTCTTCCAGTGGCTCCAATGTATAATTAATTTCCTGCAATGAGAATCACATCACATTAATAATTTCCAGGCCATCAAGCTGAATACAATCAGTCCTATCACTACCACTATGGGCTTTTATAAAATGAAAGTAAATTGTTTAACCCAACTCTGATAGACCCCATCCAGAAAAAAGGATTCCATCCGTCCTTGGATATATCTCTAGGTTTTTGCTGGAGCTCCTTTACTTTATCCATGTTTCTCTATTGAATCATGTGCATCTTCAATGTAGGAGCAGCATTCCTCACCTATAACAGCACAAGTGCCCCTTCAATTGCTAACAGGCAGTCAAGAGCCATTCTCTTCTGAAGAGCTACCATCCTCATTCATTGACATCACAAGTAGAAGCTAATGGGGGTGAAACCAACAACCAAAACATTTGGTGACATAAGAAGTAGTAGCTTATGGGCAGGGCCGTATTTAGAGTTTCTGCTGCCCTAGGCACTTTTAGTGCTGCCCCCCCCCCCCCCATCGGTGAGTATGACACTAATGGCAGGGACTTTGGCAAGAATCGCTGATGTGAAAGTCGCCTTTTGCAGCAGATGGGGCAGTTTTTCTGCATCTGCCACGTAATGGATCACTTACGGCAACACTGCGGTCGGCCTCATTCATTCCCTATGGTATCTGCGGCACTTGCCATGATCTGGCAAATGTGGTACCATACCTCCCAACTTTTGAAGAAGGGTAGGAGGCACAAAGTGTGCGGCGCGCTAGGCACGCCGCGGCAAATTTTAGGCCACGCCTCTGACCACACCCATTTCACAACTAGTCACACCCATATCCACGTCCCAACTACAGCCATATTAGCACTGCTGATCACAATGTTTTATATACAATAATTATAAACGAAAAAATATGGCCACACAGTGCTCCATACTGTATAATGGCCACACATGATGCTCCATACTGTATAATGGCCACACATGATGCTCCATACTGTATAATGGCCACACATGATGCTCCATACTGTATAATGATCCCACATGATGCTCAATACTGTATAACGGCCACACATGATGCTCCATACTGTATAATGGCCACACACAGTTCTCCATGATACTGTATAATGACCCCCCTCCTGTATGCATGGCTCACACACCCCCCTGTATGCATGGCTCATATTCACACACACCCCTGTATGCATGGCTCATATTCACCCCCCCTGTATGCATGGCTCATTCACCCCCCCCCCTGTATGCATGGCTCATATTCACCCCCCCCTGTATGCATGGCTCATATTCACCCCCCCCTGTATGCATGGCTCATATTCACCCCCCCCCTGTATGCATGGCTCATATTCACCCCCCCCTGTATGCATGGCTCATATTCACCCCCCCCTGTATGCATGGCTCATTCACCCCCCCCCTGTATGCATGGCTCATATTCACCCCCCCCTGTATGCATGGCCCATATTCACCCCCCCCCTGTATGCATGGCTCATATTCACCCCCCCCTGTATGCATGGCTCATATTCACCCCCCCCCCCTGTATGCATGGCTCATATTTACCCCCCCCCTGTATGCATGGCTCATATTCACCCCCCCCTGTATGCATGGCTCATATTCACCCCCCCCCTGTATGCATGGCCCATATTCACCCCCCCCTGTATGCATGGCTCATATTCACCCCCCCCCCCTGTATGCATGGCTCATATTCACCCCCCCCTGTATGCATGGCTCATATTCACCCCCCCCCCTGTATGCATGGCTGATGCCTGATGGCCCATCAGCCATGCATACAGGGGGGGGGGGTGGAATATGAGCCATGCATATGGCTCATATATTCCCCCGTAGGACCAGGTATATACCATGCCTGCAGCCCTGGCATACACAGGGGTGCCAGAGCAGGACTTGGATGGCGTGTGGGGAGTTTGCCAGTTAGCCAGACCGGGACCGCTCGGCTCTGCTACATCTGCGCAGTACTCACCTTCAGGTGCCCGTTCAAGTCGTGCGGGTCCCGGTCCGGCGTCAGCATCGGGGCAGAGGAGCGGCTGAACTCGTCCATGAAGATGCGAGCGTCAGCCTCCTCCTTCTCTAGCCCCATGCCTCCTCCGAGCTGCAGCGCGAGAAGACACTTCCTGGATGGTGCAGCTGCTCTCCACGCCCCCCCCCTCCTATCCGCCCGGAGTGAGTTGTGAGTATTGTCTTCAAGGAGGGCAGGTGGGACTCGGAGGAGGGGGGCGGGGGGCGGGAGGCGGGGGGGCGGGGCGGTCGGTCGCTTGTGACTTGGGGCTAAAAAAAAAACAAAAAAAAAAAAAAAAAACCTTGCTCAGGTGCCGCCCCCAGCAATGTCGCCGCCCTAGGCACGTGCCCTCGAGTGCCTAGTGGCAAATACGGCCCTGCTTATGGGGACAAAACTAACACCCAAACCATTCCATGAAATGACAAATAAGAACTAATGTGGGCAGAGCCAACAACCATAACATTCCGTGACATCATATGACGCATCTAATGGGGGTGGAATCAACAATCCCATCACTCTAAGACATCACAAGGAGCAGCTAATGTGGGCGGAGCCAACAACCACCACATTCCGTGACATCACAAGTAGCAGCTAATGGGTGCGGATCCAACAACCTCACTTCCATTGAAGTACATTGCCCAATAATATACTAGAGATCAAACAATAGGAATCCTACCAATGTGGGGGAATATTTGAATAGCTTTACTACATATGGAGCTAATATGTATATACATCGGTGTTGGACAAGGATTCCCCAATATTGGTTGGATTTATATTTTTGATCTGGACTGTATATTACTATATGTCTCAATAACATCCGACAATTACATAATTTTCTTCATGTTACATGTGTTCCCTTTACAGGATATAACTTTAATCTCCCAGATTTGGATGATTCTATAACAATTTATGGCCTAAAAATCGAGAAGTCGTCATGTTCCAGTTATGGCTGAGGGGATTCTCTCAATTATAACTAATCTATGGACCTGATGAGCAAGAAAGTCAGAAACCAATAAAATGTGATGGATAATCGGTAAATCATTGTCATTTCTGTACTTGAAGATAAATCCCGTCACATCCTATATATCTCTGTAGTATTGGAAGAAATGCTGTAAAATTTGGGCATCTCCTAGTATGAGGGGTTCACTATATATTTTGGGCCTGCTTATATTATATAGAATAAAGACTCCTTAATGAATAACAAATAAATGAGAAATAGATGATAGAAGAGAATGAAGGACACAAGAGACGACATAGAGCCGACTTACCTCTCTCTCCACCGTCTGCAACTGTCACATGGAATGTTGGCTCCGCAGCTCCTTACACAATGTGTGTGATGTCATAATGCAGGGGGCGGAGCCAGAAACCACAACATTCCGTGACATCATCAGCAGGAGCAGCAGTTGTTATTTAAAGAGACCAGAGCAGGCCATGCAACCAATTCATTGCCATATAAATGAAATGGACTCTAATTATCCGCCTTGACATCTTAAAACTTTTATAAAATACCACAATGTCATTATTACTATACAATGTAATTCCGGAGTAGTTTCTACTGATTTGAACAGTGATAAATCAACAATAATAACCTATACATCCCAGTATTACAGAAGATTAGATTATATGGATGGTTGGATGTAGAGGTGGACATGCTACAGTAGGATAGATGGCCAGTAAATAGAAGAGGAGACTATAGCCAATGCTACTATATAGCAGGGTTGGGCTATTAGTTTTCCCAAGGGGCTACATGAGAGACCGTAACCTATTAATTACAATTATTATTTTATATTAATAATAATTGTACAACTTAATATTGAGCAGAATAAAGTATGCTGACACCCCCTACATACCATATGAGCCCCTATACAGCTCCCCTCTATACCTCTATATACTATAAGAGCTCACACCTAGCTTCCTACATTCAGTATGAGTCCTCACATAGCCCCTCTACATATATTGCAAGAATCCACATAGCCTCTCTATATAGAGTATGAGCCCCTACATAGCCTGTCTATAGTCAATATGAGCCCTCACATAGCCCTTTGTATATAGTATGAGACCACACATAGCCCCTTATATACAGTATGAGCCAGAGGTGTATCTAAAAGTGATGAGCAAGCGTGCTTGCCACTGCTCGATACTCGATCAAGCATCGTGGTGCTTGGTTACACTCATTACTCGATCGAGTATCGCGGGTGCTCAAGCGCCATTCTCAAGTAGTTTTGGATTAGAGGCATATAGGCAGAGTTTATTGCCTTACAGTCCTTCCATAGATATACTGCTGCTGTAAGCTAAAAACAAAAGCCCTTTTCAAGGCTACATATTTTCTTTTCCCTATTAATACCAGAAAATTTGCAAACATACATTATATACCTACTTTAAAAAAACACAAGGCGTGGGGTAAGGGACAGGAAAGTTTACGTGCTGCTGATGGTGCACGCAGGGGCTGAGGACGTGGGCCAGGTGAAACTATGCATGCTGCAGGAACACAGGAAACACGATCATCCATGAGACGTATCTTCCTGTTCCACTTTGCAGGGGGTTGCAGGGCAACACTCTTAACCCCTTCATGACCCAGCCTATTTTGGCCTTAATGACCTGGCCATTTTTTGCAATTCTGACCAGTGTCCCTTTATGAGGTAATAACTCAGGAACGCTTCAACGGATCCTAGCGATTCTGAGATTGTTTTTTCGTGACATATTGGGCTTCATGTTAGTGGTAAATTTAGGTCGATAATTTCTGAGTTTATTCGTGAAAAAAATGGAAATTTGGCGAAAATTTTGAAAATTTCGCAATTTTCACATTTTTAATTTTTATTCTGTTAAACCAGAGAGTTATATGACACAAAATAGTTAATAAATAACATTTCCCACATGTCTACTTTACATCAGCACAATTTTGGAAACACATTTTTTTTTTGCTAGGAAGTTATAAGGGTTAAAATTTGACCAGTGATCTCATTTTTACAACAAAATTTACAAAACCATTTTTTTTAGGGACCACCTCACATTTGAAGTCAGTTTGAGGGTTCTATATGGCTGAAAATACCCAAAAGTGACACCATTCTAAAAACTGCACCCCTCAAGGTGCTCAAAACCACATTCAAGAAGTTTATTAACCCTTCAGGTGTTTCACAGCAGCAGAAGCAACATGGAAGTAAAAAATGAACATTTAACTTTTTAGTCACAAAAATGATCTTTTAGCAACAATTTTTTTATTTTCCCAAGGGTAAAAGGAGAAACTGGACCACAAAGGTTGTTGTCCAATTTGTCCTTAGTACGCTGATACCTCATATGTGGGGGTAAACCACTGTTTGGGCGCACGGCAGGGCTCGGAAGGGAAGGAGCGCCATTTGACTTTTTGAATGAAAAATTGGCTCCAATCTTTAGCGGACACCATGTCGCGTTTGGAGAGCCCCCGTGTGCCTAAACATTGGAGCTCCCCCACAAGTGACCCCATTTTGGAAACTAGACCCCCCAAGGAACTTATCTAGAAGCATAGTGAGCACTTTAAACCCCCAGGTGCTTCACAAATTGATCCATAAAAATGAAAAAGTACTTTTTTTTCACAAAAAAATTATTTTAGCCTCAATTTTTTCATTTTCACATGGGCAACAGGATAAAATGGATCCTAAAATTTGTTGGACAATTTCTCCTGAGTACACCGATACCTCACATGTGGGGGTAAACCACTCCCCTACAGCCCATAGTCACCAAACAGCCACTTGAACTGGTGGCCTTAGACCACGTGAAGCTAACTCCAAGCCGGTCAGGCTATGTCTATGCTCTGACCATTGTGGACCACTGCTCCAGATTCCTGGTAGTCGTGCCTGTCAAGGACCAGACAGCGAAGACGGCAGCCAAGGCTTTCCAACAACACTTTTGTCGATCACACGGATACCCTGAAAAGGTACTCACCGACCAAGGCCCAGCCTTTGAAGCAGAAGTGTCCCAGGAATTCTGCAACCTGTACGGATGTAAGACGATAAGAACAATGCCGTACCATCCACAGACGAGCGGTATGTGTGAGAAGATGAATCAGGTGGTAATCAACTTACTGAAAACCTTGTATTTGGAAGAGAGAAACTTATGGCCAGAGAAGTTGCCAGACATGGTAGAGCTGTACAACCATATCCCGGAGAATTCCATCAACTGAACTCCAGCTTACCTAATGAGAGAAAAGCAAATTACCTGTTGACCTTGATATGGAAGTCCTAACACCAGAAGCAACCTCCCCAGATGCAGATTGGGATACTGAGCAACAACAGAAATACCGCCAAGTACAAGAATGTGTGGAAAGAAGCTTGTCCCAGGCAAGACAAAAACAAGAAAGAAACTACAATCAATGTGCCCCTGCAATTCCCTTGTCACCAGGTGAACAAGTGCTAAAGCGAAAAAGAAGAATGCACAAACTTGATGACCAGTGGGAAGCAGAACCATATACCATCTTACCATCAAACTTTGATAACACTAAAGCGT
The DNA here is from genome assembly GCF_051348905.1 of Ranitomeya variabilis. NCBI lineage: Eukaryota > Metazoa > Chordata > Amphibia > Anura > Dendrobatidae > Ranitomeya > Ranitomeya variabilis. Next base: position 52,614,504 of record NC_135232.1, on the reverse strand, counting down.
GTCTCATAAGCAAAGATGGAGGCGAAACTCCGACTGCAGTATCAAGGGATCATCTTAAAGTGTGCCCTTACAAACTGAAAGAGAGAGAAAAAGACCCAAGCACTTCTCAACCCACGGAAGAAGAAAATAGAATCCATACCGTTCTTGGAAACTTTCCCAAGTCATGGACTCAGATAAACCAAATAATAGTGGTTCCTGTTTTGTCTTTTCCCCAGTTGGAAATACCAGTACAGGATGTGACCCAAAATTGTCCTGAAACAGAAGAGACTTCACACCAATGGGCTCAAGCAGCAGACATCATACCAGCAGTGGAACCAGTGAATCCACCCACTGCTATCGGTGAATCTGTCATGCCCACAGTGAGCAGAAGTACTCCTAGAAGATCAGGTACACCTGTGCTACCCAAAATTCCCAGTAGTGTAGCCATAAGAGAGCACATAACACCAGTGATAGCAAGCCTAGTGAATCTGGTAAGATCACCCTCAGTGCCGGTGCTACGTAGATCAACCCATAGTACCAGAGGTCAGATCCCAGCCCGTTACAGGGACTAAAAATGTGAAATGTTAATAATTGATATTACCTGTGTAAAAATGTTTGCTCATATTTATTGGGAATTTTAGATGGACAATAGGGTAATGGATGGTGAATTGCCCAAAAACTGTCACTGTAAATAGTTGGCACCTCCAAGGTGCACCCTGGTTCTATCCACATTGCCATCATGGGTAGGGCCTTGTTTGTTCACAGACCTGAAGCAAAACCATCTGGTGTGGCTGAACACCGGGTCAGGATGTACTCCTTGTAGCCCGCCCAACCCTACGTTGGGGGTTTATGACGTGTACTGTTGTTTATAAACAAGGACACCCTGGTATAAGACCAGTCGTATTTATATAAATTCTGTTTTGCAAAGGGGGAGCTCTAAACCCGGTTTAAGGGGAACTTCCCTATATACATTCTGGTCTGGAGGAGGAGTTAGTTAGTCTGGTGCAGACAAGAGACAGTGAAGGAGCACAGGAGAACTTAAGAGCTAGAGGAGGGCTGCACTTGGGCCCCTCTAAGCTGAGCACTGGGAGCCTGAGGCTGTGTGGAACTACAAGTCCCACAGCAGAACTGGAGGGCAGGAAACTAAAAGGGACTTGCCCACATAACACCTGAGGTACAGCAACAACTGGAGCCCGGAGTCACATTGTACGCAGACCCCAAGGGAATGGCTCAAGTTACCTACCGTGCTGGTACTGTCCCAGGACAGGAGAGAAAGAGAACCTTGTTAGACAACCACAGGCAGCAAGGGACTAGAAAGCAGCGCAGAGTGTAAGGCTTCCAAACTGACCTGGTAAAGGGATTCCCAATTGTTTTCAGGCTGCCTGGACGCAATCACCACCTGTTGCCGGTACCCTGGACTGAGGCTGTCTACATCAGTAAACCAGGTAAAGACTGCAACCCTGTGTCTTCCATTTATTTGCCGGCATTCACCATTCTTGCCATACACATCGGGAGCTCAGGGGATCCTGCTTCACAAGTGGGAAGCAAAGCCATCTTTGCTGCAGCACCATCGCCCCAGAGGACACCTTTAGGCGGCGTCTGTCACCTCTGACCTAGAACCACAGGTGGCGTCACGAACACAAACTTTATTCAAAACCCCTTTAAAGACATTTCCCCTTTTACTTGGATGCCCAGGGTCACGAACCGGGTGGCTGCCACCGTGACCACCCCTTTAATTGTGACCGGACCCGGTACTGAGTATCCGCAGGCCCTGGTGGGCGACTCAGATAGGGCTGAATGTGAGTAAATTTGGGTACCATTCATTCCATAGGTTCTGGAGACACAGATGACTGTGGTGAGTGCTGCACTCGAGCTCTCCCACAATCATATTACACAAGGGAAATATGTTTACTGCAGGCGTGAAAGTGACCTTCTACAGCTGTCAGAAATAGAGGGGGGTCCTGTTTTGGATAATAAACCAACATGATCACAGCTGTTCCAAATTAAAAGAAAATTAGTTTATTACAATGAGTTTGTTCACATAACCTTATAATATGGCCTAGAACTATCAGGTGTCTTATCAGATAGCACTAGGCCCAATGTTATACCACGGGGCAGAGCAGATCTGAAATTTTTTTTCTCATACTAATTCGGCATGTGAAAAAAATATCACAGCAACTGGCCACCTCCTGATGGTCACCATCAAGAATGTCTGTGAAGTGACCAGATTAAGGCCATCATCATTCTTCAGCTGGACGTGGCTCTTCTTTAGTACATGATGTTCACGAAGGAGTTACAAAAGCTTTCTTTTACAAAGCAGATATTCTATTTATTGATCAAATTGTTTTTATTGAAAATGTTCTAATTATTATACAAAATGGAGTTAAACAACATGAAGGAATAGAAAAGGAAAAATATGGGGAGACAAGGGAAAATAAAAGAGGAAGGGAGATGGAACTATCGCAAAGCAATAACAGTTATTCTATCTCTGATACATGTACCAAGAGATATTAAGGTCAAGGGTAAGACAATGGAATTATCATTTCTTTCACACTATCTCACCACCTTGATAGTTTCATTGTCACATATTATGTAAGCTAGCTAACTATGTTCCTGATCAGGGCTGCCAAAAGGCATTTCAGGACCCCATAATGGCAACATTTTCGGGCTCCCTTGAGACTCCTTCCAGGCTTCACCCCAGTTCTGCCTCCACCCAAGCCCCGCCCTACACCCCTCAAACTTTCCACAGTCCCACCACCCACTCTTGGAAAAACTCTTCTGCCCCATCCTCACCAATCACATAGTAACAGTTCCCATGGAACCATATCATATATCCATCAGCTTTTGTTTTGACCAACAGATTTTTTAAGCCTGCCACCACGACAAGGTAGACTCTTTTGGCAGGGCCCTACTCTACTCTAACGTATTAACCATTTCTTAAAATATCCAATAATCTTTTTAGGTATATTTTTATTTATTTTTCTTTAAGGGAATGTGTCTTATACATTTTTTTAAACTAATTGAAATCAGATTGTGATAATCTTTTGTATAATCTGTATTTCTGATTGCAGATTATTGTATTCTGTTTCCTGTACATTTATGGAAGCTGCTATCTTGGCTGTTTGGGGATTTGGACATTGCACATACACATGTGTATATATATCATAAAACATTATAGGGGACTCTATTTCATTGGGAGAGATTTCTATTCATGTTCTCATGTTTAGTGACATGCAGATGTCATTGTGCAGGAAGGGGGAAGAGGTGAGCTGTGACACTACCTACTGTGAATGGTGGATTCTGTCATCTCTCATTGTAATCCTGCTTGTTATGATAATGAGGTGACTGCTAATAAGGGATCTCTTCTGGACATGCCAGTCTATTAGAAAAGTCATTTCTGTTTATGATTTTATTGTATAGGGGGTGACATACTTTAAAGTAAAACTTGCAAAACTTTAAACTATAATTAAAAGGATTGACCGTGTTCTGGTTATTGTTGGTGAATGTGTTTGAGATGATAGGGCTCTTACTAATATGGCATTTCTTGAATTTCAGCAGCAAATATGAAATATGGTAAATAGAAATATAGACTATGCTGAATTTCTGCACTAAATGCCTTTTAATCACCTCATATACTTGTAGATTGTGAGCCCTCACGGGCAGGGTCCTCTGTCCTCCTGTACCTGTCGTGACTTGTATGGTTTGACATTATTTTGCTTGTTTTTATTATGTATACCCCTCCTCACATGTAAAGCGCCATGGAATAAATGGCGCTATAATAAAAAAATAATAATAATATACGCATTGGTTAATAATAACCAGAGAGTTGCCAGTGCCCAAAACATAAAAGCTTCATAACACATTCCCACTAAATATTTTGCTAACTAAATCTACTTTCATAAGAGTCATTTAGTTAAATCCTTTGGTCAATTACATAAAGTGCAAAATTACAGTGCCAATAAGAAAAGAGAAAAGAAACAAAGAAAGCAGACAAAACAGACAAAACAAAGACAGTGCATAAAACCAATCAACACAATGAAAATAAGGTCATTTTGTGAGATCAGAAAAACATAATATAAAAACAACAAAGAGTATTGTTCACAATGCAAGGAACTGAACCATGTCCGACCCCCTCTTTGTTTCTGCTCACCGGGCACCATACACTCGTAAGGGCAGTAATGCCCTGATGGCGGCCCTGTTCCTATCGTGAAATTACACTTGTTGACAACCTAGACTTCATGAAGCATGTAGATAGTCTGCATAGATCATGGGATATCAGACATCTATTCCTGGTTACCTATAGTTGACATTTCATCTAAGTACTCACTCAGTCTTTATTTAAGGGAAACTGTCATCCCCTGGGACATATATGACCTATTAATATGGGCACACAGGTAATAGGTACTAGTCCTACCTGTATGCCTCATATTAAAGGTCTTGCTGTGGAGAATTGTTATATTCTGTCCTTATGTTAATGATTTCTTCCAGGCTCTCGGGCGTTCGTTGCCTAGAAGAAATCCCTGCCCTCTGTCCTCATTACAATACTACTCTGCTCCCATCGTTGTCAGTTATGTCTCCGGAATCCTGCGCCCTGCACCTTATCATACCTTTTGTATGAAAAAACTCTGTAATTAATACTATCCCATAGCTCTATTCCTAAAGGAAATGAATGGGTAGAGCTATCCGATAGCGCTATTCCTCAATGTTCCTGAGCGTAAGCTATTTCACATGGTTGAGCGCACTTGGGATCTGCCCCCAAGGCCCTGCCCATGCCCAATGTTTGGTCCGTAGACCGCGGCTAGGAGTTAGTCCCGCTTTTGTGTACAACATTTTTTGGCTTTTACAATTGTTAAAAAGCTTAAAAAAGACTTCTTTGTACACACAGTTGACAGTAAACCATTTGTCAACGTTAGGAATAAGTTTACCTTGCTTCTGTGTCTCAAATATTTTGACCCTTATTTGTTGGCTTTTCCTTCCCCTGGAGAAAGCCACATATAACTGCCCGTGTGAAAACACCGGGAGAGGTAAATAAATTCCTACAATATCCAAAGACTGTCCCTGAGATTTATTGATCGTCATTGTAAAAGCCAACATGACAGGAAACTGATGCCGTCGCATCTAGATTGGCAAGATTTTATATTTGGAAATCAGGTCAATTCTTGGTATAAGAACTGTCTGACCCTTTACTTTTCCATTTAAAGCAACGGCATGAATAACGTTTGCTTTTAAGCTTTTCACATAAAGCCTTGTGCCATTACAAAGGCCATGCTTTCTGTTAAGATTACGCAGGAGCATAATTACAGCTCCTGGTTTCAGCTTTAGTTCATGAGGAGGCATCCCAGTGGGATTCAAAGAGTTAAGAAACTCTACAGGGTAATCTGTGAGAATTACACGATTCTCTTCCGCAATTGTGTCGACGGAGCGATATGTTGAGTGTTCACCTTGAACTTGACTAAGAATTTTGTCGTTCAAGACCTGAACGTCATCATTCAATGGCGTAAGAATTGCTTTATTGGCAATCGCTTCTACCATTGCATCGGTAATCTCAATTGACTTGCCAAAAATAGCTGTAATTAAATCACCCTCTTCAATAAAAGAATTCGGGATTTCAATTGTGTCTTCTGGTAGACCATATACATTTGACAACCCTCCATTGCCAAGTTTCAGTAACCATGAGTTGTACTCAACTTCTTCCTGAGACGTTCTCATATTCTGTTGTAGCTGGAACCATGAAAACTGATTCCAGGATTTTGAGTATTTAATGGTGGACTGTACAATTTGGGCACTTTTTCCACCTTCCACTACTGGTAGGGTTTGTCGAAAGTCACCACCGTTTATGAAAACTTTTCCACCAAATGGTCTTTTTTTTCCACATATTTCTTGGAACAAATTATCCACAGCGTTCATATTAAAACAGGGAGTCATTGTTACTTCGTCCCAAATAACGACAGATGACTCCCTAAGCTCCTTTGCTTGAAGTGAGGTTGGCTTAATTTTTGACACTGTGGTCTCATTTGTTGTAATTCCAAGGCCAAACTTGGAATGGTAGGTGCTACCCTTTTGTAGTAATGTAGCCGCCAATCCAGTGGAGGCTACTGAGCAAATAGACTTCTTTTCTGCTTGTAGTGTCTTGTGCAAGCAGTTGTACAAAAATGTCTTCCCACTGCCTCCTGGGCCATCCAGAAAAAAACAGTGTGAGCTAGTGTCATCTGGCTGTGATGCAGCATTGACTGCTGAGCACCTAAAGCTGATTTCTGAGCTTCATTACGCATAGCTTTCAATAGCTCAGCCTCCTGCTTTATTACAGCATAATTCAGTTGGTCCAGTATTTCATCTGGAACATTTACTGGAGTTGGCAATCCGTAGTCAGCACAGGACTTTTTATTGCTTAAGAGCACTTCATTAATATGACGAAGAGCCAGTTGCTCAGCAATTTCTGGAGTATACCGCCTGGTGTAATCCTCCATAAATTCGGTTTTATATTTTTCCCATCATGCCCATGGTTTAGCTGGTTCACTATATACACAAAGTATAGCAAATAATTTGCGAAGTTGGTAGGGCATTTGGAAAGCGATTGCATCTGTTATACCAGCTTCACATTGGAAATCATCTTCCAAAACATGAAGATCAATGCACGCATTTTTATACGTGTCATGTACGACTCCATTGACAGTCTTTAAGTCAGCATAAGACTTTGCTCCTCTTACGTGAAGTAAAAGGTGTCTTTGGTAATACAGCTCACCATCTGTTAAAGAGACTGTATACATTCGGGCAATTGTTTTCCCAAATTGAGCCCGTAGTTTTTTCAATCCTTCTGGTACAGCTTTTCTATCCAAGACATAGTGTTTAGGGATTTCACTGTACAAATACTGACGGGCAGAAGCGTCAACTCTGTTTAGCTCAAAATAAGCTTGCAGAGTAGAGGTTATTGAGTCCGAAATAACTATATCCACATTACCATCTTCAAAAAACACTTGCTGCATGTTTTCAAGGTGAACAGCAAGCCTTTTAATGGTATGTGAAGCATCATGCATTTTATTTTTTCTGATTCTCCACATACCCTCAGGGGTGCTTATATACCGCTTATATTCCATTTTAATGTATCAAACTTGATATTGGTACAGTCATGTCCTTTTGTATACATATTTGAAAAGATATTTAACACTTTTTATTGAAGTACATATCTCAACATTGATATGGCAGTTGTATTTGAGTAATAAATAGGGATTGTATGGAACTACCCATCTATTGTCGATTTCTCGCGTTCCTCGTCTGGTTTTCCCAGTATTGCGTCAACGGTACTGTGGGTAACCATCAACATTGGGGTTTGTCTCTGTATTAAATTACTTTGGGAATTTTTTTGCGCATTGACCATCTGTCATGCATATAGCACCAGGTTGATCTTCACCACATGGGCCATGAATCATGTGCTTCATCACTGCCTCATGCAGTTTTGGATTTGCTGTTTCATTTGGGATTTCATCAGAGACCGATTTGTTAATTATTTCTTTGTCCCTCGGTTTATCTTCCTCTCCGAGGATTAAGAGCATGTGAGCGTGTGGTAGTTCACGCTTTTGAAATTCTATTACTTGCACATAAGCAACTACACGGCCAAAAATGTGTTTTTTCAAAATCTCGTTAAGCACTGCTTGGAGTTTGATTTTAAATAACCGTGCAACCAAATCTGGCCTGAACTCTGGACTTTGCCATGGTTCTATGATTTCAGTAATTTCTTTCCACTTTGGGTTACAGGTCATCGTAACAAAAAGATCTGGCTTTCCGAATTTTCGAACAATTGTCATGACGTCTTGGTAATTTTGTTGCATAGCTCTTGGGCTTCCAATGAAATTGGACGGTAAAATTACTGGTGTCCCAGCTTTTAGCCCTTGGTGTAAAGCAGCATTATGGATGTGAACCATAACGCCGGCATAACTGTTGAAGCGCAATGCCTTTTGATTTTGTTTTATATATTCGATCCTGTCGGATTCAATTTTGACGTAACTGTCAACGATAAATTGTTGTGTCAACTTCCCAGCATTTAAAAGGGGATTGAACTCGTCACGAATGGCAAGCCTGTATGCATAGTACTGCAACAGGGTAATTTTTTCTTGTCGATCTTGATCCACTGGTATGGATGGTAGATGAATGTCACCAATTCCTTGATGTTGCACACTTAGGGCAATTGGAATTGTCAAATATATTGTCCATCCATTGTCCCCATATGGGAATAGAAGTGGATATGTCATTGCATCACACTTTCTGTGAAGAAAGCTGATTTGAACAGTTTGGTTTTCACTTTGAGGTGAACTCAGATGTCCCTATTAAATGGGGGTTCACTTATTGCATTTTGATAAATTATAGCTACTTCATTGCACCTTGGTGCATTGTAGCTCCTCTGGTCATCATTGTAGTCATTTATAATTGGCATTGTTATTTCGAGTGGATCGTGATTTCCTAATTCAGCAATCCTCTCTTCCTCTATTACAAATTCCCTCATAATTGTGAAGGAGCTTGCAAGAGGGTTAATTGCTTTCATTTTCTCTCCAAGAGATGATAGCAGTGCTGGGAGGCACTTTTTATTTCCTTGACTTCTTGTACTTATTGCTTCTTCACTGTCCAAGATATAAATCTGGGCAAACTTGGGAGTACTACCCACAGCGGGATGCAATGGGGCAGTTCTGTGGTAAATTTGTCCATGAATTCGAAAACAGTATGGACCATGCCAAGGAGGTGGCGCTACTTGTGCTCCCATTGATGCCAAAGCAAGCGAGCTATTATATTGCCTTTTATTAGCCATAAAGTTATTGGAGTGCTGATGCTCTCCTATCATCAACTAGACTAATTGATCATCCATATGAATGGGACATAATTGGATGCGCCCTCTCTTGCAGCAGGAAGGGAATGTTTTGTCCTGCGCCATTTTGTCTTTGAAATTTTTAGATTGGCAGAAGTGACATCGAAATGTTAGTTCACCAGCATAGTGCTCTTCAATACGTGTCTCATCAATTTGATTGAGAAGTCCTCTAGCAGCAAATGTAACTTGCTGTCGTCGAGTGGCTCTTGCATTTTGGACACGTATTCTATTTGTTCTCTTTTTTGTGAAATATGTGTATCACTTTGTGCATTGCGTGTGGCTCATTGTCGTGCAGCATTAGATGCTCTACGTGATTCAGTTAGCTCATTCGTTTCTCTTGCTCTGGCCGCCCTCTGTCGGGCTGCATCAGCAGTTCTTCGACAATTTCATTGTCTACTGTTTCATTAAGATGCAGGTTACGCATCGGTATGCGATTCGCTTCTCTACGTGCAGCAGCGTGCTCAATTTGATCCATCTTTGCAATGTTGCCTCACACTGTTGCCTCAGTTTTGCCTGAGTGTTGCCTCACAATGTTGCCTCACAGTGTTGCCTAACAATGTTGCCTCACAGTGTTGCCTAACAATGTTGCCTCACAGTTTTGCCTCACAATGTTGCCTCACAGTGTTGCCTCACATGCTAACGTTCAAAAAAGGCTTATGCCTTAACTCGCCTCAAGGGAGAGCTCCTCTCCTTAGGTAGTATCCATGGTTACGCCCACGCAGTTATCAGCTAGTGGTAGTAACTATGGATACCTAAGTTACTGTTCAGCTGTGGATGACTCATTGTGCACAGACACACGGACACGTACAAATTAGGTATATTGTTAAAGACAGAATATAACATTTCTCTACAACAATACCATTAATATGAGGCATACAGGTAGGACTAGTACCTATTATATATAGGTAGGACTAGCTTAACATTTCTATTACATGTATGCCCATATTAATAGGTCATATACGTCTACGGGGGTAAAAGATTCCCTATAAAGCATAAACACACATATATTAGCATATGTCTATCTATCTAATAGGATGACGACAGCTGTCCAGACCTGCATCCCACCACAAGAAACACTCTGAAGAAATCCCTGGAAAGAGTGCTACTCAAACTGTTGGGGTGCAGCTGTGGGACCCTATTTTCAGGGATGAAGTCCTCCACCCAAGTCTCAAAAAGCTGAAAGGGTCTTCAGGAGAGGTGGGTAGTCGAGCTAGGAGCTAGGCTATCAGACGGTCACCTCTGTAGCTGTAGTGTCATCTTTCCTATGGTTCCATTCAGGGGCAGACAGGGGCTGACATGTTATGGGTGCAACTTGTGCAACTGCACACAGGCCAAGAGGTAAGGGGACCCATTTCCACCTCCAAAGCAGATGAAATTGTGCATTATGATGAGTTATTGGGCTGCAAAGGGTCAATAATTGTTCATGCACAGTGTCCCTCTTCTGTCTGTGTCTTCCAGTGGCTCCAATGTATAATTAATTTCCTGCAATGAGAATCACATCACATTAATAATTTCCAGGCAATCAAGCTGAATACAATCAGTCCTATCACTACCACTATGGGCTTTTAAAAAATGAAAGTAAATTGTTTAACCCAACTCTAATAGACCCCATCCAGAAAAAAGGATTCCATCCCTCCTTGGATATATCTCTAGCTTTTTGCTGGAGCTCCTTTACTTTATCCACGTTTCTCTATGGAATCATGTGCATCTTCAATCTAGGAGCAGCATTCCTCACCTATAACAGCACAAGTGCCCCTTCAATTGCTAACAGGCAGGCAAGAGCCATTCTCTTCTGAAGAGCTACCATCCTCATTCATTGACATCACAAGTAGAAGCTAATGGGGGTGAAACCAACAACCAAAACATTTGGTGACATAAGAAGTAGTAATTTACGGGGGCAAAACTAACACCCAAAACATTCCATGAAATGACAAATAAGAGCGAATGTGGGCGGAGCCAACAACCATAACATTCCGTGACATCATATGACGCATCTAATGGGGGTGGAATCAACAATCCCATCACTCTAAGACATCACAAGGAGCAGCTAATGTGGGCGGAGCCAACAACCACCACATTCCGTGACATCACAAGGAGCAGCTAATGTGGGCGGAGCCAACAACCACCACATTCCGTGACATCACAAGTAGCAGCTAATGGGTGCGGAGCCAACAACCTCACTTCCATAGAGATCAAACAATAGGAATCCTACCAATGTGGGGAATATTTGAATAGCTTTATTACATATGGAGCTAATATGTATATACATCGGTGTTGTACAAGGATTTCCCAATATTGGTTGGATTTATATTTTTGATCTAGACTGTATATTGCTATATGTCTCAATAACATCCGACAATTACATAATTTTCTTCATGTTACATGTGTTCCCTTTACAGGATATAACTTTAGTCTCCCAGATTTGGATGATTCTATAACAATTTATGGCCTAAAAATCGAGAAGTCGTCATGTTCCAGTTATGGCTGAGGGGATTCTCTCAATTATAACTAATCTATGGACCTGATGAGCAAGAAAGTCAGAAACCAATAAAATGTGATGGATAATCGGTAAATCATTGTCATTTCTGTACTTGAAGATAAATCCCGTCACATCCTATATATCTCTGTAGTATTGGAAGAAATGCTGTAAAATTTGGGCATCTCCTAATATGAGGGGTTCACTATATATTTTGATCCTGCTTATATTACATAGAATAAAGACTCCTTAATGAATAAAAAATAAATGAGAAATAGATGATGGAAGAGAATGAAGGACACAAGAGACGACATAGAGCCGACTTACCTCTCTCTCCACCGTCTGCAACTGTCACATGGAATGTTGGCTCCGCAGCTCCTTACACAATGTGTGTGATGTCATAATGCAGGGGGCGGAGCCAGAAACCACAACATTCCATGACATCATCAGCAGGAGCAGCAGTTGTTATTTAAAGAGACCAGAGCAGGCCATGCAACCAATTCATTGCCATATAAATGAAATGGACTCTAATTATTCATCTTGACATCTTAAAACTTTTATAAAATACCACAATGTCATTATTACCATACAATGTAATTCCGGAGTAGCTTCTACTGATTTGAACAGTGATAAATCAACAATAATAACCTATATATCCCAGTATTACAGAAGATTAGATTATATGGATGGGCAGAAGCCAGATTGTAGAAAGAGCAAGTTAGAGGAGGAGTGGGAGCAGGGGTGGGATTCAGCCGGTACGACCCGGTACGGGGCAGCCGTTTACTAAAATTTCTATCTGCCAGCGTTCCGGTAATTGGAAATGCCATTTTCAATTACCGGAACGCTAGCAGATAGAAATTTTCAAAATGGTTACCACTGGCAGTGGCGTAGGAAGGGGGGGCGGGGGGAGCGGGCCGCCCCGGGCGGCACAATGCGGGGGGCGGCACAATACGGGGGGCGGGTCGCCGGCGGCGCAGAATTTACCTGTTCGCATCTCGGCTTCAGAAAAATGGCCGCCGCGATCTCCATCTGCGCATGCGCGGCATCCCGCGGCCATTTTCCTGAAGCCCCGGTCAGCAGAGCACTCCACCTGCGCACGCGCGGCCTCAGGAAGATGGCCGCCCCCACCGATAACCAGAGAGAGCAGGATCGCGGTCAGGTAAGCAGAACTTTTTTTTTTTTTTTTATTGAGAGCGGCGATCGGGGGGGCCCAGGGCAGAAAGCTTGACACAGGGGGGCAGAAAGCTGGAAACGGGGTCAGAAAGCTGGACACAGGGGGTCAGAAAGCTGGACGCTGGGGCAGAACGATGGACGCTGGGGCAGAACGCTGGACGCTGGGGCTGAAAGCTGGACGCTGGGGCAGAAAGCTGGACACGGGGGCAGAAAGCTGGACACTGGGGCAGAAAGCTGGACACAGGGGGGCAGAAAGCTAGACACAGGGGCAGAAAGCTGGACACTGGGGTCAGAAAGCTGGACGCTGGGGCAGAACGATGGACGCTGGGGCAGAACGCTGGACGCTGGGGCAGAACGCTGGACGCTGGGGCTGAAAGCTGGACGCTGGGGCAGAAAGCTGGACACGGGGGCAGAAAGCTGGACACTGGGACAGAAAGCTGGACACAGGGGGGCAGAAAGCTGGAAACAGGGGGTCAGAAAGCTGGACACAGGGGGTCAGAAAGCTGGACGCTGGGGCAGAACGATGGACGCTGGGGCAGAACGCTGGACGCTGGGGCTGAAAGCTGGACGCTGGGGCAGAAAGCTGGACACGGGGGCAGAAAGCTGGACACTGGGGCAGAAAGCTGGACACAGGGGGGCAGAAAGCTGGACACAGGGGCAGAAAGCTGGACACTGGGGTCAGAAAGCTGGACGCTGGGGCAGAACGATGGACGCTGGGGCAGAACGCTGGACGCTGGGGCAGAACGCTGGACGCTGGGGCTGAAAGCTGGACGTTAGGGCAGAAAGCTGGACACGGGGGCAGAAAGCTGGACACTGGGGCAGAAAGCTGGACACAGGGGGGCAGAAAGCTGGAAACAGGGGGTCAGAAAGCTGGACACAGGGGGTCAGAAAGCTGGACGCTGGGGCAGAACGATGGACGCTGGGGCAGAACGCTGGACGCTGGGGCTGAAAGCTGGACGCTGGGGCAGAAAGCTGGACACGGGGGCAGAAAGCTGGACACTGGGGCAGAAAGCTGGACACAGGGGGGCAGAAAGCTGGAAACAGGGGGTCAGAAAGCTGGACACAGGGGGTCAGAAAGCTGGACGCTGGGGTAGAACGATGGACGCTGGGGCAGAACGCTGGACGCAGGGGCTGAAAGCTGGACGCTGGGGCAGAAAGCTGGACACGGGGGCAGAAAGCTGGACACTGGGGCAGAAAGCTGGACACAGGGGGCAGAAAGCTGGACACAGGGGGGCAGAAAGCTGGACACAGGGGGGCAGAAAGCTGGACACAGGGGCAGAAAGCTGGACACTGGGGGGCAGAAAGCTGGACACTGGGGGGAAGAAAGCTGGACACTGGGGGGCAGAAAGCTGGACACTGGGGGGCAGAAAGCTGGACACTGGGGGGCAGAAAGCTGGACACTGGGGGGCAGAAAGCTGGACACAGGGGGGCAGAAAGCTGGACACGGGGGTAGAAAGCTGGACACAGGGGCAGATTGCTGGACACAGGGGCAGAATGGAGAAACGGGGCATGATTGGAGACACAGGGGGCAGGATGACAGACATGGCGGCATGACTGGAGACACTGGAGGCAGGATTGGAGACAGATGGGGCAGGATCATGGGGCAGGGTGGATACGATGGAGACAGATGGGGCAGGATGGGAAGATCATATGGGGCAGGATGGATACTCATTAGGGCAGGATGGGAGAACATATGGCTGACGCCAGGAATGAGACACACAGGGGCTAGGATGGCGAATATTATTACCATAGGGGGCTAATTAAGGGATATTATTACTGCAGTGATGTATTTATTTTATTTTTTGAGTACACTGTTTTAAATGGAGGGGCGGTCCTATTACTGTGTACAGTGACACTATGTCGCCTTCTTCGTGTGGTGTAATGTAAAAGTTGGGAAAATTAAGTAATGTGTTCTGCAAGTGGAACTCGAGATAACTGTGTTATTTCCTGCAGAGACGAGTCCTGGCTGGATGAAGTGATGGCGGTCTGTGCGGGATGAAAGATGAAGGACTTCACCTAGAGACGTCACTGGTGAGTCAGTGTGTTACCTATACACTGACACTATACACTGTATACTATATACAGAGGTCCTGTGTATAATGTCACTGGTGTTCACTGTATTACCCATACACTATATACAGAGCTCCTGTGTATAATGTCACTGGTGATCACTGGATTACCTGTACACAGACACTGCATACTAAGTACAGATCTCCTGTGTATAATGGCACTTATGGTGATAGTATTGTGGGTTTTTTTTTATTATTGATCAGTACTATAGTATTCAGTCACTATGTGGTGGTAATATGTGGTCTGGTCATGATGTTTTGGTATTTGTTCCTTGTAGTTGATATTATTCGATCACTGTGGTGGTAATATGTCATCTGGTCATGGTGTGGCGGTATTTGTGCCTTGTAGATAGTATTATAGAGGGGGGGGCGCCCTGTAGCCTCCCCCTGGGCCCTGCAGCCCCAAGTCCCCACCAGCCTCCCCCTGGGCCCTGCAGCCCTCTAGCCTCCCCCTGGGCCCTGCAGCCCCAAGTCCCCACTAGCCTCCCCCTGGGCCCTGCAGCCCTGTAGCCTCCCCCTGGGCCCTGCAGCCCCAAGTCCCCACCAGCCTCCCCCTGGGCCCTGCAGCCCTCTAGCCTCCCCCTGGGCCCTGCAGCCCCAAGTCCCCACTAGCCTCCCCCTGGGCCCTGCAGCCCTGTAGCCTCCCCCTGGGCCCTGCAGCTCCAAGTCCCCACCAGCCTCCCCCTGGGCCCTGCAGCCCTCTAGCCTCCCCCTGGGCCCTGCAGCCCCAAGTCCCCACTAGCCTCCCCCTGGGCCCTGCAGCCCCCAGTCCCACTAGCCTCCCGCTGGACTCTGTAGCCTCCCCCCTGGGCCCTGCAGCCCCCTGTCCCACTAGCCTCCCGCTGGACTCTGTAGCCTCCCTCCTGGGCCCTGCAGCACCCAGTCCCCACTAGCCTCCTCCTTTGCCCTGCAGCCCTCTAGCCTTCCCTGGGCCCTGTTGGATGTGGCAGCCAGTCATGGACTATATAGGAGGGAGAAGCTGATGTGTATATGACACGATCGTGTTCATATAGACATCACAGTGCCCCTAACACTTTCTCTCTTATTTTTAGCTACCAGCTGAAGCTGCTGGCTAGAAACACAGTGGATGCCACGTTGACATCATGGAAGACTCCTCAAGGTTTGTTTGGTCCTTGAATAATGTATAGAGAAATGCAGAGCTGTAGTACACAACCCGTATAACACCCCTCTCCCATATACAGTATCAGCGCCCTGTTCTTTGGTGCTAGCATTCTTAGAATTATAAAATTGTAGAGTTGGAAGGGACCTCAAGGGCCATCGGGTCCAACCCCCTGCGAATGCAGGTTTACCTAAGGGCAGGCGCACACGGACGATTTTACTGCGATTATACGGTGCGTATAATCGCAGCAAAGCGGCTGTCAAACCTGCCCTGCGAGCGGGTCTGAGAGTGCTGGAGGGAGCGCATACCTGCGCTCCTGTTCAAAGCCCGGAGTCGACCGCAAGTGTCCTGAACGGGACTCAAAGAGGCAGCATCGCGCTGCCTCTCTGAGTCCCATTTAGGACACCTGCGGTCGGGGCGGGCTCTGTAACAGGAGCGCAGGTATGCGCTCCAGCACTCTCAGACCTGCTCGCATGCTTCCAAAAATATGAATCGTGCCACTGGGCGTGGCTTATTAGTATGGGCGGGGTTATTGAAAATGGGCGTGGTCAAAATTCCGGCCGCCGCGACTTAGAGGACCTGTTGTTAAAAATTTGAATCCCACCCCTGGGTGGGAGGAAAGTTCAGCGTGGATTTAGGGGCAGTATTAAAGTAGTTACATTCTTGTACATAGGAGCAGTATTATAGTAGTTATACTCTTGTATATAGGGGCAGTATTATAGTAGTTATATTCTTGTACATAGGAGCAGTATTATAGTAGTTATACTCTTGTATATAGGGGCAGTATTATAGTAGTTGTATTCTTGTACATAGGTGCAGTATTATAGTAGTTATATTCTTGTACATAGGAGCAGTATTATAGTAGTTATATTCTTGTACATAGGGGGCAGTATTATAGTAGTTATATTCTTGTACATAGGGGCAGTATTATAGTAGTTATATTCTTGTACATAGGGGCAGTATTATAGTAGTTATATTCTTGTACATAGGAGCAGTATTATAGTAGTTATATTCTTGTACATAGGGGGCAGTATTATAGTAGTTATACTCTTGTATATAGGGGCAGTATTATAGTAGTTATATTCGTGTACATAGGGGCAGTATTATAGTAGTTATATTCTTGTACATTGGAGCAGTATTATAGTAGTTATATTCTTGTACATAGGAGCAGTATTATAGTAGTTATATTCTTGTACATAGGGGCAGTATTATAGTAGTTATATTCTTTTACATAGGGGCAGTATTATAGTAGTTACATTCTTGTACATAGGGGCAGTATTATAGTAGTTATATTCTTGTACATAGGGGCAGTATTATAGTAGTTATATTCTTGTACATAGGGCAGTATTATAGTAGTTATATTTTTTTACATAGGGGCAGTATTATAGTAGTTACATTCTTGTACATAGGGGCAGTATTATAGTAGTTATATTCTTGTACATAGGGGCAGTATTATAGTAGTTATATTCTTGTACATAGGGGGCAGTATTATAGTAATTATATTCTTGTACATAGGGGCAGTATTATAGTAGTTATATTCTTGTACATAGGAGCAGTATTATAGTAATTATATTCTTGTACATAGGGGGCAGTATTATAGTAGTTATTATAGTAGTTATATTCTTGCACATATGAGCAGCATTATAGTAGTTATATTATTGTACATTGGAGCATTATTATAGTAGTTATATTCTTGTACATAGCGAGCAGTATTATAGTAGTTATAGTCTTGTACATAGGGGCAGTATTATAGTAGTTATATTCTTGCACATAGGAACAGTATTATAGTAGTTCTATTCTTGTACATAGGAGCAGTATTATAGTAGTTACATTCCTGTACATAGGGGCAGTATTATAGTAGTTATATTCTTGTACATAGGGGCAGTATTATAGTAGTTATATTCTTGTACATAGGGGCAGTATTATAGTAGTTATATTCTTGTACATAGGGGCAGTATTATAGTAGTTACTTTCTTGTACATAGGAGCAGTATTATAGTAGCTATATTCTTGTACATAGGGGCAGTATAATAGTAGTTATATTCTTGTACATAGGGGCAGTATTATAGTAGCTATATTCTTGTACATAGGGGCAGTATTATAGTAGCTATATTCTTGTACATAGGGGCAGTATTATAGTAGTTATATTCTTGTACATAGGAGCAGTATTTTAGTAGTTATATTCTTGTACATAGGGGCAGTATAATAGTAGTTATATTCTTGTACATAGGGGGCAGTATTATAGCAGCTATATTCTTGTACATAGGGGCAGTATTATAGTAGTTATATTCTTGTACATAGGAGCAGTATTTTAGTAGTTATATTCTTGTACATAGGGGCAGTATAATAGTAGTTATATTCTTGTACATAGGGGGCAGTATTATAGTAGTTATATTCTTGTACATAGGGGCAGTATAATAGTAGTTATATTCTTGTACATAGGGGGCAGTATTATAGTAGTTATATTCTTGTACATAGGGGCAGTATAATAGTAGTTATATTCTTGTACATAGGGGGCAGTATTATAGTAGTTATATTCTTGTACATAGGGGCAGTATTATAGTAGCTATATTCTTGTACATAGGGGCAGTATAATAGTAGTTATATTCTTGTACATAGGGGGCAGTATTATAGTAGTTATATTCTTGTACATAGGGGCAGTATTATAGTAGCTATATTCTTGTACATAGGGGCAGTATTATAGTAGCTATATTCTTGTACATAGGGGCAGTATTATAGTAGTTATACTCTTGTACATAGGGGGCAGTATTATAGTAGTTATATTCTTGCACATATGAGCAGCATTATAGTAGTTATATTATTGTACATTGGAGCATTATTATAGTAGCTATATTCTTGTACATAGGGGCAGTATTATAGTAGTTATATTCTTGTACATTGGAGCATTATTATAGTAGCTATATTCTTGTACATAGGAGCAGTATTATAGTAGTTATATTCTTGTACATAGGAGCAGTATTATAGTAGTTATATTCTTGCACATAGGAGCAGTATTATAGTAGTTATATTCTTGTACATAGGAGCAGTATTATAGTAGTTATATTCTTGTACATAGGGAGCATTATTATAGTAGTTATATTCTTGTACATAGGGGCAGTATTATAGTAGTTATATTCTTGCACATAGGAGCAGTATTATAGTAGTTCTATTCTTGTACATAGGAGCAGTATTATAGTAGTTATATTCTTGTACATAGGGGCAGTATTATAGTAGTTATATTCTTGTACACAGGGGCAGTATTATAGTAGTTATATTCTTGTACATAGGGGCAGTATTATAGTAGTTCTATTCTTGTACATAGGAGCAGTATTATAGTAGTTATATTCTTGTACATAGGGGCAGTATTATAGTAGTTATATTCTTGTACACAGGGGCAGTATTATAGTAGTTATACTCTTGTACATGGAGGAATTTTCTCAATTCAATGGATCTGTGAAAATGGGCCCAAATTACGACCTAGAGCATTGTTTAAGGAATTACTTTTGCACCTACTTAGAACAATGTAGCTTTTTATTTGTGTCCATATTAACACTTATTACCACAAGTTATACAATATGTATTTTTATTTGTAGCATTTTCCTCAGGAACATATGACCGAGTGGAAAATTTCTCTATGCCGCTTAAACACATCAAGTGCAGTGTCACATGGCCTCCACCATCATCCTTACTTCCCCTTTTTCCCAAAATTTCTTCATAGAACTTCATCTTGCACGTAAGTCTGATCAGTAAAGAAGATGAGAGCATCATTCCTCTTTTTTGCTGGTTGCCTCTGTCTTCCATCTAACAGTGAGTATATGTGCCCAAGTATTTTAACATTTAAAAGATGAAACCTCTTCTCCCAAACGAGCTCTCTCCACAAAGCAAATGCAGGGTAGCGACATACTAAACTTTTATTTAATGGATGCATCATTTTAAACAAAGTTTACTACTAAGACATCATGGCTTTATTGTCATTAACTTGTGCTTTATATGCTCCAGTTTGAAGAAAAGAATTGACTCCTTTAACCCTTTCATGACATTGGACATAACTGTACATCATGACCAGGAAGGGGTCCATGCAAATGAAAGTACCGGAATGCAATGGCAATCATGCGGGCACATAAGCTGTGCCCGCACGATCGCCATCGGGATCTTCAGTGATAGCCGAGCCCTTGCTTTCACGGCCAGGGGTCGTTCCTGTTGGCAGAGGGAGGGGGCTACCTGTCTTACCCGATCAGCACCCTTGTGACGCGATCACGGGGGTCTGATGGTTGCCATGACAGCAGGAGGCCCAATAATGACCTCTTGGATCGTTAGCTATAGTGACTTATTAGTCCACACCAGGAGCATGATCTGTTTAGTCAGGGTTACACTGACAGGTGTAATGCATTGTAGCACATGTGTACTCTGATGCAGTACAGCTGTGATCAAAGTAATAAAGTTGAAGAACCATAGAGTAAAAAAAACAAAAATTAGTATGTTTTTTAACTAAAAATATAAAGAAAAAACAAAAGAAACAACAAAAATTGACAAAAAATATTTATTCAAAAACAAAATGTAATGAAAAAGGTACACATATGTTTGGTATCTCCGCATTTGGAACAACCTGAACTATAAAACTGTCATGCTATTTAACCCCTTCAGTGAACACCATAAAACAACCTAAAAAACTAAGTGCAAATTGTTTTTCATCATACAGCTGAATAATTAAATGCAGTCAAAAAGATAACAGTATTATAGTATATAATATAGTATATAATAATATAGTATTATAGTAGTTATATTCTTGTACATAGGGTCAGTATTATAGTAGTTATATTCTTGTACATAGGAGCAGTATTAAAGTAGTTATATTCTTGTACATAGGGGCAGTATTATAGTAGTTATATTCTTGTACATAGGAGCAGTATTATAGTAGTTATATTCTTGTACATAGGAGCAGTATTATAGTAGTTATATACTTGTACATAGGAGCAGTATTATAGTAGTTATATTCTTGTACATAGGGGCAGTATTATAGTACTTATATTCTTGTACATAGGGGCAGTATTATAGTACTTATATTCTTGTACATAGGGGGCAGTATTATAGTAGTTATATTCTTGTACATAGGAGCAGTATTATAGTAGTTATATTCTTGTACATAGGAGCAGTATTATAGTAGTTATATTCTTGTACATAGGGGCAGTATTATAGTACTTATATTCTTGTACATAGGGGGCAGTATTATAGTAGTTATATTCTTGTACATAGGAGCAGTATTATAGCAGTTATATTCTTGTACATAGGGGCAGTATTATACTAGTTATATTCTTGTACATAGGGGCAGTATTATAGTAGTTATATTCTTGTACATAGGGGCAGTATTATAGTAGTTATATTCTTGTACATAGGAGCAGTATTATAATAGTTATATTCTTGTACATAGGAGCAATATTATAGTAGTTATATTCTTGTACATAGGGGCAGTATTATAGTAGTTATATTCTTGTACATAGGGGCAGTATTATAGTAGTTATATTCTTGTACATAGGAGCAATATTATAGTAGTTATATTCGTGTACATAGGGGCAGTATTATAGTAGTTATATTCTTGTACATAGGAGCAGTATTATAGTAGTTATATTCTTGTACATAGGAGCAGTATTATAGTAGTTATATTCTTGTACATAGGAGCAGTATTATAGTAGTTATATTCTTGTACATAGGAGCAGTATTATAGTAGTTATATTCTTGTACTTAGGGGCAGTATTATAGTAGTTATATTCTTGTACATAGGGGCAGTATTATAGTAGTTATATTCTTGTACATAGGAGCAGTATTATAATAGTTATATTCTTGTACATAGGAGCAATATTATAGTAGTTATATTCGTGTACATAGGGGCAGTATTATAGTAGTTATATTCTTGTACATAGGGGCAGTATTATAGTAGTTATATTCTTGTACATAGGAGCAATATTATAGTAGTTATATTCGTGTACATAGGGGCAGTATTATAGTAGTTATATACTTGTACATAGGAGCAGTATTATAGTAGTTATATTCTTGTACATAGGGGCAGTATTATAGTACTTATATTCTTGTACATAGGGGCAGTATTATAGTACTTATATTCTTGTACATAGGGGGCAGTATTATAGTAGTTATATTCTTGTACATAGGAGCAGTATTATAGTAGTTATATTCTTGTACATAGGAGCAGTATTATAGTAGTTATATTCTTGTACATAGGGGCAGTATTATAGTACTTATATTCTTGTACATAGGGGGCAGTATTATAGTAGTTATATTCTTGTACATAGGAGCAGTATTATAGCAGTTATATTCTTGTACATAGGGGCAGTATTATACTAGTTATATTCTTGTACATAGGGGCAGTATTATAGTACTTATATTCTTGTACATAGGGGGCAGTATTATAGTAGTTACATTCTTGTACATAGGAGCAGTATTATACTAGTTATATTCTTGTACATAGGGGCAGTATTATAGTAGTTATATTCTTGTACAAAGGGAGCAGTATTATAGTAGTTATATTCTTGTACATAGGGGGCAGTATTATAGTAGTTATATTCTTGTACATAGGAGCAGTATTATAGTAGTTATATTCTTGTACATAGGAGCAGTATTATAGTAGTTATATTCTTGTACATAGGAGCAGTATTATAGTAGTTATATTCTTGTACATAAGGGCAGTATTATAGTAGTTATATTCTTGTACATAGGAGCAGTATTACAGTAGTTATATTCTTGTACATAGGGGCAGTATTATAGTAGTTATATTCTTGTACATAGGGGCAGTATTATAGTAGTTATATTCTTGTACATAGGTGCAGTATTATAGTAGTTATATTCTTGTACATAGGAGCAGTATTATAGTAGTTATATTCTTGTACAAAGGGAGCAGTATTATAGTAGTTATATTCTTGTACATAGGGGGCAGTATTATAGTAGTTATATTCTTGTACATAGGAGCAGTATTATAGTAGTTATATTCTTGTACATAGGAGCAGTATTATAGTAGCTATATTCTTGTACATAGGAGCAGTATTATAGTAGTTATATTCTTGTACATAAGGGCAGTATTATAGTAGTTATATTCTTGTACATAGGAGCAGTATTACAGTAGTTATATTCTTGTACATAGGGGCAGTATTATAGTAGTTATATTCTTGTACATAGGGGCAGTATTATAGTAGTTATATTCTTGTACATAGGTGCAGTATTATAGTAGTTATATTCTTGTACATAGGAGCAGTATTATAGTAGTTATATTCTTGTACATAGGGGCAGTATTATAGTAGTTATATTCTTGTACATAGGAGCAGTATTATAGTAGTTATATTCTTGTACATAGGGGCAGTATTATAGTAGTTATATTCTTGTACAAAGGGGGCAGTATTATAGTAGTTATATTCTTGTACATAGGAGCAGTATTATAGTAGTTATATTCTTGTACATAGGAGCAGTATTATAGTAGTTATATTCCTGTACATAGGGGCAGTATTATAGTAGTTATATTCTTGCACTTGAGGGCAGTATTATAGTAGTTATAATCTTGTGCATAGTAGGAGTATTATATGTATTATTATTTTATATAGCTACTATATACCACATCAATTAACACAGGGCTGCCACTTTGGGAATGTTTAGCTTTCTGCATCTTTCCACAGATGGTATCAGAGGAGGCTCCATTCTGGACTTAGTTGTCTCTTTTTAGTCATCCATTGCTTTTTCACCTTTTGTTGATACATATTTTGGTTTCGGGTTTATTTCAGGCATGCTTGGAAATTCTTGGTCTCTGCAAGTTTCAAAAGATGTTTCTGGTGAGATTGGTAAATCGGCGTCTTTGCCGTGTTGGTTTAGTCACCCCCATAGGAGCCATGACAGTGGGTTAACAGCAATTTGGAGAATAAAACATCCTTACAACGGTACGGTGGTCTTCAAGTGTGTGAGTGACGCTAGCAGTGACCCTTGTAAAACTACTGTCAACTACATGAACAAGTTCCGAATGATTGGAAACCTTCGTAACAACAACATCTCCATCAGAATCGAGAACCTGACCTGGGAGGATAGTAACAGATACTTCTGCCGGGTGGAGTTGTCCAGTGACAGGCATGACAAATATGAAACAAAATCCGGCACTTGGCTGCATTTATCTGGTAAGAAGTCTTTATTCCTGGACCTTAATGAGATTTTATGGTATGTGCTCACGACGTCTTCTTCAGGAGGTTTCGCTCCAAAAACCACCTGAAAAAGTGCTGTCTAAACACTGAAAAGTATGAATA
The DNA here is from genome assembly GCF_051348905.1 of Ranitomeya variabilis. Taxonomy (NCBI): domain Eukaryota; kingdom Metazoa; phylum Chordata; class Amphibia; order Anura; family Dendrobatidae; genus Ranitomeya; species Ranitomeya variabilis. The sequence goes on along the minus strand of NC_135232.1, from coordinate 52,590,543 downwards.
TAAGCATTTCTTCTATAAATGACTTTCTGTTCATATGCTCAGTCTTTTGGGCTTCTTTTAAAAGCTTTAGGTTTCCCAAAATTCCAAGAAAATAAAAGAAGTAACCAGTCCATTCTACAGGCACATATCACACTGAAATGTGCCTGTGGAATGGACTTGATGAAGCTAGGTAACTATGTAAAAATGCTCTATACTTTACAATAAAAGTAAATATATTATTAAAATCTAATAATATGTATAAATTTCCAGCCCCTCCTAGGATTGTTAATATCTCAGTGGCATTTGATAAGTCTCGGGGGTACCACGCGGTCTGTACAGCTGAAGGAGAGCCTGTGCCGTCTATGATCTGGACTGACCCTGTGAACGCCCATGAAGATCCAGTTCTCACCAGCACCACCTTAAGGCACCAGAGGACCACCGAACTGCACCACCTCCGAAATGACGGGAAGTACACCTGTGTGGCCACAAACAGTCACGGAAAAGTGGAAGGATCAGTGTATTTCTTTAAATTTATAGCCGCAGGGGGCAGCAGCAGAATGGGGTACATTGCGCTGTGTGCTGCACTTGGAGCCAAGCTGTTACTGCTCTTCCTGATGTTCGGGGCGGTCAGCTATTACAGCAGAGGTGAGTGTGCACTAATTCATGGTAGCAAATAGTCCAGACTGATGGGACTAGTCCTATTTTTTAAGGGGCATCCCATCAAATTTTTGTACCATGCCTCATTCATATGCAAAATTGTGTCTTACTTTTGTAGTCCTCACAGAAATATGGGGTCTTTGGTCTTATAAGGGTCTTCCATTATGAGATCTGCCTTGAAGTCTCAATTAAGAAGTCTGACCTTGGGTCTGAATTATAGGTCCTGGTCTGAGGTCTGATTTACGGGGTCTGAACTTAGATTGAGCTTTGCCAGTAGGAATCTGTCACCTGGTTTTTGTCACCTAATCTGACAGGACCCTGATTCCAGTGATGTGTGACTCACTGGGCTGTTTAGTGTAGTTTTTATAAAATCACTGTAGATTATCACTAGAGGACTAGAAAACCTTCTACCATGTAGTTCTGCATATTCATGAGCTTTGTAAAACCCCACCCCCACCACTGATTGGCTGTTTTCTGCCTATGTACAGTGTACACAGAATTATGCCAATCAGTGGAGAGAGCGGGGATATACAGAGCTCGGTATTCAGAGAACTGCAGCTGTTAAAATAGTTTGTTTTTTTTAAGCTGCTGCAAAAACAAAACACAGCCCAGGAAATGACACACTGCTGAAATCAGGGTCTCTGCCCCTACATGATGCTGATGGGAAGAAAAATCTTTATGGCAGATTACCTTTAAAGGAGTTTTTTTAATTTTGGGATGAAAGTCTGCAGTCAGTCTATGTGACTGCAGACTTTTGAGTTCTCACAGAGAGTGGTGCACTTGCTGTCAGGATTGTCCAGTGCGGGCAGCGAGAGCAAGCGGGCAAGTGACTGCAAGTATTTTCAGACATACAGTCATGTGCAGACTAGGCGTGCTAAATTTCGCTCAATTCATTTCTTTAGAGCGAGGCTGCACATGTCTAATCGGAATATGGCCATACAAATCGCATACTTGCGATCACATAACCGCCCATTCTCACCGACATCACCGGCAGGGCCCGTGAGTGTGGGGAGCCCAGTGCCAGTGCTGGCACCGGCCCTCCTCCTAAATACTCACCTCTTCTCATTCCCTGCAGCTCCAGTATCTTCCGGGTCCTATGGCTCTCTGTGACATCTCAGGACAGAGGGCGTGATGTCACTAAAGCGTGCCCTCTATCCTGAGCAGTGCAGAGAGTGGGAAGATGCTGAGGAGACCGTACCTCTGGGGAACAACGAGAGATGAGTATTTTGATTTTTTTAATGTCTGGAGCATTATATGGGGCCCATTATACTGTATGGATCAATTCATGGGGGCGTTATATTGTATGGAGCAGTACATGGGGGAATTCTACTGTATGGAGCAATATATGGGGCCATTATAATGTATGGGGCAATATATGGGGTACATTATACTGTAAGGAGCAATATATGGGGCTCATTATACTATATGAAGCAATATATAGGGCTCATTATACTGTATGGAGCAATATATGTGGCTTATTTTATCGTATGAAGCAATATCTGGGGTCCATTATATTGTATGGAGCATTATATGGGGCCCATTATAGCATATGGAGCAATATATGGGGCCCATTATACTGTATGGAGCACTATGTGTGAGGCCATTATACTGTATGAAGGACCATGTGGGGCCCATTAGACTGTGTGAAGCAATATATGGGGCCCACTAAACTGTATGGGGCAATATATGGGGCCCATTGTACTGTAAGGAGCAATATATGGAGCTCATTATACTGTATGAAGCACTATGTGGGACCATTATTTTGTATGGAGCAATATATGGGGCTACTCTATTGTATGGAGCACCGTGTGATGCCATTATTGTGTATTGAGCATTATATGGGGCCAGTGGACTGTATGGAGCATTATATGGAGCTCATGATACTGTATGGATCAATGTATAGGGCCTATGATACTGTTTGGAGCAATATATAGGTCTCATTATACTATAGGTAGCACTATGTGGTGCCCATTATACTGTATAAAACAATATATTGGGCCCATTATACTGCATGGAGCACTATGTTGTTCCCATTATACTATATGGAGCAATGTATGGGGTCCATAATAATGTATGCAGGGCTATGTGGTGCCCATATTACTGTATAAAGGACTATGTGATACCCATAATTCTATATGGAGGACTATGTGGTGCCCATAATTCTGTTTGGAGGACTAGGACTATGTGATTCCCATAATACTGTATGAAGGACTTTATGGTGCCCATAATACTTTATGGAGGACTATGTGGTGACCAAAATGCTGTATGAAGGGCTATACTGTCCGCTCTAAAATGATAAATTTGCAGTAACTCTGTGTGCTATGTGCTGTGAGGATTTGCCGGTTCCTGAACACAGGTTCTCTGAATATACTGTAATGTCACTGATGCTCACTGTATTATCTGTACACTGACACAATATACTGAGCTCCTGTGTATAATGCAACTGGTGATCCCTGTATTACCTGTACACTGATACTATATTCTGAGCTCTTGTGTATAATGCTACTGGTGATCACTGCATTACCTGTACACTGACACTTTACACTGTATACTATATACAGAGCACTTGTGTATAATATCACTGGTGATTACTGTATTACCTGTGCAATGTACACTATATACAGAGCTCCTGTGTGTAATGTAACTGGTGATCACTGTATTACCTGTACAGTGACACTATATACAGAGCTCCTGTTTATAATGTCACTGGTGATCACTGTTATCATACCGCTGCTGCCGCCTCCTCGCTCGCTCCCGGCCTCTGCTTCTCGTGTGCGCACGCATACCAGGTTCAGTGCTGCGCGTGTGCACTTCTGATTTTCTGTCGGTGCTCCTCTTCATCTCCTCTATGGTCCTGGAGGACTAGTATAGGAAGTCGGTCCTCCTTATTGTCCTCTCTATGGTTCTGGAGGTCTGTTCCCCGGAAGTGCTACCCTGCCTTTAGGTATTTAAACTGCATCCTGCCGTCCCTGTGTGCCTGGTTATCATTTGTTCCTTCAGGTGTTCCTGGCCGCTCTTAGTCTCTGTGAAGTTCGTTTTCCCTCTGACTTTGGGTTTATCCTGTCTTTCCTGTATCCTGCTAGCCTCAGTTCCTCTGCCAGTCCCTGCACTGCTGCAGTTTACCCACCAGTTCTGTGTCTCTGCAGTACTCAACTAACCTGTGGTCCTACTATCTCCGCCTCTTCTTGGTCTTCTCTCGTCCTGGTCCTCCAGCTTCCGTGGGGATAGTCCCTCACGGGCCTGCCCCTAACTCTCCCTGTATAGGGGGCGGTCTATCTGGTCAGCTCATCTGTGAGGGGTTCGTTGTCGCGGTCTACAGGGTCCACTTTCCGTTTTTCCTCTTTGAAGCGTCACACTCACAATAGGACTGCACTCGGATGACATCTGAGTGCAGCCTGATTCTTACAGCATAACAACTGTATTACCTGTACACTGACACTATATACAGAGCTCCTGTGTATAATGCTACTGGTGATCACTGCATTACCTGTACACTGACAGTATATACAGAGCTCCTGTGTATACAGAGCTCCTGTGTATAATGTCACTGGTGAGTCACTGTAATACCTGTAGACTGACACTATATACTGTATACTATTTACAGAGTTCCTCTGTATAATGTCACTGGTGATCACTGCATTACCTGTACACTGAAACTATATACAGATCTCCTGTATATAATGTCTCCAGTGGTAATATTAATGTTGTTAGTATTCTGTTTTTTATTAATGATCAGTATTGTAGTATGTGGTCACTATGTGGTGGTAATATGTGATCTGGTCATGGTATGGTGGTATTTCTCTTTTGTATGTGGTATTATTCGGTCTCTATGAGGTGGTATATGTGGTCTGGTCATGGTGTGGTGGTATTTATCCCCTGTATGTTTTGTTATTCAGTCACTATTTTGTGGTAATATGTGATCTGGTCATGGTGTGACAGTATTTGACCTTGTATGTGGTATTATTCAGTCACTATGTGGTGGTAATTTGTGGCCTGGTCACTGTGTGGTGGTATTTATCCCCTGTATGTGGTATTATTCAGTCACTATGTGGCATAATATATGATCTGGTCATGGTGTGGTGGTATTTATTCCCTTTGATGTGGTATCATTTGGTCACTGTGTGGTGATAATATGTAGGCTGGTCACAGTGTGGCGGTATTTGTTCCTTCCTTGTATGTGGAATTATTCGGTCACTATGTGGTGGTTATATGTGGTCTGGTCATGGTGTGATGGTATTTATCCAGTGTATGTGTTATTATTTGATCACTGTGTGGTGATAATATGTAGTCTGGTCATGGTGTGGCGGTATTTGTTCATTCTATGTGGTATTGTATGAGGTCACTTGTTCTTTCTGATATAATTTATTGGAAGATTCTTGATTTCAAATAGAGATTAAATACTTGGCTGTTTAACCCCTCCCTGTCCTGTGACTATTACACAGTAGCAAGTATGCACTTACAGGAGTTCTACAGTGAAAAGAAGTAATCTCCTATCTTAAGGCCATGTTCACACGTTCAGTATTTGGTCAGCATTTTACATCAGTATTTGTAAGCCAAAACCAGGAGTGGGCGATAAATACAGAAGTGGTGACGTGTTTCTATTATACTTTTCCTCTGATTGTTCAACTCCTGGTTTTGGCTTACAAATACTAATGTGAAATGCTGACCAATTACTGAATGTGTGAACGTGGCCCAGGGATCAGTGATAAGTTATTGATTGGTGGGGGTTCGACTGCTGGGACCTGCACAGATCTGCAGAATGTGCAACTTTCGTCCCCATTAGTATGGAGAGGCATGTACCACTCGACCACTGATCAATTCATTCCCTAAGGGGCTGCACTTGGTTTTTTCTGGAAGCCCCCAAAGAGGATGAATGGAGCTGCGGACAGACATCCTACCTGACGCTCCATTTTAAAATAGGGATAAAATAGAGGTAAAAGTTCCCGATACTTCTGATCAGTGCGGTTTCCAATGGTCGGATTCCACCGATCAAAAAGTTATCACCTACCTAACCTGCAGATCAGTGATAACTTGTTTTCATCAAAGAACACTGTTATTGTAAACTACCGTCATTGTACAGCCCAGTTATGGTTTTGCACAGTAGACGGGCAGGAGCCGCCTGTGTTTTACAGTCGATGCTCCACTATAGCAGGAATAAGCACTAAATGGTATTTGTATGTAGCTGTGGGGAGAGCCCCTAGGGTAAATTTCCCCTGTGGGGCCCAGACCTCAATCCAACCCTGGTCATCAGAGAATCCTGACAGCATGCAGTGAGCGCGCTGTGACAATTCAAAAGTCTGCAGTCACGTATGGTTTGAATCACACTTCTCTTTTTTTCCCAATTTAAAAATTAAAAAAATTTGAAAAATTAAGAATACATTCGGTATCCTTACATCCATAAAAGTTTTTAATATCAAAATATAAAATTAATTAATCCATACAGTAAATGATGTGCAAATTAAATGAAGTAAAAATGGAAAACTTGCCCAAAACATACAATAAAAAGAGATCAAAAACATTGTATTTGCTGCAAAATCACTCCCAAAAAAGTGATAGGTTTCGAAAAATGGCAGCGTAAACCAAATAATTTTGTAAAAAGTTTTGAATTTTTTCTAACCACTTACCATAAATATACAGCTCTGGCAAAAATTAAGAGGTGACTGCAAAATTTTCGGTTTGTCTGATTTTTCTCTTTATAGGTATACTAGCTATTGAACCCGGGTGGCGAGCATTTATATTGGTATATGGTCTCCATCCTGGTATGTGCTGCTCCCATCTTGCTCTCCCATCCTGTCATGTGCTGCTCCATCCTGCGCCCCCATCCTGTCATGTGGTGCTCCATCCTGCATCCCCATCCTGTCATGTGCTCCCATCCTGCACCCCCATCCTATTATGTGCTGCTCCATCCTGCGTCTCCATCCGGTCATGTGCTCCCATCCTGCGCCCCCATCCTGTGATATGCTGCTCCATCCTACACCCCCATCCTGTTATGTGTGTGCGCCCCCATTCTGTCATGTGCTGCTCCCATCCTGTGCCCCCATTCTGTCATGTGCTGCTCCCATCCTGTGCCCCCATCCTGTCATGTGCTGCTCCCATCCTGTGCCCCCATCCTGTCATGTGCTGCTCCCATTCTGTCATGTGCTCCCATCCTGCACCCCCATCCTGTCATGTGTGCGCCCCCATTCTGTCATGTGCTGCTGCCATCGTGCGCAATCATTCAGTCATGTGCTGCTCCCATCCTGCGCCCCCATTCTGTCATGGGGTGCTCCCATCCTGCGCCCCCATTCTGTCATGTGGTGCTCCCATCCTGCGCCCCCATTCTGTCATGTGCTGCTCCCATCCTGTGCCCCCATTCTGTTGTAATGTGCTGCACCCATTCTGCCTGTTCCTGTTTCCATTCTGCATATGTTGCTCTCATCTTTCTCTCTCCGGCTCTACTGCCCGAGTGCGGCTGTGCTGAGTGCGGGCGGCTGTGCTGAGTGCGGGCGGCTGTGCTGAGTGCGGGCGGCTGTGCTGAGTGCGGACGGCTGTGTGTGGCGGTGCTGAGTGCGGGCGGCTGTGCATGGCGGTGCTGAGTGTGGGAGGGTGTGCGTGGCTGTGCTGAGTGCAGGCGGCTGTTCTGAGTGCGGGCGGCTGTGCTGAGTGCGGGCGGCTGTGCTGAGTGCGGGCGGCTGTGCTGAGTGTCGGCGGCTGTGCTGAGTGCCGACGGCTGTTCGTGGCTGTGCTGAGTGCCGGCGGCTGTGCGTGGCTGTGCTGAGTGCGGGAGGCTGTGCGTGGCGGTGCTGAGTGCGGGCGGCTGTGCGTGGCGGTGCTGAGTGCGGGCGGGTGTGCGTGGCTGTGCTGAGTGCGGGCGGCTGTGCTGAGTGCGGGCGGCTGTGCTGAGTGCGGGCGGCTGTGCTGAGTGCGGGCGGCTGTGCTGAGTGCCGGCGGCTGTGCTGAGTGTCGGCGGCTGTGCTGAGTGCCGGCGGCTGTGCGTGGCTGTGCTGAGTGCCGGCGGCTGTGCGTGGCTGTGCTGAGTGCGGGAGGCTGTGCGTGGCGGTGCTGAGTGCGGGCGGCTGTGCGTGGCGGTGCTGAGTGCGGGCGGCTGTGCGTGGCGGTGCTGAGTGCGGGTGGCTGTGCGTGGCGGTGCTGAGTGCGGGCGGCTGTGCGTGGCTGTGCTGAGTGCGGGCGGCTGTGCGTGGCTGTGCTGAGTGCGGGTGGCTGTGCTGAGTGCCGGCGGCTGGGCTGAGTGCCGGCGGCTGTGCTGAGTGCCGGCGGCTGTGCGTGGCTGTGCTGAGTGCGGGAGGCTGTGCGTGGCGGTGCTGAGTGTGCGCGGCTGTGCATGGCGGTGCTGAGTGCGGGCGGCTGTGCGTGGCGGTGCTGAGTGCGGGTGGCTGTGCTTGGCGGTGCTGAGTGCGGGCGGCTGTTCTGAGTGCGGGCGGCTGTGCTGAGTGCGGGCGGCTGTGCGTGGCGGTGCTGAGTGCAGGCGGCTGTGCGTGGCTGTGCTGAGTGCGGGCGGCTGTGCATGGCGGTGCTGAGTGCGGGCGGCTGTGCGTGGCGGTGCTGAGTGCGGGTGGCTGTGCGTGGCGGTGCTGAGTGCGCGCGGCTGTGCATGGCGGTGCTGAGTGCGGGCGGCTGTGCGTGGCGGTGCTGAGTGCGGGTGGCTGTGCTTGGCGGTGCTGAGTGCGGGCGGCTGTTCTGAGTGCGGGCGGCTGTGCTGAGTGCGGGCGGCTGTGCGTGGCGGTGCTGAGTGCAGGCGGCTGTGCGTGGCTGTGCTGAGTGCGGGCGGCTGTGCTGAGTGCGGGCGGCTGTGCTGAGTGCGGGCGGCTGTGCTGAGTGCCGGCGGCTGTGCTGAGTGCCGGCGGCTGTGCTGAGTGTCAGCGGCTGTGCTGAGTGCCGGCGGCTGTGCGTGGCTGTGCTGAGTGCCGGCGGCTGTGCGTGGCGGTGCTGAGTGCGGGCGGCTGTGCTGAGTGCGGGCGGCTGTGCTGAGTGCGGGCGGCTGTGCTGAGTGCCGGCGGCTGTGCTGAGTGCGGGCGGCTGTGCGTGGCGGTGCTGAGTGCGGGCGGCTATGCGTGGCGGTGCTGAGTGCGGGCAGCTGTGCGTGGCGGTGCTGAGTGCGGGCGGATGTGCGTGGCGGTGCTGAGTGCGGGCGGATGTGCGTGGCGGTGCTGAGTGCGGGCGTCTGTGCGTGGCGGTGCTGAGTGCGGGCGGCTGTGCGTGGCGGTGCTGAGTGCGGGCGGCTGTGCGTGGCGGTGGTGAGTGCGGACGGTTGTGCGTGGCGGTGGTGAGTGCGGGCGGCTGTGCGTGGCGGTGGTGAGTGCGGGCGGCTGTGAGTGGCGGTGGTGAGTGCGGGCGGCTGTGCGTGGCGGCGGTGAGTGCGGGCGGCTGTGTGTGGTGGTGCTGAGAGTGCGGGCGGCTGTGCGTGGCGGTGGTGAGTGCGGGCGGCTGTGCGTGGCGGCGGCTGTGCTGAGTGCCGGCGGCTGTGCGTGGCTGTGCTGAGTGCCGGCGGCTGTGCGTGGCTGTGCTGAGTGCGGGAGGTTGTGTGTGGCGGTGCTGAGTGCGGGCGGCTGTGCGTGGCGGTGCTGAGTGCGGGCGGCTGTGCGTGGCGGTGCTGAGTGCGGGTGGCTGTGCGTGGCGGTGCTTAGTGCGGGCGGCTGTGCGTGGCTGTGCTTAGTGCGGGCAGCTGTGCGTGGCTGTGCTGAGTGCGGGTGGCTGTGCTGAGTGCCGGCGGCTGGGCTGAGTGCCGGCGGCTGTGCTGAGTGTCGGCGGCTGTGCTGAGTGCCGGTGGCTGTGCGTGGCTGTGCTGAGTGCCGGCGGCTGTGCGTGGCTGTGCTGAGTGCGGGAGGCTGTGCGTGGCGGTGCTGAGTGCGCGCGGCTGTGCATGGCGGTGCTGAGTGCGGGCGGCTGTGCGTGGCGGTGCTGAGTGCGGGTGGCTGTGCTTGGCGGTGCTGAGTGCGGGCGGCTGTGCTGAGTGCGGGCGGCTGTGCGTGGCGGTGCTGAGTGCAGGCGGCTGTGCGTGGCTGTGCTGAGTGCGGGCGGCTGTGCTGAGTGCGGGCGGCTGTGCTGAGTGCGGGCGGCTGTGCTGAGTGCGGGCGGCTGTGCTGAGTGCCGGCGGCTGTGCTGAGTGTCGGCGGCTGTGCTGAGTGCCGGCGGCTGTGCGTGGCTGTGCTGAGTGCCGGCGGCTGTGCGTGGCGGTGCTGAGTGCGGGAGGCTGTGCGTGGCGGTGCTGAGTGCGGGTGGCTGTGCTTGGCGGTGCTGAGTGCGGGCGGCTGTGCTGAGTGCGGGCGGCTGTGCTGAGTGCGGGCGGCTGTGCGTGGCGGTGCTGAGTTCGGGCGGCTATGCGTGGCGGTGCTGAGTGCGGGCGGCTGTGCGTGGCGGTGCTGAGTGCGGGCGGATGTGCGTGGCGGTGCTGAGTGCGGGTGGATGTGCGTGGCGGTGCTGAGTGCGGGCGGCTGTGCGTGGCGGTGCTGAGTGCGGGCGGCTGTGCGTGGCGGTGCTGAGTGCGGGCGGCTGAGCGTGGCGGTGCTGAGTGCGGGCGGCTGTGCGTGGCGGTGGTGAGTGCGGACGGCTGTGCGTGGCGGTGGTGAGTGCGGGCGGCTGTGCGTGGCGGTGGTGAGTGCGGGCGGCTGTGCGTGGCGGTGGTGAGTGTGGGTGGCTGTGCGTGGCGGCGGTGAGTGCGGGCGGCTGTGTGTGGTGGTGCTGAGAGTGCGGGCGGCTGTGTGTGGCGGTGGTGAGTGCGGGCGGCTGTGCGTGGCGGTGGTGAGTGCGGGCAGATGTGCGTGGTGGTGCTGAGAGTGCGGGCGGCTGTGCGTGGCGGTGGTGAGTGCAGGCGGCTGTGCGGGGTGGTGCTGAGAGTGCGGGCGGCTGTGCTGGGCGCCGAGTGCTGGGGGCCTGAGCAGGCGGGGACACCGGCGCGCTGTGGGGGTCAGGTGCCGGAGTCGCCGCTAGCTCAGGCCCCCGGCATTTGCTATATTTACCTGTCCCCCGTTGCACTGCTGCGCGCCTCTCTGTCTTCCGGGGTCCTCTGCCTGTGACTGTTCAGTCAGAGGGCGGCGCGCATTAAGCGCGTCATCGCGCCCTCTGAACTGAACGTCGCAGGTGGAGGATGGAGCAGCGCGCAGCAGTGGAACGGGACAGGTAAGTATACTCACCCTCCTGGCTCGTCCCTGCTTCTCCGTTGGAGATCGCAGTGTGCGTTCAGCGCTTACGCATACCGCGATCTCCTGGGAGCGTCACTCTGTGGGGTCCAGACTGCGCCGGCGCTTGCGCTTGCGCAGTCTATAAAGGCTTCGGACAGAGTGACGCTCCCAGCGTTATATTATAGATTTTTGAGTACAATGTAGATTGTTCTTTTATTCTATAAACTACTGACAACATGTATCCGAAGTTCCAAGCAATAAATTTTGTATTTATTTTATGAAAATGAGAAATGATCAAAATTACAAAATGAAACAGTGCTTTCTGACCTCAAGTAATGCAAAGAATACAAGTTCATAATCATTTAGAAACAACAATACTAATGTTTTAACTCAGGAAGAGTTCAGAAATCAATATTTTGTGGAATAACTATGATTTTTAATCACATCTTTCATGCATCTTGGCATGCTTTCCACCAGTCTTTCACACTGCATCTGGCGCAAAAATGTAAGCAGTTCTTCTTTGTTTGATGGCTTGTGACTATCCATCATCCTCTTGATTACATTCCAGAGGTTTTCAATGGGGTTCAGGTCTGGAGATTGGGCTGCCCATGTCAGGGTTTTGATGTGGTGGTCTCTTAATTTTTGCCAGAGCTGTATATATAAAAAAAGAAAATCGTTAACTTTAGTATTGCTAAAGTCTTACTGACCTGAAGAATCTTGTTGCCTGGTCTGATGATTGCTGTAAAAATTAACCCCCTCCCCCCAAAAAAGTCAGAATTTTGTTTTTTTCACCATTATTATTTTCTATTTTTCAGGATTTTATATGGTAAAGTGAATCGTGCTAATTAAAACTACAACTTGTCCAGTAAAAAAAAACAACTCTCAATAATAGAAAGTTATGGTTCTTAGCAGACAGGGAGGAAAAAATGAAAGCAGAAAAATGAAACTTGACTGCGTTAATAAGGGATTAAAATACTGAAAACACTGAACTTTATCTCATTTTTCTATCTCCAGCAGATGATAGAAAAACCATTGCTGACACCTCCCGGTAAGAAACTTCTGTCGTCATTTCATGAACATGAGTTTGTCACTTTGTACAAATTATCATACCATGGGCATGTGTTCTCTGTGATTTTTATAGGACGCCATCAAGTAATTGGCCTTTAGTTATGTCCTTTTATACAGGTGCCCAATATTGTACACAAGTCTCCCTTGTGAGGACTGACTAGTGATGCCTATATGAGGATCCATGCTTCCGTAGCAATAAACAATACATGATTATTGGAGATAAACGAATCTTTACATAACGAATCAAACGATACGGATTTCCCCCAAATTTTGGGGGATCTGATTCATCGAAATCCATCAAAACATTTTGCTAAATTCTATTGAGAGCTTGAGAATAGAAAAACATGTTCTACCCACCAGTCCTAAAGCTGTGGTCCTTTGCCTGAGTCTTTGGGTTCTTCCAGCGCTGACACAAGTGATTGTTCTCACACAGTTAAGTGGGGGGTCTTCATACATCATTGATGTCGATGACTACTGCCGCCCCCCCATGTGAATGCTACTGGCCTTAGAACCAAAATAGAAGCCCGAAGATTTGTGAAGTGAAAAGGAAATGATACATGGTTTTCAAAATGTTTTAAAAATATAAATCTCAAAATTGTGATGTGCATTGGTATTAGCCTCCTGAATCGATACTTTATAGGACCATCTTTCACTGCAATTACTGCTGCACATCCGCTGCCCAGTATTGAACACCATCCATCTTTGTGCCAACTCTGACCAGCTTCCCTGTCCCTGCTGAAGAGAAGCATCCCCACAGCATGATGCTGCCACCGCCATGTTTGACCCTAGGGATGGTGTTTTCAGGGTGACATACAATGTTATTTTTCCATCACACATTTTGCATTTAGCCCCAAAAGTTCTACTTAGGTCTCATCTGACCAGAGCACCTTCTTCCACATGCCAGCTGTGTCTCCTGCATGACTTTTTGCCAACTGAAAACGGGACTTCTTATGGCTTTCTATCAAAAATGGCTTTCTTCTTGTCACTCTTCCATAAAGACCACATTTGTGGAGTATACAACTAATAGTTGTCCTGTGGACAGATTCTCCCACCTAAGCAGTGGATCTCTGCAGCTCCTCCAGGGTGACCATGTGCCTCTTGGCTGCTTGTCTAATTAGTGCTCACTTTGCTTGGGATGTCAGTTTAGGTGGACCACAATGTCTTGGTAAGTTAGCAGTTGTACCTAGTGTTGAGCATTCCGATACCGCAAGTATCGGGTATCGGCCGATACTTGCGGTATCGGAATTCCGATACCGGGATTCCGATACTTGCCGCGTATCGGATACCGGAATCGGAAGTTCCAAGATTCAAAATGCAGAAATTCAGCCAATGAGAATGATTCCAAGTGTGGGCACATCCTGTTTAGCATGGAGGGCATGAAACTACTGGCAAGGCTGTGATTGGCTGCTGAAATGATGTCATGATGCAGTTTAAAAGTCGCTGGCGCCATTTTGCGATCACTCTGCTGTGAATTCAGTTAGTGACAGGACGCTGTTTGCTGACTGAGGGACAGTTTAGAGATAGCGATTTGCTTCTTTGTGCTTTCCAAAGGCTAATTTAGCAACCGCTGTGCTCACCTACTATTCACCTTGCTTTTGCCTTGTAGCGCTGTTTTCACAGCGATCTGCAAGGTCTGTGTGTGTGTGTGTGTGTGAGTGCAGCCCACTCTCTAGTCTGAGTGCAGCCACATAGGCCATCCATAGCTGGTTGTATTCAGTTCAGGGAGGGTGGTTCATTGCCTCATACTGTTCTTTTTTTTTTTTTTTTTTTTTTTCAAGTAGTGTCTGCTGCTAATTTCTTCAAAAAAATCCTATTAGTGTCTTTCCACCCGTCTCCAGCTAATTTGTGGAAAAACACTACATAGGATAAAGTAGAGGAGGGTTTTTGGGCCTTGCAGCGCCGTTTACGGCTGTCTGCACGGTCTCCGTGTGACTGCAGCTCGCCCTGTAGTCTGTGAGCAGCCGTAGCCTGGTTGTCTCCAGCTCAGGGTTGTTCACTGCGTCATACCGCCAAATCAATTTTCATTTTTTTTCAAGTAGTGTAGTCTGCTGCTAATTTCTTCAAAAAAATCCTATTAGTGTCTTTCCACCCGTCTCCAGCTAATTTGTGGAAAAACACTACATAGGATAACGTAGAGGAGGGTTTTTTGGCCTTGCAGCGCCGTTTACGGTTGTCTGCACGGTCTCCGTGTGACTGCAGCTCTATCTGTTGTCAGTTCAGCCCCCAAAAAATAAATAAATAATAAAGTTCACCAAACACACCAGTTACACCACTTTACATTTGTGTAGGCCACATTAGCTCATATTAAAGTCTAGTCCACACTTTAGAAAATTAGTGTTTCTTATACCTGTTAGGAGGAGTTGTTCAGGAATAAGCACACAAAGCCGTTAGTACTTTTCTGCTTATCTTTATCAGTCAACCAAGATGAAGAAGGCAGTGAGTAAGGCACGTGGGCGTGGGAGCCGTCGCGGAGCAGGGAGGGGAAGTGGGGATTCTGTGCCTGCTGCGGGCACCGGTGACTCATCAGCACCCACTTTCACCAGGCAACAGTCATTCATGCGTAGCTTTGTGTCAGAGCGCCGTACACCGCTGCTGCGTGAAGAACAAATTGAAGCTGTTGTCGGATGGATGGCAGCTAATGCATCAACTTCCATTAGTGCCACATCCTCTCAGACACAGAGCACTGGAGAGCAGCCATCTGTCTCTTCACCACCTGCCAAATTGCCCAGGCAGACAGAGAGCCCAGGACAGGAGCCGTCTCTACTTCTGTTCTCTGAATCTCTTGGCTTGGAAACAGGGGGCCAGCCAAGCAGCATTGGAGAAATGGAAGAAGAGGCAGGGTGCAGTGATGCCCAACAGCTTTTTCTGTCTTCCTCTGAAGAGGCGGGTGGGCCAGTGGCTCCGGTCACCACATCGCAGGCCGCATCAGCTGATGATGACACTCAGGTGCCACTTACTGGTGCGTGCTCTGCTGCTGAGACTACCCAGGAGGAGCAGTTGGGGGCAGAGGGTAGTGTAGATGATGAGGTCCTCGACCCATCTTGGCGTGAGGGACAGGAAGGTGGTGGGAGCAGCTCTGAGGAAGAGATTCCCCGTACGGCCCAAAGAGGGAGAGGGAGGGGGAAGACTGCGGATCCTGCAGCCTCCGCTTTGGCACCCGTTAGGAGCATGTCTCTTCCAAAAGCCAAAAAGGGCGCTCCCAAGACTTGCAGTGCCTGGTCCTTTTTTGACACAGTTGCAGATGACATTTGCTATGTCAGATGCAACGTGTGTCATCAAAAAGTCAAAAGAGGGAAAAATGTCAGCAACCTCAATACCTCCAACATGTGGAAACATGTGCGCAACAGGCACCCGGTGGAGTTAGAAAAACACACTGAAGAGGTAGGCCAACCAACAGCGGCAACTACCACCTCTTCAGCTCGTGTTGCCTCTTCCTCTAGCTCACACGCAGCTGGTTCGGCTTCCTCCCAGGATCGCCGTGGAAGAACCTCTGGCCCTGTTGTCCAGAGACCCGCTGTAATTCCACCCGCAGCGCCACTTTCCCAGTCATCCACACACTCCCAGCCCAGTCTACAGCCATCGGTAGTACAGGCATGGGAGAAAAGGCGGCCTTTCTCGTCAAACCACCCACGAGCACAGGCTCTGACTGCAGGCATTGCCAAACTTCTGTCACTGGAAATGCTGTCATTCAGGCTGGTGGAGACTGACAGCTTCCGTGACTTGATGTCATTGGCAGTCCCACAGTACAATGTGCCCAGCCGCTTTTACTTCAGCAGGCAAGCCGTCCCTGCCCTGCACAAGCATGTGGAGGGACACATAAAACACGCGCTACTGAACGCCGTCAGTAGCAAGGTCCACCTCACCACCGATGCGTGGACCAGTCAACATGGACAGGGGCGATACCTTTCCCTCACTGCCCATTGGGTTAATGTTGTTGAGCCAGGTACAGACCGTGCGAGTGGCGCAGGACGTGTCCTGCCCACTCCAAGGATTGCAGGAATCCATTCTGTACGCATTGACTCCTCCTCTTACACCAGTTCCTCAGAATCATCGCTGCAGGAGCCGTCACAGTCCACCTCCACATGGACCCGTGATGAACGTGTACCTGTTACGACCGACATGAGCACAGCCGTGGCCAAACGTCAACAGGCCGTGTTGAAATTAATTTTTTTGGGGAATCGTAGCCACACAGCGCAGGAGCTCTGGAATGCCATCAAGCAGGAGAGCGATGTGTGGTTTGTGCCAGCGAATCTCCAGCCAGGCATGGTAGTGTGTGATAATGGCCGAAATCTGGTGGCAGCCCTGGGCCTCGGCAACCTCACTCACATCCCATGTCTGGCACATGTGCTCAATTTGGTCGTGCAGAGCTTTTTGAGGGACTATCCGGATCTTGATGCACTGCTGCACAAGGTCCGCCTAGAGTGTGCTCACTTGCGGCGTTCCAGCACGGCAAAAGCGCGCATTGCGGCTCTGCAGCGCCGACACCGCCTGCCGGAACATCGCATCATATGTGACCTACCTACCAGGTGGAATTCCACGTTACATATGTTGGAGCGGTTGTGTGAGCAGCAGCAAGCTGTAATGGAGTACCAGCTGCTTCAGGCGCAAAAAAGTCGCAGTCAGCGCCGTACAGACTTCACAACCACAGAGTAGGCCACTATGAATGACGTCTGCCAGGTTTTGCGTCCCTTTGATTATTCCACGCGGATGGCGAGTGCAGATGATGCACTAGTCAGCATGACTGTCCCCCTTATCTGCCTGCTTGAAAAATCACTGCAAGCGCTAAGGGATGATGTTGTGGAAGAGGTGGAGGATGAGGATTCACCATTTCCATCATCTTCTGGACAGTCAGCGCCACGTGGTTCCTCACAAACGCGTAGGCAGGGGACAGTTTGTGAGGAGGATGAGGAGGAGTCAATGGAGGAGGAAGACATCCGTCCAGAGGAGGGAGTTACACAATTGTCCAGTACTCAGTGTGTACAGCGAGGGTGGGGTGATGACGAGCGGGCAGAGATCACGCCTCCAGCAGGGGACAGCGTTTCTTGGGCAGTTGGCAGTCTGCAGCACATGGTGGATTACATGCTGCAGTGCCTGAGAAACGACCGCCGCATCGCCCACATTCTCAACATGTCTGATTATTGGGTGTTCACCCTCCTCGATCCTCGCTACCGGGACAACGTAGAAAGCCTCATCACACCGTTGAACCGGGAGCGAAAAATGCGGGAGTACCAAGACACACTGGTCAATTCCATCATCTTCTCCATTCCAACTGAGAGAAGTGCTGCTAGTGCATTCCAAAGCAGCTCAGTGCGTCCAGGCAGTGGTGGAGGCTCTGCACAAAGAGGGAGCAGAAGCAGTGCCTCTGCCCAAGGCAAGACCAGTATGGCCGAACTGTGGCACAGTTTTCTGTGCCCGCCACAAAAGTCTACACCATCACAGACGGCTCCAGTCAGCAGGAGGCAACGGTTCCGTCAGATGGTGACAGACTACATGTCTTGCCCTCTTGCTGTACTCCCAGACGGCTCTTCCCCTTTCAAGTTTTGGGTCTCAAAGCTGGATACATGGCCAGAGCTAAGCCAGTATGCATTGGAGGTGCTGTCTTGCCCTGCGGCCAGTGTATTATCGGAACGTGTCTTTAGTGCTGCAGGTGGTGTACTAACTGACCGTCGCATGCGACTATCCTCCGATAACGTTGACCGGCTTACTTTCCTGAAAATGAACAAGGCCTGGATCTCGCATGAATTTGCCACTCCTCCTCCTGATTAACTAATTAGGTCACTGTATACGTTATCCAGGTCTCCTGTTGTGTTCATCTTTCTACCACCTGAACTTAAATTCCTGGGCTCCAACACCGCCAGTTGAGGCTCAGAAGTGCCGTCTGCACAGTCAAAACATACGACCCAGTGTTATTTGGTTTCAGTAACGTCAGCTGATCCCCAGCTGTGTAGCCGGCAATGTGTCATGCGACCGCCACGCTGACACAACAACTGAAATGTAAGGGAATCTGTCCCCCCCCCCCAAGGCGTTTGTTACTGAAAGAGCCACCTTGTACAGCAGTAATGCTGCACAAGGAAAAAGGTAGCTATTTTGGTTTTGCTCCTTGCACACGCAAAACTTAACACTTATAAAATGTGTCCACTGATACCGTAAAACCGTCCCGGAGGTGGGACTTTCCTTCGTAATATGACGCAGCACAGCCGTCATTCCTACCCCCCCCCGGCGCCGCGCCCCGGCTCATCAGCGTTGTTTGATTCCGTCCCGGAGCCTGCGCTGTTATGTTATCCCGTGGCCAGGCACACTTAGCGCTGCCCGTCTTCTGGCATCATTTGGTGTCAGGCTGGCTGCGTCTGTGCGGCCGCGCTGGCCGAGAGCCCGCCTCGCAGTGTCTTCTGATTTAATCCCACTGGGGGCCTGGGATCCATGGACATGCGCAGTGCATATCTGAACCTCCACCTCTCACTCATCTCCCTATGGCTTCTTCAGACTGTTCGGTGTCAGCTGGTCCCTAATAGCATGCCACGGTCGTGACACCGCACAGTCTTAAGAAGCCGTAGGGAGGGGAGTGAGAGGCGAGGATATGCACTGCGCATGTCCATGGATCCCAGGCCCCCAGTGGGATTAAATCAGAAGACACTGCGAGGCGGGCTCTCGGCCAGCGCGGACGCACAGGCGCAGCCAGCCTGACACCAAATGATGTCAGAAGACGGGCAGCGCTAAGTGTGCCTGTCCACGGGATAACATAACAGCGCAGGCTCCGGGACGGAATCAAACAACGCTGAGGAGCCGGGGCACGGCGGCGGGGGGGTAGGAATGACGGCTGTGCTGCGTCATATTACGAAGGAAAGTCCCACCTCCGGGACGGTTTCACGGCTTCAGGGGACACATTTTATAAGTGTTTAGTTCTGTGTTTGCAAGGAGCATGATGAAAAGAGCCACCTTTTCCTTTTGCATCTTTTGTGCTGCACAAGCTGGCTCTTTCAGCTACAAACGCCTTGGGGGGGGTTAAAGGTTCCCTTTCGACTTTCTCAGGCTTCGGCCTACATTGTGTTCCTCTGCTTTTCCACCTGCCCCTGGGCTCCAACACCGCCAGTTGCCGTCCAGAAGTGCTGTACGCACAGTCAACAGTCCCTCCTCTGTTATTGGGGTTCAGTAACGTCAGCTGTTCCCCTGCTGTGTGTGTGGCAATCCCTCCTACCTCCTCCAACCTCCTCCTCCTCCACCTGTCCCTGGGCTCCAACACCGCCAGTTGCCGTCCAGAAGTGCTGTACGCACAGTCAACAGTCGCTCCTCTGTTATTGGGGTTCAGTAACGTCAGCTGTTCCCCTGCTGTGTGTGTGGCAATCCCTCCTACCTCCTCCAACCTCCTCCTCCTCCTCCACCTGTCCCTGGGCTCCAACACCGCCAGTTGCCGTCCAGAAGTGCTGTACGCACAGTCAACAGTCGCTCCTCTGTTATTGGGGTTCAGTAACGTCAGCTGTTCCCCTGCTGTGTGTGTGGCAATCCCTCCTACCTCCTCCAACCTCCTCCTCCTCCACCTGTCCCTGGGCTCCAACACCGCCAGTTGCCGTCCAGAAGTGCTGTACGCACAGTCAACAGTCCCTCCTCTGTTATTGGGGTTCAGTAACGTCAGCTGTTCCCCTGCTGTGTGTGTGGCAATCCCTCCTACCTCCTCCAACCTCCTCCTCCTCCACCTGTCCCTGGGCTCCAACACCGCCAGTTGCCGTCCAGAAGTGCTGTACGCACAGTCAACAGTCGCTCCTCTGTTATTGGGGTTCAGTAACGTCAGCTGTTCCCCTGCTGTGTGTGTGGCAATCCCTCCTACCTCCTCCAACCTCCTCCTCCTCCTCCACCTGTCCCTGGGCTCCAACACCGCCAGTTGCCGTCCAGAAGTGCTGTACGCACAGTCAACAGTCGCTCCTCTGTTATTGGGGTTCAGTAACGTCAGCTGTTCCCCTGCTGTGTGTGTGGCAATCCCTCCTACCTCCTCCAACCTCCTCCTCCTCCACCTGTCCCTGGGCTCCAACACCGCCAGTTGCCGTCCAGAAGTGCTGTACGCACAGTCAACAGTCCCTCCTCTGTTATTGGGGTTCAGTAACGTCAGCTGTTCCCCTGCTGTGTGTGTGGCAATCCCTCCTACCTCCTCCAACCTCCTCCTCCTCCTCCACCTGTCCCTGGGCTCCAACACCGCCAGTTGCCGTCCAGAAGTGCTGTACGCACAGTCAACAGTCGCTCCTCTGTTATTGGGGTTCAGTAACGTCAGCTGTTCCCCTGCTGTGTGTGTGGCAATCCCTCCTACCTCCTCCAACCTCCTCCTCCTCCACCTGTCCCTGGGCTCCAACACCGCCAGTTGCCGTCCAGAAGTGCTGTACGCACAGTCCCAACAGTCCCTCCTCTGTTATTGGGGTTCAGTAACGTCAGCTGTTCCCCTGCTGTGTGTGTGGCAATCCCTCCTACCTCCTCCAACCTCCTCCTCCTCCACCTGTCCCTGGGCTCCAACACCGCCAGTTGCCGTCCAGAAGTGCTGTACGCACAGTCCCAACAGTCCCTCCTCTGTTATTGGGGTTCAGTAACGTCAGCTGTTCCCCTGCTGTGTGTGTGGCAATCCCTCCTACCTCCTCCAACCTCCTCCTCCTCCTCCACCTGTCCCTGGGCTCCAACACCGCCAGTTGCCGTCCAGAAGTGCTGTACGCACAGTCAACAGTCGCTCCTCTGTTATTGGGGTTCAGTAACGTCAGCTGTTCCCCTGCTGTGTGTGTGGCAATCCCTCCTACCTCCTCCAACCTCCTCCTCCTCCTCCACCTGTCCCTGGGCTCCAACACCGGCAGTTGCCGTCCAGAAGTGCTGTACGCACAGTCAACAGTCGCTCCTCTGTTATTGGGGTTCAGTAACGTCAGCTGTTCCCCTGCTGTGTGTGTGGCAATCCCTCCTACCTCCTCCAACCTCCTCCTCCTCCACCTGTCCCTGGGCTCCAACACCGCCAGTTGCCGTCCAGAAGTGCTGTACGCACAGTCAACAGTCCCTCCTCTGTTATTGGGGTTCAGTAACGTCAGCTGTTCCCCTGCTGTGTGTGTGGCAATCCCTCCTACCTCCTCCAACCTCCTCCTCCTCCACCTGTCCCTGGGCTCCAACACCGCCAGTTGCCGTCCAGAAGTGCTGTACGCACAGTCAACAGTCGCTCCTCTGTTATTGGGGTTCAGTAACGTCAGCTGTTCCCCTGCTGTGTGTGTGGCAATCCCTCCTACCTCCTCCAACCTCCTCCTCCTCCTCCACCTGTCCCTGGGCTCCAACACCGCCAGTTGCCGTCCAGAAGTGCTGTACGCACAGTCAACAGTCCCTCCTCTGTTATTGGGGTTCAGTAACGTCAGCTGTTCCCCTGCTGTGTGTGTGGCAATCCCTCCTACCTCCTCCAACCTCCTCCTCCTCCACCTGTCCCTGGGCTCCAACACCGCCAGTTGCCGTCCAGAAGTGCTGTACGCACAGAGCCAAACACCTCGCCAATGTGTTAGTGGGGTTCAGCACCGCCAGCTGTTCCCCTGCTGTGTATACGGCAACGTGTACTGCGACCGCCACGCAGGCACAACAAGTTAAATTTAAGGGAACCTGTCCCCCCCCCCCAGGCGTTTGTTACTGAAGGAGCCACCTTGTGCAGCAGTAATGATGCAAAGGGAAAAACTGCCTCTTTTCGTGGTGCTCCTTGCAGATGCTGAACCTAACACTTATGAAATGTGTCCCCTCACAGCGTTCAACCGTCCGGTAGGTGGAACTTTCCTTTGTCATGTGACGCAGCACAGCCGTCATTTTTACCCCCTTGGCGCCGTGCGCCGCCTCCTCAGCGTTGTTTGAATCTGTCCCGGAGCCTGCGCTGTTAGGTTACCCCTTGGCCATGCACACATTTCGCGCTGCCTGTCTTCTGACATCATTTGCTGTCAGGCTGGCTGCGCCTGTGTGTGTGCGCTGTCCGAGATTCAGCCTC
This sequence comes from Ranitomeya variabilis, assembly GCF_051348905.1. NCBI lineage: Eukaryota > Metazoa > Chordata > Amphibia > Anura > Dendrobatidae > Ranitomeya > Ranitomeya variabilis. The sequence continues at coordinate 52,568,748 of NC_135232.1, read as the reverse complement.
GCGGTGTCGTGTAATGTAATCCCACCGCGGGCCTGGGATCCGTGGCCATGCGCAGTGCATATCCTCGCCTCTCACTCCCCTCCCTACGGCTTCTTCAGACTGTTCGGTGTCAGCTGATCCCTAATAGCATGCCACGGCCATGACACCGCACAGTCTGAAGAAGCCGTAGGGAGGGGAGTGAGAGGTGAGGATATGCACTGCGCATGGCCACGGATCCCAGGCCCGCGGTGGGATTACATTACACGACACCGCGAGGCTGAATCTCGGACAGCGCACACACACAGGCGCAGCCAGCCTGACAGCAAATGATGTCAGAAGACAGGCAGCGCGAAATGTGTGCATGGCCAAGGGATAACCTAACAGCGCAGGCTCCGGGACAGATTCAAACAACGCTGAGGAGGCGGCGCACGGCGCCAAGGGGGTAAAAATGACGGCTGTGCTGCGTCACATGACAAAGGAAAGTTCCACCTACCGGACGGTTGAACGCTGTGAGGGGACACATTTCATAAGTGTTAGGTTCAGCATCTGCAAGGACCATAATTAAAAGAGCTAAGTTTACCTTTTCCAGCATTAGTGCTGTACACGATGGCTCTTCCAGCTACAAACGCCTGGGGGGGGGGGGTTAAAGGTTTCCTTTCAACTTGCTCCAGTGCAGGCTTCGGCCTACACTCCGCTCCCCCTGCTCCTCCTGCTGACCCTGGGCTCTAACACCGCCAGTTGGGGCCCAGATGTGCTAGCTGCACAGAGAAAAACAACTCGCCAATGTGTCAGTGGGGTTCAGCACCGCCAGCTGTTCCCCTGCTGTGCAGCCGGCAACGTGTCCTGCGACCGCCACGCAGACACAAGAACTGAAATTGAAGGGAACCTGTCCCCCCTCCCCCAGGTGTTTCTATGTTTTACAGCCACCTTGTACAGCAGTAATGCTGCATGTGTGCAAGGTGGCTCATAAACGTATTCTCCTTGCACTCGTGGAACTGAACACGTCTAAAATGTGTCCTCTGTGACCATTAAAACGTCCCTCAGGTGTGATTTTACTTTGTATTGACACGCAACAAGCTCCTTGGTAACGCTGCCCGTCTTCTGGCATCATTGTTTGGCTGGGTGCGCCTCTGCGGCCGCCTTGCCCCACACAACGTCCCTCGGTGTCTTATTTATTTTGACTGCGAGGGTGTGATTGATGGGCTTGAGCAGTGCATATGTTCGCCTGTCCCTCCTCTCCTTCCGCCTTCTTCGGACTGTGCGGCTTCATGGCCGTGGCATGCGATAAGGGATCAGATGACGCCGCACAGTCTGAAGCGGGTGTAAGGACCCGAGTGTGAGAGGCGAACATATGTGCTGCGCCAGGCCCTGAATCCCAGCCCCGCAGTGTTTTAACAATGTTAAGACACTGCGGGGCTGGGATTCATGGTCATCGCGAACCGCACCGGCCGACATTAAATGATGTCAGAAGATGGGCAGCGCTAACAGCGCTAGGCCAGGGGACAACACGACAGCGCAGACTCCTGTACAGCAAATAACAACGCTCAGGAGGCTGCACCCAGCACCAAGGTGGGATTCTTGACATCTGTGCTGCGTCTCATTACAAAGGGAACTCGCGCCTCCAACACAGTTTGACTGTATAAAGGGCTAAATGTTAGACGTGTTTCATTCGGCGTGTGCAAGGAGTGAAATTAAAAGAGCAACCTTTGACTTGTGCAGCACTACTGCTGCATAAGCTGTGGCTCTTCTACTTTGTAACCCCTGAGGGGGGGTTAAAGGTTACCTTTGAAATTGGTTCAATTAGGCTTCGGCCTACACTCTGCTCCCCCTGCAGAGCCCGGGCTCCAACACCGCCAGTTGGGGCCCGGTACTGCTAGCTGCACAGAGAAAAACACCAGCCAATGTGTCAGTGGGGTTCAGCACCGCCAGCTGTTCCCCTGCTGTGCAGCCGGCAACGTGTCCTGCAACTGCCACGCAGGCACAACAGACCCAAAAGCTGCCGCCAGTGCAGGCTTCGGCCTACACTCTGCTCCATCTCCTCCTCCTGCTGACCCCGGGCTCTAACACCGCCAGTTGGGGCCCGGTACTGCTAGCTGCACAGAGAAAAACACCAGCCAATGTGTCAGTGGGGTTCAGCACCGCCAGCTGTTCCCCTGCTGTGCAGCCGGCATCGTGTCCTGCAAAAGCCACGCAGACACCAGAACTGAAATTGAAGGGAACCTGTCCCCCCTCCCCCAGGCGTTTTTACGTTATCCAGCCACCTTGTACAGCGGTAATGCTGCATGTGTGCAAGGTGGCTCATAAACGTATTCTCCTCGCACATGTGGAACTGAAAACACGTCTGAAATGTGTCCTCTGTGTGACCATTTAACCGTCCCGGTGGTGTGACTTTCCTTTGTAATGACACGCTGCAACCCCCTTGGTAGCGCTGCCCGTCTTCTGGCATCATTGTTTGGCTGGCTGCGCCTCTGCGGCCGCCCTGCCCGACACAACGCCCCTCGGTGTCTTATTTATTGGGACTGCGAGGGTGTGATTGATGGGCATGATCAGTGCATCAGTTCGCCTGTCCCTCCTCTCCTTCCGCCTTCTTCGGACTGTGCGGCTTCATGGCCGTGGCATGCGATAAGGGATCAGCTGACGCCGCACAGTCTGAAGCGGGTGTAAGGACCCGAGTGTGAGAGGCGAACATATGTGCTGCGCCAGGCCCTGAATCCCAGCCCCGCAGTGTTTTAACAATGTTAAGACACTGCGGGGCTGGGATTCATGGTCATCGCGAACCGCACCGGCCGACATTAAATGATGTCAGAAGATGGGCAGCGCTAACAGCGCTAGGCCAGGGGACAACACGACAGCGCAGACTCCTGTACAGCAAATAACAACGCTCAGGAGGCTGCACCCAGCACCAAGGTGGGATTCTTGACATCTGTGCTGCGTCTCATTACAAAGGGAACTCGCGCCTCCAACACAGTTTGACTGTATAAAGGGCTAAATGTTAGACGTGTTTCATTCGGCGTGTGCAAGGAGCGAAATTAAAAGAGCAACCTTTGACTTGTGCAGCACTACTGCTGCATAAGCTGTGGCTCTTCTACTTTGTAACCCCTGAGGGGGGGTTAAAGGTTACCTTTGAAATTGGTTCAATTAGGCTTCGGCCTACACTCTGCTCCCCCTGCAGAGCCCGGGCTCCAACACCGCCAGTTGGGGCCCGGTACTGCTAGCTGCACAGAGAAAAACACCTCGCCAATGTGTCAGTGGGGTTCAGCACCGCCAGCTGTTCCCCTGCTGTGCAGCCGGCAACGTGTCCTGCAACTGCCACGCAGGCACAACAGACCCAAAAGCTGCCGCCAGTGCAGGCTTCGGTCTACACTCTGCTCCATCTCCTCCTCCTGCTGACCCCGGGCTCTAACACCGCCAGTTGGGGCCCGGTACTGCTAGCTGCACAGAGAAAAACACCAGCCAATGTGTCAGTGGGGTTCAGCACCGCCAGCTGTTCCCCTGCTGTGCAGCCGGCATCGTGTCCTGCAAAAGCCACGCAGACACCAGAACTGAAATTGAAGGGAACCTGTCCCCCCTCCCCCAGGCGTTTTTACGTTATCCAGCCACCTTGTACAGCGGTAATGCTGCATGTGTGCAAGGTGGCTCATAAACGTATTCTCCTCGCACATGTGGAACTGAAAACACGTCTGAAATGTGTCCTCTGTGTGACCATTTAACCGTCCCGGTGGTGTGACTTTCCTTTGTAATGACACGCTGCAACCCCCTTGGTAGCGCTGCCCGTCTTCTGGCATCATTGTTTGGCTGGCTGCGCCTCTGCGGCCGCCCTGACCCACACAACGCCCCTCGGTGTCTTATTTATTGGGACTGCGAGGGTGTGATTGATGGGCATGATCAGTGCATCAGTTCGCCTGTCCCTCCTCTCCTTCCGCCTTCTTCGGACTGTGCAGCTTCATGGCCGTGGCATGCGATAAGGGATCAGATGACGCCGCACAGTCTGAAGCGGGTGTAAGGACCCGAGTGTGAGAGGCGAACATATGTGCTGCGCCAGGCCCTGAATCCCAGCCCCGCAGTGTTTTAACAATGTTAAGACACTGCGGGGCTGGGATTCATGGTCATCGCGAACCGCACCGGCCGACATTAAATGATGTCAGAAGATGGGCAGCGCTAACAGCGCTAGGCCAGGGGACAACACGACAGCGCAGACTCCTGTACAGCAAATAACAACGCTCAGGAGGCTGCACCCAGCACCAAGGTGGGATTCTTGACATCTGTGCTGCGTCTCATTACAAAGGGAACTCGCGCCTCCAACACAGTTTGACTGTATAAAGGGCTAAATGTTAGACGTGTTTCATCCGGCGTGTGCAAGGAGCGAAATTAAAAGAGCAACCTTTGACTTGTGCAGCACTACTGCTGCATAAGCTGTGGCTCTTCTACTTTGTAACCCCTGAGGGGGGGTTAAAGGTTACCTTTGAAATTGGTTCAATTAGGCTTCGGCCTACACTCTGCTCCCCCTGCAGAGCCCGGGCTCCAACACCGCCAGTTGGGGCCCGGTACTGCTAGCTGCACAGAGAAAAACACCTCGCCAATGTGTCAGTGGGGTTCAGCACCGCCAGCTGTTCCCCTGCTGTGCAGCCGGCAACGTGTCCTGCAACTGCCACGCAGGCACAACAGACCCAAAAGCTGCCGCCAGTGCAGGCTTCGGCCTACACTCTGCTCCATCTCCTCCTCCTGCTGACCCCGGGCTCTAACACCGCCAGTTGGGGCCCGGTACTGCTAGCTGCACAGAGAAAAACACCAGCCAATGTGTCAGTGGGGTTCAGCACCGCCAGCTGTTCCCCTGCTGTGCAGCCGGCATCGTGTCCTGCAAAAGCCACGCAGACACTTGCTCTTGTACCTTCTGCTCCCCATCCTGGTTCCAGTACCGTCAGCTGGTTCCGGGCAGAGCCTTTGGCTTAGGTGCCTCCCTCTGGGTATCCGAGTTCCACCAACGTCAGGTGGTCCTTGGTAGTGCTTTCAGGCACGGGTACCTCCTGCTTAGTAACCGGGTTCCAGTAACGTCAGCTGGTCCTCGGTAGTTCCATTGGCTCTTGGACCTTCGGCTACCCATCCGGGTTCCAGCACCGTCAGCTGGTTCTCGGCAGTGTCTTTTGCTCTTGTACCTTCTGCTCCCCATCCTGGTTCCAGTACCGTCAGCTGGTTCCGGGCAGAGCCTTTGGCTTAGGTGCCTCCCTCTGGGTATCCGAGTTCCACCAACGTCAGGTGGTCCTTGGTAGTGCTTTCAGGCACGGGTACCTCCTGCTTAGTAACCGGGTTCCAGTAACGTCAGCTGGTCCTCGGTAGTTCCATTGGCTCTTGGACCTTCGGGTAGCCATCCGAGTTCCAGTTCCATCAGCTGGTTCTCGGCATTTTCTCAGCCTTCTTGTACCTTCTGCTACATTTCCAAGTTCAAGAGACTAAACACGATGACCCGGAAGACCACCCCTAAGATGACAACGACACCAGAGACGACAACCACCGTGATGACGACGACCCTGGAGACGATGACCCTGAAGACCACCCCGATGACGACGACCCCGGAGACGACGACCCCGGAGATGACGACCCTGGAGACGACGACGACCTGGAAGACCGAGAAGCAGAAGAACAAGAGGCTGCAGAACAAATAGCAGAAGAACATTAAGCATAACACAAAATATCAGAGCAAAAAATATTATCTAAATTATAAGCAGAAGAAGACTAAGCAGTGTATGGGGGTGAGTCCGTTCCTCCTCGTGGTGCCCCTGGATAAAGCCTGATGCTGCAGGCCAAACTGAACGCGGACAAATGTAACTGTTTTGTGACAGGCAGAACGGAAGGTGTAATCTTCAAACTTTTATAGATAACAACTACGGGAATGCCTGTCACAAATAAGAATATGATGAAGAAGTAGAATATGATGAAGATAATAGTAAAATAAAAAGAATATGAAGAATGTAACCCAAAAAATAATAGGTAGAAGATGAAGAAGAAGATGAATAAGGTGAAGAAGTTGATGTCAAAGAAGCTGATGATGAGGATAATGAAGAAGAAAGCGTGGGAGAAGTAAAAAAGAAGGTGAAGGGCGTGGAAGTAGTGAAACATCAATATCTGACATTAAAAAAAAAAAAATTAACATAGTCAAATCCTTTCTAACGCCGAACGTCATAAAAAAAAAAAATCCTGCTATTCTATTACATTGGGCTAAACCTCTGTGCCTTTAATATCTCCGCCACGTCCCCCAATACATCCTACATTATTCTTAGTTGTTTTCCTTCATGTAGAATGAACCTACAAGTTTATAAAGGGTTTATTTTAATTCCGATATTTTCGTCCCATTGACTTGCATTGGGATCGGGTATCGGTATCGGATTGGATCCGATATTTTGACGGTATCGGCCGATACTTTCCGATACCGATACTTTCCGATATCGGAAGGTATCGCTCAACACTAGTTGTACCATATTCCTTCAATTTTGAATGATGGATTGAGCAGTGCTCTGTGAGACTCTCTCAGGCTATTTTTTATAACCTAACCCTGCTTTACGCTTCTCCACAACTTTATCCCTGACCTGTCTGGTGTGTTCCTTTGTTTTCATGATGCTGCTTCATCCTTAATGTTCTCAAACAAACCTCTGAGACTTTCACAGTGCAGCTGTAGTTATACTGAAAATAAATTACACACTTAATTTACTAATTATGTGACTTCTGGATACAATTGGTCAATTAGGATTTTATTTAGGGGTAGTGAGATTGCAGGGAGCTGAATACAGCTGCATGTCACAATTTTCAGATTTATATTTTTAAAATATTTAAAAAAACAAGTGTCATTTCCTTTGCACTTCACAAATACTTGCCACTTTGTGTTGATATATCACATAAAATACCAATAAAATACATTTAAGATTGTGGGTGTAATGTGAAAAAGTGTCGAAAGGTTCACGGCGTATGAATAATTTTTCATGGCATTGTACAGTATTTTGTCACCAATTTCTTTCTGAATACCGTTTTAGGGGAAATTTCCTCATCTCTAATAATAATGCTATTATGGCACTGTTATGTCGCATACATTGTAGAAAATGTTGTTTCTCCTGTTTATACTTGGAATGATACTACAAGAAATGCTTCTTGACTTGCAGGAACACACAGGAGTCCACGTATGAGAATTATAACCAGACTTCTCAGTGACGTCCATAACTCAACAGTAACATTTGCCGATCACCCGGTCCAAACACAGACCCGTAATATATATGATATAGACTTTTCTTTACTCCAGGTATCTTGTATTTTTTGCACTTTCAGAGAAAAAATACAATAGAATGTCTCAAAAATAGAATTGTATGAAAAGTTAAATGGTCAGTGTTTCATAAATCTAAGGTACAAGCAAATATAAGAAACTTTTGGACATTTGTTATCAAAGACTTTCTCATCTTAACACGTAACATCGGGCCCCTAACACTGAGTGATATTATTGAGAAGTGGAACGAACTCAGCCTCAAAGTGAATTCGACTAAATTTACAGATCGGGGTCACCGAGAGCTGCGGAGCAGAGGGCAGAAAAGTCACCAACACTCTGCTGACCCCATAACTGCAGACCTCCTCTGCTATTATAAACCTATAAATATACGGAAGCCGATGCGCAATACATTTTAAAAGATAATACATTTTATTGAATACTAAATAACACACAATTTAAAAAAATAAATAAATTTCCAATGGGTAAACACGAGAAAAATGGACATAAAAACACAGGGATAGTTATACCCAATATTAAGAGCAATAAATTAAATACCATAAAATTAGTGTTACTAATATGATTTGGACTAGAGGAGAAAAAAAAGCATCCAATTCTTTCACAAAATAAAATACTGTTAGTGCTTATAAGCATCGATGGTTAAAAAATAATAATTAATGAATTCTGAAATAATAGGTAGTCAGGTACATTTAGATCGATTCAATTATTCCTGATGCTAAGTAGCAATATTAGTACATATTAGATCAGTACCCTTGTACATACAGTTAGTGCTTATAAGCTTCAATGTATGAAACAAAAGGTTTTATATTCTCTGATGATACGAAGTCCAAATCCCATTGGACCAATTACAGAATAACCTTATTAGTAACACTACTTTAATGGTGTTTATTATTGCTCTTAATATTGGGTATAACTATCCCTGTGTTTGCAAGTCCATTTTTCTTGTGATTATCCATTGGAAAAAAATTTAAAAAATTGTGTGTTATTTAGTATTCAATAAAAATTGAAATTATCCTTTAAAATTTACTGGGCATCTGCTTCCGTATATTTATAGGTTTATATGCAATTGTGGAAGTGCCATCATTATCTAGGTCAATTTTTTCTAGGTTCTCCTCTGGTATTAAACTCTGCACATCAGCACAAACAGTGCGCTCCCGCTGGGAGCTTCTTGTCCAAGAAACTGCACACATCACCAACCACGATGCCGAGCATCGGATGAAGTGGAGTAAAGCCACCACCACTGGACTCTGAAGGAAATGTGATCTGTGCAGTAAAAGATCACACTTCTATATCTGGAGTCTGATGGACGAGTCTGGGTCTTGTAAAGGAGAACGTTACCTGCCTGACTGCATTGTGCCCGCTGTACAGTTTGGAGGAGGAGGGATAATACTGCTGGACTGGGGTCGGTCTTGGGCCCTTTGGTCCAGAGAAAGAAAATTTTAATGCTTCAGCATATAAGGCATTTGTAGATTCTAGCTTTTTAGGAACAGTGTAGGTAAGGCCCTCTTCTGTTCCCCATGTCTGTGCCCTGTGCACAAGGTCCATAAAGAAGTCATTGGAGGAGTTTGGTGTAGAAGAACATGACCGGTCGCACAGAGCCTGGACCTCAGACCTCATAATGCTACATGAAACCATTCATCACCCTGTATCTGTATATGTCCAGATAGAAAGTGCCATTAAATGCACTGAAGGAGTGGGAAAAGATAATAAAAGGAACCTGATTTCTGAAGAAAACTTAGGAAAGGAGAGCATAGTTAGATTAGCGAGATGACGTGATAGGCTAGTCTTAAGAAATGTGTTTTTAGAATAACTTACTGGGATTTAACTAGATTGTCTGGGGTAATGCATTCTAGAGAGTGACACAGCATGAAAGAAGTCCTGGAGACCGGACTGGGAGGTTCTGGTTATAGATGATGTTATGTAATACCATGTACCATGTGGTGGGCAGAAGTTACCACTGCGCCATGGCATTGGCAAAAAGGAAATAAAAGAACATCCATGACACCAGGGTGCACTTAATTAACCTCTGCTTCCTGGTAGTATGGTGTAATGTGCTGCACTCCAAATAGGCCAGAAAATAGGGAGGCCAGAAGTGCAATTGATAACATTTACTTGTTGTAAGTATACACCGATACATCCAGATTAATGGGGCTTTAACAAAGACTAAATCTTTATGCAGCAATCAGAGCTACTATCCAGTGGAGTAATGCAGTTATATATCAGGTGCAGTGATTCCTCAGCTTAACTTTCTGCTTATATACACAGTCCTTATCACACAACTACCTGCAGGTGAGGCTGTGGTTCCTCATATAGGTGATCTGTCCACTTTCCTATCTGCTTCCTCAGGGGGACAATAGTCACTATTCATGGAATAGCCATGAGGCTGGGTAGTCAAGAGGTCTGGGGTCAGATACCAAGAGGGTTCGTCATATACAAATTAGTAAGACAAAGGCATGGTCAGGTCATAGTCCGATGTCAGAATTTCAGGAAGGTAGCAGATCAAAACAAAAGGGGAAGGCTGATCAAAGACAAGGTCCAAAGTCGGGCAACAAATATCACATACTGTACAGGAACACAGAGAACAGAGCAAGCGCACGCCATTTGAGCTAAGCTACAACTGGCACTAATTTGGGCCAGAGAGCCAGCTAAATAGTCAAGTAGTCACTCCAATAGCAGACACATGGAGGGAGCCCTGGCACGTCCCGGCCCTGATTTAACGGCTGAACTGTCACTCAACACATTGACAGCTCAGCACGCCCCAGCCTCTGATTGAACGGCTGAGCTGTCCATCACCATACTGACAGCTCAGCATGCCCATGTCCTAGATTGGATGACTGAACTGTCACTCACTGCTTCCAGACACACTGATAGTTGGAATCATCAGTTTCTCCAGGACCATTCAGTCTCACAAAATGTCTCCTTCCCTTCACTGCTAGGCCCAGAACCAGGTCATGTGGTTTAACATGTGACCTTATGGAAAGGAGGGCTTCTTTATTAACCCTTTGCAATGGCAGAACACATTAAGTCCATCACCTTGTGCAAATATAGACCACTTCTATGCGATGAGTCCTCATGTACATTATCTGCAAAGGGAAATGCTAACACAGTGCAAACATAATAAGGTAGCTGCCAGTTCTGCTGCATCTTATAGGCAGATAAACAACAACTTTGGGGCATTACAGTTAGGGTACCGTCACACATTGAAATTTCCATCGCTACGACGTTACGATTCGTGACGTTCTAGCGATATCGTTACGATATCGCTGTGTCTGACACGCTACTGCGATCAGACACCCTGCTGAGAATCGTACGTCGTAGCAGATCGTTTGGAACTTTCTTTCGTCGCTTGATCACCCGCTGTCATCGCTGGATCGTTGTGTGTGACAGCGATCCAGCGATGTCTTCGCTTGTAACCAGGGTAAACATCGGGTAACTAAGCGCAGGGCCGCGCTTAGTAACCCGATGTTTACCCTGGTTACAAGCGTAAACGTAAAAAAACAAACCGTACATACTCACCCGTCGGTGTCCTTCAGGTCCCTTGCCGTCTGCTTCCTGCTCTGAGTGCCGGCCGGAAAGTGAGAGCAGATCACAGCGGTGCTGCGCTCTGCTCTCACTGTACGGCTGCACTCAGAGCAGGAAGCAGACGGCAAGGGACCTGAAGGACACCGACGGGTGAGTATGTACTGTTTGGTTTTTTTACGTTTACGCTGGTAACCAGGGTAAACATCGGGTTACTAAGCGCGGCCCTGCGCTTAGTTACCCGATGTTTACCCTGGTTACCCGGGGACTTCGGCATCGCTCCAGCGCCGTGATTGCAACGTGTGACCGCAGTCTACGACGCTGGAGCGATGATCATACGATCGCTGCGACGTCACGGATCGTGCCGTCGCAGCGATGAAAATTTCAATGTGTGACGGTACCCTTAGTCTTAGGTCACTAGTAGTGTTGAGCGATACCGTCCGACACTTGAAAGTATCGGTATCGGAAAGTATCGGTATCGGAAAGTATCGGCCGATACCGGCAAAGTATCGGATCTAATCCGATACCGATACCCGATACCAATACAAGTCAATGGGACTCAAGTATCGGACGGTATCCTGTATGGTTCCCAGGGTCTGAAGGAGAGGAAACTCTCCTTCAGGCCCTGGGATCCATATTAATGTGTAAAAGAAAGAATTAAAATAAAAAATATTGCTATACTCACCTCTCCGACGCAGCCTGGACCTTACCGAGGGAACCGGCAGCGTTCTTTGCTTAAAATGCGCGCGTTTACTGCCTTCCGTGACGTCACGGCTTGTGATTGGTCGCGTGCCGCCCATGTGGCCGCGACGCGACCAATCACAGCAAGCCGTGACGTAATTTTCAGGTCCTGAATGCCTAATTCTAGGCATTCAGGATTTGAAAATTACGTTACGGCTTGTGATTGGTCGCGTCGTGGTCACATGGGCGACGCGACCAATCACAAGCCGTGACGTCACGGGAGGCAGGAAACGCGCGCATTTTAAAATTACGTCACGGCTTGTGATTGGTTGCGTGCCGCCCATGTGACCGCGACGCGACCAATCACAGCAAGCCGTGACGTAATTTCAGGTCCTGAATGCCTAATTCTGCATTCAGGACCTAAAAATTACGTCACGGCTTGCTGTGATTGGTCGCGTCGCGGCCACATGGGCGGCACGCGACCAATCACAAGCCGTGACGTCACGGAAGGCAGTAAACGCGCGCATTTTAAGCAAAGAACGCTGCCGATTCCCTCGGTAAGGTCCAGGCTGCGTCGGACAGGTGAGTATAGCAATATTTGTTATTTTAATTCTTTCTTTTACACATTAATGTTGTTTTGATACCGATACCCGATACCACAAAAGTATAGGATCTCGGTATCGGAATTCCGATACCCGCAAGTATCGGCCGATACCCGATACTTGCGGTATCGGAATGCTCAACACTAGTCACTAGCAGAATGGAGAGCACAAGTAGGGTGGTAGACAGATTAGAGAGGGGATGTAGAGCGGTACAGAACTGTGTGGGAAGCTTCTAAGACAAAAGAAGGACTTACTGGAGAGAGTAGACCTCCATTCTAGCCTCCATTGTTCCATTCCATTATTTTGAGACCACATGGCCTTCATGAGGAAAAATCAAACTAGTTCTACTCCTTCTATTAAGATGCATGATGGATAAGTATATGATGGAATTTCTCAGCATTGAGGACACCATTAATCCTGACCATATTCCCAACTCCCAAGAATGTGCTGCAATACAGCCTCAAACTTTAGAGGACCCTCCACTATGTCTCCCTTGTTGCCTGCAGACACTCATTATTTTGCTGTGAGGGGGGCCAGGGCCGTAGTCGTGGCTGACATATATTGCTCAATCACACCTTGGTCTCCCGCCACATACATACAATGTCCCCTTTGCAGCGTACCTTCTGTAACGCCTTCTGTACCCTCAGGGTCCTCTCTGGTCTGCTGTGGGTTCACTCCTGCCGGTTCAACACAAAGAGTCCAGTTTCAACTTGTAACAGACAACTTAACTTGAATTCTTTCGCAGTACGTCCAGTTCAGGTACAGCAACTTCACAGGGAACATCACAGTATACATCCTTGTCTATTCCTGTGCTTTTCCCTACTTCTACTAGAATTCTCCTGGTTCATACCATTTCGTCCGGTACTGCAGCGTTCCTTCTGTCCAGCTTTACTACCTTCAGGTATTCCCCTGTCCGTTTCATGCCAGACGTAAAGGCATCTGCCCACGTAGTAAGCTGCCACATCTTGGTGCTGCCCTGCATTCCACTGTTGCTGTTTCCTTCAGTTCCCAAGCCCTGGACATCTGGGCTCCTAGCTTCAAACGTTACGGGGCCAACTGTGTTGCCTGGGCTCTAAGGTCCTACAGGACTGTCTGGGCTCCCTGGCCCTACTGACTCAAATGTCGGGAACTTGCTGGCTTACCCACGGTTGGCCCCTCCTATGTTAACTATTTACTCTACCCTGTATAATAATGTGTCCCCATCTAGTGGACTACTAAATTACTACACTTTCCCTGAACTATAATACACATATAGTAGCATAAGGTACCTGACATTATTTACAAAATAGGACATGTACAACCTGGATGTGTTTAGGGCGTTAAACAATTTCTGTGACACCTTAAACTCCCCCCTCCTTTAAGAATGGTCGTCCCTGACCAGGTAACAATTTAATCTGTACAAAGTAATACTGCACACAGGGAGGCAAACATTCACATGAGGTAGTCCATTGTTAAAACTTTGGTGTAAAACAGGAAGAGAAGAAAAGAAAAAAAACTGTCGGTGGTCAAGGGAAGTCTCTTTTCTATAACAAAGTTGTTTGTTTTTGTATGAAACAACAGGTGCCTGGCAACAGTCCTCCTCCTTTGTGCAGAGCCCTGCCCATTTACCGTGTGTGCACTGCCTGTTCCTGAAGCACAGTCTGTTGCCACAGCCGCATATGGTCCATTCCTTAGTCCAAGGGCCTGTCACTCAGCAGAGTTGAAGTCCTGCTATCCAGCAGGAGAGGCGCAACTGGCACAACAAAACTGGGAATGGGGAAAGAAAAACACTGTTCAAGCACGGCCCGCACCGGCCTCACTGCACCCGACTTTGAGGGGGTTCTCCAGGGCTCCTTTGCCCGCAAGGACACGGAACAGTCCTGTACATTATTAAATTATTCAACTAGTACTACACTTTGATGTTCAAAGATGAGAGTTTTTCACAGTTCAGCAGCACGCGTCCCATCCCTCTTTGTTCTCCTTTGGACTCCATGCCTTTCTTCGGATGGTGACGACTCTGCAGCGGCAGGCGTCGTGTTCTGTAAAGTCATGGACAGGGCTTGGCCGGGCAGTGGCCAGGGGGCCGACTAAGCCTGTTCCGGGGCCGCATACAGTTCCATGCCATCCTCCTGACGCAAGCTGACGGCCATGGCATAGTACCCCTGAGGGCCATCCTCCTTATAGAAGTTGACCCAATCTCCCTCCCTCAAGGGCCTGCCGAATTTCACTGAGGCGACATTTACATAGACCTTGGCATTTGTGTCCACCTCTTGAAAAAAGCCGTAGGCACGATCCACATTGGTGTACACCAGCTGCCCACTGGTGCGACGTCCAGCCATGGTGCCCCCTCTAGGTTGGCGCAATTCTGCCTACACCTCCTTCTCCCACTATTTCTTTTGCTTAATGAGCCCCGCAATCCAGGCAACCTGCCCAGGGGACGGGAAGGGGCCCTCGGTTTCCTGGTGGAAATGAGACAGGCAGAGGGACGAGGTGCCACTACGCATGGGCCTGCTCTCTGGGGTTTGGGGTCGAGGCACAGTCCAGCCTTCCGGGGTCAGGGGTCGAGGACCACTCACCACCATCTGCTCCAGCATCCTGGCAGCGACCATCCTGCAACCGTCGGATCCTTCCACCTTTGCAGCTGCGCACTCCGACTCCTCCACTTCTGGTTCGAGCTCCTCCGGGGCAGGTACGGCTCAGCTCCCGAAGGCGTTCCGGCTCCTGATGGCATCCCGGCTCTGACTCCTCTGCAGGTACGAGGACCCCGGTGGGCCAATAGTCATCCGCGATTCCTCCCAACCTTCCAGGCTGGGTCTTCTCCTCCTTCTGTAGCCACCTCCATTCGATGTGGCCTACTCCGCCAAAGCAACGGGTGCATGAGTGGTCCATCGCTGCCAGTGCTATGTGTCACAGTGACACCACGCAGCTGCACCCGGGGTTTTCTTCTGGGTCCCACCCGTTCCAAGGCCGCTCCTGGCCGCTCCACACATTTCTCTGCATTCTGTTGTAAGGGGCGAGGCCTTCTTCTTCTCCATGGCGTCCATCATGGGCAGGCACTGTTCACTGGAGCATGTATCTCTAACTCAGGCCAACGACTCTGATGGACAGACTTTTGCGCCATTTTAGAGTCAGGATGCCCACGAGGAATGGGGATGAAGTTGTCCTCCACTTTCACACCATTTTCCACCATCTTTGCCACACTTAAAGTGTCAGTCACATCCATGTTAACATTATCAGTCACATCCATGTTATTAGTCATATCCAGAGTATCTTCCTCTTTCTTTATCACATCAACGGCATCCCCACGTTGCAATGTTATGGGATCCTGCCAGCTACGCCAAGTGTGAAGGGAGCGAGGGCCGTAGTCATGGCTGACATATATTGGTCAATCATGCCCTGGTCTCCCGCCACATGCATACAATGTCCCCTTTTCAGCATACCTTCTGTAACACCTTCTGTACTCTCAGTGTCCCCTCTGGATTGCTGTGGGTTCACTCCTGCTGGATCCACACAAAGAGAGACAGAGTCCAGTTTTAACTTGTAACAGACAACTTAACTTGAATTCTTTTGCTGTACATCCAGTTTATTTACAGCAACTACACAGGGAACATCACAGTATACATCCTTGTCTATACCTGTGCTTTTCCCTACTTCTTCTAGAATGCTCCCGGGTCATACCACATCGTCCGGTACTGCAGCGTTCCTTCTGTCCAGCTTTACTACCTTCAGGTGTTCCCCTGTCTGTTTCACCCAGACATAAGGGCATCTGCCCACATAGTAAGTTGCCACATCTTGGTGCCCTAGGCGTCTGGGCTCCTAGCTTCAAACATTATGGGGCCCACTGTGTTTCCCAGGCTCTAAGGCCCTACAAGACTGTCTGGGCTCCCTGGCTCTACCGACTCAAATGTCGGGAACTTGCTGGCTTAGGTTGGCCCCTCCTATGTTAACTATTTACTCTACCCTGTACACTAATGTGTCCCCATCTAGTGGACTACTAAATTACTACATTTTCCCTGAACTGTAATACACATATAGTAACATAATGTACATGACATTATTTACAAATAGGACATGTAGAACCCGGACGTTTTTGGGGCGTTAAACAATTTCTGTGACCCCTTACAGTGCCATTCTCTAGCCCTTTGGCAAACAAATTGTCTTCTGTTACATACTGTAAAAAAAATCAATGTCCATAATGTCCTCTTGTACAAGCAGCAAATAATCTGAAAAATCTGCCTTCTAGATTGTGAGCCCAAATGGGGACAGCGTCAATAATGATTGTAAAGCGCTGTGGAATTATTGGCGCTATATAAGAGAGTAAAATAAATTAAAAAAATAAATAAATAATTGTTCAAAAGAAAAAAGAATAAATGCAGTGAGAACAAAGATGGAACTTTACACAAGATGTATTTGACTCCAGGATGTATCAGAAGGTATTCGTCTTAAGTCATACATTGTCCTAAGTAGGTCACTAATTACCTTGGTTACGTACCGCAATATATGGTGAAATAAGACTGTGCTCAAGCGCAAACCATATTGGACACACACAGAGTTTTGCTTTTTTTATTGTCTGTAGCAGACACTAAAAACCTTTATTACCCTCTGGAACATATGGTGCAGGATATCAACACCCATACTGGATGCCTCTAGAGCAGACCTGGGCAAAGTGCGGCGCATGGGCCACATCCGGCCCTCTGTCTCAGTCCGGCCCACAGAACGAGATGACCAAGGGGCCGAAAACAATGTCCCACGGTCCGCACATTACCCACTTGCTGTCTCCGTTGTCTGTATCCACGCTAACTGAATTGGTGGAAGAGGGGCATCGGACCACTTCCTCCACCAATCAGCGTGTGAAACAGCTGATGCAATGACGAAATTTCATTGCGTCAGCTGTGTACTGCGGAGAGTCAGGGCACCAGAGACACCGAGACAGGAGCAGAATGATGGGGAATGGCACCAAGGTGAGCATGTGTTTTTTTTTTAGCTATTTATGTATATGGGATGTTTGGCTTCACATGGGGAGGCTATGGGGTCTTACTGTGCACATGGGGAGACTATGGGGGTCTTACTGTGAACAAGGGGAGGCTATGGGGGTCTTACTGTGAATATGGGGAGGCTATGGGGGTCTTACTGTGGACATGGGGAGGCTATGGGTGTCTTACTGCGAACATGGGGAGGCTATGGGGGTCTTACTGTGGACATGAGGTGGCTATGGGTGTCTGACTGTGGACATGGGAGGCTATGGGTGTATGACTGTGGACTTGGGGTAGGCTATGGGGGTGTTACTGTGGACATGGGAGGCTATGGGGTCTTACTTTGGACATGGGAGGCTATGGGGTCTTACTGTGGACATGGGAGGCTATGGTGTCTTACTGCGAACATGGGGAGGCTATGGGTGTCTTACTGCGAACATGGGGAGGCTATGGGGGTCGTACTGTGGACATGAGGTGGCTATGGGTGTCTGACTGTGGACATGGGGAGGCTATGGGTGTATGACTGTGGACATGGGAGGCTATGGGTGTATGACTGTGGACATGGGGGAGCTATGGGGTGTTACTGTGGACATGGGAGGCTATGGGGTGTTACTGTGGACATGGGAGGCTATGGGGTCTTACTGTGGACATGGGAGGCTATGGGGTGTTACTGTGGACATGGGCGGCTATGGGGTGTTACTGTGGACATGGGAGGCTATGGGGTGTTACTGTGGACATGGGAGGCTATGGGGTCTTACTGTGGACATGGGAGGCTATGGGGTCTTACTGTGGACGTGGGGAGGCTATGGGGGTCTTACTGTGGATGTGGGGAGGCTATGGTGGTCTTACTGTGGACATGGGGAGGCTATAGGTGTCTTACTGTGGACATAAGGAGGCTATGGGTGTCTGACTTTGGACATGAGGAGGCTATGGATGTATGACTGTTGACATGGGGAGGCTATGGGGGTCTTATTGTGGATATGGGGGAGCTATGGGGTCTTACTGTGGACATGGGGAAGCTGTGGGGTCTTACTGTGGACATGAGGAGGCTATGGGTGTCTGACTTTGGACATGGGGAGGCTATGGGTGTATCACTATGGACATGAGGAGGCTATGGGGGTCTTACTGTGGACATGGGGAAGCTATGGGGTCTTACTGTGGACATGAGGAGGCTATGGGGGTCTTACTGTGGACGTGGGGAGGCTATGGGCGTCTTACTGCGAACATGGGGAGGCTATGGGGGTCGTATTGTGGACATGAGGTGGCTATGGGTGTCTGACTGTGGACATGGGGAGGCTATGGGTGTATGACTGTGGGGATAGCTATAGTAGGAATTAAAACATA
The DNA here is from genome assembly GCF_051348905.1 of Ranitomeya variabilis. Taxonomy (NCBI): domain Eukaryota; kingdom Metazoa; phylum Chordata; class Amphibia; order Anura; family Dendrobatidae; genus Ranitomeya; species Ranitomeya variabilis. The sequence goes on along the minus strand of NC_135232.1, from coordinate 52,550,407 downwards.
ACCTTTATTGTTATAAAAGATAAAAATACCAAAAAGAACAAAAAAGTGTCACCTCAAAAAAGTACCAGATGATACAACCTGTGTGGTAATATACCAATGGATGGTACTAATAGATAATAGTTGGAACAATGGTTATACATACAAAGTATGCTGTCCCAAACTTTCAAGATACCTATAGTCTGTAATAGAGGCACATAAAAGTGCAAAAAGTATTTTACAAGGTAATCTTGTTGTATAGGTATCAGCAGGTATCAAAAATAGATACTAGGCAGGCGGGATGAAAGCAGAATAAGCTGAAAATCATATAGAAAATTTAAAACAGGAATGATCTCACCAAATGCCATAGACCAGGTAGGTGAAGCCCACGGTTCGCTGGAGCGGAGAGTTCCATGGATCAGCGATGTCGGGAGACAATGCCCTGTCAATCCCTAAGGGGCTATCAACAAACCTGCGTCCCAAGCTCCCGCCCTTACAAGGGCAGTCCACAGCTACCCCTGAGCAATATCATGCCCTGCACTCTCCCTATTGAAATGTCTGGGACATTGTTCCAACTATTATCTATTAGTACCATCCATTGGTATATTACCACACAGGTCGTATCATCTGGTACTTTTTTGAGGTGCCACTTTTTTGTTCTTTTTGGTATTTTTATCTTTTATAACAATAAAGGTTATGTTTTAATTCCTACTATAGCTATGTTCCTCTAAATATTGGTGGGATTTGTTGGATTATTCCAAATAGATATATATTTAGAATTGCTGTTTTTGTGTATGACTGTGGACATGGGGTAGGCTATGGGTGTATGACTGTGGACATGGGAGGCTATGGGGTCTTACTGTGGACATGGGAGGCTATGGGGTCTTACTGTGGACATGGGAGGCTATGGGGTCTTACTGTGGACGTGGGGAGGCTATGGGTGTCTAACTTTGGACCTGGGGAGGCTATGGGGTCTTATTGTGGACATGGGGGAGCTATGGGATCTTACTGTGGACATGGGGAGCTATGGGGTCTTACTGTGGACATGAGGCTATAGGGGTCTTATTGTGGACATGGGGAGGCTATAGGGGTCTTATTGTGGACATGGGGAGGCTATGGGGGTCTTATTGTGGAATGGGGAGGCTATGGGGGTCTTATTGTGGACATGGGGAAGCTATGGGGTCTTACTGTGGACATGGGGAGGCTATGGGGGTCTTATTGTGAACATGGGGAGGCTATGGGGGTCTTATTGTGGACATGGGGAGGCTATGGGGGTCTTATTGTGGACATGGGGAAGCTATGGGGTCTTACTGTAGACATGGGGAGGCTGTGTGGGCCTCATACGATATATAGAAGAGGCTGTATTCGGGTCAAACGGTATATAGGGTAATGTTGGCATACTTAATTCTGCTCAATATTGAGTGATAATTAATAAAATTATAATTATTATATTAATAGTTATATGTTGATATTAATATTGAGCTTAATTCATTTCAGCCTATTGGTTCGGCCCTCCACAACAGTCACGGTCTCTCATGTGGCCCCTCGGGAAAATTAATTGCCCACCCCTGATCTAGAGGATTGCTTATCTAACAGCTATGATGGTGAACAGGTGGTGATAATACCAGTTGGGAACGTTTTTCCGCCTCTTAAACATGGCAATAAATGGCAACTGAGCCTAATGGTGAATGAGTGACCCTAATTGTGTATCAACCTTAATAGAGAAATATGATCAGGTTTTCTGAATACATATACAGTTAGCGAAATATGTAACCTCATCAGTGCTGGTGCAACCAGCTGTGGCTATTGCTGTACACCTGATAACCAAGGGGTACTGTGGCTGTGATCCCCCTAATATGCGCACACATTAGTATTGTATCCTCACAGCACACAACGTAGTATTTACCCACCTGTAATGGTCTCTGAACCATTAATTGCCACATTTGGTCGGCTGAGAACTAGTGTGCACAGTAACCAAGGTCTTAAGCCAAAGCCAGTGCGTAGTAACAGATGCATGGTGAATTGCTCCAGCCCCTTTCTACAGGCGCGCTATATAGGTGCTGCAGTGTCGTGTACTGAGACAGCGAGGACGACCGCTACGTCTCACTAAAGTCAGTGGTGGGAACGCCGCTGCTCTACCGCTGTTATGGGTCACACTAAGGCTACTTTCACACTAGCGTTAACTGCATTACGTCGCAAATCCGTTTTTTTGCCGAAAAAACGGATGCGTCAAAAAAGTGAAAAACGGTGACAAACGTATGCCACGCATCCAGCATTTCGACGGATCCGTCGCAAATCCGCTAAACGTTTCCGTCGAAAATACTGGATGCGTTGCATACGTTGCATACGTTTTACCATCCGTTGTATCCGTTTTTCCGACGGATCCGTTTTTAAAAGGGGAGGCTCCCAAAATTTGATTGGCTACTGGAAAATTTGAAAAACTATATAGTACTGTATTTACAGCCCATCTTTGTGGGTTTTAGTTTTGTGGCAGCGATGGAAGGTGTTCTTGGGAGGATTGCTAGTTTGGTTACCGATGTTATCTTTGAGACGAATCGCCTGGATATCATAGTGCGGGAGAAGGAGGCGGCAGCGGAAAGGCGTAGGATGCTTCTGCAGCAACGGAGACGACTGTGGATTCATCCGATTAATCAACTACGGATGACCCAGGGTGTCCAGTCCACTCTCTACCTGGAGTTGCGGCACAATCCACACAAATTCCACAACTACGTGCGGATGAGGATTGAACATTTCGATTTTTTGCTTGCAAAAATGGAGGATGTCATCCGAAGACAGGACACAAGGATGAGGCTTGCCATCACACCGGCGGAGCGGCTGATGGTGACCCTGCGGTAAGCCTCTTTTTTTTATTTCATTGCTGATATTGGATGTTATATTACACGCTGCAGACAATACTGCGCTGCCATATTGCGCACTATTTTCTGCAGCATGTAGTTTTGGTTTTCTTGGCGGACATTCCACTGCTTTATTTAAATGTCATTGCTGATATTGAATGTTAGATAACAGACTGCAGAAAATACTGCGCTGAAATATTGCGTTGCATTTTCTGCATTTTTTTTTTTTTGTTTTGTTTTTTGGGTTTGATGACATGCAACTGCTTTTTTTCTGTCATTGGTCATTTTGAATGTTATATTACATGCTGCAGACAATACTGCGCTGACATATTGCGCACTATTTTCTGCAGCATGTAATTTGGGTTTTCTTGGCGGACATTCCACTGTTTTTTTACACTGGTTTCATGCTGGTTTTATTGGGTGTCCCGTCCTTAAAAAAAAAATAACAGTGCCATATTAAAACTTGTTGGTCTGTGCAATTTTTTCTAACATTTTTTTTTTTTTTTTTTAAAGTTTCCTAGCTACGGGTGAATCTATGACTTCGCTCCATTACCAATTCCGGCTGGGCATTTCCACTATTTCTGGAATAGTGAAGGACACATGTCGGGCTGTTTGGACCACTTTGCAACCAGAGTATATCCCCCAACCATCCATGGAAATCTGGTTGCGAAGTGCTGAAGACTTTCTGCAAATTTGCAATTTCCCTAATTGTGTGGGTGCAGTTGACGGGAAACATATAAGGATTGCGAAACCGGCAGGAACAGGATCGGAGTATTATAATTATAAGAAGTATTTCTCCATCGTCCTTATGGCTATTGCAGACGCCAACTGCAGGTTCCTTGCCGTGGACATCGGAGCGTATGGACGGTCCAACGATTCGCAAGTTCTTAAAAACTCTCCAATGGGTCGTTGCCTTTATGGAGAGACCTACGATTTCCCGCCAGCCAGACCACTGCCAGGAACAAGTGAACCAGCCATGGAATATGTCTGTGTAGGTGATGAAGCCTTTCAACTTTCGCCGCACCTACTGAAACCGTACAGTAGCCGGAACTTAAACCATACCAAGCGGGTCTTTAATTACCGGCTTACTAGAGCACGAAGAGTAGTGGAGTGTTCCTTTGGCATATTGACGGCGAAGTGGCGAGTTCTGCTGACGGCTATCAAGCTGAAAACAACAACTATAGACGAGGTGGTTAAAGCCTGTGTGGTGCTCCACAACTTTGTCCTGTCAAAGGAGCCCGTTTCCTTGGATGATGAAGAGTTGGAGACCACCTTGTGGGACTACCGCAGCAGCTCGGTTCGCTCTACAAGTTCAGTTACAAGGATGAGGGACCAGTTTGCCGATTATTTTGTCTCACCTGTCGGGCGGATCCCGTGGCAAGACATGATTGTGTAACCTGTTTCCCATGTGTTTGTTTATGTAAAAAAAGTGTTTCAGCCCCCCCCCAAAAAAAGGCCCAAAAGCGTGGTTTTCTTGCTAGTAAAACCATTATGTTATGCCTTTTACATGTCTGGTGTTTGTTTTTATTAAACCTTTTTTTATTATATTACCTTATTAAATCCACACACACACAAAGAGTAGAATTGTAATCAGAAATTTATTTTATCTCTTTTTTTTTTTTTTGTTTTGCAAAAAAAATATATTTTTATTTTCCAACTTTTTTTTTGAAAAATTTGAACATTTTTTATAATATTATTTACATTAATAACACTTTACAAATTTTCAAAGTGTTGGGTGGAGATATGAGAGGAGGAGGGGCAGGAAGGTTGGACCACGTCGATAGGTGGGGAAACCCTACTTGTTTGGGGTGCAGTGGAAGGGGGGGTTAAACCAAGAGGCAGGCCAGAGGGGGGTGGTGTTGGGGTAGGGGGAAGAGAAAAGTTGAGTAAGGAAAACATTGGGGAAGTAATTTGGTCTGGGGGCCGGGATTGTTGTGGGGACTGGGTCGGGTATTGTGACTGGGTAGGGTAGTGGGACTGGCGTGGGGTTTGGTAATGGTGCTGGTGTGGGGATTGGAGCTGGGTTTGGTAATGGTGCTGGTGTGGGTATTGGGGCTGGGTTTGGTAATGGGGGGTATGGTGTGGAAATGGGGGCTGGGGTGGAATTGGAGTGGAGGTGTGGGGAGGTGTGTGGGTCGATTCATTAATGGCCTGCAGTGCAGCATTATGGCAGGTATTCATTACCCGCATCTGTTGCTCAAAAGAAAGCTTCTCCATGCTCATGAGCATGGATTGGAAAAAAAGATTGGCCGGATCGGGACTTACAGCTGAATGCAGCCTATCCAAGCGACTGCTGGTTTCACGGCTTGTTTCACTGATGCGTGACTGCACCATGTTGAAACCAGCAGTCACTTGCTCTCCCAAAATTTTGAAAGAGCCTTGGAAGGATGCATTCAGGTGTAAGAACTCAGGAGCATAGCTCCTTTCCTGACCCCTCTGTCGCTGCCGCCACGAACCTAATGGTGGTGTCGAGGTGGCAGGATCAGAGGGGTGGGGTAAAGGGAACGCTAACTGTTCAGCATCAGATGCGAGCAATGAAGCCTGCAATAATGCTCCACTGCTTGGGGCGGATGAAGTAGAGGGGTCAGAGGAGGGGACAGAGGGGTCAGAGGAGGGGACAGAGGTGTGGGGCCTACCGACGTGGCCCTCAGTGGCGGACTCAGGAGGGATCGCTCCAGAGGGCGCAGAGGAAGATGCAGGCGCCCGGTGGCTGGAGAAGGTGCTGTGAAAGAAAAAACAAATGAAATTAATACATTGGAATTAAAAAGCCCTGACTGAAAGCAAACTAAGTAGACAGGTTAACATGGTTATTAGTGGGCTGTAGAATACTTACACTCTGCTTAGCATGGTTCGCCTCAGGAAGGAGAGGGCCTGGCCATATTTATATTTGCTCCTCTTCCTTCCTGCAGAGCCACTCGGGGCCTTCATCTCATCGTTGAATTCCCTCTTAAAGCGATCCCTCAGCGACCGCCACCGCTTCCTAACCTTTCCACCTGTGAAGACAAGAATCAAAAGAAAAAACAAAAAATTGGTAAATGCAATACATTACAGTCAGCTCAAAACATCACTGGAAAGTGAATACTTACCTAGTTTGCTCTGCTGCTGAGGATGAAGGCTCTCCCGCCTTGGAAACAGGTTGCGACACACTTCGTCCCAGAGCCGACGGGTGACACCGGTATCAGCATGCCTGCGGTCAGCCATGTTCCACAGCGGCTCCCGCTCGCGAACCTCCTCAATTAGATTATCGATGTCGATGTCATCGTCTTCATCGTCATCTACTGCGGGAGCACGCTGTGAAGCCTGTGCCAAAAAAAAGGAAGAAGAAAAACAAACTTATTAGTACACTGAAACACTAAGTACCAATAGAATCCCCCTCCCAAAAAAAAAAAAAAAAAAAAAAACCTCACTGATGGCCGACCGCGGCGACGAGTCCGCCGACTCTGGGATTGTCTGGGAGAACCTTCAGTGGCAGCAGCAGGAGCAGCAGCAGCAGCCTGAAATAAAGGAAACAAATTCTCAGTAATGTAGGCATGTATTTTCTGTGTTTAGTTATGTATGAAAATCTGTTTTGTGTATGGTGCAGTGTGATGTGCGAAAAAACTGTTTCACCACTACTTACACTTGGTTCCTCCTCCACTTGCATCTCTCCACCCGTCTCGCCCCCTTCTGACAGCTCCTCATCTGATTCAGCTTCCTGTTGAAACATAATTTATGCATGTGGTTAGACATCAAAATGTAATTTTAAAAAACCAAAAAAAAATAAACCCATTTTTTGCGTTAACTTTTACCGATACACGCTGTTGCTGTGGAGGAGGGCTGTCAGAAGAGGACATTGTTTTGTGGTCCTGGTGGGCAGCGGCTGTGGTCCTGGTGGGCAGCGGCTGTGGTCCTGGTGGGCAGCGGCTGTGGTCCTGGTGTTTCTGTAAGTTAAAGAGACACTTGCAATCTGCTCGACACATTGAAGTAGCAGATTGTGGGTCTTCAAAACTTACTTCTAAGGCTGGGGTCACACATGCGTGTTTTACGTACGTAAGAGCGCATAAACTACGTCCGTAAAACTCGCATTACATACGGCACAATGCTTCTCAATGGGGCTGCTCCTATTAGCCGTATATTACGGTTCAGTATTATACGGCTTTCTACGGCCGTACAAAATCGCAGCATGCTGCGTTTGTCAGCGTACTGCGCAAATAATACGCCAATGAAAGTCTATGGGGGCGAGAAAAATACGGATTCCACACGGACCAGCAGTGTGACTTGTGAGAAATACGCAGCGCTGTTAGTGAAAAGTCGGAAATTCAATTGCCGGCTTTTTCCTTCTCCTGCACAAACCCGACAGGATATGAGACATGGTTTACATACAGTAAACCATCTCATATCCCCCTTTTTTTTGCATATTCCACACTACTAATGTTAGTAGTGTGTATGTGCAAAATTTCAGCGCTGTAGCTGCTAAAATAAAGGGTTAAATGGCGGAAAAAATTGGCGTGGGCTCCCGCGCAATTTTCTCCGCCAGAATGGTAAAGCCAGTGACTGAGGGCAGATATTAATAGCCAGGAGAGGGTCCATGGTTATTGGCCCCCCCGTGGCTAAAAACATCTGCCCCCAGCCACCCCAGAAAAGGCACATCTGGAAGATGCGCCTATTCTGGCACTTGGCCACTCTCTTCCCACTCCCTGTAGCGGTGGGATATGGGGTAATGAAGGGTTAATGCCACCTTGCTATTGTAAGGTGACATTAAGCCAGATTAATAATGGAGAGGCGTCAATTATGACACCTATCCATTATTAATCCAATTGTAGGAAAGGGTTAAAAAACACACACACACATGATTAAAAAGGATTTTAATGAAATAAACACAGCGGTTGTTGTAATAATTTATTGTTCTCGCAATCCATTTGCAAACCCTCGCTTGGCAAAATAATAAACGCACAAAATACATACCTTCTGATGTCAGATCACGTCCAACGATGTAATCCATCTGAAGGGGTTAACTAATATTACAGGCAGGAGCCCTGCTAAATGCAGCGGTGCTCCGTGCCTGTAATCCCCAGCGAATGAATGAAATGTAGGTCATTGACCTACATTTCCTTCAGTCGCGGTGATGCGCCCCCTGGTGGATGTCCTCATATGACCTGGAGCGTGGGAAAAAGTTCCCAGGCTGCAGTTCATGAGAACATCCACCAGAGGGCGCCTCACCGCGACTGAATGTAAGTATAGATCACTGCTTTCCTTTCAGCACCCGGGGATTACAGGCACGAGCGAGTGGTTTATCGCAGCTCTGCCTGTAATATTAGTTAACCCCTTCAGATGGATTACTTCGTGGGACATGATCTGACATCAGAAGGTATGTATCTTGTGCGTTTATTATTTTGCCAAGCGAGGGTTTGCAAATGGATTGCGAGAACAATAAATTATTACAACAACCGCTGTGTTTATTTTATTAAAATACTTTTCAATCATGTGTGTGTGTGTTTTTTAACCCTTTCCTACAATTGGATTAATAATGGATAGGTGTCATAATTGACGCCTCTCCATTATTAATCTGGCTTAATGTCACCTTACAATAGCAAGGTGGCATTAACCCTTCATTACCCCATATCCCACCGCTACAGGGAGTGGGAAGAGAGTGGCCAAGTGCCAGAATAGGCGCATCTTCCAGATGTGCCTTTTCTGGGGTGGCTGGGGGCAGATGTTTTTAGCCACGGGGGGGCCAATAACCATGGACCCTCTCCTGGCTATTAATATCTGCCCTCAGTCACTGGCTTTACCGCTCTGGCGGAGAAAATTGCGCGGGAGCCCACGCCAATTTTTTCCGCCATTTAACCCTTTATTTCAGCAGCTACAGCGCTGAAATTTTGCACATACACACTACTAACATTAGTAGTGTGGAATATGCCAAAAAAAAGGGGATATGAGATGGTTTACTGTATGAAAACCATGTCTCATATCCTGTCGGGTTTGTGCAGGAGAAATGAAAAGCCGGCAATTGAATTACCGGCTTTTCACAGATATCGCGCTGAATGAAATCTAAATACAGAATATATATATATATGTGTCTCAATGACATATATATATATATATATATACTGTATATATGTTTTCCCTAACATTTGAGCACATAAATCCATTAGATGTCGGTTTTGCAAGCCTGCGCGAAAATCTCGCAGTACGGATGCCATACGGATTACATACGGAGGATGCCATGCGCAAAATACGCTGACACACCCTGACTACGGATCAATATTTTGGGAACATTTCTCCATATTACGGCCGTAGTACGGACGTATAATACGTGGCGTATTGTCTTACGCCATGTGTGACCCCAGCCTAACACTTAGCTGTGGTCCTGGTGGGCAGCGGCTGTGGTCCTGGTGGGCAGCGGCTGTGGTCCTGGTGGGCAGCGGCTGTGGTCCTGGTGGGCAGCGGCTGTGGTCCTGGTGTTTCTGTAAGTTAAAGAGACACTTGCAATCTGCTCGACACATTGAAGTAGCAGATTGTGGGTCTTCAAAACTTACTTCTAACACTTAGCTGTGGTCCTGGTGGGCAGCGGCTGTGGTCCTGGTGGGCAGCGGCTGTGGTCCTGGTGGGCAGCGGCTGTGGTCCTGGTGGGCAGCGGCTGTGGTCCTGGTGTTTCTGTAAGTTAAAGAGACACTTGCAATCTGCTCGACACATTGAAGTAGCAGATTGTGGGTCTTCAAAACTTACTTCTAACACTTAGCTGTGGTCCTGGTGGGCAGCGGCTGTGGTCCTGGTGGGCAGCGGCTGTGGTCCTGGTGGGCAGCGGCTGTGGTCCTGGTGGGCAGCGGCTGTGGTCCTGGTGTTTCTGTAAGTTAAAGAGACACTTGCAATCTGCTCGACACATTGAAGTAGCAGATTGTGGGTCTTCAAAACTTACTTCTAACACTTAGCTGTGGTCCTGGTGGGCAGCGGCTGTGGTCCTGGTGGGCAGCGGCTGTGGTCCTGGTGGGCAGCGGCTGTGGTCCTGGTGGGCAGCGGCTGTGGTCCTGGTGGGCAGCGGCTGTGGTCCTGGTGTTTCTGTAAGTTAAAGAGACACGTGCAATCTGCTCGACACATTGAAGTAGCAGATTGTGGGTCTTCAAAACTTACTTCTAACACTTAGCTGTGGTCCTGGTGGGCAGCGGCTGTGGTCCTGGTGGGCAGCGGCTGTGGTCCTGGTGGGCAGCGGCTGTGGTCCTGGTGGGCAGCGGCTGTGGTCCTGGTGTTTCTGTAAGTTAAAGAGACACTTGCAATCTGCTCGACACATTGAAGTAGCAGATTGTGGGTCTTCAAAACTTACTTCTAACACTTAGCTGTGGTCCTGGTGGGCAGCGGCTGTGGTCCTGGTGGGCAGCGGCTGTGGTCCTGGTGGGCTGGTCAGTGGCTGCGGTCCTGGTTTATCTGTTAATATGTATAATGGATCTATAGTTAGACCACCCCCTGAACTAGGTAATGTTCAATGATAAACACCCTACTGAAATGATGTCAGAAATGTTCATACAGGTGAACAACAAAAACCCCCAAAAAGTTGCACGTTATACCATTCATTTCCATGTCCCAAAAAATAAAATTTTAAAATGTTAACACTATGAAAAAATATATTTGACACATTTTATTTAAAAAAAATAACCTCCCCCCCCCAAAAAAAAAAAAAAAAAAAACTTTACAAGTTAACCTTTATTAAAAAAATGAGCCCTCAACCAACCCTGTATTGCATGTGTAACCATTGGTACATACACCAGTTTTAAATTTACCTTTATGAAATAATACTACGGACATTTTTTTAAAACACATTTTATTATTATTATTTTTTTTCTCTCTTTTTTTAAAAATCACAATTAGGAGCTGACATGCTCTTTATTTTAAATACAAGTACTTCAACTGCTAATGGTTGTAACAGTAATTAAAATAAAATCAACACTTTTATTAAATAGAAAAACCCCACACTCACACATTCAAACCACAAGCTGCAGACCGCTAGACTTTTTTAAAAAACAAATCAGATTTAAAAAAAAAAAAAAAACACATTTAAACCACATGCTGCACAGACCACTATACAGTCCATACATCAGAAAAAGGCAAATAACCAATTACAGCATGGACAAATGCACATGCAATCAACAAGACGTACACAAAAAACATGCATGGTATGTTTCCACATTCCGGATTGCATCAGAATTTGGGCAGGATTTCCCATCAGTATTTGTAAGCCAAAACCAGGAGTGTAACAATTAGGTAAAGTATAATAGGAAAACAGGCACACTTTTGCTTTTATCACCCACTCCTGATTTTGGCGTACAAATACTGATGGAAAATCCTGACCACATCCTGATGCAATCCTGCACATGGACACATACCCTCCCACATGAACAGGCATAAAATTGGCAAAGGCATAATATGGTGCAGGCACATGATACAAAATCACACAGCCGTAAAAAAATACACACATACACATGCACGCACATAGCTTTATGCAAATACACATATGTACAACAAAGGCAGAAAGGTGAACCCAATCAGAAGACGCATACACACACACACACACATACAAAAGGCTGACAATCCTTTGGCTGTAGCAGCAGGTCTTCACAGTGGCTGGCATCATGGTGGATCTGGACTCTAGCATGGCACTGGCTGGTGCAGGACGATGGCAGGCCTCAGGTTCTCTTCAGGTTTTAAGCTCTTTCTGTAGTCAGTAGTACCTCATACACACACAAATGCACAGGCACACAGATGCACACAAAAATTGCAATACTCACACTGGCTCTATGGTGGCTGGCTCCTGTGGCTGGAGTCCTGTGGCTGGCTCGGGTCTTGTGGCTGGCTGGGGTCCTGTGTCTGTCTCCTGTGGCTGGCTCCTGTGGCTGGCTGGGGTCCTGTGTCTGTCTCCTGTGGCTGGCTCTATGGTGGCTGGCTCCTGTTGCTGGCTGGGGTCTTGTGGCTGACTGGGGTCCTGTTGCTGGCTGGGGTCTTGCTGGCAGTCTTCTCTCTGGCTCTTGCTGGCAGTCTTCTCTCTGGATCTTGCTGGCATATGTGGGGTTGAAGGCCCAGGCCAGGTTTATATAGATTTGGGGGTGTCTGACCAATTGGCAACAAAATACTTCTTCTGAGCATGCTCAGTGTAAAAAAAACGTATTGCAGCGCTGTATTGCGTCGTACGACGTGTCCCGACGCATCCGTCGCTCATAGGCTTCCATTGCAGCCAACGACGTATGCCGCAGGATGCGTCGCGACACGTTTTTTAGGCGGAGACAAAAAACGTTACAATCTACGTTTTTTTGAGACGACGTGTCGCCAAATTTCGACGCATCCGTCGTAAAACGTACACGACGTATGCCAATCCGTCGCCATACGTCGCCAATACAAGTCTATGGGGAAAAAACGCATCCAGCAAAAAGTTTTGCTGGGTGCGTTTTTTCTGAAAAAAGACGTTTTGAAACGTAATGCAGTTAACGCTAGTGTGAAAGTAGCCTAAGATTGTATATATGCAATATAGTTACAGATTATCCATAGGTTTAATATTCTAGGCATCATTTCTTTTCCTCTATTAATAAACATCACTCTAATCAAGTCTAAAATATAGTTAACCCATGCACCTCTATTTTAGCGCAAGTACACAGTTTTTGGACATATGAAGACCACTTTTGGCCAGACTCGGTAGATGGGTGTCGCTGGGCCCCAATGGTTGCTGCCTGTTCTGAGCTGATGGCACTGCTGGACATTTTCTTTAAAGGGAAATAAGTATGTTGTGTTTGTCATCTGCTGCACTCAGTGTCCTCGGCCGACCGCTGCATCTACATTCTTCAACATTTCCCATTTCTTGGTGTCCTAAACAGTGAGAAATACAGGCAGATACTTATCCATCATGGAATATCATCAGGGAGGCGTCAGAGTGGCTCCAAATGTATTCTGCAGCAGGAAGAGCCCAAATGTACAGTCATTATTCATATGAAAGATAGAGATAGATAGATAGATAGATAGATAATAAATAGATAAATAAATAAATAGATAATAGATAGATAGAAAATAGATAATAAATAGATCGATAGATAATAAGATAATATATAGATAATAGATAGATATTAGATAATAGATAGATAGATAGTAGATAGATAGTAGATAGATAGATAATAGATAGATAGATAATAAATAGATAGATGATAGATAGATAGATAGATAGATAGATAGATAATAAATAGATAGATAGATAGATAGATATAGAAAAGAAAACAAAAAGCAGCACCAAAAGAAATTAAAGGGTGCATAAAATCCTTCCAGGTCTGTACCAAGCCTCATGCTATAATCCAAAAAAACAAAGGCAGCGCTCCAATAGGAAAAATAAATGAGATTTATTGGCCCATGTGCGACGTTCCAGGATGTGGACTTGAGAAAGGTCCACATCCTGGACTGGAACGTCGCACATGGGCCAATAAATCTCATTTATTTTTCCTATTGGAGCGCTGCCTTTGTTTTTTGGATTATAGATAGATAGAGCTATGCAGTAATGTGCAGAAGTTTTAGGCAGATGTGAATAAGATTCTACAAAATAACTTTCAAAAAATAGGAGTGTGAATAGTATATTTTTATCAATGAACAAGGTTCGGAGTGGAAAAAATTAGATATATGCTAGAGAAGAGCAGATCGATCTGCAGAGGATCAAGTTGAGTCGTCATCTCTCCCATCTGTCACTCTCTGCCCCCCAACCCCCCGAGGCCGACCTCCCATGGGCCTTCTCTGTGGTACTTATGTCATTTCTTGAAATGGGTGAACTGTTTTACCATTTTACAGTCACAACAAAATTGATCAATAATTCCATTTCTGTTGTAAAGAAAAGCAACACATTTTCTATTTATTTGAAGCTGTGCAATACTTTATTCCTCCGCTAGGGGGCAGCAGTGGATAAAATAATATAAATTGGGAAAATTAACCTCCTCAAACCCCATGACATGTGTTCATCATGTAGGGGGTGCAGACGTATGCTGAGCCCGCTTCCATGTGCATTATGATCGCAGTCGCAGAGCAATTATACCCATGCGGGAGAGGGGCCAGTTTCACCTGGATATCCTTCCTCAGACACACATTCCCACTTTGTGCTGCAATGCAGATGCCAGCTGCAGACAGCAGCCTGCCAGTGATGCGCCGGCACATGTCAGTGACATCATGTGCTGCCTATTCTGGCATGCTGAAGTCAGCTGCTGGCTCCTGTGCCAACTACAGAAGATGACGCCACGCAGCATGGGGGCAGGGGAACGTGAGTAGAACATTTTTTTTTAAATAGACATTACACTAGAAATGGGGATATTATTCCAGGATGGGCTACATTATACCAGAATTAGGGGCAAGTTGCCAGGATGGGCGACATTATACCAGGATGAGAGATATTATACCAGGATGGGAGATATTATACCAGGATGGAAGATACGATACCAGAAAGGGGCTCACGATTGGGGACGGCTTAGATGTAAGGAGGAAGACCAGGCTGCAAGTACCTGTAGTGAGCCGTGTCCGGAACTGCCGAGGCTGCATCCCCTGTTTCTTGGGGGAAGGAATAGGGGACCGGACAGGCCCCATGACCCAAGAAGAGGGTGCGTATTTAGAGAGGGAACCTGGCTGGAAACCCAGGGCCCCCAGAAGAAGTAAAGGGCGAAACGTGCGTCGGGGTGAAGGGGGATACCGGCAGACCACCATCACTTCTTTTTCATGCTATATGATACAAGCTCATGTCCCTTTCCTAACCTATGTACCACACAGGTTATATTTAGGCAGCTTTGCACATACATTTGAGATAGGGAAACCAGTACTGTTGATGCTTTTAGCACATGTTTAACCCCTTCTGGTATTTACCCTTTCTCATTATATCAGGCCTTAATTGATATTCATTACATTAGCTATACTTATACATGCGGAGCATGATGTCAAGTGCCCGCCTGTCACGTGACTTCTGATTTCCAGTCGGTGACCCTCAAGCCAGCAGCACACAGTAACGTGGCACAGTAATGATGGCGCTGGGTGCCAGCCAGGTGCAGGTGCTGGGAATCGTGAAGGCGTTGAGCGACGCTCATGGCTTAGCGGTTTTGGGTTTGCTTGCCATTGAACAGTGTTTGCGTGCCACCAGAACGTACAGACAAAAATTATTTAACCATTCAAATGAAGAGCTCAGATATAGCAAGTATCTATAGGACAGCGGATCGAGTATACAATTCAGAGAGAGCACACATCCAATGGCTGCTCTTAATTAAAACACCTGGGGTGCACTTTATCGGAATAGAATATAAATACAACACGGTTTGGCCTTACAGGGTCTTCATCAGGTATTTATACATCATGGGTTTATATTGTCCAGAACTGTACACTCACCTTACTGATCCTAGACACTGCCCGTCTAATAACGCCGGATCCTTCGTCGGTCACCGCACTTTCTCTTCCATCCAGGACGGTAAGTTACCACTGAGGTGGCCAACATGACCCAACAACGGCTATTCAACGGCTGCAGCAGTCACATGTCCGGCAAAGAAACTGGCAGGAAAGCGATCAGCTTAAGTACAGGGACGGTGGGAATAGATAAGGTGATTATGCTGATTTATAAAATATAACACTATGCTCCAAGTTTAGCGGTGAAAATCTCTAAACCAAAAATGTCAAGACTGCAGAAATATCTAGTGTGCATAAGGTCCAAACAACTATCCACCTACGAGTTATGTTGGTTTGGAGAAGGACGGGGAATTTTAATTTAAAAAAATCACAAAGCTTTTGTTCTAATGAGCTGAGCCGGCTGAGGTTCCTTGAATTAGTCCCTTCTCCTTGACAAACACAAGATTGCTCGGCCCAGACAAGTGAACATGTGCACAGGGACGTCGGGAGAGGGGGCTGTCAGCCAAACAAGTTGTCACGAGTGGGTCACATCGTCCTTGGAGAACTGATGCTCCTGCCGTATTCCAACATTTCGTTAATTACATCTTCCGTCACCTCGTGGGTAGATTTGTTGTAGTGGATCATGATGATATTTAGATCTACTCGCCCAATCTCAAGTCTCAACAGGTTCTACAGGATAATAAACTATATGCCAAGTTGGAGAAGTATGTATTCGTTGTACAAGAGGTTCAGTTTTTAGGTTTCTTTGTGTCAGCTGCAGGTTTCTACATGGATCCTGATAAGGTCCTAGAATGGAACCTCCCAGAAAATCTGAAAGCATTACAACGCTTTTTGGGGTTTTCAAATTATTAACCGAAATGTATCTGAAACTTCTCATCTATTGTTAAAACCCTCACTGACATGACTAAGAGAGTTACGGACTTCTCAAGGTGGCTCTACTGCGCTCGGCAGGCCATGGGCGGACACACCGCACGTGCAGCCTGTGCGGCTGCACCGGAGCCCAGAGGCGAAGGGAGGCCCATGCAGGGTGGCTGATAATGAGGGCAATCTGGACCGTAGCCTGGGAGTCCTTCATGTGTTTTTTAGCAAACTCTATGTGGGCTTTCATATGTCTTGCACTAAGGAGAGGCTTCCATCAGACCACTCTGCCATGAAGGCCTGACTGGGGGAGGGCTGCAGTGATAGTTGACTTTGTGGAACTTTCTCCCATCTCCCTACTGCATCTCTGGAGCTCAGCCACAGTGATCTTGGGGTTCTTCTTTACCTCTCTCACCAAGGCTCTTCTCCCATGATTGCTCAGTTAGGCTGGACGGCCAGGTCTAGGAAGACTTCTGGTGGTCCTAAACTTCTTCCATTTAAGGATTATGGAGGCCACTGTGCTCTTAGGAACCTTGAGTACTGCAGAAATTCTTTTGTAACCTTGGCCAGATCTGTGCCTTGCCACAATTCTGTCTCTGAGCTCCTTGGCCAGTTCCTTTGACCTCATGATTCTCATTTGGTCTGACATGCACTGTGAGCTGTGAGGTCTTATATAGACAGGTGTGTGCCTTTCCAAATCAAGTCCTATCAGTATAATTAAACACAGCTGGACTCCAATGAAGGAGTAGAACCATCTCAAGGAGGATCACAAGGAAATGGACAGCACGTGACTTAAATATGAGTGTCTGAGCAAAGGGTCTGAAAACTTATGACCATGTGATATTTCTTTTTTAATAAATTTGCAAAAATTTCTGCATTTGTTTTTTTTTTCAGTCAAGATGGGGTGCAGAATGTACATTAATGTGAAAAAATGAACTTTTTTGAATTTACCAAATGGCTGCAATGAAACAAAGGGTGAAAAAATGTAAAGGGGTCTAAATACTTTCCGTACCCACTGTAGTCCAGTCTTTCATGATGACTTCCAGCCATCACTCGTCTTTGTAGAGGTTGTCGTCCAGGTCTCTGCTGCTCCGCACTTTTCAGCAGATCACCGCAATCCTGAAAAACAACAATGTTACATATATAAGGGAATAGAATAAAAAATGCCGCCAGTGTGTCTCGAATGTAACTATGTGCCCCACTGTGCCCATGAATATATCATTCCCCACAGTGTACCCTGCGCTGCACTGAGAATATACATTAGTGACCAGCGTGTGCCCCCGTTATAAATATACATTCAGGGGTCCCTGATACAACGGATACAGCCGCACTGCTGCAGGAATCCGTCCCCGGCTCGCTGCCCGGCGCCTGCTCTGTGACGCCGGTGGGATGATGATCTCATGGTTGTGCCGCCTGCGTTCTTCAACATGAGCTCAAGTGGAAAAAGGGAAAGCAGCAATTGGAGCCACATGGAAGAGTCAGGGGGATACTGATATTTTATTGCTTTACTATGCAGAGTGCCTCATTAATTATTATTCACAGTGACCCTCCATCCTGGGACTGAGAAGTGTCCGTACATTTGTCACCGCGCCTGGTGTCCTCCCTTTGTCTCCCACAGTCTCCTCCGCTCAGATCAGTGTTCTGGTCCAGATCCAAGATGGCCACCACAATGGCGTAGGGAGGGGGGCAGTGAGTCCAAAGCTCCCATCAGACAATGCCCATCAGAAAGAAGAGGTCGGACATTTATTCACTATGAGCGCTCTTGTAAGGAGGATAGAGACTGGTTTATGCCCCACACTCCCTGCACGTGTTCCTGAAAAGCTAGTACAATTGATATGGTAAATGTCTGATATATTTTATATTTCTTATAATATTGTCATATTGCGTATATATATTATTTCAAATGTTTGATAATGCTGCTCTAATGAATAATGTAATGTACATACATTTCTTATGTCGATGTGTAGGGAAGGAATTAGATTATTCCACTAGAGGGGGCACAATAGGATAAGATAGGATTTAGTTAGGAGGGGCCAACTGGGTGTAAGTTAGAGAGAGCCAGGGCAGTTGTGTCCCACAACGTTAAAGCAAGGACCCCAGCCGTCCAGGGACTATGGGCTGAAGGTCACTTGGTAGTGGTGGAATACAGGGCAGCATAAGGATGGTAGAGGCTAACTTCGGGGGAACAATCCCAAATGTCTGGAGCGAAACGGACAGGGGATTCCTGAAGCAGGTTGAACTGGCCAGTCATGGAGCTGCGGTACCGAAGGCGACGGTATGACCCTGTGATATTCCTGGAGTAGTGAGGGACAGCACAGGTAAAGGAAAAGTTGTACTTTATGGAGAATCTTGTGCTGCTTTTGTGATGAAACTGGACGCAATGTGTAAAGAACTGAGTAAAGTTAATTTGTTGGAACGGGATATGGACTCTGACTGTCATTGTGTGATGTTCAAAAAAAGAAAGCCCCAGCAGACCGGAGTGGACTTTGATGTGCAAGTAAGTGAATCAGCAAGTGCACAACAGAAGGGACAATGTATTTATGTGACTGGGGGCCGGGGTGTACTATTACTACCACCCTCAGCCACGACTACCTCCCTGGCCCGTTACACTCTACTGACCAATCATATTTATCATCGGCCTACAAGATCCTGTCCTGGAATGCGCTGGGATCTATGACCAAAGGCCACGGGGGGATCGGGCCCCTCATGGTGGTGCAGATCACACTCATTATAATCCGCCACACATAGAAGATACATAAGATAAGAATGGCCCCTTATGTGTTAGGGGCTGGCGGGGTCCTTTACAGCGGCTCTCCCACTAGTTCACCCTTCTTTCCTCTACTCCATTTTCCATTGATTATTTCAGCAAGATATTTTGAAATATAAAAATTAAAAACACAAAAATATGTATTTTTTATTTTATTAAAAATTGCTTTAATAAAAAAAAAAAAAGAACATTATTGACATTGCAGAGAGCAAACAGACCAAACTATAAAACTGCATGTAGAGTAGCTGCGGAGACACCATCACGTGTTTCTCAACGCAAGCAGTGAATGGCCAGGTCTTTACCCAGGAAGGAACAACCACGGGAAGGGCAGCATCCAATAAAGGAAAACATCCAATACAGGAAAACCACCTATGCCAAGCATGGTATCCATCCACAGACAGCTGTTTCAGGGTTTTTGCCCCTCATCAGTGTGGAGTAGGAATCTGGCTATTAGGAGCAGTGACTAGTACAAAGGCTGTAAAGGCACAGATGATTGGCCTCGGGGAGACCAAAACATCCAACACCGCGGAGACACCATCACGTGTTTCTCAACGCAGTGATCCAGAACACTGACCCCATCCCTTATGGGAAATATGCAAATGCATGTAGAGTAGCTGCGTTGGGAAACACGTGATGGTGTCTCCGCGGTGTTGGATGTTTTGGTCTCCCCGAGGCCAATCATCTGTGCCTTTACAAACTATAAAACTGTCACATGATTTATTCGGCAAGATAAACAACATTAAAAATATAATAATAATAAAAATAAAAAATAATAATAAACTGCAACATAAATGTTGGCAATAAAAAAAGTATTAAATTATGAAATAAAAATCAATTCCTGGGGTTTTGGGGGGAAGAAAATGATAAAAAAAAACACAATTATGACATTGTTCAGACATTGTTTAGTAGTATAAATGACCTCACAATATGATTCTGCTCATTAGTCCGATTACGACAATACCAAACGTGCAGTTTTTTTTATTATTTAGTGGTGAAAATAAATCTGAAATTTGCAACAACAAAAAAATTGAGGGGGTATTGTCACCATTTTCTGAGACCTATAAGGGTTTATTCTAAGTCGACGGAGCTGAATGATGACTTATTTTTTGCAGGACAAGACAACCTTTTTATTGTTACCATACTGGGTTACATGTGACATTTTGATTACAAACAAACAAACATGAAGTTGGCTTTTTTTTTTTCCGATATTTACCTATCGGGTTAATTATCCAATGCTGACCCCTCTAGGTCAGCACGGCCCCCCCGTCACCTGTATATACAGTACAGACCAAAAGTTTGGACACACCTTCTCATTTAAAGATTTTACTGTATTTTCATGACTATGAAAATTGTAAATTCACACTGAAGGCATCAAAACTATGAATTAACACATGTGGAATTATATACTTACCAAAAAAGTGTGAAACAACTGAAATTATGTCTTATATTCTAGGTTCTTCAAAGTAGCCACCTTTTCCTTTGACGACTGCTTTGCACACTCTTGGCATTCTCTTGATGAGCTTCAAGAGGTAGTCACCGGAAATGGTTTTCACTTCACAGGTGTGCCCTGTCAGGTTTAATAAGTGGGATTTCTTGCCTTATAAATGGGGTTGGGACCATCAGTTGTGTTGTGCATTAGTCTGGTGGATACACAGCTGATAGTCCTACTGAATAGACTGTTAGAATTTGTATTATGGCAAGAAAAAAGCAGCTAAGTAAAGAAAAACGAGTGGCCATCATTACTTTAAGAAATGGAGGTCAGTCAGTCCGAAAAATTGGGCAAACTTTGAAAGTGTCCCCAAGTGCAGTGGCAAAAACCATCAAGCGCTACAAAGAAATTGGCTCACATGAGGACCGCCCCAGGATAGGAAGACCAAGAGTCACCTCTGCTTCTGAGGATAAGTTTATCCGAGTCACCAGCCTCAGAAATCGCAGGTTAACAGCATCTCAGATTACAGACCAGGTCAATGCCACACAGAGTTCTAGCAGCAGACACATCTCTACAACAACTGTTAAGAGGAGACTTTGTGCAGCAGGCCTTCATGGTAAAATAGGTGCTAGGAAACCATTGCTAAGGACAGGCAACAAGCAGAAGAGACTTGTTTGGGCTAAAGAACACAAGGAATGGACATTAGACCAGTGGAAATCTGTGCTTTGGTCTGATGAGTCTAAATTTGAGATCTTTGGTTCCGACCGTGTCTTTGTGCGACGCAGAAAAGGTGAACGGATGGACTCTACATGCCTGGTTCCCACCGTGAAGCATGGAGGAGGAGGTGTGATGGTGTGGGGGTGCTTTGCTGGTGACACTGTTGGGGATTTATTCAAAATTAAAGGCATAATGAACCAGCATGGCTACCACAGCATCTTGCAGCAGCATGCTATTCCATCCGGTTTGCGTTTAGTTTGACCATCATTTATTTTTCAACAGGACAATGATCCCAAACACACCTCCAGGCTGTGTAAGGGCTATTTGACCAAGGAGGAGAGTGATGGGGTGCTACCCCAGATGACCTGGCCTCCACAGTCACCAGACCTGAACCCAATCGAGATGGTTTGGGGTGAGCTGGTCCGCAGAGTGAAGGCAAAAGGGCCAACAAGTGCTAAGCATCTCTGGGAACTCCTTCAAGATTGTTGGAAGACCATTCCCGGTGACTACCTCTTGAAGCTCAACAACAAAATGCCAAGAGTGTACAAAGCAGTCATCAAAGCAAAAGGTGGCTACTTTGAAGAACCTCGAATATAAGACATATTTTCAGTTGTTTCACACTTTTTTGGTAAGTATATAATTCCACATGTGTTAATTCATAGTTTTGATGTCTTCAGTGTGAATGTACAATTTTCAGTCATGAAAATACAGAAACATCTTTAAATGAGGTGTGTCCAAACTTTCGGTCTGTACTGTATATATATATATATATATATAGATATAACTCCTCTATACTATATACACGGCCCCCATCACCTGTATATATATATATATATATATATATATTCCTCTATACTATATACACGGTCAGAGCTCACACACCACAACACGCTCCGCTGCGGCTCCACAAGCAGAGCGCACCTGGCTGCACACACACCTGCTCCGGTCACTGCTGTGAGCGCTCATATCGCTGCTGGCTCTGGTGATTAGGATTTCTCCCCCGTTTCCTAAGACATGAACGAGGGCAGGAGGACATTGTTTTATATTGTAAGGAATCTGATTTCTCCTTTCCTCCCAGTTTTCTCCTGACATGAGATGACCCCACATGTATTGTACGATAATCTGTGAATATGTGGGGGGATCTGCTCCTCACACCCACATCAGTCCCCCACGTCTGAGCTCTGCCTTACAGGGGTCTTCTGGTCTGTCACATTTATGCTGTATCCATGGAGATGACATCATGGCCGGTACATGCGGATCTCAGCGATGGGACCCTCATGTATCTGGAGGATGAGGCGCTGCTGCTTCTCGTGGGCAGGGGGTCATAATGCCTGTACACGAGGGGTCTTCTGCTATCTCTGGGCTGAGAGCGGCGCCCGTCATGGCCACATTGGGGGATCCACATCTACTACACAAATCCTGTGGAGACGCCATAAATGGGAGAGCAGCAGGTGAGGCAGGATGGAGCCAGCCGCCGGCTCTCTATGTGTTCCGGGCCTAAAAGGCCAAAATACAGATAAGGAGATTGTATAAAATTAGAAAAAAACATTACCAAATATTTCAGATAATTGTGTAACCCAATTAAAATCACGACTCCTAAAGTTCATGAATGGGAGAAATCCACCAAAAAAGTCTGAGGACTCTGGCCCAGTACCCCAACTTTTAGCACTCACGGTATCTACTGAGGATCTTATTGCAGGGGGTCTTTCACATCTTGAGGTTGGTCTATTCATATGTTGGTTATTAGTGAGGAGCGAAACGTGCTGAGATCAGGTGTTATCTGAGCATGCTCGGTGCTAACAGAGTGTCTTCGGCGTGCTCGAAAAATTTGTTTCGAGTCCTCGCGGCTGTTCGACAGCCACAACACCTGCAGTGATTGTCTAGCAGCCGCGATATATTCAGCCGCGGGAATCGCACATATGTTTAGAGCATGCCGAACTCACTTGGTTAGTACCGAGCATGCTCAGGTAACGCCTTATCCCTTCTGTTGAATTGAACAGGAAGAGGAAGTCAGAGATCAGCGATCAGCTTCCTCTTCAATTTGTCCGAAGGCGGAGACAGTGACGGCAGAGCTGATTGGGCGCCAGGGTCACGTGTCATACAACCGCCCGAGAGCCCTGGGGACTCGAGTGCTGAAACCGCGGGAACGGCACCGGCACAGGAGTATAGGCTTTTTTATTAGGGCCAAGAGTGGGAAATGTGAAGGGGTTATCCTAGTAGTGGACTACCCCTTTAATGTTATTTGTATTGAGCACGCTGCCTTCTCTTTTTATCTGAGTTTTATGGGGCGTTTTTAAATGTTTTTCCTTTAGTGTTGTGTATATTGTTAATTGATAACATTTAGATATATTTTTTGGATATTGTTTCTTTGGTACTTAATTAATAAACACCTATCTGAAGCATTTGGTAATGACCCACCCCCGCAACAATGTTGAGAATGACAAAAGTAGATTGTCTTTGTAACGTATAATGTTGGAAAAAGGCACCATATACTGAAAAAGATTACAGGGGGCGCGTATTGGTCACCTGGCTGGCAGGTATACGGTGTATGGAAGCTGCACCTACAAAAAGGACAATATCACTGTTATCTACCACTCGTCGTACTGCATAAAATAGCTTTATTCATCACCGTGACCTAAAAGTCTAAAACATAAAATAGTCAGTATCCGTTCTGTCTAGCAGCCTCCGGAAATAATAGTCACACAATAGATTTACACGTATTTAGGCATCCAGAGTATTTCTGTGTGATCCCATCCCCCGCACAGTCCCATCTAAGTTTCATCATGGCAGTAATAAGCCCTAAAAGAAAATTACAGAAGTGGAAAAGTGGATGAACCTGCACCAAATCTTATCCACGCTTACAGAATTTGACCTGCGGTGCGGATTTTAATTCTACGGCCGTTGATTGATGCTGCGGACTTTACCTTTGCTTTAAAGAAAAAAAAAAAGAAAAGAGGAGGGGGGTATGTAGGCGGTTTTCATTGCTTTGATACATCCAATACAAACTAAGCAGAGGTGTTTACAACTCATTTTGAGTAAAATGCTAGCGGTTTATGTATGCATCTCCCTATGCATATGCTGCGATCTAGCGGTCACGTGCGGATTCTGCTTTTTCTCCAAATGACAGATGAGTGAGAATTGTGACTGTGCTTTTGTATGGTAAAAGGGAGGCCAGAAAGAGCCTCATTGTAGCGAAGGCCTGAAAATCAGGGGGTGCATTTCTTTCATAACCTTTCCCTTAAAGAGACGTTTTCCCAAGCCTCTGCCACTTCTAATTCTTCACATTAGTGGGGGGTGATATGGTTATTTTGAAAATTGGCCATAGTGAAAAATCATTGCAATAGTCCACATCCCCTTTAAGGTCACATATTAAGAGAGTCCACACCGGAGGGGAACACATGAAGGGAGCAAGTGCCCTGGTTTGGAAATGATGACCGTCCATGAGGGGTGCAATATGGGTAGGAATTGTGAAGGACACAAGAGGAGAGACAGAAAAATGCATCAGGTTGCTCAGGCGCCCTGCAACACCATTCACGGCTGTCCTTGTATTTACAGTGTCAGGATGTCCATGCGACCAGCTGCTGCATGACACTTCTCCTAGTCACCGTCTTACTGCCAGCAGCGGGATCCACACTGATCTGACAGTTATCGCCTATCACTCTACATAGACTGGAATACCCATTGAATACTATTTATAAACGTTCCTATTTTACCGAGGTGGAATATTAAAGAGGTTGCCCACCTTTGAGGACATTTCTTTTTTTACTTAAATGCATGTATTTTTTTGGCTAAAATTATATTTGATTGGCTTGGTTTGGCTTTCACAGACTGCAAAATTAATCTTTGACGCGGACTGTGGTCATAAATTAGGAGAAAAAGATAAAAGCTACAAACTCGCTGTCATACAATATGAAAGAACTCACTGATAGATTCTTAGTTAACTCATTCTGCTGCCAGCAATACAGAGTGTAACACAAAAACTATAAATGGTGAAGAGTGCAAAATTATCATTGCAAAAAAAGTCCCCAATGGGGAAGGTGGAGAACACTTAAATGAAACCGCTGCATCCCCCTAATAAGTGACCCTAAAAATGACCACTGTGTCTTATTGTTTGAGCTGCAGGATGTTCCTATTCTAAGGCGTCTGCGGTAAATTCAGAGATGTCCAGCACTTTCCTCTTCCCGATTTGTGCGTCGTCGTCAGATAGTCAATCATTAGTCAGTGCGAAACAAAAAGGACTTTGGTTTAAAGGCAAAATGTCAGCTCTGGGGAATATACTGATGAAGGCGCCCCCTGGCGGATGAAAGAAAAACATCTTCCCCGGTCTGCAGAGTCTTCACCAGCTACATCTCCCCTTGTGCGTTACGTTATGGATCAACCGTTTGGATCGTCCTCAGTGCGGCTTTGGCACGTGACCATCCACGTAAAAGTTTCTAGTTATTTTAGGGAGCGTGAACTCTGCTCCATTCAGTTCTTTAGTGAGGATGATCTGGCATCCGAGTCTGGAGTTTTCTTGGAGCATCGGTGCCATGTCCAACATGTCGTCTTCCCTGAAAAAGCAGAAAGACTGTGAGACGCTTCTGGCTAATGTAGATGGAGTGCAGTTTCACTTATCACCACTAGATGGCGAGGGTACAATGCAAGTCCATGGATAATTCTCACCCCACCATGACCATGAGAAATAAAAGGGATGCCGTGCTGTATCCTGATTAAGGGGCTTCTTGGCCACCTGCCGCAGGGAAAAAGGGATGGTTGCATAGCAGAGTGGCCAAACATTCAAGGTCAGTAGGGGTCTCAGAGACGAGACCCTTAAAGATTAAAGGAGTTGACCACTACTTGCTACCCCCTTCCTAACAGTTCTTCTGGCCAGTCCAACAAAAAACACAAAAAAACAAAAACAATCCTTATCTACCAGACGAGTGCATTTCATCAAATCTCCCAACAGTCAAGTGACCGCTGCAGCCACTGACTGGCTGCAGCATTCACTATTCCATCTGAGCTACGGTGACCAGCTGATCGATGCAAGTCTGGCCTCTGAGGATCAGGTGCAAGCAGCAGCGGCCACTACAGGACAAATGTAGTATTACACCCTGACTTTCCATAATGGCCGACCACGTAAAGATGTCATCCAAGATGAACAGGCGACTGCCCCAGGACCACCCGCCTCTATACCCTAATAATATCCAATCTCTCAGGACAGGGACAAATACAGAAGTGCAAAGGAAAAGTGGAGCGACCAATCAGATTCCAGCTCTTATTTATTGGGAGTTTTAGGTCTACAATGTAAAAAAAAATGCAACTTAAAGGGATTGTCCACGTAAAATAAAAAAAAAAAGAAATAAAAAAAAAAAAGAAAGGGGTCCGTTAATGGGCTTTTCAGGACCACTAGTCCACTTTCTCTCAGAGCTGGCTGGGATACATGTCACCCCCCCTGTATATTAATAGAAGAATTACCTTTCGTCCGGATCGGGGAGTTTATCGTAATGCTCGGTGCTGACGTACACCTGACAGGTGGAACAGGCGAGAGACGACTCACAGGCTCCTGTGTGCGACACAAGGGAGAAGCTACTGGACGAGCGCAGAAAAAAGGGAAAAGAAGCAAAAAAAAGGAGCCGGACCGTGATAAAAGCAGCAGAAACCAGGAATAATAAGGTAAATGCTGCAGTCAGTATGAGGCCGGGTTATTCCCAGCATACCACCATGTCACCTCTGCAAAGGACAATGTGGTGACATAAGAGGGCCCGACTGCTCAGAAAAAAAAAAAAAAAAAAAAAAAGGTAAAAAAGACAGATCATCATATTTACTCCAATATGGCATGAATATAAAAATCAGCTTGTGCCACAAAAAGAAAAAAGTAAAATAAATCAACTCAATTAATGGAAAAAAAACAAAAAATAAAGTTACTGGTATCAGAAAATGGCGACACAAGCTAGTTTTTTTTTTTTTTTTTTTAAATTACTACCGTACATTATTTTTTTTATCCGCTAACTACTGACCTGCAGGATGACGTCACTGGGTAATTTTATTTCCAGCACAATGGATGCCATAAAAACTTTATTTAATTTGAATTAATTTATTTCTATATTTTTTACCAATTTCATCTCATTTTTTTCCCTAATTTTTCCACTACCGTACATTATACGATAAAGCAGACTGCGTCATTCAAATCTACGACCAGTTCTGAAAAAAGAAAAAAAAACTGGAAAAAGAAACTCAGTACACAGTATAATTTCCAAACAGTAATCCACACACAGCCTTTTTATGGTATAATGGGCCCCAAATAGTCCTCCATAAAGTATAATGGGCCCCACATAGTGCTCCATACAGTATAATGGGCCCCACATAGTCCTCCATACAGTACAATGGCCCCATATAGTGCTCTATACAGTATAATGGGCCCCATATAGTGCTCTATACAGTACAATGGCCTCACATAGTGTTCCATACAGTATAATGGGCCCCACATAGTCCTCCATACAGTATAATGGGCCCCACATAGTGCTCCATACAGTATAATGGCCACACAGTGCTCCATACAGTGTAATGGGCCCCACATAATGCTCCATACAGTATAATGGCCCCACATAGTCCTCCATACAGTAGAATGGCCCCATATAGTGCTCTATACAGTATAATGGCACCATATAGTGCTCTATACAGTATAATGGGTCCCACAGTCTTCCACACAGTATAATGGGCCCCACATAGTCCTCCATACAGTATAATGGCCTCACATAGTGCTTCATACAGTATAATGGGCCCCACATAGTCCTCCATACAGTATAATGGCCCCATATTTCGTTCCAAATAATATAATGAGCCCCACATAGTTCCCCATACACTATAATGGGTCCCACATAGTCCTCCATATAGTATAATGGGCCCCACATAGTCCTCCATGCAGTATAATTGGCCTCACATAGTGCTCCATACAGTATAATGGGCCCCACATAGTCCTCCATACAGTATAATGGCCCCATATATCGTTCCATATAGTATAATGGGCCCCACATAGTTCTCCATACAATATAATGGGTCCCACATAGTCCTCCATACAGTATAATGGGCCCCACATAGTCCTCCATACAGTATAATGGCCTCACATAGTGCTCCATACAGTATAATGGGCCCCATATAGTGCTCAATACAGTACAAAGGCCCCACATAGTGCTCCATACAGTATAATGGGCCCCACATAGTGCTCCATACAGTATAATGGCCTCACATAGTGCTCCATACAGTATAATGGGCCCCACATAGTCCTTCATACAGTATAATGGCCTCACACAGTGCTCCATACAGTATAATGACCCCTATATAGTGCTCTATACAGTATAATGGGCCACACATAGTGCTCCATGCAGTATAATGGGCCACACATAGTGCTCCTTACAGTATAATGGCCCCACATAGTGCTCCTTACAGTATAATGGCCCCACATAGTGCTCCATACAGTATAATGGCCTCACATAGTGCTCCATACAGTATAATGGGCCCCACATAGTCCTTCATACAGTATAATGGCCTCACACAGTGCTCCATACAGTATAATGACCCCTATATAGTGCTCTATACAGTATAATGGACCTATATAGTGCTCCATACAGTATAATGGACCCTATATAGTTCTCCATACAGTATAATGGACCCTATATAGTGCTCCATACAGTATAATGGGCCCCAAATAGGGCTCCATACAGTATAATGGACCCTATATAGTGCTCCATACAGTATAATGGCCCCAAATAGGGCTCCATACAGTATAATGGGCCAAAATAGTGCTCCATACTGTATAATAAGCCCATATATTAGCATCCTCAACAATCAGAACCTCCCACTCCCGTCTCCAAGACTTTACACGTGCTGCGCCGATTCTTTGGAATGCACTACCTAGGTTAATACGATTAATCCCCAATCCCCACAGTTTTAAGCGTGCCCTAAAAACGCATTTGTTCAGACTGGCCTACCGCCTCAACGCATTAACCTAACTATCCCTGTGTGGCCTATTAAAAATAGAAAAAAAACAAAACACATAATCAGGTTCCTTGCATCGTGTTCTCATACACTTTATACAGTTAATAGCCTCTGTGTCTGTACTGCTACATACTTAGGCTGTTAACTGGTTCATGCAGCTTTACATGAACACCCGAGCCTTACACTATGGCTGGTCCAAATAACTAAAGCAATTGTTACCATCCACCTCTTGTGTCTCCCCTTTTCCTCATAGATTGTAAGCTTGCGAGCAGCAGGGCCCTCATTCCTCCTGGTATCTGTTTTGAACTGTGATTTCTGTTATGCTGTAATGTCTATTGTCTGTACAAGTCCCCTCTATAAGTTGTAAAGCGCTGCGGAATATGTTGGCGCTATATAAATAAAAATTATTATTATTATTATTATTATTATATATTGCTCCATACAGTATAATAAGTCCATATATTGCTCCACACTGTAAAATAGGTACACATAGTGCTACATACAGAATAATAGCCCCATATAGTGCTCCATATAGTATAATGGCCTCACTTGAAAAAAAAAAATACTCACCTCACCTCTGCCCGTTCCCCCGCTGCTCCGGACTCTTCATGGTGTCATAGAACAGAAGTGAATGATCTGTCTCAGACTATGGGAATGTTCCTGTATTCTGGAAGAATAATGACGACCTTAGTCCGCCCCAGTTCTGGTGGAGAGTGACATGTTTTATACGTACCTTCCAAGTCAATGCCGTACCTATGAGCAAGGTATAAGACACTTTCCCCGATCTTCCCTTTCACAGGGATTCTACTGCCTTCCCGGTCTATGAACAAGACATCCACCCTGTGGGGACACAGTATACGGAATATCAAGACTTAAACATACAAAGTTACAACTTGGTCAATACTTTAAGGATCCCGAGTTTCATCGCATTTTATACTCCATCTCCAGAGCTGAATTCATAATTCTGCTGACTTCTTAAGACTCCAGGGATGGCACCTGGCATATGTTTCATGTGTCGCTGCCGTGATTATCCTTAATAACTAAAGACCAGTAACAGAATGTAGAGTCTGGATGCCAAAGGTGGGATGCGGACTCCCCTAATAAATGTACAGAAGCCTTTAAGACATTTAAGGGGGTTGTTCACCCATTATTTTTTTTCATTTTGTAAACATCCAGAATGGCCTAAAATACTAACATATAATGGCTTTAATAACCCCCCGCGGCTCCTCTTCCATTGCTGTCCCGATCTCCAGACGGTCTCCATACTTCCCAATGGGCAGGTGACAGATATACCGCTGTGGTCAGTGATTGGGTGCAGCGGTCACAATCCTATCCTGAACCAACAACTTAAAAAAAGCGGTGATAAATTCTCTTTATGTTAACTAATTCTGGGTGGTTAAAGAAAAAGTTAATAAATCTGGATGGCGCAGATTCCAGGCCCTTATTAAAGGAGCACATGAACCAATACCAGAGCACCATTCCTCTACCGTTCCTCAGTTATTAATCCTGGGAATCTAAACTAAACCAACTATTACTATTCCTCCTGACCATTTTATTTTTATTTTTTTTTACTTACGTCTCCTCTTTGGGCTCTTTTGCTGCTCCTTCTTCGTCCGCCTGGGAGTCGGCTAAAGAGAAAATAACTTGGGTTAAAATAAGTTCTAAAATGCAGAATGATATCACAATGAGACGGATCCTTTTATTCAGTACGTATAATAAATATGAGAACACGTCTGCACTTAAAATTGGGTCAGAAAACTAGTAGCAGAAAATATTCTACCTGACTGACAACTGACAGGGTCGGGCCTGGGAGAGAATGGACCTAGGGGGTCACTACTGGATTTGGCTTAGACTAAAGAGATGGGGGACTGCCCGTTCCGAGGGGATGGATTGCTGCGATCAGACATTTGTGATCATGGATTTTCTTACATGTAGTAAACCCTCATTTAAAAATTCGTTCTCATCTAATAAAGCTACAGGACTTGTCCGGTGAAAACAAGTTCTCTCCTAAATGCGGGATAGGTGATCACTTACTGATTGCCGGGACTCACATCGATTGGCAGAACGGGGGACTTTCATACCACTAACATGGAGCAGTGCACACGCCCACCCGCCTCTCCATTAATTCCCCGCGGGGCTGCCGAGCGCTGGTGGCTCCCAGGACGTCGGACCCCTCACGAATTACACACTGATGGATTATCCTCAGATCCTAATGCTCAGTAATACAAATCTCACCTGTGGTCTGATACGTTCTGCCTCCGTGCGCATCGCTCTGCAGATTCCTTGGACTGTGCTGCCTAAACCCTGCGGAGACCTGGGACGTCCTCCACGCTCCATTATTCCTGTAGCACCAGGACGTCACACACACGGCTCTAATGCCTCTTCTTATCAGGGAGACGGCCATGTGCCTGACACATCTGGGGAACAAACAGGTGAATGTCCTGATCCAGACCGTCCACAAATCCCGATGTGAAACAAAAAATACACTACTGGAAGATATAAATGATTATAGATCATTACATTACTGTACTGATCCTGAGTTACATCCTGTATTATACCCCAGAGCTGCACTCACTATTCTGCTGGTGCAATCACTGTGTACATACATTACATTACTGATCCGGAGTTACATCCTGTATTATACCCCAGAGCTGCACTCACTATTCTGCTGGTGCAGTCACTGTGTACATACATTACATTACTGATCCTGTACTGATCCTGTATTATACTCCAGAGCTGCACTCACTATTCTGCTGGTGCAGTCACTGTGCACATACATTACATTACTGATCCTGAGTTACATCCTGTATTATACACCAGTGCTGCACTCACTATTCTGCTGGTGCAGTCACTGTGTACATACATTACATTACTGATCTGTACTGATCCTGTATTATACCCCAGAGCTGCACTCACTATTCTGCTGGTGCAATCACTGTGTACATACATTACATTACTGATCCGGAGTTACATCCTGTATTATACCCCAGAGCTGCACTCACTATTCTGCTGGTGCAGTCACTGTGTACATACATTACATTACTGATCCGGAGTTACATCCTGTATTATACACCAGTGCTGCACTCACTATTCTGCTGGTGCAGTCACTGTGTACATACATTACATTACTGATCCTGAGTTACATCCTGTATTATACCCCAGAGCTGCACTCACTATTCTGCTGGTGCAGTCACTGTGTACATACATTACATTACTGATCTGTACTGATCCTGTATTATACCCCAGAGCTGCACTCACTATTCTGCTGGTGCAATCACTGTGTACATACATTACATTACTGATCCGGAGTTACATCCTGTATTATACCCCAGAGCTGCACTCACTATTCTGCTGGTGCAGTCACTGTGTACATACATTACATTACTGATCCTGTACTGATCGTGTATTATACTCCAGAGCTGCACTCACTATTCTGCTGGTGCAGTCACTGTGCACATACATTACATTACTGATCCTGAGTTACATCCTGTATTATACCCCAGAGCTGCACTCAGAATTAATAAAGAATACGTAATACAATACACATTATATGGAGAGAAGTTTGGGTCTGCATGTGTTTGAATTCATGTTTTACAATAATTCACATTGCCCCCCCATCACCTGTGAGTGATATTATTAAGAAGTGGAAGTAACCGCAGCAACTCAGCCACGAAGTGGAGACCCCGTAACCTTCCATTGAGAGGGCGAGTGTTGAGGAGCAGAGGGCAGAAGAGTCACCAATGCTGACTCCATAACTGCAGAGTCCAGACCTCCTCTGGTATAACACCAGCACAAAAACTGCGCCCTGCCTGGAGCTTCATGGCCGAGCAGCTGCATGCAGCCGCACATCACCAAGCACAATGCGGAGCACAAGATGGAGTGGTGTAAAGCCGCCACCACTGGATTCTGGAGGAGACGTCTTCTGTGCAGTGACGGATCACATTTCTCTGTCTGGCGTCTTATGGAGGGGTCTGGGTTTGGTGATTCCAGAACGTTACCTCGACTGCACTGTGCCCGCTGTACAGTTGGTGGAGGAGGATAATGCTAGGGGCTGTTATCAGGGGGCGGCCGAGGCCTCTTAGCTCCAGTGATAGCATAAGACATTGTGGACAATTGTAGCCTCCAGCTTTGTGGGAACAGTTTGGGGAAAACTCTTTTCTATCCCCCATGACGGTGCCCAGTGCACAAGGTCCATACAGACATGGAGGGAAGCACATGAGCGGCCGCACAGAGCCCGGACCTCAGCCCCATCCTATAATGGAGGTTGTGACCCCGGCCTCCCCCCGGTATCAGGGGCTGACCTCACTAATATCAGGGGCTGACCTCACCAATATCAGGGGCTGACCTCACTAATAACAGGGGCTGACCTCACTAATAACAGGGGCTGACCTCACTAATAACAGGGGCTGACCTCACTAATAACAGGGGCTGACCTCACTAATAACAGGGGCTGACCTCACTAATAACAGGGGCTGACCTCACTAATAACAAGGGCTGACCTCACTAATAACAGGGGCTGACCTCACTAATAACAGGGGCTGACCTCACTAATAACAGGGGCTGACCTCACTAATAACAGGGGCTGACCTCACTAATAACAGGGGCTGACCTCACTAATAACAGGGGCTGACCTCACTAATATCAGGGGCTGACCTCACTAATAACAGGGGCTGACCTCACTAATAACAGGGGCTGACCTCACTAATAACAGGGGCTGACCTCACTAATATCAGGGGCTGACCTCACTAATAACAGGGGCTGACCTCGCTAATAACAGGGGCTGACCTCGCTAATAACAGGGGCTGACCTCGCTAATATCAGGGGCTGACCTCGCTAATATCAGGGGCTGACCTCACCAATATCAGGGGCTGACCTCACCAATATCAGGGGCTGACCTCGCTAATATCAGGGGCTGACCTCACCAATATCAGGGGCTGACCTCACCAATATCAGGGGCTGACCTCACCAATATCAGGGGCTGACCTCACTAATAACAGGGGCTGACCTCACTAATAACAGGGGCTGACCTCACCAATATCAGGGGCTGACCTCGCTAATATCAGGGGCTGACCTCTCTAATAACAGGGGCTGACCTCACTAATAACAGGGGCTGACCCCACTAATAACAGGGGCTGACCTCACCAATATCAGGGGCTGACCTCGCTAATATCAGGGGCTGACCTCACCAATATTAGGGGCTGACCTCACCAATATCAGGGGCTGACCTCACCAATATCAGGGGCTGACCTCACTAATATCAGGGGCTGACCTCACCAATATCAGGGGCTGACCTCACCAATATCAGGGGCTGACCTCACCAATATCAGGGGCTGACCTCACCAATATCAGGGGCTGACCTCACTAATAACAGGGGCTGACCTCACTAATAACAGGGGCTGACCTCACTAATAACAGGGGCTGACCTCACTAATAACAGGGGCTGACCTCACTAATAACAAGGGCTGACCTCACTAATAACAGGGGCTGACCTCACTAATAACAGGGGCTGACCTCACTAATAACAGGGGCTGACCTCACTAATAACAGGGGCTGACCTCACTAATATCAGGGGCTGACCTCACTAATAACAGGGGCTGACCTCACCAATATCAGGGGCTGACCTCACTAATAACAGGGGCTGACCCCACTAATATCAGGGGCTGACCTCGCTAATATCAGGGGCTGACCCCACTAATAACAGGGGCTGACCTCACTAATAACAGGGGCTGACCTCACCAATATCAGGGGCTGGCCTCACCAATATCAGGGGCTGACCTCACTAATATCAGGGGCTGGCCTCACTAATATCAGGGGCTGACCTCACTAATATCAGGGGCTGACCTCACTAATAACAGGGGCTGGCCTCACTAATATCAGGGGCTGACCTCACCAATATCAGGGGCTGACCTCACTAATATCAGGGGCTGACCTCACCAATATCAGGGGCTGACCTCACTAATATCAGGGGCTGACCTCACTAATATCAGGGGCTGACCTCACTAATATCAGGGGCTGGCCTCACCAATATCAGGGGCTGACCTCACTAATATCAGGGGCTGACCTCACTAATATCAGGGGCTGACCTCACTAATATCAGGGGCTGGCCTCACCAATATCAGGGGCTGACCTCACTAATATCAGGGGCTGACCTCACTAATATCAGGGGCTGACCTCACTAATATCAGGGGCGGACCTCACTAATAACAGGGGCTGACCTCACTAATATCAGGGGCTGACCTCACTAATAACAGGGGCTGACCTCACCAATATCAGGGGCTGACCTCACTAATATCAGGGGCTGACCTCACTAATATCAGGGGCTGACCTCACTAATATCAGGGGCTGGCCTCACCAATATCAGGGGCTGACCTCACTAATATCAGGGGCTGACCTCACTAATAACAGGGGCTGACCTCACTAATGCTCAGATATTCCCACAGACTCCCCCCAAACCTTGTAGAAATCCTCCCAGCAGAGGCCAGGCCTCCACAGTGATGTCTCTGGTGCATGGGTCAGACAGTCTTTAGTATTTTTCATTCTTAAACTAAAACTTTATTTTTCCTTCTACGAACACCCCCAAAACTCGACATCGTCACGTGACCTGAGGTGCAGACCCGGCAGCAGGCGGAAGTGCGGTCACGTGACTCTGCAGTGACCCGCTCACTGTTCAATGGTCACTCTATAGCCAGGGAAAGGGACACAGCGCTCGCAGGGTGCAGCCCCGTCCTGACTGCAGACAATGACGTACAACACGTGAAAAGGTTCTCAGACCCATAACATACAGCACACTCACCCAGGAATCACTTCCGGTTGGGTACTTTGCCTCCTCCAATATGGCGCTTCCGTCCTTCCACGACGTACACGTCATCCAAAAACGTATCGTCTTCCTGGACGGTTAATACCATAGAGTTGAAGACAGTCGTCCCTGAATGCCCTTTGTGGCGGAAGGTCCTCCGGCCCGCCCGCTTACTGCGATTTAATTGGACGACGTTCTTGTAGCCCCGCCTTTCCTCTCTGCACCGGAAGTGACCGCTAGATTGGATCGAGCGGCAGTGCGATGACATCTTGGCGGAGCTGAGTGTCCGGCGGAGGCTGAGGCGCAGGGAGATGCTTCTGGCCGGCGCTGTACGGAGGAGTCTGGGCACTGACTGACTCCCGAGCCGGTGAGTTGTCCCTGAAGTGCGGGCGGCGCCAAGGCCTCAACCGGGCGGAGAGTGAGTGAGGGGGAGGATGACACAGGATGGAGGGGCCTGCAGCCCTGCACGTAGACTGTGCGGAGACCTGTGTCCTCCATTACTGTGCGGCTGGATGACAGCTGCTGCTCCCTGTTATGAGCCTTTTTCTGCCTCAGGGCTACAGCACGCCCTCTATTATTCTCTGCTATCAGCCAGATGGGGATTGCAGGACACAATTCTCTGTTATCAGCCAATTTACTGTTGGTTACATATCGAGTTAAGCAGGTGGAGGCAGTGTTCTCTGTTATCAGCCACTGCAGCCAATCCCCTGCCATACTGTAGAATAGAGGAGGGCAGTCTGTTGTCCCCTGTTATCAGCCATTCCTGCCTAGTGGAGCGTGGATTACAGGGCCTTGTTCCCTGTTATCAGCCAATAAAGCTTAGATCATTGGTGGCTATAAGACAGTTTATTGTAGTCCATATTCTCTGTTATCAGCCAAGGTAAGAGCTGACTGACTATAGGACAGAGAAGTGTAGTCTGCTGCTCCCTGTTATCTGCCACTTCAGTTTAGGGGCCAGCGGATTACAGGGTGGTGATTCTTGCATAGGTAAAAGCTGACTGTTGGACAGTCTATTGTTCTCTGTTATCAGCCACTGTGGCCAGAGTGATAGCTGACTATTGGACAGTCTATTGTTCCCTGTTATCAGCCACTGTGGCCAGAGTGAAAGCTGACTATTGGACAGTCTATTGTTCCCTGTTATCAGCCACTGTGGCCAGAGTGAAAGCTGACTATTGGACAGTCTATTGTTCCCTGTTATCAGCCACTGTGGCCAGTGTGAAAGCTGACTATTGGACAGTCTATTGTTCCCTGTTATCAGCCACTGTGGCCAGTGTGAAAGCTGACTATTGGACAGTCTATTGTTCCCTGTTATCGGCCACTGTGGCCAGTGTGAAAGCTGACTATTGGACAGTCTATTGTTCCCTGTTATCGGCCACTGTGGCCAGTGTGAAAGCTGACTATTGGACAGTCTATTGTTCCCTGTTATCAGCCACTGTGGCCAGAGTGAAAGCTGACTATTGGACAGTCTATTGTTCCCTGTTATCAGCCACTGTGGCCAGAGTGAAAGCTGACTATTGGACAGTCTGTTGTTCCCTGTTATCAGCCACTGTGGCCAGAGTGAAAGCTGACTATTGGACAGTCTATTGTTCCCTGTTATCAGCCACTGTGGCCAGAGTGAAAGCTGACTATTGGACAGTCTATTGTTCCCTGTTATCAGCCACTGTGGCCAGAGTGAAAGCTGACTATTGGACAGTCTATTGTTCCCTGTTATCAGCCACTGTGGCCAGAGTGAAAGCTGACTATTGGACAGTTTATTGTTCCCTGTTATCAGCCACTGTGGCCAGAGTGAAAGCTGACTATTGGACAGTTTATTGTTCCCTGTTATCAGCCACTGTGGCCAGAGTGAAAGCTGACTATTGGACAGTTTATTGTTCCCTGTTATCAGCCACTGTGGCCAGAGTAAATGCTGACTATTGGACAGGTGGCTGCAGCCTAGCGCTCCCTGTTATCAGCCACGACAGCTTGGCTATCGGCTGTTTGGTGTTCCCTGTTATCAGCCATTAGAATGTGAGGGGAAGGGAAGCCGATGTTGGGACAGATGAACGCAGTCTAGTTCTCCCTGTTATCAGCTGTTGTAGTTTACAGAGAGGACAGTTAAATGCAGTCTATTGCACCCTGGTATCAGGCGTCCAGTGTCAGTAGTATGGTGGCCGCCCATCACCACCCATCTAATTAGACGCCTGCCCCTACCGCACTGTGTGTAGACGGGTCTATCGTGCTGGAGGCAGAAATATTCTGAATCTGCCCATCGAGTCTTCTTTGTAGGAAACTGCGGTGTGGAAGAGAAGAGCTGGTGACTCATGAGATTTCTTCTATTGTAACAGTTTTAATTTCCCCAGTAGCTCAGAAGCAAAGATGGCGACTAATGAACCTACGCTCCTAGAATTGTTATTTTCCGGATAACGTGCTGTCAGGCTTCCTATCATCCAAGGAATGAGCAAAATGAACTTTTGATTTGCCTAAAAAAAAAAAAGTCATCGTTCTCAGCAGCACATTGTTCCTGTGTAAACGGCATCTGTGCTGCTGAGAACAATGCACTTAACGCTATGTCCTGTGTAAACGGGCTGTAAAAGGGCAGTCGGTGGGCAATCAGCAGCTGGTCGGCCAGTGACTGTAAACCATCCCTAAAAGACTGTAGGATCAGATGTTGTCGGCTATAGTCATAGTCCTGCAGAGGTGCTGTAAACTCAAAACGGTAGGAGGTTTTCAGGAAAGTGGTTGCATTGGAGCAATAGAATACCATTCTAAAGGGCAAAAGGCCAAATCTTCTTCATACCTCATGGCCAGTCCGGGGACACCTTTTACTAAGCGGAGAAGGCGGCAAAACGTGGAGGAAGGAGAGTTCAGGAATTTAACGTGGATTATGCAATCTCAGAATTGACTGTGTAGTTGTCAGGATCTTCGAGGGGATGGAACCATGTGGCTACCATTTAGGACTCTGAGCAAAATGTGGCTACCACAACTTACTGCTGGGCACGACGCATTCACAGGTTACTCTACAGCTGCCGACTGGGAGTTGTAGTTTTAATAGTTGTGGGAAACCTCTGGAATACGGGGTCTGTTGTGTTATTAGGGAGATGCTGACCTTCATACACTTATCAGATTGTGGGATATTTATCGCAGGTTTCATAGAATGTTGGAACTGGAAGGGACCCCAAGGGTCATCATGGTTTCTGATAAATGGGGGTCTCGCCTTCCCCTATGTGATGAATTGGGGTCTCACCTGCCCTTGTGTGATGAATAGGGGGGTCTCGCCTGCCCTTGTGTGATGAATGGGGGTCTCGCCAGCTTCTATGTGATGAATGGGGGTCTCGCCAGCCCCTGTGTGATGAATGGGGGTCTCGCCAGCCCCTGTGTGATGAATGGGGGTCTCGCCTGCCCCTGTGTGATGAATGGGGGTCTCGCCTGCCCCTGTGTGATGAATGGGGGTCTCGCCTGCCCCTGTGTAATGAATGGGGGTCTCGCCTGCCCCTATGTGATGAATGGGGGTCTCGCCTGCCCCTGTGTGATGAATGGGGGTCAGCTGATTCTGTTCCTCCCTAGAATCCCACACACAACGACCTCTCCTCGCGAGAGGGAGCTAACACCTCCATGTGCTGTTTTGGGTTCCCTATTTCTTTACATCACAGGGGTCCGACCGTATCTATCACACTTATGGCAGAACTCGCATAGTGCAATTTTTCGCAGTCCTCAATGGGAGGATGGGGGCGTACCCAGTCTCCTCTATCCAGCATGTTTGTGTAGGTTTCCCAATTTCTCCCAGTACTCCATACACCTACTGGCCCTTTTACGAGTTTGAGGAGGTGACATTAGATGAGTCCCGGGGGGGGTGGGGGCAGATTACGTTTATGGTGGGATTTGTCTGTGGTGATCGCCACTTAGAGGTGACCAAACGCCTGTGATTTCTACAAGTGGGAAAGTCCTATCAGCCCCTACAATATAGCAAATGTCTTTCGCACTGAGCATGCTTGGCTCTGGCTGCCCCCGTATGTCATCCCTGTGGGGGCCGCTCTGCCATATTACAGCTGTAAATAGCATTTCCCACATTTGTAGACATTTTGGCCTCAGCTTAACATCACATGTACCAGGAGCTATCACATCTCAAAATAGGAAACCAAGCAGATTAGCTAATTGAGCCGCGGCCTCTTCTCTCCGAGCATCGACTGCAATGAAAATCTCCCCCTGAATGTTTTATAAAGGAGGCGCTGGGAGGAGCTGTGATGTCCCCCTGGCCGTGAAGTTTCTGGATCTGGAGTGTATTTATTTCATGAAACCCAGCGCTGTAACCTTAGGTCTCGTCTCGCGTTCCCACTAGGCCTAAAAGCAGTATCTTGTAGTCACAGCTGCCAGGGGAGGAGGGCACCCTGCCTGTGATACCCACAGAGGAGCCGCTCCGGGCACAGACCTGGGGGCATGAATATTGCAGAAGGTCCTCAGACTGCGCAGCGCAAACTGAGCTGTAAACCCCACAAATCCAGGGGGAAGCAAATGAACCACATCCTCCAGCCATGTCACCCTCCGGGGAGCTGCAATATAGAATGATGTTTGCAAGAAGGTTCCCAGTGGCTGTTAATATCTATATTAACCCCATCTGCTCCAAACTCACCTTCAGTAGAGGGTGTTCGGACCGCTGCCGCACTGTGTACCCTCTGACATGGCATGGCCTTGTTATCACGGGACCTTTGGAGGACTCCGACAAGCTGCCCTCGAATCTAAAGAAAATGGACGTACATCTAGATTACTGGGCCGTCCGCACAATATGGGGTCACACGTGATCACCATGTTGCCCTTTAGAAATCTGCGCTGTCAACAAAAATGGTCTAGAAGAAATGGGTACATGGAAGCTGGAGAGGAGGGGGATGCAGCTGCAGGTTCTGTTGTCTCACCATCTTGGGACCCTCCATTAATTGTAGAAGTGGGGAATTGAGTGGCGGTCAGTAGTGATGAGCGAATGGTGGTGTTAGATCACGCTCGTCTGCTAATACAGTATGTTCGGCGTGCTTCAATACTGTGTTCTAGTCACCGCGGCTGATTGTTAGGCACACGAGCGTGCTGCCCTGATAACGCTGTATCCGACCACGGCCGCTCATCCCTAGTGCTCAGTAAACCAGTGTTGGTGTACCCAAGCCAGGGAGCCCCTGGGGTACATGTAGCTTAGCGTGAGTCCCCCAGGATACACAACCCTTTACTGTGTGGGTTTTCCTGGTGAAGCTTAGTGGCTGATAAAGCGACCGAGCACCTTGACACCTGATTATTAACTGATTATAGGGAAAGCTTCTTAAAGGGTTTTCCCACTGGCCCAGGGGAGGCCAGACACTTGATACTTGCGAGTGCCACCTGTATGGAGGTGCAGACCCTCCTCTCCTTTCACAGTAGCGGAGATACCTGCAGGCCCCGCACCTCCTGTACATATGGCGGAGGTGATCACTCCTATTCAGAAGGCCACATTGTCAGCCCGTCCTTATTGAGCAGTAGCTTTGGTGACGTTTGGATGGTGGGAAGGGTCAGGTTAGTGATCTGGTGACCACCCGCAGGCCTCCCAAGCTTGTCCCTTTTTTGCATCATCTCTGCATGTAATGGAGCACAAGCCCTTTACATAAGGTGACTGTTGTGCGCGGAGCATGTCGGCACACATTCATCCGCCCTGTCTCAGCCTGTCACTGCATTTCTGCCTGTTACCGAGCGAGCAGAACCCACATCTGTCACCGGATGACTCATTTCCCCAAGGAGATATTCATCTCTGGTCCTATTAGTCGGCAGCATGTGCCGGATAATGCAGACGGCACCGCCGCGCACCCTGCGTCACCAGCCTGTTATTATCTGCTCCACAACAGGCAGCTTATAAGATGCCATTACCTGTAGAGTAGCCACAGTGCTGCATTGTAGGAGACCCTCTGAGGCAAATCCTGTAATATACGGCCGTAGTAGGGGGGAAGAATGGAGGACACAGCAGCACAGAGCATTTAAGTGAAGTCTCCTATTATGAGAATGGGACTGTATGTGACAGTGAGAGAATACAGCGGGCTGAAGGGTCTCCTCAGCACAGTGGGGGGTTTCCCCCCTCAATGTCGCCTAATGTGTATTAATGTGATGTGACGCCCCTTACATCTTCTGTCATATAGATCTATTTTCCTCATCCTCTCCCCGGCTCTGCATTAAGCAGCATCTGACCACATTCACGTGGACGGGCCGCACTGCCGCTCCCTGCACGTTAGGACACCAAAAGTAAAGGGGTCGCTGCACTTACACCCCTTATTCTCAGGCATTGATGAGGAGTCTCAAATCGGTGTGATGGCAATAGTCTGAGATAGGAGCTGTAACAGATACTGCATCTAGTGTGTGCAAGACGACGACGTACAATGAAACATTGTAACAAACTGCAGCTGTGTGAGCCAGCTCATGAATAGTCTAACAAAATGGCAATAATGAATGTGTCCATTCACTGACTGCAGGCAGAGATCTATGATCATACTTCACATATCAATTGTTCATAATGTCTGTTTATAATCATTTTGTATTTACGGCGACACATCCCTTTAACCGTAACCTATTTTGTAGAATTAAAGGGATATTCCCATGATGAATTTCCTAGATTATGAGCTAAGCCGATCACAAAACGTCCCGCCTGTTGGGGCACCCAGTTATCAGCTGTATTCTGTAGTTAGAGGTTGTCCGCTACTTGATGACCTGTCCTTAGGCTAGGTCATCAATGTCCGATCATCTGGGGTTCGGCACCCCCACCCATCAGCTGGTATTAGTGGTGTCG
The DNA here is from genome assembly GCF_051348905.1 of Ranitomeya variabilis. Classification (NCBI taxonomy): domain Eukaryota; kingdom Metazoa; phylum Chordata; class Amphibia; order Anura; family Dendrobatidae; genus Ranitomeya; species Ranitomeya variabilis. Next base: position 52,507,897 of record NC_135232.1, on the reverse strand, counting down.
GTGGCCGCCAGCCGGAAGTACTCGCTTGTGGAGCCGGCTGTCTACTTGTAGTGTCCGAGGCTTGGTACTCACATCCGCCTCCTATTGATTTGACTAGGAGGTGAATGTACAGTACCAAACCTCGTCCACTATCAGAATACTGAGCGACTGCAAAAGTGATGACAGCTGATCAGCGGAGGGTGTCGAGTCTCAGATTCTGTCCGATCAGACATTGATGACCTATACTAAGGTTAGGTCATCAATGCAAAATTAGCGGACAGCCTCTTTAAACTTGTTGGTGATCCCTGCAGCGCCCCCACAGGCGATGTACAGCATAACAGTGACATGCTCTTCGTTGCTGATCTCAAGCATTTAAACTTGTTTTTTTTCTTCTTTTCAGTATATGCCCACGTTCATTGCTGCCGAGCAATCTGACAAGAAGTCTTCCAGCTCACACTCCATGCTTTGAAAACTGGACACACTTGTGTATTTGTCATGAAGATGGAGGCAGTCAGCAAGGATGAACAACTTCTAGACTCTGAAGTGCCTCCTCACGTCGCCCAGGAGAAAGCGGACTCTCAGGCCGAAGCAGAAGAAGGCGCCCTAGACCTGCAGTCTCCTTCACTAAAAGATGGCGCCGAAGACGTCCCAGACTCTTCCGGGCTCGCCTCAATGCCTTGCCTACTGATGGAACTGAGAAGAGACTCCTCGGAGTCCCAGCTAGCGTCTACCGAAAGCGACAAGCCCGCGGGCGGCCGGGTGTACGAGAGCGATTCCTCTAACCACTGCATGGTTTCCCCTTCTTCCAGCGGACACCTGGCCGACTCCGACACATTGTCTTCCGCAGACGAGACTCAGGTGCGACGTCCCGAAGCAATAAGCGAAGGCTGCGATCCTGCCGGCCAAGGAGCCGCGGTGGCCCGCAAGTCCCGGAGGTCTCGCTCAGAGAGCGAAACCTCCACTATGGCTGCCAAGAAAAACCGCCAGTCCAGCGATAAGCAAAATGGTCGAGTCACCAAGATCAAAGGTCACAGAAGCCAAAAGCACAAAGAGCGGATCCGGCTGCTGAGGCAGAAGAGGGAGGCGGCCGCTCGGAAGAAGTACAACTTGCTGCAGGACAGTAGCACCAGCGACAGCGACCTCACCTGCGACTCGAGCACCAGCTCGTCTGACGAGGAAGAAGAGGTCTCAGGGAGCAGTAAGACAATCACAGCGGAGATTCCAGGTAAGGTGCCGTCCCCGGCCGGATGCAGAGCTGACAATCTGACCTGTATGGTTTATGTCGATGTCTAGTCTGATTGTAGACGCCTCGTATTATTCGCATAGAGATGGCCGATGTTAACATGATCTCCTCCTGTTAGTGACGGCTGGCGTCTTATTCCGGTCGCGGTTGATTGAGTTCCATTCAGGCCGTAAAGGCACAAATTGGTTTATCGTGTGAACTGATCAATTGCTGCCTCAACCATATTGCATCCACTGATTGACCCCGATCATTTAAAGGGCCTTAGTCTGTATATGTCCAAGAAGAGCGCCCATTATTCTTTCCGGCACCTTTCTAACACCATTATCCTGCCGATTAACCCTATATCTGCAGGTTGATGGCATTATTCAACTTGAATGGTTCCCTTTAAAGATGTTGATCCAGACTTGGATATTAAAGAGAACCTGTCACCCCCAAAATCGATGGTGAGGTAAGCTCACGGTTATCAGGGGCTTATCTACAGCATTCTGTAATGCTGTAGATAAGCCCCTGATGTATCCTGAAAGATGAGAAAAAGACGTTCGATTATACTCACCCAGGGGCGGTCCCGCTGCGGTCCGGGTCCGATGGGTGTCGCTGTCCGGTCCGGAGCCTCCCATCTTCATTCCATGACGCCCTCTTCTGGTCTTCACGCTGCGGCTCTGGCCCTGTTGAGGGCAGAGCAAAGTACTGCAGTGCGCAGGCGCCGAGCCTCTCTGACCTTACTGGTGCCTGCGTACTGCAGTACTTTGCTCTGCCCTCAATAGGGCCAGAGCCGCAGCGTGAAGACCAGAAGAGGACGTCATGCAATGAAGATGGGAGGCACCGGACCTGAGACACCCTTCGGACCCAGACGGCAGCGGGACCGCCCCTGGGTGAGTATAATCTAACCTCTTTGTCTCATCTTTCAGGATACATCGGGGGCTTATCTACAGCTTTACAGAATGTTGTAGATAAGCCCCTGATGACGGTGGGCTTACCTCACCATCGATTTTGGGGGTGACAGGTTCCCTTTAATGGCGTATACTTTTAAGCTTTCAAAAAGAACCCAAATCGAAGGGGGAATAGATGATATTCTCCGCTAAGCATTAGATTAACTTGGTGTATACGGGACCACTTTAGTCTAAAAGGACTGTTGAGTGGGTAGAAAAGACCCCCTTACTATGAAGTAGGCTTCACGGAGAGTATCGGACTGGACTCAAGCTCTTTCTAAAGGAAATGCCTTCCCGTCTGCATCAGCGGCTGTGACATGAGGAATGCCTGACATGACTCTCCAGGCATCCGGGGAATTGAAGTGTCGCTGCCGAGGAAGGGTATGCACTTTCTTTTCCGTCTCCTTTCCTCATTAGTGATGTCTTGTCCTGTGGCGATAAAACACAGACTACGTCCCTCAGCGTGAGACTTTTTGTACTGACCGGCCCCTAATATAGTATTTTTAAAGGTAGTTCTCAAAAAAAAAAAAAAAAAAATCAGTCACCAATAGACAAGGTGAAACGTTGCCTAAGGGGAAGAGTTTACAAACGGTGTGTCAGTGTAATTATATAATTAATTTAAAGATGCGTTCACTCAAGATGGCTCCGTATGACTTACAGCTGCCTGTTTCTTTATCCTGCCGCTTAACCAGAGCGACCGGATTCCAGACGGCATGTCGGCATCTACTGCAGACGTCATTTACCTGTCATGGCACGTTTATGAGATGTGTAATGCAGCACTTAATTATCTGTTCAAATACTGTAAATGATCCCCCTATGTACAAGAATATAACTACTATAATACTGCCCCTATGTACAAGAATATAACTACTATAATACTGCCCCCTATGTACACGAATATAACTACCATAATACTGCCCCCATATATAAGAATATAACTACTATAATACTGCCCCCATATATAAGAATATAGCTGCTATAATACTGCCCCTATACAGAGTAGCACTTGAGCTCCGTACCCAGAGAACAACCATTAGACTCCTGGTGTCTTGTGTTACCGGACACTGGCAGTCCATATTGGACCCGCTGGATCCTCATTTTCCCCTGACAATCACCCGTCAGGTCTTGTACACATTGGACTGTAGCGAGCCCAGGAATATCGCCAGGTTCGGCTGTGTGGAGGCCTCTTGTCTGTGGCTGTTCTCTATGGCCGCACCACCTGTGTATAGATGGTATCTGAGAAGCTGCTGGGCAGGTTGGCGGCGGTGTGCGTAGTCTTTAGGCCCGTTGAACGGATCCTATAATCTGGATGCAATTGGTTGACTCTGCAGTCAGTTCAGCAGGACCGGTTGCCGTCTGATCGGTCTGTAGCGTGAGATCTTTATCATGGTGTCTATTATAGTTTCGCCTTTTTAGATGTTGCATTTTACGACTGTGTTAAGTGAGAAATTTCTGTCCCTAAGCGGCCCCCTCTGTGCGTCCCATCAGTGTCTGTACTAAGGCATGCTTACTCTGGATACACAGCTTGATATGTTGTCTGCTTGCTTGCTTTGTTTTCTTACCCAATGGCCTCAATGTCTTTAAAGCTGGCTTCATCCGCGCTGGGGGATCGGCAGGAACGCCCAGGGATTTTCCGCGATTGCTTGAAAGGGGCACCGTGTGGGATAGGAACTGCATAGGCAATGTCCTGGAAGAAGCTATGAACTGTTTTGCAGAGATGCAGAGACAGACAGAGGAGAAGTTCCGCCTGTGGATAGAGAAACTGACCCGGCTAGACACTGACGAGGAGAGTAAGCAGCAGCTGGAGCCCGGCGAAACCAAGCTCCGTCTAGGCGGCCCGACCTTTACCCCGAGCAGCTCATCCAGTACATTTGTGGCGGGGCAAGACAGCCCCACCTGCCCCCCGCAAGGCCTGGGCTCCTACATCACTTACCAGAATGTCGACACCTTAGAGTTCCCGGCATCCGCACTAAACAACAACAACAACTTGCCCGACAACTTCCCAGAGAACGGTAACAACATGGCCGACCAGGAAATAAATCCGTCCTAATCCCAAGCCGAATCTTCTTTCTTCTCCAAGCGCACTAGACGGGGGCCCTTTCTTTTTTTTCCTTTTTGGGGCTGATGATTACCAAGTCCTTTTGCTTGGCTGGTTGTCCGATACCTGTCTGCGCCATTTGCATGCCGGCCCACCCGATGAAGGGAGGACGTCTAGAGAAGCAATCTGATATACCGGGGCAAAATAACTTTTATGTTTGTTTTTTACACTATTGATACAGATATATGCTACTATTCTAATATTGCTGATGTAATATTCTGACAGAGAATCCAAACCCTACAAAGTATTATAATTTATATGCAAGAGAATGCTCCGGTAGGGTCTGGTCCATGCATCGCTGTCCGTCTCTGTATGCCCCCGCTGTGTGCCTCCATACGCTGCCTCTTTTTTACAATTGTATGAATTGTATGAGAAATACCTGTAAAGGACGCCCTGACGATGCCGTGACCTGCTTTCTTCTCACATTTACTGTCTGTAACTATTCTGCTACCTACAAGATGGCTATGCTGTATGTAACTGATTATGGAAGTGGCCAGAGGAGTCTCCGCGGGTGCACGTGGCTCAGTAGTAAGCCACTATCGGACTCCTCTGGCGGCAGCTTATATCCCCTGAAGGAGGCATTGAGTGCGAAACCTTTTATTCCCCTCATCGCCTGCCAAATGACCGTCAGCCATTTCTTCCAAAACAGGTTCACTTGACATGACCTTTGGGTGCATCTAAAGGCTACTATTAGGCTATGTGCACACGTTCAGGATTTTTCGCGTTTTTTCGGTTGTTTTCCAAGGGAAAAACGCTTTAAAAACGCATACATAAGCATCCCATCATTTTTAATGCATACTGCAATTTTTGTGCACATGATGCGGTTTTTTTCACGAAAAAACGCATCGTGGCAAAAAAAAATAAAACGCAGCATGTTCATTAATTTTGCTGATTTTTCGCGTTTTTCTTGCTATTTAATGCATTGGGAAGCTCCGGAAAAAAACGCATGCAGGCTTCCTGCAGAAAAATTCCGGTTTTGTTCATGAAAATTCTGCTGAAAATCCTGACGTGTGCACATAGTCTTAGCCCCGTTCTGCCTCATGGGAGATACTGTTGGACCATTAGTGAACGGCCATGGCGCCTACTCCTGTACCGAGCCTGGATCCCATGTTAGACGGACGCTGGTCTCTGCAACGGCCACACATCTATCAAACATTTCTTTGGCCCAGGAATGATATTGTTAAAGGGAATCCGTCAGCAGGTTTTTGTTATATAATCTGAGAGGAGCATGTTGTAGAAGCAGAGACTCTGATTACAGCGATGTGTCACTTACTGGGCCGTGTGTTTCACTAAAATCAGTGTTTTATCAGAAGGAGATTCACTACAGGACTAAGTGTATAGTGCCGTCTAGTCCTGCCCCCACCACTAATTGGCAGATTTCTGCCTATGCACAGTGTGTACATAGGCCAATCAGTGGTGTGGGTGGAGTTACACAGAGCTCAGCATTCTGAGATCTGCAGCAGAGAAAACTGATTGTACCAAAGTGACAGCACACAGCCCAGTAAGTGACACATCGCTGGAATGGGGGTCTCTGCCCCTATATCATGGTGCTGACAGATTCCCTTTATACCGTGTCCATGTTACCTGGTAGAGGAGCGTTTGATCGCAGGCTGTGTCTGATATTGCAGCTTGCTTCTTGTTGCCCACGGATAAGAGTAGCGCTGTGTTAGGGGGGACTAGATCCTTCTTCGATGTCTCAGCAGACGCCTTTATATGGGGTGCCCAGGGCTTACTATATAAATGACCTTTTTTTAGGATCTATATCGGATTGTCGGGGTGCAGGGTGCCAGACCCTCACTGATGGCGGTCAGAAGGTACCATGTGGCCCCTGTATGTGACGATCCAGACGCTGGGCATCTGTCCTGATCTGTCCTAAAGAGAGGCCTCAGTATCGTCCTGGAATGCACACGCTGGATGCTAGGCCTGGCCTAGCCACATCTGTTCTGTACCTCCGTCCCCCCAATGGTCAGAGCAGAGCTCCCCCAGGTGGTTGCGTCGGTGACCTCACCGGTAAATGTACCCACATCCCCATTAATCCAAGCAGATCCCGAGAAATCCTTCTCCAGAATTGTCTGGCGGATGTAAGTGCCCGGATCTACCATACACAGATTATGGTATGGGCAGGTTTAGTTTCTTTGCTTTTATTGCTTTGTTCTAGGCTAGATAGACTTTGACACTCGAGATGGAGATATTTCAGTTAGACTTTTTTTTTAAATTTAATAATCTAGATTATTATAATGATATATGTGCATTCTTGATAGGATGGAGAATGCAAAGCATTGACCCTCCATAATCATGCATGCTTATATGTTTGCAGGAGAAGGGAGAACAGCTGCAGCTCAACCTGTTCACTTGGCTGCTAGCACCATACACGTTTTTTTTTTTTTTTTTTCTTTTGTATACCCTTCATGTTCATGCCTGTCATACTTTAGAGTGGAATCTGTGCCCCCCAAAGACAAGAATATAAGTACTGTATGTAATGCTGCCCTGTGTACACAGTGCTATAACTGCTATACTACTGTCCCTATTTAAAAGACTGTAATTAGGCCAATTATGCCGTCTCCCCCAAAACCGAGCAGTGTAGGAACCATCACCTCTGAAACCCCATCCCAGCACGTCCTCCCTCAGCATCCCAGCACGTCCTCCCTCAGCATCCCAGCACGTCCTCCCTCAGCATCCCAGCACGTCCTCCCTCAGCATCCCAGCACGTCCTCCCTCAGCATCCCAGCACGTCCTCCCTCAGCATCCCAGCACGTCCTCCCTCAGCATCCCAGCACGTCCTCCCTCAGCATCCCAGCACGTCCTCCCTCAGCATCCCAGCACGTCCTCCCTCAGCATCCCAGCACGTCCTCCCTCAGCATCCCAGCACGTCCTCCCTCAGCATCCCAGCACGTCCTCCCTCAGCATCCCAGCACGTCCTCCCTCAGCATCCCAGCACGTCCTCCCTCAGCATCCCAGCACGTCCTCCCTCAGCATCCCAGCACGTCCTCCCTCAGCATCCCAGCACGTCCTCCCTCAGCATCCCAGCACGTCCTCCCTCAGCATCCCAGCACGTCCTCCCTCAGCATCCCAGCACGTCCTCCCTCAGCATCCCAGCACGTCCTCCCTCAGCATCCCAGCACGTCCTCCCTCAGCATCCCAGCACGTCCTCCCTCAGCATCCCAGCACGTCCTCCCTCAGCATCCCAGCACGTCCTCCCTCAGCATCCCAGCACGTCCTCCCTCAGACCAGTTCCACACATCAGTGTTTCTCCATAGTCGGCCCGTGACCAGCCGCGACTCTCCTGACCCGAACTCGACAGCCTCCTCTACCACCCGGACCACACAACATGGATATACCATATAATTGGGATGATGACGTGTGGGGTTCTTGGCGGTCAAATCCTCAGAATAAAGGGGTCCCATCCCAAGGTTCTCTGCATAACGTCACACCCGACTTCATGGGGATTGCATCAGGATCTCGTCATTTGAACAGCGCAGGGTTGCAGTCCCTTTAATGGAATCTGTCAGCGGGTTTTTGCCATCTAATCTGAGCTCAGTATGATGTATGGGCAGAAACGCTAATTCCTGCTATGTCGCTTGCTCGTCTACCTGCTTTGATTTTGATACATTCAGTTTTCTCTACTGCATATCAGAATGCCTAGACCACTGATTAGCAGCTTTCTGCCTATGCACAGAATACACAGAAAGCAGCCGATCAGTGGTGGGAGCAGGGTTGAACCAGGAGGCACGAGACACCTAGTCCTGTAGTGATAATCTCCTGCTGATAAAACTCTGATTTTATTGTAACAGCAAAACGCAGTGCAGTAAGTGACACATTGCTGGAATCAAGGTCTCTGCCCCTCCTTTATGCAGCTCGGAAATTACTATAGCAAAAAACTACTGACAAATTCCCTTTTAAGGTCCATTTTCACTGAAGATTATCATGAGCTAGCCTTCCTGGGATTTCTCAATAACCTTGAAGCTTTACCAGGGTGCCGATCACCCAACGTACAAGAATTTTTGTGTAGTGCAAATAAAAAAAAAAAATCATCATTCATCCTGGGTAAAACTGGATGCATGCTGGAAAATATGGCAGCCAGTGTACACCAATCTGTTACATACTGTGTGATGTAACTGGGTAATAATTAGTGATGAGCGAATGTGCTGCGATAAGGTGTTATCTGAGCATGCTCGGATGCTAACAAAGGGTCTTCAGTGTACTCGAATAATATGTGCGAGTCCCCGCGCCTGAATGTCTGGCGGCTGTTCGACAACCACAGCACATGCAGGGATTGTCTATCAGTCGCTAGACATGCAGCCGCAGGGACTTGAACCTATTTTTCGGCACTCGAGCATGCTCAGATAACACTTTATCCAAGCACACTCACTCATCACTAGTAAACAACCGCTGATCTGCAAACAGCTGATCAGTGGTTGTTTAGTGCCCCAGGTCGGCTCATGTGCACTGACCCTTTCGCAGCCGGTGGTGAGTGGGCACCTGCTGTCTCCAGAAAGTGTGGCCTGTTTGTTCATAGAGGCTCCGAAGCGCCCCTCTAATCATAAAGTGATGTCATATCCTAGTGTTCTGCCATCACTTCAGAAGATACAAGATCTCTTTTAAAACCTGCGATCTAGAGCTGCATTCATAATTCTTCTGTCTTCAGAGCTGAAATCTCCTGGTGTAACTTGCTGTGGTGACTTGAATTTTCAGAAAGTGTCATGATTGCACCCTTCCCAATATATTAATCTTGCTGGCTCAGTGAGTGCAGCTCCGGAGAATAATATAGTATATAATTCAGGATCAGTAATGTATGTACGTAGTGAGTGCAGCTCTGGAGAATAACAGGATATGCGGTAACTCAGGGTTCAAATAAACATTTATGGAATAACTCCTTTTTATATGAATATAATCTACATAAAGCTATTAAGTACTGTGTACAGGTGGACAGACTTCTGCCTTGCTTTGGAAAGTGTTAGCGAGTTTGTTCTCACACCCCCAAAACACTAGCGGACATTGTAGCTTCTTTTTCTACATCAGATTGTTGTAGCTCTGAGACTAGAACTGAGGATCAGCACAAAGTGACTCAACTTTGCATTAAAGGGTAACTTCTAGTGATGAGCGAACGTGCTGGGATAAGGTGTTTTCTAAGCATGCTCTTGTTAACTGATTGGCTTCAGCATGCTCAAAAAATGTTCGAAATGTCTTGCGGCTGTTAGACAGGCAATCCTTCCATGTGTTGCAGCTGTCTTAATAGCCACGAGACATGGAGCCGCCGGGACTCGAGCATATCTTTCGAGCACATGGAAAACACTAGGATAGCGCCTTATCCGGGCATGTTCGCTCATCACTAGGAACTTCATTTCAGGATAAACATGCCTTTGTGTACGTGAGGAATAACACTATTTCTGGCCATTATATGACTCTTTAAGTTTGCATTTTCGCCAGTTTCCCCCTTCTGCATGCTCGGTCTCTAACTTGCAATCCACTCTGAGCTGCTGCGTGGAGACTAGTTATGATGTATCATATGCACAGCACACAGAGAGTCTTCATTGTTTTTGGGTTTTTTTTAGCACAGGATAGAAGCACCAGCATGGAGGACATTACACAGCATTGGTGATCAGTGTAGATGTGAATCCAGCTCTGCAGTGAGATGAGACTTGTTAGACTGCTCAGCACCATCTCTCTCCCTCTGCCTGTTTCCTCACTCTGCTCCTTTCTCCTCCCCATATTCACCTGCTATTGATTTATACAAAGTGTCTTGAAACTACTGGTCCCTTTAATGTCCTCGTTTCTACCAGGCAAGGCACTGTAATACCCCTGCAAGTGCCAAATATCAGTATTACCAGAAAAGCTAAGAGGAGGAGGAGGCACAATATGGCTGTACATTCGTAGCTGAAGTTTGCGGTCTCGGTAGGACAGTCTCTCCTGGCAGCAATCCTTTTTTTTTTCCTGTCCAGGAATACACTGCGTAACAACTAGACTTTTTTTTTTTTTTTTTTTTTTTAAAGTTCCCCAAGGAATCCCCATCCCCATTTCTTGGGCCTTAATTGCATGTCAGACTTTCCACCCAGCAGAGAAGAGCCAAGAGGCTCAGAATATTAAAATGATTGTCGAGGATTTTAGCCTGCACGGCCTGTCTTTAGAATAGGTCATCAATGGCGGTACGACCCGCATTTCCCCCTCCGCTCCACTCCCTGCCGATGAGCTCTGCCCAGTGGTGGAGACAACCGGATCTGCTCCGCACAGCTCCATCATTGGAATAGTGGTCACGGTCAGGTACTGCACATCTGCCCCCCTATTGATCCGAATAAGGCAGCTGCGGCCACTAAATAGTCCAGACCTGTGCCATGCAGCTGAGCAGTTCCAGCTGTCGCCAGCATTGGGAGCAGCTGATCGGTGCGGTTTCTGGGTGTAGCACCGCCACGGATCAGACTGATGACTTATTCTAAGGAAAGGTCGTCAATGTTAAAGCGGATCTGTCTCCTGATTTCTTAATAAAAACTGCAACAATGATTACTGTAAATAGATTTTGGACCTGATGAGGCTACTGTATTGGATGAAAGAATGGCTGTGAACTCCTTTTCGAAACTCCATCTCTGCCAATGCAGACTGACTGACGCTTCCTCAGTGTTCTTCCTTGCGGCTGAGTTTCTGCCCACCTGGTCTGATTGATGGCTCCTCAGTGTCCCTCCTCCCCGCTGCAGATCTCACACTGCTCGTTACAAGCTGCAGCTGTCATTCAGGCTGGCTGAACGTGGATACACTTGGAGATCTATTAATGTGTGGAGTTTGTGTACTGAAATCTTTTGGCAGATCCTAAAAGCCGATCCCCAAATCTTCCCAGTAGTATTCCTCTATAGAGGTCATTAGTAATGATGTGATGGACTCTCTTGGGTCTGGGAGGAGCCGTATTCAAAATTCTCAAAGTGCTCACGGTGTTCGGTCATTCCATTTTATGCTGTATTGTGTTAGAGGGATTTTTTCCACTTTTAAAGACATTTTTGATTTCTTAAATGCATGCATTTATTTTATTAATAATTTTTGTAATTAAGTCTCATTAAGAAGAAATATATTGCAGCGCTGGCTTCTGCAGCCTCTGCGTAGCTCGGTCTGTTGCTGGCTGCAGAATTGGTTAATTGAGAATCCATCAGTGAGCTCTTTCTGGGAATCCAGTGGGAAAGTTTGCAACCATTTTTTATTTGTCTTTTCATCATCTCCTCTCACCTGATTCATGACCACAAATCACAAAGTCAAATAGTGCTAAATTTGTAATAAAAAAAAATAAAAATGGAAAGCCACAATTACATGTGTTTAATTAAGAAAAAAAAATCTCCCTCCCATAAGTGGACAACCCCTTTAAGGGCAGGTGTCCTCTTTGCACCAGTCTGTATTGTAGCTGTGAATACAGCTCTGGATATGACTGCAGTATAGGACAAGACAGCACAATATATAACTATATGGACCCCATTCGGGGGTGCTATTTTTTTTTTTTTTTTTTTTTTTTTTTTACACCTGTGTGTTTTGGACTAAAAAGAATTCTTGCTATTGAGTTTCAATTAAAAAAAAAAAAAAAAAATGCCTCCATTCGGTATCTACAAGCTCTATATTTCCCCTGTATATTGCTGGCTGCGGAATGAGTCCGCTAAGAATCCTTCAGTGAGTTCTGAGAGTTTGTTACTCTTATCTGTCTTTTACCAAGCTTCTCTGCTGGGACCATAAGGCTATGTGCCCACGTTGCGGATTCCATTGCGGATGTTTCCACGCAGATTCCGAAAAATCCGCACTTAAAACGCCATGTGTTTTACCTGCGGATGTACTGCGGTTTTACACCTGCGGATTCCAATTATGGAGCAGGTGTAAAACGCTTACATGTGCGGAATCCGCACAAAGAATTGACATGCTGCGGAATGTAAACCGCTGCATTTCCGCATGGTATTTTCCGCAGCATGTGCACTGCTTATTTGGTTTTCCATAGGTTTACATAGTACTGTACAATGCATGGAAAACTGCTGCGAATCTGCAGCGTCAAATCCGCAGCGTGTGCACAGACCCTAAATGCGCTGAGAGAATCTAGACAAATAAGCGTCACACTCCCCATCAGAACGAGCTCACTGATGGATTCTTAGAAAACTCCTTCTGCAGCCAGCAAATACTGTGCATCATGAAGACAAACAGCGCATATATATATATATATATATATATATATATATATATATATATATATATATATATATATATATATATATATATATATATATATATATATTTTTTTTTAGTCCAAGATGCAGGAATATAGAGCAATAAGAGATGCCCATAAGGTTTTAGTCTTGGTCTTAGAAGTGAGATGTTTTTGCTTTTTTGAGCGTGTGCTTTAATACTGACCACATATATACTTTTTACAGGGAGTGAAATATATATATACACATATATTTGAGCTGGCATATGTTATATGGAGCAGGGAATCCTGCCTGTCTGCTGCTGTTTGGTTTTTGTTTTTTTTTAAAGGGATTGTCCAGTCTCAGAAGAAAAGTCCACGGTCACTCCTACTGTAGACTGCCAAAACCTGCCGGTGTGCAGAGCGTGCGCTGATACCATTCTCTCGTATTCCCCGTGCCATTACTTGACCAGATGTAGTTTTCACACTGTCACATGCCAACTAGACATGTGTGCTTCTATTGAGAGCAGCAGGGTAAGACTAGTCTGCATATGGCCGCCGGTACATGTGATCACGTGACCACTCAGCCGCATGGGGAACAGTGACAGTGCGCACATAGTGACTGCAGACACTTCTAGAACTCCTTTAAGGGCTTATTCCCACCATCAGTTTCTCAATCCTGGTTGTATTCAGGCCAAAAACTGTAGTGGACCTCATCAGTGAGAAACAAGACACGGGTCTATTTCGGGGGGGAAAAAGCTATAGATGTAGATTACCAATATAACCATGGACTTGGCTGACCCCCATCATTGGCAAGGGGTTCCCAAAATAATGCAAAGGTGTGACTCTGGAGGCGAAGTATGACTGCAGCAGCATCTCCCTGCTCTGTGTGTAAGTCCTGGGAAGAATGGGTGACAATGGAGCTATAGAGTCTTATCTGCCGGAGATGAAAGTGTTAATGCATTTCCATTGTGTAACCTGCCGCCATGTGACCATGTAGCGAGTGTACCTTATAATAAATAAAGAGATCTACCTTGTGCCTCCTTGTGTCGCTGCTTTTCTAGCCCGGGCGCCGCACGTCTTTGACTTTCTTTCTTTTATTTCTTATATAATGCAGAACTCCGGGGCCAAGACAGTGGAGGCGGTTAGGCTGTAGTTAGGGGGCGCCCCCTCGTCCCTCTAGGTAAATAGTCTTGTTAGCCCCCGAGGGGTGCAGTCATCAACTCTTGTCGGTGGGTGTCTTCATGAAGACAAAACCCCCTTGGCTTAGGCTGCTTGCAGATTGCGTTCCAGGCCCCGTCGGGGCTTGCATCTGAGCCCCCCACAAAGCGTGCGCCCTGACATAGTAGACTGCATCTAGGTGTCCTCCTCCAGGCGCCGCACACTCCCGAAAATGACGCACCATTAGTCTATGGCCCCATCGGTGCATACGTCTGAATCCCGTTTTGCGGGGGTTCAAACAAAAGCCCCGGAGGGGCCACGGAACGGTGATGCAACGTGTAAGCACCCTTTATACATGACTATTTGCTTACAGGGAAGAAGGGGGCCATAACTTGGGAGCTAGTGGTGCACAATCTTTCTCTTTTTGGTGATCTGCATTACTTGGCTCTGCTCATCAAATAGTTATGGCTATAATGCAGTCCAGACCCCGCACACCTGCTGCCAAAACTGATGTGTTGGTGAGTTTTTGGCTTCCAAACACTGTCACTTTGCGCCCAGTGAGAGCCATTCAGGCTTTTTGTCTCAGGAATAAAGAGGCACAGGAACAAAAGTAACTCCAAATTCAGGAGAACATCAGCATTTACACAGGGGTATTGCATAAATGTGGCAAGTGGCGTTTCCCTTTCATTATGCATCATATCTAAGGCAGAGTACAACCTCCCATGAGGTCTTTGGCTTTGCAGAGGATGTGGGAATCCTATCACATGTATTTGCTTCTACCTAGTGGCAGCCAGTGATGGATCAATAACAAAGACCTGCAGTCTCAGGCCATCCTACATGATGTATGTCCATACTGCCTAGTGTCAGACTCTCCCAGGAGTGGCAGTTTCACACTGCCGCATCTCAATATGTGATGTGATCCAGTTTTTTGTCTCTCTTCCCTGCCTCTTGCTTGTGAAAGGTTTCTCCCTGTCCACTCAGCACGCAGTGATAGTAGAGATGAGAGCTACAGTTGCATGGGGACTTGCTAAAGAACAGGGAATGTAGAGCTAGATGAAAAGGGTAGAGGAAACTGGGAGGGCAGCTAGGGGGACTTCATAAGTGATGTCATTCTTTTAGTTCACAGGAAGTTAGAGACTGACTTCCTGTCGGCACATAGTAGCATGTGCCAGATTGGTGGTCAGACTGCAGAGCTCTTGACACAGCCAACCTTAAAGAATTCCCAAAATCACAGTGTGGTCTTATAATAATAGACTGCTATAGATATTTTTGTGACTTTTTGTGCACATCACCCTACTCAATCCATTCTCTCCAGTGATGTCTCTCCAGGTTGTCACTGGATCCATCTTGTTGTAGTGTCCAGCATCCCACTAACCTCTGCCGGTGTGTTCTTCATTTGGAATACAGTTTTCTTCTGTGCACTGTATGGTCCTGTGCAGTAGTTTTTCGTTCTAATTTCATCTTCGATCTACATCATCATGGCAGCTTGTGTGTTTTTACATCATTGCTTTTTTCAGCTTGGTTCCAGCAGAGATCAACAGTTCTGCACTCCCCTCTCTCTGCTTTTACAATAGAAATAGAGCTGACATCAGCATTGCTGTGCTTTGTTTCCTGCTTTGTACTGCTAAAACTGCTACTCATTTAAAGCTTATGGCAGAGGATTATCTTCTGCCATATGCATCAGCAGAGCGGCAAAGTACATGCTTCTATGTGTAGACAGTCAGTCTCTGACTTCATGTGTACTAAAAGAATGACATCACAGGTTGCTATTAGTGATGAGTGAGTATACTCATTGCTCGGGTTTTCCCGATCACGCTCGGGTGGTCTCCGAGTATGTTAGTGTTCAGAGATTTAGTTTTCATCGCTACAGCTGAATGATTTACAGCTTCTAGCCAGCTTGAATACATGTGGGGATTCCCTAGCATCCAGGCAACCCCCACATGTACTCTGGCTATCTAGTAGCTGTAAATCATTCAGCTGCGGCGATGAAAACTAAATCTCCGAATACTAAGGCCGGTTTCACACGTCAGTGGCTCCGGTACGTGTGGTGTCAGTTTTCTCTATCCCCATGATGGCACCACGGAGAGAGGGGTCCGCCCGCAGGGACAGGAAACCTACAGGTGAAAAAGGGTGTACCTCTCTCCCACATCAGTTGGTTTCCTGTCCCTGACGGGGAACCTTCAGCACATACCTGAAGATCCAGGGGCTGATCCAGTTCGGTTCCTGGCAGGGGGCGCCCTGTCACGGCTGGGTTGAGCGGGTTTTTTCTCCCCCCTTTTTTTTCTCCTTCCCTGAAGCACCACCGCTGGGGTCGGCGGACCTGGAGGGTGAGTGAGGAGGGGGAGGCAGTGAAGAGGATTGAGCCTGCCTTCCCAAAAAATAAAAAAATAAAAAAAAGGGGGGGGGGGGGAGGAAGGAGGAGGTGATGGCGGTCACCGAGAGCCTCCGTACCGCTGCTCGACAGCGCATGGGGGCAGCGGCGGCTACCAACCCATGGAGTCCCAGACAAGAGGCCGTATGGATCCGGAGGCTGGACATGGGACAGCTGGAACGCCGGCGCCATCGTCGCCGGAGCCAAGTAGGTGTACGGGCGGGCGCCGGCAGGAAATTCCTGCCCTAAAAGAAGCTGGGGCACTGGGGACGGCGGCAGCGGCCACCGAAAAGATTACCGGCACAAAACGGCGGCTGCGGCAGCCCGGGAGCCGGTGACCAGCATGGCGCGCGCGCGCGTGTGTCTGACGGCAGGTTAAGGTGCAGGCACGGCGGGTGCACTTCCGGTTCAGCACAGAGGCAGAAACCGGAAGTGAGGCACTGCGAGCGGGAAATTTAAACAGCTGAGCAGCCTGGATTCGCTGCTCAGCTACCTTCACTAAACAGTGCGGGACCATGAGCGACCAGGAGCAGCAGGATGCACAGGAGGTTACACAGCTATCTCCTGAGCAAGCGCAAGCACAATGGCACCAGCGCACACAGCATCAGCACAAGAGTACTTCCTCTCAGCAGCGCAGCAGCAGTGGACGCTCAGGGTCACAACGCAGCCGAGCTTCTGCGAAAACTATGCGGCCTGTGACGAACCCAGCGGTGGATATAGTTCCCAGGCCCGAGACGGTATCTCTTGTTCACAGGAGGGTGAGTGATCTACGTGAAAGTTCGGATTTTGATATAGGGTCACTCTTTTCTTCTAGGGAAAGAAATGTGTAACCAAATCAAAGCACAGGATATGTGCTATATGCCTGGAAGAGTTACCTTCCTCATGGGAGAAGAAGCTATGCAGCACTTGCATAGAGAAAACAATTCAGGAAGAGTCTCCGGCATTTGCCTCAGACCTAAAGTCAATAATAAGGAGTCAGGTGGAGAGTGCCCTCAAAGGCATTAAAACGTCAAAGAAAAAAATGCAAAACAAGTCATAGATCCCCTGAATCTAGTGTGGATGACTCGGAAAGCGAAATATCCGATTCTGGTGATTCATCAGCCTCTGACACCTCTTCACTATCCTCCGAAGGGGGACACAGTTGCTTCCCTATCGAAGAGACAGACGCCTTGGTAAAGGCCGTCAGGACAACAATGGGTCTGGTAGATGAACGTCCTAATAAAACGGCGCAGGATATAATGTTCAGCGGGTTGGAACAAAAGAAAAGAGCGTTCCCAATAAATGAGAAAATTCACTCTCTAATTAAGAGAGTGGAAAAAAACAGACAAAAAAGTTCTCTTGACTCCCAAGAGAAAGTACCCTTTCGATGACCCAGCCTGCTCATCCTGGAGTAAAGCACCAAAATTAGATGTGGCCATAGCAAAGGCCTCTAAAAAGTTCGCCTTGCCCTTCGAGGACATGGGTACCTTAAAAGACCCAATGGACAAGAAAGCTGAGATTTTCTTGAAAAGCTCCTGGGAAGCAGCAGGGGGCGGACTAAAACCAGCCATCGCAGCCACCTGCACGGCCCGCGCCCTGATGGTGTGGCTCGAGCACTTGGATTCTCAATTAAAGGGAAAAGTTGCAAGAGAGACAATTCAAAAATCGGTGTCTGTGATGAAAGGTGCGGCAGCCTTTTTGGCTGACGCATCGGTAGATTCGGCCAGATTAGCAGCCAGGTCAGCCTCCTTCTCGAATGCCGCAAGACGTGCCCTGTGGCTAAAGTGTTGGCCAGAGGATTTGCAAACGAAAACGAAACGATGCTCAATACCTTGCGAAGGCGAATTTTTGTTTGGATCAACATTAGATGACATCCTCGACAAAGCCGGGGATAAAAAGAAATCCTTTCCCGGGTTCCCCAA
Organism: Ranitomeya variabilis; assembly: GCF_051348905.1. Lineage (NCBI taxonomy): Eukaryota > Metazoa > Chordata > Amphibia > Anura > Dendrobatidae > Ranitomeya > Ranitomeya variabilis. The sequence goes on along the minus strand of NC_135232.1, from coordinate 52,490,078 downwards.
CCAGTCTTACAGGCGGCCCTTTCGGAACAGAAAGTTCATGCGGAGGAGACCCCCAAAAGGGAACAAGGAGGCATGGGAAGACAAGAAAACACAATTTAACCAAGGGGGTTCCTTGGGCACTACCGACGGAGAAAATCCTAACGACGGATGCAAGCCCCTGGGGGTGGGGAGCACACATAGACGATCAAGTGGCACAAGGGAATTGGAGCAAAAGTCAAGAGCTAGTCTCTTCAAACATGAAAGAACTGTTAGTGGTAAAATTGGCCCTAATGCACTTTCTAACTCTCCTTCGCTCCCACCACGTAAGTCTTTCCAGACAAGCAGGTAGTAGTAGCATATCTAAACCACCAAGGAGGCACCAGGTCTCGAGCGCTGATGGAGGTGACCCAATCCATCTTCCACATAGCAGAACACAATCTGAAGTCCTTAACAGCTCTCTACATAAAAGGCTCAGAAAACCAAACGGCAGACTTCTTGAGCAGGACACGCTTAAAACAGGGGGAGTGGGAGCTAAAACAAGCGGTACTCAACCAGATCGTAAAACGTTGGGGACAGCCAGAAATAGACCTATTTGCGAACAGTCGAAACCAGAAAGTAAAAACATTCTGCTCAATCGATCCCCGGGGGGGGCCCAGTAGCTCTGGATGCTCTTACAATTTCCTGGAACTATCGCCTCGCCTATGCGTTCCCTCCGATATCCCTTATCCCCTTAGTACTGAGGAAAATTTGGGAGGAGGGAGCAACAGTGATAGTAATAGCTCCATTCTGGCCCCGCAGAATATGGTTTTCTTGGCTAAGAAAAATGTCCATAGCAAGCCCTTGGGTTCTACCAGACACTCCGAATCTTTTATCCCAGGGTCCAGTTTTTCACCCCAGCGTAAAGAGCCTATACATGACAGCTTGGCTTTTGAAAGGAAGCTGCTAAGTGATAAGGGTTTCTCACCCAACCTAGTGTCCACTTTACTAAAGAGTAGAAAACTCGTAACCACTAAAATATATGGGAAAGTGTGGAAAAAATTAATGTCAGTATCGGGCGCAGATCCATCCAGGGAAATCCCAATAGGGAAGATTCTTGAATTCCTGCAGAAGGGGCTGGAAAAAGGCCTAGCTACAAGTACTCTAAAGGTTCAGGTAGCAGCCTTGGGAGCTTTGTATAATCATGATCTAGCCAAAAATTGCTGGATCATGAGATTCATTAAAGCCTCAGGTAGGTCCAGGCCTATCCCTCTTCATAATGCTCCTCCATGGGATCTAAACCTTGTTTTAAATGCTCTAACCAAACCTCCCTTTGAGCCCCTGGCGGACGCCCCTTTAAAGATCTTATCTCTAAAAACCACACTCCTAGTGGCCCTAACCTCGGCCCGTCGCGTCAGCGATATACAAGCATTATCTGCATGTCCACCCTTTACTCAAATACTTGAAGACAGAGTCATTCTTAAAACTGACCCGGCTTACCTCCCTAAAATTGCGTCACAATTTCATAGGACACAAGAAATCTCCTTGTCCTCCTTTTTTCCCAGCCCCAAAAATGAGGGGGAAAAAGCACTACATACCCTAGATGTAAAAAGGTGTCTGGTCCAATATCTATCAGCCACTAGGGAGTACAGGAAGGATAGGGCTCTGTCTGCTTCCAGGGTCCACGGAAGGGACAAAAAGCATCGAAAGCCACGTTAGCGAGGTGGATAAGAGACGCCATCGCCCTATCCTACTCATCTGGCGGGACGGCCATCCCGGAGAATATAAAAGCTCATTCAACCAGAGCAGTAGCATCATCCTGGGCGGAAAGAGCTGGGGCTTCAATACAACAGATATGTAGAGCGGCCACTTGGTCTTCCCAGTCTACATTTTTCAAACATTACCGTCTAGACTTGACCTCCTCTGATCTCACCTTTGGGCGAAGGGTTCTAGAGGTAGTGGTCCCTCCCTAAGAGTTACAATCTATTCAAATCTCTCCGTGGTGCCATCATGGGGATAGAGAAAATTGTACTTACTTACCGATAACGGTATTTCTCTGATCCCATGATGGCACCCGTATATTCCCTCCCTTTTCACACACAGGTGTGCACATAATGTACTAGTAATTAGCTTTAGTCACGGTGCCTCTGTTAAGTTAATTTGATTAAGTTTAATTTGTACAAATGTTGAGTTGCAGCTGAAGTTCTGTGTATGGCTCTGTAAACCAACTGATGTGGGAGAGAGGTACGCCCTTTTTCACCTGTAGGTTTCCTGTCCCTGGGGGCGGACCCCTCTCTCCGTGGTGCCATCATGGGATCAGAGAAATACCGTTATCGGTAAGTAACTACAATTTTCTCACGTACCGGAGACACTGACACACGTAGACACATTAAAATCAATGTGTCTCTGCAGATGTCATTGATTTTTTGCGGACCGTGTGTCCGTGTGCAAAACACTGAGACATGTCAGTGTTCGTGGGAGCGCACGGATCACACGGACCCATTAAAGTCAATGGGTCCGTGTAAAACACGTACCGCACACGGATGCTGTCCGTGTGCAGTCCGTGTGCCGTGCAGGAGCCAGCGCTACAATAAGCGCTGTCCCCCCCCCCCCCCCAGCGTGGTGCTGAAGCCGCCATTCATTTCTGCTCTCCAGCAGCGTTCGCTGGAGAGAAGGAATGAAAAATCATTGTTTTTATATTTTTTTTGTGTTTAAAATAAAGATTCTTGTCACCAACCCCCTCCCACCACCTGTGCGCCCGCCCGCTGGAAATAAAATAATCACCCGGCTCCCTCGATGCTTCCTCTCAGCGCCGCAGCTTCTCCCTGTATGAGCGGTCACGTGGTGCCGCTTATTACAGTGATGAATATGCGGCTCCACCTCCTATAGGGGTGAAGCCACATATTCATCACTGTAATGAGCGGTACCACGTGACCGCTCATACAGGAAGAAGCTGCGGCGCTGACAGGAAGCATCAAGGATCTTTATTTTACACACAAAAAAAATAAAAAAACAACGATTTTTCATTCCTTCTCTCCAGCGAACGCTGCTGGGAAGAAGGAATGAATTTCCGGCTCCAGCACCAGAAGCAGGGGACAGCGCTTATCTCTAGCGCTGTCTCCTGCACGGTCCGTGTGGTACCCAGGCGGCACACGGCTGCCGCACGTGTGCCACACTGATGTGCCACGTGAGCTCACGGACACGGATAACTCCGGTACCGATTTTTCCGGTACCGGAATTATCTGGACGTGTGAGACTGGCCTAAGGCTAGGTTCACATTGTGTTAGTGGGTGGTCGCTAACGGACAGCGTTGCACGGCGAAAATGTCGCAATTAACGCCGTGCAACGGGTCCGTTAGCGCAACCATTGACAGCAATGTTGTTTCAGCCTGAAGCGCATCGCTAGCGTGTGCCTTTTTCGGCTCGCGCTAGCGATGTGCCGTTCTTTTGTGGCGCGCCTTGGACGCTGCTTGCGCCCGTGGTCCATTCCCCGCTCTCGCAGATCGGGGATCTGTGAGAGCGGGGACGTTAGCGCGACCCCTAAATGCGGCCCCTACAAATACATTGCGTTAGCGCAATACACTAGCGCTAAACGGATTGCCCTAACGCAATGTGAACCTAGCCTAACAAATACTCGGAGATCACCGGAGCGTGCTCGGGAAAACCCAAGCAACGAGTATACTCGCTCATCACTAGTTGCTATATACTGTTACTTGTGGCAGAATATAAAATTCATCAGGCAGAGTTGTGTACAGAACCATACAGCAGACAGAACAGTGTATTAAATGCTGATTGTGCCAGATATGTGATGGATGCAAATGAGCACAAAATAGCAGAACTGTGGTGAGTCATCAAACCAGATAGACAAGTCAGGAGCACACAGTAGAGCGAGCGAGGAGTATGCAGCACTGAGGAGAAGAGGGCTGCTGCTGAGACATGTACCGTAGTTTAAGCAATTTAAAAATGAGACTGCTTGGATGAAATCAGACTATTGCTAGTAATTTGCCATTACTGGAGTGCTACTATACCTTTCCTGGACAAAGCACTTCTCCAGGACATGAAAGCTGATATCAGAGATATCAGACAACCTGTAGCATGGCCTATAGAAGCTGGAGCTCACTAATCAGATATTTGACATAAGGCAAAATGGTTGGTAAACCCCTGTGAGACCTTTAAAGGGGTTGTCTTTACACCTCTGGGACTTTCAGATTATAATAATAGGTTGTAACTCCACTCGATGATGTGATAATTCGAGGCTGTGTAACATTATACATGTGATACGTCCTGTACAGCTGTGCTCCGCGTCTTGTACAGCAGTGCTCTGCAACCTGTGGCTTTATTGACAGCTGTTGGCAGTTGTAATTTTACAAATGCTTCAAGCCACAGATTATACTATTGCCTGAGAGGTCAGCGGTAGAGACTTTCACGTTTTTTATTCTATGTACTGAGAACAATGTCTTCAAATGTTACAATATATTATATCCTGATGATGTATCTGCTGCATTAATGTTCTGTATTATGTTTATTATTCACAAATGATTATAAAAATGTTTAATTGTAACATTAAAGGGCATGTCCACCTGTTATCTACATGTAACCTGATGTCACTGTGTGTATGCAAGATAAGTAATGTACACAGTGACTGCACCAGCAGAATAGTGAGTGCAGCTCTGGGGTGTAATACAGGATGTAGCTCAGGATCAGTACAGGATCAGTAATGTAATGTAAGTACACAGTGACTGCACCAGCAGAATAGTGAGTGCAGCTCTGGGGTGTAATACAGGATGTGTAGCTCAGGATCAGTACAGGATCAGTAATATATGTACGCAGTGACTGCACCAGCAGAATAGTGAGTGCAGCTCTGAAGTACATTACATTACTGATCCTGTACTGATCCTGAGCTACATCCTGTATTATAAGTACACAGTGACTGCACCAGCAGAATAGTGAGTGCAGCTCTGGGGTATAATACAGGATGTAACTGAGGATCAGTAATGTATGTACGCAGTGACTGCACCAGCAGATTAGAGAGTGCAGCTCCGGAGTATAATACAGGATGTAACTCAGGACCAGTAATGTATGTACACAGTGACTGCACCAGCAGATTAGAGAGTGCAGCTCCGGAGTATAATACAGGATGTAACTCAGGATCAGTAATGTAATGTATGTACACAGTGACTGCACCAGCAGATTAGAGAGTGCAGCTCCGGAGTATAATACAGGATGTAACTCAGGATCAGTAATGTAATGTATGTACACAGTGACTGCACCAGCAGAATAATGAGTGCAGCTCCGGAGTATAATACAGGATGTAACTCAGGATCAGTAATGTAATGTATGTACACAGTGACTGCACCAGCAGATTAGAGAGTGCAGCTCCGGAGTATAATACAGGATGTAACTCAGGATCAGTAATGTAATGTATGTACACAGTGACTGCACCAGCAGAATAATGAGTGCAGCTCCGGAGTATAATACAGGATGTAACTCAGGATCAGTAATGTAATGTATGTACACAGTGACTGCACCAGCAGAATAATGAGTGCAGCTCCGGAGTATAATACAGGATGTAACTCAGGATCGGTAATATACACTCACCGGCCACTTTATTAGGTACACCATGCTAGTAACGGGTTGGACCCCCTTTTGCCTTCAGAACTGCCTCAATTCTTCGTGGCATAGATTCAACAAGGTGCTGGAAGCATTCCTCAGAGATTTTGGTCCATATTGACATGATGGCATCACACAGTTGCCGCAGATTTGTCGGCTGCACATCCCAAAGATGCTCCATACAAGGCAGGATGGATCCATGCTTTCATGTTGTTTACGCCAAATTCTGACCCTACCATCCGAATGTCGCAGCAGAAATCGAGACTCATCAGACCAAGCAACGTTTTTCCAATCTTCTACTGTCCAATTTCGATGAGCTTGTACAAATTGTAGCCTCAGTTTCCTGTTCTTAGCTGAAAGGAGTGGTACCCCGTGTGGTCTTCTGCTGCTGTAGCCCATCTGCCTCAAAGTTCGATGCACTGTGCGTTCAGAGATGCTCTTAGGCCTACCTTGGTTGTAACGGGTGGCGATTTGAGTCACTGTTGCCTTTCTATCAGCTCGAACCAGTCTGCCCATTCTCCTCTGACCTCTGGCATCAACAAGGCATTTCCGCCCACAGAACTGCCGCTCACTGGATTTTTTTTCTTTTTCGGACCATTCTCTGTAAACCCTAGAGATGGTTGTGCGTGAAAATCCCAGTAGATCAGCAGTTTCTGAAATACTCAGACCAGCCCTTCTGGCACCAACAACCATGCCACGTTCAAAGGCACTCAAATCACCTTTCTTCCCCATACTGATGCTCGGTTTGAACTGCAGGAGATTGTCTTGACCATGTCTACATGCCTAAATGCACTGAGTTGCCGCCATGTGATTGGCTGATTAGAAATTAAGTGTTAACAAGAAGTTGGACAGGTGTACCTAATAAAGTGGCCAGTGAGTGTATATTAAACACATTACTCTGCTATTCATCTGTAAAATTATGTAAGTGGACATGCCCTTTAATTCCTGTTTACACAAAGAAATTGCAAGCGGGGTCTTGACTTTCTGATGTTTTTCTGCACTTGCACTGTGGGGGGCGCATGTTATAACATTGTGTAGCAGTGTCTGCTTCCTCTGTACACGTGATTTACGATAAGTCATGAGCTTTTCTGTTTGGGAGTGTGGAAGATACCAGAGTGCAGTTAATACTGATGAAGATGTGACGTAGCCCCCTCCCTTTCCGAGTCTATCCTCTGGGTAGGTGGTAAAATCTCAATCACTCTGCATGTATATACATTCCAGATACATCTATTGCATGATTGTACATGTAGGAGTGGTACAATTTTGACTTGATCTTTGCCTTATATATAACATGCAGAGTAATCCAATATTCTCAATCAATTCCGCTCTCAGGATGACGAATTTATCAAATATTCGCTATAAAATGAGTAAAATCCTGCATGTAAGGTGTAACCACCGACTGTAATCCAGGTAGGGGGGTTACACTGCTGCGCGGACGGTGGCCGCAGTCACGATCGGATCGTCAATATTGTACTTGACCCTCGTATCTTCTGCACTGAGCTAATGTCGCTGTATTGGATGTTAAAGCTAATATACAGGCAATTCTGAGGTCGGCCATCACCATCGGCCACACAATGCACGCAGCGCCCCCTTCTGGAGTATTCACTCCCTATAATTGGCACAAACTTGCAGCCGAGGAGTCAAAAAGGTTTTTTTTTTTTTCTTTTTGCTCTCGGCAGCATATGTCAAAGTCTGCAGTTTAGCTCCACCACCCCCACCAGACATGTGACTTAACAGCTAAGCTCCCACAATGCACTGCTTTGCAAACTGGAAACCAGTTTATCTTTGCACTTGAATGGATAAAACCATGTCAGGTTGTAAAAAAATGTGCAAAATCCTTCTTCCTGGGGCATACGACAACCCCTGAGATGTTACAGATCATCGGTTCCATACTTACTGGGTGCAAGAAGTCGAAGCACTGTCAGATTTGTGAATGCAGCTTTGGATGTGACTAGAGTAGATCACGTGATTTCGCCGAAAATCGAAGTGGATCGGCTAAAGACTGGTTCAGTGACCAGAGTGGACCTGAACAGAATAATCAATGTTGTTTCAGATGGGAGAAAATAATCAAAAATTATTATATATATATATATATATATATATATATATATATATATATATATATATATATATATATTATTTTTATTTTTTTGTATTTTTTTTTCATTTAGTTTTATTCCATCAACTCACTCTACTAGATTTTTAATTTTTAACAACTTCATGCAAACCTCCTAATTATCAGCTTATCCATTCACCAAAATGTGCCCAAAAAAGTTTATCAAAAACTTTCCCACCCTCCTTCACTCACAGCGGGCAGATCTAGTCTAAATCTGGCAGATCTGATGGATGATGCCTGTTTAAAGAGGAATCTGAGAGCAGCGTGATGTAGGATCAGAGACCCCGATTCCAGCGATGTGTCCCTTATTAGGCTGTTTCCAATACAATCAGTGTTTCATCAGCAGGAGATTATCACTACAGCTGTAGGTGTCTGTTAATTATTAGTCCAACCATACCCATACACTGACTAGAAACTTTATGTAACTATACAAGATAGTGTGGCATTCTGAGCTCTGCTAGATCCGCAGCAGAGAAAACCGTGTTTCTATCACAACTGCTGCACCCAGTAAGTAACACACTGCTGGAATCAGGGTCTCTGTCACTACATTATACTGCTCTCAGATTACATAGTAAAAACCTGCTGGTAGATTCCCTTTTTTGACTATGGTTATACCTTTTGCTTCCTGCGGGGGAGCTGCAGGAAGAATAATCTGAAAGCCAATGTTTGTGAAATTTGCCTGTTCCACCTGCCCCGTCCTCAGCACAAATTCCAATATCGACCATCAGACCCTCCCTGCGAATGCTTGTATTGTGCGGCCGTGGCGGTGACCTCAGAGTTGGCTTTTTCTTCTGACCGTGGTATTAACATCATGTTCTGTATTGCACTAATGACCCCCGTCATATTCTCCTTTGTGTCCATGTGCTTCTTACGTTCTGTACTGAGACATTGTGGGCGTCCTTAGTTTTGTTTTATTTTTTATTCTATGTAAAGAGCTAATCAGGTTCTCGTTTTCCATCTGAGCTGATGAGCATCGCATATTAATGAGCACATAGGAGGTGACACTTTAGGTGGGACGTATATCGAGGGGCCGTAACAGGCGGACCCCCCACCCACATCATAGACCCTGCGGATGCGATTACTGTGCCACAAGGGTGACGGTTAATGCCAAATTGCAACTATTCTTTCTGATGATGGGGCGCCATTATTTGTGCAATTAAAGGGGATTTTTCTTGCTATGCTAATAAAACTTAATTGCTGTATTCTGTAAAGTTTACAGAGCTTTGTCACATCCTTTTTAATTTCTTGCCGTCTTCAGGATCTCTGCTTGCTGTTGGCAAATGGGAAAAATATCTTGTTTGCAACTAAACGCCGAACAAATCAAAAAGTCTCCGCAGCTGGTTACTTATCCATTGTGAGGGATGATGCCTCTTACCTGCGCTGATACATTGTAGCAAATCCTCCAGACTGGGGAAAAATTGCTTAATGGGGTCATCCACAAATTTATTACTTTGGAGTGGTGAAAAATTAAGAGGGGGAGGAAGGGGGGGAGAGAAACAAACACATACTGATCAGCTGCAGTGTTCACATGACGTCTCCCTGCCAAAAGAGGAAGACAGGAGCCTATTGGGCAATAGATTGGCTGCAGCCACTGATCGACTGCAGTGTTCACATGACGTCTCCCTGCCAAAAGAGGAAGATGGGAGCCTATTGGGCAATAGATTGGCTGCAGCCACTGATCGGCTGCAGTGTTCACATGACGTCTTCCTGCCAAAAGAGGAAGACGAGCCTATTGGGCAATAGTCAGATCCACCAGGTCTGTAGGGGAGAATGAAGGGGTTTTTTTCTATTTGTTTTATTTTCCACCTCCAATTAAAGGGAATCTGTCAGCTATGTAATCTGTTAGTACCATGATGTAGGTGCAGAGACCCTGATTCCAGTGATGTCACTTACTGGTTTGCTTAGGCTTGTTTCACACTAGCGTCGGGCCGACGTTCCCAACGCTAGCGTTGTCTCCGCCGCACAACGGGGGCAGCGGATGCATTTTTCCAGCGCATCCGCTGCCCCATTGTGAAGTGCGGGGAGGTGGGGGCGGAGTTCCGGCCGCGCATGCGCGGTCGGAAAAAGCGGACCGTCGTGAGCAAAAAACGTTACATGTAGCGTTTTTTTCTCCCGACGGTCCGCCACTGCACGACGCATCCGTCGCACGACGGGTGCGACGTGTGGCAATCCGTCACAATGCGTCGCTTAATGTTAATCAATGGCGAAAAAACGCATCTTGCAAACACTTTTGCAGGATGCGTTTTTTCGGCAAAACGACGCATTGTGACGGAATGCAGTTAACGCTAGTGTGAAAGTATCCTTAGTCAGTGTTGATACAATCCCTATTTTCCCTGCTGTAGAAGTAGCTGTGTTCAGACTGCTGTGTATTACCCCGCCCACACATCTGATTGGATGCTTCCTGTGTACACTATGCATCGTCAGCCAATCAGTCGTGGGGTTGGACCAGGAGGCACAAGACACCTAGTCTTGCAGTGATAATCTCTTGCTGATAAAACACTGATTATATTGAAATTACAGCCCCCAGCCTGATAAGTGACACATCCATTAAATCAGGGTCTCTGCCTCTACTTTATGCAGCACTTAGATTAAATAGCAAAAACTTGCTGACAGATTGCCTTTAAGCCCATTTTGTAAAGGGTTTTCCAGGTCGATCAGTGGAGGATGAATTCCTGGTGCTCCTACCAAACTGCTGACTAATGGGCCGCGATGCTCCATAAAGCGTCCACCCCCTCGTAGTTTCCCAGACACCCTGTTTATCCGTTCAGTCATGGCAGCTTCTGGTGCTGCATCGAAATCCCATTCAGATCCTCTCCCCCAGATGGTCACTTAAAGGGAACCCGTTGTGCAACCCGATCTGCGGACAGCACGGTACAGAGAAGACGCTGAGCAGAAGGATGTAACGTTTTGTGGGAAAAGACCCAGCACAACGGGTGCTTTATTCATTATATTCCATTGTTTGTATGTGAGTCTGGTGGGCGGTCCTAATGTGATTGACAGCCTTCTCTGTGTGAGTATGAATGCAGACATAGCTGTCAATCAATGTAGCTCCGCCCACTGGACTCATCGGCATACAAACGTCTGCTGAATCTTTTCCCATAATAATGACTATTGGTCTGACCAGCTCCTGGCCGTGCCAGGGTAAGAAGTGCGGGGGTGCGACACTCACGCGAGCGCTGCAGCCCCTTCATTCAGTACTGGCCATCAGAAACCCTCAGTTATGTACATGGGCAGAGATTAAATGCAGAAGCATGGATCGGGGGGCTCCCTGGGACCCCTAATTGTGGTGTATTCCCAGAGTATGACATGAAGTTCCCCTAAAATGCAATCGAACCCCCACTGGGACTCATCCTATTTACACCCGATGCAATTGTAACATACCCTCAGCTGTGTAAGCAAGAATTTCACGATTTACTGACAGCAAGCAGAGATCTGGAAAATGGCGCGGAGGCAACACTTTTTATCGTACAGTGATTACTCCGGCATCGAAGCTCGCAGCTCCCTGCTGGTTCAGTGTCTTCCTTCGTAATATGCCATGGTGAGGGGTATCGCTGGAGACGCCCTACACAAGAGTACATGGTGTTACAGCATCAGGGGCTGTCAGAATTATGAATGCTGCTCTGGATGCGACTAGATGCAGTTACTGGCCGTCCGTATGACGCTGCCCCCCTGTATGGACGCACGCAGGGCTTATTAGGGATTTAGTCATGTGCTTGTTATATAGTGTGCTGTGCCCCCTGGGTTTACCGTATGCTCCTCTCTTGTTACAGACGGTCCACCCGTTGTCACCCATTATGACATCTCCGACACAAACTCCGACCCCGAGGTCTTGAGCGTTGACAACATGCTGGCCGCCACAGTTGTCAAGGAGCATAATTCTGTGTCCAAGCAGGAACCCCTGGCATCATGGCGCACAAGGGGGCTACTAGAAGAACTCAACGCCGATTCTGGTACATCTGCGGCTCTGTTTACCGGCTTACCCGATTTTAATGTCGTTTTTGTTATTAGGGCGCATGGATGTCATTTAGGGGGTTTGTTGCTTAGTTGGGGGGGTAGGCTTGGGGTGACCAATCATGTTGTCAAAGCGGAAATTATTAAAGTGAATCTGTCAGAAAGTTGTTGCTATTTAATCTGAGAGCAGCATATGATGCAGGGGCAGAGACTCTGATTCCAGTGATGTCACTTAACAGGCTGTGTAGTTTCAATACAATCAGTGTTTTATCAGCAAGAGATTCACTGCAAGACTAGGTGTCTCAAGCCTCCTGGTCCAACCCCGTCCCCACCACTGATTGGCTGCTTCCTGTGTATCCTGTGCATTGTCAGCGAATCAGGGGTGTGGGCGGGGTTATACACAGCTCAGCATTTATAGCACTGTTACATCAACAGCAGAGATTCTATCAAAACTGTATCAGGCAGTCCAGTAAGTGACAATCAGGTTCTCTGCCTCTGTATTATGCTGCTTTTGAATTACATGACACAACCTGCTGACATATTCCCTTTAATTGGGAAAGGAAGGTGGAAAATAAAACAAAAAGAGAAAAAAACACAAAAACCCTCGTCCTCACCTACTGGCCTGTTGCCGCCGCCTACCTGCTGACAGATTCCCTGGTCTTCAATATGTGCACTAGATGCTTAAATATTGCCGGTCATGCCTTTTTCTCACAAACTTCACCTAGAAGCTCCTCCTGGCTGTAAGGCACCTGTCTGCTCAGAAGCAGCTCTCCCCCATTACCCCAGAGACCCTCACCTGCCAGTCAGAAATGGAAAGGGTTCTTTACAGTAAGAGCAGTGACTCTGGAGCTCCCTGCCCGGGGCCACTGTAATGTGAATGCACTGATCGAGGTTCATACTGATATTAGTCAGGCCGGGTCACACATACACATTTATCTATCTCATTGGACGTGTACGCACTGAATTTCTAACAAAAAAAATAGTATAAAGCTCTTACCTCAAAATTCAGATTGGCAGAGTTGGCATTGGAGAGTTTTTTCCAGAATATTAAGAGAATTGACTTCTGCCTCCCTCTGGGGTCATCGGTGGTCGAGATGGAGTGCAGCTTTCCAAGGGCACCGCCTCTGCGTCTTCCGAGAGGCCACAGTCTAAGGCCTGGTTCTCACTGGGCAGCGTCCTATGTGACTACGGGCACACGGCCGCTCCGTGGATCACAATGTGTGAGTGAAGTCTGAAACCTCCTGAGCATTTCACAAACTGCAGTGGACAGAGTCGGATGAATGGACAAGACGGCCATGAGAAAGTCTTAAGAAACCCTTTGAACCATGGCTGAGTCCCGATCATTCCTCCGGTGACAGAGGTCGGCATTGGGTTTCATGTACACCACCCCACCCCCTGTGACAGACCCAAATATCCCCGGTCCTTCCCCATAATCATACTACAGGTTAAAGACTCCCAGTGCCACTCAGTGCCCAGTGCATCAGTGCCAGACTCCCACTGCTAATCGGTGCCGCGTGCAACTGTGCCAGACTCCCACTGCTAATCGGTGCCGCGTGTAACGGTGCCAGACTCCCACTGCTAATCGGTGCCGCGTGTAACGGTGCCAGACTCCCACTGCTAATCGGTGCCTCGTGTAACTGTGCCAGACTCTCATTGCTAATCGCTGCCGCGTGTAACGGTGCCAGACTCCCACTGCTAATCGGTGCCGTGTGTAACTGTGCCAGACTCCCTCTGCTAATCGCTGCCGCGTGTAACGGTGCCGCGTGTAACGGTGCCAGACTCCCACTGCTAATCGGTGCCTCGTGTAACTGTGCCAGACTCTCATTGCTAATCGCTGCCGCGTGTAACGGTGCCAGACTCCCACTGCTAATCGGTGCCGTGTGTAACTGTGCCAGACTCCCACTGCTAATCGCTGCCGCGTGTAACGGTGCCAGACTCCCACTGCTAATCGCTGCCGCGTGTAACGGTGCCAGACTCCCACTGCTAATCGCTGCCGCGTGTAACGGTGCCAGACTCCCACTGCTAATCGCTGCCGCGTGTAACGGTGCCAGACTCTCACTGCTAATCGCTGCCGCGTGTAACTGTGCCAGACTCCCACTGCTAATCGGTGCCGCGTGTAACGGTGCCAGACTCCCACTGCTAATCGCTGCCGCGTGTAATGGTGCCAGACTCCCACTGCTAATCGGTGCCGCGTGCAACTGTGCCAGACTCCCACTGCTAATCGGTGCCGCGTGTAACTGTGCCAGACTCCCACTGCTAATCGGTGCCTCGTGTAACTGTGCCAGACTCCCACTGCTAATCGCTGCCGCGTGTAACTGTGCCAGACTCCCACTGCTAATCGGTGCCACGTGTAACTGTGCCAGACTCCCACTGCTAATCGCTGCCGCGTGTAACGGTGCCAGACTCCCACTACTAATCGGTGCCTCGTGTAACTGTGCCAGACTCCCACTGCTAATCGCTGCCGCGTGTAACGGTGCCAGACTCCCACTGCTAATCGGTGCCGCGTGTAACTGTGCCAGACTCCCACTGCTAATCGCTGCCGCGTGTAACGGTGCCAGACTCCCACTGCTAATCGGTGCCGCGTGTAACGGTGCCAGACTCCCACTGCTAATCGCTGCCGCGTGTAACGGTGCCAGACTCCCACTGCTAATCGCTGCCGCGTGTAACTGTGCCAGACTCCCACTGCTAATCGCTGCCGCGTGTAACTGTGCCAGACTCCCACTGCTAATCGGTGCCACGTGTAACTGTGCCAGACTCCCACTGCTAATCGGTGCCGCGTGTAACGGTGCCAGACTCCCACTACTAATCGGTGCCTCGTGTAACTGTGCCAGACTCCCACTGCTAATCGCTGCCGCGTGTAACGGTGCCAGACTCCCACTGCTAATCGGTGCCGCGTGTAACTGTGCCAGACTCCCACTGCTAATCGCTGCCGCGTGTAACGGTGCCAGACTCCCACTGCTAATCGGTGCCGCGTGTAACGGTGCCAGACTCCCACTGCTAATCGCTGCCGCGTGTAACTGTGCCAGACTCCCACTGCTAATCGCTGCCGCGTGTAACGGTGCCAGACTCCCACTGCTAATCGCTGCCGCGTGTAATGGTGCCAGACTCCCACTGCTAATCGGTGCCGCGTGCAACTGTGCCAGACTCCCACTGCTAATCGGTGCCGCGTGTAACTGTGCCAGACTCCCACTGCTAATCGGTGCCGCGTGTAACGGTGCCAGACTCCCACTACTAATCGGTGCCTCGTGTAACTGTTCCAGACTCCCACTGCTAATCGGTGCCTCGTGTAACTGTGCCAGACTCCCACTACTAATCGGTGCCTCGTGTAACTGTGCCAGACTCCCAATGCCACTCAGTGCCTTGCGTGACAGTGCCAGGCTCTCAGTGCCTCGCGTGACAGTGCCAGGCTCCGAATGCCACTCAGTGCCTCGCGTGACAGTGCCAGGCTCCCGATGCCACTCAGTGCCTCGCGTGACAGTGCCAGGCTCCCTATGCCACTCAGTGCCTTGCGTGACAGTGCCAGGCTCCCAATGCCACTCGGTGCCTCGTGTAAAAGTGCCAGACTCCCAATGCCAGTCCGTGCCTCACGTAAGGCTCCCAATGCCACTCAGTGCCTCGCGTGACAGTGCCAGGCTCCCAATGCCACTCGGTGCCTCGTGTAAAAGTGCCAGACTCCCAATGCCAGTCAGTGCCTCACGTAACAGTGCCAGGCTCCCAATGCCACTCAGTGCCTCGCGTGACAGTGCCAGGCTCCCAATGCCACTCGGTGCCTCGTGTAAAAGTGCCAGACTCCCAATGCCAGTCAGTGCCTCACGTAACAGTGCCAGGCTCCCAATGCCACTCAGTGCCTCGCGTGACAGTGCCAGGCTCCCAATGCCACTCGGTGCCTCGTGTAACAGTGCCAGGCTCCCAATGCCACTCGGTGCCTCGTGTAACAGTGCCAGGCTCCCAATGCCACTCGGTGCCTCGCGTGACAGTGCCAGGCTCCCAATGCCACTCGGTGCCTCGCGTGACAGTGCCAGGCTCCCAATGCCACTCGGTGCCTCGTGTAACAGTGCCAGGCTCCCAATGCCACTCGGTGCCTCGCGTGACAGTGCCAGGCTCTCAGTACCTCCTATTTCAGTGAGAGACACCAGATTTCTCCCCGTATCGGCACCAAACCCACTGAGATTTTCATTGGTGTGAGCCAGACATTGTGTTATTTGTTCTTTCCTCTGCTGAAAACCAATCCCATCTGTGTCCTGAAAGTCAAGGGGGCCACAGAGATGCGCATTGTAGGCCTGTCTGTGCGCCCCTGGGCTATGGTGACGTCATTGAGCTGCAAAGTCCTGACAGGACCCTACTCAAATCACATCAAAGAAAAGCCCCCGAATCAGGACCGCTCTCTAAACGCCCCGAGAACGTCCACGCTGTGATTGGTGCTATTACCTGGTTATTGCTTTGCCTGGTCTTACACATCGGTCCTTATGATTTTTTTCTTTTCTTTGCAGGTCATATAGATTCAGGGCTGCCATCTTGTGATAAATTACCCCCCGGGGGTGCGCAGAACAATGATGAAATTAATATTGCATCTTCCGGCAGCGAGGTGGAGATTGTGGGGGTGCAGGAACAAGCCAGGTACGTCCATGATTACATAAACCTGCCCATGATTCTTCCACCACTACCTTTACATTTCAGTCTGACGTCATTAGGACGGCGGCCGTAGAGGAGATTAAAGGCTCCATGTAACTGGGTGACTGCCCACCTCCTTATTGGAGGGTTTAATTATAAGATTGTGACTTCCTGCAGCCACCACTAGGGGGAGCGCCCCATATACACTGTGTGCAGAATTATTAGGCAAGTTGTATTTTAGAGAAATATTTTTATTATTGATCAACAACTATATTCTCAATCAACCCAAAAGGCTCATAAATATCAAAGCTTAATATTTTTGGAAGTTGGAGTGGAGTTTTTTAGATTTGGCTATCTTAGGAGGATATCTGTTTGTGCAGGTAACTATTACTGTGCTGAATTATTAGGCAACTATAACCAAATATATTCCCATCTCACTTGTTTATTTTCACCAGGTAAACCAATATAACTGCACAAAATTTAGAAATAAACATTTCTGACATGCAAAAACAAAACCCCCAAAAAATAAGTGACCAATATAGCCACCTTCCTTTATGATGACACTCAGCAGCCTCCATCCATAGATTCTGTCAGTTGCTTGATCTGTTTACGACCAACATTGTGTGCAGCAGCCACCACAGCCTCCCAGACACTGTTCCGAGAGGTGGACTGTTCTCCCTCCCTGTAGATCTCACATTTTATGAGGGACCACAGGTTCTCTATGGGGTTCAGATCAGGTGAACAAGGGGGCCATGTCATTATTTTTTCTTCTGTGAGACCTTTACTGGCCAGCCACGCTGTGGAGTGGTTGGAGGCATGTGATGGAGCATTGTCCTGCATGAAAATCATGTTTTTCTTGAACGACACTGGCTTCTTCCTGTACCACTGCTTGAAGAAGTTGTCTTCCAGAAACTGGCAGTAGGTCTTGGAGTTGACCTTCACTCCATCCTCAACCCGAAAAGGTCCCACAAGTTCATCTTTGATGATACCAGCCCATTCCAGTACCCCACCTCCACCTTGCTGGTGTCTGAGTCGGAGTGGAGCTCTCTGCCCTTTACTGATCCAGCCTCTGGCCCATCCATCTGGCCCATGAAGAGTCGCTCTCATTTCATCAGTCCATAAAACCTTTGAAAAGTCAGTCTTGAGATATTTCTTGGCCCAGTCTTGACGTTTTATCTTATGTTTCTTGTTCAGAGGTGGTCGTTTTTCAGCCTTCCTTACCTTGGCCATGTCCCTGAGTATCACACACCTTGTGCTTTTTGTTACTCCAGTAACGTTACAGCTCTGAAATATGGCATCTTGGCAGCTTTACGCTTGATTTTCCTCAATTCATGGGCAGTTATTTTGCGCCTTTTTTGCCCAACAGGCTTCTTGCGACCCTGTTGGCTATTTGCCATGAAACGGTTGATTGTTCGGTGATCACGTCTCAAAAGTTTGGCCATTTCAAGACAGCTGCATCCCTCTTCAAGACATCTCACAATTTTGGACTTTTCAGAGCCCGTCAAATCTCTCTTCTGACCCATTTTGCCAAAGGAAAGGAAGGTGCCTAATAATTAAGCACACCTTATATCGGGTGTTGATGTCATTAGACAACACCCCTCCTCATTACAGAGATGCACATCACCTGATTTACTTAATTGGTAGTTGGCTCTCGAGCCTGAACAGCTTGGAGTACGACAACATGTATAAAAAGTGTCATGTGATCAAAATACAACTTGCCTAATAATTCTGCACACAGTGTACAGAAATACATAAGATTGTGACTTCCTGCAGCCACCACTAGGGGGAACTCCCCATATACAGAGATACATAAGATTGTGACTTTCTGCAGCCACCACTAGGGGGGGGGGGCTCTCCATATACAGAGATACATAAGATTGTGACTTCCTGCAGCCACCACTAGGGGGAGCTCTCCATATACAGAGATACATAAGATTGTGACTTCCTGCAGCCACCACTAGGGGGAGCTCTCCATATACAGAGATACATAAGATTGTGACTTCCTGCAGCCACCACTAGGGGGAGCTCCTCATATACAGAGATACATAAGATTGTGACTTCCTGCAGCCACCACTAGGGGGAACTCCCCATATACAGAGATACATAAGATTGTGACTTCCTGCAGCCACCACTAGGGCGGGCTCTCCATATACAGAGATACATAAGATTGTGACTTCCTGCAGCCACCACTAGGGGGAGCTCTCCATATACAGAGATACATAAGATTGTGACTTCCTGCAGCCACCACTAGGGGGAGCTCTCCATATACAGAGATACATAAGATTGTGACTTCCTGCAGCCACCACTAGGGGGAGCTCTCCATATACAGAGATGTGTTATGATCCGGTGACCTTGGAGCCGCATGAAAGACTTTCTCAGGAGTAGGTGGTACCTGCACTGACCGCAAACCCTAAACCAACACCGCAACTAGAAGCAGCCGTGGGATGTACCCAACACGTGCTAGACACCTCGACACAGCCGGAGGACTAAATACCCCTATATATGGAAATGGGAATTCTATCTTGCCTCAGAGCAGAACCCCAAAGGATAGGCAGCCCCCCACAAATATTAACTGTGAGTATAAGAGGAAAAACACACGCAGGCAGAAAAACAGGATTTAGCAAAAGAGGCACTTCTAGCTAAATAGAAAAGGATAGGACAGAATTCTAAGCGGTCAGTATTAAAATCCTAAAAACATCCACAGCAGATAATACAAATATTTTACATCTAACTAAAGACATAGAAAGTATATCTGCATCTCCTGAGAATCCAGCATGACTGAAAAATCCAAACAAAGTCTAAGCTGGACAAAAACACGATGAATTGCACTGAATTGCAAAGCACACTGCAGGTGTGCACAGAGACAAAAAACCAGACACTTATCTTAGCTGAATTGGCAGCAGGGCATGAGGAACCAGAGAGAGATGCAATCCCTCCAAGAACAATGGACAACTGGCAAGGACTCATGGATCCTGCACACCTAAATACCTAATAGAGCTGCAATCAGCAGAAACACCTGCCCTGGATCACAACCCCAAGACAACTGCACTACCACCAACAACCACCGGAGGGAGCCCAAGAGCAGAATTCACAACAGTACCCCCCCCCCCCCCTTGAAGAGGGGTCACCGAACCCTCACCAGAGCCCCCAGGCCGATCAGGACGAGCCAGATGAAAGGCACGGACCAAATCAGCAGCATGGACATCAGAGGCAAAAACCCAAGAATTATCCTCCTGGCCATAACCCTTCCATTTGACAAGGTACTGAAGCTTCCGCCTCAAAAAGCGAGAATCCAAAATCTTCTCAACCACATACTCCAACTCCCCATCAACCAACACAGGAGCAGGAGGATCAACAGAGGGAACAGCGGGCACCACATATTTCCGCAATAAAGATCTATGGAAAACATTATGGATGGCAAAAGAGGCCGGAAGGGCCAAACGAAAAGACACCGGATTGATAATCTCAGAAATCCTATAAGGACCAATAAACCGAGGCTTAAACTTAGGGGAAGAAACCTTCATAGGAACATGACGGGAAGACAACCAGACCAAATCCCCAACCCGAAGCCGGGAACCAACACACCGACGACGGTTAGCAAAACGCTGAGCCTCCTCCTGAGACAACACCAAATTGTCCACCACATGAGCCCAAATCTGCTGCAACCTGTCAACCACAGAATCCACACCAGGACAATCAGAAGGTTCAACTTGCCCCGAAGAAAAACGAGGATGAATACCAAAATTACAAAAGAAGGGCGAAACCAAGGTAGCCGAACTAGCCCGATTATTAAGGGCAAACTCGGCCAATGGCAAGAAAGCCACCCAATCATCCTGATCAGCAGACACAAAGCATCTCAAATAAGTTTCCAAAGTCTGATTAGTTCGCTCGGTCTGGCCATTTGTCTGAGGATGAAATGCGGAAGAAAAAGACAAATCAATGCCCAGCCTAGCACAAAAGGCCCGCCAAAACCTAGAAGCAAACTGGGAACCTCTGTCGGACACAATATTCTCCGGAATACCGTGGAAACTAACCACATGCTGAAAAAACAACGGAACCAAATCAGAAGAGGAAGGCAATTTAGGCAAAGGCACCAAATGAACCATCTTAGAAAACCGGTCACAAACCACCCAGATAACCGACATCCTCTGGGAAACCGGAAGATCTGAAATAAAATCCATAGAAATATGTGTCCAGGGCCTCTCAGGGACCGGCAAAGGCAAAAGCAACCCACTAGCACGGGAGCAAGAAGGCTTGGCCCGCGCACAAGTCCCACAGGACTGCACAAAAGAACGCACATCACGCGACAAAGAAGGCCACCAAAAGGACCTACCAACCAAATCTCTGGTACCAAAAATACCAGGATGGCCAGCCAACACAGAACAATGAACCTCAGAAATCACTCTACTAGTCCATCTATCAGGAACAAACCGTTTCCCCACTGGACAGCGGTCAGGTTTGTCAGCCTGAAATTCCTGCAGAACCCGTCGCAAATCAGGGGAAATGGCAGAAAGGACCACCCCTTCCTTCAGAATGCCGACCGGCTCAAATACCTCAGGAGAATCAGGCAAAAAACTCCTAGAGAGGGCATCAGCCTTAACATTCTTAGAACCCGGAAGATACGAGACCACGAAATCAAAACGGGAGAAAAACAGGGACCATCGAGCCTGTCTAGGATTCAGCCGTTTGGCAGAATCGAGGTAAATCAGATTTTTATGATCGGTCAAGACCACAATACGGTGCTTGGCTCCCTCAAGCCAATGTCGCCATTCCTCAAACGCCCACTTCATAGCCAACAACTCCCGATTGCCGACATCATAATTACGTTCAGCAGGCGAAAACTTACGGGAAAAGAAGGCACACGGTTTCATCAAGGAACCATCAGAATTCCTCTGAGACAAAACGGCCCCTGCCCCAATCTCAGAAGCGTCAACCTCAACCTGAAACGGAAGAGAAACATCCGGCTGACGCAACACCGGGGCAGAAGTAAATCGGTGTTTAAGCTCCTGAAAGGCAGAGACAGCCACAGGGGACCAATTCGTTACATCAGCGCCTTTCTTCGTCAAATCGGTCAGGGGTTTAACCACACTGGATAAGTTAGCAATGAAACGGCGATAAAAATTAGCAAAGCCCAAAAATTTCTGAAGGCTCTTCACAGATGTGGGCTGAATCCAATCATGAATGGCCTGAACCTTAACCGGATCCATCTCTATAGATGAGGGAGAAAAAATGAAGCCCAAAAAAGAAACCTTCTGCACTCCAAAGAGACACTTAGACCCCTTCACAAACAAAGCATTATCACGAAGGATCTGAAATACCATCCTGACCTGTTTCACATGAGACTCCCAATCATCGGAAAAAATTAAGATGTCATCCAAATATACAATCATGAATTTATCAAGATAATTCCGGAAGATATCATGCATGAAGGACTGAAAAACAGATGGAGCATTAGAGAGCCCGAATGCCATCACAAGGTATTCAAAATGGCCTTCGGGCGTATTAAACGCAGTTTTCCATTCGTCACCCTGCTTAATACGAACAAGATTATATGGCCCCCGAAGGTCAATTTTAGTAAACCAACTAACCCCCTTAATCCTGGCAAACAAATTGGAAAGCAAAGGTAAAGGGTATTGAAACTTGACCGTGATCTTATTCAAGAGGCGATAATCAATACAGGGTCTCAAGGAGCCATCCTTCTTAGCCACAAAAAAAAATCCCGCTCCCAACGGTGAAGAAGATGGCCGAATATGCCCCTTCTCCAAAGACTCCTTAACATAACTCCGCATGGCGGTATGTTCCGGCACTGACAGGTTGAAAAGTCGGCCCTTAGGAAACTTACAGCCTGGAATCAAGTCAATAGCACAATCACAGTCCCTATGCGGTGGAAGGGAACTGGACTTGGGCTCATCGAATACATCCTGAAAATCAGACAAAAACTCTGGAACTTCAGAAGAGGAGGAAGAGGAGATTGACATCACAGGAACGTCATTATGAACCCCCTGACAACCCCAACTAGTCACAGACATAGACTTCCAATCCAACACAGGATTATGTATCTGCAACCATGGAAAACCCAGCACAATAGCATCATGCAAATTATGCAACACCAGAAAACGACAATCTTCCTGATGGGCTGGCGCCATGCACATGGTCACCTGTGTCCAAAACTGGGGTTTATTTTTAGCCAAAGGTGTAGCATCAATGCCCCTTAAAGGAATAGGGTTCTGCAAAGACTGCAAGGGGAAACCACAACGCCTGGCAAATTCAAAGCGGCGCCTGAATCCACAAACGCCATGACAGAAAATGACGACAATGAGCAGATCAAGGTCACAGATAACAGAAATTTAGGTTGTACAGTTCCGATGGTAACTGAACTAGCGATTCTCTTTGTACGCTTTGGGCAGACTGAAATGACATGAGAAGCATCGCCACAATAAAAACACAACCTATTCTGACGTCTGAATCCTTGTTGTTCCGTTCTAGACAGAATCCTATCACACTGCATAGGCTCAGGCATCTGCTCTGAGGACAACGCCACAGCGCGCACAGTTCTGCGCTCCCGCAAGCGCCGATCAATCTGAATGGCCAGAGACATAGAATCACTCAGACCAACAGGCGTGGGAAACCCCACCATAACATCTTTAACAGATTCAGAAAGACCCTTTCTGAAAATTGCCGCCAAAGCATCCTCGTTCCATTTAGTCAGCACAGACCATTTTCTAAATTTCTGACAATACAATTCTGCCACTTCTTGACCCTGAGACAGGGCCAACAAGGTCTTCTCCGCTTGAGCCACAGAATTTGGTTCATCATATAGTAATCCTAGTAGAGCCTGAAAAAAGCATCTACATTAAGCAAGGCCAGATTCCAGGGAAATTGCCCAATCCTGAGGGTCGCCACGCAGCAGGGAGATGACAATTTTAACCTGCTGAATGGGATCACCAGAGGAACGAGGCTTCAGAGCAAAAAACAGTTTACAATTGTTTTTAAAACTCAAAAATTTGGACCTGTCCCCAAAAAACAAATCAGGAGTAGGAATCCTAGGCTCTAAAAGCGGAGTCTGAACAATATAATCAGAAATACCCTGTACCCTAGCAGCAAGCTGGTCTATACGAGAAACTAATCCCTGAACATCCATACTAGCACAAGACTCCTCAGTCACCCAGAGGAAAAGAGGGAAGAAAAGACAAAGCAGGCTACAGAAAAAAAAATGGTTCTTTCTTCCCTTCTTCTGAGATGCATTTAACTCATTGTTGGCCAGTTGTACTGTTATGATCCGGTGACCTTGGAGCCGCATGGAAGACTTTCTCAGGAGTAGGTGGTACCTGCACTGACCGCAAACCCTAAACCAACACCGCAACTAGAAGCAGCCGTGGGGTGTACCTAATACATCCTAGACACCTCGACACAGCCGGAGGACTAAATACCCCTATAGATGGAAATGGGAATTCTATCTAGCAAAAGAGGCACTTCTAGCTAAATAGAAAAGGATAGGACAGAATTCTAAGCGGTCAGTATTAAAATCCTAAAAACATCCACAGCAGATAATACAAATATTCTACATCTAACTAAAGACATAGAAAGTATATCTGCATCTCCTGAGAATCCAGCATGACTGAAAAATCCAAACAAAGTCTAAGCTGGACAAAAACACGATGAATTGCACTGAATTGCAAAGCACACTGCAGGTGTGCACAGAGACAAAAAAAACAGACACTTATCTTAGCTGAATTGGCAGAAGGACATGAGGAACCAGAGAGATGCAATCCCTCCAAGAACAATGGACAACTGGCAAGGACACATGGATCCTGCACACCTAAATACCTAATAGAGCTGCAATCAGCAGAAACACCTGCCCTGGATCACAACCCCAAGACAACTGCACTACCACCAACAACCACCGGAGGGAGCCCAAAAGCAGAATTCACTACAGGGATGCATAAGATTGTGACTTTCTGCAGCCACGACTAGGGGGAGCTCTCCATATTCAAAGATACATAAGATTGTGACTTCCTGCAGCCACCGCTAGGGGGGCTCTCCATACACAGATACATAAGATTGTGACTTCCTGCACCCACCACTAGGGGGGGCTCTCCATATACAGAGATACATAAGATTGTGACTTCCTGCAGCCACCACTAGGGGGGGGGGGGGGGCTCTCCATATACAGAGATACATAAGATTGTGTCTTCCTGCAGCCACCACTAGGGGGAGCTCTCCATATACAGAGATACATAAGATTGTGACTTCCTGCAGCCACCACTAGGGGGAACTCCCCATATACAGAGATACATAAGATTGTGACTTCCTGCACCCACCACTAGGGGGGGGCTCTCCATATACAGAGATACATAAGATTGTGACTTCCTGCAGCCACCTCTGGAGGGAGCTCCCCATATACAGAGATACATAAGATTGTGACTTCCTGCAGCCACCACTAGGGGGGGGGGGGGGGCTCTCCATATACAGAGATACATAAGATTGTGACTTCCTGCAGCCGCCACTAGGGGGAGCTCTCCATACACAGAGATACATAAGATTGTGACTTCCTGCAGCCACCACTAGGGGGAGCGCTCCATATACAGAGATACATAAGATTGTGACTTCCTGCAGCCACCTCTAGGGGGAGCTCTCCATATTCAGAGATACATAAGATTGTTACTTCCTGCAGCCACCGCTAGGGGGGGCTCTCCATATACAGATACATAAGATTGTGACTTCCTACAGCCACCACTAGGGGGAGCTCCCCATATTCAGAGATGCATAAGATTGTGACTTCCTGCAGCCACCACTAGGGGGAGCTCTCCATATACAGATATACATAAGATTGTGACTTCCTGCAGCCACCACTAGGGGGAGCTCATTGCATACAGATTTATCATAATTTCCTATACATGCACATGTCTGCGGAGGGGGTAATGCTGCCATATGTTGTCTATCCTCACAGGTTCGTCCATCCCCGGGGGGGTGTCATACAGAGTGTGTCTTCCTGGAAGCACGCCGCCAGCTCTCAGTACCACAGCTCGCACCAAACTCCATCATGGACAAACGTCAGCGCCCAGCAGACGTGGACTTCACCCCCAGAAGTAGTGGACCTAACGCTGGACGAGGACTCCAGGCGCAAATACTTACTGTAACATTGACCCCTCCCGGGGGTCGGTCCTCGCCTCTTCCCGGCGGCACAACCGTCTCTTGTGAAGTTTCCATCACTCTCTTCCAGGAGGCCAGAAACGCGTCTCGAATTAACGAGCTCATGGGTAACTTTATTTGATCGTTCATGGCGCGGCCAGCCAAATCGCTTCCTGCCCTCACCATTGAGATACCTAACCCCCAAAAAAGAAAAATGATGAGATAAAGCACTTTCCATATTTAGGGGCGATGGGTGGTTGTTTTGGGGGGGTTTTCCTCCCCTCCCCCACCCTTTTTTTTTTTTTTTTTGTGCTTAACTAATTTAAATTCTTTGATGAAAAGGTAAAAAATAATAATAATATATGCATAAATATTTATACTGTATCCTTAGATGCGGAGACTTACACTGAGCCCCCGCAGAGAGGGGCGCCGGGCCAGGGAGGACTTACAAGCCCGATTCCAGGGGGCAGTAGCCACATTAGTCACTGCCAGTAATGACTGGAGAATTGATAGTCTGGACATAGAGCTGACGAAAATGGCGCCGCCGTGACCGATCCGCTATAGTCACAGGACGTCAGATGAGAGGTGGAAACAGTAGCTTGAATTACGTCACAACCACTACGGCCGCCCCTTTTATTTAGAGGAGACCATGAAGCTTATTTCTGATTAGAAATAATCCCTTTAAGCAATCATAACAGTTACCTGATACGGTATATACATCGATGGCGGAGGCTGAAGAAACCCAAGTGGAGACCTAAATTAAAGGGCATGTCCATCTGTAACAGATAACTTGTATGTGTTACATGAAAGCGAATCGGAGTAGCTGTGTAAATCGGTTTTGTACTCCGGAGCTGTATTCACAATTCTGCTGGCTGAACACCAGGTATTTGCTGTTTTAGTGACAAGCACCTACCTTTTCTGAGCTACTATAACATCGCCTGCAGCATCTGACGCATGGACAACATTTTCCAGAAGAGCACGTTACCAAGGCAGGGATCGGCATCCCGCGTCACTCCAGATCTGGGAAAGTATGACTCTCATGATGTGCTGACTGTCATGACACACCAGGAGTTGTAGCTTTATAACCGCTGGAGTACCGCAGGAAATGAATGCACAGAAACTGTTTAGAGGTTTCAGCTCTTGAGTGAGCAGAATTGTGAGTGCAGCTCTGAAGTGCAGTAAAGGCGGTCACTTATGTGGTGCGTGGTAACTGAGTCATCTGGCAGTCGTCTGCTCATCGCCACCCCTCCGCTGCGCGTCCTCTGACACTGGACGCCCCCTTTCCCCTTTAGATGACGCTCATGTAATATACGGCCCCAGGTTTTGCATCACTACCGTACTGCGGTAACGGGGAAATTACAGACTACGACCCATAGGAGGCAGCGGTTGTCTAAGGGCCTGCCACCCGTGAGATCATGCGCCACGCAGATTTTCATTGGTCCCTCCGGGGGACATGTACGCTCCTGGAACAAATATATATGTAATACCCATATATAGCATTTGTGAAGACCACCCCTTTATAAAGAAGGGTCTTATAGGGCTGAGACTTGCCAGGAGGGTTGGGGAGTCTCAGAAAGGCAGTTTACTTTCCAGTTTATGAAAATTTCTCGACGTTGGTGGTGGTCTACTCCATTTTCCGCAAACAAGGATGCTCCTTCTTGGTGAATATGGCTCCTCTTCCTCTCCCATGTCATCAGTGTCGGTGCACTAGATGGGCCTGCGTCTACAATGAAGGGGGGCACCACTTCTGGGGACCCTTTAACGAACCTGGTAGCAAGGGTTTCATTTCCCTACAGCGCCTCCATAGGGGAAATGAAGCATTACTCACATCAGTAAGCTTTCCGAGTAATGCGGGAATTTGTCGGGTCCTCCAAAAGGGGGAGACTTTGCTTCTGTTATCCATTTTGGCTTTCACATATGAGGGTCTTGAATGGCGGACCCCCCACCACCCCGATCTATTAGCAAATAGGCATTTTAGGTGACGGGTACATTTCACCAGTCTGTCCCCCACTTCTACCATAGCAGTGCCGGCTCCTGTATTGCCTCCATGTCCCGCAGCTTTAAAAAAAAACAAAAACACTGGCGTTTGTAGGGAACTGTCTGTTTCATATGCCAAGCCCCCCCATGGGTTATATCACCCCGCGGCCCCGGCGCCATGTTTGTGCTCGCCCAGCCCCTCTACGGTGGACAGACGGACCGATCTTTTGTCAGGTTGTGTGACCATAGGTTTGGCGCTGTGCACACAGAGGCTCCTCCGGCTCGGGGACTCTTGTTCTTCTTGCTTATTTTTTTGTCCTTTCAGAATTTTTACGTTTTAGCGTTGGTTTTTATTTCATTTTTTTTAACTTTCAGACACTACTTTATATTCATTTTAAGAGTTAATAGACGAGCGGACGCAATCACTGGACATACGTGGGGGCCGGACAACTACACAAATGACGCCAAGCTTTTATTTTTTATTATTTGACACCTTTTTTGTCTCTTTTTTTTTATCCTTTTTTCGAGTCGCTTTACTCTTCTAAGGTCAATGCACTTAACGGTTCGGTGGCTGCGCGCTCGGAGAGGAAGCGGCCGTCTTGTGGGAAGACGAGACGTGGGCCATTGATGTCATAGGTTTTTTTTCCCCATAAACAGCGCCACTCTCATCCATGGGCTTTTGTCTGGTATTGCAGCTCATCCATATGAAAAACAATGGTGCTGAGCTGCAATACCAGACACGGCCTTTTGTTAGAGGGAGTGCTGTTTTTCCTGTACAAACCCTCGAAAGAGGGGTATCCATATTTTGGTCATCTCTCCCCCCATACACATTAGACTGTCGGCTGAATATCGGTGGGTCCAGCCAATGTTAGTCTTATATGTAGGAGGTAGTCTGAAGTTTAAAAGTTATCCACGGGGTAGGGAATCATTTTTCGATTGTTGAGAACAACCACCATGGCCCCCACCGATTTAGAGAAGTGGGGCTCCCCCTGCTGAATGGAGAAGACGCCGCTCCTGCGCATCGCCGCTCCATTCATTCTAATGGGAGCGCGTAAAGATGGCTGAGCGCAGCACTCGGCTGGTCTTCAGCGCTCCGACTAGAATGTCTAGAGTGGTAGTGGGCACGATCTACCTCTGCCCCATCCAGCCAGGACTCTAGAGAACCACGGTTCTCAAGATTGCTGAGGGCCATGGCGAACGGACCCCCAACAATCGGAAAGTTTTCCCCCAAACTTTTGCATAGGAGCTAACTTTCAAACTTGCAGACACCCCTCTGTTTACACCACCTATAGGCTTACTTTGTGCCGGAAATGTGTGCTACATTTTTTTTTGCACATTGTCTCACAATAAGCCACACCCCTTTCAGCCAGGTCACGCCCACGAGGAGCAGAAGTTTGAAAAAAAAATGTATAATACACATTATCATCATAAATATGGCACAAGTCATGAAATGACACCATAATTCTGGGACTTACATGGATGAATTTGCTCCCATATGTAATATTTATGCTCCTTTTTAGTCTAGAGACGACCTGATGGGCAACATAGCGGGCATAGTAAAAAAAATTGGGTCACAGTAACCAATCAGATTTCAGCGAGTGCTGCCGCGGTCCGCCCGCTCATTTCACTTATCCTCGCATTGATTGCTGTCCCATCCCCCCCTGTTCTCCAGACATGGACCTTGCTCTCCTGTCTTGCAGATCAGTTGTATATTAGTTTCTTTCACCATTTCAGGGAATGTCGAGGACAAGTCTCCGTATTTCCTGCCCCGTTATCACCCGTTAAATACGTAAGGAGGTTAAACTATGAAATTCACAATGTGCTTTGTTTTTTTGTTGTTTTTTTTCCTTCTTTTTCCTTTAACCGTTTCCTCAGTTGTATTTTTTCTTTAGTTTTGGTCGTCGGGGGCAGGGAGGGGAGATAATAAGAGTGTTATTATAAATACATATATTTTTTGGTGCGAGATGAGAACTTCTGTTTTTCAAACAAGTCTGTAGAATAAAAGTTACAACTATTTTAAGACCGAAATAAAATAGAGTGAATTATTTAAAAAAATGTTCCTTGTCGTTATTGGGGTGTGTGGGCGATTATGTGGACAACTCGCCCTGCGGAGTCCCAAGTGTAACTGAGAGGTAAGTACTGTTATAT
The DNA here is from genome assembly GCF_051348905.1 of Ranitomeya variabilis. Taxonomy (NCBI): domain Eukaryota; kingdom Metazoa; phylum Chordata; class Amphibia; order Anura; family Dendrobatidae; genus Ranitomeya; species Ranitomeya variabilis. The sequence goes on along the minus strand of NC_135232.1, from coordinate 52,460,579 downwards.
TGTATCTTGTATCTTTAACATGCAAGTATTATAGTAATATTCTTGTACATAGGAGCAGTATTATAGTAGTTATATTCTCGTACATAGGAGCAGTATTATAGTAGTTATAATCTTGTACATGGGGCAGTATTATAGTAGTTATATTCTTGCACATAGGAGCAGTATTATAGTAGTTATATACTTGTACATGGGGCGGTATTATAGTAGTTATATTCTTGTACATAGAAGCAGTATTATAGTAGTTATATTCTTGTACATAGGAGCAGTATTATAGTAGTTATATTCTTGTACATAGGGGACAGTATTATAGTAGTTATATACTTGTACATAGGGGACAGTATTATAGTAGTTACATTCTTGTATATAGGGGCAGTATTATAGTAGTTATATTCTTGTACATAGGGGCAGTATTATAGTAGTTATATACTTGTACATAGGAGCAGTATTATAGTAGTTATATTCTTGTACATAGGGGCAGTATTATAGTAGTTATATTCTTGTATATAGGAGCAGTATTATAGTAGTTATAGTCTTGTACATAGGAGGAAGTATTATAGTAGTTATATTCTTGTACATAGGAGGCAGTATTATAGTAGTTATATTCTTGTACATAGGAGCAGTATTATAGTAGTTATATTCTTGTACATAGGGGCAGTATTATAGTAGTTACATTCTTGTATATAGGAGCAGTATTATAGTAGTTATAGTCTTGTACATAGGAGGAAGTATTATAGTAGTTATATTCTTGTACATAGGAGGCAGTATTATAGTAGTTATATTCTTGTACATAGGAGCAGTATTATAGTAGTTATATTCTTGTACATAGGGGCAGTATTATAGTAGAAAAGAAAAAGCAACGAAGATCAGCTCACCTCCTCTCAGTCCCAGCGCACGGATCATGCAGTGCTGCAAGTAGTACGAAGGAAAAGCAGAAGTCCAGCGTGGGTGATGTCCATAAAAAATACCTTTTATTCCATTTTTGTTAAAAGCACATAAATCCAAAGTCCATCTTCATATCCATAGACACAAAAACGGGTGATTCCTACCAGTGACAGTCACAGGCTTAAAGTGCATTAAAATCAAACGCGTTTCAACGGTCGTGCCGCCTTACTCATTGTGATAAAAATAAAATGAAAGACGGCTGCCATATAGGACTAGGCCCATTAGGTTACACCCCCTGATCTTGCAGACAACAGAAACAGGGCAACACCTACAGGTAATTAGTGAGTTTAACCTGAAATTTGCATGTACAAATACTATGCTTAAGGCAGGAGAAAGAAAAAAAAAAAAAAAAAACATATGCAAGAATTATAACTTATCATTCATAATAATTCATAAGATCCTGCCGGATATTCATGCCTAGGGGGGCTCTGGACTTAAGTTGATACATCCACCATATCTCTCTGTTGGTTATTTTTCTTTTTATATCTCCCCCTCGAAATGGAGCTTTAACCCTTTCAATCCCGCGGACCTCCAATGAGCTGACGTCCCCATTGTGTTTATGGATGAAGTGTTTGGATGCAGCAGAGCTCTTATGGGTGATTTTATTCACGGCATCAGACAGGTGCCTCCGTATTCTCACCTTCAGGGGACCCCCTGTGCACCCCACATATTGGTGGTCACAAGTGGGGCCATTAATCACATACACCACATTGGAGGTGTTGCAGTTAATGTAGTGGTTAATTTTGTATGTCTTTTTAGTGACAGATGAGTGGAATTCCTTACTGTTCACCATATACAGGTCCTTCTCAAAAAATTAGCATATAGTGTTAAATTTCATTATTTACCATAATGTAATGATTACAATTAAACTTTCATATATTATAGATTCATTATCCACCAACTGAAATTTGTCAGGTCTTTTATTGTTTTAATACTGATGATTTTGGCATACAACTCCTGATAACCCAAAAAACCTGTCTCAATAAATTAGCATATTTCACCCGTCCAATCAAATAAAAGTGTTTTTTAATACCAAACAAAAAAACCATCAAATAATAATGTTCAGTTATGCACTCAATACTTGGTCGGGAATCCTTTGGCAGAAATGACTGCTTCAATGCGGCGTGGCATGGAGGCAATCAGCCTGTGACACTGCTGAGATGTTATGGAGGCCCAGGATGCTTCAATAGCGGCCTTAAGCTCATCCAGAGTGTTGGGTCTTGCGTCTCTCAACTTTCTCTTCACAATATCCCACAGATTCTATATGGGGTTCAGGTCAGGAGAGTTGGCAGGCCAATTGAGCACAGTAATACCATGGTCAGTAAACCATTTACCAGTGATTTTGGCACTGTGAGCAGGTGCCAGGTCGTGCTGAAAAATGAAATCTTCATCTCCATAAAGCATTTCAGCCGATGGAAGCATGAAGTGCTCCAAAATCTCCTGATAGCTAGCTGCATTGACCCTGCCCTTGATGAAACACAGTGGACCAACACCAGCAGCTGACATGGCACCCCACACCATCACTGACTGTGGGTACTTGACACTGGACTTCAGGCATTTTGGCATTTCCTTCTCCCCAGTCTTCCTCCAGACTCTGGCACCTTGATTTCCGAATGACATGCAAAATTTGCTTTCATCAGAAAAAAGTACTTGGGACCACTTAGCAACAGTCCAGTGCTGCTTCTCTGTAGCCCAGGTCAGGCGCTTCTGCCGCTGTTTATGGTTCAAAAGTGGCTTTACCTGGGGAATGCGGCACCTGTAGCCCATTTCCTGCACACGCCTGTGCACGGTGGCTCTGGATGTTTCCACACCAGACTCAGTCCACTGCTTCCTCAGGTTCCCCAAGGTCTGGAATCGGTCCTTCTCCACAATCTTCCTCAGGGTCCGGTCACCTCTTCTCGTTGTACAGCGTTTTCTGCCACATTGTTTCCTTCCAACAGACTTACCATTGAGGTGCCTTGATACAGCACTCTGGGAACAGCCTATTTGTTGAGAAATTTCTTTCTGGGTCTTACCCTCTTGCTTGAGGGTGTCAATGATGGCCTTCTTGACATCTGTCAGGTCGCTAGTCTTACCCATGATGGGGGTTTTGAGTAATGAACCAGGCAGGGAGTTTTTAAAAGCCTCAGGTATCTTTTGCATGTGTTTAGAGTTAATTAGTTGATTCAGAAGATTAGGGTAATAGGTCATTTAGAGAACCTTTTCTTGATATGCTAATTTATTGAGACAGGTTTTTTGGGTTATCAGGAGTTGTAGGCCAAAATCATCAGTATTAAAACAATAAAAGACCTGACAAATTTCAGTTGGTGGATAATGAATCTATAACACTGGTCAACAGCATTTTTGGTGCCAAAGATATTTCATCGAATTTAGGGTATTTTTGGGGTGCTGATTCTGAATATGTCATCAGTTTTGCCAGATTGGCTCAAGTTTTTGAGATTTTTGGTATCTTATTTATAGCACTTGTTGGTAAATGCGACGCATCATCTCATTAATTTCTTTGGATTAGTACTTGAACTGAGCAGTTCTCAATATAGTTTTGTGTTAATTAGTGTTCTAAAAGTTTGTTCATAGCTTGATTTTTGCACTAACTTTATGTTGTTGTCTGTTTTCCAGTGAAAAGCATGAACTCATCAAGAAGAAGTTGTCTTAACGATCCAGACTCATTCTGTTACATTTGTGGTGAATACACACTGCCAAAACATAGAAGAAACATAAGAGACTTCGTAAAAAAAGTGTATTTTGCCTATTTTGGGGTTATGCTTGGGGACCAAGACAAGTTTTGGGCACCACACATAGTGTGCAAAGCATGTATCGAATTATTACGAAAATGGAGCAAAGGACAAAGAAAAAGCTTCAAATTTGGTGTTCCAATGGTGTGGAGAGAGCCAAAAAATCATCATGATGACTGTTATTTATGGTAAACACAGGTACAGGCACATCTTCACAATGAGGGACAGGCCTTCTTGCAGATTCCATGTTACTCCCATTTTCGTTTCTTATGCTTATTGAATCCTTGCACTTGCACTGCACAGAAATAACAGTCATCATGATGATTTTTTGGCTCTCTCCACACCATTGGAACACCAAATTTGAAGCTTTTTCTTTGTCCTTTGCTCCATTTTCATAATAATTCGATACATGGGGGAGAAAATGGTTAGAAGGTTGGAGGAGTGTTTAAACTAGGGATTGGGGGGAGGGTATTCATTTTATAGGAGGGGAAGATAGTGCAGATAGAGACCTGGGCACAAATAAGGAAGTTGGGGGTGGCGGTGGCATGGGGGGTGGGGTTAGAACAGTTAGTAATTTAAGAAAGAATAGAGGTACAGAGAGGAACATCAAGTGCATGTATACTAATGCCAGAAGCCTCGCCAACAAAATGGACGAATTAGAACTAATGTTGTTGGAACATAATTATGACATGGTGGGGATATCTGAGACGTGGCTGGATGAGAGCCATGACTGGGCTGTTAACTTGCAGGGCTATAGCCTGTTCAGAAATGACCGTACAGATAAGCGAGGGGGTGGGGTGTGTCTGTATGTAAAATCGACCTTAAAACCCATCCTGCGTGATAATATAGGTGAATCTAATGAAAATGTAGAGTCACTGTGGGTGGAGATAAGGGGAGGGGGAAAAAATAATAAATTACTGATAGGGGTTTGTTATAAATCTCCAAAACTAATGGAAGCAATGGAGAATATCCTCGTAAAGCAAATAGATGAAGCTGCGACTCAAGGAGAAGTCATTATTATGGGGGACTTCAACTACCCTGAAATAGATTGGGGAACAGAAACCTGCAGTTCCAGCAAAGGTAATCGGTTTTTGACAACTATGAGAGACAATTACCTTTCACAACTGGTTCAGGACCCAACAAGGAGGGGGGCACTGCTAGACCTAATATTAACCAACAGGCCAGACCGCATATCAAATATAAGGGTTGGGGGTCACTTGGGGAATAGTGATCACAAAATAATAAGTTTTCATGTAACCTTTAATAAGATGGGTAGTAGGGGGGTGACAAGGACACTAAACTTCAGGAGGGCAAATTTCCAACGGATGAGAGAGGATCTTGGTGCAATTAACTGGGACGATATCCTGAGACATAAAAATACACAAAGAAAATGGGAGACGTTTATTAGCATCCTGGATAGGACCTGTGCACAGTATATACCGTATGGGAATAAACATACTAGAAATAGGAGGAAACCAATATGGCTAAATAGAGCTGTAAGGGGCGCAATAAGGGACAAAAAGAAAGCATTTAGAGAATTAAAGAAAGTAGGTAGTGAGGAGGCATTAAATAAATACAGAAAATTAAATAAATTCTGTAAAAAGCAAATCAAGGCAGCAAAGATTGAGACAGAGAGACTCATTGCTAGAGAGAGTAAAAATAATCCCAAAATATTCTTTAACTATATAAATAGTAAGAAACTAAAAAATGACAGTGTTGGCCCCCTTAAAAATAGTCTGGGTGAAATGGTGGATGAGGATGAGGAAAAAGCCAATATGCTAAATGACTTTTTTTCATCAGTATTTACAAAAGAAAATCCCATGGCAGCCAATATGACTAGTGATAAAAATTCCCCATTAAATGTTACCTGCTTAACCCAGCAGGAAGTACAGCGGCGTCTAAAAATAACTAAAATTGACAAATCTCCGGGCCCGGATGGGATACACCCCCGAGTACTGCAGGAACTAAGTACAGTCATTGATAGACCATTATTTTTAATCTTTAAAGACTCCATAATAACAGGGTCTGTACCACAGGACTGGCGTATAGCAAATGTGGTGCCAATATTCAAAAAAGGGGCAAAAACTGAACTCGGTAATTATAAGCCAGTAAGTTTAACCTCTACTGTGGGTAAAATCCTGGAGGGCATTCTAAGGGATGCTATACTGGAGTATCTGAAGAGGAATAACCTCATGACCCAGTATCAGCACGGGTTTACTAGGGACCGCTCATGTCAGACTAATTTGATCAGCTTCTATGAAGAGGTAAGTTCCGGACTGGACCAAGGGAACCCAGTGGACGTAGTATATATGGACTTTTCCAAAGCTTTTGATACGGTGCCACACAAAAGGTTGTTACATAAAATGAGAGTAATGGGGATAGGGGAAAATATGTGTAAGTGGGTTGAGAGCTGGCTCAGGGATAGGAAACAAAGGGTGGTTATTAATGGAGCACACTCAGACTGGGTCACGGTTAGCAGTGGGGTACCACAGGGGTCAGTATTGGGCCCTCTTCTTTTTAACATTTATTAATGACCTTGTAGGGGGCATTCAGAGTAGAATTTCAATATTTGCAGATGACACTAAACTCTGCAGGGTAATCAATACAGGGGAGGACAATTTTATATTACAGGATGATTTATGTAAACTAGAAGCTTGGGCTGATAAATGGCAAATGAGCTTTAATGGGGATAAAAGTAAGGTCATGCACTTGGGTAGAAGTAATAAGATGTATAACTATGTGCTTAATTCTAAAACTCTGGGCAAAACCGTCAATGAAAAAGACCTGGGTGTATGGGTGGATGACAAACTCATATTCAGTGGCCAGTGTCAGGCAGCTGCTACAAAGGCAAATAAAATAATGGGATGCATTAAAAGAGGCATAGATGCTCATGAGGAGAACATAACTTTACCTCTATACAAGTCACTAGTTCGACCACACTTAGAATACTGTGCACAGTTCTGGTCTCCGGTGTATAAGAAAGACATAGCTGAACTGGAGCGGGTGCAGAGAAGAGCGACCAAGGTTATTAGAGGACTGGGGGGTCTGCCATACCAAGATAGGTTATTACACTTGGGGCTATTTAGTTTGGAAAAACGAAGACTAAGGGGTGATCTTATGTTAATGTATAAATATATGAGGGGACAGTACAAAGACCTTTCTGATGATCTTTTTAATCATAGACCTGAGACAGGGACAAGGGGGCATCCTCTACGTCTGGAGGAAAGAAGGTTTAAGCATAATAACAGACGCGGATTCTTTACTGTAAGAGCAGTGAGACTATGGAACTCTCTGCCGTATGATGTTGTAATGAGTGATTCATTAATTAAATTTAAGAGGGGACTGGATGCCTTTCTGGAAAAGTATAATGTTACAGGGTATATACACTAGATTCCTTGATAAGGCGTTGATCCAGGGAACTAGTCTGATTGCCGTATGTGGAGTCGGGAAGGAATTTTTTTCCCCATGGTGGAGTTACTCTTTGCCACATGGGGTTTTTTTTGCCTTCCCCTGGATCAACATGTTAGGGCATGTTAGGTTAGGCTATGGGTTGAACTAGATGGACTTAAAGTCTTCCTTCAACCTTAATAAGTATGTAACATGCTTTGCACACTATGTGTGGTGCCCAAAACTTGTCTTGGTCCCCAAGCATAACCCCAAAATAGGCAAAATACACTTTTTTTACGAAGTCTGTTATGTTTCTTCTATGTTTTGGCAGTGTGTATTCACCACAAATGTAACAGAATGAGTCTGGATCGTTAAGACAACTTCTTCTTGATGAGTTCATGCTTTTCACTGGAAAACAGACAACAACATAAAGTTAGTGCAAAAATCAAGCTATGAACAAACTTTTAGAACACTAACACAAAACTATATTGAGAACTGCTCAGTTCAAGTACTAATCCAAAGAAATTAATGAGATGATGCGTCGCATTTACCAACAAGTGCTATAAATAAGATACCAAAAATGTCAAAAACTTGAGCCAATCTGGCAAAACTGATAGCATATTCAGAATCAGCACCCCAAAAATACCCTAAATTCATTAAAATATTTTGGACACCAGAAAAAAAAATTTTTTTTGTTGACCTGTGTAATATATGAAAGTTTAATTGTAATCATTACATTATGGTAAATAATGAAATTTAACACTATATGCTAATTTTTTGAGAAGGACCTGTATTTACAGCAGGTGCAGATATTGTGCCCGCACTTGTATGTGCCTTTAGTACTGAGCCAGTTTTCTTTCTCTTTTAACCTTTTGTCCTCACTAACAAAGAGGCTGGGGGATAAGATGTCGTTCAGACTGGGGGCTTTTTTAGCGATATAACGCACTGGTTTGGCCAGGATTTGGTTCAGCTTTTTATCCTGGCTCAGCATAGGGATTCTTTTTCTAATGATGTCAGTAATCTCTTTGAACTGAGGGCTGTATGTAGTGGTGAAGGTGATGTGCTCCTCACTGGACACACGGGTATATAGTATCCCGATCTATATCCTCCACAATAGTCTCCAGCTGGGGTAACCCCTGTGAGCCAGCCTGGCCTTCACCTCCCTCTTACTCCCCTCATAGACTTCCTTGGTGGTACTGTTCCTCTTAAACCTGTAGAGTTCCCCCACAGGAATGTTTTTTATTACATGTCTCGGATGACATGATTTGGCATGTAATATGGAATTAGTCGCGGTACGTTTCCTGAAAGGGGAGACTGTGATGATTGAATCTGAATTTAGATCTAAAGTGACATCTAAAAAATTAATGTTTCTACCACCAATTGTGTAGGTGAATTTCAAATTCATTTCATTATCATTCATATATTTGATAAGTTCAGGTATCAAGTCCGCAGGTCCCTCCCATATGAGGAGCAGGTCGTCCAGATAGCGCCCCAGCCACCTAATATAGGGGGAGAAGGGGTTAACATGTGAAAACATGAACAAGCTCTCCCAGGCTGCCATATACAGGTTAGCGATAGATGGCGAGAACCCTGCGCCCATCGGGGCTCCGCTTTGAGAAATCGTGGTATGAGGTCCTGGATAATTGCTCCATTCAGCTTATGAAACTTATTGTTCAAGAGGAAGAGAAAGTTTTAGCTTCAGTTCATGAACAAATTGATGAGACTAAAAACTCTTTAAGGGCTGTCCCACACGTCCAGATAATTCCGGTACCGGAATAAATCGGTACCGGAGTTATCCGTGTCCGTGTGCCTGGGAACTCACGGAGGCCATACGAGCGGCACACGTGTGCCGCCCGTATGGCGAGTGGGTACCACACGGAGCGTGTGGTACCCACTCTGCATGGTGCTGAAGCTGCGATTCATATCTTCCCTGTAGCAGCGTTTGCTGTAGAGAAAATATGAAGAATAGTGTTTAAAATAAAGATCTATGTGTCCGCCGCCCCCCCACCCCCTGTGCGCCCCCCCGCTGGTCAGAAAATACTTATCCGGGTCCCCCGTCGGCTGTCGCTCCTTCTTGGTCTTGCCGCGGCTTCTCCTGCATGCGGTCACGTGGGCCCGATCATTTACAGTCATGAATATGTGGCTCCACCTCCCATAGGGGCGGAGCCGACTATTCATGATTGTAAATGATCGGCCCCACGTGACCGCATACAGTAGGAGGCGCGGCCAGACCAGGAAGGAGCGAGGGAGCGGGTGAGTATTTTCTGACCAGCGGGGGGGCGCACAGGGGGTGGGGGGGCGGCGGACACATGGATCTTTATTTTTAACACTATTCTTCATATTTTCTCTATAGCAAACGCTGCTACAGGGAAGATATGAATACCGGCTTCAGCACCATGTGGGGGGGACAGCGCTTACTGTAGCGCTGTCTCCTGCACGCACACGGACCCCAGACGGAGAATGTCCGTGTGAGGTCCGTGTTTTACGCGGACCCATTGACTCTATTGGGTCTGTGTAATACGTGCGCTCCCACGAACACTGACATGTCTCCGTGTTTGGCACACGGAGACACGGTCCGCAAAAAATCAATGACATCTGCACAGATGCATTGATTTTTATGGGTCTACGTGTGTCAGTGTCTCCGGTACGTGAGGAAACTGTCACCTCACGTACCGGAGCCACTGACGTGTGAAACCGGCCTAAAAGTATACTCATCTCTGAAACAATATGATGAATGGATGAAATCTATTAAATTAAATCTCAGCAAACTGGAGGAATATATTACCCAAACTAAAAAAAGCAAATTTGAACGGGACCATCAGGACTATATTCGTAATGAGGTATATGACTGGCATGAAAAAAGACGTGCACCATATAAATCACCTAGTTCAATCCTGAAATGGAGTAATAGAAATGGACAGATGAATTACCAACAAAGAAGGGTTAACTTCTCTGATACGGACGTCTCTCATGAACATTCAGACGAGTACACCTCAGGAAATACGTCTGATTCCTCCTATGAAAGACAACGATTTACCCCTTATCATGACCAAAGATTTGGGAAAGACGCCCCAACTCAAGCGCCTCCAAAAAACGGACGAGACGCAGGAGAAGGGGTGGCAGGAAGCATAACAACAAGAAGATATCCACAGAGGCGAAAGAAGGCGAGAAAAATGTGGTAATTAACTTGTCCAGCTATCTAATTAGTGAGACCCAAATGGACATTCTATCTAAAGGTCTCACCTTCTCCCCTACAAATGAATTTGATATGTAGAGAACATTACTAGATGTGAATAAATTTGTTCGAAATTTGACTTTAAAATGCCACTTTTTCAAGGAAGAATCTGATCAGGGTACTATACAGAACCTGACCACACAGAGTGACCAGACCACACTGGGTGAAATAGGGACTTTCCAGGAACTTTGCTCCATTAGTGACCTGAGGACCCTTGAGAGTGAATCTATAGAATCCATCAAAAATCTAAACTCTGGTTATAAATCAAAAAAACCCTATTTTTACCCTGTCAATTCAAGACCTAACATCTTGGATTCATTCCAGGAATGCATAGAGGAGGACCTGATAGAACTAAAGAAAAAATCCTCATGTAACCATAACAGACCCAATCTGAGTAAAACAGAAAGGAAAGCTCTGGAGGAGATCAGAGGCAACCAGGATCTCATGGTCAGAAGAGCGGACAAGGGAGGAGCTGTGGTCCTACTGAATGCAGGTCTATATGTCCAGCAGAACATGGTGAAAAATGTTTTTTTTGCAGGTTTGCGGAGCCCCGATGGGCGCAGGGTTCTCGCCATCTATCGCTAACCTGTATATGGCAGCCTGGGAGAGCTTGTTCATGTTTTCACATGTTAACCCCTTCTCCCCCTATATTAGGTGGCTGGGGCGCTATCTGGACGACCTGCTCCTCATATGGGAGGGACCTGCGGACTTGATACCTGAACTTATCAAATATATGAATGATAATGAAATGAATTTGAAATTCACCTATACAATTGGTGGTAGAAACATTAATTTTTTAGATGTCACTTTAGATCTAAATTCAGATTCAATCATCACAGTCTCCCCTTTCAGGAAACGTACCGCGACTAATTCCATATTACACGCCAAATCATGTCATCCGAGACATGTAATAAAAAACATTCCTGTGGGGGAACTCTACAGGTTTAAGAGGAACAGTACCACCAAGGAAGTCTATGAGGGGAGTAAGAGGGAGGTGAAGGCCGGGCTGGTTCCTAGGGGTTACCCCAGCTGGAGACTATTGTGGAGGATATAGATCGGGATACTATATACCCGTGTGTCCAGTGAGGAGCACATTACCTTCACCACTACATACAGCCCTCAGTTCAAAGAGATTACTGACATCATCAGAAAAAGAATCCCTATGCTGAGCCAGGATAAAAAGCTGAACCAAATCCTGGCCAAACCAGTGCGCTATATCGCTAAAAAAGCCCCTAGTCTGAACGACATCTTATCCCCCAGCCTCTTTGTTAGTGAGGACAAAAGGTTAAAAGAGAAAGAAAACTGGCTCAGTACTAAATGCACATACAAGTGCGGGCACAATATCTGCACCTGCTGTAAATATATGGTGAACAGTAAGGAATTCCACTCATCTGTCACTAAAAAGACGTACAAAATTCACCACTACATTAACTGCAACACCTCCAATGTGGTGTATCTGATTAATGGCCCCACCTGTGACCAGCAATATGTGGGGTGCACAGGGGGTCCCCTGAAGGTGAGAATACGGAGGCACCTGTCTGATGCCGTGAATAAAATTACCCATAAGACACTTCATCCATAAACACAATGGGGACGTCAGCTCATTGGAGGTCCGCGGGATTGAAAGGGTTAAAGCTCCATTTCGAGGGGGAGATATAAAAAGAAAAATAACCAACAGAGAGATATGGTGGATGTATCAACTTAAGCCCAGAGCCCCCCTAGGCATAAATATCCGGCAGGATCTTATGAATTATTATGAATGATAAGTTATAATTCTTGCATATGTTTTTTTTTTGTTTTTTTCTTTCTCCTGCCTTAAGCATAGTATTTGTACATGCAAATTTCAGGTTAAACTCACTAATTACCTGTAGGTGTTGCCCTGTTTCTGTTGTCTGCAAGATCAGGGTGTGTAACCTAATGGGCCTAGTCCTATATGGCAGCCGTCTTTCATTTTATTTTTATCACAATGAGTAAGGCGGCAAGACCGTTGAAACGCGTTTGATTTTAATGCACTTTAAGCCTGTGACTGTCACTGGTAGGAATCACCCGTTTTTGTGTCTATGGATATGAAGATGGACTTTGGATTTATGTGCTTTTAACAAAAATGGAATAAAAGGTATTTTTTATGGACATCACCCACGCTGGACTTCTGCTTTTCCTCAGTATTATAGTAGTTATATTCTTGTACATAGGAGCAGTATTATAGTAGTTATATTCTTGTACATAGGAGCAGTATTATAGTAGTTATATTCTTGTACATAGGAGCAGTATTATAGTAGTTATATTCTTGTACATAGGAGCAGTATTATAGTAGTTATATTCTTGTACATAGGGGGCAGTATTGTAGTAGGTAGATTCTTGCACATAGGAGCAGTATTATAGTAGTTATATTCTTGTACATAGGAGCAGTATTATAGTGGTTATATTCTTGCACATAGGAGCAGTATTATAGTAGTTATATTCTTGTACATAGGGGCAGTATTATAGTAGGTATATTCTTGTACATAGGAGCAGTATTATAGTATTTATATTCTTATACATAGGAGCAGTATTATAGTAGTTATATTCTTGTACATAGGGGCAGTATTGTAGTAGGTAGATTCTTGCACATAGGAGCAGTATTATAGTAGTTATATTCTTGTACATAGGAGCAGTATTATAGTAGTTATATTCTTGTACATAGGGGCAGTATTATAGTAGTTATATTCTTGTACATAGGAGCAGTATTATAGTAGTTATATTCTTGTACATAGGAGCAGTATTATAGTGGTTATATTCTTGCACATAGGAGCAGTATTATAGTAGTTATATTCTTGTACATAGGGGCAGTATTATAGTAGGTATATTCTTGTACATAGGGGGCAGTATTATAGTAGTTCTTCACAATCAATCACAGCATTGCAAAATACCAAAAATTACTATATCAAATTCCCAATGAAACAAATCTCTCATCAGATTTTTTTCCCCAGTGGATTTAACACTTAGAGCAGATTTAAAGATTAAAATAAAATTATTAATTATTCACATCAAGTTTCTCTGCCAAATTGCACTCATCACACTGATCTGAAAATATCCTCCTTCAGAACAGATTCAGTGCTTGTTTTCATGCTGTGAGTCACCAAGGAGACTGAGAGGCTATCAAAAAAGAAAATGTGTATCCCACCCTTTGATATCTAAGCGTCGGCCCAGATAAAGTTTGGTAAGTCATAGATCCTTTGGGGACACCGGAGTAAACGCGATACAAACGTAGATCTGCAGCAGAAGAAAATATTAGGTTGTGTGCACACGTTGCAGATTTGGGTGCAGAATTTTCTGCACAAAATCTGCATCTCCTGGCAGATGTGTGGTTTTTATGCGTTTTTTTGCGCAGATTTTATGCAGTTTTTACCACTGCGGATTTCTATTAATGGAGGGGTGCAGAAACGCTGCAGAAACGCACAAAAGAAGTGACATGTACTTCTTTGAAATCTGCAGCGTTTCTGCGCGGATTTTTCTGCACCATGTGCACAGCTTTTTTTTTTTCACATTGATTTACATTGTACTGTACATCACAGTGCAGATCTGCAGCGTTTCTGCAGCAGAAAAAACGCAGATCTGCACTAAATCTGCATCGTGTGCACATAGCCTTACTGCAGTTTTTTTTATCGGCAACGATGTCAACCTGGGAGAAGTGACTACGGAGAGATTATTCCATCATGGGCCGATTGGCAAAGTGTGGCCTAATATAACAGGAAGGGACTTGTGGAATCATTAAAAATTCATACTGGCCCTTAACCCCTTCCCGACCTGTGACACAGCGTATGCGTCATGAAAGTCGGTGCCAATCCGACCTGTGACGCATATGCTGTGTCACAGAATGATCACGCTCCTGCAGATCGGGTGAAAGGGTTAACTCCCATTTCACCCGACATGCAGGGACAGGGGGAGTGGTACTTCAGCCCAGGGGGGGTGGCTTCATTCACCCCCCCGTGGCTACGATCGCTCTGATTGGCTGTTGAAAGTGAAACTGCCAATCAGAGCGATTTGTAATATTTCACCTAAAAAACTGGTGAAATATTACAATCCAGCCATGGCCGATGCTGCAATATCATCGGCCATGGCTGGAAACACTGATGTACCCCCACCGCCACTGATCTCCTCCCCGGTCCTCCGTCCGGTGCCCGCTCCCCTCCGTCGTCCTGTCTGCTCCCCCGTCCTCCTGCCCGGTCCCCCCGTGCTCCGATGCCACCCCCCCGTCCTCCAATCCACCCCCCATGCTCAGATCTCCCCCCCTCATACTTACCGGGCCTCCCGGTGTCCGTCCTTCTTCTCCATGGGCGCCGCCATCTTCCAAAATGGCGGGCGCATGCGCAGTGCGCCCGCCGAATCTGCCGGTCGGCAGATTCGTTCCAGGTATAGTTTGATCACTGTGATAGGTTATATCACAGTGATCAAAATAAAAAAAATAGTAAATGACCCCCCCCCCTTTATCACCCCCATAGGTAGGGACAATAATAAAAAAAATAAAATATATATTTTTTTCTTTTTCCACTAGAGTTAGGGTTAGAACTAGGGTTAGAACTGGGGGGAGGGTTAGGGTTAGGGCATGTGCACACAGTGCGGATTTGGCTGCGGATCCGCAGCGGATTGGCCGCGGATCCACAGCGAATTGGCCGCGGATCCGCAGCGGATTGGCCGCTGCGAATTCGTAGCAGTTTTCCATCAGGTTTACAGTACCATGTACACCTATGGAAAACCAAATCCGCTGTGCCCATGGTGCGGAAAATTCTGTGCGGAAACGCTGCATTGTATTTTCCGCAGCATGTCAATTCTTTGTGCGGATTCCGCAGCGTTTTACACCTTTTCCTCAATAGGAATCTGCAGGTGAAATCCACACAAAAAAACACTGGAAATCCGCTGTAAATCCACAGGTAAAACGCAGTGCCTTTTACCTGCAGATTTTTCAAAAATCGTGCGGAAAAATCTCACACGAATCCGCAACGTGGGCACATAGCCTTAGGGTTAGGGTTGGAATTAGAGTTAGGGTTGGAATTAGGGCTAGGGTTGGAAATAGGGTTAAGATTAGGCTTGTGGTTAGGGTTACGGATAGGGTTAGGGGTGTGTTGGGGTTACAGTTGTGGTTAGGGTTGGGATTAGGGTTAGGGTTGGGATTAGGGTTAGGGTTAGGGTTGGGATTAGGGTTACGGGTGTGTTGGGGTTAGGCTTGTGGTTAGGGGTGTGTTGGGGTTAGGGTTGTGATTAGGGTTATGGCTACAGTTGGGATTAGGGTTAGGGGTGTGTTGGGGTTAGTGTTGAAGTTAGAATTGAGGGGTTTCCACTGTTTAGGCCCATCAGGGGTCTCCAAACGCAACATGGCGCCACCATTGATTCCAGCCAATCTTGCGTTCAAAAAGTCAAATGGTGCTCCCTCCCTTCCAAGCCCCGACGTGTGCCCAAACAGTGGTTTACCCCCATATATGGGGTACCAGCATACTCAGGACAAACTGGGCAACAACTCTTGTGGTCCAATTTCTCCTGTTACCCTTGCAAAAATAAAAAATTACTTGCTAAAACATAATTTTTGAGGAAAGAACAATTATTTTTTATTTTCACGGCTCTGCGTTATAAACTTCTCTGAAGCACTTGGGCGTTCAAAGTGCTCACCACACATCTAGATAAGTTCCCTTGGGGGTCTAGTTTCCAAAAAGGGGTCACTTGTGGGGAGTTCCTACTGTTTAGGCACATCAGCGGCTCTGCAAACGCAACCTGACGCCC
The DNA here is from genome assembly GCF_051348905.1 of Ranitomeya variabilis. Taxonomy (NCBI): domain Eukaryota; kingdom Metazoa; phylum Chordata; class Amphibia; order Anura; family Dendrobatidae; genus Ranitomeya; species Ranitomeya variabilis. Next base: position 52,444,529 of record NC_135232.1, on the reverse strand, counting down.
GCAGAGCATTCCATCAAAGTCTGCATTTCAAATGTCACTACTTCCCTTCCGAGCCCCGACGTGTGCCAAAACAGTGGTTTACCCCCACATATGGGGTATCAGCGTACTCAGGAGAAACTGGACAACAACTTTTGGGGTCCAATTTCTCCTGTTACCCTTGGGAAAATAAAAAATTGTGGGCTAAAAAATCATTTTTGAGAAAAGAAAAATTATTTTTTATTTTCATGGCTCTGCGTTCTAAACTTCTGTGAAGCACTTGGGGGTTCAAAGTGCTCACCACACATCTAGATTAGTTCCTTGGGAGGTCTAGTTTCCAAAATGGGGTCACTTGTGGGGGAGCTCCAATGTTTAGGCACACAGGGGCTCTCCAAATGTGACATGGTGACCGCTAATGATTGGAGCTAATTTTCCATTCAAAAAGTCAAATGGCGCGCTTCCCCTTCCGAGCCTTGCCGTGCACCCAAACAGTGGTTTACCCTCACATATGAGGTATCGCCGTACTCAGGAGAAATTGCCCAACAAATTTTAGGATCCATTTTATCCTGTTGCCCATGTGAAAATGAAAAAATTGAGGCTAAAAGAAATTTTGTGTGAAAAAAAAAGTACTTTTTCATTTTTACGGATCAATTTGTGAAGCACCTGAGGGTTTAAAGTGCTCACTATGCTTCTAGATAAGTTCCTTGGGGGGTCTAGTTTCCAAAATGGGGTCACTTGTGGGGGAGCTCCAATGTTTAGGCACACAGGGGCTCTCCAAACGTGACATGGTGTCCGCTAGCGATGGAGATAATTTTTCATTCAAAAAGTCAAATGGCGCTCCTTCCCTTCCGAGCCTTACCATGTGCCCAAACAGTGGTTTACCCCCACATGTGAGGTATCGGTATACTCAGGAGAAATTGCCCAACAAATTTTATGATCCATTTTATCCTGTTGCCCATGTGAAAATGAAAAAATTGATGCTAAAATAATTTTTTTGTGAAAAAAAAGTACTTTTTCATTTTTACGGATCAATTTGTGAAGCACCTGGGGGTTTAAAGTGCTCACTATGCTTCTAGATAAGTTCCTTGGGGGGGTCTAGTTTCCAAAATGCGGTCACTTGTGGGGGAGCTCCAATGTTTAGGCACACGGGGGCTCTCCAAACGCGACATGGTGTCCGCTAAAGAGTGGAGACAATTTTTCATTCAAAAAGTCAAATGGCGCTCCTTCCCTTCCGAGCCCTGCCGTGCGCCAAAACAGTGGTTTACCCCCACATATGAGATATCATCGTACTCAGGACAAATTGTACAACAACGTTCGTGGTCCAGTTTCTCCTTTTACCCTTGGGAAAATAAAAAAATTGTTGCTAAAAGATCATTTTTGTGACTAAAAAGTTAAATGTTCATTTTTTCCTTCCATGTTGCTTCTGCTGCTGTGAAACACCTGAAGGGTTAATAAACTTCTTGAATGTGGTTTTAAGCACCTTGAGGGGTGCAGTTTTTAGAATGGTGTCACTTTTGGGTATTTTCAGCCATATAGAACCCTCAAAATGACTTCAAATGTGAGGTGGTCCCTAAAAAAAATGGTTTTGTAAATTTTGTTGTAAAAATGAGAAATCACTGGTCAAATTTTAACCCTTATAACTTGCTAGCAAAAAAAAAATTTGTTTCCAAAATTGTGCTGATGTAAAGTAGACATGTGGGAAATGTTATTTATTAACTATTTTGTGTCACATAACTCTCTAGTTTAACAGAATAAAAATTCAAAATGTGAAAATTGCGAAATTTCCTAAATTTTCGCCAAATTTCCGTTTTTTTCACAAATAAACTCAGAAATTATTGACCTAAATTTACCACTAACATGAAGCCCAATACGTCACGAAAAAACAATCTCAGAATCGCTAGGATCCGTTGAAGCGTTCCTGAGTTATTACCTCATAAAGGGACACTGGTCAGAATTGCAAAAAATGGCCAGGTCATTAAGGTCAAAATAGGCTGGGTCATGAAGGGGTTAAAGGGGTATTCCCTTCTCCAACATCATATCCCAATACGTAGTAGGTGTAATAATAATAATAATATTAACAAAAAGTAGTATAGTTCTTCTGATTCGCTATGTTTCTTTCCTCATGTGCAGGAACTTAGATATCCACTATCAACTAGCTATTTAACAATCAATATGTCAGTGGTTGTAACCATGGATACATAAGGTCCTGCAATGCCTGCACATGAGGAAAGAGACATAGCGAATCAGAAAAACTACACTACATTTCTAATTGAAGGTATTTTCTAATATTATTACACCTACTACTTATTGGGATTGGATCTTGGAGATGGGAATACCCCTTTAAGAGCCAAGTAGCGGACATAAGTGACCCTGTTTCACTGTTTACCGTGCCCCCTTCTCCAACTATTGCAATCACTCAGGAAAGCTAGGAGGGTGCTCCCCGGAAACCAAAGATATGGAGGACCCTGATCCAGCACACATTGGCCCTGCAATCCACCTCCTACCTGCCACCATCATAAATCAGAAGGGTCGCCGAGGATTCCAGGAGATCTGCAAGGATTACCCACGTGACCGCTGGATCATAGCCCTGCAAATCTTTCTGATCATCTCTACCACTTACCCAACTCTTTTGGGAGGGGATGGGAGAGAACATACAAGCTCCATGGTGATGGTTTCCCTTGGTTAGGTTTGAACCCTGGTGGTACATAAGGCAGCGCTAACTACACCCAGTGATGACCGTCTGTGGAGAAAGACGGAGTATCGATCCCTGGCAGTGTCAGCCATTCCCCTTCTTCCGGGAGGTTACATTGATTATTTCAGTTAAGTGTTGGGATGAGATTCATCCTTCAGTCTCCGCAATGCAGATCTGCAGCCAGATGGATTCCCGTTATGTCACTGACACCAGAGCTTCTTACAAGCAGAAGCCGCCCTGGCACAACCTGACTGCAAAGCTGGAGAGCCTGCCATCTACGCAGCGTCTGAGAATACAGCCATCCAGTGTATTCAGACCGGCAGCTTGGACAGGAAAAATCCCAAGTGTATAATTTTTCTTTTTTTTTTTAGTCTATGGAAGTCATAAAAATTGACAGCAAGCTGAGATCTTGAAAATAGTGAAAAATTGTGGAGCGATTTACAATTACATGGTGCAGTCTAATGCAAGTGCATGAGCGAGTGTAATGCATTTTTTATGCGAGTACAATCCAATTTTTCACATCTAGCATCCGATTTACATCCGAATGCAGTGCGATTTTAACATGAGCTTTTACTTACAGCAATTCTGTCATTTACACATCGTTTTCAAAGGAAATATTCATCACCACACACATATATATATATACATATATATATATATATATACAGGTCCTTCTCAAAAAATTAGCATATAGTGTTCAATTTCATTATTTACCATAATGTAATGATTACAATTAAACTTTCATATATTATAGATTCATTATCCACCAACTGAAATTTGTCAGGTCTTTTATTGTTTTAATACTGATGATTTTGGCCTACAACTCCTGATAACCCAAAAAACCTGTCTCAATAAATTAGCATATTTCACCCGTCCAATCAAATAAAAGTTTTTTTTAATAACAAACAAAAAAACCATCAAATAGTAATGTTCAGTTATGCACTCAATACTTGGTCGGGAATCCTTTGGCAGAAATGACTGCTTCAATGCGGCGTGGCATGGAGGCAATCAGCCTGTGACACTGCTGAGATGTTATGGAGGCCCAGGATGCTTCAATAGCGGCCTTAAGCTCATCCAGAGTGTTGGGTCTTGCGTCTCTCAACTTTCTCTTCACAATATCCCACAGATTCTCTATGGGGTTCAGGTCAGGAGAGTTGGCAGGCCAATTGAGCACAGTAATACCATGGTCAGTAAACCATTTACCAGTGGTTTTGGCACTGTGAGCAGGTGCCAGGTCGTGCTGAAAAATGAAATCTTCATCTCCATAAAGCATTTCAGCTGATGGAAGCATGAAGTGCTCCAAAATCTCCTGATAGCTAGCTGCATTGACCCTGCCCTTGATGAAACACAGTGGACCAACACCAGCAGCTGACATGGCACCCCACACCATCACTGACTGTGGGTACTTGACACTGGACTTCAGGCATTTTGGCATTTCCTTCTCCCCAGTCTTCCTCCAGACTCTGGCACCTTGATTTCCGAATGACATGCAAAATTTGCTTTCATCAGAAAAAAGTACTTGGGACCACTTAGCAACAGTCCAGTGCTGCTTCTCTGTAGCCCAGGTCAGGCGCTTCTGCCGCTGTTTACCTGGGGAATGCGGCACCTGTAGCCCATTTCCTGCACACGCCTGTGCACGGTGGCTCTGGATGTTTCCACACCAGACTCAGTCCACTGCTTCCTCAGGTTCCCCAAGGTCTGGAATCGGTCCTTCTCCACAATCTTCCTCAGGGTCCGGTCACCTCTTCTCGTTGTACAGCGTTTTCTGCCACATTGTTTCCTTCCAACAGACTTACCATTGAGGTGCCTTGATACAGCACTCTGGGAACAGCCTATTTGTTGAGAAATTTCTTTCTGGGTCTTACCCTCTTGCTTGAGGGTGTCAATGATGGCCTTCTTGACATCTGTCAGGTCGCTAGTCTTACCCATGATGGGGGTTTTGAGTAATGAACCAGGCAGGGAGTTTTTAAAAGCCTCAGGTATCTTTTGCATGTGTTTAGAGTTAATTAGTTGATTCAGAAGATTAGGGTAATAGGTCATTTAGAGAACCTTTTCTTGATATGCTAATTTATTGAGACAGGTTTTTTGGGTTATCAGGAGTTGTATGCCAAAATCATCAGTATTAAAACAATAAAAGACCTGACAAATTTCAGTTGGTGGATAATGAATCTATAGTATATGAAAGTTTAATTGTAATCATTACATTATGGTAAATAATGACATTTAACACTATATGCTAATTTTTTGAGAAGGACCTGTATATGTCCAGCAGAACATGGTGATGCTGAATAACAGCAGCACGTATAGGAGACTACAGCATGATCCCACTGAACTGTTCCAGAAAAAACTAAAACACCTGCTTTCTGAGGGTTTTGCTATAGGGGCACTGGATAAAAAACTGTCTGAGGATTTATTTGTGGAACACCCTATAATCCCCATCTTCCACTCCCTGCCTAAGATCCACAAGGAGGTCTTCCCTCCTACATTCAGACCCATAGTAGCAGGGATTGGAAGCATGGGTGAGAACCTCAGTGCCTGGGTGGATATGTATCTGCAACCACTGATTTCTAGACTACCAGGCTACATAAAAGATACCGAGCATCTGATTTCCTCCCTGGATAAGACTGCATGGTCTGGAGACTGTATCTCCATCTCCTGTGACGTGGAGGCCTTGTATCCCTCCCTGATGCATGACCTGACTATCTCCATCCTGAGGAGACATCTCCAGGACTACAGCGACTACACTCCGGCTATACAGGAATTTTTGATTTCCTCTGTGGACTTTCTCCTCAAACATAACTTTTTTTCCTTTAACAAAGAGTTTTTTTTGCAGGTTTGCGGAGCCCCGATGGGCGCAGGGTTCTCGCCATCTATCGCTAACCTGTATATGGCAGCCTGGGAGAGCTTGTTCATGTTTTCACGTGTTAACCCCTTCTCCCCCTATATTAGGTGGCTGGGGCGCTATCTGGACGACCTGCTCCTCATATGGGAGGGACCTGCGGACTTGATACCTGAACTTATCAAATATATGAATGATAATGAAATGAATTTGAAATTCACCTACACAATTGGTGGTAGAAACATTAATTTTTTAGATGTCACTTTAGATCTAAATTCAGATTCAATCATCACAGTCTCCCCTTTCAGGAAACGTACCGCGACTAATTCCATATTACATGCCAAATCATGTCATCCGAGACATGTAATAAAAAACATTCCTGTGGGGGAACTCTACAGGTTTAAGAGGAATAGTACCACCAAGGAAGTCTATGAGGGGAGTAAGAGGGAGGTGAAGGCCGGGCTGGTTCCTAGGGGTTACCCCAGCTGGAGACTATTGTGGAGGATATAGATCGGGATACTATATACCCGTGTGTCCAGTGAGGAGCACATCACCTTCACCACTACATACAGCGGAGTAAGAGGGAGGTGAAGGCCGGGCTGGCTCACAGGGGTTACCCCAGCTGGAGACTATTGTGGAGGATATAGATCGGGATACTATATACCCGTGTGTCCAGTGAGGAGCACATCACCTTCACCACTACATACAGCCCTCAGTTCAAAGAGATTACTGACATCGTTAGAAAAAGAATCCCTATGCTGAGCCAGGATAAAAAGCTGAACCAAATCCTGGCCAAACCAGTGCGTTATATCGCTAAAAAAGCCCCTAGTCTGAACGACATCTTATCCCCCAGCCTCTTTGTTAGTGAGGACAAAAGGTTAAAAGAGAAAGAAAACTGGCTCAGTACTAAATGCACATACAAGTGCGGGCACAATATCTGCACCTGCTGTAAATATATGGTGACCAGTAAGGAATTCCACTCATCTGTCACTAAAAAGACGTACAAAATTCACCACTACATTAACTGCAACACCTCCAATGTGGTGTATGTGATTAATGGCCCCACTTGTGACCAGCAATATGTGGGGTGCACAGGGGGTCCCCTGAAGGTGAGAATACGGAGGCACCTGTCTGATGCCGTGAATAAAATCACCCATAAGACACTTCATCCATAAACACAATGGGGACGTCAGCTCATTGGAGGTCCGCGGGATTGAAAGGGTTAAAGCTCCATTTCGAGGGGGAGATATAAAAAGAAAAATAACCAACAGAGAGATATGGTGGATGTATCAACTTAAGTCCAGAGCCCCCCTAGGCATGAATATCCGGCAGGATCTTATGAATTATTATGAATGATAAGTTATAATTCTTGCATATGTTTTTTTTTTGTTTTTTTCTTTCTCCTGCCTTAAGCATAGTATTTGTACATGCAAATTTCAGGCTAAACTCACTAATTACCTGTAGGTGTGGCCCTGTTTCTGTTGTCTGCAAGATCAGGGTGTGTAACCTAATGGGCCTAGTCCTATATGGCAGCCGTCTTTCATTTTATTTTTATCACAATGAGTAAGGCGGCACGACCGTTGAAACGCGTTTGATTTTAATGCACTTTAAGCCTGTGACTGTCACTGGTAGGAATCACCCGTTTTTGTGTCTATGGATATGAAGATGGACTTTGGATTTATGTGCTTTTAACAAAAATGGAATAAAAGGTATTTTTTATGGACATCACCCACGCTGGACTTCTGCTTTTCCTCAGTATTATAGTAGTTATATTCTTGTACATAGGGGCAGTATTATAGTAGTTATATTCTTGTACATAGGAGCAGTATTATAGTAGTTATATTCTTGTACATAGGAGCAGTATTATAGTAGTTATATTCTTGTACATAGGAGCAGTATTATAGTAGTTATATTCTTGTACATAGGAGCAGTATTATAGTAGGTATATTCTTGTACATAGGGGGCAGTATTATAGTAGGTATATTCTTGTACATAGGGGGCAGTATTATAGTAGGTATATTCTTGTACATAGGGGGCAGTATTATAGTAGTTATATTCTTGTACATAGGGGGCAGTATTATAGTAGTTCTTCACAATCAATCACAGCATTGCAAAATACCAAAAATTACTATATCAAATTCCCTATGAAACAAATCTCTCATCAGATTTTTTTCCCCAGTGGATTTAACACTTAGAGCAGATTTAAAGATTAAAATAAAATTATTAATTATTCACATCAAGTTTCTCTGCCAAATTGCACTCATCACACTGATCTGAAAATATCCTCCTTCAGAACAGATTCAGTGCTTGTTTTCATGCTGTGAGTCACCAAGGAGACTGAGAGGCTATCAAAAAAGAAAATGTGTATCCCACCCTTTGATATCTAAGCGTCGGCCCAGATAAAGTTTGGTAAGTCATAGATCCTTTGGGGACACCGGAGTAAACGCGATACAAACGTAGATCTGCAGCAGAAGAAAATATTAGGTTGTGTGCACACGTTGCAGATTTGGGTGCAGAATTTTCTGCACAAAATCTGCATCTCCTGGCAGATGTGTGGTTTTTATGCGTTTTTTTGCGCAGATTTTATGCAGTTTTTACCACTGCGGATTTCTATTAATGGAGGGGTGCAGAAACGCTGCAGAAACGCACAAAAGAAGTGACATGTACTTCTTTGAAATCTGCAGCGTTTCTGCGCGGATTTTTCTGCACCATGTGCACAGCTCTTTTTTTTTCACATTGATTTACATTGTACTGTACATCACAGTGCAGATCTGCAGCGTTTCTGCAGCAGAAAAAACGCAGATCTGCACTAAATCTGCATCGTGTGCACATAGCCTTACTGCAGTTTTTTTTATCGGCAACGATGTCAACCTGGGAGAAGTGACTACGGAGAGATTATTCCATCATGGCCCGATTGGCAAAGTGTGGCCTAATATAACAGGAAGGGACTTGTGGAATCATTAAAAATTCATACTGGCCCTTAACCCCTTCCCGACCTGTGACACAGCGTATGCGTCATGAAAGTCGGTGCCAATCCGACCTGTGACGCATATGCTGTGTCACAGAATGATCACGCTCCTGCAGATCGGGTGAAAGGGTTAACTCCCATTTCACCCGACATGCAGGGACAGGGGGAGTGGTACTTCAGCCCAGGGGGGGTGGCTTCATTCACCCCCCCGTGGCTACGATCGCTCTGATTGACTGTTGAAAGTGAAACTGCCAATCAGAGCGATTTGTAATATTTCACCTAAAAAACTGGTGAAATATTACAATCCAGCCATGGCCGATGCTGCAATATCATCGGCCATGGCTGGAAACACTGATGTACCCCCACCGCCACTGATCTCCTCCCCGGTCCTCCGTCCGGTGCCCGCTCCCCTCCGTCGTCCTGTCTGCTCCCCCGTCCTCCTGCCCGGTCCCCCCGTGCTCCGATGCCACCCCCCCGTCCTCCAATCCACCCCCCATGCTCAGATCTCCCCCCCTCATACTTACCGGGCCTCCCGGTGTCCGTCCGTCTTCTCCATGGGCGTCGCCATCTTCCAAAATGGCGGGCGCATGCGCAGTGCGCCCGCCGAATCTGCCGGTCGGCAGATTCGTTCCAGGTATAGTTTGATCACTGTGATAGGTTATATCACAGTGATCAAAATAAAAAAAATAGTAAATGACCCCCCCCCCCTTTATCACCCCCATAGGTAGGGACAATAATAAAAAAAATAAAATATTTTTTTTTTCTTTTTCCACTAGAGTTAGGGTTAGAACTAGGGTTAGAACTGGGGGGAGGGTTAGGGTTAGGGCATGTGCACACAGTGCGGATTTGGCTGCGGATCCGCAGCGGATTGGCCGCGGATCCACAGCGAATTGGCCGCGGATCCGCAGCGGATTGGCCGCTGCGAATTCGTAGCAGTTTTCCATCAGGTTTACAGTACCATGTACACCTATGGAAAACCAAATCCGCTGTGCCCATGGTGCGGAAAATTCCGTGCGGAAACGCTGCATTGTATTTTCCGCAGCATGTCAATTCTTTGTGCGGATTCCGCAGCGTTTTACACCTTTTCCTCAATAGGAATCTGCAGGTGAAATCCACACAAAAAAACACTGGAAATCCGCTGTAAATCCACAGGTAAAACGCAGTGCCTTTTACCTGCAGATTTTTCAAAAATCGTGCGGAAAAATCTCACACGAATCCGCAACGTGGGCACATAGCCTTAGGGTTAGGGTTGGAATTAGAGTTAGGGTTGGAATTAGGGCTAGGGTTGGAAATAGGGTTAAGATTAGGCTTGTGGTTAGGGTTACGGATAGGGTTAGGGGTGTGTTGGGGTTACAGTTGTGGTTAGGGTTGGGATTAGGGTTAGGGTTGGGATTAGGGTTAGGGTTGGGATTAGGGTTACGGGTGTGTTGGGGTTAGGCTTGTGGTTAGGGGTGTGTTGGGGTTAGGGTTGTGATTAGGGTTATGGCTACAGTTGGGATTAGGGTTAGGGGTGTGTTGGGGTTAGTGTTGAAGTTAGAATTGAGGGGTTTCCACTGTTTAGGCCCATCAGGGGTCTCCAAACGCAACATGGCGCCACCATTGATTCCAGCCAATCTTGCGTTCAAAAAGTCAAATGGTGCTCCCTCCCTTCCAAGCCCCGACGTGTGCCCAAACAGTGGTTTACCCCCATATATGGGGTACCAGCATACTCAGGACAAACTGGGCAACAACTCTTGTGGTCCAATTTCTCCTGTTACCCTTGCAAAAATAAAAAATTACTTGCTAAAACATAATTTTTGAGGAAAGAACAATTATTTTTTATTTTCACGGCTCTGCGTTATAAACTTCTCTGAAGCACTTGGGCGTTCAAAGTGCTCACCACACATCTAGATAAGTTCCCTTGGGGGTCTAGTTTCCAAAAAGGGGTCACTTGTGGGGAGTTCCTACTGTTTAGGCACATCAGCGGCTCTGCAAACGCAACCTGACGCCCGCAGAGCATTCCATCAAAGTCTGCATTTCAAATGTCACTACTTCCCTTCCGAGCCCCGACGTGTGCCAAAACAGTGGTTTACCCCCACATATGGGGTATCAGCGTACTCAGGAGAAACTGGACAACAACTTTTGGGGTCAAATTTCTCCTGTTACCCTTGGGAAAATTAAAAAATTCTGGGCTAAAAAAATATTTTTGAGGAAAGGAAACACATTTATTATTTTCATGGCTCTGCGTTATAAACTTCTGTGAAGCACTTGGGGGTTCAAAGTGCTCACCACACATCTAGATAAGTTCCCTTGGGGGTCTAGTTTCCAAAAAGGGGTCACTTGTGGGGAGTTCCTACTGTTTAGGCACATTAGCGGCTCTGCAAACGCAACCTGACGCCCGCAGAGCATTCCATCAAAGTCTGCATTTCAAAACGTCACTACTTCCCTTCCGAACCCCGACGTGTGCCAAAACAGTGGTTTACCCCCACATATGGGGTATCAGCGTACTCAGGAGAAACTGGACAACAACTTTTGGGGTCCAATTTCTCCTGTTACCCTTGGGAAAATAAAAAATTGTGGGCTAAAAAATCATTTTTGAGAAAAGAAAAATTATTTTTTATTTTCATGGCTCTGCGTTCTAAACTTCTGTGAAGCACTTGGGGGTTCAAAGTGCTCACCACACATCTAGATTAGTTCCTTGGGAGGTCTAGTTTCCAAAATGGGGTCATTTGTGGGGGAGCTCCAATGTTTAGGCACACAGGGGCTCTCCAAATGTGACATGGTGACCGCTAATGATTGGAGCTAATTTTCCATTCAAAAAGTCAAATGGCGCGCCTCCCCTTCCGAGCCTTGCCGTGCACCCAAACAGTGGTTTACCCTCACATATGAGGTATCGCCGTACTCAGGAGAAATTGCCCAACAAATTTTAGGATCCATTTTATCCTGTTGCCCATGTGAAAATGAAAAAATTGAGGCTAAAAGAAATTTTGTGTGAAAAAAAAGTACTTTTTCATTTTTACGGATCAATTTGTGAAGCACCTGAGGGTTTAAAGTGCTCACTATGCTTCTAGATAAGTTCCTTGGGGGGTCTAGTTTCCAAAATGGGGTCACTTGTGGGGGAGCTCCAATGTTTAGGCACACAGGGGCTCTCCAAACGTGACATGGTGTCCGCTAGCGATGGAGATAATTTTTCATTCAAAAAGTCAAATGGCGCTCCTTCCCTTCCGAGCCTTGCCGTGCACCCAAACAGTGGTTTACCCCCACATATGAGGTATCGGCGTACTCAGGAGAAATTGCCCAACAAATTTTATGATCCATTTTATCCTGTTGCCCATGTGAAAATGAAAAAATTGATGCTAAAATAATTTTTTTGTGAAAAAAAGTACTTTTTCATTTTTACGGATCAATGTGTGAAGCACCTGGGGGTTTAAAGTGCTCACTATGCTTCTAGATAAGTTCCTTGGGGGGTCTAGTTTCCAAAATGCGGTCACTTGTGGGGGAGCTCCAATGTTTAGGCACACGGGGGCTCTCCAAACGCGACATGGTGTCCGCTAAAGAGTGGAGCCAATTTTTCATTCAAAAAGTCAAATGGCGCTCCTTCCCTTCCGAGCCCTGCCGTGCGCCAAAACAGTGGTTTACCCCCACATATGAGATATCATCGTACTCAGGACAAATTGTACAACAACGTTCGTGGTCCAGTTTCTCCTTTTACCCTTGGGAAAATAAAAAAATTGTTGCTAAAAGATCATTTTTGTGACTAAAAAGTTAAATGTTCATTTTTTCCTTCCATGTTGCTTCTGCTGCTGTGAAACACCTGAAGGGTTAATAAACTTCTTGAATGTGGTTTTAAGCACCTTGAGGGGTGCAGTTTTTAGAATGGTGTCACTTTTGGGTATTTTCAGCCATATAGAACCCTCAAAATGACTTCAAATGTGAGGTGGTCCCTAAAAAAAATGGTTTTGTAAATTTTGTTGTAAAAATGAGAAATCACTGGTCAAATTTTAACCCTTATAACTTGCTAGCAAAAAAAAAATTTGTTTCCAAAATTGTGCTGATGTAAAGTAGACATGTGGGAAATGTTATTTATTAACTATTTTGTGTCACATAACTCTCTGGTTTAACAGAATAAAAATTCAAAATGTGAAAATTGCGAAATTTTCTAAATTTTTGCCAAATTTCCGTTTTTTTCACAAATAAACTCAGAAATTATTGACCTAAATTTACCACTAACATGAAGCCCAATACGTCACGAAAAAACAATCTCAGAATCGCTAGGATCCGTTGAAGCGTTCCTGAGTTATTACCTCATAAAGGGACACTGGTCAGAATTGCAAAAAATGGCCAGGTCATTAAGGTCAAAATAGGCTGGGTCATGAAGGGGTTAAAGGGGTATTCCCTTCTCCAACATCATATCCCAATACGTAGTAGGTGTAATAATAATAATAATATTAACAAAAAGTAGTATAGTTCTTCTGATTCGCTATGTTTCTTTCCTCATGTGCAGGAACTTAGATATCCACTATCAACTAGCTATTTAACAATCAATATGTCAGTGGTTGTAACCATGGATACATAAGGTCCTGCAATGCCTGCACATGAGGAAAGAGACATAGCGAATCAGAAAAACTACACTACATTTCTAATTGAAGGTATTTTCTAATATTATTACACCTACTACTTATTGGGATTGGATCTTGGAGATGGGAATACCCCTTTAAGAGCCAAGTAGCGGACATAAGTGACCCTGTTTCACTGTTTACCGTGCCCCCTTCTCCAACTATTGCAATCACTCAGGAAAGCTAGGAGGGTGCTCCCCGGAAACCAAAGATATGGAGGACCCTGATCCAGCACACATTGGCCCTGCAATCCACCTCCTACCTGCCACCATCATAAATCAGAAGGGTCGCCGAGGATTCCAGGAGATCTGCAAGGATTACCCACGTGACCGCTGGATCATAGCCCTGCAAATCTTTCTGATCATCTCTACCACTTACCCAACTCTTTTGGGAGGGGATGGGAGAGAACATACAAGCTCCATGGTGATGGTTTCCCTTGGTTAGGTTTGAACCCTGGTGGTACATAAGGCAGCGCTAACTACACCCAGTGATGACCGTCTGTGGAGAAAGACGGAGTATCGATCCCTGGCAGTGTCAGCCATTCCCCTTCTTCCGGGAGGTTACATTGATTATTTCAGTTAAGTGTTGGGATGAGATTCATCCTTCAGTCTCCGCAATGCAGATCTGCAGCCAGATGGATTCCCGTTATGTCACTGACACCAGAGCTTCTTACAAGCAGAAGCCGCCCTGGCACAACCTGACTGCAAAGCTGGAGAGCCTGCCATCTACGCAGCGTCTGAGAATACAGCCATCCAGTGTATTCAGACCGGCAGCTTGGACAGGAAAAATCCCAAGTGTATAATTTTTCTTTTTTTTTTTAGTCTATGGAAGTCATAAAAATTGACAGCAAGCTGAGATCTTGAAAATAGTGAAAAATTGTGGAGCGATTTACAATTACATGGTGCAGTCTAATGCAAGTGCATGAGCGAGTGTAATGCATTTTTTATGCGAGTACAATCCAATTTTTCACATCTAGCATCCGATTTACATCCGAATGCAGTGCAATTTTAACATGAGCTTTTACTTACAGCAATTCTGTCATTTACACATCGTTTTCAAAGGAAATATTCATCACCACACACATATATATATATATATATATATATATATATATATATACATATATATATATATATATATATATACAGGTCCTTCTCAAAAAATTAGCATATAGTGTAAAATTTCATTATTTACCATAATGTAATGATTACAATTAAACTTTCATATATTATAGATTCATTATCCACCAACTGAAATTTGTCAGGTCTTTTATTGTTTTAATACTGATGATTTTGGCCTACAACTCCTGATAACCCAAAAAACCTGTCTCAATAAATTAGCATATTTCACCCGTCCAATCAAATAAAAGTTTTTTTTAATAACAAACAAAAAAACCATCAAATAATAATGTTCAGTTATGCACTCAATACTTGGTCGGGAATCCTTTGGCAGAAATGACTGCTTCAATGCGGCGTGGCATGGAGGCAATCAGCCTGTGACACTGCTGAGATGTTATGGAGGCCCAGGATGCTTCAATAGCGGCCTTAAGCTCATCCAGAGTGTTGGGTCTTGCGTCTCTCAACTTTCTCTTCACAATATCCCACATATTCTCTATGGGGTTCAGGTCAGGAGAGTTGGCAGGCCAATTGAGCACAGTAATACCATGGTCAGTAAACCATTTACCAGTGGTTTTGGCACTGTGAGCAGGTGCCAGGTCGTGCTGAAAAATGAAATCTTCATCTCCATAAAGCATTTCAGCTGATGGAAGCATGAAGTGCTCCAAAATCTCCTGATAGCTAGCTGCATTGACCCTGGCCTTGATGAAACACAGTGGACCAACACCAGCAGCTGACATGGCACCCCACACCATCACTGACTGTGGGTACTTGACACTGGACTTCAGGCATTTTGGCATTTCCTTCTTCCCAGTCTTCCTCCAGACTCTGGCACCTTGATTTCCGAATGACATGCAAAATTTGCTTTCATCAGAAAAAAGTACCAGGTCAGGCGCTTCTGCCGCTGTTTATGGTTCAAAAGTGGCTTTACCTGGGGAATGCGGCACCTGTAGCCCATTTCCTGCACACGCCTGTGCACGGTGGCTCTGGATGTTTCCACACCAGACTCAGTCCACTGCTTCCTAAGGTTCCCCAAGGTCTGGAATCGGTCCTTCTCCACAATCTTCCTCAGGGTCCGGTCACCTCTTCTCGTTGTACAGCGTTTTCTGCCACATTGTTTCCTTCCAACAGACTTACCATTGAGGTGCCTTGATACAGCACTCTGGGAACAGCCTATTTGTTGAGAAATTTCTTTCTGGGTCTTACCCTCTTGCTTGAGGGTGTCAATGATGGCCTTCTTGACATCTGTCAGGTCGCTAGTCTTACCCATGATGGGGGTTTTGAGTAATGAACCAGGCAGGGAGTTTTTAAAAGCCTCAGGTATCTTTAGCATGTGTTTAGAGTTAATTAGTTGATTCAGAAGATTAGGGTAATAGGTCGTTTAGAGAACCTTTTCTTGATATGCTAATTTATTGAGACAGGTTTTTTGGGTTATCAGGAGTTGTAGGCCAAAATCATCAGTATTAACCCCTTAAGCCCCGAGGGTGGTTTGCACGTTAATGACCAGGCCAATTTTTACAATTCTGACCACTGTCCCTTTATGAGGTTATAACTCTGGAACGCTTCAACGGATCTTGGCGATTCTGACATTGTTTTCTCGTGACATATTGTACTTCATGTTAGTGGTAAAATTTCTTCGATATAACTTGCGTTTATTTGTGAAAAAAACGAATATTTGGCGAAAATTTTGAAAATTTCGCAATTTTCCAACTTTGAATTTTTATGCCCTTAAATCACAGACATATGTCACACAAAATACTTAATAAATAACATTTCCCACATGTCTACTTTACATCAGCACAATTTTGGAACCAAAATTTTTTTTTGTGACGGAGTTATAAGGGTTAAAAGTTGACCAGCAATTTCTCATTTTTACAACACCATTTTTTTTTAGGGACCACATCTCATTTGAAGTCATTTTGACGGGTCTATATGATAGAAAATACCCAAGTGTGACACCATTCTAAAAACTGCACCCCTCAAGGTACTCAAAACCACTTTCAAGAAGTTTATTAACCCTTCAGGTGTTTCACAGGAATTTTTGGAATGTTTAAATAAAAATGAACATTTAACTTTTTTTCACACAAAATTTATTTCAGCTCCAATTTGTTTTATTTTACCAAGGGTAACAGGAGAAAATAGACCCCAAAAGTTGTTGTACAATTTGTCCTGAGTACGCTGATACCCCATATGTGGGGGTAAACCACAGTTTGGGCGCATGGCAGAGCTTGGAAGCAAAGGAGCGCCATTTGACTTTTCAATGCAAAATTGACTGGAATTGAGATGGGACGCCATGTTGCATTTGGAGAGCCCCTGATGTGCCTAAACATTGAAACCCCCCACAAGTGACACCATTTTGGAAAGTAGACCCCCTAAGGAACTTATCTAGATGTGTGGTGAGCACTTTGACCCAACAAGTGCTTTACAGAAGTTTATAATGCAGAGCCGTAAAAATAAAAAATCATATTTTTTCACAAAAATGATCTTTTCACCCCCAATTTTTTATTTTCCCAAGGGTGAGAGAAGAAATTGGACCCCAAAAATTGTTGTGCAATTTGTCCTGAGTACGCTGATACCCCATATGTGGGTGTAAACCATTGTTTGGGCGCAGGGCAGAGCTCGGAAGGGAAGGAGCGCCATTTGACTTTTCAATGCAAAATTGACTGGAATTGAGATGGGACGCCATGTTGCATTTAGAGAGCCCTTGATGTGCCTAAACATTGAAACCCCTAACAAGTGACACCATTTTGGAAAGTAGACCCCCTAAGGAACTTATCTAGATGTGTGGTGAGCACTTTGACCCAACAAGTGCTTCACAGAAGTTTATAATGCAGAGCCGTAAAAATAAAAAATCATATTTTTTCACAAAAATGATCTTTTCACCCCCATTTTTTTATTTCCCCAAGGGTAAGAGAAGAAATTAGACCACAAAAGTTGTTGTGCAATTTGTCCTGAGTACGACGATACCCCATATGTGGGTGTAAACCATTGTTTGGGCGCATAGCAGAGCTCAGAAGGGAAGAAGCGCTATTTTACTTTTCAATGCAAAATTGACTGGAATTAAGATGGGATGCCATGTTGCGTTTGGAGAGCCCCTGATGTGCCTAAACATTAAACCCCCCCACAAGTGACACCATTTTGGAGAGTAGACCCCCTAAGGAACTTATCTAGATGTGTTTTGAGAGCTTTGAACCCCCAAGTGTTTCACTACAGTTTATAACGCAGAGCCGTGAAAATAATTTTTTTTTTTTTTTTTCACAAAAATGAAATTTAGCCCCCAGTTTTGTATTTTCACAAGGGTATCAGGATAAATTGGACCCTAAAAGTTGTTGTCCAATTTGTCCTGAGTACGCTGATACCCCCTATGTGGGGGGGAACCACTGTTTGGGCGCATGACAGAGCTCGGAAGGGAAGGAGCGCCATTTGGAATGCAGACTTAAATGGATTGGTCTGCAGGCGTCACGTTGCATTTGCAGAGCCCCTGATGTACCCAAATAGTACAAACCCCCCACAAGTGACCCCATATTGGAAACTAGACCTCCCAAGGAACTTATCTAGATGTGTTGTGAGAACTTTGAACCCCCAAGTGTTTCACTACAGTTTACAACGCAGAGCCGTGAAAATAAAACATATTTTTTTTCCCACAAAAATGATTTTTAGCCCCCCAAATTTTTATTTTCCCAAGGATAACAAGAGAACTTGGACCCCAGAAGTTGTTGTTCAATTTGTCCCTAGTACGCTGATACCCCATATGTTGGGGTAAACCCCTTTTTGGACGCACGGGAGAGCTCGGAAGGGAAGGAGCACTGTTTTACTTTTTCAACGCAGAATTGGCTGGAATTGAGATTGGACGCCATGTCGCGTTTGGAGAGCCCCTGATGTGCCTGAACAGTGGAAACTCCCCAATTCTACCTGAAACCCTACCCCTAACCTCACCCCTAACCGTTTACTGAACATTTTCTGACAGTCATAAGTGCCACGTATATAAGTGCCACGTATATAAGTGCCACGTATATAAGTGCCACGTATGTAAGTGCCACGTATGTAAGTGCCACGTATATAAGTGCCACGTATATAAGTGCCACGTATATAAGTGCCACGTATATAAGTGCCACGTATATAAGTGCCACGTATTTAAGTGCCACGTATTTAAGTGCCACGTATTTAAGTGCCACGTATTTAAGTGCCACGTATTTAAGTGCCACGTATTTCAGTGCCACGTATTTCAGTGCCACGTATTTCAGTGCCACGTATTTCAGGCACTGAAAAATACGTGGCACGTAAATACGTGGCACGTAAATACGTGGCACGTAAATACGTGGCACTTAAATACGTGGCACTTAAATACGTGGCACTTATATACGTGGCCACTGAAATATCGTGGCACTTATATACGTATATAAACGTATATTTCAGTGCCACGTATTTCAGGTTAGGGGTAGGGTTAAGGTTTTTAGTTTTTTTCTTGTTTTCTTGTGTTTTTCTATAAAAACGCATGCGTTTTACCGCGTTTACATGCATTTTTTCACACATGCGGTTTTTTTAAAAAACGCATGCAGATAAAAACGCAAGTGTGAAACCAGACTAAAAGACGCTTTTTATAGCAAAAAAGTTTTTGCGTCTCCACATTTTGAGACCTATAATTTTTCCACATTTTGGTCCACAGAGTCATGTGAGGTCTTGTTTTTTGCGGGACGAGTTGACGTTTTTATTGGTAACATTTTCGGACACGTGACCATTTTTTATCACTTTTTATTCCGATTTTTGTGAGGCAGAATAACCAAAAACCAGCTATTCATGAATTTCTTTTGGGAGAGGCGTTTATACCGTTCTGCGCTTGGTAAAATTGATAAAGCAGTTTTATTCGTCGGGTCAGTACGATTACAGCGATACCTCATTTATATCATTTTTTTATGTTTTGACGCTTTTATACGATAAAAACTATTTTATAGAAAAAATAATTATTTTGGTATCGCTTTATTCTCAGGACTATAACTTTTTTATTTTTTTGCTGATGATGCTGTATGGCGGCTCGTTTTTTGCGGGACAAGATGACGTTTTCAGCGGTAACATGGTTATTTATATCCGTCTTTTTGATCGCGTGTTATTCCACTTTTTGTTCGGCGGTATGGTAATTGTTATGACCCCAATGGCGAGGGTCTCAGAGGAACGTGGAAGTCTGCAAGATACAAAAATCCAGCTCATAGGGCAGTGGTAACTGGGTTGACCATATATCTACTCCTAACGCCAACACTAGAAGTAGCCAGGGATCATTCCTACGTTGATTCTAGATGACACGCGCCAGCCGGAGAATCTAACTACCCCTAGTAGAAGAAAACAAAGACCTCTCTTGCCTCCAGAGAAAGGGACCCCAAAGCAGGATAGAAGCCCCCCACAAATAATAACGGTGAGGTAAGAGGAAATGACAAACACAGAAATGAACCAGGTTTAGCACAGAGAGGCCCGCTTACTAATAGCAGAATAAAGAAAGGTAACTTATATGGTCAACAAAAACCCTATCAAAATCCACACTGGAAATTCAAGAACCCCCGAACCGTCTAACGGTCCGGGGGGAGAACACCAGCCCCCTAGAGCTTCCAGCAAAGATCAGGATACAGATTTGGAACAAGCTGGACAAAAATACAAAACAAAACAAATAGCAAAAAGCAAAATAGCAGACTTAGCTGATATAACCGGAACAGGATCAGTAGACAAGAGCACAGCAGATTAGCTCTGATAACTACGTTGCCAGGCATTGAACTGAAGGTCCAGGGAGCTTATATAGCAACACCCCTAACTAACGACCCAGGTGCGGAAAAAAGGAATGACAGAAAAACCAGAGTCAAAAAACTAGTAACCACTAGAGGGAGCCAAAAAGCAAATTCACAACAGTACCCCCCCCTTAGTGAGGGGTCACCGAACCCTCACCACGACCACCAGGGCGATCAGGATGAGCGGCATGAAAGGCACGAACTAAATCGGCCGCATGAACATCAGAGGCGACCACCCAGGAATTATCCTCCTGACCATAGCCCTTCCACTTGACCAGGTACTGAAGCCTCCGCCTGGAGAGGCGCGAATCCAAGATCTTCTCCACCACGTACTCCAACTCGCCCTCAACCAACACCGGAGCAGGCGGCTCAGCAGAAGGAACTACAGGCACAACGTACCGCCGCAACAAGGACCTATGAAATACATTGTGAATAGCAAACGACACAGGAAGATCCAGACGAAAAGATACAGGATTAAGGATTTCCAATATCTTGTAAGGACCAATGAAGCGAGGTTTAAATTTTGGAGAGGAGACCTTCATAGGAATAAAGCGAGAAGAAAGCCACACCAAATCCCCAACGCGAAGTCGGGGACCCACACCGCGGCGGCGGTTGGCAAAGCGCTGAGCCCTCTCCTGTGACAACTTCAAGTTGTCCACCACATGATTCCAGATCCGCTGCAACCTATCCACCACAGAATCCACCCCAGGACAGTCAGAAGGCTCCACATGACCCGAAGAAAAGCGAGGGTGGAAACCAGAGTTGCAGAAAAAAGGCGAAACCAAGGTGGCGGAACTAGCCCGATTATTAAGGGCAAACTCAGCCAACGGCAAGAATGTCACCCAATCGTCCTGATCAGCAGAGACAAAGCACCTCAAATAAGCCTCCAAAGTCTGGTTGGTTCGCTCCGTCTGTCCATTAGTCTGAGGATGGAAAGCAGATGAAAACGACAAATCAATGCCCATCCTATTACAAAAGGATCGCCAGAACCTAGAAACGAACTGGGATCCTCTGTCTGACACAATATTCTCAGGAATGCCGTGCAAACGAACCACGTTCTGGAAAAACACAGGAACCAGATCGGAAGAGGAAGGCAGCTTAGGCAAAGGAACCAAATGGACCATCTTGGAGAAGCGATCACATATCACCCAGATGACAGACATGCCCTGAGACACCGGAAGATCAGAAATGAAATCCATGGAGATATGTGTCCAAGGTCTCTTCGGGACAGGCAAGGGCAAGAGCAACCCGCTGGCACGAGAACAGCAAGGTTTAGCTCGAGCACAAGTACCACAGGACTGCACAAATGACCGCACATCCCTTGACAAGGAAGGCCACCAAAAGGACCTGGCCACCAGATCTCTGGTGCCAAAAATTCCCGGGTGACCTGCCAACACTGAGGAATGAACCTCGGAAATGACTCTGCTGGTCCATTTATCCGGGACAAACAGTCTGTCAGGTGGACAAGACTCAGGCCTATCAGCCTGAAATCTCTGCAACACACGTCGCAGATCCGGAGAAATAGCTGACAAGATAACTCCATCCTTAAGGATACCAACAGGATCAGCGACTCCAGGAGCATCAGGCACAAAGCTCCTAGAAAGAGCATCGGCCTTCACATTCTTTGAACCAGGTAAATACGAGACAACAAAATCAAAGCGGGAGAAAAACAATGACCAGCGGGCCTGTCTCGGATTAAGGCGTTTAGCAGACTCGAGATACATCAGATTTTTGTGATCAGTCAAGACCACCACACGATGCTTAGCACCCTCGAGCCAATGACGCCACTCCTCAAATGCCCATTTCATGGCCAACAACTCCCGATTGCCCACATCATAATTTCGCTCGGCAGGCGAAAATTTCCTAGAGAAAAAGGCACAAGGTTTCATAACAGAGCAACCAGGGCCTCTCTGCGACAAAACGGCCCCTGCTCCAATCTCTGAAGCATCCACCTCAACCTGAAAGGGAAGTGAGATATCGGGCTGGCACAAAACAGGCGCCGAAGTAAACCGGCGTTTTAACTCCTGGAAAGCCTCCACGGCAGCAGGAGCCCAGTTAGCTACATCGGAGCCCTTCTTGGTCATATCCGTCAAAGGTTTCACAATGCTAGAAAAATTTGCGATAAAACGACGGTAGAAGTTAGCGAAACCCAAGAACTTCTGAAGACTCTTAACTGACGAGGGCTGAGTCCAATCAAGAATAGCTCGGACCTTGACTGGGTCCATCTCCACAGCAGAAGGGGAAAAAATGAACCCCAAAAAGGGAACCTTCTGTACACCAAAGAGACACTTTGAGCCCTTGACAAACAAAGAATTTTCACGCAAAATTTTAAAGACCAACCTGACCTGCTCCACATGCGAGTCCCAATTATCAGAAAAAACCAAAATATCATCCAGATAAACTATCAAAAATTTATCCAGATACTTCCGGAAAATGTCATGCATAAAGGACTGAAAAACTGAAGGCGCATTGGAGAGCCCAAAAGGCATCACCAAGTACTCAAAATGACCTTCGGGCGTATTGAATGCGGTTTTCCATTCATCACCTTGCTTAATGCGCACAAGGTTGTACGCACCACGAAGGTCTATCTTGGTGAACCACTTGGCACCTTTAATCCGGGCAAACAAGTCAGACAACAGCGGCAAAGGATACTGAAATTTGACAGTGATCTTATTTAAAAGCCGATAATCAATACAAGGCCTCAAAGATCCGTCCTTTTTAGCCACAAAAAAGAATCCTGCCCCAAGAGGGGAAGAAGAAGGACGAATATGTCCTTTCTCCAGAGACTCCTTGATATACGAACGCATAGCGGTATGTTCAGGTACCGACAGATTAAACAGTCTTCCCTTAGGAAATTTACTGCCTGGGATCAAATCTATAGCACAGTCACAGTCCCTATGAGGAGGCAATGCACTGGACCTGGACTCGCTAAAGACATCCTGATAATCAGACAAATACTCCGGAACTTCCGAAGGCGTAGAAGAAGCAATAGACACAGGCAGGGAATCCCCATGAATACCACGACAGCCCCAACTTGACACTGACATAGCCTTCCAGTCCAGGACGGGATTATGGGTCTGTAACCATGGCAGCCCTAAAACAACCAAATCATGCATTTTATGTAAAACAAGAAAACGTATCACCTCGCGGTGTTCAGGAGTCATGCACATGGTAACCTGTGTCCAATACTGCGGTTTATTTGCTGCCAATGGCGTAGCATCAATACCCCTAAGAGGAATAGGATTTTCTAATGGTTCAAGAATAAAACCACAGTGCTTAGCAAATGACAGATCCATAAGACTCAGGGCAGCACCTGAATCCACAAACGCCATGACAGGATAAGATGACAGTGAGCAAATCAAAGTTACAGACAGAATAAATTTAGGTTGCAAATTACCAACGGTGACCGGACTAACAACCTTAGCTATACGTTTAGAGCATGCTGAGATAACATGTGTAGAATCACCACAGTAGTAGCACAAGCCATTCCGGCGTCTATGAATTATCCGCTCATTTCTAGACAGGATTCTATCACATTGCATTAAATCAGGTGTCTGTTCAGACAACACCATGAGGGAATTTGCGGTTTTTCTATCACATTGCACCGAATTAGGTGTCTGTTCAGACAACACCATGAGGGAATTTGCGGTTTTGCGCTCCCGCAACCGCCGGTCAATTTGAATAGCCAGTGCCATAGTATCATTCAGACCTGTGGGAATGGGAAAACCCACCATAACATTCTTAATGGCATCAGAAAGGCCATTTCTAAAATTAGCGGCCAGTGCACACTCGTTCCAATGTGTCAGCACGGACCATTTCCGAAATTTTTGGCAGTACACTTCAGCCTCGTCCTGCCCCTGAGACATAGCCAGCAAGGCCTTTTCTGCCTGAATCTCAAGATTGGGTTCCTCATAAAGTAAACCGAGCGCCAGAAAAAACGCATCAATATCGGCCAATGCCGGATCTCCAGGCGCCAGCGAAAAAGCCCAATCTTGAGGGTCGCCCCGTAAGAACGAAATAACAATCTTTACTTGCTGAGCGGAGTCTCCAGATGAACAGGGTCTCAGGGACAAAAACAATTTGCAATTATTCATGAAATTCCTAAACTTAAACCTGTCTCCGGAAAACAGTTCAGGAATCGGTATCTTAGGTTCTGACCTAGGACTTCTGATAACATAGTCTTGTAAGCCCTGCACACGAGTAGCCAGCTGGTCCACACTTGTAATCAAGGTCTGGACATTCATGTCTGCAGCAAGCTTAAGCCACTCTGAGGTAAAGGGGATGAAGAAAAAAAAAATGAGAGAGGGAAAAAAAAACCTCAGAATCTTCTTTCTTGTAATCCCTCTTTTGCAATGCATAACACATATAATACTGTCCTGGCAAACTGTTATGACCCCAATGGCGAGGGTCTCAGAGGAACGTGGAAGTCTGCAAGATACAAAAATCCAGCTCATAGGGCAGTGGTAACTGGGTTGACCATATATCTACTCCTAACGCCAACACTAGAAGTAGCCAGGGATCATTCCTATGTTGATTCTAGATGACACGCGCCAGCCGGAGAATCTAACTACCCCTAGTAGAAGAAAACAAAGACCTCTCTTGCCTCCAGAGAAAGGGACCCCAAAGCAGGATAGAAGCCCCCCACAAATAATAACGGTGAGGTAAGAGGAAATGACAAACACAGAAATGAACCAGGTTTAGCACAGAGAGGCCCGCTTACTAATAGCAGAATAAAGAAAGGTAACTTATATGGTCAACAAAAACCCTATCAAAATCCACACTGGAAATTCAAGAACCCCCGAACCGTCTAACGGTCCGGGGGGAGAACACCAGCCCCCTAGAGCTTCCAGCAAAGATCAGGATACAGATTTGGAACAAGCTGGACAAAAATACAAAACAAAACAAATAGCAAAAAGCAAAATAGCAGACTTAGCTGATATAACCGGAACAGGATCAGTAGACAAGAGCACAGCAGATTAGCTCTGATAACTACGTTGCCAGGCATTGAACTGAAGGTCCAGGGAGCTTATATAGCAACACCCCTAACTAACGACCCAGGTGCGGAAAAAAGGAATGACAGAAAAACCAGAGTCAAAAAACTAGTAACCACTAGAGGGAGCCAAAAAGCAAATTCACAACAGGTAATAAAGCGTTGTTTTTTGCCTCGTTTTTTTTTTTTTTTCTTACGGTGTTTACTGAAGGGGTTAACTAGTGGGCCAGTTTTATAGGTTGGGTCGTTACGGACGCGGCGATACTAAATATGTGTACTTTTATTGTTTTTGTTTGTTTTTTTTAGATAAAGAAATGTATTTATGGGAATAATATTTTTTTTTTATTATTATTATTTATTTAGGAATTTTTTTTTTTTTTTTTTACACATGTGGAAATTTTTTTTTTTACTTTTTTACTTTGTCCCAGGGGGGGACATTACAGATCGCTGATCTCACAGTGTGCACAGCACTCTGTGAGATCTCCGATCTCACTTACAGCCGTGCAGGCTGCAGCTTTCATCTGCAGCCTGCTCCGACCCGGAAGTGCTCCCTGCAGGACCCGGATACAGCCCCTCGGCCATTTTGGATCCGGGGCCTGCAGGGAGAAGACGTTCGGTACGAGGTGAGTACATCACCTTGTACCGATCGTCTCAGGGAAGCACGCAGGGAGCCCCCTCCCTGCGCGATGCTTCCCTGTACCGCCGGTACACCGCGATCATGTTTGATCGCGGTGTGCCGGGGGTTAATGTGCCGGGGGCGGTCCGTGACCGCTCCTGGCACATAGTGCCGGATGTCAGCTGCGATATGCAGCCGACACCCGGCCGCGATCGGCCGCGCTCCCCCCGTGAGCGCGGCCGATCGCGTATGACGTACTATACCGTCACCGGGAATTAAGGCCCACCCCACCTCGACGGTATAGTACGTCATACGGGATTAAGGGGTTAAAACAATAAAAGACCTGACAAATTTCAGTTGGTGGATAATGAATCTATAATATATGAAAGTTTAATTGTAATCATTACATTATGGTAAATAATGAAATTTAACACTATATGCTAATTTTTTGAGAAGGACCTGTATATATTAGATAGATAGAAAAGCTGGCAAGTCATCTTCCGTGTACAGTATAATCACAGAGTGACAAGTTAGAATAGAATAGATATATACACATAGAATAGATATATGTACAGTTATATGAAAATGTTTGGGCACCCCTATTAATCTTACGCTTAATGTTTTATAAAAATTGTTTTTTTTGCAACAGCTATTTCAGTTTCATATATCTAATAACTGTTGGACACAGTAATGTTTCTGCCTTGAAATGAGGTTTATTGTACTAACAGAAAATGTGCAATCTGCATTCAAACAAAATTTGACAGGCGCATAAGTATGGGCACCCTTATCATTTTCTTGTTTTAAATACTCCTACCTACTTTTTACTGACTTACTGAAGCACTTTTTTTTGTTTTGTAACCTCATTGAGCTTTGCACTTCATAGCCAGGTGTATGCAATCATGAGAAAAGCTACTTAAAGTGGCCACTTGCAAGTTGTTCTCCTGTTTGAATCTCCTCTGAAGAGTGGCATCATGGGCTCCTCAAAACAACTGTCAAATGATCTGAAAACAAAGATTATTCAACATAGCTGTTCAGGGGAAGGATACAAAAAGCTGTCTAAGAGATTTAACCTATCAATTTCCACTGTGAGGAACATAGTAAGGAAATGGAAGAACACAGGTACAGTTCTTGTTAAGGCCAGAAGTGGCAGGCCAAGAAAAACATCAGAAAGGCAGAGAAGAAGAATGGTGAGATCAGTCAAGGACAGTCCTCAGACCACCCCCAGAGAGCTGCAGCATCAACTTGCTGCAGATGGTGTCACTGTGCATCGGTCAACTATACAACGCACTTTGCACAAGGAGAAGCTGTATGGGAGAGTGATGCGAAAGAAGCAGTTTCTGCAAGCACGCCTCAAACAGTCGGCTGAGGTATGCAAAAGCACATTTGGAGAAGCCAATTTCTTTTTGGAAGAAGGTCCTGTGGACTGATGAAACCAAGATTGAGTTGTTTGGTCATACAAAAAGGCGTTATGCATGGTGGCAAAAAAACACAGCATTCCAAGAAAAACACTTGCTACCCACAGTATAATTTGGTGGAGGTTCCATCATGCTTTGGGGCTGTGTGGCCAATGCCGGCACCGGGAATCTTGTTAAAGTTGAGGGACGCATGGATTCCTCTCAGTATAAGCAGATTCTTGACAATACTGTTCATGAATCAGTGACAAAGTTGAAGTTACGCAGAGGATGGATCTTTCAGCAAGACAATGATCCTAAACACTGCTCCAAATCTACTCAGGCATTCATGCAGAGGAACAATGACACTGTTCTGGAATGGCCATCCCAGTCCCCAGACCTGAATATCATTGAACATCTGTGGGATCATTTGAAGAGGGCTGTCCATGCTCGGCGACCATCAAACTTAACTGAACTGGAATTGTTTTGTAAAGAGGAATGGTCAAAAATACCTTCATCCAGGATCCAGGAACTCATTAAAAGCTACAGGAAGTGACTAGAGGCTGCAAAAGGAGGATCTACTAAATATTAATGTCACATTCTGGTGAGGTGCCCATACTTATGCACCTGTCAAATTTTGTTTGAATGCAGATTGCACATTTTCTGTTAGTACAATAAACCTCATTTCAAGGCAGAAACATTACTGTGTCCAACAGTTATTAGATATATGAAACTGAAATAGCTGTTGCAAATAAACCAATTTTTATAAAACATTAAGCTTAAGATTAATAGGGGTGCCCAAACTTTTTCATATAACTGTATATATATGTCAGTGACACACACACATATATATTTGTATTGCATAGAGAGAAGAAAAGCCGGTAAATGATCTGCTGTGTTCTGTAAAATCACTGCAGGGGCAGACAGGATAGAAGAGATTGATTACATACAGTAAATACATGTAGAATAGGTAGATATATAGATATCTGTGACAAATACAATTACTGTACATGTATTTAATTACAAAAAATTTTTTTGGGAAAAAAAATGTGGGTTCCCGCGTAATTTTCGTAACCAGCAGAGGGAAAGCAGATGACTGGGGGCAGATGTTTATAGCCTGGGAAGGGGGTAATGCCCATGGAGCTTTCCAGGCTACTAATATCAGCTCACAACTGTACACTTAGCCTTTGCTGGCTATTAAAATAGGGTACCCCCAAAAAAATGACATGGGGTTCCCCCATAATTAATAACCAGCTAAGGATTTGCAAACAGCTGTGGCTGATATTAATAGCCTAGGAAGGGGACATGGATACTCCCCCCCCCCCAGCTAAAAACATCAGCTGTCAGCAGCCCCAGAAAAAGCACATCTATAAGATGCACCAATTCTGGCACTTAGCCTCGCCTTCCCACTTGCCCTGTAGCGGTGGCAAGCGGGGTAATATTTGGGGGGGTTGATGTCACTGTCAGGTAACATCAAGCCCCGAGGTTAGTAATGGGAGAGGCGTCAATAAGTCGCCACCATTACTAACCCCCATAGTCACATTGTAAGAAAGTACAGATACCCAGAAAAAAGTCCTTTAATTGAAAGAAAGACACAGACTCCTTTAATAATCTTAATTAAACCATACTTATGACCTCGCCTAATTCCACTGAAGCCCTCGATATCCTGCAACAAAAGTAAAATAAAAAAGCAACAATATACCATACCTGTCGGTTGTTCTGTCCCACGCCCTAAACCATGTCTGGGGGATAATTAGTTTTCAACCAGGACGGTGCCAAGATGTGACCACCCTGGCTGAAAACCACTGGTGAACGAGCTGATGGGAGCGGAGCTTCAGTGACGTCGCTGAGGCTGCGCTCCCAGCCGTGCTGAACTGCGATGACCTCTGGACCGTGGGAAAATGCCAGTGATGAGGTCACCGCAGTTCAAGCTCAGTGTCTTCACAGATCACCCTGAAAATTTCTCACGGTGATTTGGCATCAAAATCACTCCAGGGTAGGACAGAAATACCCTTTTTTCGAAAACATCTTGGAAGCCTAAATTGACAAACTAATAGAAAAAAAAACAGATGGACACATGAAAAAGTGGCTTTTAAAATGATGCAATCACAAGATGAATATGGAGAAAAACACAAAAGTAGACAAAAAAGATGCAACAGCAACAATGAATCGGGCAGTAGGATATAAAAAGGTTATGTGTTATTACGTTTTTTTTTTGCATGTTTTCCTGCCTGCAGACTTTCTATAAATGTTTAGAAACTTCAAAAC
Source organism: Ranitomeya variabilis (assembly GCF_051348905.1). NCBI lineage: Eukaryota > Metazoa > Chordata > Amphibia > Anura > Dendrobatidae > Ranitomeya > Ranitomeya variabilis. Next base: position 52,415,308 of record NC_135232.1, on the reverse strand, counting down.
TCAGCACTGAAATCTGTCTAAAGTGAGGAGGGGGATGCAGCTGCTGTTCCTTTATGAGGCTGCATGCTGTGAGAGGGAAGGAAGAGCTGTGTTCTTTGATATATAGGAGATATAGTACATAGGTGCCAATATTTCTGGTTTAAGCTTTTACACAAACACTACCCTTTCGGTCACCATCACACCCCTATGGTAGCCATATTATAATTATTATTTATTTATATAGCACCATGGTGCTGTACATGAGAAGGGGTTACATACAAATTACAGATATTGCTTACAGTAAGCAAACTAACAATTACAGACTGATACAGAGGGGCGAGTACCCTGGCCTTGCGGGCTTACATTCTACAGGATGGTGGGGATGGAGACAATAGGTTGAGGGTTGCAGCAGCTCCGGTGTTGGGGAGGCAGTAGCTTCGATAGTGGTGAGGAGGCAGCGGGGTCAGTACAGGCTGTAGGCTTTCCTGAAGAGGTGGGTTTTCAGGTTCCGTCTGAAGGATCCGAATGTGGTTGATAGTCGGATGTGTTGGGGCAAAGAATTCCAGAAGATGAGGGATATTCGGGAGAAGTCTTGGAGGTGGTTTTGTGAGGAGCAAATAAGTGTGGAGGAGAGAAGGAGGTCTTGGGAGGACCAGAGATTACGTGAGGGAAGATATCGGGAGATTAGTTCAGAGATATATGGAGGAGACAGGTTATGGATGGCTTTGTAGGTCAGTATTAGTAATTTGAACTGGATACGCTGAGGGAATGGGAGCCAGTGAAGAGATTTGCAGAGGGGAGAAGCGGAGGAGTAGCGAGGAGAGGGAGGAATTAGTTGGGCAGCAGAGTTAAGGATGAACTGGAGAGGTGCAAGGGTGTTAGCAGGGAGGCCACAGAAAAGGATGTTGATGAGGGCATGCACAAGCATTTTAGTAGATTGACGGTTGAGGAAAGGACGGATTCTGGAGATATTTTTGAGCTGAAGGCAACGAGGTGGAAAGAGCTTGGATGTGTGGTTTGAAGGACAGGGCAGAGTCGAGGGTTACTGCGAGGCAACGGACTTCCGGTATGGGGGAAAGCGTGATGTCCTTTAATGCGATAGATAGGTCAGGTAAGGAAGATTTATTAGATGGAGGAAAGATGATGAGTTCAGATTTGTCCACACTGAGTTTGAGGAAGCAAGAGGAGAAGAAGGAAGATATGGCTGATAGACACTTCGGGATTCTGGACAGCAGGGAGGTGACAAAAAAATAAAAATAGAAGAAAGAGCAGCAGCAGGGAGGTGACGTCTGGGCCAGAGAGGTAGATCTGAGTGTCATCAGCATAAAGGTGGTACTGGAATCCATGAGACTTTGAGTTGTACCAGGCCGAGTGTATAGATTGAGAAGAGTAGGAGTCCTAGAACAGAGCCTTGGGGGACTCCCAACAGAGAGAGGGTGGGATGAGGAGGTAGTGTGGGAGTGGGAGACGCTGAATGTGCGGTTAGAAAGGTACGAGGAGATCCAGGATAGGGCGAGGTCTTTGATGCCAAAGGAGGAGAGGATCTGTAGTAGGAGGCAGTGGTCAACTGTGTCGAAAGCAGAGGACAGGTCTAGAAGGAGGAGTACAGAGTATTGTCCATTAGCTTTGGCGGTAAGTAGGTCGTTAGTGATTTTGGTCAGGGCTGTCTCAGTTGAGTGATGGGGGCGGATTGTAGATTGTCAAAGAGCAAGTTAGATGAGAGGTGGGAGGAAAGTTCAGCGTGGACGTGCTGCTCCAGGAGTTTGGAAGCGAATGGGAGCAGCAATATTTGGCGATAGCTGGACATAGCTGTTAGATCGAGGGTTGGCTTTTTAAGGATAGGCGTGATTGTGGCATGTTTGAAAGCAAAATGAAAGGTGCCAGAAGTTAGTGATAGGTTGAAGAGGTGGGTTAGGGATGGGATAAGAGTGGTGGTGAGGTTGGGGAGGAGGTGGGATGGGGTCGAGCGCACAGGTGGTGAGGTGCGATTTGGAGAGGAGACAATTATGCCCTCCTTCAGTGATGTTGGATAGGGAGGTTATGGGGTTTGGGCATTGGTCTGGTATACAAAGGGGTTGTGGTGGTTGAACAATGAAGACTTGCCTTGCTTGGTCGATCTTATTTTTAAAGTGTGTGGCAAAGTCCTCAGCAGAGATGAGGGAGGTTGGAATAACTGTTTGGGGTTGTAGGATAGGGAAGGTACGAGGGTTGTGAAGTAGGCCTGTTTAGCCGAGGTGAGAGCAGATTTAAAAGCGAGTGTTGCTTGTTTGAATACAGTGAAGTCATCTTGCGAGTGTGTTTTCTTCCAACGCCGCTCCGCCACCCTGGACAGTTGGAGATTTCTAGTGGTGTTATTGTGCCAGGGTTGTCTATTGATACGTCGCACTCTGCCATGAATGAGAGGGGCAACCATGTCAATAGCTGATGCAAGAGTGGCATTGTAGAAAGCAGTAGCACTGCCTGTGTCGTGGAGTGAGGACATGGATGCCAGTGGTAGGATAAAGTGTCAGAGAGTGTGTGGGTGTCTAAGTGTGCAAGGTTTCTGCGGGGGTGCGCATGTTGCTGGACATGGGTGACCGGCAAGGAGGACAGGGATGAGAAGGTGAGCAGATGGTGGTCGGATAGAGGGAGAGGGGAGATGGTGAAGTTAGATAGAGAGCAGAGACAGGTGAAGACCAGGTCTAGTGTATGTTCGTCTGTGGGTGGCTGCGGAGGATCACTGAGTAAGTACAAAAGATGAAGTAAGGGACAGAAGTTTGGAGGCTGTTGACTGAAGGGTATCAGTGGGAATGTTGAAGTCACCCATGATGGTGGTGGGAATGTCATCAGAGAGAAAGTGAAGAAGTCAGTTGGAGAATTGGTCAATAAAGGCAGTGGCCGGGCCTGGAGGTCAGTATATGAGGGCCACTTGGAGGTTGGAGGGAGAGTAGATGCGGACAGAGTGGACTTCAAAAGAGGGGAGGATAAGGGAGGGTAGAGGTGGGATTGGGTTAAAGGTGCAGTTTGAAGAGAGGAGAAGACCCACTCCTCCAACATGTCTGTTGCCGGGGCGAGGGGTGTGGGTGAAGTGGAGGCCGCCGTAACAGCGCAGCAGGGGAGGCTGTTGCAGAGGGTGATAGCCATGTTTCTGTGAGGCCGAGGAAGGCAAGACTGCGAGAGAGAAAAAGGTCGTGAATCACGTGAAGCTTATTGCAGATTGAGCGGGCATTCCAGAGTGCTCCAGAGAGAGGGAGCAGGGGGGTGGGCGTCAGGGGCACGGGTTTTATGTTGGAAAGATTGCGGTAGTTCATATTAGATAGGGAGGGGGTAGTAATGGGAGGCATGAGCTGCGCGGTCCAGGATTGGGAGATATGTCGCCAGCAGTGAGGAGAAGCAGAGAGAGGGAGAGCAGGTGGGAGAAGGAGAGTGGCCGGCTTGTTTTATGTTTTATTAGGACAGATTTGAGGTTGAGGAGCAGCTCAGCAGAGGAGGACAGGTGGGGAGGAAAGAGGGAAGGGGAGATGATTATTTGGTAGAAGGTGCTGGGGTTTGTGGATAGCGAAGAAGAGTGAGGATTACTGGAGCAAACACTGTAAAGGCATATGTAAACATGGTGAAGGAGTAAAGGTACCGTCACACTAAACGATATCGCTAGCGATCCGTGACGTTGCAGCGTCCTCGCTAGCGATATCGTTTAGTTTGACACGCAGCAGCGATCAGGATCCTGCTGTGATGTCGCTGGTCGCTGAATAAAGTCCAGAACTTTATTTGGTCGTCCGATCGCCGTGTATCGTTGTGTTTGACACCAAAAGCAACGATACCAGCGATGTTTTACACTGGTAACCAGGGTAAACATCGGGTTACTAAGCGCAGGGCCGCGCTTAGTAACCCGATGTTTACCCTGGTTACCAGCGTAAAAGTAAAAAAAACAAACAGTACATGCTCACCTGCGCGTCTCCCAGCGTCTGCTCCCTGCTCTGACTGAGATCCGGCCCTAAAGTGAAAGTGAAAGCACAGCGGTGACGTCACCGCTGTGCTGTTAGGGCCGGAGCTCAGTCAGTGTCAGGAAGCAGACGCTGGGAGACGCGCAGGTGAGCATGTACTGTTTGTTTTTTTTACTTTTATGCTGGTAACCAGGGTAAACATCGGGTTACTAAGCGCGGCCCTGCGCTTAGCAACCCGATGTTTACCCTGGTTACCCGGGGACCTCGGCATCGTTGGTCGCTGGAGAGCGGTCTGTGTGACAGCTCTCCAGCGATCAAACAGCGACGCTGCAGCGATCGGCATCGTTGTCGCTATCGCTGCAGCGTCGCTTAATGTGACGGTACCTTAAGATGGGTTAATAGAAAAGTTAGGTCCAAGTAAGAAGAAGTGCTTACTCAGCAGACATACCCAAAAGAGACAGACACATAGTGTGGGGTCCTGACTTCTGCCGTGACTAACTGCCGTTGAAATAACTGCGGCGTCTCTGTACTTAGCTGTGTGACGCCTTGCTGCAGGGATGCGAGTGCCTTACCCCACACGCGTGCACCCCTTAAGATGCTTCTAAATTTATAGGACTGAGTAATGGATCAGGTGAGAGGGATTGTGGGACCTGATTGGGGATACATTAGCAATTGGCCAACCCACCGAGGTAGGGGGGGGAGGTTACATGATCAAAGGCACTGGGCCTGGCTACAACCATATGCTGTAAGGGTACCGTCACACATTGAAATTTCCATCGCTACGACGTTACGATTCGTGACGTTCTAGCGATATCGTTACGATATCGCAGTGTCTGACACGCAGCAGCGATCAGGGATCCTGCTGAGAATCGTACGTCGTAGCAGATCGTTTGGAACTTTCTTTCGTCGCTTGATCACCCGCTGACATCGCTGGATCGTTGTGTGTGACAGCGATCCAGCGATGTCTTCGCTTGTAACCAGGGTAAACATCGGGTAACTAAGCGCAGGGCCGCGCTTAGTAACCCGATGTTTACCCTGGTTACAAGCGTAAACGTAAAAAAACAAACCGTACATACTCACCCGTCGGTGTCCTTCAGGTCCCTTGCCGTCTGCTTCCTGCTCTGAGTGCCGGCCGGAAAGTGAGAGCAGATCACAGCGGTGCTGCGCTCTGCTCTCACTGTACGGCTGCACTCAGAGCAGGAAGCAGACGGCAAGGGACCTGAAGGACACCGACGGGTGAGTATGTACTGTTTGTTTTTTTACGTTTACGCTGGTAACCGGGGTAAACATCGGGTTACTAAGCGCGGCCCTGCGCTTAGTTACCCGATGTTTACCCTGGTTACCCGGGGACTTCGGCATCGCTCCAGCGCCGTGATTGCAACGTGTGACCGCAGTCTACGACGCTGGAGCGATGATTATACGACGCTGCGACGTCACGAATCGTGCCGTCGCAGCGATGAAAATTTCAATGTGTGACGGTACCCTAACACCTTGCACCAGATAATATCTCCTGTGACCCCAGCATGGATGTACAGCAGTAAGTATTTAACACAATGCAGCAAATCAATTTAGCAAACATTCAGCAGGCACATTAAAAGAATTGTTGCAGGATGATATGCAGCAGTTGACAGGAAGCAGAGATTGTACCATTAAAAGAATTGTGGGTGGATCCAAGAAATAGACCGTCAGAACCTGAAATGTATGAAGGCCTTCCCTTAGAAGTGTTTCTGAATGTTGGGTGAGTTCTTTACATGGCTGTCGTATAACAGTTCTACAGAACTTAAGAGTCTCATTGAGTTTGTAATATATCCTGTGATTGTTTAAAGGGAATATTGCTGGCCAGGGACGGACTGGGAGTGAAATTCAGCCCTGGCCTTTAAAAGCACATAGACCCCTGTTGTTCCTCTTCCCTGATGCTCTGTCTCAATGCACCCTGGGGACACTGATACTGTTAACAGCATAGCAGAAAATGCAGCCCACGGCTGGACCAGCCCATCTGGCATTTTCCAGAATTGCCAGCTGGCCAGTCCAGCCCTGTTACTGGCCTAAGTGTAGGATAGGGCATCAATATGAGATGAGTGGGGGTCCGACAACCGGCACCACACACGGTTCAGCTGAAAATGAAGCCCCGTACATTGTTCAGTGGCCATTGTTGAGCACTGCACTTTATCTCCTTTTTACTCTGCGGCTGGAGGGTTTTTAGTTGATTGGTGAGGGTGCTGGATGTTGGACCTCCTCCATTCTCATAATGATTATATCTATCCATGCACTTAGAGCTAAAAAATAATCATTTTAGTAATTGGATTTCAATACAAATTTTGCTCCATTTACCTTTTCCAGCCTCTGTGTTGCACTTTCTATTGCTGGCCATAGAATGAGTTAACGGAGAACCCATAAGTGAGCTCATCTATATATATAATTGTCTAAGGGGTACTTCCGTCTTTCTGTCGGCAACTTCTGTCATGGAAATCCCGCGTCGCTGATTGGTCTCGCCAGCTGCCTGTCATGGCTGCCGCGACCAATCACTGACGGGCACAGTCCATTAGTCCCTCCCTACTCCCCTGCAGTCAGTGCCCGGCGCCCGCTCCATACTCCCCGCAGTCAGTGCCCGGCGCCCGCTCCATACTCCCCACCGGTCACCGCTCATACAGGGTTAATGTCAGCGGTAATGGACCACGTTATGCAGCGGGTAACGCACTCCGTTACCGCTGCTATTAACCCTGTGTGTCCCCAACTTTTTACTATTGATGCTGCCTATGCAGCATCAATAGTAAAAAGGTCTAATGTTAAAAATAATTAAAAATCAAAAAACCTGCTATTCTCACCTTCTGTCGTTCGACAATGCGTTCGCGCCTGCCGCCATCTTCCGTTCCCAGAGATGCAGTGCGAATTTACCCAGAAGACTTAGCGGACTTGCGAGACCGCTAAGTCTTCTGGGTAATTTTGCAATGCATCCTGGGAACGGAAGATGGAGGCAGCTGCGTGCGCATCACCAGAGCTTCGCTGGATCCCGGCAGGTGAGTATATAACTATTTTTTTATTTTAATTTTTTTTTTTTAACAGGGATATGGTGCCCACACTGCTAAATACTGCGTGGGCTGTGTTGCATACTGCGTGGCTGCTATATACTACATGGGCAGTGTTATATACTGCGTGGCCTGTGGTATATACTATGTCGCCTGTGTGCCTGTGTTATATACTGCGTGGCTGCTATATACTGCGTGGGCTGTGCTATATACTACTTGGGCTGTGCTATATACTATGTGTCCTGTGTTATATACTGCGTGGCCTGTGTTATACTACGTCGCTTGTGTTATATACTGCGTGGCTGCTATATACTGCATGGGCTGTTATATAGTACGTGGGCTGTGTTATATACTGCGTGGCCTGTATTAACGCATCGGGTATTCTACAATATGTATGTATGTATGTATATAGCAGCCACATAGTATATAGCACAGCCACGTAGTATTTGTCTGCTATATACTACATGGCTCCTATATACTACGTGGCCTGTGCTATATACTATGTGGCTGCTATATACATACATACATACATACATATTCTAGAATACCCGATGCGTTAGAATCGGGCCATTATCTAGTTCACATATAATGACGCTGAGTTTGGAATTATTTTATCTGTGTTTTTCGGAGCTCCTCTCAGCTGATTTATCACCACAGATCACATGAAAGTTAAATGTGCAGGGAAGAAAAGAGCTTGGAAAACATTTTAATGAAACCAAATTGCAAAAAAATGTTTTAACCCCAAATATATGTGTTTACCTTAAAAGAAAGAAGAAAATTGCCTTAGATGGCGGACAACCCTTTTATGTGATACAGTGTTAATTGCCTGGGCCACCACTAGGGGGAGCTCACTGCATACCCATTTAATATTGAATTAATAGAGTGTATCATTATGCATTCCTAACATTACTAAGAAACATGGATGGTATGAGAAATGTGCCTTAACATGAGTCTATTATTTGCCTCCATCCTGCTGATCCCAACAAGATAACCGCTCGGTGCCCCTCGCTCTTCATGTGAATACACAAGGTCATTTTAATGACATTATAGCTATGAAAACTCATGATGACATTGAAATTATGGAAAACACAGGAAGGACAGACATGTTAATAATATAAAAAAATGGAAACATTTATCAAAACATTTCCCGAGAGTAGGACCGGTGTGACGGTGTCTTCCTGGCATTGCCCACGTGGTCTCCTGACCAATCTCCAGTAATTATAGCATCTAAAATAAAAGTGGGACTCATTGCTGAAGAGGACAGACCTCCATTCCTGCTTCTGGTCTCCATTTGGAGACCACGTGGGGTAACACCATGAAGAGGCCTTAATGAGAGAACATGACACCGATCCTTCTTCTGGGTGGGCCGCATAATCTACGGTAGATGGACTCCTCTAGACTTTAGTCCAGGTGCACTAATAGCTTGGTGTTACGTTGATTTGTTGGTGGAACCAGTGGTGCAGCGATTTCTCCAAAGAGTCTACACCAACACAATACCAACCGATTGCATGTTGCTCATGTTACTGTGAGCATCATGCGTGGCCTAAACGTGCTCTTATGGCTGCAACATCCACGCACAGCTGAGAAGTCATTGTTCGGAAATTGCGCAGGAAGCTGACAGCAGCGGATCTTGATGATTTGTCCGAGAACATCCAGTGTGGTACAAGGTTCCTCAGAAGACCAATAAAGAGGTTATCCAGGACTTTTATATATTTTCTCTTATGGGACTAAGAACCTACAGGCAGGTAGTTGGTATTTATCTCCCCAGCACTGATCTCTGCCGGCTCACACCATTCCTTTTCCTTCGATGTGAGGCTTTCATACCTGCAGACTCTTCCGTTCCCCAGTACCACCTGGATCCATGTTAATAAAGATGACTAGTGAGCAGGTAAGATAAGGGACTACCATGCACCTTTGCCAGATTTTTACAACATGAGGATCAGAAATGTAAAATAACCCCAAGGGATCTTTTTGCTCTCTAGGACAGTTATGGGGTTCAGTTTTTGTGCCCTCGTGGATTTAAGATTATTCACAGACATAAGCATAACAGCTGAGATCTGTAGAACAAAATCTAAGATGATATCTAAAATAAAGTAAAAAATAGCTACTTTTCACTGGGTGACATGTCCTCTTTATCTTTTTCCTGCTGCTTTCCAAAGAATTTTGTTTTTATCTTTTTTTAAATCCGCCATACGGTTCCTGAGATATGGGCCTTTTTATTTAGTGCTGACTTTTATGGTGTTTACAAGGAGGTGTTGCTCATTGGGTAATTTTGCACAGCAACACGCCCCCGAGGAACCCTGTGAGCCATGCCCCCTAGGAAAGACCATAAAAGTTTGCTCTAAATAAATAGTCCCATGTCTCTGGAACTGTATGGCAGATCTTTAAAAGATAAAAACTGAATACTCAGGGAAGCGGAAGGAATAAAGTAAGAGCAAAAACTGCTACTTTTCATCTTGTCATCTATTTCAAGCTGCTGATTTGGAGAGCTAGGGAAGAGAAGTGGAATATGCAGCCATCTGGGTAAACTTTTATTAGTTTCAGCTCTCTGTGAGCGTAAAGTCCAGTGTTTGCAAATTGACCATCTACCCATCTGCAGTTGATTGATAAAAGATATTGGAAGATTTCAGCTGTGAAGTCTGCAGAATTGTGAATGCAGCTCTGGTGTCCAAGATAAGTTGTCACACTGTAAATACATTACTTAATTCTTACTTAATAACCTATCAGTATGGAAAGGGGAAAAATTGTCAGCAAAGGGAGTAATTATTGTCAGGTCACACACACGCTGCGTTTCTCTATACAATGGCGTGTGCAATTTGAAGTTGTTAAACTTTTGCGACTCCTAGCAAAGTGTCGGAATTCTACTTCTCTGCTCCACATTTATTTGATGACGCTGTTATCTGTTCATACAATATATCTAACATCAGTCACTATTCCTGAGAGTAAAAATAAAAGAAACGTTTCCACTTATAACCACACATTAATTCGCTATGCAGAATTATGGATCATTTACAATAAAATCTACATAAAGATTATAATTTGTAAATAAATCACTTTGTACAAAATAATTAGAAATTATTATGTGTAAAGAGGCACGTACCCCTCCTTTCTGAGCTAAGCATTTCATTCTTGGGTTTGGATTTTGATTTATAATTACCGTATGTCCTGTTTTACACTCCAGAGCTGCACTCACTACTCTGCTGGATAATTATGGTAATGTATGTACACAGTGACTGCACCAGCAGAATACTGAGTGCAGCTCTGGAGTATAATACAGGATGTAACTCAGGATCAGTACAGTATCAGTAATGTAATGTATGTACACAGTGACTGCACCAGCAGAATAGTGAGTGCAGCTCTGGGGTATAATACAGGGTGTAACTCAGGATCAGTAATGTAATGTATGTACACAGTGACTGCACCAGCAGAATAGTGAGTGCAGCTCTGGAGTATAATACAGGATGTAACTCAGGATCAGTACAGTATCAGTAATGTAATGTATGTACACAGTGACTGCACCAGCAGAATAGTGAGTGCAGCTCTGGGGTATAATACAGGATGTAACTCAGGATCAGTAATGTATGTACACAGTGACTGCACCAGCAGAATAGTGAGTGCAGCTCTGGAGTATAATACAGGATGTAACTCAGGATCAGTACTGTAATGTATGTACACAGTGACTGCACCAGCAGAATAGTGAGTGCAGCTCTGGAGTATAATACAGGATTTAACTCAGGATCAGTACAGGATCAGTAATGTATGTACACAGTGACTGCACCAGCAGAATAGTGAGTGCAGCTCTGGAGTATAAGGGTATGTTTCCACGGTCAGAATTGCATCAGGAATTGCTCACGATTTGACGCAGGTAAAATCTGCACCAAATCTGCACCTGAGGTCACTGGCAGATCACCTGCGTTTTTGATGCATTTTTTTCATGTGGATTTGTGTGTGTTTTTGTAAGCCAAATAAAGATATACAAAAAAAAGAACTGTGATATAATTTCTTGTCCAACCTCTTCTTTTACATACTCCATTGAAGAATGTTTACTCACAGATAGAAACATAGATAGATCCATCTATCGATCAATGTATCTATTATCTATGTATCTATCTATAGATATATCTATCTATAGATATATCTATAGATAGATATATCGATATAGATAATAGATAGATATATCGATATACGATAGATAATACATAGATAGTTAATAGATTAATAGATGGATAATAGATAAAAGATGCTAGATAATAGATAGAAATAGATACATCTATAGATAATACCAAGCCCGATGTTTAGTAATAAACATAATAAAATGGTAATAAAGAGTTAAGCCGGGACCACACATGCGAGAAACTGGGACGAGTCTCGAGCGTGCGGCTACATGTATTTCTATGCAGCCGCATGCTCCGCTCCCAAGTGCCGGCGGCAGTGCCGGGTATTAAGATGCGAGACTCGTCCGAGTTTCTCGCATATGTGATCCCGGCCTTAAATAAAGACACACACACGAAATCTGCGTTAGGCCGGAGTCACCCTTGCAAGAAACTTGCACGAGTCTCGCAGCTCAATACCGGCACTGTCGCCGGCACTCGGGACCGGAGCTCGCGGCTGCATGTATTTTTATGTAGCTGAACGCTCCGGTCCGAGTGCCAGCGGCAGTGCCGGGTATTGATGTGAGAGACTCGTGCGACTTTCTCGCAAGTGTGACCCCAGCCTCAAATGCAATATGTTTAATTAAAAAATATATATATATATATTGAAAAAAAAATGGCGTGGGCTCCCGCGCAATTTTCTGCGCCAGAGAGGGAAAGCCAGCGACTGGGGGACCAATATTTGTAGCCTGGGAAGGGGTTAATACCCATGGATCTTCCCAGGCTATGAATCTCAGCCCGCAGCTGTATATTTAGCCTTCACTGGCTATTAAAATAGGAGGACGCCCCCCCCCCAAAAAAAAATGACATGGGGTCCCCCTATAATTTATAGCCAGAAAGGCTATGCAGACAGCTGTGGGCTGATATTCATAGCCTAGGAAGGGAGCATGGATATTGGCCCCACTGGCTACAAATACCAGCTCCCAGCCACCCCAGAAATGGCACATCTGTAAGATGCACCAATTACGGCGCTTAGCCTCTCTCTTCCCACTGCCCTGTAGCAGTGGCATATGGGGTAATAAGGGGTTAATGTCACCTTTGTAAGGTGTCATTAAGCTGGCTTAGTAATGGAGAGGTGTCAATAAGATACCTACCATTACTAATCCTATAGTTGTGAAAGGGTTAATAAAACACACACAGGCAGAATAAAGTATTTTAATGAAATAAAACACCACACAGTTTTGCAATCTTTTTATTGTACTGGTAATCCAAGCGAAGCCCTAAAATAGGGATTTTTTTGTACTCACTGTAAAATCCTTCTCTCTGAGCCATTCATTGGGGGACACAGACATGGGTGTATGAGGCTGACACTAAGTGATACAAAGAAAGTTAGCTCCTCCTCTGCAGTATACACCTCCTGCTGGCTCTCAGAAAGCCAGTTCAGTGAAAAAGCAGTAGGAGATCAATAACAACATATGAGAGTATAGCATGTCAAATTATAAAACAAGTACAAGCTAATAACAGGGTGGGAGCTGTGTCCCCCAATGAATGGCTCAGAGAAAAGGATTTTAAGGTGAGTACACAAAAATCCCTATTTCTCCTTCGCCTCATTGGGGTACACAGACCGTGGGACTTCCCAAAGCAGTCCCTGGGTGGGGACAACATCAGATCAGGCACCAGGGTAACCGCTACTTAGAAGTGCGCCACCGCGGCCTGCAGAGTCCGCCTGCCCAGACTCACATCTGTGGAAGTCTGGGAATTATAGTGCTTCAAGAATGCATGCGGACTGGACGAACCCGCAAGCTTGCAGGTGTGCTTTGCCGACGCCTGGTGCCTAGTACCCAAGAAACCTCGATACACAGGGAGATAGGCTGATATCTAACCCGTAAGGACTCCTGGATGGTGGAAAGAATCCACCAGGCTAACATGGCCGATGAAACGGCGAAACCCTTCCTGTAACCATCAGGAAGCCGTCCTCTTACTGTCAGGAAGCCTAAATAAAGTGTCCAACCTTCGGAAGGACGCCGTCCTCGATACGTACCTACTCAGAGAACTCCCCTCGTCCAGAATATGGGGAACACATTCCATTTTGTGGACTTGTGCCGAAAGAGATGAGGGAAGAACGATGCCCTCACAACAGTGGGAATACAATACCACCTTGGTAACAAAGGACGAGGATGGCCTGAGGACAACCTTGCCTTGATGGTAATAAGGAAAAAAGTCTGAAAGAACAGAGTGGCTAGCTCCGAAGACTCGTCAGAATGACGAGATCGCAGAGAAAAAAGGGTGACCTTCCCTGATAGTAAAGTCTGTCCGGATCAAAAGGAGTCTACTGTAAGACTCCTAGGACCATTAAGGTCCCAAAGATCTAACGGTATGCGATAGGGAAGAACCACATGTGAAAACTCCCTGTGAGGAAGTCCCTACTTGCAGTTTTGCTGCAACAGGATGGAAAAATACTAGTTCTGTACACGAAAAACCTGACGTGGCCAGTGCGGATCTCCCAGGATCACTTGGGCCCTTCCTGCTTCCGAAACGCTCTCGTAAGTAGTGGAAGAGGGGTTATGGAAGCTGGTACCACAGAAGAACCAGAGCATGCACTGTGATGGCTTTTGGAACTCAAGGCCGAACCATGAACTAGAGTTCATTGGCGTTCAGTCTGGACACCATCCGATCTACATCTGGAATGCTCGAGTGAAGGCAGATCTGATGGAAGACTTCCGGGTGAAGTTCCCATTCACTTGAAGCGGGACCCTGACGGTGTCTGCCGCCCAGAGTTCTACTCCTGGGATGTGTAGTGCCGAGATCACCGAACGATAGATCTCGGCCCATCAGAGAATGTGAGGTACCTCGGCCATGGCGCATGACCGTGGGTACCTGCTAGATGATTGGCGTATGGCACAGCCGTGGCATTATCCAATTGAATTCGGATGGGGTGACCCACCAGAAGGCAGTGGACCTGCTGTAGGACTAGTCGTACCGTTCGGATCCCCAGAACAATGATCGGGGGAAGAAAATTGGCATTGGAAGTCACTAATAACCATTGAACTGGGAGTAAGGATCTCCCCTGGATGAAAAATGAGATCAGAGACTACCCTCTGAAAGCCTGTTTGACCTGCAGAAAACGAGAGGAGCGAAGGAAACCGCTTCCATTGCCGTGGCCATTTTTCCTTAGAACCCTCCTAGCAAATCGAATGGAATGAGGGGATGAGTGATCAAGTGCGCGAGCCTCCTTTTGAAGGGCCACGGCCTTGTCTCAAGGGAGAATTACCAACCTTCTGGAAGTATCCAGGATCATCCTCAAAAAGGATATCTGCTGGGCTGGAAATGAGGACAAAACTTGTGTAAGTTTAGCTGCCAGCCCAGGAGAGAGAGGGTATCGCAAAAGATATAGATGACTCAGCGCAGTCCTGGAAGAGCGGCTAGAAAGTCGACCAGATAGGGCAGGACAACCACGCCTCTAGGGTGCAAGAGGAACATGACAGCCACCATGACCCTTGCGAACACTCTGGGTGTGGTAGCAAGGCCGAAGGGCAAGGTCGTGACTTGAAAATGCTGTTCGCGAATGGAAAAGCGAAGGAATTTTTGAAGAGGGGAAAAATAGGAATGTGAAGGTAAGCATCCCGAATGTTAATGGATGCCAGAAACTCCACCTTTTTCCGTTGAAGTAGTTGCTCAGCGGAGGAACTCCATCCGAAGGAGAACCTTGCCAAGCTTGTTAGAAGTTTGAGGTCCAGGATCGGTCTTACTTTTCGGTCCCCTTTTTGGAACCAAGATCCCTTAGATCTAGACTGTCCTGGACAACCCTTCCACTGCTGGTTGAGTCTATAGGAAACATGCGATCCTTTGTTCCTGCGTGGGGAACGCTCCCAACTTCTCACCGAAGAACCGACCACTCCGGTAAGGGAGTGATGTCAGAGGCTTTTTGAACGCAGAGTAAGCTTCTATTCTCTGAGCTATAATGCCCTACTGAGTGTAATGGCATTTGCTG
This sequence comes from Ranitomeya variabilis, assembly GCF_051348905.1. Taxonomy (NCBI): domain Eukaryota; kingdom Metazoa; phylum Chordata; class Amphibia; order Anura; family Dendrobatidae; genus Ranitomeya; species Ranitomeya variabilis. The sequence continues at coordinate 52,400,298 of NC_135232.1, read as the reverse complement.
CTCACAGCGCCACGCAACTAGCCGCATCCAAGAAACGTGAACCACATAGTCTCCCGCTCAAGAGATTTGATTGGCCAGCTGTACTGTCTACAGGAAAAGGATACTGTTGAGAATCAAAGTATACAACCAAAGCAGCAACAATTAAGTTGCTAGCTCAATGAAGCTCACCAATCACGGGATCATTTAAAATATAACATTTATTAATATCATATAAAAGATCCAAAAGACCACTCAAATATTAAAACACGAACAGATACCCCAAATCAGAGAACATCCAACAAAACCCTGCACGTATAGATAAATAAATCAATAAATATAGACAATACCACTAATAGTGGGCAAAAAAGGGAACATTTTAAAGCAGACGAAGCCCAACCATATTAAACCTATAGCACTAATCACAACCACAGGACACATATCATTAGAAGGTATAGAAAGTGCCAAGCAGCATACCAATGACCATAAACCGATCCGTCCTAGTGTGAGAGCCAAGGTAATACCCTGGAAAGAGCCCGTCCATACAAATGCATAATCATCAACCCAACACCTTACCCAAACCATGCAGGTCTAACGGATGCTCTCCTCCGGCGCAGAGGGCGAAATGCGCGTCGGGCGCTGGAGGAGAGCATCTATTAGACCTGCACTGCTAAATAGTGGTGATGCAGAGGGGGGTGCTCGGATGCCAAAAAGGGTGCCTCTGTACATCCACGGAGTTCAGGTCACTGGGTGGACAGGGCTGGTTGTCCGCCGTTAGGCCTGGCTGCAGAATAGGATACATGGAGGCGACACTCCATGTCCTCGTCTGTTGATGGTGTGGAGAGATCGGTGCCCTTTAAAGGACCCATCGCCCCTAAAAATCAGACTAGGCATGGCATCCCACGTCGTAGAGGGTATACGTGGAGGGGACACCCCACGTGTTTGCATATTGGCTGAAAAAGGATACCGCACTTGAAGAGGCTTCTGTCCAGTGAATTGCTTATCCGGACGCTCCCTGTCCGGGTGAATGGCAAATGCTCTGCGAGGGAGTTTAGTCTCCTTATGAGGGACACTGCGTGATCTAGAGCAGAACCGGAGTCCTAGTCAATCTACAGAGATTGGTTGATGATATAGTCGAATCCATCCTTTTCTGAAGCTCTGGCGTGTCCAGATCCAAGGCAATATGCGATCCATATTCAGAGTCTTGTTCTCAGCAAATCATTGGTGAGGGATCAGGAAATGAATCTTCCGTTTGCTAGACGCCTGTACGTTTCTAGACAACTTGCGGCCCCTGCTAGCCAACGGCTCCCATGTAGGAAAGGGACCATCTATATCGGTCCTGCAAGCATTCCGAGCCACAGAGGGTTCACGGAGTGATTCAATCTCTTGGTCAGTGAAGTCACGGATTGCGGTCAGTGACGAAGCCCACTCAGGGGAACTAGGTACTCTGGGATAAGCTGGGATCAGCGGCGGAAGGTTCCTGAGCTCATTTAGGGTGACCGGCCATGGACTGGTCATGTGCCTTATACTGGTCATGTGCCTTTAAGACCAGGAAATACAGGTCATGTGCCGTTAAGACCAGGGAATGTTGGTCATGTGCCTTTAAGACCAGGGAATACTGGTCATGTGCCTTTAAGACCAGGGGATGCTGGTCATGTGCCTTTAAGACCAGGAAATACTGGTCATGTGCCTTTAAGACCAGGAAATACTGGTCATGCGCCTTTAAGTACAGGGGGGAGAGAGCAGTACTTCCTTAACCGGGTACTGATGTTGCCAGTCATTGTGCCCCTTTAATGCAAAACCGTCGCCCCTGTGTGAGCCGGACGGGTGGACCAAGATGGCCACCGGGAGTTGCAGAGGTGGTAAAGTCTCTTCCATGAATAGGCCCAAGCTGGGGCCTAAATTTCTGCAGCCGGCGGGAGCAATACCAAGGGTGGAAGTGAGGGGCGTTGTAGTGGCCGGGAAAAACTGAGCGCTCCCGTGCCAGGTGAGAAGCACCAGAAAAGTGGACGGAGCCGCCTTAGCGCACCATAGTGTGGGCGCAGCTACCAGGATACGGCCTACACATCGGCCGAAGCCGGGAGCTGAATTTTTGCAGCTGGCCGGAGCGTTACCTCAGGGAGGTGGGCCACAGGGAAGCTGAGGCTGCCTGTCAGCATGTGAATATCCCACTGCAGAAGCCCACCGCTGACTGGATCCACTCACCATGGGTGCGCGTCCCGGCATGGAGCCGCTGCGATGACTGGGTTTCAGCGCCGACGAAAGCGCGCGCACTCTACTGTTCTGCTGCAGGTCAGGTATTGCAGCATGAATGGTGCAGGGATAGAGGCATACCTCCCAACCATCCCGGATCCAGCGGGACTGTCCCGATTTTGACAGTCAGCCCCGCGATCCCGGTCGGGACATTAGTTGTCCCGTACTGGTTGGGAGGTGTGTATATCACCCGGTCAGCTCCCTGAGCCCCTGCACCCGCAGAGCAGCATATTGGCTGCTCTGTGCGCACAGGACCTGTGATGAAGTCACAGGATGGGAGGAGTCAGGGAGTCACATGATCAGGAGGACCTCCGTATACAGGACTCTGCTGGTTGTCATGGTGCTGGAGGAGGGTAAGCGTATGTGTGAGGTCAGGTGTTTACAGTGTGGATGTAGCAGAGCCATGTGTGTACGAGTTGTATGGAGCGGAGCAGCGTGTGAGAGGTGTATGGAACGGAGTCGTGTGTGTAAGAGGTGTACGGAGCACAGCCACGTGTGTACGGAGCGGTGCAGCGCGTGAAAGGTGTATGGAGCAGAGTCGTGTGTGTAAGACGTGTACGGAGCGGAGCCACGTGTGAACGAGGTGTACAGAGCAGAGCCACATGTGTACAAGGTGTGTGGAGCAGAGCCATGTGTGTACAAGGTATACGGAGTGGAGCTGTGTGTGTCCGAGGTGTATGGAGCGGAGCCGTGTGTGTACGAGGTGTATGGAGCGAAGCCGTGTGTGTCCGAGGTGTATGGAGCGGAGCCGTGTGTGTACAAGGTGTATGAGGTGTACAGAGTGGAGCCGTGTGTGTATAAGGTGTATGGAGCGGAGCCGTGTGTGTACGAAGTGGAGCCTTGTGTGTACGAGGTGTATGGAGCGGAGCAGTGTGTGTACGAGGTGTATGGAGCGGAGCCGTGTGTGTACGAGGTGTATGGGGAGGAGCCATGTGTGTACGAGATGTATTGAGAGGAGCCGTATGTGTATGAGGTGTACGGAGCGGAGCCATGTGTGTGCAAGGTATACGGAGTGGAGCAGCGTCTGCAAAGTGTACGGAGCGGAGCTGTGTGTGTACGAGGTGTACGGAGTGGAGCAGTGTGTGTACGAGATGTATGGAGAGGAGCCGTGTGTGTATGAGGTGTACGGAGCAGAGCCGTGTGTGTGCAAGGTATACGGAGCGGAGCAGCATGTGCAATGTGTATGGAGCGGAGCCGTGAGTGTACGAGGTGTACGGAGTGGTGCCGTGTGTGTACGAGATGTATGGAGCGGAGCAATGTGTGTATGAGGTGTACGGAGCGGAGCCGTGTGTGCAAGGTATACGGAGCGGAGCAGCGTGTGCAATGTGTACGGAGTGGAGCCGTGTGTGTACGAGGTGTACAGAGTGGAACAGTGTGTGTACGAGATGTATGGAGAGGAGCCGTGTGTGTATGAGGTGTAGGGAGCAGAGCTGTGTGTGTGGAAGGTATACGGAGCGGAGCAGCATGTGCAATGTGTATGGAGCGGAGCCGTGAGTGTACGAGGTGTACGGAGTAGTGCCTTGTGTGTACGAGATGTATGGAGCAGAGCCATGTGTGTATGAGGTGTATGGAGTGGAGCCGTGTGTGCAAGGTATACGGAGCGGAGCAGCGTGTGCAATGTGTACGGAGCGGAGCCGTGTGTGTACGAAGTGTACAGAGTGGAGCCGTGTGTGTGCGAGGTGTACGGAGTGGAGCCATGTGTGTATGAGGTGTACGGAGTGGAGCCGTGTGTGTATGAGGTGTGCGGAGCTGTGTGTGTACGAGGTGTACGGAGCGGAGCCGCATGTGCAAGGTGTATGGAGCGCAGTCGTGTGTGTACGAGGTGTATGGAGCGGAGCCATGTGTGTACGAGCTGTATGGAGTGGAGCCGTGTGTGTACGAGATGTATGGAGGAGCCACGTGTGTATGAGGTGTATGGAGCGGAGCCATGTGTGTACGAGGTGTATGGGGAGGAGCCGTGTGTGTGAGGTGTACGGAGCGGAGCCGTGTGTGTACGAGGTGTACGGAGTGGAGCCGCATGTGCAAGGTGTGTGGAGCAGAGTCGAGTGTGTACGAGGTGTATGGAGCGGAGTCGCATGTGTACGAGGTGTACGGAGCGGACGCTGGCTGTGTCGGATCGGAGCAGATATTGCTCCTCGCTCTGACACTGACTGGCACAGGAGACACGGAGGTCTTTATCAGTGGCGAATCACAGCTGCAGCGACGTGAGCAGTCAGCGGCGCAGCTGGATGACACCATTCAGTGCCGTGGGAGTGGAAGCTGCCGGCTGCTGCGAGGGAGCACGGTGAAAGGTGTGTGTGTGTGTAGTGATGGAGAAGGCAATGATGGGGGTGGAGTAACCATGTGTTGCCATTATACTGCACCCAGCATTGTGTGGGGCCATTATACTGTATGGAGCATCGTGAGGGGCCATTATACTGTATGGACCATCACGTGGGGCAAGTATACTGTACGCAGCATCATGTGGGGCCATTATACAGCATGGAGCATAATGTGGCAATTATACAGTATGGAGCATTATGTGTGGCCATTATACAGTATGGGGCACTGTGTGGCCATTATACAGTATGGAGCATCATGTGTGGCCATTATACATTATGGAGCATCATGTGGAGCCATTATACAGTAAGGAGCATCATGTGTGGCCATTATACAGTATGGAGCATCATGTGTGGCCATTATTCAGTACGCAGCATCATGTGTGGCCATTATACAGTACGAAGCATCATGTGGGGTTATTATACAGTATGGAGCATCATGTGTGGCCATTATACAGCATGGAGCATCATGTGACCATTATACAGTATGGAGCATCATGTGTGGCCATTATACAGTATGGAGCACTGTGTGGCCATTATACAGTATGGAGTACTGTGTGGCCATTATACAGTATGGAGCACTGTATGGCCAATATACTGTATGGAGCATCATGTGGAGCCATTATACAGTATGGAGCATCATGTGTGGCCATTATACAGTATGCAGCATCATGTGGGCCCATTATACTGTATGGAGCATCACGTGGGGCCAGTACACTGTACATAGCATCATTTGAGGCCATTATATAGTATGGAGCGTCATGTGTGGCCATTATACAGTATGGAGCGTCATGTGTGGCCATTATACAGTATGGAGCGTCATGTGTGGCCATTATACAGTATGGAGCGTCATGTGTGGCCATTATACAGCATGGAACACTGTGTGGCCATATTTTTTTTTGTTTATAATTATTGTTTACGAAACATTGTGATCAGAAGTGCTAAATGGGTGTGGTTGGGGCGTGACTAGTTGTGAAATGGGTGTGGTCAGAGGTGTGGCCTAAAATTTGCCGCGGCCGCTGACTTTGTCCCTCTTTCCCTTCCTCGAAAGTTGGGAGGTATGATAGAGGGATAAACCTCAATTCACCATCCCTTTGTTAGGGAGGAGAGGAACCGTCCGCCTCCTTGTGCCATCCGCTTTAACAGTGGTGGGACAGTGGGGGCTGCTCGGACATAGAGAGGGGCCTCTGTACAGCCATGGAGTTCAGCACCAGGGTGGACAGGGCGAGTTGTCCGCCAATACACATTTCCCAATGCATTACATAGTGGGAAATCCGCAAAATTAGGCTGTGTGTACACATTGCTGATTTTTCGCCATAAAAATGCTATAAAACCGCAAAAAAAAATCATACATTATGCATCCCATCATTTAGAATGAATTCCGCAATTTTTGTGCACATGATGCTTTTTTTCCGTGGAAAAAACGCATCGCGGTTAAAAACGCAGCATTCTAACTGATGGGATGCATAATGTATGCTTTTTTTGCGGTTTTATAGCGTTTTTATAGCGAAAAATCAGCAATGTGTGCACACAGCCTTAGTGTCAGCCTCCTAGTGGCAGCAGCAGCATACACCCACGGTCTGTGTCCCCCAATGAGGCAAAGGAGAAAAAATAATAAACCAACAATTTGCTCGCTGTGTCTGACGTAGTCCTTAATAACGAGTGTCCCACGACGAGTCCGGCTCTGCTACATCGGGATGCCTGACATCCAGACATAGCAGAGCTTGTAGATGACCACCGGAGATAACTCGCCAGCGATCACCTACACTGCAGCGTTCTCACAATCAGCTGACCATGAGAACCAGACTAGTGATAACCCCCCATGTCATGTGCACGGCAGTTCTCGCAGTGAGTTATCGCAAGAACTGCAGTGGACGCGGACCTCCGGCGGTGGGACAGGTGAGCCGGCATGTAAATTAGGAGACATGCGTAGTAAGCTGCATTTACGCACTTATTACGCATGTGACTAATCATTAGATGTGGTTTTACCGTATCTAATGATTATCTATGGTAAATTTACGCCGCATTGTAAACTGACATGCTGCGTTCTGGAAAGACGCGCCGCATGTCCGTTTACGCGGGTCTGCCGCATGTGTGTTTTAACGAATAGTGGCGACGGGATTTCAGGAAATCCCCTCCACTATGCTGTAACATCTGGACGCTGCGGGTTTGACGCTGCGGCTCTACACAGCGTCAAACATGCAGCGTTTCCTGACCGTGGACACATACCCTTATACAGGACGTAACTCAGGATCAGTAAGGCTAATTTCACACTAGCGTTTTGAGGAGCTGCGGACTTCCTCCGTGAAGCCCCGCCCTCGGCCGCTAGCTCCGCCTACTTCTGCATGTGGCCTGCGTACCTATCTTTAACATTAGGTACGCAGGTCGTGCGGCTGTATGCGGATGCTTCCGCATGCGTCGTTTTGACGATGCGGAGAAAAAAGAAATTGCTACCAGCTGCGTCCTACACTGGTCGTCGCATCGCCAAAACGACGCATGCGGAAGCATCCGCATACAGCCGCACGACCTGCATACCTAATGTTAAAGATAGGTACGCAGGCCACATGCAGAAGTAGGCGGAGCTAGCGGCCGAGGGCGGGGCTTCACGGAGGAAGTCCGCAGTCCTCCACAGCTCCTTAAAACGCTAATGTGAACCGGCCTAATGTATGTACACAGTGACTGCACCAGCAGAATAGTGAGTGCAGCTCTGGGGTATAATACAGGATGTAACTCAGGATCAGTAATGTAATGTATGTACACAGTGACTGCACCAGCAGAATAGTGAGTGCAGCTCTGGGGTATAATACAGGATGTAACTCAGGATCAGTACAGGATCAGTAATGTAATGTATGTACACAGTGACTGCACCAGCAGAATAGTGAGTGCAGCTCTGGGGTATAATACAGGATCAGTACATGATCAGTAATGTAATGTATGTACACAATGACTGCACCAGCAGAATAGTGAGTGCAGCTCTAGAGTATAATACAGAATGTAACTCAGGATCAGTAATGTAATGTATGTACACAGTGACTGCACCAGCAGAATATTGAGTGCGGCTCTGGAGTATAATACAGGATGTAATCAGGATCAGTACAGGATCAGTAATGTATGTACACAGTGACTGCACCAGCAGAATAGTGAGTGCAGCTCTGGGGTATCATACAGGATGTAACTCAGGATCAGTAATGTAATGTATGTACACACTGACTGCACCAGCAGAATAGTGAGTGCAGCCCTGGAGTATAATACAGGATGTAATCAGGATCAGTACAGGATCAGTAATGTAATGTATGTACACAGTGACTGCACCAGCAGAATAGTGAGTGCAGCTCTGGAGTATAATACAGGATGTAACTCAGGATCAGTAATGTAATGTATGTACACAGTGACTGCACCAGCAGAATAGTGAGTGCAGCTCTGGGGTATAATACAGGATGTAACTCAGGATCAGTAATGTAATGTATGTACACAGTGACTGCACCAGCAGAATAGTGAGCGCAGCTCTGGAGTGTAATACAGGATGTAATCAGGATCAGTACAGGATCAGTAATGTAATGTATGTACACAGTGACTGCACCAGCAGAATAGTGAGTGCAGCTCTGGAGTATAATACAGGATGTAACTCAGGATCAGTAATGTAATGTATGTACACAGTGACTGCACCAGCAGAATAGTGAGTGCAGCTCTGGAGTATAATACAGGATGTAACTCAGGATCAGTAATGTAATGTATGTACACAGTGACTGCACCAGCAGAATAGTGAGTGCAGCTCTGGGGTATAATACAGGATGTAACTCAGGATCAGTAATGTAATGTATGTACACAGTGACTGCACCAGCAGAATAGTGAGCGCAGCTCTGGAGTGTAATACAGGATGTAACTCAGGATCAGTAATGTAATGTATGTACACAGTGACTGCACCAGCAGAATAGTGAGTGCAGCTCTGGGGTATAATACAGGATATAACTCAGGATCAGTAATGTAATGTATGTACACAGTGACTGCACCAGCAGAATAGTGAGTGCAGCTCTGGGGTATAATACAGGATGTAACTCCGGATCAGTAATGTAATGTATGTACACAGTGACTGCACCAGCAGAATAGTGAGTGCAGCTCTGGGGTATAATACAGGATGTAACTCAGGATCAGTAATGTAATGTATGTACACAGTGACTGCACCAGCAGAATAGTGAGTGCAGCTCTGGGGTATAATACAGGATGTAACTCAGGATCAGTAATGTATACACACAGTGGATCAGCTTGTTATTAGGGGGAACGTACCCTTTCAGTGTTCGGCTTCTGTACAGAACAGGTACGTGGATTGATTAGTCCCCAACAAATGGCTGACAAGAAGCCAGTTACATAATGATGAAAGCCCTTTTTATAAATAAATCACATATACATCATACATCACTTCCACTAGTAACTACAGACACATAATACACATATACATTTCTGGTTTGGCAATTAACCCTTTAGCTGCTGACCCTTTTACTCCGTCTTCCAAACTATCCAATAACCTCACTACATCCCACGTATGTCCTTCAGGCACAGCGGATCATGGCGTCTTTTTTTTTTTTGGCACTGTCACTCTATATTCAGGGGATTGTGTAAATTGCCATCAAGTAGTAATAAACAACTGTATAGGAACAATTAAAGGGCAACTCCGACTGCAACGGATATTCACATTACTGGTGCAGGAAACATTCCTCCAATGGTGATAAAATAATTAACATTTGCTAAATACACTTTTATATTCTATATGTCTCTGCCATCATGTCTCGGGAAGGAGCGCAGACTTTATACACTTTTCCCTGCGCCCGCTGTCGCCCATCAGAGGAATATTTCTACTTCTCCCTCTTCTTCACAAAAATTTAATATAATACTGCCCTCTTGTGGACACAGATATAACTACACAAAAAAAATGGCTGTAATTTGGAAAAATGAATTGTGCCTTTGGCAAAACAGAAGAAAAGCAGCCTGACGGCAATCACGACATGTCATCCCATTTTTAGCCTGCATTAGTAATCAGATTAAAAAGAAAAAAAAAAGTTTGAGTGGAGAGCCCCTTTAAGGCGGCACATGCCTGAATCGTATTCGCAATTTCCGTTCCCATCTCTGTCCTTTACGGATGACTCTTATACACAATATATCTCTTTCCTGCCGCTCCACCAGACTCGACACGTGGATAACTTTTCTTCCTTTGACTATTGCACACACATAAACATCAATACATCATTTTTTGTTCTAAAAACATGAAACGCGTGGGGAAATAAAGTAGTCACCAAAACATGGAGGGAAAGAAAAAAAACATTAAAAAAAAAAAAAAAAGAGTCCCAGATGCGGGATGTTCCCCGGTTATCGGATGATGTTCAGATAATGCACTTCTGGGTACAGGGAGTTGATGAGGAGGGCTAGCAGCGTGTTCCCGTCCTGAAGACAGTGGCCCGGGTACTGGATAAACTGAACGGCCTGCGAGATCTGCTCCTGGTACTCCGCATACTGTTTCCCCGAGCTCAGGGACTCCACCGTATTCAATGCCTGGAGTATAGAAATACAGATTACCTTATGGGTGAGGACATCACTAACATTATGTCAAGGTCCCCTCATTTGGCTCTCAGTGAGTGGAAATCCTGAAGTCGATTGTTAAAGCATCTCCATTGCTTCATTTATTCATTAATTTCCCCCTTATATACAGGGTGCTCTGAGTTTTAATGTTTTCCTCTCCGTCCCCCCAGTAATATAGGCTGGATGTGCGGCCTGTGTGTCCAGGGTGCTGCTGTCTTCACTAGGCCTCTTGTATCAGCACAGCTTCATTCCTGGACTGATTCCTCCTTCTACTGACCATCACCGATCTTTTCTAACTGGAACTGACACTCATGCTTACAGTGTTTGATGCCCCTCGTCTCTCCATAATCGGCCTCCACTGTGCTTTCCTCTCTATTTTCGGGCTCTGTGATCTGCCCTCCATGAACACTTAGTTACATTACTACTTACTGCAGTCTCTGATGTGCAATATACAACCTCCAGTACCTTTACCCTGCTGGTAACATTAAAGCACCACTCCAGCGGGTTTTTTTTCAGCACTGGAGTGGTGCTTTAAATCTAAGCCTCCTGCCCCAGTCGTACACTCACCCTCCGGCGTCATCACCGTTCTCCAGTTCCGCTCCTGTCCTGCGGCGTCATCTTGTGACAGTATCTTCTGACTGGCCAGAAGCCAGAGGCGATGTCACAAGCTCTCAATACAAGTCTATGAGGCCAGAACGAGGCTGTCATAGACTTGTATTGAAAAGTGACCTCCGCGCCGCTCTGTGAAACACTGGAGCTGCAGACAGGTCGCTTTTCGCCGCAGAACGACGGGAGCAGCGGTGAAAACATATGAAAATGACAGAAGGTGAGTATGAGACAGGGGGCTTACATTTAAAGCACCACTGCAGAGGTGAAATAAAAAAAAACACTAGAGTGGTGCTTTAAGAAAAAAGAAGGAAAGAGTATGGACAGAATAGAGGATCAGTGTGCTGTCAGATGCATAGTTTATCAAAAGCAGGACAGCCAGCTATGTACTGGAGTGACACAGTGTCTACGGCAGGGGTCTCAATCCCGGCCAGGTAAATGGGCCACACACAGACAAATTTGAAGTTGACACGCCGCTTTCCTTGTGGGACAAGATGACTTTCAGTGATACCATTTGGTTTCTATGCGAAATTTTGATAACTTTTTACTTTATGTTATGGGTCTAGGTGTGATAGACAAAAATAAAAAATCCGGACATATCACCCTCATATTGAACATATGGGATTAATTATAACTGGGGATCCAGTGCATCCAGCTGCAGCCGGCAACAACAGTCCTTAGCATAGTTCCTCTGAAGTAATAATGACGCCGCTATATCTGCACATACTAATAATGCCCCCTTTATGTCTCTACATAGTAATAATGCCCCCTTTATGTCTCTACATAGTAATAATGCCCCCTTTATGTCTGTACATAGTAATAATGCCCCCTTTATGTCTCTACATAGTAATAATGCCCCCTTTATGTCTGTACATAGTAATAATGCCCCCTTTATGTCTCTACATAGTAATAATGCCCCCTTTATGTCTCTACATAGTAATAATGCCCCCTTTATGTCTGTACATAGTAATAATGCCCCCTTTATGTCTCTACATAGTAATAATGCCCCCTTTATGTCTGTACATAGTAATAATGCCCCCTTTATGTCTCTACATAGTAATAATGCCCCCTTTATGTCTGTACATAGTAATAATGCCCCCTTTGTGTCTCTGCATACTAATAATGCCCCCTTTATGTCTGTACATAGTAATAATGCCCCCTTTATGTCTGTACATAGTAATAATGCCCCCTTTATGTCTCTACATAGTAATAATGCCCCCTTTATGTCTGTACATAGTAATAATGCCCCCTTTATGTCTGCACATACTAATAATGCCCCCTTTATGTCTGTACATAGTAATAATGCCCCCTTTATGTCTGTACATAGTAATAATGCCCCCTTTATGTCTCTACATAGTAATAATGCCCCCTTTATGTCTCTACATAGTAATAATGCCCCCTTTATGTCTGTACATAGTAATAATGCCCCCTTTGTGTCTCTGCATACTAATAATGCCCCCTTTGTGTCTCTGCATACTAATTATGCCCCCTTTGTGTCTCTGCATACTAATAATACCCCCTTTATGTCTCTGCATACTAATAATGCCCCCTTTATGTCTCTGCATACTAATAATGCCCCCTTTGTGTCTCTGCATACTAATAATGCCCCCTTTATGTCTCTGCATACTAATAATGCTCCCATTGTTCCTCTGCATACTAATAATGCCCCCTTTGTTCCTACACATAGTAATAATACCCCTGTTATGTCTCCAGATAGTAATAATGCTCCCTTTATGTCTCTACATAGTAATAATGCTCCCTTTATGTCTCTACATAGTAATAATGCCCCCTTTATGTCTCTACATACTAATAATGCCCCCTTTGTGTCTCTGCATACTAATAATGCCCCCTTTATGTCTCTACATACTAATAATGCCCCCTTTATGTCTCTACATAGTAACAATGCCCCCTTTATGTCTCTACATACTAATAATGCCCCCTTTATGTCTCTGCATACTAATAATGCCCCCTTTGTGTCTCTGCATACTAATAATGCCCCCTTTATGTCTACATACTAATAATGCCCCCTTTATGTCTCTGCATACTAATAATGCCCCCTTTGTGTCTCTACATACTAATAGTGCCCCCTTTGTGTCTCTACATAGTAATAGTGCCCCCTTTATATCTCGACATACTAATAATGCCCCTTTATGTCTCTACATACTAATAGTGCCCCCTTTATGTCTCTGCATACTAATAATGCTCCCATTGTTCCTCTACATACTAATAATGCCCCCTTTAGCTCTCTACATAGTAATAATGCCCCCTTTGTTCCTACACATAGTAATAATGCCCCCTTTATGTCTCTACATAGTAATAATGTTCCCTTTGCTCCTCCACATAGTAATAATACCCCTGTTATGTCTCCATATAGTAATAAAGCCCCCTTTGTTCCTCCACATAGTAATAATACCCCTGTTATGTCTCCAGATAGTAATAATGTCCCCTTTAGTAATAATGCAGCAGTATGACACAGCTTGCAGAATGCCAAGGTGAGTAACGGAGCAGGGATCGGATGGCTTTCTACAGACTTTAACAGTAGTCGCGTCACCTATGTAAACAGATCACTGAAGGTTATGTGGATTGTATGCAGCCCACTGCCAGTACCGGCCCATTTGGCATTTGTCTGGCACTGAATGCAGGGGAACATGTAATTACTGGAGTGTGCACATTAGGGTTACAGACCCTAATAAAGCAGGCAATGCTGGGATATTTCAGCTCTGAAGCCTGCAGAATAGTGAATACTGCCCTGAGCAATAAAACAATAAGGACCTCAGGATCTGTGCAAGAGAAGACCGCACTTCCACGTCTGATCTGAATATAATAAAGTTATACAGGTACCTGCTGAGCTTTTGGCGACAGATGAGGCCCAGTCCCTGCCTTAAGGCGCACTTGATTTTCAGCAGGAATTTGGGCTAAAACAAAGGCTGCCAGACTGCGAGCGATAATCCTAAATCTGAAATAAGCATAAAACAAGAGATTATACGGCACGCTCTAAAGAGACCTTACAAGCTCAGCTCACTTAGAAAACTACGGCTATATACAAAGGGTAGGAAGCTGTAAATCTATATGCAATACTGCAAGCAATACTCTGTGTGTTAGGGGGTCTTTTCCATCCTTATCACTATACATGGTGTATTGAGCGGTCTCTTGCTTGTGGGGATGCTACTGCTGCACTCTCACATAATCAGGTGTCTTTCTACCTCTGCTCCTCCTCCCCTCTCACAGCATGCAATTGTAGACACAGAAATAAACTGCAGCTGCATCCCCCTCCTCCCTCTCTTATTTCCTGGAAATTGCTAGACAGATTTTTGTGGGACTTTTTAGGTTTCTGAACATTTACAGATGTCTTCAGGTAAGGATCTAACTGTTGCTGACTTGTAACGAAGATGTCACTTACGACACGAGGCCTTACCTGGCTGAGAGAGGAGACTTTCTTCCAAGGCCGATCGCCCCCAGGATACCAGTAGACATTCTTTCCTCACTGAGGAGGCAGAGGCGAGCCTGGACTGAGACCAGGGTCCGGAGGACATGCTCGGTCACTTCAATGTCGTTCTGTTCCACCTGAATCAGAGACAACTGCAGAATCTTATGGATCCACAGGAAGAGTTTGGGTTCTTCATTGACGGAGCTAAAAATGGAGAAAAAACAAACAGGATTTTTGGTACTTACTGTAAAATCCGCGTTTTCCATACCCTTCATGGGGGACACCGGAAGCCATGAGTGTATATTGCTATCACCAGGAGGAAGAAAACCATGCCTGAGGGTCCGTAGGAGTGAGAACTGTGCCCCCCAATAAAGGCGGAGAGAAAGTGATGCTCGCAGCAGCCATGAGGGACGTGTCACAGGCCGAAATAACACTGTGGATTGTACGGTGTGTCCTTCGTGGATAACAACCTAAAGGTGGAGGACAACCACACCACCGGAAAGATAATAAAGACCTGATCCAGGTTGTGTCTGCCTCCGAATGACACTATGCTAAAACTGCCTCATCTCTGAGAAATGGGGATAGCCTACCCGGCAGAGCCAACACTCTTTTTTTTTTATACCTAATGTTACGCCTCCTAGTGGCAGGGTTTATATCTTGTGCCCCCAATGCTATTAAGAAGTGAAATATTACGGGTCTGAGAAGATGCCAACACATCATACTTTTTTTGCCACCACCGTAACTATACTGGCGCGATGAAACATGTCCCCGGTTCTTTTTCTTTTTTACTGCAAAGACAACGTGATAAAAACAAACTAAAAAAAAATGGCGGAATGTAATTTTTTTTTCTTTTAAATTTGGTATTTTTTTCCCATTTTTTTTTTTTTAATTGCATTATATGGTAAAATGAATGGTGTCATTCAAAAGCTACAACATTTTCTGCAGAAAACAAGCCCTCTTACAGTTAAGTTGATAGAAGAAGAATAAAAAAAAACCAAGTACGATTCCTGCATTATGGGTAGGAGAAAAAAAAATAAAGGGGCCAAAAACAAAAAAAACGTCAGTAATTAAGGAACCGCACCAATTGGCGCTTGCAGGAAGAGGCCTCCAAATCCTGGAAAAGGAAGCTAAGTGGGGGTAAATCCCCTTGCAGCCCACTTACAGTCTACGGGATGTTTTATGAGAGGCTTTATATGGGGTTTTTACCTCGGCTGCGCCTGCTCTATCCACTTGGAGATTTTCACCAGGATCCGCAGCTCGTTGGCGAGGGTCTGTTCTCGATTCAGACATTGCAGAACGTACACGTGAAGCGTTAGGTAACTGCCCAGGGTGAGGCATTCTTGGAGAAACTCCTCAGTAGTAAGTTCGGGCACCTGCAAGGACGCCAGGATCGGGCCCCAGCCTGGGTTCTGGTTGTGCAGGGTCTCTGGGAATGAAACAAACAGAGGGGACGACTTTAAACGCCATTCTACATATTCATTATAACTATAAGTAGTAATATTTACGATGGACGAGTCCTGGGTTGTGTTTAAGTTAATAGTCCAGAGCTGCATTCATAATTCTGCCTGTCGTCAGACACACCTTTGCATGGTGTTCAGTATGAGATGACAGAATACAAGAGAACAAGCTCTGTGCAGAAGCGGATGAGATGCTGGCAGATTGTGAATGCAGCTCTGAAGTATAACACAGAGAGGAAAGTGGCGGAGTAGGAATGGGGGAACGGTAAGTGACATCAGGACTACAGATCACAGTCTGTCACAGTCATCCCACCCTGTGCTGCCTCCATTGTCAGGGCTTCATTGTCAGGGGAGGATGAAGCAGGAACTTTTCCTCGAGTTATCACCCTCCTATCAATTATTAACATTGAGGATACACGTTGCTATAGGTGTTCAGGGGGTCCTCTGACAGACTAGCATTGCCGGTGCTGGAAGGAATCAACCCTCCGAGACCCTCACAGAAAAGTACAGTGTTCCCCTGGGACCCTCTAGCAATCAGGAGTAATCTATGGGGGCGAGGTGCAGCAATAACAGAGGACAGGGCAGCTCCTCCGCAGACAGAGAAAAGCTCTAGCTAAATGCTTACATCAAGATATGAGGAAGCCCCCTCTGTTACCTCCCGTAAAGTGCATATAAGAAGCGTTATCCGAACTGGACAGCCCCTTTAAGTGTGATGAATGCAAACAACAGAGATCAGATTATGTGACCTAAGCAGATGTAATAAAAGCTTCATACATCACCGCTGGATGGTGGCGAGGAGACAACAGTCGTCCCCCTATAAAAGAAGAACAATGTGACGGCACCGATTGTCATACAGAGAGCAGAGGAGCTACTTACCGTCTCTGAAGTACGCCAGTATACAGGCTTCAGTCGCCTCCGCCATGTGTTTAATCGATGCCAAGCTCTGGCATGCTGCTGTTAGGAGCGGCATCACCATCATGCCTTGTACTTTGCTATCAATCCACTTGAGCAGAGCTCCACGCAGAGATTCAGCGGTGGTCACACTGGCGTTATTCATCACCATCAGGAGCTCCATGAACAAACTGCTTAACGCCATGTGACGCTTCTGGACCTCCAGATCTAGAAAATAGGACAGAGCAGGATAGACAGAGTTACATGTGTATTATACTCCGGAGCTGCACTCACTATTCTGCTGGTGCAGTCACTGTGTACATACATTACATTACTGATCCTGAGTTACATCCTGTATTATACCCCAGAGCTGCACTCACTATTCTGCTGGTGCAGTCACTGTGTACATACATTACATTACTGATCCTGTACTGATCCTGAGTTACATCCTGTATTATACCCCAGAGCTGCACTCACTATTCTGCTGGTGCAGTCACTGTGTGCATACATTACATTACTGATCCTGAGTTACATCCTGTATTATACTCCGGAGCTGCACTCACTATTCTGCTGGTGCAGTCACTGTGTACATATATTACATTACTGATCCTGTACTGATCCTGAGTTACATCCTGTATTATACTCCAGAGCTGCACTCACTATTCTGCTGGTGCAGTCACTGTGTACATACATTACATTACTGATCCTGAGTTACATCCTGTATTATACCCCAGAGCTGCACTCACTATTCTGCTGGTGCAGTCACTGTGTACATACATTACATTACTGATCCTGTACTGATCCTGAGTTACATCCTGTATTATACTCCAGAGCTGCACTCACTATTCTGCTGGTGCAGTCACTGTGTACATACATTACATTACTGATCCTGTACTGATCCTGAGTTGCATCCTGTATTATACTCCAGAGCTGCACTCACTATTCTGCTGGTGCAGTCACTGTGTACATACATTACATTACTGATCCTGAGTTACATCCTGTATTATACTCCAGAGCTGCACTCACTATTCTGCTGGTGCAGTCACTGTGTACATACATTACATTACTGATCCTGAGTTATATCCTGTATTATACCCCAGAGCTGCACTCACTATTCTGCTGGTGGGAACACTGTGTACACACATTACATTACTAATCCTGAGTTACATCCTGTATTATACCTCAGAGCTGCACTCACTATTCTGCTGGTGCAGTCACTGTGTACACACATTACATTACTAATCCTGAGTTACATCCTGTATTATACCCCAGAGCTGCACTCACTATTCTGCTGGTGCAGTCACTGTGTACATACATTACATTACTGATCCTGAGTTACATCCTGTATTATACCCCAGAGCTGCACTCACTATTCTGCTGGTGCAGTCACTGTGTACATACATAACATTACTGATCCTGAGTTACAGCCTGTATTATTATACTCCAGAGCTGCACTCACTATTCTGCTGGTGGGAACACTGTGTACACACATTACATTACTAATCCTGAGTTACATCCTGTATTATACCCCAGAGCTGCGCTCACTAGTCTGCTGGTGCGGTCACTGTGTACATACATTACATTACTGATCCTGAGTTACATCCTGTATTATACCCCAGAGCTGCACTCACTATTCTGCTGGTGCAGTCAGTGTGTACATACATTACATTACTGATCCTGAGTTACATCCTGTTTTATACTTCAGAGCTGCACTCACTATTCTGCTGGTGCAGTCACTGTGTACATACATTACATTACTGATCCTGTACTGATCCTGAGTTGCATCCTGTATTATACTCCAGAGCTGCACTCACTATTCTGCTGGTGCAGTCACTGTGTACATACATTACATTACTGATCCTGAGTTACATCCTGTATTATACCCCAGAGCTGCACTCACTATTCTGCTGGTGCAGTCACTGTGTACATAGCTACAGAAATCGGAAGCTGAGCTGAGATCAGTGGCGGTAAGGCTTTCCTATCAGATAGTGTAGCATCACCCGGAGGTAGCAGATCTCCCACCTGGAGGGCTGAAGATGACAATATCGTCCAGTAGTTTGGACATCTCCTGCTCTAGGGCAGAAACACTGATCTTCCCATTCTGTTCCAAGGAGCCCATAAACTGGACCATCTGCTGAATGTAGATCCGGCATTTAGGGGTCACGTCCTGCGAAACAAACAGCAATTTAAGGTGAACGTGTGAGCGGAGGGAGCGGCGGAAGTGAAAGTTACAATGCTCCAGCATGTGCGCTCCTAGGATCCATGCAATCAATGTAAACTAAGGTGACAGAAAGCGGGTCATCTGTGGTTTTTGGCGATTCTTTGCTACTGAAAAAATTAGCTTTGTGTCGGCTGTGCAATACATGGTTTATAGTGCGGTCAGCTCCTGGGCCTTCTACATATAGTGAAGGAGCGTGACAGCTGTACAAGTATGGCGTGTGCCGTCCAAGGAGTAAAGAAAGCAATTATTAATCCTAAAAAATATATACAGTACCTGCAAACTAAAACCTATTTATAACATTGGTTCTGTGACATCAATATATTTATTATCTCTATACAGTGACATCACTGAGTATATCATTACTGTACTGTGACATCACTATGTATTATCCCTGTACTGTGACATCACTATGTATTATCCCTGTACTGTGACATCACTATGTATTATCCCTGTACTGTGACATCACTGTGTATTACCCCTGTACTGTGACATCACTGTGTGTATTATCCCTGTACTGTGACATCACTGTGTATTACCCCTGTACTGTGACATCACTGTGTGTATTATCCCTGTACTGTGACATCACTGTGTGTATTATCCCTGTACTGTGACATCACTGTGTTTTATCCCTGTACTGTGACATCACTGTGTGTATTATCCCTGTACTGTGACATCACTGTGTATTATCCCTGTACTGTGACATCACTGTGTATTATCCCTGTACTGTGACATCACTGTGTATTATCCCTGTACTGTGACATCACTGTGTGTATTATCCCTGTACTGTGACATCACTGTGTGCATTATCCCTGTACTGTGACATCACTGTGTATTATCCCTGTACTGTGACATCACTGTGTATTATCCCTGTACTGTGACATCACTGTGTATTATCCCTGTACTGTGACATCACTGTGTATTATCCCTGTACTGTGACATCACTGTGTATTATCCCTGTACTGTGACATCACTGTGTGTATTATCCCTGTACTGTGACATCACTGTGTATTATCCCTGTACTGTGACATCACTGTGTATTATCCCTGTACTGTGACATCACTGTGTGTATTATCCCTGTACTGTGACATCACTGTGTATTATCCCTGTACTGTAACATCACTGTGTGTATTATCCCTGTACTGTGACATCACTGTGTATTATCCCTGTACTGTGACATCACTGTGTATTATCCCTGTACTGTGACATCACTGTGTATTATCTCTGTACTGTGACATCGCTGTGTATTATCCCTGTACTGTGACATCACTGTGTGCATTATCCCTGTACTGTGACATCGCTGTGTATTATCTCTGTACTGTGACATCACTGTGTATTATCCCTGTACTGTAACATCACTGTGTGTATTATCCCTGTACTGTGACATCACTGTGTATTATCCCTGTACTGTGACATCACTGTGTGTATTATCCCTGTACTGTGACATCAGTGTGTGTATTATCCCTGTACTGTGACATCACTGTGTATTATCCCTGTACTGTAACATCACTATGTGTATTATCCCTGTACTGTGACATCACTGTGTGTATTATCCCTGTACTGTGACATCACTGTGTGTATTATCCCTGTACTGTGACATCACTGTGTGTATTATCCCTGTACTGTGACATCACTGTGTTTATTATCTCTGTACTGTGACATCACTGTGTATTATCCCTGTACTGTGACATCACTGTGTGTATTATCCCTGTACTGTGACATCACTGTGTTTATTATCCCTGTACTGTGACATCGCTGTGTATTATCCCTGTACTGTAACATCACTATGTGTATTATCCCTGTACTGTGACATCACTGTGTGTATTATCCCTGTACTGTGACATCGCTGTGTATTATCCCTGTACTGTGACATCGCTGTTTATTATCCCTGTACTGTGACATCGCTGTGTATTATCCCTGTACTGTGACATCGCTGTGTATTATCTCTGTACTGTGACATCGCTGTGTATTATCTCTGTACTGTGACATCGCTGTGTATTATCCCTGTACTGTGACATCGCTGTGTATTATCCCTGTACTGTGACATCGCTGTGTATTATCTCTGTACTGTGACATCGCTGTGTATTATCCCTGTACTGTGACATCGCTGTGTATTATCCCTGTACTGTGACATCGCTGTGTATTATCCCTGTACTGTGACATCGCTGTGTATTATCTCTGTACTGTGACATCTCTGTGTATTATCTCTGTACTGTGACATCGCTGTGTATTATCTCTGTACTGTGACATCGCTGTGTATTATCTCTGTACTGTGACATCGCTGTGTATTATCCCTGTACTGTGACATCGCTGTGTATTATCCCTGTACTGTGACATCGCTGTGTATTATCCCTGTACTGTGACATCGCTGTGTATTATCTCTGTACTGTGACATCTCTGTGTATTATCTCTGTACTGTGACATCGCTGTGTATTATCTCTGTACTGTGACATCGCTGTGTATTATCCCTGTACTGTGACATCGCTGTGTATTATCTCTGTACTGTGACATCGCTGTGTATTATCTCTGTACTGTGACATCGCTGTGTATTATCTCTGTACTGTGACATCGCTGTGTATTATCTCTGTACTGTGACATCGCTGTGTATTATCTCTGTACTGTGACATCACTGTGTGTATTATCCCTGTACTGTGACATCACTGTGTGTATTATCTCTGTACTGTGACATCGCTGTGTATTATCTCTGTACTGTGACATCGCTGTGTATTATCCCTGTACTGTGACATCACTGTGTGTATTATCCCTGTACTGTGACATCGCTGTGTATTATCTCTGTACTGTGACATCGCTGTGTATTATCCCTGTACTGTGACATCGCTGTGTATTATCCCTGTACTGTGACATCGCTGTGTATTATCCCTGTACTGTGACATCGCTGTGTATTATCTCTGTACTGTGACATCGCTGTGTATTATCTCTGTACTGTGACATCTCTGTGTATTATCCCTGTACTGTGACATCGCTGTGTATTATCTCTGTACTGTGACATCGCTGTGTATTATCTCTGTACTGTGACATCGCTGTGTATTATCCCTGTACTGTGACATCGCTGTGTATTATCCCTGTACTGTGACATCGCTGTGTATTATCCCTGTACTGTGACATCGCTGTGTATTATCTCTGTACTGTGACATCTCTGTGTATTATCTCTGTACTGTGACATCGCTGTGTATTATCTCTGTACTGTGACATCGCTGTGTATTATCCCTGTACTGTGACATCGCTGTGTATTATCTCTGTACTGTGACATCGCTGTGTATTATCTCTGTACTGTGACATCGCTGTGTATTATCTCTGTACTGTGACATCGCTGTGTATTATCTCTGTACTGTGACATCGCTGTGTATTATCTCTGTACTGTGACATCACTGTGTGTATTATCCCTGTACTGTGACATCACTGTGTGTATTATCTCTGTACTGTGACATCGCTGTGTATTATCTCTGTACTGTGACATCGCTGTGTATTATCCCTGTACTGTGACATCACTGTGTGTATTATCCCTGTACTGTGACATCGCTGTGTATTATCTCTGTACTGTGACATCGCTGTGTATTATCCCTGTACTGTGACATCGCTGTGTATTATCCCTGTACTGTGACATCGCTGTGTATTATCTCTGTACTGTGACATCGCTGTGTATTATCCCTGTACTGTGACATCATTGTGTATTATCCCTGTACTGTGACATCACTGTGTGTATTATCCCTGTACTGTGACATCGCTGTGTATTATCTCTGTACTGTGACATCGCTGTGTATTATCCCTGTACTGTGACATCGCTGTGTATTATCTCTGTACTGTGACATCGCTGTGTATTATCCCTGTACTGTGACATCGCTGTGTATTATCTCTGTACTGTGACATCGCTGTGTATTATCTCTGTACTGTGACATCGCTGTGTATTATCTCTGTACTGTGACATCGCTGTGTATTATCTCTGTACTGTGACATCGCTGTGTATTATCTCTGTACTGTGACATCACTGTGTGTATTATCCCTGTACTGTGACATCACTGTGTGTATTATCTCTGTACTGTGACATCGCTGTGTATTATCTCTGTACTGTGACATCGCTGTGTATTATCCCTGTACTGTGACATCACTGTGTGTATTATCCCTGTACTGTGACATCGCTGTGTATTATCCCTGTACTGTGACATCGCTGTGTATTATCTCTGTACTGTGACATCGCTGTGTATTATCTCTGTACTGTGACATCGCTGTGTATTATCTCTGTACTGTGACATCGCTGTGTATTATCTCTGTACTGTGACATCACTGTGTGTATTATCCCTGTACTGTGACATCGCTGTGTATTATCTCTGTACTGTGACATCGCTGTGTATTATCTCTGTACTGTGACATCGCTGTGTGTTATCCCTGTACTGTGACATCGCTGTGTATTATCTCTGTACTGTAACATCACTGTTTATTACTCTGATTCATTAGGGAAAAGCACGTGACACAAAGTGGAGACCAAACTAATCAGAAGTTTTTCATGTTCTGAACTGGATGAGTCGGAAGATGCTGAACTCTAATGTTATTTTAAAGGAAACCAGCCCTTACACATGAGTCAGTGTTATATATCATGAAAGTTAGGAACGTCCATAATTACTCCCCTGTTAACTGTAACGTTTGCACTGTGCCGGGAAATCCAGCCCCTTCCCCAAAGCAGTAAGGGTGACCCTGAGCCCCTGTACATATGGCGTCCTGCACTCACGGAGTAAATGCTGCAGTCAGGAAAGGAGGAGAATCCAGCGGAGACACGGAGGAGCTTCAGGAGCAGCTCGTCTGCCAGGTGGGAGCTCAGGATGACAGAGGGAGGGTAATGGCTGCTGAAATACCCTATGACATTTTGGTAAGACACGGCATCCACCAAGTGCCAGGACAAAGTGCCAGCCTGCCCCAAGAGGCTAATTAAAGGAGCCCCCTGCAAAAAGAAGAATAGCAATGAGAGATCTGATCCTAGTGGAAGTCTCAGGCTATGCAGCGTGGTAGGACAGCGTACCGGCTCCTCTATCAGCTGCTCCTCTTTGGTGAGAAATACCAGCATGTATAGGAGGCAAACCAGCATGCGGTGGGTTTCTGGCCGCGGAATGGGACCCCAGGCATCGGCCAGGACGTTCATCCAGTTCACGTCACATAATACACCCCCCAGAAACAGGAAACAGCTCTTGGGGCTTCCTCGCTCCACCTAGTGGATGAAGACAATTAGCGCAGAAAATCCATGACCGACATATACTGGACCACACTGTGCGACCCTCATCCATGCCCCCAGGAGGAATGTGCGGGGGGCGTCATCAGACACCCCTAGATATCAGCATCAGCCGGACCCCCGGTGATCAGCTGTGGGTGTGCTAGTTACTGTGCACCCTGATAACTGAGCGCCGTATTACTACAATCTGAATTATCGGACCTTCTCAAAACATTTACAATAATAAAAAGGGTTAAAATTCTTTTTTTAAAAAAGGACGCAAAACTGACTTCACCAGCCGTATGTTGCTCCTTTTGGATCCTACCGGTTCCCTCCAGTCTCTGCTTCCAGGACATGTGACTGCTGCAGTCAATCACTGCTTGAGAACTGTCACAGCTGCAGACAGCGATTGGCTGAGTAGTCATTTCCTGTGTGCCAGTAGGAACTAGAAAGTAGAGGCAGGAGGGGGACTCGGAAAGAAGGGACACAGGAGCGCCAGGGATCAGTGGGGCAAGTATTGCTTCTTTTATTTATTTTTAACCCAAAAACTCCCCATAAACTATTTATCGCTATGGAAAACCCCTTTAAAATTGGCTCTAACGAATGCAGCCCTGGAGGGTGCTGTCCACTCGAGGCTGCACATTGCTATGTGACTATTAAAAAAATAATCTAGGAAATAAAATCCTGACCCAAAAACAAGGACATAATACACACAGATAATAATGGTTCCCACCTTGAAAAACTCTTCCATCAGCGTCTGGTCCGGATACATGTCCTTCCAGGGCAGCCTGCTGTACTCTGTGTGATAGGTATACAGGATATACTCGGGGTGCATGGGTGCAGTGCAGGTCTCACAATAGTGCATCAGGTGTAACCACAGCGCCCCCCGCTGGCCAGGCAGAAGATGATCTGCAAGAAGATGAGGAGATGGACTTGTAAATGCAGGACACTTTAGGTGTTTTCACCTGTTTTTCATTTCCTCCATATTCTTCTTTTATTTTGCACCTTTTTTATAGTCTATTTTATGTGTTTCCTGTTTTGTTTTTTTTTATTTTGTTTTCCCGATGCATATTGCCGATTCATCAATTGCACCTCTTTTTAAAAAAAAAAGCTTCAAAATTTTTGCATAAATGTATTCCAATCTCCCTTTGCTTCCTCCGGTGTTTTTTTTTTTTTTTGCAGTCCCGATTTATTTGTGCAACTTCACCAACATACTAGGGACTTTTTGCTCTGAAAAAGCATTAAAAAAAGCAAAGGACAAATATAAAGAGCAGTCTGATTTTGCACAAAATTCATGAACCATGTGCGCTATATCATAGAAAATGGTTAAAAAAAAAAAGAGTAAAACAAAAAAAATGCAAAATCTAAATCGATGAGCAGTGCTATTAGTGATTTGCTAGTATTAAAGCCAGTTACTAAACACCGCTGTGCATGAATCATGGTGATTTATACCGGACGGTAAGGTGAAGCAGACATTTCACTGAATAATGCTTCACAAGCCAAAGACTACTAATGCTTCAATTATGCTTTTATGTTAAATTTGGGTGTTTTTACTTAATATTAAAATAATAATAATTCCTGAAATCTTGTGACTTTCACGCCTGATAATACAGAGACCTCCTGTTTTGGTCTCATCACTTTCTATAAAGTGGTGAGCTTGGCTGGGGAAAAAAACGGAACATGGCTAACTGTGGTGGTGAAAACTAAAGCTGTCGAAAAAATTTTTTTGAAATGATGTCCGACATATACAAGTCTCCCCCATTGAGTTGTCACGAGGGTTACGTCATCTCGTATACAATGATTCCAGCACTCACCTTGAAACTTCTGGTGCAGAGTCAAAATGCAGTCACAAAAGAGCTGGACCAGGACGACCGCGGTGCAAGAGTCGCTTTCCAGCCAGGGGTAGCAGCGCTGATTACTGAGGAAGGGGCAGAGTGTAAAGAACAGGCGCTATCACTTGTGCTCTGTGTTCTTGCAGAATCACCTTCATTAGCATACCTTAAAAGGGTTGTCCACAACTTAGACAACTCCTTCTTAAACGGGCTGTCCAGCCTTAGGCTACTCCATTCTATGTGACTGCAGACCTGTGAATCCTCACATTATGCAAACTGAGGATTCTTCATCCACTGTTGGTGCAAACACCGAGTGGTCATGTGACCGCAAGTTTATAATTTGCATACTACTGGACACATTCCGACTAGATTTGTCCAGCCTCACTCAATTCACTTGCAGTGAGCGAGGCGGCACACGTCTAGTTGGTATGTGACCGCATGTATGAAAATCACATACTTGCGGTCACACGCACGAAGTGCCTGCGATGTGAGGATTTACAAGTCTGCAGTCACATAGGGTGACTGCAGACGTGTAGCCTAAGGCCAGACAACCCCTTTAAATGCTATATTTCCTTACACAGTGTAAAATAAAAATACCAGATACTCACTTCCCGTGCTGGCGCCGTTCTAGCGATGTTGGCGCCGGTTCTCCTGGAACTTGTATGACATTATTATGCCGTGTCTCCTGCAGCCAATGAGCGTCCAGTAATGGCCTGCAGTACGCGCACTTCTCTGCGGAAGTCTGAGGCTTGTGTGAGCGAAGTAGCCCATGAACAGCTGCTGATTGGCTGCAGTGCTCACGCGGCATCGCTGAAACAGCGCCGGTGCAGGAGAGGAGTATCTGATGTTTTTATTTTACACTGGGGAATATAGGATTTAAGAAGGGGAAATCCCATAAACAGATAATACTTTATCGGAAATCCATGTGCACATATGACACATAATACGGTCTTCAATACCGAACATCATTGCTAAATCATAGAACCTGTAAGATGCATTGAAGACCGTATATCAGACCGCAAACCAATATATGGAAATCGGTGAAGAATTGAATGGAAATACTCGGCCTTTGTGACGTCATGATTGTGAGAAGCCTCAGAGCATAGAATTAGACGCTGGGCCTGAGAAATGCAACGTTATCTTACCTATTATCATCTTTATCCAGGACCATTATCCATGGCTTAAAGAGCTCAGTGATGACCGAATGTAGAGATTTCAGCACTAAATACAGGGGAGAAGGGGAGAATTTTGTTCATTTGCATTATAACAGTGAGAAAAGGATCCAAATGCAGTAATCTGCAAGAAGGTGTATTTAAAAATAATAAAAAAACAACATAAAAAAGGAGAAAAATGCCGCACATTGCAAATCCTTTACTAGAGAGCCATTATCTGCTCATCGTACATATTATAGAGGCCGCGATATTAATGGCCTCTTCTTAGGCTGGGCTGCGTATTACCCCGTCTGGTGCGCGGGAAGACGGAGCAGTCAACAGAGCAGAGGCTGCAACATTGGTGGGGACGCTGAGAGTCCGACTCCCCCAGTGTTTTTTGGCCTCTCCTTAGGATAAGCTATCAATACATTGATGCTTGAAAACTTCTTGAATGGGAACTTCCAGTGAAAAGACATTGGTGACAGGAAAGGGGGGATTTATTAAGACCGATACAAGACAGATTTCTTACTCTGCCCCCACCAGTCATCAGGTGAGTAGTAATCTGCGAGTTTGGCCAACTTTCATATAATATTTATGGGGGATGTTAGATGATTGCTGGTGGTCCCAGCAGCCATTTCCCTAATAGTGAGGAGCTGATTTATAAAAGGGTTTGTCTTAGGGGACAAGAAATCTCATAATATTGCACTTCTGCCTGTGTTTCATATATACAATGCAACCAAAAAAAAGCAATAGTACAAATGGAATACGGAATATTATTATTATTATTATTATTATTATTATTATTAACATAGGAAATATTTTCCAGGTGAAAATGACTTCCGACCTTTGCAGATACCGGTTTCTGCCCCTTTATCAGGCAGCATCGCTTGCGTGTAAATGATCACATATGTGGCGCCATCTCCCCAGCCCCGGTATACACACATCCCATTACCTGTCTGTACTGTGGGATTCCCCATTGCTTCCTGCTTGATATGGAGAACCTCGTAGTCGATGTGACTCTTTACCAGATATTCCAGGAAGGTCTTCACCTCCGGGACATACGGACTCCATTTGGACAACAACCCGAAGCTCTGAAAGTCGGGTTTAGAAAGACGCAACTTGCTGAAAAAGTCTGAAAGCCATTTAATCGTCTCCAGGACCTAGAAAGAAACAGGGAAAACAACAACAAAAAACTTCATGACTTCACACTGGCTGATTACGGAGGAGTCCCGACTCGATGATCAATGTCAGGAGGAAAGACGAATGCGCCTTGTTGGATTTCCACAATCCTTTTTACAAAATCTAGAACGCTGCCGGATCTGGTCTGGTGGCAGATTATTCCTCTCTCCCCAGTGTAGACACATGTACGCTCAGTTACGCTGTGCATACATGTACATAGCAAGGTCAGGATAGCTATAGAGCATCAGTGACAATGGACACCTTAAAAAGATTGTGTGCTTCCAGAAAACAAACTGTTTGCATTCACCCTCCCCTGGTCCAGCACTGAGTTTCCGCCGCTGCTCCTGGTTTCAGTTATTGTCTGCAGCGCTGACGTCACAGCACTGCCCGATCAGTGAGCTTAGCTGCTTGTGCTGTCAACTCGGGCAGAGCCGCTAAGTTCAGACAATAACAGACAACGGCAGCAGTGCTGGGGAAACTCAGTGCTGGACCAGGGAAGAGTGAGTAAGGCAAAACGTCAGAGAGCGAGGGGATGTGCCGATACCCACCACAGTCTGATAGCCGACCAACCTGCTCTGCCGACAGCATCGTTTTGTTAGTGCAATTTGGAAAGATGAGGGGATCTTTAGGGTCCAGCTTGACGGTACTTGGCAGAACTCTTGGGGTGTAACATCCCACCGCTTTCAGAGACGTTTTCCAGCACTCCGGACTAAGCAGCTGCTCGGAGGAGCCTGGAAGAAATAAGCGGGAAAGGAAGAAATATCATAAGGCCATAAATTCACAAAACTTGTTCTGCGGTGCCAAACTGTGCAAAAGTGCAGCAAGTTTCCGTCTTCTTGGGGCCGCGCTGTGGTTACCGTATCTGAGCCAATAATGCATCTTATAGTTAAATCTCCTACAGGGAAAGTGCAGGTAAGAGCGGGTTCAATGTGAGCCAAGAGGACGGCTTACTCTGCATGAGCAGCCTCAGGCAGTCGCTGTAATGGTCCGGGAACTGGTAGCGCAGGATGGAGTTCCAGTGCTTGCAGAATATATTAAAAGGCATCAGCAGATCGTCCTCCGGCGTCAGGCCGCACAGGGTCAGAGCCAGGTGCACCGACTCCAGCAGTTTGCTCCGCTCAGACATGGAAGGTTTTGCAGAATTCAACCAGTGGTTAAGATCAAACTGCAAAATAACGACAAGAAAATTGTGAATGGGGCCGGCGGCTGCAACAATGAGCTGTACAGGTAATAGGGAACAGCGGGACGGGACAGATGTGGCAGCAGCTTGTCATTCAGAACGACCATAGCCCTGCATCACTACATAAACCCGCAGGTGAACTAAGCAACTCAGCTCTGCTAATTCTCAAGTTTCACCATGATGCGCCCACAAATTGGCCCTGGTGCATTTACAATTCAGCTCTGCCACGTCCCCAACTCGGCTCTGCCACGTCCCCAACTCGGCTCTGCCACGTCCCCCCACCTCAGCTCTGCCACGTCCCCAACTCAGCTCTGCCACGTCCCCAATTCGGCTCTGCCACATCCCCAATTCGGCTCTGCTATGTCCCCAACTCATCTCTGCCATGTCCCCAACTCGGCTCTGCTATGTCCCCAACTCATCTCTGCCATGTCCCCAACTCGGCTCTGCCACATCCCCACCTCAGCTCTGCCACGTCCCCAACTCGGCTCTGCCACGTCCCCAACTCGGCTTTGCCACGTCCCCAACTCGGCTCTGCCACGTCCCCAACTCAGCTCTGCCACGTCCCCACCTCAGCTCTGCCACGTCCCCAACTCG
This sequence comes from Ranitomeya variabilis, assembly GCF_051348905.1. Taxonomy (NCBI): domain Eukaryota; kingdom Metazoa; phylum Chordata; class Amphibia; order Anura; family Dendrobatidae; genus Ranitomeya; species Ranitomeya variabilis. The sequence goes on along the minus strand of NC_135232.1, from coordinate 52,370,427 downwards.
GCTCTGCCACATCCTCAACTCGGCTCTGTCACATCCCCACCTCAGCTCTGCCACGTCCCCAACTCGGCTCTGCCACGTCCCCACCTCAGCTCTGCCACGTCCCCAACTCGGCACTGCCACATCCTCAACTCGGCTCTGCCACATCCCCAACTCATCTCGGCCACGTCTCCAACTCGGCTCTGCCACGTCCCCAACTCATCTCAGCCACGTCCCCAACTCATCTCAGCCACGTCCCCAACTCGGCTCTGCCACGTCCCCAACTCGGCTCTGTCAATTCCCCAACTCATCTCGGCCACGTCCCCAACTCATCTCAGCCACGTCTTCAACTCGGCTCTGCCACGTCCCCAACTCGGCTCTGCCACATCCCCAACTCATCTCAGCCACATCCCCAACTCAGCTCAGCCACGTCCCCACCCCGGCTCTGCCACGTCGGCAAATCGGCTCTGTCACGTCCCCAACTCAGCTCTGCCATGTCCGCAACTCAGCTCTGCTATCTTCGCAACTCAGCTCTGCTATCTTCGCAACTCAGCTCTGCTACATCTCCATTACCCTTAGTTTTTGATAAAACACGATCCTGATCTCTTAAAAGTGTTTCATGACCTACCTTAGTTAGCAGCATAAAGATCACATCGCTATTGTCTTCAGAAATGGACTCCACCACTTTCTCGTACAGATGCACAAACTCTCCGGGAGAGGCAGCGGGGGTGAAATATGGAGACAGCAGGTTACACAGCCTCCGATTCTGCAGGATAGTTTGCAGTATTGGCCGACATTCGGACTGGGTCCCGCTTATAAACACCTGCGACGAGAAAGGACCAAGAAGCCTTTAAGTTTGGGATGTTAATAGGCCATTTACAAGAACGCACAATTTAAAGAGACAGAAGTGACAAACATTGTAGGAGCTGACAAATGAGGTATTATAGCATATGGTGCTAGAAAAGTCAAAAGGGTACCCCACCGTCCCCCTACTGCAAGGCTCTGTACTTCCAGATGAACATTAGACCCCATTGACATAACAGGATTTGCGGTCAGTCGGCTGGCTATGAGGACATAGTGGATAAATGGCTGAATGTCGGACAGACCTGGCACACGGACGTGAGAATGTTGTGAAGCATTTCCAAGTATGAGAAAACCTACCTGTCCCAGTATTTCAATGCAGGAGGTGAAGAACTGGCGAGATGGAGGATGGCGCTGAGTCTCGTCACACACAAATTCAACCACAGCGAAGAAGGTCCCGATTCCAATCTTCTGGATCTCCTGCGGAGACTGCACTTTGTATGCATTTACAAGAGCCCTATGTGGGGACAAGGAAGTTTCATGAGGAACAGGACTAAGATATGGGGGCACCGGCCACCCAGAGATGGTCATCTGCTCACTGCTCCAGGCGTAAGAGGGACAGAGGAAGACAAGCTCAGGCATATGATGCCTGCACACATATGTAGCACAGGGCAAGAAAACGGGAAAATTATATGTATATATTGTAGCAAAGCCAGGTAGGGGAGGGTTGAGTCCTAGCACTGCCGGTCCAGATTAGGACAAACCTGCAGTGTTTTCCTAAGAACCAGGAGAAGGGTTCAGAGTGTGCTGCTGGTGAGCCAGTGAGTCTGCTGGATAAAGCAGGGGCGAGTGCGTTGGAGCTGGTGAGTGACCAGCCAAGATGTGAGCTGTAGCTGGGAGAGAGACAACCGAGGGTCTCTCTCTAAATGTAGTGAGTGAGGAGCCGAGCAGTCTTTGGTCTTTGTGAGATAAAGAACAGTTCAATGGTTCGCAGTCTACCAGAATGTAGGAGCTGGAGAGGTCCCATGCTGATCTCTGTGTGTGAGTGGATGTACACCTGCCCGAATATTGGACATACACCTGCCAGAGTATTGGACGCACACCTGCCCGAGTATTGGACGCACAACGAACCCGAGTATTGGACGTACACCTGCCCGAGTACTGGACGTACACCTGCCCGAGTATTGGACGTCCACCTGCCCGAGTATTGGACGTACACCTGCCCGAGTATTGGACCTCCACCTGCCCGAGTATTGGACGTCCACCTGCCCCAGTATTGGACGTCCACCTGCCCAAGTATTGGACGTCCACCTGCCCGAGTATTGGACGTCCACCTGCCCGAGTATTGGACGTACACCTGCCCGAGTACTGGACGTACACCTGCCCGAGTATTGGACGTCCACCTGCCCGAGTATTGGACGCACACCTGCCCGAGTATTGGACGTACACCTGCCCGAGTATTGGACATCCACCTGCCCGAGTATTGGACGTCCACCTGCCCAAGTATTGGACGTCCACCTGCCCAAGTATTGGACGTCCACCTGCCCAAGTATTGGACGTCCACCTGCCAGAGTATTGGACGTACACCTGCCAGAGTATTGGACGTACACCTGCCCGAGTATTGGACGTCCACCTGCCCGAGTATTGGACGCACACCTGCCCGAGTATTGGACGCACACCTGCCCGAGTATTGGACGTACACCTGCCCGAGTATTGGACATCCACCTGCCCGAGTATTGGACGTCCACCTGCCCAAGTATTTGACGTCCACCTGCCCAAGTATTGGACGTCCACCTGCCCAAGTATTGGACGTACACCTGCCAGAGTATTGGACGTACACCTGCCGACCCGTGTGCATGAACGCCAAACACCCCCCACTCTGCACCCACTCACGTGATGAAGTTCTCCAGATGAACGGCGGTTTCTATGATGTTGAGCTGAGTAGGTTTGGTGGCCTCAGCCTGCAGTTGCTTCATTTCCCTCCGCAGTACATGGAGCTGTTGGCTTATGGCTTCTTCCATCTGCATTCCTGCAAACTACAGACGACAGGATTTCCAGAAGAGATTATTTAGGGGACCAGGTCTAGATACCGCTGTACCCGGCCGTCTCTGAAAACCCCTCACCTTGACGGTCACCACCGCAGGCCCGCTGCACGTCTTATTCAGATTCCCCCGGCACTCCATCTTCATCTCTATTTGCTCCTCCCGATTGACATAAAGTTTGGGGATGGTATCGAGCATCTCGCTGTCCAGGGCGACCTGCTGGGACTCCCGCATGGAAGCCGTCCTGCCATGAAAGAGACGGTTCACAGGTCTTAGATCATTTCATCAATGTCTGACACTGCGAGCACTGCATAGACCAGTGTGATAAATCCTTATGGTGCCCCCTAGTGGCAACATGTAGCCAATGCATCATATTTATCTTATGTTGTCTAAATAATAATAATCTTTATTTTTATATAGCGCTAACATATTCCGCAGCGCTTTACAATTTTGCACACATTATCATCGCTGTCCCTGATGGGGCTCACAATCTAAATTCCCTATCAGTATGTCTTTGGAATGTGGGAGGAAACCGGAGTACCCGGAGGAAACCCACGCAAACATGGAGAGAACATACAAACTCTTTGCAGATATTGTCCTGAGTGGGATTAGAACCCAGGACTCCAGCGCTGCAAGGTTGCTGTGCTAACCACTGCGCCACCGTGCTTGTCTACTGTATATAGAGGTGTTATCAGTCATTGTACAGGAGGAGAAGGTGAGCTGTGACATCACCTATTGTGAATGGTGGATCCTGTGTTATCTCCTGTATATAGGGGTTATCAGTCATTGTACAGGAGGAACAGGTGAGCTGTGATATCACCTATTGTGAATGGTGGATCCTCTTATCTACTGTATATAGAGGTGTTATCAGTCATTTTAAAGGAGGAGGTGAGCTGTGATATCATCTATTGTGAATGGTGGATCCTGTGTTATCTACTGTATATAGAGGTGTTATCAGTCATTGTACAGGAGGAGGAGGAGGCGAGCTGTGATATCATCTATTGTGAATGGTGGATCCTGTGTTATCTACTGTATATAGAGGAGTTATCAGTCATTGTACAGGAGGAAAAGGTGAGCTGTGACATCACCCATTGTGAATGGTGGATCTTGTGTTACCTACTGTATATAGAGGTGTCAGTCATTGTACAGGAGGAGGAGGTGAGCTGTGATATCATCTATTGTGAATGGTGGATCCTGTGTTATCTACTGTATATAGAGGTGTTATCAGTCATTGTACAGAAGGAGGAGGTGAGCTGTGACATTATCTATTATGCATAGTGTATCCTGTGTTATCTACTGCATATAGAGGTGTTATCAGTCATTGTACAGGAGGAGGAGGTGAGCTGTGACATCACCTATTATGCATAGTGTATCCTGTGTTATCTACTGTATATAGAGGTGTTATCAGTCATTTTAAAGGAGGAGGTGAGCTGTGATATCTATTGTGAATGGTGGATCCTGTGTTATCTACTGTATATAGAGGAGTTATCAGTCATTGTACAGGAGGAGGAGGTGAGCTGTGACATCACCCATTGTGAATAGTGGATCTTGTGTTACCTACTGTATATAGAGGAGTTATCAGTCATTGTACAGGAGGAGGAGGTGAGCTGTGACATCACCCATTGTGAATAGTGGATCCGGTGTTATCAGCCACTGTAGAGGAATAGGAGGATGTGAGCGGAGACATCACTTATTGTGAATGGTGGGTCCTGTGATCACAACGCTATATAAAATAGTTAACAAAGGACCCATTATTCACAACAGGTGATGATCACAGCTCACCTTCCCTACTTCCTTCCCTGCACAATGACCTTTGCCTAGATGAGAGCATGCTGACCACAATAAAACTATTAAAACAAACCTAGTTGCATAAAAAATGGCATTTAAAGTGTGAGCATTGAAAGACCCCTACAGACATGACATAGTCGCCCTTACTTGGCATGCTGCTGCAGGACAGTCAGATCTTTGTGCACAAGCTTCATGGCATCCTGGGTGTTGAGATAACATGAGGTTGGAATGACGGAAACGGGAGGTTTCATAAGCTGCAGGGTGATGCCGGGACAGGGTGCAGGGTGCTTCTTCAAGTTCAGAATGATTCTCTCTTTAGCAACTAAAGCGATAAATGTAATAATCTGGGCTCAGATGGGATTAGAATCAGAAAAAAATAAAATAAAGGGAAACTATCAGCAAGTTCCTGCTATGCAATCAGCAGCATGAGGTAGGGACAGAGAGTCTGATTCCAAGGATGTGTCACTTATTACACTGTGTGCTGTAGTTTCAATAAAATCAGTGTTTTATCACCAGGAGATTATCACTTGGTAGGTTGCCATGGGACACCATTGGAAATCCTTAAGTGCGATGTCGCCGTATAGCCCTAGTCTTATGGTAGGGTCACACGGTCATTTTCTCCACATCCGATTATCCTGATCAGACTTTCTTCAGCGTGGCATCAGTTTTTCTCGGATGTGGAGAACAGAAGACAAAAAAAGGAGATTTTTCTGTACTCACCGTAAAATCTTTTTCTCCGAGCCACTCATTGGGGGACACAAGACCATGGGTGTTATGCTGCTTGCCACTAGGAGGACACTAAGTAAACACAAAGAGTTAACTACTCCTCTGCAGTATACACCCCTTGACTGGCCAGTAACGACTCAGTTCGGTAGTAATGCAGTAGGAGTATAAGAGAAACCAAGACAAGTAAACTATGTAAAAAACTGAGGAACAAAATCCAACAACAAACAGCCGTTAGCCTAACAGGGTGGGTGCTGTGTCCCCCAATGATTGTTTCGGAGAAAAAGTTTTTACGGTGAGTACACAAAAATCTCCTTTTCTCCTACTCCTCATTGGGGGACACAGGACCATGGGACGTCCTAAAGCAGTCCCTGGGTGGGGAGCAATTGCACTGCTAAAACCCCATGTACCACTGGCTTACTGAGGTACCGCTGTCTGCACAATGCGCCTGCCAAGGGCAGCGTCTGCCGAAGCCTGAGTATGAACCTGATAGTGCTTCGTGAAGGTATGCAGACTGGACCAAGTCGCAGCTTTGCAAAGCTGTTGTGCTGACGCCTGGTGCCGAATGGCCCAAGATGCACCGACCGACCTAGTCGAATGCGCCTTAACCCCTGCTGGGACAGGGGTGTTCCTGACGCGGTAGGATTCCTGGATAGTGGAGCGAATCCACTTGGCTAGCGTGGCCTTTGAGGCGGGTAGACCTTTCCTATGCCCCTCCGGAAGCACGAACAGGACATCCGACTTACGGAAGGGAGCCGTGCGAGATATGTACTGCCGAAGAGCTCTAACTACATCCAGAGTATGGAGAGCTTTCTCGATACGATGGGTTGGAGCCGGACAGAATGACGACAAGACAATGTCCTCATTTAGATGAAAAGAGGAGACGACTTTAGGTAGGAAAGAGGGAGAGGATCTCAAAACTACCTTGTCTGGGTGAAAAATTAGGAAAGGGGGTCGGCAAGAGAGCCGCCAACTCAGAAACTCTCCTGATTGACGTAATCGCCAAGAGAAAGACCACCTTCCAAGTAAGGAGGGTGAGAGAGATGTCCTGCAATGGTTCGAAAGGGGTCTCCTGAAGAACTCTGAGAACCAAGTTAAGATCCCATGAAGCCAAAGGCATTCGATAGGGAGGGACCACCTGGGAGACTCCTTGGATGAACATCTTAACCGGCAGTCTAGAAGCGATCTTTCGTTGGAATAGAACAGACAATGCGGACACTTGTCCCTTGAGTGAGCTTAGGGCAAGGCCTGACTCTAAGCCTGATTGGAGAAACTCCAGAATGGACGGGATGGAAAAAACCAGAGGAGAACGTCCGTGGGCATTGCACCATGAAAAGAAGATGCGCCAGGTGCGATGATAGATGCGCATGAATACGGGTTTCCTAGCGCAAATCATGGTAGAAGAAACCCCTGGAGAGAATCCGGCTTGGGCTAAAATCCAGGATTCAACGGGCACGCCATCAAAGACAGGGCCTCGGAACTCTGGTGGCAAATCGGGCCCTGTGAGAGAAGATCCATGCAATCTGGAAGCCGCCAGGGGACGTCGGCGACCATTTGGACGAGTTCCGCGTACCATGCACGGCGCGGCCAGTCCGGCGCGACGAGGATCACCGGTCTCCCCTCTGCCCTGATCTTCTTGATGACTCTCGGGAGCAGAGGAAGAGGCGGAAATATGTATGGCAGCTGGAACCGATGCCACGACAGGACCAGAGCATCTGCCCCGATGGCGCAAGGATCACGGGATCGCGCAATGAACTGGGGAACCTGGTTGTTGAGCCTCGAGGCCATGAGATCCACATCCGGCGTCCCTGAGCAAAGTCAAATCTGCTGGAAGACTTCCGGACGAAGGGACCACTCGCCCGAGACAAGACCTTGGTGACTGAGGAAGTCCGCTTCCCAATTCTCCACACCCGGTATGTGGATCGCCGAGATGAGCGAGTGATTGGTCTCGGCCCAGCGCAGGATGTGGGAGTCTTCGAGCATGGCTGCCCTGCTGCGGGTTCCCCCTTGTCGGTTGATATACGCCACAGCTGTGGCGTTGTCGGATTGGATTCTGATAGGATGGCCTGCGAGAAGGTGATGAAATTTGCGTAAGGCAAGAGTGATTGCTCGGATCTCCAAGATATTGATTGGAAGACGAGACTCTCTTCTGGACCAAAGACCCTGTGCAGTGTAGTGATTGAAAACTGCGCCCCAGCCCAAAAGGCTGGCATCGGTGGTCACCACTAACATGCGTACTGGGAGAAAGGACTTCCCTTGGTTCAGGGAGGACTGTAGCGTCCACCACCTGAGAGTCTGCCTGACCTGTGGAGACAGGCGAAAACGACGTTCGAGGGAAAACGGGTTCCTGTCCCAGGCTGACAGCAGCACCTGTTGCAGGGGACGGAGATGGTGTAGAAGGTTTAAGGGATGCGGATGGCTTAGGGCCAGAAGGTCTCGGTCTGAGTTTCCAAAAACAGTTTGGTTTGTATGAGACCTGGGGATTTCTGTTTTCCCGCCGTCCCGAACCAGGGGAAGAGGAGGACCAACTGGAGTTGTTAAGAAAGGACCGGAATCGAAACTGCTGTTGATTTCGAAAAGACCGGGCAGATTTCTGCTGGGGAAGAAATTTACTCTTCCCTCCTGTAGCGTCAGAAATGATTTGGTCTAGTTTCTCCCCAAATAAACGGCCCGCTTGGTAGGGTAACGAAGTCAGCGAATTCTTAGAAGCAGAATCTGCTCGCCAATCACGGAGCCACAAGGCCATCTTGATGGAAATTGCATTTGCAGCTGCTTGCGCTGCGCAATTAGCCGCATCTATGGAAGCGTTAACTACGAAATCTCCGGCCTGAGCTAACTGGTTAGCTAGCTTGGCAGCCTCTGGGGGAAGATTACCGTCATGGACGGTAGAGGTTAACACCTCTGCCCAGGCCACCATTGCCTTAGCCACCCAGGTAGCGGCAAAGGATGGAAGGAGAGCTGTTCCTGAGGCCTCGAAGACTGAGCGAGCCAGGTAGTCAATTTGACGGTCAGAAGGATTTTTGACTGATGAACCGTCTGACAGGGATAAGACCGTTTTGGATGCGAGTCGCGATACGGCAGTATCCACAGAAGGAGAGAGAAGCAACTCCTTCACCAGATCCTTGGAGAAGGGATATTTAGCTTCCGTGGCTTTTTGGGCCGTAAAATGCTTCTCCGGGTGTTCCCTGTGTTTTTGGACAATGTCCTGAAACTCAGGGTGATTAGCAAATATCTTTTGAACGCGTTTAGTCTTTTTAAAAGAAACGTCGTGTTTCTGAGTGGATATCGATTCCTCGTCCACCATTAGTGTTTTGTTGACTGCCTCAATAAGGGAGTAAAGTGTCTCCTGACCGATAGAGGAGTCTTGGGTTAAAGATTCCTCCGACTCCTATACCGAGTCATGCACGCTGCGACCCTCGGGGGAGGGGGAGCGAGAAGATGAGCTCACAGATGCTGAAGCTCGAGCATAGACGGGAGATGAGGGAAGGGTTCTCTTTCTGGCACCCTGAGAGTCCCGTAGTACGGGACGCCCCCTGTGGTCGGACGGCCCCGCACCGTTGCCAGATTCTGTCGCAGCCGACGGAGGAGAGTTCTGGCTTAAGGAGGACCCCCGGAAAGAGTCCAATGACCTGACCAAGGAATCCATTGAACGTGACAAGGACGCGGCCCACTCAGGAGGGTTAGGCTCGGCGGGGTCGGTGGGGACATTGGAGGTGGCGGCAGGAGGCAGCTGCGCACAGGCCGGGTCGCAGTTCTGGCACAAAGGGGTACTGTGGGCACGTGGCAACGCAGAATTGCAAGTGGCACATGAAGTAAAAAACACAGTGTGCTTTTTATTTCCCCTTTTAGCCTCCTTAGATTGAGACATAGTGTATGTCTACACTCCAATTAAACTGCGATAGCAGGGCTATGGGAGCAGAGAAGGGGTTAAGCTTTTCCCTATAGAGTGGAGCAGCTTACCCACGGGTCCTGTGCTGGTGTCCCCGGGGAGGCAGAGAGGGAAGGTAGCATTTTCGGCTGAATTTCCCCTGCAGAAGTGGAGTCCCAAGATGGCGCCCGAGATTTACAGAGCACTTCTCGTTCAGAACGAGAAGCGCTTGAATAGTGGGTGGGGCTTCGACAGTGGGCAGGAATTTTAAGTTGCGGCCTAGTCCGGCAGTAGAAGCCGGGGACTAAATTTATGGAGCCAGCTGGCGGGAACGCACCGGCGGCCGCAACGCCGCACCTGATGACCGCCGCTGGCATCTAGCCAGCGGTATCTCTTCCCAGGGACCCGGACCGCACCTTCCCACGCAAAAGCGTGAGGAAGGGTAGTACTCACCAAGGAGAGGTGCCTGCAGCTCAATCGACCCTCCCTATGCCGGGGGATGGAGAGCATTTGCGTCTTCAGATATGTCTGCTGCATGGGACTTACGGCTGTGCCTGTCGCAGGGGACTTACGGAAATGCCTGCCGCAGGGGACTTACGGCCACTGTGGGGACTACATGACGCCAAGGTGAGGGCTTAATTTCGGATGCGCCCTGGAGATGCACATAAGAGTTATACTCTATGTGCTCGCCCTCTTACAGGGGGGAGATCGGGACCGTATAAGAACCGTCGCCCTGGTGTAGCTTAGGCGTGCCCCAGTCGTTGCAGGAGAGGTACGGGGAGGTATACTCGCCGTGCTCGCCTGTTGATGGTTCGGGGGACTGTTGTGAACTCTATTTTTGGGCTCCCTGTAGTGGTCACAAGCGGTACTGTGTAGTGTTGTCTTTCTGCAGGTTGCAGCATCAGCTGGTTCGTTATCCTTGGTTGGTTTCTTATTTAGCTCACCTGGATACTCAGTTCCTTGCCTGCTATCAATGTATTCAGTGCTCTTCAGATTCCTTGTGTCTACCTTGCTCCCAGTCTCTCCAAGACAAGCTAAGTTTTTGTTTGATCATTTTTTGATTATCAGTGTTCATTATGTTTTTAGTCCAGCTCGCTAAAATGTGATTTCTTCGCTTGCTGGTTGCTCTAGGGGACTGAGTTTCACCCCCCACACCGTGAGTTGGTGTGGGGGTTCTTGAAATCTCAGTGTGGATATTTTGTAAGGGTTTTTTACTGACCGCATAGATTCCCTTTTCTATTTTCTGCTATCTAGTATTAGTGGGCCTCATTTGCTGAATCTGCTTTCACCCCTGTGTATGTGCCTTCCTCTTACCTCACCGTTATTATCTGTTGGGGGCTTCTATATCTTTGGGGATTATTTCTCTGGAGGCAAGAGAGGTCTTTCTTTCTCTCTAGGGGTAGTTAGTTCCTCAGGCTGGCTCGAGACGTCTAGGATTTTTAGGCACGTTCACCGACTACTTCTAGTGTGTTTGGATAGGTTCAGATTTGCGGTCAGGCCAGTTTGCCACCTCCCTAGTGCTTGTCCTACGTTTGTTACTTAGCTGGAGTAATTTGTGATCCTCAACCACTAAGGATCATAACAGGGGACAGCGGACCCTAGAGAGGAATCCGTCGCCCCCTTCACTCCGTTAATTAAAAAATAAAAATTTACAGAAAATAAAAATAAAACAAAAAAAGGTGGGGTCTGAAAACAGTCCTAAGTGCCTCCTACAGACACTAAGCAAGAACTGAGTCGTTACTGGCCAGTCAAGGGGTGTATACTGCAGAGGAGGAGTTAACTCTTTGTGTTTACTTAGTGTCCTCCTAGTGGCAAGCAGCATAACACCCATGGTCCTGTGTCCCCCAATGAGGCGTAGGAGAAAAAAAGTTTCTCCACCTACTCCATTCTGTCAGGCCGTGAAAATCGGACTGCACTCGGATGTCATCCGAGTGCAGTCTGATTTTTCCACGGCGCCAAAGACTGGCATTGCCGATTTTGCTCCGACACGCGGATGAAAATTGGACGTGTCTCCGATTTTTCCCGCGGACTAGGTCAGAAGAAAAAATTGGCCCCATGAAATATCATCCGTGAAAACCACACATAGCATGTGTCCGGAAAATTCGGCAGTGTGCACGAGCCCTTACAGGAACGAGAAATGTAAAGGAAAGACTTATTAATAACTGCATGCGGGATTCTAGTCCATACGGGGTCTTTGACACCCCGGACACTGGATAATCTCAGCCCCAGAAAGAGCAGGACGGGTGCACAATGTATGTTCTGGTACCTGCTGATGGGGACGGTATGTCCAAAGTCACGGCTGGAGTCAGCAAACTCGTGTCCATCTCTACCTTGATTTGGTTCCAGTCATTTACACATTCCTGAATTTCAAATATGATCCGCTCCATGTTAATGAACTCCATCCAGAGATTCTAGGGAAAGGGAACAAAAGTGGGATACAAAGAAATAAACAAGACACCAGGTTTTATTGGGTTGCCATTTTGGGAGCTGCAGCTCAACTCCCATTGAAGTGAATGGCGCGATCCCAGCTCTGCACATTGTATGTGGCTGCAAATGACTGATCATTGGGGAAAAGTGCCGCATGAACCCCAATGATCTGATATTGATCCGATATTGATGACTTTTCCTAAGGATAGGCCATCAATATCAAACTTCTGGAAGATCCCATGGATCTCTCTGGTTGTAGAAGATTCTCTTTAAATCATTTCTCACCTGCTCATTTCTCAAGATCTTTGCCAGTCGGTGCGGGTCATACTGCTTGGGGAGGGATGGAATATACACTTCTCCTTTCTGCAGCTTGTCGTCGTCCAGCCAAACGATGAATACGTTAAATAACCTATACAAAAAAAATACAATTAAAAATAAAAATGGTCTGGAAATCTGAGCTCAATCATTAATAATTGTCAATCATGTAACCCTTCTGGGACTCCTTGGAAAATAGTTCTCTATAAATCCCACAGTTTCCAGACGGGCCAGTCTCCGGCTGCAACATCATTTTGGACCAATATATCGACTCATTTGGACATTTGGTGCAGTCCATGATATTGGATAAAAAAAGAAAGGAAACCTGTCATTCACAGCCTGAAGAATAACAGGAAGATCAGGATCAGTGTGGTGCCATAGTCCGAAATACAACTGACTGAAGAAGGACACAGACAGCTGACGGACATACAACACTACACCAAACTGGATGAGGACCCAACTCCAAAATATGAGGGAGTAGAAGAGTCATCAGAGGTCTGGGGACAGATTCCACAAACCTTCTGGACTTTAGACCTGAGAATCCCAGGATAGGAATGTTCTCCATGCTTCCCAAGATCCATAAGCCAGGAAACCCAAGGAGGCTAATCATCTCAGGGAGGGTAGAAAATGTCCTTAAACCGCTGGTAAGGAAGACTGCCAGCTATTTACAGGACACCACGGACCTCTTAAAAAGGCTGTCTACAATAGGTCCTCTCCCCAAAAATGCCATCTCAGCCACCATGGATGTGGAATCCTTATATTCTAACATCCCACATTGAAGGTGGACTATCCGCCTGTCATATGTTTCTTGAAGTTAATGGGATCCCTACTGAGTATGTATTAAGAATCACCAGACTTATCCTCCCACATAACTTTTTCTCTTTCGGAGAGGAGCTATATCTACAACAACTCACAGGGACTGCTATGGGCAACACAAGGGCACCCCAGTATGCCAACATTTTCATGGCTAAACTGCAAAATGAGATTTTAGCATCCTGCCCCAACAAACCCTTGGACTATTTCCGTTCCATCAATGAAATTTTAATAATCTGGATTGTGTCTGAACAAGAAACTCTAATGACCAATTCAATACATTTCATGCCACCATAAACCTGACATTGGAGCACTCAAAAACGGAAATCAGCTTCCGGAATACCACCCAAAAAATTCAACATGGTTCAATCCAGACATCGGTGTATCGGAAACCAACTGACCGTCCCACATACATCAGATGGGGAAGCTTCCACCCGAAACATATTACCAAGTCCATGGTCTACAGTCAGGCCCTAAGATATAATCGTATCTGTTCAAGCCCCGACGGACAGGGATGAACACTTAAAGGGGTCTTCCCATCTCCAAGATCCAATCCCAATATTAAGTGGGCGGAATAATAATATTAGCAAGTACCTCCAATTAGAAATGTAGTATAGTTTTTTCTGATTCACTATCTCTTTCTTGGAGCCTTCATTGGGGGACACAGGTAACCATGGGTCTATGATGCTGTCGCTAGGAGGCTGACACTATGCAAATAAAGAAACGTAACTCCTCCCCGGCAGTATACACCCTCCGACAGGCACCAGGCAACTCAGTTTGTGCAAAAGCAATAGTAGGAGCAAGTATAAACAAACTCAACCTATGTACCAACCCAAAACAACGGCACATTGGCCAACACGGTACAACATAAAGGGAGGGTGCTGTGTTCCCCAATGAAGGCTCCAAGAAAGAGATTTTACGGTAAGAACCAAAAATCCCTCTTTCTTTTTCGCTTCATTGGGGGACACAGGTAACCATGGGACGTCCAAAAGCAGTCCTAAGGGAGGGGATAATATGCAGAGAGAAGGAGACTCAGGTTGGCCGATGAGAAACTGCCGCCTGCAGAATCTTCCTACCCAGGCCTGCGTCCGCAGAAGCCTGAGTGTGCACCTTGTAGAACTTTACGAAGGTGTGAATGGATGACCACGTCACGGCCTTGCAGACCTGCGAGACCGAAGCTTGGTGGAGAACTGCCCAGGAAGCTCCCACACCCCGGGTAGAGAAAGCCCTCATCCCCGGAGGAGGCTGTTTGTCATGGATACGATATGCCTCCAGAACCGCCGAACAGATCTAACGAGCAATTGTGGATTTGGAGGCGGGGAGCCTCTTCCGACGATCTTCCAAGACGACAAACAGAGGATCAGACTGGCTAAAAGAAGCAGTTCTGGAAAGATAGATTCGGATAGCCCTGACCAAATCCAGCTTGTGAAGAGACTTCTCCAAAGGGTGAACTGGGAAAGGGCACAAGGAAGGAAGGACGATGTCCTCATTGATGTGAAAAGTCGAAACTACCTTTGGTAGAAAGGAAGGAACCGGCCGCAGGACCACTTTATTCTGGTGTAGAATCAGGAAGGGAGAACGGCAGGACAACCCTGCCAGCTCGGAAACTCTCCTAATTGAGGTGATGGCGACCAAGAAGGCCACTTTCCAGGAAAGAAGAGAAAGGGAGATGTCCTGAATAGGTTCAAAGGGCGCACTCTGGAGGGTGCAGAGTACGAGGTTGAGATCCCAAGGCTCAACCGGAGGATGGTAAGGAGGCGCTATATGGGTGACACCTTGAAGGAAGGTCCTCACCTGGGGGAGGGAGGCCAGGTCTCTTTGAAAGAGGATGGACAAAGCGAAAACCTGACCCTTCAAGGTACTTAGGAAGAGGCCTGAATCGAGACCCGCTTGGAGGAAACCAAGCACTGAAGGAGGGGAAAAGACCAAACAAAAAAAGGAACAAACTGTTGTCATCGCACCAGCAGAAAAAGGCCTTCCAGCATCTATGGTAGATACGCGAAGATGCTGGTTTCCTAGCTTTTATCATGGTTTGTATGACGCTGTGGGAAAAGCCTGGGTCCTTCAGGACCGCGGCCTCAACGGCCATACCATTAAATTCAGAGACCGAGAATTCGGGTTGAAGAGGGGCCCTTGCGATAGAAGATCAGGACGGTCTGGGAGTCTCCAGGGGACGTCCGATAGCATGTTCACTAGCTCCGCATACCAGGCCCTCCGAGGCCAATCTGGAGCTACTAAGAGAACGGGAACCCCCTCTGACTTTATCTTTTTTACGATCCTTGGAATCAAGGGAAGAGGCGGAACAGATAAGGCATCTGAAATTGGGCCCACGAGATCACGAGGGCGTCGCAGCCGACAGCCATCGGATCCAGAGATCTGGAGACGTATTGGGGAACCTTGTGGTTTGTTCGGGAGGCCATTAGGTCGACATCCGGAACGCCCCACCTTTTTTATAGTTATTAAGGTTGAAGGAAGACTTTAAGTCCATCTAGTCCAACCCATAGCCTAACCTAACATGCCCTAACATGTTGATCCAGAGGAAGGCAAAAAAAACCATGTGGCAAAGAGTAAGCTCCACATTGGGGGAAAAAATTCCTTCCCAACTCCACATACGGCAATCAGACTAGTTCCCTGGATCAACGCCCTATCAAGGAATCTAGTGTATATACCCTGTAACATTATACTTTTCAAGAAAGGCATCCAGTCCCCTCTTAAATTTTAGCAGTGAATCACTCAATACAACATCATACGGCAGAGAGTTCCATAGTCTCACTGCTCTTACAGTAAAGAATCCGCATCTGTTATTATGCTTAAACCTTCTTTCCTCAATACGTAGAGGATGCCCCCTTGTCCCTGTCTCAGGTTTATGATTAAAAAGATCATCAGAAAGGTCTTTGTACTGTCCCCTCATATATTTACCCACAGTAGAGGTTAAGCTTACTGGACTATAATTTCCGAGTTCAGTTTTTGTCCCCTTTTTGAATATTGGCACCACATTTGCTATACACCAGTCCTGTGGTACAGACCCTGTTATTATGAACTCTTTAAAGATTAAAAATAATGGTCTATCAATGACTGTACTTAATTCCTGCAGTACTTGGGGGTGTATCCCATCCGGGCCCGGAGATTTGTCAATTTTAGCGATTTTTAGACGCCGCCGTACTTCCTGCTGGGTTAAGCAGGTGACACTTAATGGGGAATTTTTGTTATCACTGATCATATTGTCGGCCATGGGATTTTCTTGTGTAAATACTGATGAAAAAAGTCATCTAGCATATTGGCTTTTTCCTCATCCTCATCCACCATTTCACCCAGACTTTTTTTAAGGGGGCCAACACTATCATTTTTTAGTTTCTTACTATTTATGTAGTTAAAGAATATTTTGGGATTATTTTTACTCTCTCTGGCAATGAGTCTCTCTGCCTCAATCTTTGCTGCCTTGATTTGCTTTTTACATAATTTATTTAATTTTTTGTATTTATTTAATGCCTCCTCACTACCTACTTCCTTTAATCCTCTAAATGCTTTCTTTTTGTCCCTTATTGCGCCCCTTACAGCTTTATTTAGCCATATTGGTTTCCTCCTATTTCTAGTATGTTTATTCCCATACGGAATATACTGTGCACAGGTCCTATCCAGGATGCAGATGACAGATGACAGATTTGGTCGAAAACGGCGGGGAGAAGAGCCCACTCACCCGACACGAGCCCGTGGCTGCTGAGGAAGTCGGCTTCCCAATTGTCCACCCCTGAGATGTGGATGGCCAATATGGAAGGAACATGGTTCTCCGCCCATCGTAGAATCTTTGCCACCTCCCTCATGACCTGCTTGCTGCGAGTCCCTCCCTGGTGGTTTATGTAAGCCACGGCTGTGGCGTTGTCCGACTGAATGCGGACCGGTTTTCCCGTGAGGAGGGACTGCCAGCGGAGAAGGGCCAGGAAGATTGCCCTGATCTCCAGGAGATTGATCAGGAGACACGTCTCGAACATTCCAGCGGCCGTGAGCTGCGAGATGGAGAAAGACCGCACCCCACCCCTGGAGACTGGCGTCGGTGGTGATGACCTGCCAGTGGAGGGGAGAGAAATTACCTCCGTCGAAGAATGGAGGTGGACAGCGTCCTCCAAGTGAGAGATTGCCTCACATTGAGAGGGAGACGAACTGGACAGTCTAAGGCTGGTTTCACACTTGCGTTTTTATCTGCATGCGTTTTTTTAAAAAACGCATGTGTGAAAAAACGCATGTAAACGCGGTAAAACGCATGCGTTTTTTAGACGCATGCGTTTTTATAGAAAACCACAAGAAAACAAGAAAAAAAACAAAAACCCCTAACCCTAACCCTAACCCTAACCTGAAATGCGTGCACTGAAATACGTTTATATACGTATATACGTATATAAGTGCCACAATATTTCAGTGGCCACGTATTTAAGTGCCACGTATTTAAGTGCCACGTATATAAGTGCCACGTATTTAAGTGCCACGTATTTAAGTGCCACGTATTTAAATGCCACGTATTTAAATGCCACGTATTTCACGTAAATGCCACGATATTTCAGTGCCACGCATTTAACCCTACACTTAACCCTACCCTAAATACGTGGCACTGAAATACGTGGCACTGAAATACGTGGCACTGAAATACGTGGCACTGAAATATCGTGGCACTGAAATATCGTGGCACTGAAATACGTGGCACTGAAATATCGTGGCACTAAAATACGTGGCACTGAAATACGTGGCACTGAAATACGTGGCACTGAAATATCGTGGCACTGAAATACGTGGCACTGAAATATCGTGGCACTGAAATATCGTGGCACTGAAATACGTGGCACTGAAATACGTGGCACTATGACTGTCAGAAAATGTTCATTAAACGGTTAGGGTTAGGGTTTGGATCCCTTTATCACCTTGATGGTGGTGGGTGACTTTTCAGTGTGTTTTCTGTTTTTTTCCAATAAAAACGCATGCGTTTTTAACGCAAACAAACGCATGTGCTTAAAAACGCATGCGTTTACATAGACAGCAATGCATTTTTTTGCCGCGAAAAAACGCATGCGTTTTTTTCGCGGCAAAAAAAACGCGCAAGAAAATACTGCAGGTAGCATTTCTGAAAATGAACGCATGCAGAAAAAAACACATGCGTTTGAAAACGCGACCAAACGCGTACAAAAAAAGCATGCGTTTTCAATGTTAAATATAGGGGAAAAACGCATGTGTTTTTTGTGCAAAAACCGCTGCAGACAAAAACGCATGCGTTTTTTAGCGCTAAAACGCTGCAGATCAAAACGCAAGTGTGAAACCAGCCTTAGGGTGGTTTCACACTTGCGTTTTGATCTGCAGCGTTTTAGCGCTAAAAAACGCATGCGTTTTTTTCCTATACTTAACATTAAAAACGCATGCGTTTTTTAGCATGCGTTTTGACACGTTTTCGGCAACGCATGCGTTTTTTTACGCGTGCGTTCATTTGCAGAAATGCAACCTGTAGTAATTTCTTGCGGCGTTTTTTTGCCGCAAAAAACGCATGCGATTATTCGCGGCAAAAAAATGCATTGCTGTCTATTTAAACGCATGCGTTTTTAAGCACATGCGTTTGCTTGCGTTAAAAACGCATGCGTTTTTTTAGAAAAACACAAGAAAACACAAGAAAACCCTAACCCTAAACACAAGAAAAAACAAGAAAACCCTAACCCTAACCCTAACCCTAACCACAAGAAAAAACAAGAAAACCCTAACCCTAACCCTAGAGTTACTAGGGATCCTAACCCTAACCCTAAGGTTAGGATCCCTAGTAACCCTAGGGATCCTAACCCTAACCCTACGGATCCTAACCCTAACCCTAAGGGTTAGGATCGTAACCCTAACCCTAAGGGTTAGGGTTAGGATCCCTAGGGATACTAGGGATCCTAACCCTAACCCTAGCTATTTCTGTTTTTAGTGGGTTTTCTAGTTGATTTTGATGATTGGCAGCTGTCACACACTTCTCAGCATGAATTAAAAAACGCAAACGCAGGAAAAAACGCATGTAAACGCCGCGTTTTTTTTCTGCATGCAAAAACGCATGCGTCTAAAAAACGCGGCGTTTTGCCGCGTTTACATGCGTTTTTTCACCACATGCGTTTTTTTTAAAAACGCTGCAGATCAAAACGCAAGTGTGAAACCAGCCTAAGGAAAGAAGGCTCCTGTCCCAAGCGGACAGAAGGGCCAGCTGGAGAGGGCAAGAGTGAAATTGAGCATAAGGTACTGCTTCCATGGAAGCTACCATCTTTCCTAGGGCAATACAAAAATGCCCAGACTCATATTAATCAGTAAGCCAAGCGCCATCACCTAGCTACCTGTATACCACTCAATTACCATATACTAACAACATAGGAGTTTCTACCATAAAACTCCTATGTTTCTCCTTTTGTTAGCATCTTTCCTAGGGGCAGAGCACTTCAGAGCCCTGATGACCTGCCGAAGGGACATGAACTTCTCCTAAGGGAGGAAGACCCTGGCTTGAATGGTGTCGAATTCCATGCCCAGAAATTCTAGGCGTTGGGTTGGAATCAAGGAGGACTTCTGCTTGTTAATTATCCAACCTAGATGGACTAGCGTGTCCAGAGCGATCTGGAGACTCTGGGCGCAGTCCCGGTGAGACGGACCCTTGACCAGTAGGTCGTCGAGATAGGGGATTATAAGAATCCCCTTCGATCGAAGGATGGCCATGACCGCCGCCATTACCTTCGTAAAGACCCTGGGGGCAGACGCCAGGCCGAATGGGAGAGCTGTGAAATGATAATATTGCTCTAGGATCGCAAAACAAAGGAACCTCTGATGATGAATACAAACAGGAATGTGTAGGTACGCATCCTGGATGTACACAGAGCATAGAAATTCTCCCGGTTCCATGGATGCGATCACCGAGCGCAGAGACTCCATCTTGAAGTGTCGAATCCGGAGGTGACGGTTCAGCTGCTTGAGGTCTAAAATTGGGCAGAGAGAGCCGTCTTTCTTTGGAACTACGAACAGATTCGAGTAAAAACCTGAAAACCGCTTGTGGTAAGGAACTGGGACGATTACCCCTGAGGCGAGGAGTGAAGCGACGGCATGGAGAAGCCCTGGGACATGGGAGGGCCCTTTGGGTGGACGAGAGAGGACGAAACATCTTCCTGGGGGCAAAGAAAATTCTATTTTGTAGCTCGAAGTGACGATCTCCCTGACCCAGGCATCGTCAACCACCAATAACCAGGTCTTTGTGAACAGAAGAAGTCTGCCTCCCACCCTGGAAAGATTTCCAGGTGGGGGTGACCCATCATTTTTAAGAAAATCTTTGGCCGTAAGATCCGGAGGGCTTAGAGGAGCGGCTTTTAGCTCTCCAATGAGGGGTAGGCCTGAAGACAGGTTTCTTACGTTCCCCTTGGGTGGTAGACCGGTCCTGTTGAGAGGCACCACCAGAGGTGAAGGACCGAAAGGGGTGAAAGGACTGGGGTCCCTTCCTATTGAAGGGACGCCTAGGCTTAGATTGAGGTAGAGAAGTACTCTTACCACCAGTGGCATCAGAGATCATTTGGTCCAGCTATGTGCCAAAGAGCCTGGAGCCTTGGAAAGGCAGACTAGTGAGGAATTTAGAAGCAGGGTCTGCGTTCCACGGCTTCAGCCAAAGAATTCGGCGAATGGCAATGATGTTGCTGTTAGCCCTTGCGGAGCAAGCGGCAGCATCCAGAGAGGCATTTAAGAGATATTTTCCTGCGTGGGCAATCTGATCCGCTAAATCTGCTAGCTCCTCTGCAGAAGCCGAAGCTACAATGCCTCAACGCAGGATCTTGGCCCAGGCCGAAACAGCCTTCGCCACCCAAGAAGAGGCGAAATTAGGACAGAGAGAGGTGCCAAAAGCTTCAAATGCTGACTTGGTTAAGGTCTCAATTTGCCTGTCCGTGGGGTCCTTTAGAGACGCCGCATCAGGGATGGACAACACAGTCTGCGAGGATAATCTAGACACAGGCGGATCTACTTTAGGAGATTCGGACCATTTGTTGACAAGGTCTGAATCAAAAGGGTGTAAAATGTCCAGATGCTTCCTTCCCGGAAAGTGCTTACCGGGATGTTCCCAGTGTCTAGAGGTGGTGTTCTCAAACTCTTTGTGGTTGGGAAAAACTCTAGTGGGACGTTTCATCCGTTTGAATGAAACGGAGATGTCCTGAGAGGTTGCCTCTTCCTCCTTAAGCTCAAGTGTTTGAATAATAGCTGAAATAAGGGTATCTACCATATCCTGCGTCCCGGAGGTCTGATCTGTCAGACTCCGACTGAGAAGCTAACTCTGACCCGACGTCCGCCTGCGAGGAGGGGGAATGGGTAGGGAGGGGTATTCCGGCTGACGCAGTGTGATCCGATGAACTTGATGAGGATCTAGACAGAGACCTCTTCCTGGATCTTTTCTCAAGTCTGCCCCTGTGAGGGTCTTGGTCAGGTGCGAGCAAATCGCCGCTAGAGGCGTTCGTGGCACTGGTGGCAGTAGTTAGAAGAGGAATACGTTCCAGGACCTGAACCAGGGACTGGGACACTTTAGTCAAGTCAGACACTGACTGAGACATAGCAACAGCCCACTCCGGGGGAGGAGGAGTGCACTCATCCCGAGTATTAGGGACTTCCTGAGGTACGGACATGGTGGAAAGACTGCAGGACGGACAGAAAGGGGACGGCTGGCCTGAAGCCCACTTTTTCTTACAGCGGGCACATGCGTAGTGAATCACCGTGGGGATATAGCCGGAGGCCCCTGCAGGGTTGGGCATAGGTAGAGAGTGAATGATACCTGAAGCAGGTTGCCAGCAGGCGATGCTGCTTAGGGGAGTACTGGCTGGGGGAGGAGAACAGTAAAGCCTACCAGACACCAGGCGCAGCGGCAATGCAGGAACCTGTGTCCCCCACTTAGTAGAGGTCCTTTTGGCCACGCGACGCGACGGAGATATCCCACCAGAGAAGCGCGGTGTTGTAAACAGGCGCGTGAATAGAGCGCGCTGGAAAAAAGGGGGCGTGGACGGCCGCAAGTGAAAGCGACAGCCTGATGGTTAGTATAGAAGGGAGGCGTGGCCCGCCCGTACGCAACCAATGTCAGCGCTGGGCTCTGGAGGAGGCGTGCACAGCGCTGAAGAGAGACGGACTGGGAAAGCCGAGGAGGGGGCGTGGCTTACTGGAACGATGTCTGCTGAGGAGTGAGGCAGAGAAAAGCATGTGCTGCGGTAAACAGGCGCAAAATTTGAATAAATGGCGTCCGAAGGGTAAAAGGTACCGGCGGCAAGTGCTGCAGAAGGGGGAATGCTGCGGCTGGCTGGCTGGTTGGCGGGCGGGGGCAGAGAGGAAAGAAAATCTTGTACCTGAATGAAGAGCCGTCCCTGTAGCCGAGGATCACGTCAGGAGCCCTTGGAGGGTACGCAGGGTCCTGGAAGAGGGGGATCCTCCTTCCCACGCCACTGCGCGGCGCAGAAGACGGCGTCAACCCCTTAAAAGGGGGAGGTCACCGCAGGTGACACCGTCTTCCTCTCAGCCCACTCCGAGGAGAGGGATGAGGAGGGGAAACGGGCAAGGACTGGCCACCGAAAAGGTCACCCTGAACACCCATAGGGGTGACAGGGGACGAAGTCCGGCCCAGCGGGTCCGAGAGGTTGCGATGCGAGTGATACCACATTGCTCTCTCAGCCGCATAATGTAGGGAAAACAGAGTGAGAAAAACTGCACCCTGTTACCCAGAGAAGAAGTCTGAAAAATAAAGGGAAAAAGATTAGTAAACACACAAAACCCTGTAAAGGAAAGATAAAGCGGATCTGCTGTTAGATCCAGGTCCGCCTCCTACAGACACTAGAAACAAAAAACTGAATTGCCTGGTGCCTGTCGGAGGGTGTATACTGCCGGGGAGGAGTTACTTTTCTTTATTTGCATAGTGTCAGCCTCCTAGTGACAGCAGCATACACCCATGGTTATCTGTGTCCCCCAATGAAGTGAAAAAGAAAATACATTTCTTTCTCGCTTCATTGGGGGACAGAGGTAACCATGGGTGTATGCTGCTGTCACTAGGAGGCTGACACTATGCAAATAAAGAAAAGTAACTCCTCCCCGGCAGTATACACCCTCCGACAGGCACCAGGCAACTCAATTTTTGCTTAGTGTCTGTAGGAAGCGGACCTGGATCTAACCCCAGATCCGTATTTCTTTTACAGGGATTTGTTGTGTGTATTAATCATTTCCCCTTTCTTTTTCAGATTCTCTCTTCAGGGTAACAGGGTGCAGTTTTCTCACCCTGTTTTCCCCACTTTGAGCGGCCGAGAGAGCAGTGTGGTATCACCCACATCGCACCCTCTCGGATCCGCTGGGCAGGACTTTGTCCCTTGTCACCCTTTCGGGTGTTCAGGGTGACCCTTTTTCGGTGGCTAGTCCTGCCCGTTACCCCTCCTCATCCCTCTCCTCGGAGAGGGCTGAGAGGAAGACGGCGGTCACTTCCAGTGACCCTCTCTGTCATGATCTCAATGGCAAGAGATCATAGCATCAGCATATATAGGAACTAGCTCTTGGAAGATGGAAACTGAGCTGACCATGAACTAAACCTAACGCACAACTAGCAGTGGCCGGGTAGCATGCCTACGTTGATTCTAGATGCCCAGCACCAGCCGGAGGACTAAATAAAGCTAGCAGAGGAAAATATTAGTCCTAGCTCACCTCTAGAGAAATACCCCGAAAGGAGACAGAGGCCCCCCACATGTATTGGCGGTGAATCAAGATGAAATAACAAACGTAGTATGAAAATAGGTTTAGCAAATTTGAGGTCCACTTACTACATAGCAGAAGACAGAAAGGACACTTTCATGGTCAGCTAAAAAACTCTATCAAAACACCATCCAGAAATTACTTTAAGACTCTGGCATTAACTCATAACACCAGAGTGGCAATTCCTGTTCACAAGAGCTTTCCAGACACAGTAACGAAACTACAGCTGTGAACTGGAACAAAAATGCAAAAACAAACATGGACAAGAGTCCAACTTATCTAGTAGTTGTCTAGGAGCAGGAACAAGCACAGAGAGGCTTCTGATAACATTGTTGACCGGCAAGCAACTAACAGAGCAGCAAGGTTATATAGCGACTCCCACATCTTGATGGGAACAGGTGAACAGAGAAGATGAAGACACCAGTTCAATTCCACCAGTAGCCACCGGGGGAGCCCAGAATCCAAATTCACAACAGTACCCCCCCCTCAAGGAGGGGGCACCGAACCCTCACCCGAACCACCAGGGCGATCAGGATGGGCCCTATGAAAGGCACGAACCAGATCAGAGGCATGAACATCAGATGCATTCACCCAAGAATTATCCTCCTGGCCGTATCCCTTCCACTTGACCAGATACTGGAGTCTCCGTCTGGAAACACGAGAGTCTAAGATTTTCTCCACAACGTACTCCAACTCACCCTCAACCAACACCGGAGCAGGAGGCTCAACGGAAGGCACAACCGGTACCTCATACCTGCGCAATAATGACCGATGAAAAACGTTATGAATAGAAAAGGATGCAGGGAGGTCCAAACGGAAGGAAACAGGGTTAAGAATCTCCAATATCTTATACGGGCCGATGAACCGAGGCTTAAACTTAGGAGAAGAGACCCTCATAGGGACAAAACGAGAAGACAACCACACCAAGTCCCCAACACGAAGACGAGGACCAACACGACGACGGCGGTTAGCAAAAAGCTGAGTCTTCTCCTGGGACAACCTCAAATTGTCCACCACCTGCCTCCAGATCTGATGCAATCTCTCCACCACAGCATCCACTCCAGGACAATCCGAAGATTCCACCTGACCAGAGGAAAATCGAGGATGAAACCCCGAATTACAGAAAAACGGGGACACCAAAGTGGCAGAGCTGGCCCGATTATTGAGAGCGAACTCCGCCAATGGCAAAAAAGCAACCCAATCATCCTGGTCAGCAGACACAAAACACCTCAGATATGTCTCCAGGGTCTGATTAATCCGCTCAGTCTGGCCATTAGTCTGAGGATGGAAAGCGGACGAAAAAGATAAATCTATGCCCATCCTAGCACAGAATGCCCGCCAAAATCTAGACACGAATTGGGTCCCTCTGTCAGAAACGATATTCTCAGGAATACCATGCAAACGAACAACATTTTGAAAAAACAGAGGAACCAACTCGGAAGAAGAAGGCAACTTGGGCAGAGGAACCAAATGGACCATCTTAGAGAAACGGTCACACACCACCCAGATGACAGACATCTTCTGAGAAACAGGCAGATCTGAAATAAAATCCATCGAGATGTGCGTCCAAGGCCTCTTAGGAATAGGCAAGGGCAACAACAATCCACTAGCCCGAGAACAACAAGGCTTGGCCCGAGCACAAACGTCACAAGACTGCACAAAGCCTCGCACATCTCGTGACAGGGAAGGCCACCAGAAGGACCTTGCCACCAAATCCCTGGTACCAAAAATGCCAGGATGACCCGCCAACGCAGAAGAATGAACCTCAGAGATGACTCTACTGGTCCAATCATCAGGAACAAACAGTTTATCAGGTGGGCAACGATCAGGTCTATCCGCCTGAAACTCCTGCAAGGCCCGCCGCAGGTCTGGAGAAACGGCTGACAATACCACTCCATCCTTAAGGATACCTGTGGGCTCAGAGTTACCAGGCGAGTCAGGCTCAAAACTCCTAGAAAGGGCATCCGCCTTAACATTCTTAGAACCCGGTAGGTATGACACCACAAAATTAAACCGAGAGAAAAATAATGACCAGCGCGCCTGTCTAGGATTCAGGCGCCTGGCGGTCTCAAGATAAACCAAATTTTTGTGGTCAGTCAATACCACCACCTGATGTCTGGCCCCCTCAAGCCAATGGCGCCACTCCTCAAAAGCCCACTTCATGGCCAAAAGCTCCCGATTCCCAACATCATAATTCCGCTCAGCGGGCGAAAATTTACGGGAAAAGAAGGCACAAGGCCTCATCACGGAGCAGTCAGAACTCTTCTGCGACAACACTGCCCCAGCTCCGATCTCAGAAGCGTCGACCTCAACCTGAAAAGGTAGAGCAACATCAGGCTGACGCAACACAGGGGCAGAGGAAAAACGGCGCTTAAGCTCCCGAAAGGCCTCCACAGCATCAGGGGACCAATCAGCAACATCAGCACCCTTCTTAGTCAAATCGGTCAATGGCTTAGCAATATCCGAAAAACCAGCAATAAATCGACGATAAAAGTTAGCAAAGCCCAAAAATTTCTGAAGACTCTTAAGAGAAGAGGGCTGCGTCCAATCACAAATAGCTTGAACCTTGACAGGATCCATTTCAATGGAAGAGGGGGAAAAAATATATCCCAAAAAGGAAATCCTCTGTACCCCAAAAACACACTTAGAACCCTTCACACACAAAGAATTAGACCGCAAAACCTGAAAAACCCTCCTGACTTGCTGGACATGAGAGTCCCAGTCATCCGAAAAAATCAGAATATCATCCAGATACACAATCATAAATTTATCCAAATAATCGCGAAAAATATCATGCATAAAGGACTGGAAAACTGACGGAGCATTTGAAAGACCAAAAGGCATCACTAAATACTCAAAGTGGCCCTCGGGCGTATTAAATGCGGTTTTCCACTCATCCCCCTGCCTGATTCGCACCAAATTATACGCCCCACGAAGGTCAATCTTAGAGAACCACTTGGCCCCCTTTATGCGAGCAAACAAATCAGTCAGCAACGGCAATGGGTATTGATATTTAACAGTGATTTTATTCAAAAGCCGATAATCAATACATGGTCTCAAAGAGCCGTCTTTTTTTGACACAAAGAAAAAACCGGCTCCTAAGGGAGATGACGATGGACGAATATGTCCCTTTTCCAAGGACTCCTTTATATATTCACGCATAGCAGCATGTTCAGGTACAGACAGATTAAATAAACGACCCTTTGGGTATTTACTACCCGGGATTAAATCTATGGCACAATCGCACTCTCGGTGCGGAGGTAACGAACCAAGCTTGGATTCTTCAAAGACGTCACGATAGTCAGACAGGAACTCAGGAATTTCAGAGGGAATAGATGATGAAATGGAAACCACAGGTACATCCCCATGAGCCCCCTTACATCCCCAGCTCAACACAGACATAGCTTTCCAGTCGAGGACTGGGTTGTGAGATTGCAGCCAAGGCAATCCTAGCACCAAATCATCATGTAGATTATACAGCACCAGAAAGCGAATGATCTCCTGGTGATCCGGATTAATACGCATAGTTACTTGTGTCCAGTATTGTGGTTTATTATTAGCCAATGGGGTGGAGTCAATCCCCTTCAGAGGAATAGGAGTCTCCAAAGGCTCTAAATCATACCCACAGCGTTTGGCAAAGGACCAATCCATAAGACTCAAAGCGGCGCCAGAGTCGACATAGGCGTCCGTGGTAATAGATGACAAAGAGCAAATCAGGGTCACAGATAGAATAAACTTAGACGGTAAGGTGCAAATGGAAACAGATTTACCAAGCTTTTTAGTGCGCTTAGAGCATGCTGATATAACATGAGTAGAATCACCACAATAGAAACACAACCCATTTTTCCGTCTAAAATTCTGCCGCTCGCTTCGGGACAGAATTCTATCACACTGCATACTCTCTGGCGATTTCTCAGTGGACACCGCCAGATGGTGCACTGGTTTGCGCTCCCGCAAACGCCTATCGATCTGAATAGCCATTGTCATGGACTCATTCAGACCCGCAGGCACAGGGAACCCCACCATAACATCCTTAATGGCATCAGAGAGACCCTCTCTGAAAGTCGCCGCCAGGGCGCACTCATTCCACTGAGTAAGCACAGACCATTTACGGAATCTTTGGCAGTAAATTTCCGCTTCATCTTGCCCCTGAGATAGGGACATCAAAGTTTTTTCTGCCTGAAGCTCCAAATGAGGTTCGTCATAAAGCAACCCCAAGGCCAGAAAAAACGCATCCACATTGAGCAACGCAGGATCCCCTGGTGTCAATGAAAAAGCCCAGTCTTGAGGGTCGCCCCGGAGCAAGGAAATCACAATCCTGACCTGCTGTGCAGGATCTCCGGCAGAGCGAGATTTCAGGGACAAAAATAATTTGCAATTATTTCGAAAATTCTGAAACCCAGATCTATTCCCCGAGAAAAATTCCGGCAAAGGAATTCTCGGCTCAGATACAGGTGCATGACAAACAAAATCTTGCAAATTTTGTACCTTCGTGGCGAGATTATTCAAACCTGCAGTTACACTCTGAAGATCCATTGCAAACAGGTGAACACAGAACCATTCAAAGGAGAGAGAAAAAAAAAAAAAAAAAAAAAAATTTCAGCAGACTACTTATTTCTCTCCTTTCTCAGCCAAGGATTTTAACCCTTAAGTGGGCCGGTCAAACTGTCATGATCTCAATGGCAAGAGATCATAGCATCAGCATATATAGGAACTAGCTCTTGGAAGATGGAAACTGAGCTGACCATGAACTAAACCTAACGCACAACTAGCAGTGGCCGGGTAGCATGCCTACGTTGATTCTAGATGCCCAGCACCAGCCGGAGGACTAAATAAAGCTAGCAGAGGAAAATATTAGTCCTAGCTCACCTCTAGAGAAATACCCCGAAATGAGACAGAGGCCCCCCACATGTATTGGCGGTGAATCAAGATGAAATAACAAACGTAGTATGAAAATAGGTTTAGCAAATTTGAGGTCCACTTACTACATAGCAGAAGACAGAAAGGACACTTTCATGGTCAGCTAAAAAACTCTATCAAAACACCATCCAGAAATTACTTTAAAACTCTGGCATTAACTCATAACACCAGAGTGGCAATTCCTGTTCACAAGAGCTTTCCAGACACAGTAACGAAACTACAGCTGTGAACTGGAACAAAAATGCAAAAACAAACATGGACAAGAGTCCAACTTATCTAGTAGTTGTCTAGGAGCAGGAACAAGCACAGAGAGGCTTCTGATAACATTGTTGACCGGCAAGCAACTAACAGAGCAGCAAGGTTATATAGCGACTCCCACATCTTGATGGGAACAGGTGAACAGAGAAGATGAAGACACCAGTTCAATTCCACCAGTAGCCACCGGGGGAGCCCAGAATCCAAATTCACAACACCTCTCCCCCTGGTTAGGGGTCGACGCCGTCTTCTGTGCCGGAGAGTTTGTGGCGCGGGAAGGAGGACTTCTTCGAGGACCCTCTAGTCTACATGGGATCCTTATGGTTCCTCATGTTCAGGTAAGGGATCTTCAATCAACAAAGCCCCCCCCCGCCCCCCTTCCTCATCCTGCGTTCCTCCCATCATGTCAGCCCCCTCAAAAAGCTCCTAGGTCCCGGGATGAGTGCACCCCCCTTCCCCCGGAGTGGGCTGTTGCAATGTCTCAATCAGTGTCCGACCTGACTAAGGTTTCTCAGTCCCTGGTCCAGGCACTTGAACGTATCCCGCTTCTCTCTAATGCCACCAGTGCCACGAACGCCTCACACGGCAATTCGCTCGCACCTGTCCTAGACCCTCACAGAGGCAGACCGGACAAAAGAGACAGAAAACGGACCTTATCTAGATCCTCATCCAGGACGGGATTCCCCTATCTGCCCGTTCCCCCTCCTCGCAGGCGGACGTCGGGTCTGACTCTGATGCAGATCAGACTTCCGAAACACAGGAGATGGTTGATAGCCTTATTTCGGCTATCATTCAGACGCTTGATCTTAAGGAGGATGAAGTGAGCTCTCAGGACGTCTCCGTTGCGTTTAAACGGATTAAACGTCCTTCTAGGTTTTTTCCTAATCAATCATAGGGAGTTCGACAACACTACCTCTACACACTGGGAAAACCCTGGCAAGCGCTTCCCTGGCAGGAAACGGCTTGACGTGTTATAACCTTTTCACTCCGACCTTGTCTCCAAATGGTCCGAGTCTCCTAAGGTTGACCCGCCCGTCTCCAGGCTATCCTCGCAGACGGTTCTGTCTATCCCAGATGCGGCTTCCCTTAAGGACCCCACGGACAGGCAAATCGAGGCATTAGCAAAATCGGCATTTGAGGCTTCCGGAGCCTCCCTTTGCCCTAGTTTCGCCTCGTCCTGGGTAGCGAAGGCTGTGTCAGCCTGGGCCAAAACCCTGCGCAGGGGCATTTTGGCCTCTGCTCCTGCTGAGGAACTGTCTGATTTGGCGGATCAGATTTCTCTTGCAGGAAAATACCTCATGAATGTCTCCCTTGATGCAGCGGCCTGCTCCACCAGGGCTAACAGCAACATTGTGGCCATTCGCCGGATTCTCTGGCTAAAAGCGTGGAACGCAGATCCCGCTTCTAAAAAATCCCTCACTGCTCTGCCCTTCCAGGGTTCTAGACTCTTCGGCACACAGCTGGATCAAATGATCTCGGACACTACGGGTGGTAAGAGTACCTCCTTACCCCAGTCCAAGCCTAAACGTCCCTTCAACAGGAGGGGCCCCCAGTCCTTTCATCCCTTTCGGTCCTTCGCATCCTCAGGAAACCCCAACCAGGACCGTTCTTCCTCGCAAGGGGACCAAAGGAAACCTTCTTTCAGGCCTCCACCGCGCTGGAGAGCTAACAGCCACCCCGCAAGACCATCTGGATCTCGGGGCCACAGGTTCTCTAATAAATGAAGGGTCACCCCCACCTGGAAATCCCTCCAGGGTGGGAGGCCGACTTCTCCTGTTCTCAGAGGTGTGGCTATCGGCAGTCGACGACGCCTGGGTCAGGGAGATCGTCACTTCGGGCTACAAGATAGAATTTTCTTCGCCCACAGGAAGACATTTCCTGCTCTCTCGTCCTCCCAAACAGCCCTCCCACCTCTCAGGACTTCTCCAGGCCGTCGAGTCGCTCCTCGCCTCAGGAGTCGTAGTTCCGGTGCCTCATCGCGAGAGGTTTTTGGGTTTTTACTCAAACCTGTTCGTGGTTCCAAAAAAGGACAGTTCTCTCCATCCAATTTTGGATCTCAAGCGGCTGAACCGCCATCTCCGGATTCGGCGTTTCAGGATGGAATCTCTACGCTTGGTGATCGCGTCCATGGAACCGGGAGAGTTTCTCTGTTCCGTGGATATCCGAGATGCGTACCTTCACGTGCCTATTTGCGTACGACATCAGAGATTCCTCCGGTTCGCGATCCAGGGTAATCACTATCAGTTCACGGCCCTCCCTTTCGGTCTGGCGTCTGCGCCCAGGGTCTTTACGAAGGTCATGGCAGCTGTCATGGCCATCCTACGTTCAAAGGGGATTCTGGTAATCCCATACCTCGACGACATCTTGATCAAGGGTTCGTCCCGTCGGGATTGCAGCCAGAGCCTCCAGCTTACTCTGGACATGCTTCTTCGCCTCGGCTGCATAATCAATTACCAGAAGTCTTCCCTGATTCCATCTCAGCGGCTGGAGTTCCTGGGCATGGAATTCGACACCTCTCAGGCTCAGGTCTTTCTTCCCAAAGAGAAGTTCCTTTCTCTTCGTTGGGGGGTCAGGGCACTAAAGAGCCCGAATCCTCCATCTCTCCACCTTGCCATGAGGGTTCTGGGAAAAATGGTCGCCTCCATGGAAGCGGTCCCCTATGCCCAGTTCCACTCTCGTCCCCTCCAGCTGGCCCTTCTGTCGGCCTGGGACAGGAATCCACTTTCCCTGGATCGCCCGTTTCGCCTCTCCCCCAGAGTGAAACAGTCTCTCTCTTGGTGGACGCTGTCCACCTCCATTCTGCGCGGGAGGTCATTTCTCCCTCCCCGCTGGCAGGTGATCACCATCGACGCCAGTCTCCAAGGTTGTGGAGCAGTTTTTCTCCACCTCACAGCCCAGGGCCGCTGGACTGCTCAGGAGGCGCACCTCCCTATCAACCTCTTGGAAATCAGAGCCATCTTCCTAGCCCTCATCCGCTGGGAGTCTCTCCTTTCAGGGCAACCGGTCCGCATTCAGTCAGACAAAACCACGGCCATGGCTTACATAAACCATCAGGGAGGGACTCGCAGCACACAAGTCATGGCGGAAGTGGCAAAAATTCTGCATTGGGCGGAGGATCACGTTCCCTCTCGGTCAGCCGTCCACATCCCAGGGGTGGACAATTGGGAAGCCGACTTTCTCAGTCGCCAGGGCATCGTGGCGGGCGAGTGGTCTCTTCTTCCCGCAATCTTCAGCCAGATTTGCCAGTGGTGGGGTGTCCCAGATGTCGATTTGATGGCCTCCCGGGCAAACCATAAGGTTCCCCAGTACGTCTCCAGATCTCGGGATCTGATGGCCGTCGGATGCGACACACTCGCGATCCCGTGGACTCAGTTCCAGATGCCCTATCTGTTCCCACCCCTCCCCTTGATCCCAAGGGTCATAAAAAAGATCAAGACAGAAGGGGTCCCCGCACTCTTAGTAGCTCCAGATTGGCCTCGCAGGGCCTGGTATGCGGAACTGGTGAACATGCTATCAGACGTTCCGTGGAGGCTTCCGAATCGTCCGGACCTTCTTTCGCAGGGGCCCCTCTTCCACCCGAATTCTCGGTCTCTGAATTTAACGGTATGGCCGTTGAGGCCGCGGTCCTGAAAGACGCGGGTTTTTCTCATAGCGTCATCCAGACTATGATAAGGGCGAGAAAACCGGCTTCATCGCGTATTTATCACAGGTGTTGGAAGGTCTTTTTCCGGTGGTGTCAGGACAACAATCTGTTTCCTACGACCTTTTCCCTTCCATCTCTTCTCAGTTTCCTTCAAGCGGGTCTAGATTCAGGTCTTTCCCTTAGCACCCTGAAGGGTCAGATTTCCGCTCTGTCCATTCTTTTTCAAAGAGACCTGGCCTCCCTGCCTCAGGTGCGAACCTTCATCCAGGGGGTCGCTCATATAGCTCCCCCTTATCGTCCTCCTGTCGAGCCTTGGGACCTCAACCTCGTTTTGGACGCCCTCCAGCGTGCGCCCTTTGAACCGATTCAGGACATTTCCTTCTCGTTTCTATCCTGGAAGGTGGCCTTTTTGGTCGCCATCACCTCCATTAGAAGAGTGTCGGAGCTGGTGGCCTTATCCTGTCGTTCTCCTTTTCTAGTCCTGCATCAGGACAAAGTGGTTCTTCGTCCGGTTCCTTCCTTTCTACCAAAGGTGGTTTCGGCTTTTCACATCAATGAGGACATTGTCCTCCCTTCCTTGTGCCCTTCCCCAGTTCATCCCTTGGAGAAATCTCTTCACAAGTTGGATGTGGTCAGGGCTATCCGAATTTATCTCGCCAGAACTGCCTCTTTTCGTCAGGCTGATTCTCTGTTCATCGTCTCGGAAGAGCGGCGAAAGGGGCTCCCCGCCACCAAGTCCACAATTGCTCGTTGGATCCGTTCGGCGGTTCTGGAGGCATACCGTGTTCAAGACAAACGGCCTCTGTCGGGAGTGAGGGCTCACTCTACCCGGGCTGTGGGAGCTTCCTGGGCAGTTCATCAACAAGCTTCAGCCTCGCAGGTTTGCAAGGCCGCAACGTGGTCTTCCATTCACACCTTTGTCAAATTCTACAAGGTGCATACTCAGGCTTCTGCGGATGCGAGCCTGGGTAGGAGGATACTGCAGGCGGCGGTTTCTGACCGGCTGACCTAACTCCTCTTTTTCTGCAGAATATCCCACCCTAGGGACTGCTTTTGGACGTCCCATGGTTACATGTGTCCCCAAATGAAGCGAGAAAGAAAGAGGGATTTTTGGTTCTTACCGTAAAATCTTTCTTGGAGCCTTCATTGGGGGACACAGCACCCTCCCTTGAAGTTGTACCGTGTTGGCCAATTGGCCGTTGTTGTGGGTTGGTACATAGGTTGAGTTTTATATTACCTGTTCCTACTACTGCTTTTGCACCAACTGAGTTGCCTGGTGCCTGTCAGAGTGTGCTATAAAATTTCACCACATCCTACACAAGGATGGCCGCCCAAAAACAATATTCAAAAGCCCTTTTCTTGTCTTGCTACAGGCAACCTCCAAGAAGTTCAAAGCCCTCAGATACACCGAGAGCAACCTGTCCTTGCAATGTGAAGAGCTGCAAAACCTGCACTCATGTAGAGACCAAAGTCAGGATACCGATTCCCAAGACACAGCAGGACCAAATTTTTGTATGAAAGATGAAGAATTTATGAAGAATTACCGTATATACTCGAGTATAAGCTGAGAATTTCAGCCCATTTTTTTAGGATGAAATTGCCCCTCTCGGCTTATACTCGAGTCATTCCCAGGGGTCGGCAGGAGAGGGGGAGCGGCAGCTGTGTAATAATACTCACCTGCTCCTGGCGCGGTCCTTGCAGGTGCCTGGTTCTCTGGGCGCCGGCAGCTTGCTTCTTCCAGCGTTGAGCGGTCACATGGCACCGCTCATTACAGTAATGAATATGGACCAGACTCCACTCCCATAGGGGTGGAGCCGCATGCTCAATACAGGAAGAAGCTGTCAGCGCCCGAAGAACCAGGGACCTGCAGGGACCGCGCCAGGAGCAGGTGAGTATAACGGGGGCATATTCACCTGTCCCCCGTTCCACCTCCGGGCTCCGTCTTCTGCGTCCTCTGCAGTGACGCTCAGGTCAGAGGGTGCGATGACGCGATTAGTATGCGTGCCGATCTCTGCCTGAGCGTCAGTGTGGAGGACGCGGAAGACACAGCGGCGCCCGGCGGTGGAACGGGGAAGGTGAGTATAGCAAGTGCCGGGGGCCCGGGCGACGAGAGGTGTGTATGTGATTTTTTTTTTTTATCGCAGCAACAGCATATGGGGCAAATGTCTTTATGGAGCATCTTATGGGGCCATGTGCAGCATTTTATGGGGCAAATATCTCTATGGAGCATCTTATGGGGCCATAATCAGCATAAGTGCAGCATTGTATGGGGCAAATGTCTGTATGGAGCATCTTATGGGGTCATAATCAACATTTGTGCAGCATTATATTGGGCATACTTTAATATGGAGCATCTTATGGGGCCCATCATAAACTTTATGGAGCATCTTATGGGGCCCATCATGAACTGTATGGAGCATTATATGGGGCTCCTGATTCAATATGGATATTCAAAAACACTTAACCTACTGATGTCTCAATTAATTTTACTTTTATTGGTACCTATTTTAAATTTTTGACATTTACCGGTAGCTGCTGTATTTTCCACCCTAGGCTTATACTCGAGTCATTAAGTTTTATCAGTTTTTTGTGGCAAAATTAGGGGTCTCGGCTTATACTCGGATCAGCTTATACTCGGGTATATACGGTATCTATGGAGATTCTGGCGAGTGAGAAGCGAGTGTTAGGGCTGATTCAGACCCCTTGCGAACCAGTCCGAACCTCGACTAGCTGCAGATTTCTCCACTAGAACATGACAGCTCCGTGTAGGTCTATGAGGCTGTGACACTCGGGTCGGTAAGTCCATGCTGGGACCGATTTGCATGGATGTCTGAATCGGCCTTTAGTGGTATGGCGAGAGGTAACAAAGTTGGTCATGAGCCTCCCTATAATACTTCCTTCATAATCCACAGATACTACCCCCAACCTTCTCTCATTTAGCACCCATCAGTCTGGCATTACTTACTTCACCAGCTCCCTGTGCAGATGTGGAGAAGACAAACAGTCTTGGGTGCAGCTCCCTGAATCTGAGAAAACTGGGGACCCATCGATCGGGACAAGGACTCGGAGCGCTTTGCTGGCTGAGTGGTGGAAATCGGCCACTTCCATCAGACGACGTTTCATCTGTTTAAGGAGGTGATGGTGGGCTGAGCTGTTGAAGAACCTCTTTCCGATACAGCCTTCTACTGCCAATCTATATTATAAGGATAGAAAAAAAAAGGTATTTAATTTTATTATTTTCTGGCACTTTGCAGAGATCCTAAATGTAAAGAAACATGAGCTGGTAACCTGACATATGGTAACCACACTGATTGGAATAAAGCATACCTAATAATCAGGGGCATTCCCATATTTCAATAGACCCGCAATGGTGGTGGTACTGCTATGTCCACTTTGCTGTTTTTCCTGCACAATGGTGTCCTGCATCCCATTCAAGAGGGTATGGCAAAATGACCAAATTCAATACACAGGGCTAGGGTAAGCAGGAACACCACCATAAAGAGAAAACTTAGAAGAGATGTAGGTTTGGGGCCTCTTTGATCTTAAGATCGGTGGGGATTGGCGGCCTCAGGAACCTTCACCGATCATAAAGCGACAGTATTTTTAGTGATAGGCCAACAAGAGAGGATACTGAAATTCCTTAAACCCCTTAACATAAATATCCGCAGAGCGATCGTACCCGTATTGTGGTCCTGGACGATTGAGATATAGAAGGAAAAACTTCTGCCAAAATAGAGGTAAGAGGGGGTGATCTGCCGGTGTGGCCATCGCTTGGTGAGCCCAGCGGTAAATCATCAACCTCTGTACGGAAGGCACAATGGGCAACTTCAACTGCTGCTGGGCTTTCTGAAATAGAAAAGCAAAAGAAGAAGGAGAACGTAGGTATGGAGCGAGCCGGTGATCTGGAACTTAAAGGGATGATGAAATACCTTCAGAGCCTGGTCTGGACTCATAGACGGATGGCTGAGCAGTTCATATTCCAAGATTCGACGCAACTGCGAATCCTCTTCGAATAAAGACTCCGTATTAAGCACAGTCCATGAAAACCAGATCTAAAGATGAGAATGATCACAGGAGAGTCAGCCGTGCTCCAAACATCCAGACAGCACCCACAGAAACACTACTGGCAGGCACCGGGGGCCACGTTGTCTCTGGTAGACTGCCTTACATACATGTATGTCGGCCAGGTGCCATCACTACATGGAGCAGGCTCAGGAGTTGAGCCTGCTCACTGCAGTGTGAGTTCCGCCATAGGTTATATAAGTCAATCTAGTTCCCATCAGCCCGGCGTGACGCAGTTTTCGGGGGCTGATGGGTCGCCACCCCTGGGACTAGGCTCCATACACCATGCCCTACTACAATACTGCAGCACATTGTAGGGGCGATCAAGAGACCACAAGTTCACTTCACCTTTTTGGGATCAATAAAAATTTAAAAAACTAAAATTATATTAAACAAACCCCTCCCCAAAAAATGTTTGAATCAAAAATCAATAATAATAAAAACAAAAGTAATGTATTTGATATGGCATAGCTGACAAACTAATAATATATAAAAATATTTACCGTATATACTCGAGTATAAGCTGAGATTTTCAGCCCATTTTTTCGGGCTGAAAGTCCCCCTCTCGGCTTATACTCGAGTCATACCCAGGGGTCGGCAGGGGAGGGGAAGCGGGGGCTGTCTAATTATACTCACCTGCTCCTGGCGCGGTCCCTGCATGTCTTTTCCTCGGCGCCGGCAGCTTCTTCCTGTACTGAGCGGTCACAAGGTACCGCTCATTACAGTAATGAATATGCGGCTCCACCTCCGATAGGGGTGGATCCGCATATTCATTACTGTAATGAGCTGTAACGGTGACCGCTCAGTAGAGTTCTGAAGAAGCAGCAGCGCCGGGGAAGCAGGGACTGCACAGCGCCAGGAGCAGGTGAGTATAACGGGGAGGGGAGCGCTACGCGATATTCACCTGCTCCTCGTTCCGGCGCCGCTCCATCTTCAGCGTCTTCTGCAGTGACGCTCAGGTCAGAGGGCAAGATGACGTGGATAGTGCGCGCCCTCTGCCTGAACGTCAGTGCAGAAGATACTGAAGATGGAGCGGTGCCGGAACGAGGAGCAGGTGAATATTGAAAGTGCCGGGGGCCTGAGCAACGGAGAGGTGAGTATGTGATTTTTTTTCTTATCGCAGCAACAGCAAATGGGGCAAGTGTCTGTATGGGGCATCTTATGGAGCCATAACGTTTGTGCAGCACTATAATGGGGCAAGTGTCTGTATGGAGCATCTTATGGGGCCATAACGTTTGTGCAGCATTATATGGGGCAAGTGTCTTTATAGGGCCATAATCAACGTTTGTGCAGCACTATATGGGGCAAATGTGTCTATGGAGCATCTTATGGGGCCATTATTAACCTTTATGCAAGATTATATGGGGCATATTTTAATATGGAGCATCTTATGGGGCCAATCATAAACTGTATGGAGCATTACATGGGGTTCCTGATTCAATGTGGATATTCAAAAACACTTAACCTACTGATGTCTCAATTAATTTTACTTTTATTGGTATCTATTTTTACTTTTGACATTTACCGGTAGCTGCTGCATTTCCCACCCTAGGCTTATACTCGAGTCATTAAGTTTTCCCAGTTTTTTGTGGCAAAATAAGGGGGGTCGTATTATACTCGGGTCGGCTTATACTCGAGTATATACGGTATCCCATATGGATCCGGAAAAAAAATAAAAAAACAAAAATGCAATTATAATTGATCAAAAAGTTGTATGTACTCTCACTGAGATACATCAAAGAAAAAAAAAAAGAAAATGGTGGTAAACTTATTTTTTTATAAAGTTCTGAAGTTTTTTAATTTCTAAAATATTTGTAAAAAATCCTGATTAATATTGGTATTGCCATAATTGCAGTGTCCTGAAGAGTCATACTACGGGCTCAAGGTAGTTAGACCAGTAGATCAAAGCTGTATAATTGCATCTCATACAATGAGAAGCCTGCTCTAATTTGTGGTGGGGGGCGTGTTCTTTTTCTCCTGCTGATGATGCTTACTTATGATTGGTCAGCATCATACAAGGAGAAGAAGTACACGCCCCCAGTGAAAACTGTGTCATAACACCCTCCTGAACTTAACAAAAGTTAACTCATTAGGTGCCAAATACTTTGATTGTTAAAATCTCGGCGACAGAGAAGGGGAAATTAAGAAAACAAAATATTTTATTCCACTCAGCAGCCACTATTACATTGTGTATAGAGTTCCACATGCAAACTTAGTGAAAGATCCTCTTAAAAGGTTAAAACAAATGTCCATCTATAAATAAATATTTTTAAACCCAATTTGCTTCGTAAAGGGCTTGTCCAGAATTTGAACAACATGGCGGCTTTGATCCATAAATGGTTGTTGTATACTTACCTGTGAGGGGTTGTAGTTGGAATCTATGAAAGAAGGAGTCACATTGCCTGCGACGATCCATCCCACAAATGAGGAGAGTATTCCCCGGTCACAGTGAAAACCCAGCGCATCCTGGTAACACAAGCATTATATCAGTAAGCATAATCTATAGAGTACGGTATTAATTACTATGTAGATTTGAGAATTTTATCTTGGAATTCCTCCCCAATCCAAAAGCAAAGGGATCAGGCAGGGGCACAGCTGTAAGGCATTAAGGGGTAGCAGTCCTACTCGAGGCCTGGTGCCCATACAAACACATGGTATGAGTAGAATACAGCTACAGATTATGTATTGGGGCCCTGTAGCTTCCCGCTACACCTCTAGGATCAAGTCTTTATTGTCAGCAGTTTTGATATACTCGCTATAGAAACAAAATCACTGAGCACCCCCAAATCTTTGTTTCCAGCTGCCAGGACCCAATGAATGAATCGCCCATTCATTAGAAGTTGAAAGCCATTTACTGAAATTGTACAGGATTAAATGCGGCTTCTTTTCTGCAGAAAACTACATCATCCTTGTCCACAAGTCCAGTTCCATTCACTTTAAAAGGGGTTGTCAGGTCTCAGAAGAAAACTCTGCAGCTGATTTATGTGACTGCACAATGACAAACTGTGATGATGTGAGATGCGCCCACGGTCACGATTTCGCTGTGTTCCCTGTGTGAATGGACAGTCGTGTATGCGATTTGCATACTTGTTGTCATGTGCTGATTAGTCTCATCCAGCTTCTCTCAATAGAAGAAAGCAGTGCAGGAGTTTAGTTGGCACGTGACTGCCCACTCGACAGGGCACGCAGGGGAATCGTGACAGTGCACACATTCCACACTCTTACGATTCGGTGTTGAGCTGTAATAACAGACACAACCTGTATAGCTGTTTTTAATGGAAAGCAGCCATGTTATTGTAATCCTAGACAGCGCATTTAAAACAGTTGTCCTGTACTTACATATATCTATCCTCAGGATAGGTCAATACCACATCAGTAGTCTTGCAATACCCGGCACCGCCGCCGATCAGCTGCTTCGTCTGCATAGAGGGCTTGGCCGGGTCCTGCACATCCGCCCCTATATAAATGACTAAGGGGAGGATCTCCAGTACCCCACTGTGGCTATTGTGCACGGAGTGGATCTCCAGTACCCCACTGTGGCTATTGTGCACGGAGTGGATCTCCAGTACCCCGCTGTGGCCATTGTGCAGGGAGTGGATCTCCAGTACCCCGCTGTGGCCATTGTGCAGGGAGTGGATCTCCAGTACCCCGCTGTGGCCATTGTGCAAGGAGTGGATCTCCAGTACCCCACTGTGGCCATTGTGCAGGGAGTGGATCTCCAGTACCCTGCTGTGGCCACTGTGCAGGAAGTGGATCTCCAGTACCCTGCTGTGGCCACCGTGTAGGGAGTGTATCTCCAGTACCCCGCTGTGGCCACTGTGCAGGGATTGTATCTCCAGTATTCTGCTGTGGACACTGTGCAGGGAGTGGATCTCCAGTATTCTGCTGTGGACACTGTGCAGGGAATGGATCTCCAGTATCCTGCTGTGGCCACTATGCAGGGAGTGTATCTCCAGTACCTTGCTGTGGCCACTGTGCAGGAAGTGGATTTCAGTACCCTGCTGTGGCCACTGTGCAGGGATTGTATCTCCAGTATCCTGCTATGGCCACTGTGCAGGGGGTGGATCTCCAGTACCCCGCTGTGGCCACTATACAGGGGGTGGATCTCAAGTACCCCGCTGCATCCACTACGCTGGGGGTGGATCTCAAGTACCCCGCTGTGGCCATTGTGCAGGTGGTGGATCTCCAGTACCCTGCTGCGTTCACTATACATGAGGTGGATCTCCAGTACCCCACTGCGGCCACTGTGCAAGTGACAGATCTGTGGTTTTCCGCTCCATACCTAAGCACATCCGGCTAGCTCTGGAAAGAGCTGATCGGCGGGGCTGCTTGTTGTTTCACCCCAACCGATCTGGTATTGATGACCTATCGTAAAGATAAGCCATCATTATAAAAGTTCCAGAAAACCCCTTTAATTTTACTCCCGTACTATGCTGGGCCTTGACCTGTGCTCCCATACGCCGCGCCCGGGGTCACCTTGTGCTGCTGGTAGAGCAGCTTCTGCAGACAGTCCTCCTGGAGGTGCCTGAATGCCACTTTGCACAGCTGGTCCATGAGGTGCAGGCTGCCTTTGTCCCGGTGCCACAGTTGCTGGCTTATGAGAACCTGAGTCCAGAACTCCAGAACCGCCACTGGGCCCACTTCATTGGGTCTAAGACTGGCAGAGATATGTGACTAAAGAAGAAACGTATGAGATCTATATCAGTCTTGTCAAATCAAGCTTACACTGTCTTGTACATCTCAAGATGCCATTTTAATATTGAGGATTGCTTTATGTATTGCCTCCTAAATACATTTAATAACTTAAAAAGGGTCGCCCATCTTTGCGGTTATTTTAAAAAAAATAAAATTCACGTGTTTGAAGCTAAAAAAATTATTTTTTTCAATAGTGGATCATTAAAAATTTTGCACGGTTTACCTTCCATAGCCTGTATGTTTGCACTGGCTGCAGAATGAGTAAACTGAGAATTCATCAGTGAGCCCACTGTGATGGTCCAACAGGAGAGTCTGTAGCTCTTTTTCTACGCTTCCCTCAGTTGACTTATGACCAGAAGAAGAAACAAAGAGCCTGCGAAGGCC
This sequence comes from Ranitomeya variabilis, assembly GCF_051348905.1. Lineage (NCBI taxonomy): Eukaryota > Metazoa > Chordata > Amphibia > Anura > Dendrobatidae > Ranitomeya > Ranitomeya variabilis. The sequence continues at coordinate 52,328,978 of NC_135232.1, read as the reverse complement.
AAAACGGTGCAATATTTTTAATGAAACCCTATTGCAAAAATTATTTTTAACCCCAAAGACATATATTTAAGTTTAAAAAAAAAATTCCCCCAAAAGTGGACAACCCAATCTCATATCCTGTCTTTCATTATACCACCCCCCTCTGGACAATTCCGTTACCTGGATCATGTTTGTGAGCAGCTTCACATTTTCCCCGTAGTTGATGGAGGTGAGGTGTTGGGTGACCTTGTGGGTCATCTGCATGGTCATTCCCTGCGGGATCCCGCTGTCCAGCTGGAGGAAGAGCTGAATGTAGGACAGAAACCTGCAATAGTATTAGACCCTGCGATGTGACTTTACAGCTTTGCATTACCCTTCCTGACAGGGCCAACTTTCGATTTAGCCATTTTTTTTCATTTCTTTCTTCCCTTCTTCCAAGAGCCATAATTTGTTTTAATTTTTTTTCCTGCATACAGTAGATGTACGAGGGCTTGTTTTTTTTGAGGGACGAGTTGTACTTATTTTCACTACTTAATGTATTGGAAAATGGAGAAAAAAATCCAAGTGCGGTGAAATTGCCCAAAAAAAAAGGCTCAATTCTAGAATAGTTTTTTGGGAATTGTTTTTATTTTTTTTATTTGTTTTACAGTGTATTCTGTGTGGTAAAGAGGACCTAACAATAGGATTCACCTCGTCCGTACGATTACTGGGATTCCAAACTTGGCCTGTTTTTTTATTATATTTGTGGTCAAAAAATCGGAAATTTGTCCCCCCCAAAAAATAAACATTTTTTTAATTGTGTTACCAATTTTTAAGACAAGTAACGTTTTCATTTTTAGTGTGATGGAGCCGTGCGAGAGCTTATTTTTTTGCGGAGTATTTTTGCATGATTAAAGACGCTAAGTCTGAAACGCATTTGCTATGACAAAGTGTCCCTGCCGGGTTGTGACTTGCTTGTTATATTTTTGTATTTACCTAATAAATTTGACGATTTTAGGAAAATCCTGACGCTGGAACATCCTCTGCTTTTTCGATCACAGTATTGATGTAGATAGTAAAAATCACGGACCCCCGGCTGCCATAGAAATCCATCTGTGCCTCACGTTGGCATCACAGGGGCGCAGATTAGCTCAGGAATTGGTGAGAGCGAATATAATTTATTATGTTTTGCCGTCCTGAGACTTTTCAAGAATAAAGGGCTCGAAAACAGTTTTTCCATCGCTTCATTGGGGGCATTATATACCCACCAACTGGCACCGAGCGAATCAGTGTTAGCTTAGTGTCAGTAGGAGGCAGACAGCTACACTCAGCCCCGTTTCTACCTTAGGTTTGTTGTTTTTTTAGTAATGATTCCCATTTTGCAGGTTCAGCTTGTGATTCGGGCGACAGAGTGGAATTGTGTCACTCTATTCTCCCCTAAAGACCGAGAGCACAATATGGGATTGTGTCACTACTGTGGTCTCCATGGTCCATCCAGCAGGAACCTTTCCCAACACATCAAGTGTGTTCACGGCATCTACACTGAGGAACTGGCAGACCGGTCCTCGCCATCACCACCCAGCCCGCTTACCCCCCAGAGCCAGACGTGCACGATGGGAAAACAGACCCGTTGTCGGCCACAGGCCTTCAGATGACAGCCTAAAGATCTGCGTCCAGCTGCTCCAGGGTTTGCTCCCAGGTCCTTGCTGTCCGTCTCCTGTATCAAGTCTGCAATGAAGGATTCTGGATCTTCAGGATAGGTATCTGTGTCCAGGCAGTAAGGGGGCTCCTTTTAATAGATTTATATCTAATCCCTAGACATGAAAGAACTACTACAGGTCCCTTCCCATTTAATAAGCAAACTCCTTTCATAGAGGGCAAATAACTTGAAATATTGCACCTACTTTGCTCCCCCCTCCCTTCTGCAACCATCACCTAAAATTTAGTCCCCGGCTCCATTCCAGGACTTCTCCAGAGGCCAGGCCACGCCCCGTCAGCCTGGCCAATATTGAGCGTCAGCTCATTGAGAAGCCATACTCACCACTCCAGACCTATCAGGACGATCCTACTTCCCACTCTCAAGGGATCTCGGTGTGCTTTTTTCCCAGCTCCACCTCATCCTCTCCTCCAGCGAGCGTTTTACTGGCTCCTCCTCTTCTACCTGTCGTTATCCCGAGCTACTGGCTCTAGTGTCGCAGCAACGCTCTCCTCTGCACAGCATCATATGTCGCAGCTCCGGTCACCACAGCACAGAATCACAATCCCCTCCACATAACACCAACTCAGTACAGCTGGAATCAGGAATCCAGGGTCTAAGTAAGCTTTTCCTCAGCATGACAGGACACTTTCACATGAGAAGCCTCTCAGGGTGGTCGGACATCTTCTTTTATTTCCGGAACGAGTGTCTCTCAGTGATCATCGACGCCTGGCTCGGAGACGTAGTCTCCCAAAGTTACAAGATAAAATTTTCTACGTTCCCTCGTTTTCACTTTTGTGAGACCTTTCCCCCCAAAGTACCTTTACCTCATTCCTGGGTTTTCAAGGGTAACAGCCTGCTCTCCGAGGCAGGGGTCATCATCCCTGTTCCTTCACCAGATCACTTTTCGATTCAAACATGTTCGTGGTTCCAAAGAAGGCTGGCTCTGTTTGTCCATTTTGGATTTCAAACTATTGAGCAAACATGTTCGACTATGCCATTTCAGAATGGAGTCCCTTTGCGCGGTGATAGCCTCCATGGAACTTGAGGAATTCCTATGCTCCGTGGACATTCAAGATGCCGTCCTACACATTACCATTTTTCCTCCTCACCAGATATTTTTTAGGTTTGCGGTACAGCTATCCCATTTTCAATTCACGGCGCTGCCGTCCAGTCTAACCACAGCGCCCAGAGACTTCAATAATGGCCATTCTTCAGAGCAGAGGCATCCTTGTCACCCCTTATTTAGACAACATTCTCATCAAGGCTACGTCTTCCTCAGCATGCCATGAGAGTCTACAGATCACTCTAGACATCCACATCACTCTGTTCCATACCTGTCCCCTTCAACTTTTTCTACTATCAAGATGGGACAGGTCGACTCACTCCAGGAATCGACTAATCACGCTCCCTCCCCGAATAAAGCAGTCCATGGAATGGTGGACTCAATCTCCCCTAGTCCATTGCAGGATATTTTTCTGCCACCTCATTGGAAGATCGTTACAACAGATGCCAGTCTTCTTAGCTGGGGAGCAGTTTTTCAGAACTAAACAGTCCAGGGCCGTTAGACTGCCCAGAAATCGTCTGTTCCCATCAGCATTCTGGAAGTCAGGGCAATCTTCCTTGCTCTACTTCACTGGCAGGATCTTCTCCTCAACCATCTGATTCGGGTCCAATCCGACAATGCCACGGCGGTGGCATATATATACCACCAAGAAGGAACCCGAAGTCGATCAGTATTGTCAGAAGTCCACTCCATGGAAACTCCCGGACCTCCCAGATCTTCTCTTGCGGGGTCCCCCTTCCCCTCTGGTAGAACCTTGGGACCTCAATTTAGTGCTAGATGTTCTTAAAGAGTCACCATTCGAACCTGTATGAGAAATTTCTCTTTCACTCCTTTCCTGGAAAATTGCCTTCCTAGTCGCCATCACTTCTATCAGGCGAGTTTCCAAAGTCTCAGCTCTCTCTTGTCGTTCCCCTTATCTACTGTTCCAGCAGGTCAAGGTAGTGTTACGCCCGATACCATCCTTTCTCCCTAAGGTTGTTTCTGCATTTCACCTCAATGAGGATATTGTTCTTCCTTCCTTTTATTCGTCCCCTTCTCATCCTGAAGAGTGGTCCCTAAACAAACTGTATCTGGTAAGAGCCCTCGGTCTCTACCTTTCCACGACAGCACCCATCAGATGTGCGGATTTGCTATTCGTAATTCACGAAGGTCCTCAGAAAGGCTTGGCTCCTTCCAAGTCTACCATTGCCTGCTGGGTTCATTTTGCCATTCTGGAAGCCTACCGACTAAGGGACAGAACGCATAAACTTAGGGTCACCAAGAACTCCACTCACTCAGTGGGGGCCTCCTGGGCTGTCCGCCACCACGCTTCGACCTCAAAGATTTGCAAGGCTTCAATGAGCCAACTTCTATAAGGCTCATAGCTACACCTCGTTGGATGCGAATCTTGGTAGATAGGTGATGCAAGCTGCAGTAGCCTGAGCTCTGACTTCAGGATACCACTCTTTTACCCACCCTAGAGACTGCTTTTGGATGTCCGACTGTTTCCTGTGTCCCCCAATAAACATTAGAGAAATGAAGATTGTGTTTACCTAATGTAAAATCTCTTTCTCTGTGCTTTTATTGGGGAACACAGTACCCGCCGTTGTTTATTGTTGGCTCTGGTTATGTTATAATTGTTGTATACCTGTTGCTTCTGTGACGCCCCAGGGTCCTGGTCGTCACAGTGGCATTGCTTTCCTCCCGGGGAGAGTGATGTCATGCTTGGAACCAAGGAAGGATATCTTTCACCAGGTAACTACAAAGCACACAACACGTTCGCACTCCAGGCCAGAAAGGGGAGCTCTAAACCTGGTTTAGGGGGAACTTCCCTGTACATAAATTCTGGCTTGGAGGGAAAGTGAGTCAGATATAGTGCTAGACAGCAGATAGGAGCAGTCTGAGGCAGAGAGCAGTGTGAGGGGCCATGAAGCCAGAGGTGCTGCAGCTCCTGGAAACAGACGTAAGGAAGGAAAGAACACTGTTGAGTGAGCATGCAGGAGGACGAAGCGCAGGAGAGTGATACCAGGGGAGCACAGCAGCGTTTGGACTGTCTCCTTGGCTGAGAGCAGATTCCGGTGGTCGGAAAACCGAGGCTGTGTCCGACTTCAGGAGGCACAGCAGAAACCGGCAGGACAGCTGGATTGTACATCACCTGTCCGCCTTAACACCCAGGAGACACAGTGGCATATAGAGCCCGGGTCGTGATAGAGACCCTATAAAAAGGCTCAAGCCACCTGTCATACGGGTTTGTGTCCATAACCTTCATGGAGGACAGAGAGAACTGTGAGGACCTTACCAGAAGCCACAGGCAGTAAGGGACTACAACATCACCGTGCTAAGAGGAAGGCTTCTAACTCCACCTGGTAAAGGGGACTCCCAACTTGCTTCCAAGCCAGCCGGACCCTGCCTGTACCTGTGATCTGGTGCCCCGGACTGCTGTTGCCTGAAGCCCACAATAAACCAGGTAAATAGACTGCACACCTGTGTCCTCCGTTTCTTATTGCACCATTCACCATCTTCACCTACACCAGGAGCCCTGGGGACCTAGTTCACCTGTGGGAAGTTATACCATCTAGCTGCCATAACTTCACCCCAGAGGACCCCTTTAAGCAGCGTCGATCCCCACTGACCGAATACCACAGGTGGCGTCACAAACAAACTTTATTCTTAAACTCATTAAACTAAATTAAAGACCTTTCCCCTTTTACTTGGGCGCTCAGGGCCACGGACTGGGTCAGTCCCCTTTAAGTACCGGACCTGGTACCGAGTACCCTACGGCCCTGGTGGGCGACTCACTTCTCCTACCCCTTTCTCACTAACTGATTAACTTGGTGCCAGTTGGTGGGTATATACTGCTGGGGAGAAGCTAACTTGTTTTGCATAGTGGCAGCCTACTAGTGGCAGCAGCATACACCCACGGTTTCCTGTGACCCCCAATGAAGGCTGCAAACAAGAAAGATTTCACGGTAGGTACCCAAAATCTTACATTTTCTCACTTGAAAAATACAAATTTAAAACAATTTGAAAAATAGACATATTTGGTATCATCGTGTACAAGAAACTATGATCTTCCAAAATATAAAAGTTATATAATTCATAAGTTAACCAGCAAAAAGAAAAAAAATTCCAATTAAAAAAACATAAAAGCGACATGATTTGCAAAATGGTATCAATAAGAACAAAAAAAACAAGCCCTTACACAATTCCATTGACATAAAAATAGCTACAGGTCTCAGCAATTGGCGGCAATTTTTTGGGGGACAAATTAACTAAAATATTTTTTAAAAAAATACAAACAAATTTGGTATTGATGTAATCATACTGACCTGGAGAATTATGTTGTGGGGCCATTTTTACCATACAATGAATGGCTAAAAAATAAATAAAAAAAATAATAATAGAGGAATTGCATTTTAATTTGCAATTACACTCTGCTTGGAATTTCTTTTCTCCCATTTTCCAAAACATTATAGGATAAAGTGAATGTCAACATTCAAAGCTACAACTAGTCCCGCAGTGAAAAAACCTTATATGTCATCTGAAAAAAAAAGTTATAGCTCTTGAAACAAAAATAGGAAACAAAAAGTGTAAAAATGAAAAAATCCTAAGTTCTTAAGGGATTGAATGAAGAAGATTGTCATAGAAGATAAAGTAAACTTACGGCTCATTCTTCAGGAGATAGCTCGGACATGGATAAAACATGGGTAAAACTTTATCCAAAATGTGAACCGCGGCGCGCAGATGCTTTGCTTGTATCAGGTCGCCCAGCATGGTCACTCCCTCTACACAAAACTTATCGGCACTGCAGAAACACAAGGCACAGAAGTCAGCGAAGAACATATCTATGTAATATATACACACATATGGCAGTGAAGTACCTGTGTCCCACTGAAGCAGTGGCCAGGGCGATGTAGCAGCCTATCGGCACCCCGTTTTTCACGGCCTTCAATACCGGGTGTAGGACATTGGCCTCTGTCAAATCAGGGACGGCGTCGCAGATCTGCTCCGGACGATCGTTTCTGTGCAACTTAAGTCTCAAAACCAAATCCCAAGACCACTGGTTAAAGGAGGCTTCTGGAGTCTGCCCAGTCCGGACTATGTTGGCCAAGTAAGACACCTGAAGATCACACCGAACTGTTATCACATCGGTACAAGAAGATGTTGGCCATTTAATGTAGCTGGCGTTTTATTTTTTTTCTTATAAAAACAACCCCTGTCCACAACCCCTGGGGACCTCTGGACTCCATCTGTGAGCGAGAAACAATGGCTAAGCTATATGAAGAGCTCCAGTTCTGGCACACTCAGGCCATCCTTGGATTACGTGGTCGACCATTGATCCGTGTGGCCACCTGATAACCAGATATCTGGCTAGCTGCAACTTTTCCTGTAAACATCAGGCGCCGGGGAATAGTGGCCTGCAAATTGAAAGGGGTTAGTGAGAGAACCCCTTTAACTCAACTTTTACATCATGAGAGATGTATATAAGTGTGGGGATCTGAGCAACCACTGATCAAGTCTTCTAACGTCTAATGGTTTATGTTAGAAGTTTTTATATGCAGGTGTCCTTAAAAAAATAAAACCTCATTGTGGTCGGTATACGGAGTGGTAAATGCGCTCGTCTGACAGTGGTCTCACTGTTTATTAGGAGACACGTCATCCCCTTAACCAGTAGGTAGCTCAGGAGCGGACGGTGTTAGGTCCGAGGTGTTGTGGCTGACCACCTGGTGACCTCGGATTCCCCCATCAATCACCTGCTTGATGCTCTCAGAGATGATCCCGGTGTAGGGTTTGTCAGAGATGAATTTCTGATAGGCCTCCAGGACCATGAGCGCCACCTCCACGTGCACAGGATGATCCAAGTGCAGGGTTTTCTGTTAACAGAAAAATAGGGTTTCATTCAATAAAAAAAACTGAGCATTCGGCCAAGTTTTCAAGCTCAGCTTGTTCAGATTAGCGTCTGTGTGTTGGCAAAAGCCACAAGAAACTGTGAAGGAAATCAGTACATGAAGATTAAGATCACAAGGTCACTTTTAGTAGTCATCTTATAAGGAGCAAATCTCGGGGGGGGGGGGGGGGGGGGTGTTCTCTGCCCTCAATTCTGCCTATTGTCAGTGATCCTGTACATGGAGAAATAGCAGGCTCTCTTCGTTGACTTCTTCAGGAGATCAACAGCCGAACAGCAGAGCAATCTACCAGACGAGCTGCAGAAGGATCTATCAGATGAGTCGCAGAAGGATCTATCAAACAAGCGGCAGAGGGATCTATCAGACGAGCGGCAGAGGGATCTATCAAGATGAGCGGCAGAGGGATCTAGCAGACGAGCAGCAGAGGGATCTATCAGACGAGCCGCAGAAGGATCTAGCAGACGAGCCGCAGAAGGATCTATTAGACGAGCCGCCTGAGGGATATATCAGACGAGCAGCAGAGGGATCTATCAGACAAATAGCAGAAGGATCTAGCAGACGAGCCGCAGAAGGATCTATTAGACGAGCCGCCTGAGGGATATATCAGACGAGCAACAGAGGGATCTATCAGACGAGCGGCAGAGGGATCTATCAGACGAGCGGCAGAGGGATCTAGCAGAAGAGCGGCAGAGGGATCTAGCAGACGAGCGGCAGAGGGATCTAGCAGACGAGCAGCAGAAGATTCTATCAGACCAGCCACAGCAGAATCTATCAGACAAGCAGAAGGAGGATCTATCAGAACAGCCACAGCAGGATCTATCAGACAAGCAGAAAAAGGATGTATCAGACAAGCTGCAGAGGGATCTATCAGCTGAGCGGCAGAGCGATCTAACAGACAAGCGGCAGAGGGATCTATCAGACGAGCAGCAGAGGGATCTATCAGACGAGCCGCAGAGGGATCTATCAGCCAAGCGGCAGAACGATCTAGCAGACGAGCGATCTATCAGACGTGCAGCAGAGGGATCTATCAGACGAGCAGCAGAGGGATCTATCAGACAAGCAGCAGAGGGATCTATCAGACGAGCAGCAGAGGGACCTATCAGAAGAGCAGCAGAGGGATCGATCAGTCGAGCAGCAGAGGGATCTATCAGACGAGCAGCAGAGGGATCTATCAGATGAGCAGCAGAGGGATCTATTAGACGAGCAGCAGAGGGATCTATCAGACAAGCGGCAGAGGGATCTATTAGTCGAGCGTCAGAGCGCTCGATTAGACGTTTATAGCATATACTGGACATGTTCTATAAATGTCCCAGATGAGGAGACCCCTTTAGTCTCTTAAAAATCTGTGATGTACATTTTCGACACAGGTTGCATGCGGGATGTATGGAGCGGGCTCAAGAGCTGAGCTCCCTCCATACTGGGCAGATGCCGGCAGTGTCATACAGCCAGCACTTGCCTCTAACAGCAGCCACCAGTTTTATCTCTGATCACTGCCGTTTAACCATGTAAATGTCGCTCTCATTCACCAACAGAGGCATGTAAATGTACAATTTGCCATTGTGATTGTGGAGAAACGATGGGTTACCCTGGCAGATAGGGGCCCGCTGTACACCCCCATGGCTGACATCTTATTCCACCTCCACCTCTGGTTGGGCTTCATAGGAGACCATAAAATTACCCTATAAAGTGGAATACTGTAGTACTGCAGAATATAACATAAGTGATCAGCTTCGGGGCCCTTAGGAACGACTTAAAAAATAAAGAAAAGTATAAGTATATATTTCCCCTTTTCTCAGTTTAAAAATAAAGAAGTGAAAAATGAAGAAAGTTCATAAAAGTCAGTTTTCTCCAGAAATCTTAACACCACAATTGCTCTTTTGTCCCCCCAAGCAAGATATGAAATAAAAAGTTATCAAAACATCACATATACTCCAAAATAACACTACTCAAAACTATGTGATATATTTTTTACCATTTCATCACACTTGACATGTTTTTCGCATTTTTCAGCACATTATGTTTTAAAGCAAATGGTGTCATTCAAAGATACAACTTCTGGCACAAAAAAATATTCCCTCATACGGCTAGGTCAATGGAAAAATGAAAAAAGCTATGGCCCCTTGCAAGAGGGATGGGAGAAAAACAAAAATGCAAAACACTGAGAACTACACAGTCCTAAAGGGGTTAATCCACCGTCAGCCTGATTTTCCAGCTTTACATCGCAGTTATTGGTCCGTACCGTGTCAGTGATGCCCCAATTCAGACCCTCGAGGATGATGCAGGACAGCTTGTTCTCCACTTCACACAGGCTGTGACTGATGAGCCAGTCCCTGATGATGCCTATTTCGGAGGCGCTGGGTCTCCATTGATGGAGGGGCAATTCTTTAAATAAGTATAAGGAAACCTTATAATGGAAAAACAATAAAAAAAATCATTAATAAATGCAAAAAAAAAGAAGCATAGCACTTTAATACTATTCCCATCGCAGCCATTACAGAGGTTTCTCCAGTGAAAAAGTTTTCTTGTGCGCTTCATTGGGGGACACAGGAAACTATGGGTGTACACTGCTCCCAACAGAAAGCTGACACTAATAAATACAATCTAAGTTGTCTACTCCACAGCAGGCTACACCCCGCTACTGGTAACCAAACTACTCAGCTTAGCTTAGTGTCACGTAGGAGGCAGACATAGGCTCGAGACCCAGACTTGTTTCTACCTATGTTTTGCTTTTTTAACTAAGTGCCAAGAGATGCCTGCCGCCCCTCAAAAAAGAAGAGACCATAGTTCAAGTTGGCTCCTTCTTGGCCTGTTAAGGCCTCCAGAACCAGAAGAACCTAGTTTTCCTCTGCAAGGCGGGGCACTCCAACCCATGAACCCTCTGGGATTTCTGGGACACAAGGCTCTAAACAGTTAAAGACGCTCAAGCCAAAGAAATTATCTCCTCCAGATACAAGATAAAATTCACTGTTCTTCCGTGAAATTGTTTCTTCTACCCCACTCCCCTCAGACTCCTTCTTGGCATTCCCATTTATTCCAAGTAATTTCCTCCCTTCTTCAGTCAGGTTTTATTGTTCCAGTTTCTTCTCAAGAACATTTCAATGGATTTTACTGTAACCTTTTTGTCATGCCCAAGAATGGCTTGGTTTGCCCAATCCTGAACTTGACACTGCTAAACAAGTGGATGAAGCTACGCCACTTCAAAAATGGAGTCTCGTTCTTCTTTTGTAGCCTTGATGGAATTCAAGGAATTTCTTTGCTAAGAGGACATTCAAGAAACCCATCTCCACATCCGCATTTTTCCAGCATACCAAAAGTTTCTCCGTTTTACAGTCCATTAGTCCCACTTCCAATTTGTTACCATCCCTTTTGGGCTGGCCACGGTCCCCCAGGGTGTTTATGAAAACCACAGTCCTTTTGTGTCAGGGGAATAGTAGCCATCCCCTACCAAGGTTCCTTCTTACTCAGAGAACCTCCAGAGTCTGCAAATAACACTAGAAACTTTCTCGATTTGGATGGATTGTCACCTAATCAATGTAGTGTCTGAATCGAGCTCAGCGCCTCATCTTTCTGGGAATACTGTTCGACATTGGTCAAGTGAAAGTTTTTCTTATCGACTCTTCAGACCAGCATCCAATCTCTGAGCTGCCCCTCGCTTTTTCCCCTCCGCTTCTGAATGAGCATCCTGTGCATCATGGTGGCTGCCATCGAGGTGATTCCCACTTGCTCAGTTTCATACCGACCCTCTATCTCATTGGGGCAAGAATGTTTTCTCCCCAGATCGCCCAATCCTTCTTCCCCCCCGCATCAAGCTGTCCGTGATCTGGTGGTGGAACTTTCCCCTAATTCTTCTTGGAGAATCCTTCAGATTCATTGGCAAATTGTCACGCCAGCCTTCTCGGTTGGGGAGTAGTCTTTCAGAAGCTTATTGTGCACGGTCGTGGAGAAGTTACAAAGTCCTACTTTTAATTGACGTCCTGGAACTCACAGCCATTCATCTGTCCCTTAGCTATTGGCAGGACCGACTGTCAGGTCTCCTATTCAGTGAGATAACACCGCCGCCGTGGCTTACATTAACCATCAAGGCGGGACTCAGAGTTGTTTTTACCATGCTATAAGTCTCACAGATTCTCACCTAGGTGGAATAAAGTATTTCGCCAATTTCAGCAATTCACAAACCAGGAGAGGACATATTGGCTGTGGATTTTCTAATCTGCGAGCGACTAACCCCCGGGAGAGTGGTTTCTGCATCCGACCATCTTTGACCAGATCTGTCTATGGTGGGGCATTGAAGATGTCGATGTGACGGCATCCAGACACAATGACAAATTTCTGGGTTCGCGTTCCGATCTCACAACCTGTTAGCGGTAGTCTCCGATGCTCTGGCGATCTCATGGTCCCAATTATCCCTCACTGATCAGTTTCCAATCTACCTCAGCTACCCAAGTTGATCAATAAGATCAAGTTGGAAGTAATCATTGTCATCCTCGTGGTCTGTCCTACCCAGAAGATCATGGAAGTGGTCAACCTCCTTGAAGACATCCAGTGGAGACTTCTGGTTACACCCTGGTTACACCAATTGAACTTTCCAAGGTTCATCACTTTCACTCTTATTCTTGAGCGCTCAATTTAACGGCATGGCTGTCTAAGTTTCAGCTCTAAAATCCTGAGTCTTCTCTGACCAGGTAGTGCAGACCATAATCAAGACACTGAAGCCATCGGCGTCTCATATCTACCATCGTACTTGGAAGGCTGCATTCCGTTGTTGTGAATCTAACGTATGTTTTTTTCTCTCTCTGCTCTAGGTCTTTTTGACAACTGGGGCACTCAAGAGCCAGGTCTTGGCCCTGTCTGTAGGAGGAACCTGGTTTTCAAGACTTAAGTCAAGACTTTTCTTCATGGAGTGGCTAACTCTGATCCTTTGGATCCCTGAGATTTTAACTTGGTGCTTAATGCCTTACAATGTCCTCCATTTAGACCAATATGGAATGTTTCTCAGCCCTGGCTTTCCTGGAGGGTGGCGTTCCTAGTTGTGATCATTTCCTTCAGGTGAATATCAAAACTTGCAGCTCTGTCTTGTCGCTCTCCATTACTTGACCTTCACTAGGACAACTAGTTTTGTGTCTGGTACCCTGTTTCCTTACTAAGTGGTTTCTTCTTTCCACCTTAGTGAGAAGATCGTCTTCCCTTCATTCTGTTCTTCTCCCTTTCCTCCCATGGAGCGCTCCTTACACAATCTGTACCTGATCAGGATTGTTTGTCACTACTTGTCAGTAGTCTCTGTCATTCCTAAAGGACCTGGTCGAGGTCTCTCTTCCTTTAAAGGCAGCCATTGCTCAATGGATTTATTCTACCATTTTGGAAGCATATACGGTCAAGGACAAGCAGCCCTGCCAGGGAGTTTCGGTTCACTCCACCAGAACAGCAACCCCTTTAATGGTTACGATAGGAATAACCCTTTAATATTTTTTGCCGATATTTTCATATATACAGACATCATTAGTATTGAAAATATATCTCACCATGCCCACTTTATCGATGGTTTCCCGGACTCGCTGCAGTAGGACAGATATGATACTGCAGTGTGCACTAGTAATCGTGGCGAGGAGCTCGCGGCCTACTTTAGAGAAGGCTTCTCTTGTAGACATACTGACATAGGAGACCTAAAAAAAACAAAGCAAGGCGTCACTTCATACACTTTAATCCAGTCAAAACACACTGAACTCGATTAGAAGTGATCCAAAGTTCAGTATTTAATGTCAATAGGTGCAGAGGTGACAAGTAAATGCAAAATTGTGGCTGGGGAGGAACTGGAATAACTCTATTTCTGGTCAATAGATGACTTATATTCTATATTTTTAACTAATTTTCCTTTCTGGAGGCTCTATCTCCAATTTTCAGTTGTCTCTGAGCTAGTGGGTGGAGAGTCGCTACTAAGAGATGTAACCTGACCCCTCATGGTGCTGGCAAACACACATCTCCACAATGAGTTTTAGCAGATTTTTAGAGGGAATGAGGAGTTCAGAAAGTAGGGAGGAGATGAAGAAGCTCATGGGTGGAGAAAGAAGCAGATTTCTCTTATATATATTACGTTTCTTATATTTTTTTCAACAGCGACCATTTAAAACGCAACTTTACACCATTTGTAGTCTCCCTGTAAAATATATATTTTTCTTCAGTCTGCTCTCCTTTTCTTCTTCTTCTATATTTTGAGGTAGGTTTATTTAGCAGTATTGAACAAGCCGTCCGATTGGCCAGCCAAACAGTATCTACACTCCTCAACATTTAAATTACAACCCCAAGAATGAAAATTGCTGGAATGATGGAGATCACAGGATGGAGACATGATAATGATCTGCAAATGATGAAAAAATGGAAACAAAATGATCAAAACTGAAAGTACTTGGGGAAATCATCAAAATCCACATCTGGCAGCTCCTGTGTAATCACCGACCAATGACGTCCCAGATGTGCTTTTTGGGAGACAAGTCTGGAGATGCTGCAGCTATAGAAGCCCATTTAGGCCATGCAGGCTGCTCACAGTAATACGAGCAACATACGACATAAGGTCGTATTGAAAAACGGCTCCTGGGACACTTTGGAGAAATGGCTGTACTTCACCGTGTCAATGTAACACTGAGCTGTTGGTGTACTTGGAATAAAGGCTAGTGGCTACATAATGCCACCCCCCACCATAATCCCGTGAACAAGACTGCTGTGACGTTCTCTCTCGTGATAGACTCTTCATGGCGGGGTGCTCATACTTCATACTGAATGAATCGAGATGTTTTGAAAATTTCGTGTACATTTTTTCACCATTTGCTTATCTTTAACATGTCTAACTATGCTGCAATTTCCAAAACAGCACGACTTTTCCTCCTTGGTGTGTATCTACATATATATACTGTATCATACACCTGCTGGGGCATACTTGGTAGACTTACTTCATAAATCTCTAAAGCGATGGTCTTCACCAGCTCCTCATCGACATCGCTTCGCTTCGTTTGTGCCATCTGAGCAAACGTGGTGAGAAGGCAGATTCCTTCAGAGCTGTTCATTGTAGAAAAATATTCTTCAAACTTCTCTCGATTTACGGGATCTATGCCAAAGTAAAAATTAAAAAAATCAGAGTGAAACATCATTCAATTCAGCCGAGGCAGAAATCCTAACTATGGACACTGAGCCGTATCTACTGGTTTCCCTATTTATTTTTTACAAGTCATGCTTCTGAGTTTGAACCCTTGAGCCTTGAATTTGTGGTCGCTTCTCTGCCCACCGAGCCACAGCAGATACACCTTTTCTCCGCGTATTTAGTTTCTGCTATCCTTACTTCAGTCTTTTGAGAGTTAAAAAGATACTCACTTGTCTGCTCTATCGGGTGCGGCTTGATATACTTTCCCCTGCTGGTATTTCCTGCTTGTGATAGTCTCATTTGCATTTCCAGCCATTCTGCTGTAGTTGAAGCCAGTCAGTGAAAGACCAGCTAGGGTTGATCTCTGCTGTTTATGTTCTTTACTCTGCACCTATCTTCTTTTTAGGAAGTAGGTGACCTATTTTCTAACAGTATGCACTTAATCCTTTATTTTACATTTCGTGATTTGTGTTACTCTTCTATTTCAGCACAATTTCCCTTTTGTAGGTAATTTACACTCTGCTCTGCCCAAGGGCTCCTTAGAAGGAACGTGTAGCCATCGACGGCCTTTCATATAGCATAGGTCTGAGTTGCCATAGTCTAGTCTATGATTAGGGCTCTCTCAGCTCACGCAGGAACCACTAGGAACTGCAGAGTCAGGATATTTAGTCCGTACAGGATCCGGCAGGGTCAGTTGCAGTTTATAGCTTTACCTATTCTTCCGAGTAAGTTGCTACACTATCATAACCGAACGTTTTCCTACTTTACGTAATAAAGTTCTTGCCTTCCAGTTGCTGCCACGAGGGGTGACGATCTGTATACAGCTCCTAATACACTAAACAGGGCTATGTACAGATTGACCCCAGGTTTTGTGGAAGGGGAAAGAGAGGTTCACTACCGTTTAATGTAGATTGACAGATGGCCACATCTATCCTAGAATAGAGGTTGTCGGCATTCTCGCTCTCGGCGTAGTGCATGAGATACAGCAGCTTCCACAGCATGGCGTTCGACAGGGTCCCATAAGGCATCTCAGACATGAAGAGCCAAATTCCCAACCTGTAGGGTGTAAGAAGGAAACACGTACACATTGGATCGGACATGGTTTGCAGCTTGAACCAATAGAGGTGGAATATAAACATGCCCAATCCAGCTTTTCCCCAAAAAACAAGAGACCCCAGGAGGGCCCTTTTGGCCTACGTCAGGTATGGTCCATGGATACAGTTATTTTTTGCAGTGGGAACTTATAACCCAATCATGGCATAAAAACGACAAGACCAGAGATGGGACGTGATCCCCGCAGATGACCTCACCTCTTGGCTTTGAGGACATGGAGGACGGCGGTCAGGAAGAGCTCATCATAAATGGCTTGTAGCTTCCCCAGCGAGTACAGCTCCGAGCTTTGCTCCTGACCACGGTTACTGCTCAGGTACAGAGCCCAGTGATCGCTGACGTAACACAGGGTCATCCTGCAAGGTAAAAATCACTGGTTTAGCGTCACAGGTGTATTTTCAATCATGCCCCTTTATGGCGGAGTATGCCACAAACGTATAACGGATGAGTCTCGCTGATGGTGCCACTTCATGTGCCTTTCTCCCGTGTAAATGGATGGAGAAAGACACGTGTGTGCAGCGACCAAACGTGACGAGGGCAAGGTGTTGAGCTGGGGGGTCCCTATTGGTGAGACCTACATCTGTTGTACATTCATGGAATAGGCTGTGGATGTGCTACAAATGCACCCCTTTAATTCCTTCGGCAGGAACTATCGGTTATTGCACCATACATTTATTGGAGGATTCCCTACTTATGAAGTAATGGTGTTTTGCTGGTGAATATTGCATAAATCAATGGGGGTCCGATACATTTGGCCCTTACCAATCCTGAGAATTAAAGAGACACAGCGCAGGTGTAGACAGGTGTTGCATGTACATGTTCCCTGCAGAGTGGTGCCCTGGTTATCGCCTCTGCAGAAGCCCCATTCACTTGAATTCTGCGATTTCACCATTTCAGATATCCCCACTCGCCTGCGGCGGCCATATCCACACGTCAGCCATGTACACCATGAATCCGAGTGCAGGACGACGCTCCGGTCCGACACACAACACAACATAAATGACGTAAAGTAGAAAAGCCCAAGATTACCGAATGATGCAGCCTATCCGCTTCACGAACTGACGGTATCGCGCCCTGTTGAAGGTCTCCAATCCGAGAGCCAAGAGCTCAAGTAAAGAATTGGCAAAGGCAAAAATCTTCATCATTTCCTGGGGGGTAGTTTTATCAGGAAAATATTCACCTGTTGGAATTAAAATAGTTTCAATAAGTTTTCCGATTATTGCCCGTACCCTGATGGCCGTCGGCTGCTTCTGTCTTCTCCTATCCTCTCTCATGGCAACTGGTTTAGTCATTTCCCTTCCACACAGCCTTATCATCCCCAGCAATGTCGTCACTCCCATTGCTATGGATGTTACTCTTTTTTTGTGGCCGTGGGATATTTTGCATCACTATATATTCTCTGATAATGTATCTCTGAAGATGGGATAGAGAATACATAGCAGTGAGTGCTGGCTTGGTGTTCAGGGCCGGTTGGGAAGCCCCCATATATACTAGACGGATGTCCGATCCTGCCAAAATCAACGGGTCCTTCGGACTTATATCCAATGTGCAAAAGGGGGGGCCTTCAGAAAATACATACATTGCCATATTAGTGAATTAAAAGCCAGGAATTGGCTCAGAAACGCTGCCAGAAGCTGGTGCCTGGCAATACCTCCCCCTTACAGCAGGTCATTAACAGCCAGAGGGGTTCTACTTAGTATCAAAGAAGCCTGTCTCGAATAGAGGGAATCATTTAGAGCCCGCAGGAGTCATTAAAAGTGGCATTTTGTGTTTTTACAAATATCAGAAAGTTTGTACATTTTGCTAATAAACCTAATATGCAAAGGGGAAGGGGGTGAACAGGCAGTCAATGTAATATCTGACGCTCAGTACAGATGCAGAATTTATTTTTTTTATTTCCATAAACTTTTAATGCCATAAATAGCGACAACAACAAAAAAAATGGATGCTCAGCTCACCTCTAGAGTTAAATCCGAGAACGTTCTTAAAAAGTTCATGAAAAGGAAATTGCCCCAAAATAGAAATGAGGTCGTCCTCTGACAACAGAATCCAACTTGTCTCTGGATCCTCGTCCTGCAAAAGATGTTAGGAATGGAGTAAAGGAAAAGAAATAGATGTGTGTTTTGTACGGAGGTTATTTGTTCTCTGCTTTTCTCAACTCCTTCCTTCGCTTCCATACGCCTCAACGGAGAGAGCTGCAAATGAGCGAAGCCGCGGCTGGAACTTTGGTGACGACAGTAGAATATTTAACCTCCCGGTTCTAATATGGGTGAGAGGTTTTTCAGTGGGAAAGTATAAGGATCTATTCCAAAAAACACAATACAATCCCCTACGTCAGCCATTTGCTGTTTTTACAGACCCTCACCAATCAGTAAGTGATCACCTACCCTACGGATAGAGGATGAAAATAAGATTAGAAATATGGAAACCAATATTCTACGCTCTAAGGCACTGACCTCCTCACCACCTTCATCCACCAAAGTCCAGTTCCCGGACTCCTTCCCTGAAGATGAACCTTTTCTTTCATTGGGTTTCATGTGGCACAGGAAGTCAGCGCGATTTCTATGGAAAAAAAGGATTCGATTTATATCTGCAATTTGTAATCAGGTGAAGTCATTTTATACCACCAGAAGACAGCAGCTTTCACAAGTCCTGATCGGAGAGGTAGCCTGCAACCAGCGGTGCAAGGACGAAATAGGACTATAATCAGGGGCCACCAGGACCCCCATAGATAAGTCATGTGGCCGTTACTATAGGACAGCACGTATATGTGAGGTCTCACCTTACAGGACACATGAGGACCGCCAGCTGCTGCATGAAGTGAAACACGCCGGCCGGGTTGTGCAAGACACGGACCTGAAATATCCAAAAAGCAATATGTGCTCCATATATTATATCTGTAGATATGTTCACATACACCGAGAGGATTGTGATTTCCGGAGGTCTGCAAATTAATTTACTACTCACCTGAATGAATGGGACGGCCCATTTATTGATACCGGCTGGACAGCGCAGGATATGATTCAAGAGGAACAGGTGGTCTCCGAGGCATCCCACTTTCAGCAACACAGAAACCTAGAAGACAAGATGTTCCTAAGACAGAGCTATATGAAAGGATGGTTTTATCTTCAGGAGCACGCGGCTCCCCCGACCGCCCGGCTTCCTGGTTGGTGGGAGGCCGGATGTTACTGATGGATTCACGGGATAGAGGCAATGAAGTGCCACTAGTTTGACCATGCAGGCAAAGTGGACAACACTAAGCCGCTCTGCATGACCAGAAGCATACGGCTGGGCATAGGTGGCCGGATCAGGAGCTAGCTCGCACGCTCACTCTCGGGAGCCCGGCAGGTGGTGTAAACTTGCACATGACAAGACACTTGTGCATGTTTGTTCACCACTCCAAGAAAGCAGCAATGGCTGGCCCGCAGCTTTGTTTAAGTGAATATGTGACATTTGTATCGCTGCCTGACCTTCCTGTCGCCAGGTGGTGCCGCTCTGTTATTCAAGGTAATTCAAGACTACAACTCTAGTTCTGTGTCCTCTAGGAGTTCAAGAGTTAACTCTTATCAGTGTTTGCTTTCTCCTGTGAGGCCTGGGTGCAGCTGCAGGCTATTTAAGCTCCTGAGCGCCTGCTGTCCACTACTAGTTATAATTTGACTAGCCTGCTGGAATTCTCAATAGACTTTCTTGATTTTTGGAATCAGCTTGCAATGACCTCCTGGTTCTGACCTGGCTACTGGGCCATTCTTCTTTACAGCTCACACCACCGAACAGCAGCTTGCTCCGTGGCCCCCAGCCTAGTAGTCCTGTATAGGGGATAAAGGATGAAGACCAGGGCAACCCATGGGATCTGGAAAACGGAGTAGCCAGCGCCAAGTATATTTGTAGTAGCCATCATTAAAGCTGCAAGGTGACCACAAACATTGCCCCCCATTACAGAACAGCCATATCCGGCAGCGGCCCCTACAGAGTACAGAGTGCTGTCCCGCTCCATACACTGTTTAAATTAGGGACTACTGATAGGTGGAGATGGGGGGATCTGTGTCTCCCATCTGTTTTTGAGTGGTCCCACTCAAGAGGAGATGAAAGTGTGTGGGGAGCGTTCATTGCAGAACACCGTCAGGATGCCCCCTACAGATTAGATCGGGCACGATTGTCAGGTTTGGCTGACTGTCATCTAATGTGTATTGGGGTCTTCACTCTTTAATTGGAACCTGTCACCCCTAAAATCGAAGGTGAGCTAAGCCCACCGGCATCAGGGGCTTATCTACAGCATTCTGGAATGCTGTAGATAAGCCCCCGATGTATCCTAAAAGATGAGAAAAAGAGGTTATATTATACTCACCCAGAGGCGTTTCCGCTGCGGTCTGATCCGATGGGCGTCACGGTCCGGTCCGGCGCCTCCTATCTTCATTAGATGATGTCCTCTTCTTGTCTTCACACTGCGGCTCCGGTGCAGGTGTACTTTGTCTGCCCTGTTGAGGGCAGAGCAAAGTACTGCAGTGCGCAGGCGCTGGGTCTCTCTGACCTTTCCCGGCGCCTGTGCACTGCAGCCGCAGCGTGAATACAAGAAGAGGACGTCATCGTAAGAAGATGGGAGGCCCCGGACCGGACCACGTCGCCCATCGGACCGGGACCACCCCTGGGTGAGTATAATCTAACCTCTTTTTCTCATTTTTCAGGTTACATCGGGGGCTTATCTACAGCATTACAGAATGCTGTAGATAAGCCCCTGATGCTGGTGGGCTTAGCTCATCGTCGATTTTGGGGGTGACAGGTTCCCTTTAATGGGGATAAAACCATAAATATAGATACGAATAGACAAACAAGAAGCGACATGGCCGTCACTCCTTGTAGCCGTGGTGTATGGGGGGACGGGACTCACCAGCTTCTGAAGCCACAGCAAGATGTCGTTCTGGAACTGAGTGTCTTCTATGAGTCTCCTTGTAAAGCTGAACAGGACGCTGATGCACTCCTTCAGCAGGATCAGATCCGAGTGAGTCCCTTCCAGCTTCTGAGGGGCTGTAGAAAATAATAATAAAAAAAATATCAGATGTACAATAAGTAGTTAAAATAAATACGCCATCCATAGTCTGCACTGCACCCCTAGGGTGGCAGCACCCCGACCCTGGTGCCCATGGGCCACCACTGCCATATAAGAAGTAATACAAATGGCACACGGCAGATGAGGACCCCCATTATACGTCATGTTATAAGTGAGAAGTATCAGGTCTAAACGTTTTTACACCTATGCACTGACAGGAAACGGAGATCTTAAAAATGGTGAAAAAAAAAATTGAAAAGTAAAGATTGATGGAAATGTTTCATCGTACGTGGGTACGTTTGCTTCACGTTTGGACTCACCGTGGTCCGGATGGTACACGGCTACCGATTTCAGGAAAGGGGAGTTGTTTACCAGCCCATAGATATAAGACTCGACCTGCAGGCGGGACAGGACCGACGTGTACGAGTGCAGAGCGAACGTCTGGTGCAAGTGGTCCGACTTCAGCTCGAAGAGCCTCTTCAGGTCTCCTAAGGCCGAGGCGTTGACTTCAGCAGTCTGGTAGTGGTGGTATCCCACTACTTTGGCCTGATCTTCGCACAGTCCCTGTAGCAGAAAAAAAATATTACCTTGCCTTAGTAGTTATTTTTTCCCCTCTCTAAGACCCCCATTTATCTATTCATTAGAGGGGAGGGATGCACACTGCCTCTCGTTTTGTCAGACCATGTAATACTACACTTTACCAGCAGAGGCCACTGCAGGGAAACATAGGACCAGTCGGAGCTTCTGACCACCAGTGATCAGCTGATGATCGAGCCAGGCCGCTTCATTACAATGAGAAAAATCCAGAGAAAACAACCTTGTTAACCCATTAGCAGAACCAGATTAACCTCTTAGGAGTCAGTGGGCAGAGGGAGAGCATGAACTATAAATCTGAAAGTGTCAGGCCTCAAGTAAACAGAAAAAAGGCAAAGTCCATGTAGTTCTTGGCCCTCAGGGGATTCGAACCCCGCACCCCAATGCCGCAAGTCAACATTACTATCTATAAAGAAGACAGAACTGAAGAAGAAGCCCTGAGCCGTGCAGCCGATCAGTGGGGGACCAGATAGTAAAATCCAAGTCCACCTTTAAAACATACATAAAATCCAGGGACCCAAAGCGAACGACCGATTTGGAGCGATTGAGGGGGTTCAAAGGAGGTTGACATGTAACCACTTAGATGTCACCCACCTAGGCGGGTAACCACTGTGAACCCAGCTAGCGCCGACCACAGCACTTACCGGTGCGTATGGCTCAGGATCAGTGTTTGATCCCTTAAAAATGGCTGTTTTTACTTTTACGGCCCGTTGATTAGGTTAACCATAGAAGGATGAAGCCTGGCGTTCCGATATTTGGCATGTGAAGGATGGCACTGCGAGCGTGTGTATTTACACTAGTATTGGGTGTTACGCTCGGTCGGATAAATCACGGGCAGCTTTTCCTTTCTCACAGTCGGGTATAACAGCCTTGGATCGGTGCCCTGGCATCGCCTCTATCAGATGTTATTCAATGGGATGGATTCGATGCCAGCCATGATCAATGCCCAGAAAGCATGACGTGGAGGAATGTGCTGCGCACGCAGAGGACGCATCCGAACACAAAGCCTCAAAGACGTCTGATAGTCAGACAGATGGACATGTCAGGCTAGAAGTCAGAAGGTCAGCGACCCCTCTAAGGAAGACTGAGCTTCAGACCTCCGGGACTGGACATGTCAGACTAGAAGTATGAAGTTCAGCCATCCCTCTAAGGACGACTGAGCTTCAGATCTCCGGGACTGGACATGTCAGACTAGAAGAATGAAGTTCAGCCACCCTTCTAAGGACCACTAAGCTTCAGACCTCCAGGACTGGACATCTCAGACTAGAAGTATGAAGCTCAGCGACCCCTCTAAGGACGACTGAGCTTCAGATCTCCGGGACTGGACATGTCAGACTAGAAGTATGAAGTTCAGCGACCCATCTAAGGACGACTGAGCTTCAGATCTCCGGGACTGGACATGTCAGACTAGAAGTATGAAGCTCAGCCACCCTTCTAAGGACCGCTGAGCTTCAGACCTCTGGGATTGGACATCTCAGACTAGAAGTATGAAGCTCAGCGACCCCTCTAAGGACCGCTGAGCTTCAGACCTCCGGGACTGGACATGTCAGGCTAGAAGTAAGAATTTCAGCGACCCCCTCAAAGGACCGCTGAGCTTCAGACCTCCGGGACTGGCCATATCAGACTAGAAGTATGAAGTTCAGCGACCCCTCTAAGGACCGCTGCGCTTCAGACCTCCAGGACTGGACATGTCAAACTAGAAGTATGAAGTTCAGCGACCCCACTAAGGACCGCTGAGCTTCAGACCTCCGGGACTGGACATGTCAGACTAGAAGTATGAAGTTCAGCGACCCCTCTAAGGACCGCTGAGCTTCAGACCTCCAGGACTGGACATGTCAGACTAGAAGTATGGAGCTCAGCCACCCTTCTAAGGACCGCTGAGCTTCAGACCTCCGGGACCTCCACCAGTGCTGAGAATCAGGGGCGTTCTCTGCCAAGTGAATGAAGTTGGTACAGTTCCCAGCACAGCAGTAGCTAACTGGCTGCGCAGGAGCCTCTCCCTACGCTATTGTTAAGTCCCACCACCAAGGCTAAGTCAAACCTCTCAGCCAAAAGCAGGGGAGAATCAGAAAATGAAGATCTCTGCTAGATTTCTACAAGACCGAAACCTCCTGTGCGGTGTGGAAGAGGTTTATCATAATGGCCGGTTAATCACCTGTACAGTCATGTGCTCCTCCTTAAAGTCCCAGACTTTGCTCTTGATATTCTTCCAGTCAGAGACCATGATCTGCAGCTTGGCCTCGGCCAGAAGGAGCTGCTTCCTGCACCGTCCGTAGTTCATGAGGAGCTCGTGGAACTCGTGCCGGTCCTGGTGGGCGATCCTCTCGAACTCTTCGGTGAAGGAGTCCACGTTCTCTATCCAGGAACATGGCTCAAATATCTTAAGTTGCTCCCTAGTGAAGGGGGTGAGCCTGTGCTGTTGCGGGAGCTCGGGATACAGCTTCTCGGTAGGAACCAGAGGCTTGATGGTGGCCACATCCCTGGTGTGGTCGACGACCTCCACCGGCAGCTCCGGGTAGATGGATTTCACCGTGGACAGATGCAGGATCTCTTTGGCTTCCACGAAATGCTGAGTGTTCCCGACATCTATTTCCTTCAGAGTCAGGACAGCAGGATGGAGGTGAGGAGCCTCCGCAGGGTGCGGGCCGTCCACGGAAGGGCTCGCTACTTCACTACCTGTAGTCTTATTGGACAGCGAGACACAACTTGGAGAAGCGGGGGGAACGCTCGTGTCGGCCTCCGCTGCCCCGGACTCCGGCTCCTTCTTGTCCTCCAAGGTGTCTGGACTTACAATGGCCACGTCGGCCACGGACAAGCTGCTGAGGCGTTTACTGGTCGCTCCGCAGGCCTCATCGTTCAGCTGGATTTCTATAAAGTTGTCCGGGAGCTCCCTGTCCGCCGTCTGCTTCTGAGGCGAGGGGCCGGCGTCCGGCACCTGAGGGGCATCGCTCTCCTCCTCCAGCACCAGAGGCTTCTCCGCTCGCACCTCCACAAGACTCTGCTGCTTCTTCTTGGCCTGAAAACAGGGAATAACACAATGTGAGAGAAAGTACTCCAGTCACATCCAAAGCTGCATTTACTATTCTGCTGCTATCAAATATCATATCCTATACTCCAGTCACATCCAAAGCTGCATTTAGAATTCTGCTGCTATCAAATATCATATCCTATACTCCAGTCACATCCAAAGCTGCCTTTATAATTCTGCTGCTATCAAATATCATATCCTATACTCCAGTCACATCCAATGCTGCATTTATTATCCTGCAGGTATCAAATATCATACCCTATACTCCAGTCACATCCAGAGCTGTATTTATTATTCCGCAGGTATCGGATATAATATCCTATACTCCAGTCACATCCAGAGCTGCATTTATTATTCCGCAGGTATCGAATATCATACCCTATACTCCAGTCACATCCAGAACTGCATTTATTATTCCGCAGGTATCGAATATCATATCCTATACTCCAGTCACATCCAGAACTGCATTTATTATTCCGCAGGTATCGAATATCATACCCTATACTCCAATCACATCCAGAGCTGCATTTATTATTCTGCAGGTATCAAATATCATATCCTATACTCCTGCCATATTCAAAGCTGCATTTAGAATTCTCCTGGTTTCATAGATCACATGCTCAAATATCATATCCTATACTCCAGTCACATCAAGAGCTGCATTTAATATTCTGCTGCTATCAAATATCATATCCTATACTCCAGTCACATTCAAAGCTGCATTTATTATTCTGCTGGTATCAAATATCATATCCTATACTCCAGTCACATCCAGAGCTGCATTTATTATTCTGCTGCTATCAAATATCATATCTTATACTCCATTCACATCCAAAGCTGCAATTATTATTCTGCTGGCAAAGCATATTGTATCATATACTCCAGTCACTTCCAGAGCTTCATTTATAGTTCTACTCTTATCGAATATCATACCTTTTACTCCAGTCACATCCAGAGCTGCATTTATTATTCTGTTGGCAAAGCATATTGTATCATACACTCCAGTCACTTCCAGAGCTGCAATTATTATTCTGCTGGTGTAGCATATTGCATCATACACTACAGTCACATCCAGAGCTGCAGTAATAATTCTGCAGGATTCACATATCACATCATATACTCCACAGTCACAACCAAAAATGCAGTGATAATTCTGCTGGCTTTGCAGATCCTACACTCCAGAGCTGCATTCCTAATTCTACTGCTCTCACATCACATTCTCCAGAAATCTGCTGGTTTCTTTCTCCTTTCACACAATATCCTCTAATCACGTCTGATAGCTGCGTTTATAACTCTGCATGTCGCGTGCTACAGTCCCATCTGGAGCTGCAATCCAGATTCTGCTCTTTTGGCTTTGATCTCATGTGCAGCCAAGCGAGGGAGATTCTGAATGCAGCTCTGGCAGTGACTGGAGAGAAAGCTCTGGTGAGTTGAGACCTGATGGATGTGTGCTGCCTATCTGTGCACTGCGGTATGGGGGGTGCACACGTGACAAGGACCCCAGGATACTGCAATGCTTATACCGGGGGTCCGGGTGATGGACTCTGTGTATATAAAGCATCTGCACATTAATTGCGCTGCAGATAAAGTGTTGATCAGCGCACAGCAGGCTCCGCACTGAAGCATCATGGGAGCACAGCGTTCAGGCTTTTCTATAAGAAGTTCCCATAGTAACGCTGAGAGTGCGGTAATTACAGCCCGCCGGGGTCGGGAGACGCGGGAGAATGGACAGAATGCAGCTGGGGAGCTCTAGGGAGAGCGGAGAGAGCGGCTATAGGAAGTGCAGACAGGGCGCCACTGCGGAGGACGGACAGAGCGCCACTGCGGAGGACGGACAGAGCGCCACTGCGGAGGACGGACAGAGCGCCACTGCGGAGGACGGACAGAGCGCCACTGCGGAGGACGGACAGAGCGCCACTGCGGAGGACGGACAGAGCGCCACTGCGGAGGACGGACAGAGCGCCACTGCGGAGGACGGACAGAGCGCCACTGCGGAGGACGGATAGAGCGCCACTGCGGAGGACGGACAGAGCGCCACTGCAGAGGACGGACAGAGCGCCACTGCAGAGGACGGACAGAGCGCCACTGCGGAGGGCGTACAGAGGGCCACTGCGGAGGACGGACAGAGCGCCACTGCGGAGGGCGTACAGAGGGCTACTGCGGAGGACGGACAGAGCGCCACTGCGGAGGGCGTACAGAGCGCCACTGCGGAGGGCGTACAGAGGGCTTGTGCGGAGGACGGACAGAAGGCCACTGAGGAGGGAGGACAGAGATCCACTGAGGGGTGAGGACAGAGGGCTACTACGGAGTGTGGACAGAGATCCACTGCGGAGGGTGGACAGAGATCCACTGCGGAGGGTGGACAGAGGGCTACTGCGGAGGACGGACGGAGCGCCACTGAGGAGGGTGGTCAAAGATCCACTGCGGAGCGCAGAAAGCAGATAACACACCACTGCGGAGCACTAGAGTAGACACAGCATCGATGGGGAGCATGGGCAGAGTGCAGGTACATAGCGCGGACATAGTGTTGAGATAAAGTGCAGATCGTCACTGGAGAGCACATGCGCAGCATCGCCAGAGAGAAACAGCACTAAGGAGTGCGGACACAGCGACAGCAGAGCGCAGCTTCACCTTTGAACGTAATTAACCAAATTAAGGCTGAGCCACAGGACATCACTTATCTGCGGGTTTCAGAGCTGAAATCACCCAGCATTCCATGTACCAGTAAACTAAAAGTATGTGGAATAGTGTAACCTCTGTAATGCTGTACGCAGCACTAATATTCTGCTCCAATACTAACTATAACTCCCAGCATGCCCAGGAAGGTTATCAGTTGCCATGTTCCGCAGGATACACATACTGTACCATGCAGAGGTTCTGTATCCTGGATGAGGAGCGTGTGACCCTGCAGATGATCAGATCCCGGCCAGCGCCGACTCGTGACCTGCAGCCTCCAGGCACAGGAAACACACAGCAGACACATCTCGTGTGTGCTGGGGAACTAGAAGTCTCAGCGCTGTCTACTGTAGATGTCTGATATTTCTTGGGAGCAGACCTCTACCTGTCTTCATGCCCCACAAGATAAAATGAATCTAATATGTAGAGTAAATATCTTCATTCTGCTGCTCTGTAACTTGCCATCCACTCTTTTTCAGTAGGAGATTCGTCTTCATCGGCATTCTGCCAGCACTATAGGTGCGAGAACTTCCTACTCCTCACTGCTCCTGAAAGTTATGTCTGCGTGCAATTTGGCAGACAGGAAACCAGGAGCAGAGGGAGAACCCCCTCCCACAATCTTCATGTGAAGCGACAAAGACCGTCCCCCCTTCCTATAGCATTTACTTTTAATGTCAGGCAGTGGACAGCAGCTTTATGTATACAAGCTGTCCCAAGTGTAAAGATGGGTCAGTTGGTACCTTCTACTATCGCATGTGCTATACTTCAGAGCTGCATTCACAATTCTGCAAGCTTCTGAGCTGAAATGAATGGAGCCCAGAGGATTATGGGAATTGCAGTTTTCCCATCATCCCTCATGTAAACGTGCTCTTGTTAGTGTCCCTTCCTGCCTATAAATAAAAAGTCCCGATGTTCCCATCTCCTCTTCCTGTAGAGTGGTGGGTGGTGCGTGGAGCCTACGACAGAAACAGGGTACTTCTGGGAATTGCAGTTCCCCAGAAGAAAGTGACAGTCATGTGATCGTTGACATCTGACCTTTCCCGGCACCTGCGCACTGCAGTACTTTGCTCAGCCCTCAACAGGGCAGACAAAGTACGCCGAAGACCAGAAGAGAACGTCATCCTATGAAGATAGGAGGCCCCGAACCGGACTGGAGACACCCACCGGACCCGGACCGCAGCGGGACCGCCCCTGGGTGAGTATAATCTAATCTCTTTTTCTCATCTTTCAGGATACATCGAGGGCTTATCTACAGTATTCCAGAATGCTGTAGATAAGCCCCTGATACCGGAGGGCTTAGCTCATATACGATTTTTGGGGGTGACAGCTTCCCTTTAAGGCTCCGTTCCCACCATGAGTTTTTGATGTTGCAGATTTTCTGCACATGCATTTTATTTTTCATTGTGTTTTCTTTTGCTTTTTGTCTTTTTTGGGGATTTCATGTTTGAAATTTTGAATAGTTTTTTTTATACATCCTGGTATTTAGCTTTGACATAACTTTATTGATACGGTCATGTGCGGATTACATGCATTTCATTTTTTTTTACTTGCTGATTTTTCCCATCTAATGCAATCCTATGGGGGAAAGTCTGCACAGAAAACTCAGCGTACCCACAAGAGCAATCGACATGTTGTGGATCTGAAACGCGCAGCGCACGTCAGTTTACACTCAGTAAGAAAAAGCACAGTGGCTGTGAGATTTCTATAATTCCCATCTGCTTTGCCAGAACAGCATTACATGGTGTTATTCATGCAGGGAAAATATGGAGCATCAAAAACTAATGGTGAGAACACGGCCTTAAAGTGCCCCTGTCAGCAGGACTGCGCACAGTAACCTACAGACAGTGTCAGGTCGGCACCGTTATGCTGATTACAATGATACCTGGTGATGAAATCCGTCTTGTGGTTGTTGTTTAATCTTTATTTTCAGTTTTCAGTTAGTGATAGGCTCGTGCTCCAGGGCGGCCTGTGGGGGGTCTTCATGTGGTGCTCTGATTAGGTATTCATGTGAATGGGCTTCTGATAGGTCACTAATCCCTCTCTGATCTGCCCCCTAGTTTACATAATGAATATCTGTACATACTAAAAAAAAAAAAAAGTATGTATATATAATATTCATTATGTAAAGTAGGGGGCAGGTTAGTGAGGGATCAGTGACCTATCAGAAGCCATACACATGAATACCTAATCAGAGCACCACATGAAGACCCCCACAGGCTGCCCTGGAGCACAAGCATATCATTAACTCAAAACTGAAAATAATGATTAAACAAGAACCACAAGACAGATTTCATCACCCGGTATCACTGTAATCAGTATAACGGGACCGACCTGACACTGTGTGTAGGTTACTGTGAACAATACTGCTGACAGGTTCCCTTTAAGGGTTATTCCTGTTATTTAAAAGCTTTCACCGATCTAAAGGATAATTTGTGAATTAGTGGAGGGTTTAACCATCCCAGGAATGTAGGTCTGACATGCGTCATCAGAATGAGGACGTCGTCTATGGAGCTGGCGGAGAATGACCACCACTTTATTACAACGGGGGCATTTTAGAGCCGCATTCTTCAGATCAGCCGCTGATTTGCAAGTGATCACCTATCCATTGGAGAGAGAACTTTTAATGCTAGGTATAACCCTTTAAGACTTTATTCCAAGTGGTTGTCAGCCGGATGTGGCCGATGTGCCTGGC
The DNA here is from genome assembly GCF_051348905.1 of Ranitomeya variabilis. Taxonomy (NCBI): domain Eukaryota; kingdom Metazoa; phylum Chordata; class Amphibia; order Anura; family Dendrobatidae; genus Ranitomeya; species Ranitomeya variabilis. Next base: position 52,299,099 of record NC_135232.1, on the reverse strand, counting down.
TATATGACCGTTGATCTCCTGGTCTTGTAGCCTTGTGATAGCATTGGCCATATTGGAAAACGTGCCCGATAAATGCCAATGACATGAGAACGAGAGTGCAGCCTGTGTTTATCATCGTGAGCGTGCAGCGTGCGGGTGAATCATCCACAATCACTGGGATGTTTGGGGCGAGTCTCTCCCGTTAATGGGCGATGACACAGGTGTCTGTGTGCCGGGAACATGAGGTCACTGAGTAGTCACTGCTCCACCGGGGCATAGTCACCCCAACAAAGGGACCAGACCATGAGACCCCCACAGACAATATCCCCCCAGACATGTCCGGCTCCCATATTGCATGCTGCAGGAAGTTTGTATTTCTTATTCGACTCCTGCACTGTGCTGATCCTGTTATTCCTACTGGAAATATATAAATACAATGCCATAGGGGATGGGGGGCCTAATAACCATATGTAAAGCCTATGCGTAGGGGATGAAAGCCCAGGTAAATGACAAAAATGAAAAAACCTAACGAAAAACAGCAGAAAATTAGAAGATCAGGAAATGACCAACAAATAAAAACATTAATAAAACAGAGGGAAAAAAAAAACACTGGGTTTTCCAGGACCGCCTTCATTTTGAAAGACCCGGTGCGTTCTCCCACCAGGAAAAGACGTTGAAAAAAAAAAAAACACAAAAAACAATCTGAAGGTGCATTCCCACAAATAACATTTATCAACCATTTAAAAAAGTTTGTCGATAATCCCTTCACAATCCTCATGTTTCCCCCCTTGGAAAATAATAACACTTATACTAATCTCCAGTGTCGGCGCCGCCCCAGCAGTGTTGGCACTGGCTCTCCCGGCGATCCATGTGGCCAATCAGCGGCTGCTTGACTCTCACGCATTTAGGCCGGCGTCACACTAGCGAGTTTTACGGACGTATGAGAGGTGCAGAAAATACGGATTGCATACGGTACAATGATTCTCTATGGCCCAGCTCCTATCTGCCGTATTTTACTGATCCGTATTATACGGTCTTGTACGGCCGTAGAAAATCGCAGCATGCTGCGTTTGTCACCGTATTGCGCAAAAAAAAAATCGCCAATGAAAGTCTATGGGGGCGAGAAAAATATGGATTACACACGGACCAGCAGTGTGACTTGCGAGAAATACGCAGCGTGTTCTATAGAAAAGCCGGTAATTCAATTGCCGGCTTTTCCTCTCTCCTTCCCAAACCCGACATGAGACATGGTTTACATACAGTAAACCATCTCATATCCCTTTTTTTTTTTGCATATTCCACACTACTAATGTTAGTAGTGTATATGTGCAAAATTTGGGCGCTGTAGCTTGTAAAACAAAGGGTTAAATCGCGGGAAAAAATTGGCGTGGGCTCCCGCGCAATTTTCTCCGCCAGAGTGGTAAAGCCAGTGACTGAGGGCAGATATTAATAGCCTAGAGAGGGTCCATGGTTATTGGCCCCCCCCTGGCTACAAACATCTGCCCCCAGCCACCCCAGAAAAGGCACATCTGGAAGATGCGCCTATTCTGGCACTTGGCCACTCTCTTCCCACTCCCGTGTAGCGGTGGGATATGGGGTAATGAAGGGTTAATGTCACCTTGCTATTGTAAGGTGACATTAAGCCAGATTAATAATGGAGAGGCGTCAATAAGACACCTATCCATTATTAATCCAATAGTACGAAATGGTTAATAAAACACACACATTATTACAAAGTACTTTAATGAAATAAAGACACAGTTGTAATATTTTATTATTATTATATACTGATAATCCACCTGAAGACCCTCGTTCTGTAAAAAAGGTAACATAAAAAATCAACAATATCCCATACCTTCCGTCGTTCTGGTCACGTCCCACGATGTAAATCCATCTTTAGCTCTGCTAAAGCAGTGCTCGTGGTTGTAAAAAGACGGGGAATGAATGGAAAGCAGAGGAATGTCCTGTAGTTACCTTGAGTCGCGGTGATGCGCCCTCTGCTGGATGTCCTCATATAAACTCTAGCCTGGGAAAAGTTCCCACGCTCGAGTTCATATGAGGACATCCAGCAGAGGGCGCATCACTGCGACTCTAGGTAACTACAGGACATTCCCCTGCTTTCCATTCATTCCCCGGGGTTTTACATCCACGAGCACAACTGCTTTAGCAGAGCTCCTGGGTGTAAAATGCTTTAACCCCTTCAGATGGATTTACATCGTGGGACGTGACCAGAACGACGGAAGGTATGGGATATTGTTGTTTTTTTTATTTTTACTTTTTTACAGAACGAGGGTCTTCAGGTGGATTAAGAGTCTAATAAAATATTAAAACACCCTGTGTGTTTATTTCATTAAAATACTTTGTAATAATGTGTGTGTGTTTTATTAACCATTTTGTACTATTGGATTAATAATGGATAGGTGTCATAATTGATGCCTCTCCATTATTAATCTGGCTTAATGTCACCTTACAATAGCAAGGTGACATTAACCCTTTATTACCCCATATCCCACCGCTACACAGGAGTGGGAAGAGAGTGGCCAAGTGCCAGAATAGGCGCATCTTACACATGTGCCTTTTCTGTGGTTGCTGGGGGCAGATGTTTTTAGCTGGGGGGGGCAATAACCATGGTCCCTCTCTAGGCTATTAATATCTGCCCTCAGTCACTGGCTTTACCACTCTGGCGGAGAAAATTGCGCGGGAGCCCACGCCAATTTTTTCCGCGATTTAACCCTTTATTTTACAAGCTACAGTGCCCAAATTTTGCACATACACACTACTAACATTAGTAGTGTGGAATATGCAAAAAAAAAAAGGGATATGAGATGGTTTACTGTATGTAAACCATGTCTCATATCCTGTCGGGTTTGTGAAGGAGAAAGAAAAATACGCTGCCACACCCTGCCTACGGATCACTATTTTGGGAACATTTCTGCGTATTACGGCTGTAAAAAACGGACCGTATTTTCATACGCTGAGTGTGACGCCGGCTTTAAGCTACTTTCACACTAGCGTCGTGCACTGCACGTCGCTATGCGTCGTTTTGTAGAAAAAAACCCATCCTGAAAAAGTGCTTGCAGGATGCGTTTTTTCTCCATAGACTTGCATTAGCGACGCAGTGCGACGCATTGAAACACGTTGTGCGACGGTTGCGTCGTGTTGCGTCGGTCCGTCGCCACCAAAAAACGTTGCATGTAACATTTTTTGGTGCGTCGAGACCGTCTTTTCGCCCCCTCCTCCCCGCACCTCACAATGGGGCAGCGGATGCGTTGAAAAACAGCGCGGCGCTTTCACTGCTTGCGTCGGTACATTGCAACGACGCAATTCGTCGTGCGTCATACGACGCTAGTGTGAGAGTAGCCTCAGTCGGATCATGTACATCCAGAGGAAGCGGAAAGGGAAGCAGGAGCAGGAGGAGCAGCAGAAGGAGGAGCAGGAGGAGCAGCAGCAGAGGGAGGAGCAACAGCTCTCAGTTAATCCAACTGGATGTGATTTGTCCGAGTAGCGGACAATGCCCTTCAAGGATAGTCTTGATAAATGCAAGTTGGGTGGGGAAAGTCCATCTCACGTATCTCAAGAAAAAGGGAGCCAAAGACCCATGTAACTGAAGTGGTAGAGCACCGGCGACCACTGTTTTATTTACTTCTATGGAGAATAACCATCGCTAGGACTATTCAACAGGAAGAAGTCTCTCTGCCTGGGATAAGCGGTGCCATCTGGATCTGACAGACGCTTATCCTTTCACTCCATCAGATCTTTCTGTTAGCGTTGGAGTTAGTTAACCCCTTCCTGCTCGGCGGCATCTATCGTGTGTATGGAGCAGCGTACAAGCTATGCCTGCTCTATACGGGTCAGGCGTCGGCCTCGATCACTGCTGTTTAACCACTTATACGCCACTTTCTGACCGCCATGGCCTTCAGCCATCCCGGGAACTCCCTGCCGGACGGATGAGAGGTCAGTCAGGCGCACTACTGCATCATTCATTATAATGGAGGCTTTTTTCTTCTTCTTTTGGGTTGCAGCAACCTCCATAAAAAATACAATAAAAAAAGTCACACCCAAAAGGATACCAATAGAAACGTGAGCTCACTACACACAAAAAATAAGCCCTCACACTCACATGGCTCTATGGACAGAAAGGTAAAAAAACAGATTATGGTTTTCTGAAAATAGGGACACAAACCAATTAACTGTACAAAGGTCGGCCATTTTGGCACCAAAATAATGTAAAAAGAAACCGTATACAAGTTCAGCATTGCCGTAATCTCTCTGACCTGGAGAATCAGGTAACCTGGTGATTTCTACTGCACAATGACGCCGAAGAAATTCTCAGAATCCGCCAAAATCAGCCCAAATACAAAATGGCCCCATCTCCCATAGCAACCAATCAGATCACTGCTTTCATTTTCCAATGAGCATTATAGAAATGATACCAAGCATATGATTGGTTGCTATGGGTAACCACTAGGTTAAATACCCCCAAGGTGATTGGTTAATTAGTAGGTACGCTTGAGAGGGGGGAGATAAGAGAGCTGATTGGTCAGTAGTAAAACCCCGCCCCTATGCAGGTAGCGGTCTCTTAGGTGCGGTCAGGTGACAGGAGGGGGTCCTGACAGTCTGCGGTCACTTCTCGGACACCATACCTTGTCATGTTTCGTCTTGCTCTTGGGCTTACGGGGTCTCACCGCCTCAGCCATTCCGGTGGTGGCCGCTCAGCTTGGTTACGAGCGCCGGGGCTGAGGACGTTATCTGTGGGAGAGCCCGTAAACACGGACATAATCTTGTGCGCTGGGGGAAGGAGGTGATCACGTGATCCAGAACGAGGACCAATCACACGCTGCGGGATGACGTCTTCTGTGAGTACGGGCCGCGGCGAGGGACAAGTGTCCTTGATCCGCGCTGCTTGTTGGCCGTCAGGGGGAGGATCGGCTCCCGGGTGTTGTGTGCACGGTGGGGAGAAGGATGGGCCGATCACACAGTATCAGCTCCTAGGGGCAGGGACTTCTGTTTATTATAGTGTCTTGGGGTTTCTTTTAAATAATTTTTTTTATTTTTATAATTAAATGGGTATTGCACAATGATAGGGGGGCACTAGAGTTGATTAGCTGGACCCTTTGGTCGCTGGGCTGGAGTCCTGAGCGCTGCCTCCTCCCTCCTGTCATACTTGGCTCTTCTTTTTTTTTAAAAAAAAAAATATGGAACGCTTCACGAATTTGCGTGTCATCCTTGCGCAGGGGCCATGCTAATCTTCTCTGTCTGTATCGTTCCAATTTTAGTATATGTGCTGCCGAAGCAAGCACACTTGGCTCTTCTTTTTGATCGATGGCACATATGTCCCCTCACGTCGGCTAATCAGAAGAACAGCCAGGTCTGGCGGGGGCCGGAAAAGTCCAGCGCCCACAGACCACTGATGCCGCCACAGGAGCGGGTCCTGCATATCGCTTCACACCAACCCTAGTGAGCACCTAATACTGGTACTGTATAGAGACCGATAGTGCTGCCATGCTGTGACCATATAGTGGTAGACTGGCTTGGACTGGCCCATAGGAGAACAGGGGAATCCTCTGGTGGGTGGCCACCCTCTTATATGAGCACTATATACTGGTACTATATAGAGACCGATAGTGCCGCCATGCTGTGACCATATAGTGGTAGATGGGCTTGGACTGCCCCATAGAAGAGGAGAATCCTCCGGTGGGCGTCCATATACGACGCCCGCTCATATATACATGAGCAGTATATACTGGCATCACTATGTACAGACAGCGGCGGCATCTTATTCATTTATCAATCTCCCCAGCTCATTGTTCTATACATTTGTGATTGAGGAGTTTTACATGAAGTTCAAAGTGGGGCCCTGAAGTTGGTTTCTGGTGGGCCCTTGGCATCCCAATCCACCACTGGTGGTAGATGCCATTCCTGAACAACAGACCGGTGACTGCAATACAGTTACTTGCCGCGACTCGCAGGTGCCGCTCTTCCCTGCTCAGTTGCTTTTTCAGTTTGTGCTCGACCATGCAGGTTAGGCCTCATTCACACATTCTCATAGTACCGGTGTTATCATACTTGTGGTATAAAAGATGTGCAAAGAGAGAGAATAGTCAGATATGGGGTTAATCAATATCCGTGAGATGTCTATTTTAGTGCTTTGTGTGTGTGGTTCACTGTACACGTATTAAGCTGATAAATAATGACGTGGGCTCCCCTCTAGTTTTGATAACCAGCAAAGGTAAAGCAGACAGCTGAGAGCTGATATTATCAGGCTGGGAAGGTCCATGGTTATTGGGCCCTTCCCAGCCTATAATGCCAGCTCACAGCCGCCCCAGAATTGGAGCATTACATTAGATGTGCCATTTCGCCTTCGCTCTTCCTGATTTGCCTCGATGCGTTTGCAATCAGGGTAATGGCAGTTGGGGTTGATGTCAGCTGTGTAGTGTCCAAAAACATAGCTGCCAACAAGCCCTGAGGTTATCAGAACCCAGGAATCAAAATTAAATCCTACACAAAAAAGACTTTATTATTCCTGGTTCACCAATTTATAAAAAAAAAACAAATCTTGCGCGGGTTCGATGTAGTCCAGACATGGAAACCTGAAAAACATAAAGCGGAATAAAAACAAGATGCTGTTCCTTGTTCATCAATTTATTTAAAAAAAAAAACAAACAATCCCACACAGGCCTTTGTATTGTGCCGCTCTTCTGATGATTCCTACAAAATATTTATAATTGACAATTGGGTGTTCCCATTCCCCCTGTCAAAGGGGTTTGTACCTACATAATATTGCACTGTCCAGTGTTGAGAGTGCCCAATTGTGTAACGGTATTTGTCAAATTGTAACACCCATTTGTCGATTTATTCATACACTTCCAAAAAAGTATAGCAGAGGATTGACACACAGAGCTAAGAAAGATGCTCCATGAAAACTTATTTTGTGAGGTATATAGTCATTTAGTAAAACAGGAGAGGTGGCATTATTCAGCTGATACAGGTTCTATCTAATATTGCATTACAGCAAGTGGACCTGAGCTGCAGTACCACATGTGACCTGTAGATGGGGTGGCGCTGTTTTAGAGCGATGACTGTCTTGATTTTCTAATCCTACACAAATCCTTTGCACTAAAGCTGTTCCATCTAGCAGGTCCACATGGATATTCCCTCTCTGAACCCTGCTTATACAGGTAGGGTTGAGCGAAACGGATCGTCCATTTTCATAAGCCGTCGACTTTTGGTAAAGTCGGCGTCTCATGAAACCCGACCCGATCCCTGTGTGGGGTCGGCCATGCGGTACGCGATCTTGGCGCTAAAGTCGCGTTTCGTATGACGCGTTTAGCGCCATTTTTTCAGCCAATGAAGGAGCGTGGGCAGAGTGATGACATAGGGGTTAGGGCGTGCACGCCTATCATCATTTTATGGAGGAGGAATAGGAGGAGGAGGACCCCCCATTGACGTGCATAGGGTTTCGTGTTCCGGCCGATCCTCGACTTTTCCAACAGTCGGGTTTCGCGAAACATGACTCGACCCTAAAAAAGTCAAGGTCGCTCAACCCTATATACAGGTACTATACAGATGATCAGGTTTTTAAATACATCAGATAGGGATTATATACATTAGTTAGGACTGCTCTATTATGGGTATATCTTGATGATTGGTGGAGCAGCTTAGTATACATTTTTTTTTGCAAAAAAACATATCAACTAAATACCCTGTTTTTTTTTGTTTGTTTTTTCCATCTTTTTGACTAGCACTTGCTTACTACTGTGATTTTTTTTTTTTTTTTTTTTTTTTTTTTTTTTTTTTAACAGAGTATTTTTGACCTCACTGCTCTTTTGTGTCTTCAAGTTTCTTGGTGGTGTGAACATGTTCCTACAGACTTGTTCAATGTGCAAGTAGCCCATGTGTTTCTGGTTCTACTGGTGTGTGACCGGGGTGTCCATAGTACTACAGTGTGGGCACCTCTGTGTATTTTTACTGATCTGGTTGTATTAAAGAAATGGTGGGAAGGGGATCTGTGCTACCCAACGAGTCACTCTGGATTATTGCTCCTTTAGTTATGGATTAGTAATGACGTCTATTTCCTCCTCCAGTGATTTTATACAGATGAGTGACTCCGTCTTGATGCTGACCGGTCTCCTATGTATGTTAATGACGTGTCTACTAATCCAGTGTGTAAATGACACCTTACCTGTGTGTGCTGCAATCACCGCAGCCCAGAATTCTTACCTGTCCGTATAGAGGACACACAGGCCGACTGGGTTATATCCTAAGAAAGCGGTGGACAAAAATCTACATGGAATTCGCCACATGATTTATATTCCAGAACCAGTTTACCAAAAATGAAACCCAAATCAATAAATGAGCAACCAGAACCAAATAATAAATCTGCCGTATATGGGGCAGCGCGGTGGCTCAGTGGTTAGCACTGTATGGTGGCCCAGTGGTGAGCATTATATATGGTGGCTCAGTGGTTAGCACTGTATGGTGGCTCAGTGGTTAGCACTGCAACCTTACAGCTCTGGGTTCAAATCCCACCAAGGACAACATCTGGAAGGAGTTAGTATGTTCTCCCCGAGTTTGCGTGGGTTTCCTCTGGGTTCTCCAGTTTCCTCCCACACTCCAAAGACACAGAGATCGGGAATCTAGATTGTGAGCCCCAATGTGCGCAGTGATGATAATGTCTGTAAAGTGCTGTGGAATTAATGGCGCCATATAAGTGACTACAGTAAATATAAAGTTTACTCCAACAATAATCCCAAGGCCAGTTAGTGACTCATTGTGGCCATACATAATACATTCTATTGCATGTTATGATGTTCTGTGTTAGTGTTAATTGTTTTTCAATAATTATGTATAATTTTTCACTTTTTTTAGTAATACTTTTTTTTTTTATTATATGGATTTATGACTGTATGCCGTCCAAAAAAGCTGTGTCAATGACGCCAATCCCTGTGTCGCTTGCCAGCGTCTGCCTTGGTTTTCAGCTGGAAATCCCTTTGTAAAATACACAAGAGGAACAAGAAGTTTGGTCGCACCTGTAGATTTCCTATGTTCGGATTTCAAGAGTTTTTGGCACAAACAAAATACATTTTAATTAATAGATCCCAGATTAATAGGTTCCACATTTTGGTGAGATCTTTAACTGTGCTCCTGCTGTGTAATGGCTGTGTCTGACCGTGCAGGAACATGGTCTGATCGTACCACAGCTCCTGGGCAGGGGAGGAAGCTAAAGACTATACGGATGGGTAAAGCTTTAGCTGCTTGTTTTACATTATACCGAATAGAGAGAATCCGTTGTGATCCCCGGCTGTAATGTTTTGTTTCCTCCCCTGCCCAGGCGATGTGTGTTCACACAATGTTTTTGCATGGTCAAAGACCTAACGCCTCTCCTTATGGAGAGTAACATGCCAGTGTAAGGAGGCTTATAGGCCACGCAATGATTCTCTGGGAAATAAACTATGCAGCTGCCTCTTCAAGGAGTAAGAGGACTAAAAATCTAATGCCACATATTGGAAGAAGCGAACCAGGCCTCTGACGAAGAGGTAATGGCACTGGTGTAGAAGGAGAGGTACAGGCTCACAATCTCCATTATAGGTGTTGGATGGAGCTGAGGTCCGGGCTCTGTGCGATTGCTCATGTTCTTCCCCCTCCATGTCTATGGAGCTTGTGCACTGGGCATAGTCATGGGGAAGGTGGAAGCTACGGTTGTCCACAATGTCTTGTGCTGAAGAATTAAGATTCCCCTTCACTGGAGCTAAGAGGCCTCGGCCGCCCCCTTATAACGGCCCATAGTATCATCCTCCTCCACCATCTGTACAGCGTGCACAATGCAGTCGGGGTAACGTTCTCCTGGAATCGCCAAACCCAGACCCCTCCATCAGACGCCAGACAGAGAAGTGTGATCCATCACTGCACAGAACACATCTCCTCCAGACTCCAGTGATGGTGGCAGCTTTACACCACTCCATCGACACTCAGCATTGTGCTTGGTGATGTACGGCTGCTTGGCCATGAAGCCCCCGGCAGGGCGCAGTGTTTTTGCTGGTGTTATACCAGAGGAGGTCTGGACTCTGCAGTTGTGGGGTCAGTAGAGCAGTGGTGACTTTTCTGCTCTGTCTCAGCCCTCGGGCCCCCATTCTGTAATGTTAAGGGGTCTCCACTTTGTGACTGAGTTGCTGCAGTTCCTTCCACTTCTCAGTAATATCACTCACAGGTGATGGGAGAAGATTAAGGCTGGGGTCACACTTGTGAGTGCAATGTGATAAACTCTCGCTAGTCTCTCGCCTCAATAACTGGCTCTGTTGCCGGCACTCGGGACCGCAGCGTGCGGCTACATGTATTTCTATGCAGTTGAACGCTCCGGTCCGGAGTTCCGGCAGCAGTGCCGAGTATTGAGGCGAGAGACTAGCGCGAGTCTTTCGCATTGCGCACCCAAGTGTGACTCCGTCCTTAGGAGGAGAAATGTCAGGAACTGACTTGTTACCCCGGTGGCTCCAATTGTAGGACTGCACTGGTATCAGCCAAATCTGCACCACCGGGTAGCCATTCATTGTGTCACATATAGTAATGGCAGACTGCATGGTGGTGGGTCCAGGAGTTATATACCTGGGGAAATGAGGCTAGAGGCGATATATCGGGGGCAAGATGCCGACTGTTACAGACCAGAGGTAATGGGACTGATTGAAAAACCTGAATTGTGTACATGCCTACATTGTCCGCAGTATTATGCTGCCCCCTGGTGCTGATTTAATAAGAGTACAATCTTTAAATGGTTTTAGATCTTAAGATCATATCAGTTTGGAAAAACGTTTGTTACCCATCTCTTAAAGGGCACCTGTCACCTCGTTTTTTCAGTATGAGATAAAAATACTGTTAAATAGGGCCTGAGCTGTGCATTACAACAGTGTAGTTTGTGGACCCCGATTCCCCACCTATGCTGCCAAAATACGTTACCAAAGTAGCCGTTTTCGCCTGTCAATCAGGCTGGTCTGGTCAAAAGGGCGTGGTGTCTTCCCCCAGATCTTGCTTAGTTTTCCGTTGGTGGCGTAGTGGTTTGCGCATGCCCAAGGTCCCGAATCCACTGCACAGGGGAGTGAAAACAGCACGATGTGCGCTATTTCATTGGTGATCGGTGGGGGCGGCCATCTTCCTTTGGCCGCGCGTGCGCAGAAGCGGCGCTCTGCTGGCCGCAGCTTCAGGAAAATGGCCGCGGGATGCTGCGCGTGCGCAGATGGAGATCGCGGCGGCCATTTTCCTGAAGCCGAGATGCGAACTCTGCTTCAGGAAAATGGCCACCACGATCTCCATCTGCGCACGCGCGGCATCCCGCGGCCATTTTCCTGAAGCCGCGGCCAGCAGAGCGCCGCTTCTGCGCACGCGCGGCCAAAGGAAGATGGCCGCCCCCACCGAACACCAATGAAATGGTGCACATCGCGCTCTTTTAACTCCCCTGTGCAGTGGATTCGGGACCTTGGACATGCGCAAACCACTACGCCACCAACGGAAAACTAAGCAAGATCTGGGGGAAGACACCACGCCCTTTTGACCAGACCAGCCTGATTGACAGGCGAAAACGGCTACTTTGGTAACGTATTTTGGCAGCATAGGTGGGGAATCGGGGTCCACAAACTACACTGTTGTAATGCACAGCTCAGGCCCTATTTAACAGTATTTTTATCTCATACTGAAAAAACGAAGTGACAGGTGCCCTTTAAAGGGGTTGTCCTTTTTTAAAAGTTAAAAAAAAAAATACTCTCAGCCACTGCTCCCAATCAATGTCTGTCTACAGCATTACCATTATGTTAAGAGCTGCAAACAGTAGGTGAGTTCAGCACATCTGCCAATGTCGTTGGTGTGATCCGCTCGGAGTTCATTTATTGGCTTTATGGTCTGTTAACATGTCAGCGCTGCAGTGGCAGACTCTGCACTGGACCTGGGGAGGGTGACTAAAGTCCAGTTTGGCTTGCCTTTCTCTGGGAATACCCCTAAACTGTCTATTGATTTTGATCCAAACAAGAGAAGAAAAAAGAAGTGGCACTCACCCTGGTCTTGCTGTGCAATGATGTCCTTTATTCAAAATACAAAGGCACAAACATAATGTGGAGAGGCGGCTGGTGAGAGAGAGGGTACAAGAGGAGACGAAAGGACGACGGCCGTTTCGCGCCGGTGCGCTTCCACGGGTCCAGGTGCATTAATTAAAAACGTCATGTCCTATATAGGAAACTAGACAGCTTTGTGAACAGGTGAAACAATTAAAAACATATTCGAATATGAACACCAAATCATGCTGATAAGTACAATAGATCAATGTCTTTACTTTATACATGTTCTTAATCTGGCTTATTATAAGAAAATAGACATATCGAGTTTGTCATTTAGTCCGGTGGCTCCCTGCGCTTTAGTTTCCATAATCCACCTCGCTTCGCGTTGTAAAAGTATCTTACCCCGATCTCCTCCATTCTGGGGATTTTTTACAACCTCTATTCCTGCAAAGCGCAATACATTCGGATTTGCGTTATGTACGTCCTGCATATGTTTTATAAAGCGAGGACATCCTTTGCCAGTGGAGATGGAATTACAATGCTCCCTAAACCTGTGGAACATTGGGCGAATGGTCTTACCAATATAATAGTACTGGCATGGACATACTATTAAATAGACTACATACTGAGTTTTGCATGTGATCAACTGTCGGACTGTGTGACAAACGGGACCAATATGAATGGGATTATCCAAAAGCCTAAGATGGCAAAAACTACAATTTCCACACTTGTGGTTACCTGTCGGTTGTAGTTTTTTGAGCCAATTAGTACCTTCATTCGTTACTAAACGATTTTTTACAAGGATATCACCTAAATTTTTTGACCGTTTGTAAGCAAAGATTGGATGGCTTATTGTTAAAGATGATAATTCTCTATCAGTTTGCAGTAAGTGCCAATTTTTGTTAATAGCTGCATAAATTGCTTTATCCATCGGGCTATGTGTAAAAGTAAACACAAATTTCTTATTGGCTTTGTCGTTAGGGGCATATGCAGACTTCTTGCGATTCTTTAATAGATCAGTCTGTGTTAGTTGCCTTACTCTATTTTCAGCTGATGACAAGATTTTTTGAGGGTAATCCCTACTCAGGAAATTAGCTTTAAGTTCAGAAATCTGTCTATTAAATGTTATTTCGTTATTGTTAATTTTTCTATACCTAATCATCTGGCTGTAAGGAATGCTATTTTTTGTGTGAAATGGATGAGCGCTCTTAAAGTGTAATAGGCTATTTGTTGCAGTGGATTTTTTGTGTACAGACGTATTAATTCTATTCTCTACTATTTCAATTTTAACGTCCAAAAACTCGAGTGACATACCGCCAAAACATGCAGTAAATTGCATATTGTCGTCATTAACATTATTGAGATAAGAAACAAATTTGTTAAATTCATTTTCAGAATTATCCCACACGATAAAGACATCATCAGCAAATCTATGATAGGAACGTATGAACCGCAAAAACGGATTAGTAATAGAGGTGATGTACTTTTCCTCAAATACTGCCAAAAATAAATTAGCAAAAACGCATGCGACGGGTGTCCCCATCGCAGTTCCAGTGCGTTGAAGGAACCATTTATTGATAAATTTAAATGCGTTATGCGATAAAATAAAGTCCAAGCTATCAGTGATGAAATCAATGAAGTCTTGGTCCTTATTGCAGTTTTGCAAAATAATGCGAATAGCTTCGATGCCTTTATCTTGGGGGATACGTGTATACAAGTTTACAATATCTATTGAGACCAAAGAAAAAGTGGGTTGCCAATCTAATGCCCGTAGGACTGATAAAAAGTCACCAGAGTCCTTCACGAAGGATGGAATTTTTTTAAGAAGTGGTTTGAGTAACCAATCCAGGAAATTGTTTCGTGGCATGTTTGTGAATTTTAGGAAGACTATACAGAGCAGAGAAACTTCTTCCTGAACACCCTACCATTCCCAATTGGTATAGTCTTCCTAAAATTCACAAACATGCCACGAAACCACCTGGACGGCCTATAATATCCGGCATTGGCTCTTTAAAGGAACCCTTGTCCAATTTCCTGGATTGGTTACTCAAACCACTTCTTAAAAAAATTCCATCCTTCGTGAAGGACTCTGGTGACTTTTTATCAGTCCTACGGGCATTAGATTGGCAACCCACTTTTTCTTTGGTCTCAATAGATATTGTAAACTTGTATACACGTATCCCCCAAGATAAAGGCATCGAAGCTATTCGCATTATTTTGCAAAACTGCAATAAGGACCAAGACTTCATTGATTTCATCACTGATAGCTTGGACTTTATTTTATCGCATAACGCATTTAAATTTATCAATAAATGGTTCCTTCAACGCACTGGAACTGCGATGGGGACACCCGTCGCATGCGTTTTTGCTAATTTATTTTTGGCAGTATTTGAGGAAAAGTACATCACCTCTATTACTAATCCGTTTTTGCGGTTCATACGTTCCTATCATAGATTTGCTGATGATGTCTTTATCGTGTGGGATAATTCTGAAAATGAATTTAACAAATTTGTTTCTTATCTCAATAATGTTAATGACGACAATATGCAATTTACTGCATGTTTTGGCGGTATGTCACTCGAGTTTTTGGACGTTAAAATTGAAATAGTAGAGAATAGAATTAATACGTCTGTACACAAAAAATCCACTGCAACAAATAGCCTATTACACTTTAAGAGCGCTCATCCATTTCACACAAAAAATAGCATTCCTTACAGCCAGATGATTAGGTATAGAAAAATTAACAATAACGAAATAACATTTAATAGACAGATTTCTGAACTTAAAGCTAATTTCCTGAGTAGGGATTACCCTCAAAAAATCTTGTCATCAGCTGAAAATAGAGTAAGGCAACTAACACAGACTGATCTATTAAAGAATCGCAAGAAGTCTGCATATGCCCCTAACGACAAAGCCAATAAGAAATTTGTGTTTACTTTTACACATAGCCCGATGGATAAAGCAATTTATGCAGCTATTAACAAAAATTGGCACTTACTGCAAACTGATAGAGAATTATCATCTTTAACAATAAGCCATCCAATCTTTGCTTACAAACGGTCAAAAAATTTAGGTGATATCCTTGTAAAAAATCGTTTAGTAACGAATGAAGGTACTAATTGGCTCAAAAAACTACAACCGACAGGTAACCACAAGTGTGGAAATTGTAGTTTTTGCCATCTTAGGCTTTTGGATAATCCCATTCATATTGGTCCCGTTTGTCACACAGTCCGACAGTTGATCACATGCAAAACTCAGTATGTAGTCTATTTAATAGTATGTCCATGCCAGTACTATTATATTGGTAAGACCATTCGCCCAATGTTCCACAGGTTTAGGGAGCATTGTAATTCCATCTCCACTGGCAAAGGATGTCCTCGCTTTATAAAACATATGCAGGACGTACATAACGCAAATCCGAATGTATTGCGCTTTGCAGGAATAGAGGTTGTAAAAAAATCCCCAGAATGGAGGAGATCGGGGTAAGATACTTTTACAACGCGAAGCGAGGTGGATTATGGAAACTAAAGCGCAGGGAGCCACCGGACTAAATGACAAACTCGATATGTCTATTTTCTTATAATAAGCCAGATTAAGAACATGTATAAAGTAAAGACATTGATCTATTGTACTTATCAGCATGATTTGGTGTTCATATTCGAATATGTTTTTAATTGTTTCACCTGTTCACAAAGCTGTCTAGTTTCCTATATAGGACATGACGTTTTTAATTAATGCACCTGGACCCGTGGAAGCGCACCGGCGCGAAACGGCCGTCGTCCTTTCGTCTCCTCTTGTACCCTCTCTCTCACCAGCCGCCTCTCCACATTATGTTTGTGCCTTTGTATTTTGAATAAAGGACATCATTGCACAGCAAGACCAGGGTGAGTGCCACTTCTTTTTTCTTCTCTTGTTTGGATCTATATCTCCACTATTGTTGAGCACCACCCGTATGCTGATAAATACTGCGTGCCAAAGAGGTCTTTCACAGAATCCTATATCCCTCGGTTCCTTCGTTAAGAAAGTCTGGATTTCAACGCCTCAACGTTAGACTGATCGTTATAAAGCTGCCACCTAGTGCCATTCTGCCTTCATACTCTTGCTCATACCATTGTCTATTGATTTTATCATCAGGCATGTTATGACGTAAGTAAATTAAAAACTTAGAATAACTAAAGCTAATAATCTGCTGTTGTAAAGTTATGAATCTTTCTAAAATACTCCATTACTTATTTTGCTTACTTTCCTCTCTAACAGCATGTAAAACATGATGTTTTATGAGCGGCGTTCATTAAAGACTTCCCCTGACCCTCTTCTATTTAGCACAGGACGCTGACACTGCACATGTGTAATGATATAAGTCTCTATAGGTTTCATGCCAATTTGCAACTGGGAACTGATAACTTTCTTGATGTTACAGGTGCGGACGAGCTGTGCGGTTTGATAATGGACCCAGTGGAATACAGAGCAGTCATCAAGTTTCTTCACTTGAAAGGCCGCACACCAAAGGAGACGTTCAATGAGATGAAAGCGGTTTATGGTGATGATTCCCCATCATATGATGTAGTCATGAACTGGCATCGTCAATTCAAATGTGGTCGGGCTTCTGTGCAAACAGCTCCAATTCCAGGGCGACCACACTCTGCTATTGATGAACACACCATCCAGGATGGGGAGGTTGCCATTTTGGAAAATCACCACATAGCCATTAGCCACCTAGCCCAAAATGTCAAGATTAGTGTGGGGTCCATGGAAAAAATCATCCAAAACCATCTTCACATGGATAAGGTGTCCAATCCCTGGTTCCCCGGCTGCTTTCCAGAAGCAGGAACGAGTCAAATGTTGTCAGGCTCTATTGACTATGTGCTATGGAAACCAGGAGGACTTTTTCTACAGATCGATCACACAGGATGAAAGCCGGGTCCATCACTATTGTCCTTAGACTAAAGTCCAGTCGATGCAATGGAAGCATCATGACTCACTGCCTCCAAAGAAGGCACGTGCCCAACCCTCGGCAGGCAAAGTCATGCTCACAGTATTTTGGGACCAGCACGGAGTAGCTCTATAACACCTCAGCAGCACCACAGGCTGATCGCCTCCATGCCACGCAGCGTTGATGCAGTAATTGATGCCAAAAGAGCCCCAACCAAGTATTGAGTGCATTTACTGAACATACATTTCAGTAGTTAATGCGTTATGTCGTCCCTTTGCTGCAACATTAAAAATATATCTCACATAAATATTGGATCGATGCAAACCCCAATATTCATCACTAGCCACTGGCACCAGATTGCCTGAGATGATTCCTTTTGAACAGAGGAATCCCCTGTACGAATCCTAGACTTGGTAGCGGGTTCTCAGCAAATCTGTTGTAATTACCTGTTCATGGCTGAAGGCCCTACTTCAATGGAGGTTGAGGTGTCAGCTCTTTCTGACTTCCCCAGTTATAATTTATCTCATATGTTCAATGTGAGGGTGAAATGTTTTATAAATTTTTGAAATTTTTCTCTGACATGCATGCATCTCACAATTTTCAGACTTAAATTTTTAAAATATATAGAAAACTGTGTAGCATTTACTTTATGCTTCATAAACACTTGGTACTTTGTGTTGGTATCACATAAAATCCCAATAAAGTACATGTAAGTTTGTGGGTATTACGTGAAACGAATGTGGAAAAGTTCACAGCCTATGGATACTTTTCAATTCTGTTTGTGTGTGTTTTTATTAAATTTTTCTTTTTGTATTTTTGCTCTAAAAATAAAAGGCAGTAAAATGCCACAGCTTGGATATCACTGAAATATTCCAGTTGCAAATCTTTATTCATTACATAGTGGAATCTTAAGAACAATAAAACATAAAAATGATCAATGTAAATCTGCAAATTGCCTCTTCTGAGAAAAAGAGGACTTAAACTCTACAGCGCCACCTATTGGAAGTAGCGATCCTACAAGTCACAATCAACCCTTTAACGAGTCGTACAATATGACTTAGGATAAAAGCCAAATCAGTATCTCAATTCGCAGACACGGTGTTTCGGGCTGTTGGCCCTCGTCAGTGCGAAGCATGAGAACTGATTTGGCTAGGTGAGAGGCTCTGGACATGGGGTCTAAGGGGTATCGTTTCTCCTTATGGAGAGTGACATACCATCTCTGGCTTGTCAAGGTAAGGAGGCTTATTTGCCGTACAATGCTCCTCTGGGAATTTAAATATGCAAATTGCCTCTTCTGAGAAAAAGAGGACTTAAACTCTACAGCGCCACCTATTGGAAGTAGCGATCCTACAAGTCACAATCAACCCTTTAACGAGTCGTACAATATGACTTAGGATAAAAGCCAAATCAGTATCTCAATTCGCAGACACGGTGTTTCGGGCTGTTGGCCCTCGTCAGTGCGAAGCATGAGAACTGATTTGGCTAGGTGAGAGGCTCTGGACATGGGGTCTAAGGGGTATCGTTTCTCCTTATGGAGAGTGACATACCATCTCTGGCTTGTCAATAGGTGGCGCTGTAGAGTTTAAGTCCTCTTTTTCTCAGAAGAGGCAATTTGCATATTTAAATTCCCAGAGGAGCATTGTACGGCAAATAAGCCTCCTTACCTTGACAAGCCAGAGATGGTATGTCACTCTCCATAAGGAGAAACGATACCCCTTAGACCCCATGTCCAGAGCCTCTCACCTAGCCAAATCAGTTCTCATGCTTCGCACTGACGAGGGCCAACAGCCCGAAACACCGTGTCTGCGAATTGAGATACTGATTCAATGTAAATCAAAATTAATATCCCATGGAGGTCTGTATTTGGAATCAAAGTGGAAAATCAAATTACAGGCTGATCCAACTTCAGTGGAAATTCCTCAAGACAAGGAAATGATGCTCAGTAGTGTGTGTGGCCTCCATGTGCCTGTATGACCTTCCTACAATGCCTGGGCATGCTCCTGATGAGACCAGACCAGGATTAAAGCAGCAGTCAACTCCTGGACAGTCTGTGATGCAGCTTGGCATTGGTGGATGGAATGAGACCTGATGTCACGGATGTGCTCATTTGGATTCAGGTCTGGGGAACGGGCTGGCCAGTTCATAGCATCTATGCCTACACCATGCAGGAACTGCTGACACTACAGCCGCATGAGGCCTAGCATTGTCACACATCAGAAGGAACCCAGTGCCTACAGCACCTGCATATGGTCTCACAATTGGTCTCATCCCGGTACCTAATGGCGATCAGGGTATGTCTGGCGAGCACATGGAGGGTTGTGCGGTCCTCCAAAGAAATTCCTCCCCACACCATTTTTGACCTACTGCTGGAGGATGTTGCAGGCAGCATAACCTTCTCCACAGCATCCCCAGATTCTGTTACATGTGCTCAGTGTGAACCTGCTCTCATCCATGAAGAATACAAGGCATCAATGTTGGATCTGCCAATCTTGGAGTTCTCTAGGAAATGCCAATCACCCTGCACGGTGTTGGGCTATAAGCACAACCCCCACGTCTGGATGACGTGCTCTCATAGCAACCTCATGGAGTCAGTTTCTAACCATTTGTGCAGACACATGCACATTTGTGGCCTGCTGGAGGAGGTCATTTTGCAGGGCTCTGGCAGTGCTCGTCCTGTTCCTCCTTGGTCAAAGAAGGAGGTAGCGACCCTGCTTCTGAGTTGTTGCCCTCCTACGGCCACCTCCATGTCTCCTGGTATACTGGTCTGTCTCCTGATATCTGCCCCATACTCTGGTCACTATGCTGACACAACCCTTCTTGCCACAGCTCGCATTGTTGTGCCATCCTGGATGAGCTGCACTACCTGAGCAACTTCTGTGGGTTGTAGACACCGCCTCATGCTGCTGTACCTCCTAGAGGGGAAAGCAAAATGCAAAAATGACCAAAACAGCCAAAAAGTATGAGACCAGGGAAATGGTCTGTGGTCACTCCTTGCAGAACCACTTCTTTTTATATAGAGGTTCTCTTGCTAATTGCCTATCACTTCTACCTATTGTCTGTTACATTTGCACAACAGGAGAAATTTGCAATCTGTGTTGCTTCATAACTGGACAGGTTGATTTCACAGAAGTGTGACTGACTTGGAGTTACATCGTGTTGTTTAAGTGTTCCCTTTTATTTTTTGAGGAGTGTGACTAGATGTATTGTAATATATAATTACATTACATGGCCATTCTGCACCTGATGGAGCCATCTGTTGGTGATACGCATGGGGCTATTTATTACTCTTGCTGCTCAGTTTTACGTAGTCCATATTCTTTCTTTTTTTTCCGCCTACTTTTAGTTGGTTCATTTATTGTCCACCTATTCTGGGGTTTTCTTTATCCACTCTGAACTATTGTGGCAATCCACTGGCTATCGAACAGTCTGGCCCTCCATATGTGGTTGTGGTCCTTTCTTTCCTTTAGTGTTGGCACTGGACCTTTTTTATTAATCATTTATCCCCTATTTTGAGTAGAATTTTTATGTGTGCCTTTCTCTGAGAAGCCTTTTCAGTGTGATTATTTTTTCTGGCTTCAGATGCTGTGCAGTACTTGCTTGTATTTACTCTCTAGATTATTTCTTATTTTTTATATATTGATTTACAAGCAAAAGGTTGGGGTTTCTTCTAACCATACCCATTGCCTTTTTTGTGCATTTATTGCAGTTATAACTGATTTTATATTCTTTTGATCAACTACAAAACTGGTATTTTGCTTTGTGTGCGCTTTTATCGTTTTACTTCATACAAGCAGCTTGCTTACTTATCCGATGCCATTCTGAGGGGTTTATTTTACATCTTCTCTGACAGACCTAAGATGGAGACACTTATCACCCTAGACCAAGACAGGATCAACAAGTCATCAGTGACATTCGTTTTAGGGGATAGGCTAATCTCTGCTCTACTGAGCATGCATCTGTTGTCCGTTCCGAAGTATGCTTAGTATGAGCTTTCTTGTGATTATGCAATATCCTTTTCAATGTCCTGTGACAGTGCACTCCCTTGCCAGCTTGTCACTTCTCATCAGATTTGGAAAGGGAGCGCACTGCCACTATGCATTGAAAAGGATATTGCACAGTCATAAGGAAGCTCATGCTGAGCGTATGTTGGAATTGACAACCAATGCATTCTCAGAGCAGGGACTGGCCCAGCCCCTGGAAAGGACATCGCTAGTGGTGGTTCTTCCAGACAGAGGCTGCAGCAGTGACCGCAGCCTCCCCCTCCCCAAATCTTCCACAGTTCCACCGCCCCTCTGTGGAAAAACTCCACTTCTGCATGTCCTCACCAATCACACATTAACAGTTCCCATCAAACACCACATCACATACATAGCCATCAGCTTTTGTTTTGCCCCCCCCCCCCCCCCAAAGGAAAAAAAAAAATGTTTAACCTGCCATCACGGTATAGTAGACTCTTTTGGCAGGGCTCTATTCTATTAAACATTTCTTAAAATATCCCATATTCTTTTTAGGTATATTTTTCTTTAAGAGAATGAGTCGCATACATTTTTTTAAAATGAACAATAAGATCATAAACAAGGGACAAATACGTCACACCATGGCCGGACCACATATTACCTCCACATAGTGACCAAATAATACCACATACAGGGGAAAAATACTGCCACACCATGACCAGACCATATATGACCACCACATAGTGACTGAAATAATACCATGTACAAAGAAGAAATGCTGCCACACCATGACCAGACCACATATCACTACCACATAGTGAGTGACTACTACAATACCAATCCTTAATTTAAAAAAATACTAATATTACTGTAAGTGACATTATACACAGGAGCTCTGTATACAGTGTCAGTGTACAGGTAATACGGTGATCACCGGTTACATACACAGGAGCTCTGTATAGTGTTCAGATAAGTGATCACCAGTGACATTATAGCTCTGTACATAGTGTATAGCGTCAATGTACAGGTAACACATTGACTCACCAGTGATGTCTCTAGTTGAACTCCTTCATATTCCCTTTTCTTCTTCATCCAGCACAGACCATCATCACTTTATTCAGCCAGGACTCATCTCAGCAGAAACTAAGTTATCTAGAGCACATTCCCCAATTTTTACCCAAATTCTACACTACGCCAGATGAAGGAAAAAAAGTGACAGTGCCGCCCTGCACAGTAACAGGACCCCCTCCCCCCCCCCCCTTACTGAAAACGGTATCCTCAAAAAGAAAATGCATCACAGCAGTAATATCCCTTAATTAGCCCCTACAGTAATAGTCTCACATGGGACATCCTTATCCTATGCAAACTGTCAGCTCTGCACTGACAGATAACGTTGCTGATCATGCTCTGAGCATGATCTAGCAACTTTTCTAGCTCTGGTGACCTGGATGTCATCATGACAACATTGGGTCACCTTGGCAACGATCAGGACCCTGCGATGACACCACTGGGTTTCCAATCCAAGGAAAGAGGGGCTGTCTTCCCTCTGCCTGCTCCCGGAATGCTGCAATAGAGTTCGATTGCAGCATTTAGGGGGTTAAAGTGCTGCAAAATTTTACATGTCACTGTAGCTGCAAATTTAAAAAAAAACTCCCATTTTCTCCCACAGCTGTGACCTGCACAGCACAGGGTGGGTACCCAGGCCACAGCTGGAGGCCGCCACAATGCTCTGACCACAGTCTCCTATGTACAGGGGCTGCCGTGTTTGAGGTGTCGTGTTGTGCTCAGACACTTACGCACTAGCAAATGAAAATTGCAGCCCCCAGTGGCTGAAAAGAAAAAATAATAATACTATTAAACTAGTTTTAATTTTGTATAAAAAATGTATTATATAATTATTCATGGCAAAAATAAAAATCACGCTTTAAGAAATCTAATGAATTCCTGTCTAGGCTAAATACCAAAAAAAAAAATTCATTCCGGACGGACGAACACTCTTCTTTTACCACTTCATTTTTTTCCCCATTTTTCTGTTTGTGTCGTTCTCTCACTCTCCAGCCTTTTTCTTCTTCCTTGTTTTTATAAATTACACTTATGAAGGTTTAGACATTTCTGAATGACTCGTCTGTGATCTCGCTGTAGAATGCGGTTTGTTGATTCCTTGTCATGTCTCACTATGCGGTTCATTAAAATAATCGACCAATATTTCCTGCTGTGTACAAGAATACAACTACTATAATGCTGCCTGCATTGTACAAGAACAGAGCTATTGTAGCACTGCACCTATGTAGGTGTGTTTTTTGTTTGTTGATTTTTCTTTACTTGTTAGGCTGTGTGCACACGTTCAGGATTTTTCGCGTTTTTTCCCCGCTATAAAAACGCTTTAAAAATGCATACATATGCACCCTATAATTTATAATGCATTCTGCAATTTTTGTGCAGGAAAAAACACAGCATGATCATTAATTTTGCTGATTTTTTGCAGATTTCCCACTATATTATTGCATTGGGAAATCTCCAGGGAAAAAACGCAAGAAAAACGTATAAAAAAAAAAACCGCATGCGGATTTCTTGCAGAAAATGTCCGGTTTTGTTCAGGAAATTTCTGCAAGAAATCCTGACGTGTGCGCATAGCCTAAAAGAGACATTTATACTGTCTCCTGTACGCATGGATATATCTAGTATAATACTTATACACATGGGCGAGGATATGATCTTGGACAGGTAAGGGAACTTTGACACCTGACTTGAATGAAATGCAGTTTGGGCAGAAAGAAAATCTAGTCTATCCTGAATTTCAAGAATGAGGAAGCATGCAAATATCTGAAGGCATTGTCAAAATATTGTCAGGAAAGAATAATCTTAAAGGGAACCTGTCACCCCCAAAATCGAAGGTGAGCTAAGCCCACCGGCATCAGGGGCTTATCTACAGCATTCCGGAATGCTGTAGATAAGCCCCCGATGTATCCTGAAAGATGAGAAAAAGAGGTTAGATTATACTCACCCAGGGGCGGTCTGGGCCCGCTGCGGTCCGGATCCGATGGGCGTCGCGGTCCGGGGCCTCCTTTCTTCATAGGATGACGTCCTCTTCTTGTCTTCAGGCTGCGGCGCAGGCGTACTTTGACTGCCCTGTTGAGGGCAGAGCAAAGTACTGCAGTGCGCAGGCGCCGGGCCTCTCTGAACTGTCCCGGTGCCTGCGCACTGCAGTACTTTGCTCTGCCCTCAACAGGGAAGACAAAGTACGCCTGCGCTGGAGCCGTAGCGTGACTACAAGAAGAGGACGTCATCGTAAGAAGATAGGAGGCGCCGGACCAGACCACGACGCCCATCGGACCGGACCGGGACCGCCCCTGGGTGAGTATAATCTAACCTCTTTTTCTCCTCTTTCAGGATACATCAGGGGCTTATCTACAGCATTACAGAATGCTGTAGATAAGCCCCTGATGCTGGTGGGCTTAGCTCAACTTCGATTTTAGGGGTGACAGGTTCCCTTTAATAGGACTAGGCGGGTGGAGATTTTGCAGTACGAAGACAGAACACTGAGGAGCTACCAAACAGGCTAGGTGCAATGATAGATGTCAATCAAGCCAGGTGGGAGGATAGAGGTTAGATTATACTCACCCAGGGGCGGTCCTGGTTCTGTTCTGGTCCGATGGGCGTCGCGGTTCGGGGCCTCCCATCTTCTTACGATGACGTCCTCTTCTTGTCTTCAGGCTCCGGCGCAGGCGTACTTTGCACTGTTGAGGGCAGAGCAAAGTACTGCAGTGCACAGGCAGCGGGAAAGGTCAGAGAGGCCCGGCGCCTGCGCACTGCAGTTCTTTGCTCTGCCCTCAAAAGGGTAAATCAGTGCGCTTGAGCCGTAGCCGTAGCGTGAAGACAAGAAGAGGACGTCATCCTATGAAGATGGGAGACCCCGGACCGCAACGCCCATCAGATCGGACCGCCCCTGTGTGAGTATAATCTAACCTCTTTTCCTTATCTTTCAGGATACATCAGGGGCTTAGCTACAGCATTACATCCTTGCCACCGGAACCTGCCACTTGCATGGAGCGGTCACCGGAGCGTCGCGAGAATCGGGAAAGGCGGCGGAAGGTGAGTGTATTTAATGATTTTTATTTTTTTTTTATCATTTTTAACATTAGATGTTTTTACTATTGACGCTGCATAGGCAGCATCAGTAGTAAAAACTTGGTCACACAGGGTTAATAGCGGCGTTAACGGAGTGAGTTGCCCGCGGCACAACGCGGTCCGTTACCGCTGGCATTAACCCTGTGTGAGCGGTGACTGCGGGGAGTATGGAGCGGACGCCAGGCACTGACTGCAGGGGAGTAGGGAGGGACTAATCAGACTGTGACCGTCGCTTATTGGTCGTGGCAGCCATGACAGGCAGCTGGCGAGACCAATCAGTGACTTGGATTCCATGACAGACAGAGGCCGCCACCAATGAATATCCGTGACAGAAGGACAGAAAGACGGAAGTGACCCTTAGACAATTATATAGTAGATAATACTGCCCCTATGTACAAGAATATAACTACTATAATACTGCTATTGGGAATACAAGAATGTATAGTGGGTACGAAAAGTATTCAGACCCCTTTAAATTTTTCACTCTGTTTCATTGCAGCCATTTGGTAAATTAAAAAACGTTCTTTTTTTTCTCATTAATGTACACTCTGCACCCCATCTTGACTGGAAAAAAAAATTGTAATTTTTGCAAATTTATTAAAAAATAAAAAACTGAAATATCACCTGGTCATAAGTCTTCAGACCCTTTGCTCAGTATTGAGTAGAAGCACCTTGTGAGCTAGTAAAGCCATGAGACTTTTTGGGAACGATGCAACAAGTTTTTCACACCTGGATTTGGGGATCCTCTGCCATTCTTCCTTGCAGATCCTCTCCAGTTCCGTCAGGTTGGATGGTGAACGTTGGTGGACAGCCATTTTCAGGTCTCTCCAGAGATGCTCAATTGGGTTTAGGTCAGGGCTCTGGCTGGGCCAGTCATGAATGGTCACAGAGTTGTTCTGAAGCCAGTCCTTTGTTATTTTAGCTGTGTGCTTAGGGTCATTGTCTTGTTGGAAGGTGAACCTTCGGCCAAGTCTGAGGTCCAGAGCACTCTGGAAGAGGTTTTCATCCAGGATATCTCTGTACTTAGCCGCATTCATGTTTCCTTCAATGGCAACCAGTCGTTCTGTCCCTGCAGCTGAAAAACACCCCCATAGCATGATGCTGCCACCACCATGTTTCACTGTTGGCATTGTATTGGGCAGGTGATGAGCAGTGCCTGGTTTTCTCCCCACATACCGCTTAGAATTATCACCAAAAGGTCTATCTCCATCTCATCAGACCAGAGAATCTTATTTCTTATAGTCTGGGAGTCATTCATGTGTTTTTTAGCAAACTCTATGCTGGCTTTCATGTGTCGTGCACTGAGGAGAGGCTTCCGTCGGGCCACTCTGCCGTAAAGGCCCGACTGGTGGAGGGCTGCAGTGATAGTTGACTTTGTGGAACTTTCTCCCATCTCCCTATTGCATCTCTGGAGCTCAGCCACAGTGATCTTGGGGATCTTCTTTACCTCTCACCAAGGCTCTTCTCCCACGATTGCTCAGTTTGGCTGGACAGCCAGGTCTAGGAAGACTTCTGGTGGTCCCAAACTTCTTCCCTTTAAGGATTATGGAGGCCACTGTGCTCTTAGGAACCTTGAGTACTGCAGAAATTCTGTTGTAGCCTTGGCCAGATCTGTGCCTTGCCACAATTCTGTCTCTGAGCTCCTTGGCCAGTTCCTTTGACCTCATGACTCTCATTTGGTCTGACATGCACTGTGAGCTGTGAAGTCTTATATAGACTGGTGTGTGCCTTTCCAAATCAAGTCCTATCAGTTTAATTAAACACAGCTGGACTCCAATGAAGGAGTAGAACCATGGCAAGCAGGATCACAAGTAGTGATGAGTGAATATACTCGTTGCTCGGATTTTCCCGAGCACGCTCGGGTGGTCTCCCATTATTTCTGACTGCGCGTAGATTTAGTTTTTGTTGACGCAGCTGCATGATTTACAGCTACTACCCAGCCTGATTACATGTGGGGGTTGCCTGGTTGCTAGAGAATTCCCACATGTAATCAAGCTGTCTAGTAGCCGCAAATCATGTAGCTGTGGCAACAAAAACTAAATCTCGGAGCAGTCACAAATACTCGGAGATCACACGAGCAACGAGTATACTCGCTCATCACTAATCACAAGGAAATGGACAGCATGTGATTTCAATATGAGTGTCTGAATATTTATGACCATGTGATATTTCAGTTTTTCTTTTATAGTAAATTTGCAAAAATTACTACCTTTCTGTTTTTTCAGTCAAGATGGGGTGAAGAGTGTACATTAATGTGAAATAAAATGAACTGTTTTGAATTTACCAAGTGGCTGCAATGAAACAAAGAGTGAAAAAATTAAAGGGGTCTGAATACTTTCCGTACCCACTGTAACTACTATAATACTGCTCCCTCATATAAAATAAAGAAACACCAACATCAGAACTGAAACCATCATCTTATTCCATATTCCCCTGGACCAAGTGGTAAGGGAGCTCCAACAGCTGAGGACACTCTTACACAACACAACAGAGAGAAAAGAGCACAAAAGTCCCAGATAAAATTGATATCAGAATTTATTCAAAAGACACGTGAAAAAAAAAACACAAAGATAGCAATTAATGTAAGGACAAAGTTTAATGGTTGATATCACAGGAACCACCAGAAAAATGAGTGGGTGGGAGAGCAAAGTAAGGCAGCAGAGCAGACAAAAGCGCCAGTGCAATAAATGAATACAACACAGTCCCTCTGAAAAATGCTGGAGAGAATGGCACAGTACTGTTCCAGGTCCAAAGCTCAATGATAAAAATATGTAAAGAAACAATGATTGTACGTACAAAATATATATGGAGCTGTGAAAAAAGGAGCAATACTGTATCCTATCCAGTAAATTTTAAAATAAAATACATGTCACTTTAAAAAAACAATGTTATCGCTGAAAGGGCCAAGAATGTGCCCTTACCCATTGTCATCACTGTAGTAACCTGTGTGCGCATTCTTGGCGCTTTCAGCGATAACATTGTTTTTTTTAAGTGACATGCATTCTATTTTAAAATTTACTGGATAGGATACAGTATTGCTCCTTTTTTTTTTTTTTCACTGCTCCATATATACTTTCTACGTACTTGTGCTAACCTGAAAAATAATACTGCCAGCTAATTTGTCCAAATGTAAATGAATGCTGTAAATACATCCCCACCCCCTGAAAAAAAAAAAAAATTGTGGGGTGGATTATGGGGTTTTGTTTATACCATTTTGCAACACTTGGAATATTTTTTTTCCCCTATGTATTTCTTTTTCAATACATAAAATAGTAATGGGAATGGTGTCATTCAGAGCACAATAACACCCTGTCCGACGTGTTCTCGCAGCCACTGACCTGGTTCCCGGACGATTTGTCACCTGAACACTGTAAATTGGTGTCCGGACCCCCACACACCAAGATGGGGGGCGCTCACAGTTGATAAGGCCACAGTGTAGGAGAGGAGTCTGGTGTCCGTCCGCAATCTCATCTCTCCCGTGGTTGCCATATTTGTGGTGCGCAAATGTCAGCCCCTACTTAAGAATAATCAATGTTTTTAATTTTTATTTCAGAACTCAATAATACACATGAAAATGCGAAACTTTCTAATATATCTTATCAGAGAAATCTGAAGATTTCTTCCCCTGGACTTATAAAAAATTAAAAAAATCTCTTTTCACAGGAAAATCTGTATTTGGTGAGGACAGATTGTTACATGACTCAGTCCGGAGATGACTGATTGTTCCATTACTGAGAAGATTCTGTCAGCAGTAAATGTCATTTCTTATCTCAGTAATGTAACAATCCGTCTTCACTGAATGCAGATTTTCTCGTGAATTGAGCATTTCTTAAATTATTTCCGAGTCCAGGGGAAGGAAAAAGCAGATTTTCTCTGCTAAGATATACCGTATTGCAAAGTTGCATATGTTCTCATGTACTATTGATTTATGGAATCAAAATTAAAACACCGGTTACTCTTTAATTTAACTTAAAAAAACCAAAACACTAGTTTAATACACAATGTTACAAATATTTGTTTATATAATAATCAAATAAAAAAGATGATGCATTACCTTTTTAAATAATTTTAGCTGTCTGCAGCCGCCATTCCAGTGAAACACGCGGCTTAAAACCTGTAAATTCTACAAATGTTTTCTGATTTTGGTGACGATGGCCTTGAAGACAATAACATATATCGGGAGCAGCAGAGACTCGGCGCTGAGCCTGGAGAGGTTGAGTAAAGCAGGGGTGTTTGTTTTGTTTTTTCACACTGTATGCGGTAGGTTTCCCCAAATATGAAATCAGCCAGAGGGGACAGCATTGAGACCATCCTCTATGTACTTCAGCACACCTGATATATCCAGTCTAAGATCATATGTACATGGTATACAGCAGTGTGAGGAGGCACATCTTACCTCAGCACTCTTGTATCTCCACTACTAGATCAGACAGACACGGTGGACAGCAGTGTGAGCAGCTTCTTCTTACCGCATGACTCCTGGTATCTCCAGTACTAGATCAGAAAGACATGGTGGACAGCAGTGTGAGCAGCCTCTTCTTACATTATCATTCCTGGTATCTCCAGTATTAGATCAGATAGACAGGATGGACAGCAGTGTGAGCAGTGTCTTCTTAGCATTCGTGCTATCTCCAGTATTAGATCAGACAGGGTGGACAGCAGTGTGATCGGCCTCTTCTTACCGCATCACCCCTGGTATCTCCAGTACTAGATCATGTAGACATGGTGGACAGCAGTGTGATCGGCCTCTTCTTACCTCATGCCCCCTGGTATCTCCAGTATTAGGTCAGGTAGACATGGTGGACAGCAGTGTGATCGGCCTCTTCTTACCTCATGCCCCCTGGTATCTCCAGTATTAGGTCAGGTAGACATGGTGGACAGCAGTGTGAGCAGCCTCTTCTAGCCTCAGCACATCTGCTTCCACATGAAGGGAGGGGGCAGAACTTCGTACTGCTCATGGTCCCAGACATCTCTTCTGTTAATATTCTAGGGCCGGCCTATGTAGAACAATATAGTGGCTACAGTATCTTCATGTGTTATAATTATTACCATCTTAGACAAAACAAGTGCATTTACTTAAGGCAGTTAGAAATTTTATTTATAATGACCTTTTTTTTCCTCTTTTTTTCTATTCCCAGAAAACCCCATTAAAGGGGCTCTCCGTGTTATCCGTAGGATAGGCAAACAGTATATAATCAGTGTGGGTTCGGTTCCAGACACCCACATCAATCAATTGGGGGCAAACAGCAGAAGTAGAAGAGCCGCCATCAGAGAACTATACAGTAAGTTTGGTGATCAAGGAAAGTTTTGCTTAAGTCTATTAAATGCACGGAGTCCTTTTAACAAATAGAGGTCCTTCATGCTTGGCAGTTGTCCATAAACCACTTTCTGAACAGTCGAAGCCAGAAAAATGTGTCCACCAACTTTATATTGGAAGTCCTATATCCTCAATATAAATAATTATCTAAAATGGAAACTAAAACTGTGGGGTCTTCATGTCCTACCAGATATCAAAGCATCCAAAAGTGTAACCTAGAAGAGAGAAAAAAAGGAGACTAGGTCATACACTCATGCCAGAACATCAAGTGGACAGATCTGATCTTTCTGCTCGTCAGAGGTCCAAATCCCCTACATGGGGTATAATGATGAAATGATAAAGTAATGTCTTCCTGACCCACCAGCAGAGGGAGCTCTCTGCATGCTTTTCTTTTTTTGTTTGTTTGTTTTTTTTGGGGGGTTGGGGGTCCTCCCCTTCTACAGTCTAACTTTTTTTTTATTTTTCTGGAAAAAAAAATCCTGCATTTCCGACCTTATATTTTTGTGAATTGTTTTTATAGCATACACAGTGTGGGTGGTTAAAATGACCTGGCAATATGATTCTTCTCATCAGTACAACTACAGCAATACCAAACTTGTCGATTTTCAACATTTTTTATTTTAGTGATGAAAGTTTTATTTAAAAAAAAAAAAAAACAACTAAAATTGTATTTGTTTCCCTGTACTGTTTTCAGTCAGTGAGGCTGCGATGAGCTTTGGAGGATGAGCTGACACTTTTATTAATACCATTTGGGGATAGATGTGACATTTTGATCGCTTCTCATTGCATTTTTTTGCAACTGTAGCTAAAAGAAAAATCAATTTTGGGATTTTTTTTCTGGTTACGCCGTTTACCGGACTTCTATGGATGTGGTCAAACCACAAATGTGTTTTTTTATTATTTATTAATCCCCTTAGAAGACTTGAACCTGCAATCATCTGATTGCTTGTGCGACTGTATTGCTGCATATAGTAAGATTCTCGGTCCGCTTCAAAACTCATCCACAGGTCATTTATCAGGAGGAGGAGGAGGTGAGCTGTGACATCACCTAGTGTGAATGGTGGATCCTGTGGTATCTACTGTATATAGAGGTGTTATCAGTCATTGTACAGGAGGAGGAGGTGAGCTGTGACACCGCCTTTTGTGATTGGTGGATCCTGTATTATCTACTGTATATAGAGGTGCTATCAGTCATTGTACAGGAGGAGGAGGTGAGCTGTGACATCACCTAGTGTGAATGATGGATCCTGTGTTATCTACTGTATATAGAGGTGTTATCAGTCATTGTACAGGAGGAGGAGGTGAGCTGTGACATCACCTATTGTGAATGGTGGATCCTGTGTTATCTACTGTATATAGAGGTGTTATCAGTCATTGTACAGGAGGAGGTGAGCTGTGACATCACCTATTGTGAATGGTGGATCCTGTGTTATCTACTGTATATAGAGGTGTTATCAGTCATTGTACAGGAGGAGGAGGTGAGCTGTGACATCACCTATTGTGAATGGTGGATCCTGTGTTATCTACTGTATATAGAGGTGTTATCAGTCATTGTACAGGCGGAGGTGAGCTGTGACATCACCTATTGTGAATGGTGGATCCTGTGTTATCTACTGTATATAGAGGTGTTATCAGTCATTGTACAGGAGGAGGAGGTGAGCTGTGACATCACCTATTGTGAATGGTGGATCCTGTGTTATCTACTGTATATAGAGGTGTTATCAGTCATTGTACAGGAGGAGGTGAGCTGTGACATCACCTATTGTGAATGGTGGATCCTGTGTTATCTACTGTCTATAAAGGTGTTATCTTTCATTGTAAAGCTGTCGAATAATGAGCGCTGAAATGTCTTCTCTACAGGACAGGAAGTCTAGTTTTAATCTAGGTGGCTGTGACAACACATTTATTCTTAATCCGGCCAGACGTATCTGTCAGTAGGTCAGGAGACATAGGCCATTGTTTACATGAGCCTGAACGTTCACTCTTGAATTGATGTGTGTTGCAGCTTATTATGCAGCTATCCTTAGAGGGGACACAGGAGGACTGAGCAATCGATGTTTGCTAATATGTTGATAACCCATTGTATGAAGTCCATGCAGCTTGTTAACATGCAAACATTGAAGGATAAACTATGCAGATTGATTGAATACTCAAACAATGAGAGTTGACCTCATCCCACCTTTACCCTAACTTGTGGATGATGGCCGGAAAGACAGTTGTGAACTATAAAAGGCCTCTGTTTCTAAAAAGGCCCTAAATGCCAGTAGCCAATTTACCATGGCTCCAACCAGAGGAATATAGATTGAAGACACTCTACAGAACACCAGCTTAAGGGACCATGGCCCCAGCTGGAAGAATACAGATCAGCTCCACTGAGCATCACTGAACCCATGGAGACAATTTGAAAACCCAGGTTGGGGCAATCAGGTCACCTGGCCACATACCTCAATGAACTTTCAGCTTCCTAAGCTTGTGGCTACCTTCTCTATGTGGGTGCCTGCCCATAGTGTGGTGTCACTGGTTGGGGTAGTTGGCTCTGGAAGCCACGAAATTGCAGATGTATTCCCGGCAAGCCAGCGGAAGGGTGAGACTGTCATTTGCACCATCTCATGTACTTTCTGGGACTGTACTATAATGTTATTGACTGTAGTTGATCCAATAAATTATTACTGTAATGTGTTGCCCTCACCCTGTGTTCTCTGAGTAGTATTCTGTCAACGGAAATGGGGTACGAGTGTTCAGTGGGATAAGCCCTGGTCCATGTGGTCTTTCTAAAGACAGCCAGGCCAGCGGACAAGAGCACCCACTGATCCTCGTGTCTCCACAGTGGCCAACGTAAAAAATTACAGTGTATTATTATTTTTTTATATTTCGTGATATGGAAAATTAAAAAAACCTTTCCAAACATTTAACCCCTTAACAACCAGAGGTATTTTTGGTTTTGCATTTTCATCTTTTTTCTCCCTCTCTACCCTGCACCACCACATTATGGGTGTCAGGTCCGAGCATTCCTTCATGAACAGTTTCCTGGAGAGTGGATTGGTTGTCGTGGGCCAGTTGAATGGCCACCAAGGTCTCCCAATCTGACCCCCTTAGACTGAAGGCAGTTGTCCATGCTGTGAAGATAGGAGATGTGCAGCATCTGAAACAACGGATACTGGAAGCCTGTGCTACCATTTCTTCTGCGGTGTTGCTATCAGTGTGTCAAGAGTGGGAGAAGAGGGTAGCATTGACAATCCAACACAGTGGGCAGCACTTTGAACACATTTTATAAGTGGTCATAACCTTGTAAATAACTCATGAAAGAATAAAGTTACGATAAAACGAAGCACACCATTGTTTTTCTTGTGAAATTCTCAATAAGTTTGATGTCACATGACCCGCTTCCCATTAGAAAAAATCAAGTTGGATTCAAAATGGCCGCCATGGTCACCACCCATCTTGAAAAGTTTTCCCTTTCCCACATACTAATGTGCCACAAACAGGAAGTTGCTATCACCAACCATTCCCATTTTATTTAGGTGTATCCATATAAATGGCCCACCCTGTACTATATGGAGGACTATGGAGGGGTGCATTATACAATAGGGAGGACTATGGGCTGTGTATAATACTATATGGAGGACTATGCGAGTGCATTATACTTCTGCTACGAAGCCCCATGACTTGTATGTTTGCCATTGGTGAGTATTCTGGTTTATTTGTTTCCATACATTAAAGAACTGTGGCAGAACGGAGGGCGTATACCAAGATGGGGGATATATACACCAAGATGGGGGCCAGGATGAGGGACATGTATACCAGGGTGGAGTGTGTGTGCATGCATACAGTAGATACATACATACGTTTGTGTGTACATTTTCAGAGAAAGAAATAAGTATTTGATCCCTTGCTGATTTTGTACGTTTGCCCACTGACAAATTCATGAACAGTCTATAATTTTAAGGGTAGGTCAATTTTTAACATTGAGAGATGTCTCAAACATAAAATCCAGAAAATCACATTGTATAAATTATATAAATTATTTTGTGATTAGAAATAAGTATTTGATCCCCTACCAACCATTAAGAGTTCTGGCTCCTACAGATCAGTTAGACACTCCTAATCAACTCGTTACCTGCATTAAAGACAGCTGTGTTACATAGTCAGCTTTATAAAAGACTCCTGTCCAGACTCAATTAATCAGTCAGACTTTAACCTCTACAACATGGGCAAGACCAAAGAGCTTTCTAAGGATGTCAGGGGCAAGATCATAGACCTGCACAAAGCTGGAATGGGCTACAAAACCATAAGTAAGACGCTAAGTGAGAAGGAGACAACTGTTGGTGCAATAGGAAGAAAATGGAAGAAATACAAAATGACTGTCCATCGACATCGATCTGGGGCACCATGAAAAATCTCACCTCATGGGGTATCCAGGATCATGAGGAAGGTGAGAGATCAGCCTAAAACTACACGAGGGGAACTTGTTAATGATCTCAAGGCAGCTGGGACCACAATCATCATGAAAACCATTGGTAACACATTACGCCATAAAGGTTTAAAATCCTGCAGTGCCCGCAAGGTCCCTCCGCTCAATAAGTGCAGGCTCATCTGAAGTTTGTCAATGAACACCTGGATGATTCTGTGAGTGATTGGGAGAAGGTGCTGTGGTCAGATGAGACAAAAATTGAGCTCTTTGGCATTAACTCGTATCGTCATGTTTGGAGGAAGAGAAATGCTATCTATGACCAAAAAAACACCATCCCCACTGTCAAGCATGGAGGTGGAAACATTGCTTTGGGAGTGTTTCTCTGCTAAGGGCACAGGACTACTTCACCGAATAAATGTGGGAATGGATGGAGCCATGTACCGTAAAATCCTGAGTGAAAACCTCCTTCCGTCCACCGGGACATTAAAAATGGGTCATAGCTGTGACTTCCAGCAAGAGAATGACCCAAAATATACAGCCAAGGCAACAAAGAAGTGGATCAAAAAGAAGCACATTAAGGTCATGGAGTGGCCTAGCAAGTCTACAAACCTTAATCCCATAGAAAACTTATGGAGGGAGTTGAAGCTCCAAGTTGCCAAGCGACAGCCTCAAAAATCTTAATGATTTAGAGATGATCTGCAAAGAGGAGTTCCTCCTGACATGTGCGCAAACCTCATCATCAACTACAAAAAACATCTGACTGCTGTGCTTGCCAACAAGGGTTTTGCCACCAAGTCTGTAGAATGTAAGCCCGCAATGGCAGGGTCCTCTTCCCTCTGTATCAGTCTGTCATTCTTAGTTTGTTTACAGTAAGTGATATTTGTATTTTGATGTAAGCCCTTCTCATGTACAGTACCATGGAATAAATGGTGCTATATAAATAACTAGACTGTGGCCCGATTCTAATGCATCGGGTATTCTAGAATATGCATGTCCCCGTAGTATGTGATTCGCGGCAGACTGTGCCCGTCGCTGATTGGTCGAGGCAACCTTTATGACATCATCGTCGCCATGGCAACCATTATGACATCATCGTCGCCATGCTGTGCCCATCTCTGATTGGTCGAGGCCGCCCGACAAACCGTCGACCACTCCATATAAGGTATGGTCTACAAACCGCCGACCACTCCATATTAGGTATGGTCTACAAACCGCCGACCACTCCATATAAGGTATGGTCTACAAACCGCCGACCACTCCATATAAGGTATGGTCTACAAACCGCCGACCACTCCATATAAGGTATCCTGTTTGTAGACCATACCTTATATGGAGTGATTTCCAGGACAGACAGACAGAAAGACAGACAGACAGACAGACAGACGGAAAAACCCTTAGACAATTATATATATAGATAATACTTATTATTATTATTATTATTATTATTATTATTATTATGTCTTGTTTGCCAGATGGATCAAACACTTACTACTCACTGCAAAATGCAAATATATTTATATAATTTATACAATGTGATTTTCTGGATTTTATTTTTGATATTCTATCTCTCAATGTTAAAATTAACCTACCCTTCAAATTATAGACTGGTCATGTACATATTGACTTTACATATAAGATGGCCTTCGGCTGCACAGGAACTTCTCAGGACTTCTCAGATGCCCCGGTATGCATGCTTATTGTCAGGGATAAGCAGCTGCTGTGCACAAGCGGCACTGCTTATCTCCCGGTGGTCACCTCTATAATTTATGTGGACTGGCTTATACACTGACATTTCTATTTGCAAAATACAGCGTGCGAGATACTCACATCCATCGCTATTGATACAGGTTAAAATCGCCAACCGTTGCATAGGCAGGATCATCTGCAGATAAAGGAGGAACACGGAAAATGATCTCTGCATTGTGGTCAGAAGCTGTTATATCCTATACACAGGCTGACATCAGGGGACAATCTGCTATTACACCACCACCACCAGGCTCACCACCCAGCTTTGCCACAACCCTGAACAGCAGAGGTGTCAATCTGCATTCCTCGAGGGCCGCAAACAGGTCATGTTTTCAGGATTTCCTTGTATTGCACAGGTGATAATTTAATCACCTGCACAGAATGATTCCAGCACCTTGTGGAATGCTAAGGAAATCTTGAAAACACTCATGGTTTGAGGCCCTCGAGGAATGCAGTTTGACACCCCTGCTGAACAGCACATCCACCTAGCTATGAGGTAATATAAGACTAAATAACTGGGTAGATTTGGCATCTTAGAGAGTCCCTTTAATACCCACGTGTGTATGACCATGTGGCAGCAGTGCTGAGTTACTGTGGCCCACGCCATTACTCCATTATGATTACAGATAGGATAGAAGAATGGCGATACTTTAACTATCAAAGTACACAATGCAAATATATGATCTTTCGAGCTCTCACCTGGCGCTGTGCTGGGCATCTGCAATGGACCTCGCCTGCAAAATACCATAGAAAATGAGAACGTGCAGCAATGTATAAAGAAGATTATTGTAACAGATACACAGAACAGATCTGTAATCCTGACTGTATCATAGCAGTGTGCCCGG
Source organism: Ranitomeya variabilis (assembly GCF_051348905.1). Taxonomy (NCBI): domain Eukaryota; kingdom Metazoa; phylum Chordata; class Amphibia; order Anura; family Dendrobatidae; genus Ranitomeya; species Ranitomeya variabilis. Next base: position 52,261,749 of record NC_135232.1, on the reverse strand, counting down.
TGTAATGATGACAGATCATTGTTTATCTAGGTATTACAAGATGAGCTATAGGACAGTGACGCTGACACCTTGGGATACAGGACAGTGACGCTGACACTTTGGGTACCGGACGGTGACGCTGACACCTTGGGATACAGGACAGTGACGCTGACACTTTGGGTACCGGACAGTGACGCTGACACCTTGGGATACAGGACAGTGACGCTGACACTTTGGGTACCGGGCAGTGACGCTGACACCTTGGGATACAGGACAGTGACGCTGACACTTTGGGTACAGGACAGTGACGCTGACACTTTGGGATACAGGACAATGACAATGATACTTGGGGTACAGGATAATGACACTGATACTTGGGGTACAGGATAATGACGCTGATACTTTGGGTACAGGACAGTGACGCTGACACCTTGGGATACAGGACAGTGACGCTGACACTTTGGGATACAGGACAATGACAATGATACTTGGGGTACAGGATAATGACGCTGATACTTTGGGTACAGGACAGTGACGCTGACACTTTGGGATACAGGACAATGACACTGACACTTGGGGTACAGGATAATGACACTGATACTTGGGGTACAGGATAATGACACTGATACTTGGGGTACAGGATAATGACACTGATACTTGGGGTACAGGATAATGACGCTGATACTTTGGGTACAGGGCAGTGACGCTGACACTTTGGGTACAGGACACTGATGCTGACACTTGGGGTACAGGACACTGATACTTTGGGTACAGGACAATGATGCTGACCCTTGGGGTACAGGACAGTGACACTTTGGCTACAGGACAATGACGCTGACACTTGGGGTACAGGACAGTGACGCTGACACTTGGGGTACAGGACAGTGACACTTTGGGTACAGGACAATGATGCTGACCCTTGGGGTACAGGACAGTGACACTTTGGGTACAGGACAATAATGCTGACCCTTGGGGTACAGGACAGTGACATTTTGGGTACAGGACAATGATGCTGACCCTTGGGGTACAGGACAGTGACACTTTGGGTACAGGACAATGATGCTGACCCTTGGGGTACAGGACAGTGACACTTTGGGTACAGGACAATGATGCTGACCCTTGGGGTACAGGACAGTGACACTTTGGGTACAGGACAATAATGCTGACCCTTGGGGTACAGGACAGTGACACTTTGGGTACAGGACAATGATGCTGACCCTTGGGGTACAGGACAACTACGCTGACACTTGGGGTACAGGACACTGATGTTGACACTTGGGGTACAGGACACTGATGTTGACACTTGGGGTACAGGAAACTTCACATTCAGTAACACAGAAGATAATATCACACAGGGTGCAGCGGTGCTGGGCTCACCTTATCACGGGTGTTGTGCTCCTGGGGCCATTATAGAAGTTCTCATAGTGAATGGGAGCTAAAAAAAAACAAAAGAAAAAAAGCATTGAAAGCTGTTCTACTGGCATGTACTTGTGGTTCGCTACTAATTCTGTATTAAACATACCCCGATTAGGGTCACCGTGACGAGGTGGGATAGCTTTAGCATTTTTTTTTTTTTTAAATCAAAATTGTTAACCAAGTACCCTATATTATTTTCATGCGCTATCTAGGGTTTCTTCCAGTGGGCAACCCCTGTAACAGCTCTTTAGAGACATACCTGGAGGTTTATCTCCTGTTTTGTGGCCTTCTGTAAAGTTTTCTATATCTTTCTCAATGTTGCAGCCTTCCAGTGCTCTCCGGACTTCTTCACATATCTAGATGGAAAACATCAGGAGGTGAAGAAGAAGAATTCAGACATCACCACAGATAATTTCCTTCCATTAGCCAATTAATTTGCTGTTTTTTGCATCTATAGAAATCAGTGTATCTCCTGTCCCCACCAGAAATCACTAGAGAATAGCCTTGTAAATCACAGGTACAAGTGCTTCTCACTAAACTAGACTATCATCAAAAAGTTAATTTATTTTAGTTCTTCAATACAAAAAGTGAAACTCATATTATATAGAGTCATTACACACAGTGATTTATTTCACGTGTTTATTTCTGTTAATGTTGATGATTATGGCTTACAGCCAATGAAAATCCAAAAGTCATTATCTGAGTAACTTAGAATAAGTAACAAAAAACACCTGCAAAGGCTTCCTAAGTGTTTATAAAGGTCCCTTAGTCTGTTTCAGTAGCTCCACAATCATGGGGAAGACTCCTGACTTGACAGATGTCCAGAAGTCAGTCACTGACACACTCCACAAGGAGGGGAAGCCACAAAAGGTCATTGCTAAAGAACCCGGCTGTTCACAGAGTGCTGTATCCAAGCATATTAATGGAACGTTGAGTGGAAGGAAAAAGTGTAGTAGAAAAAGGGGCACAAGCAACCAGGATAACCACAGCCTTGAAAGGATTAAGAAAAGGCCATTCAAAAATTTGGGGGAGACTCACAAGGAGTGGACTGCTGCTGGAGTCATTGCTTCAAGAGCCACCACACACAGACATATCCAGGACATGGGCTACAAGTGTCACATTCCTTGTGTCAAGCCACTCATGACCAATAGACAACGCCAGAAGTGTCTTACCTGGGCCAAGGAGAAAAAGAACTGGACTGTTGCTCAGTGGTCCAAGGTGTTTTCAGATTAAAGTAAATTTTGCATTTCATTTGTAAATCAAAGTCCCAGAGTCTGGAGTAAGAGTGGAGAGGCCACAATCCAAGCTGCTGGAGGTCTAGTGTGAAGTCTCCACAACCAGTGATGGTTTGGGGAGCTATGTCATCTGCTGGTGTAGGTCCACTGTGTTTTATCAAGACCAAAGTCAGCGCAGCCGTCTACCAGGAAATTTTAGAGCACTTCATGCTTCCCTCTGCCGACAAGCTTTTTGGAGATAGAAATTTCATTCTCCAGCAGGACTTGGCACCTGTCCACACTGCCAAAAGTACCAATACCTGGTTTACAAACAACAGTATCACTGTGCCTGATTGGCAGCAAACTCATCTGACTTTAACCCCATAGAGAATCTATAGAGTATTGTCAAGAGGAAGATGAGACACCAGACCCAACAATGCAGACGAGCTGAAGGCTGCTATCAAAGCAACCTGGGCTTCCATAACCCCTCAGCAGTGCCACAGGCTGATCGCCTCCATGCCACGCCGCATTGATGCAGTAATTGATGCAAAAGGAGCCCAAGTATTGAGTGCATTTACTGAACATACATTTCAGTAGGACAACATTTCGGATTAAAATCATTTTCCAAGATGGTGTTATAAAGTATTCTAATTTACTGAGATAATGACTTTTGGGTTTTCATTGGCTGTAAGACATAATCATCAACATTAACAGAAATAAACACTTGAAATAGATCACTATGTTTGTAATGACTCTATATAATGAGTTTCACTTTTTGTAATGAAGAACTGAAATAAATTAACTTTTATTTTATTTACTTTTTGATGATATTCTAATTTAGTGAGAAGCACCTATATATCCGCATTATAGACTTACCCCATCAGTGGTGACACACTCCTGCGACAGCTGATTGACGTGTGTCCACACTGCGTTCCTGTAATAGTTTATTCTATCCCACTCCTGATTCTCAAAGAACTAGAAACCAAAACAGATAAATCACCGTATGCAGAACACAACCATCAATACAAATTGAATATCTATGTATCTAATGCGTTGTAAAAAAAAATAAATAAAACAAATGTATCCTCCTTACTAGTGATGAGCGAATGTGCTTGGATAAGGTGCTATCAGAACGTGCTCAGGTGCTAACATAGTGTCTTCCACGTGCTCGAAAAATATGTTTGAGTCCCCGCGGCTGATTCCTCCATGAGACATTCAACCGCGGGGACTCAAACCTATTTTTCGAGCACGCGGAAGACACTATGTTAGCACCCGAGCACGTTCTGATAGCACCTTATCCCAGCACATTCGCTCATCACTACTGCTTACGGACTATGGATTGTGCTGTAAAATTCAACTATGACATTTTCTTGAATGGGTACACCTTGTCGTAGTGGGATGACTTTTACTTAATTAACATTTATTTGCTTAAAAAAGGAAAATAAATAACCCGTGATTTTAAGATGTATTACTATCTAATTATTGTAGGATGTACTGTACAGCCATTAATTTTATTCTAGGTTATATTTGTCTGTGAATGGCCACAGTGTGAATGTGCACCTAAACATTACACTTATACAAACAGATTTGCTGGACCATGTTTTTTGGTTTTGCTGAAAAAAAATAAACAGGGAAATCCTCCTAGAAGCTAAACTTTATATGGGGTTAATCAGAGTCACTGTAAATGATGGCGGCCGTGCACTGACTACTGTGTAACAGGAGTATAAATGTGATTTGCTAATTCTGAATACAACCACATTCAATCTTATGGAAGTACAAAAAAAAACAAATTGACAAGCACACCCCTATGTAAGCGAATGGAGCACACCGCGCATGGATATCCACCATTGAAAGATTCGCAGGGCAAGATGCAAACTTTTTCTAAAGACGACAGGAGAGGGTCCCTATACAATAAATGTCTGAGATTGGACAAACGCTCTAAGCCAAGGTTGTCATACACAGTAGAGCCACATTTTATTTATCAATTTTGGAAGGATCAACTGTCCAACTGGGGGTTTCCAAATCCCAAGGACAGATAGTAAGGAAAAGGGGAAAAAAAAAAAGATCAGGCAGTTGGATTTAAATATGCCCATTCCTATGAAATACAAGCCTAGGAGTCCATGGGTAAATAGGCTGTGAGTTCTCAAATTTGCACTGAGGTTTGTTTCTGCAGCATATGAAACAAAATTCATAAGACCCCCAAGTCATGCAACTGGATTTGATCCCTTGAGTTTCTGTTTATTGGTCAGCTTCTTTCTGCCAAGCCACAGGAGACACACCTTTTCTCTGCGCGTTTGGGTTCTGTTTGTTTTCTGGCTGTAGTTTGTCTAGCTTAACACAGGTGTTTTCGTTTGTCCACCTATCACCTTTTGGGTGCAGCTTTATATTCAGTCCCCCAGAGGACGTTTCCTGCTAATGATAGATTGAATTAGATGTTCTGGTTTGATATTTGGAGCCAGTCTGTGAGCTTTGAGCTAAGAATTTTCACCTTGCTGTTTCTTTGCTATACTTTGCACTTCTCTTCTGTTTATGTTTAGTAAGTAGGCAGTATATTTGATAACAGTAATTGCTTTATTCTTTGTTTGGTATTTTGTTATTTACTTTATTCACTCTGGGATCTTTCCTGTGTTCAGCACACTTCTCCTCTTGTAGGTAATTCACACTCTGCTCTGCCCTCCGGTTCTTTAGGAGGTACGTGAAGCAATTCGACGGCCTTTTTAGGCAGTTATGTCAGTTACCATCTCCTAGCCTGTGGTTAGGGCTATCTCTGTAACCGCAGGCACTACTAGGCACAGCAGAGTCAGGCTATCTAGTCTGTACATGAACCGGCAGCATCATTTGTGGTTTTTTTTTTAGTGTATAACCTTTTATTCCTGAGTGACTTACTACACAGGCATAACACCCCATGTGTGGACATGTTCTTGCAGTGCGTACGTCAGGACTATCAATGATGGTACGTTACCATACAAGCCATAATGTGCTCCTTCTGCCAGTCTTCCCGTACTCTGTCCAGCTGACTAACATTTTGCTGGTATGTTTTATCTGGAATAAATAAAGGGAAAGCGTCTTTATTATCAATCCCATGATTGGCTAAAAGTCCAGACAGACTCTCATACATGTAGAAAGTATAAGAATGAAAGCCTGGTTCTATTGGGGTCAGGGCCATTACTGTAGAGTGCAGAGGTATCACTGGCCCTGATTCCTATGGAGGCTCAGAGGTCCCTCTGCCCCAATAGAAACCAATATCATAAATGGCAGGTGGGGACCTGGTTACAGATTGTGCATTGGGCTCGAGAGCAGCGGTCTCAATGTAACATCTACAGGGCCCCTAAAGGTCACTGTCTTCAATAGCATTAATCTTCTCAGACAGAGCAAAGCGACCTTTGTGCCCCCTTATGCTCCAGGACCTGTGTGCGACTGCAACCCCTGCACCTTCTTGAAGCTCCCAGGCATCATATTTTGCATTGCAAACTGCAAACATTATTAAATATGTCTTAGACCTGATGAGACTGGTGTACTTAATTTAGAACTCCCTATCTGTATGTCTTCTTAATCCTGAAATTAATATTATAATTGTATTAGTCAAATTAAAGAGCAAAAGAGCTGACAGACAGCTAACCAATGTCCACCCACTGAGCCTGACTGATGGCTGCAGCTTGTCCTGTGCATTGTGAGATTTCTACAGCAGGGAGGAGGGACATTGAGAAGCTGTCAAAAGATGAGGAGGAGCTACCACTCAGACTAGATGGGAGGAGATTCAGCAGCAGGGAGGAGGAACACTGAGGAGCTGCCAATGAAGTCAGGTGGGGGGATATTAAGCAGTACGAAGAGGAACATTGAGAAGCTGTCACTAAGGCTACCTGGTTGGAGATTCATCAGTAGGGAGGAGCTATTAATCAGACTAGATGGGAGGAGGGACACTGAGGCATTGTTAATAGGACTAGGTGGGTGGAGATTTTGCAGTATGAAGGCAGAACACTGAGGAGCTGCCAAACAGGCTAGGTGCAATGAGAGATGTCAATCAAGCCAGGTGGGAGGATATTAAGCAGCATGGAGAAAGGACACTGGGCAGCCTATGGATTTTCACAGTTAGTATACCAGCTACATCAGGTCTAAGAGAAAAATGTAAATAATGTCTGCAGTTTGTAATGTGAAATCTGGTGACTGTTCTGTTTTGACGACTACAGAACACTACAGCCCCTCAGCGCGGAACATCTAGGTAAGGAGAGACTCCAAATACAACTATTGTATGCATAGAATAATGGCTTACCGGCATCTTCTGCTGTCACCTTTGAATGAGCCAATTTTGCATAAATCTGCATGAGATAACAAGAAACCTGTTTATAACACAGGACTACAGGCAAATCCTAGAAATAAGAAGGGTCCTACCCTGATTGTGTATTGGAGGTCGTAGTCTAGCCCGCGGCTTAGGGTATATTCACACACAGCAGCAGAATCTGCTAGGACAATCTCATTCAGATCCATATAATAGAAATTTAGCCACATTACTTTGTATGGTAAAATAATGATGTCATTTCGTGCAGCAAAAAATAAGCCCTTGTACGGCCACGTCGTCAGTTATGGCCCTTTAAAGGCGTGGATAAAAAAAACTACAGTGCGTAAACTAAATAAAATCCCCAAAAGTTAATGTACTATGGTTCCAACATTCCCCGCTCCTCGGTGCGCCGTACAATACCTTGTCTTGTTGCTTTTGATTCATATTGTTCTTGTTGCAGCGTGAGACGCTCATCTCCGCCTCGTCCTTCTCACGACACCTCTGCTCATAGGTCTTCTTACTCTGATGGGAAAAACACCGAAAGGGAAAGATCACTTTACATCTTCCACTGACACCACTGGGGGTGGGGATGAGGGGCTGAGATTGATGGGACCTGGTGCACAGGAAAAAGGTGGCACTGTCCATAACGTGTTCATTCTCTAGGCTGCTGCAAAGAGGAAAATAGAACTTAAAGGGTGGGTTCATTACATAAATATTCATATACTACTAATCAGTTCCTTGGGTAAATACTCTTATCCTAGGGTGCAAGATAGTATACAAGTATAATATTAGAGTATGAAAACAACAAACCAAATATTATCATATGAGCATGTGTGCAACAAATGAATATGGGGTTCACTGTGTACATACTCGCACCCTAATGTTGGGTACATTGCCCGCGTACTCGTCCCCTAATGTTAGGTACATTGTGCACATACTCGTCCCCTAATGTTGGGTACATTGTGCACATATTCATCCCCTAATATTGGGTACATTGTGCACGCACTCGCACCCTAATATTGGGTACATTGTGCACATACTCGTACCCTAATGTTGGGTACATTGCCCACGTACTTGTCCCATAATGTTAGGTACATTGTGCATGTACTCGTCCCCTAATGTTGGGTACATTGTGCACGCACTCGTCCCCTAATGTTAGGTACATTGTGCACATACTCATCCCCTAATGTTGGGTACATTGTGCACAGACTCGCACCCTAATTTTGGGTACATTGTGCAAGTACTTGTCCCCTAATGTTAGGTACATTGTGCACATACTGGTCCCCTAATGTTGGGTACATTGTGCACGTACTCGCCCCCTAATGTTAGGTACATTGTGCACATACTCATCCCCTAATGTTGGGTACATTGTGCACGTACTCATCCCCTAATGTTGGGTAAATTGTGCACAGACTCGCACCCTAATTTTGGGTACATTGTGCAAGTACTTGTCCCCTAATGTTAGGTACATTGTGCACATACTGGTCCCCTAATGTTGGGTACATTGTGCACGTACTCATACCCTAATGTTGGGTACATTGCCCACGTACTTGTCCCCTAATGTTAGGTACATTGTGCATGTACTCATCCCCTAATATTGGGTACATTGTGCACGCACTCGCACCCTAATACTGGGTACATTGTGCATATACTCGTACCCTAATGTTGGGTACATTGCCCACGTACTTGTCCCCTAATGTTAGGTACATTGTGCATGTACTCATCCCCTAATGTTGGGTACATTGTGCACGTACTCGTCCTCTAATGTTAGGTACATTGTGCACATACTCATCCCCTAATGTTGGGTACATTGTGCACAGACTCGCACCCTAATGTTGGGTACATTGTGCACATACTTGTCCCCTAATGTTAGGTATATTGTGCACGTACTCATCCCCTAATGTTGGGTAAATTGTGCACAGACTCGCACCCTAATTTTGGGTACATTGTGCAAGTACTTGTCCCCTAATGTTAGGTACATTGTGCACATACTGGTCCCCTAATGTTGGGTACATTGTGCACAGACTTGCCCCCTAATGTTGGGTACATTGTGCACATACTCGCCCCCTAATGTTAGGTACATTGTGCACATACTGGTCCCCTAATGTTGGGTACATTGTGCACAGACTCGCACCCTAATGTTGGGTACATTGTGCACGTACTTGTCCCCTAATGTTGGGTACATTGTGCACGTACTCGCACCCTAATGTTAGGTACATTGTGCACGTACTCGCACCCTAATGTTGGGTACATTGTGCACATACTCATCCCCTAATGTTGGGTACATTCCCCACGTACTCGTCCCCTAATGTTAGGTACATTGTGCACGTACTCGCACCCTAATGTTGGGTACATTGTGCACATACTCATCCCCTAATGTTGGGTACATTCCCCACGTACTCGTCCCCTAATGTTAGGTACATTGTGCACGTACTCGCACCCTAATGTTGGGTACATTGTGCACGTACTCATTCCCTAATGTTGGGCACATTGTGTATATACTGATACCCAGGGGCGTATCTACAATAGGTGCTGCAGTTGCACCTGGGCCCAGGATCCTAAGGGGCCCAAACGTCCCGGTTGCTCATATTTGAAGACCAATACTGTTAAAGACCCATAATAATTAGGAGCCCTGTTAGAGATTTTGCATTGCACCTTACGAGCTTCAAACCACTGCTCATACCTTAACCCCTTCATGACCCAGCCTATTTTGGCCTTAATGACCTTGCCGTTTTTTGAAATTCTGACCAGTGTCCCTTTATGAGGTAATAACTCAGGAACGCTTCAACGGATCCTAGCGATTCTGAGACTGTTTTTTCGTGACATATTGGGCTTCATGTTAGTGGTAAATTTAGGTCGATAATTTCTGAGTTTATTTGTGAAAAAAACGGAAATTTGGCAAAAAATTTGAAAATTTCGCAATTTTCACATTTTGAATTTTTATTCTGTTAAACCAGAGAGTTATGTGACACAAAATAGTTAATAAATAACGTTTCCCACATGTCTACTTTACATCAGCACAATTTTGGAAACAATTTTTTTTTTTGCTAGGAAGTTATAAGGGTTAAAATTTGACCAGTGATTTCTCATTTTTACAACAAAATTTACAAAACCATTTTTTTTAGGGACCACCTCACATTTGAAGTCATTTTGAGGGTTCTATATGGCTGAAAATACCCAAAAGTGACACCATTCTAAAAACTGCACCCCTCAAGGTGCTCAAAACCACATTCAAGAAGTTTATTAACCCTTCAGGTGTTTCACAGCAGCAGAAGCAACATGGAAGTAAAAAATGAACATTTAACTTTTTAGTCACAAAAATGATCTTTTAGCAACAATTTTTTTATTTTCCCAGCGGTAAAAGGAGAAACTGGACCACGGACGTTGTTGTCCAATTTGTCCTGAGTACGCTGATACCTCATATGTGGGGGTAAACCACTGTTTGGGCGCACGGCAGGGCTCGGAAGGGAAGGAGCGCCATTTGACTTTTTGAATGAAAAATTGGCTCCAATCTTTAGCGGACACCATGTCACGTTTGGAGAGCCCCCGTGTGCCTAAACATTGGAGCTCCCCCACAAGTGACCCCATTTTGGAAACTAGACCCCCCAAGGAACTTATCTAGAAGCATAGTGAGCACTTTAAACCCCCAGGTGCTTCACAAATTGATCCGTAAAAATGAAAAAGTACTTTTTTTTCACAAAAAAAATATTTTAGCCTCAATTTTTTCATTTTCACATGGGCAACAGGATAAAATGGATCCTAAATTTTGTTGGGCAATTTCTCCTGAGTACACCAATACCTCACATGTGGGGGTAAACCACTGTTTGGGTGCACGGCAAGGCTCGGAAGGGAAGGAGCGCCATTTGACTTTTTGAATGAAAAATTATCTCCATCGTTAGCGGACACCATGTCGCGTTTGGAAAGCCCCTGTGTGCCTAAACATTGGAGCTCCTCCACAAGTGACCCAATTTTGGAAACTAGACCCCCCAAGGAACTCATCTAGAGGCATAGTGAGCACTTTAAACCCCCAGGTGCTTCACAAATTGATCCGCAAAAATGAAAAAGTACTTTTTTTTCACACAAAATTTCTTTTAGCCTCAATTCTTTCATTTTCACATGGGCAACAGGATAAAATGGATCCTAAAATTTGTTGGGCAATTTCTCCTGAGTATGCCGATACCTCATATGTGGGGGTAAACCACTGTTTGGGTGCACGGCAAGGCTCGGAAGGGGAGGCGTGCCATTTGACTTTTTGAATGGAAAATTAGCTCCAATCGTTAGCGGACACCATGTCGCGTTTGGAGAGCCCCTGTGTGCCTAAACATTGGAGCTCCCCTACAAGTGACCCCATTTTGGAAACTAGACCCCCCAAGGAACTTATCTAGATGCATAGTGAGCACTTATAACCCCCAGGTGCTTCACAGAAGTTTATAACGCAGAGCCGTGAAAATAAAAAAATAATTTTTCTTTCCTCAAAAATGATTTTTAGCCCAGAATTTTTTATTTTCCCAAGGGTAATAGGAGAAATTGGACCCCAAATTTTGTTGTCCAGTTTGTCCTGAGTACGGTGATACCCCATATGTGGGGGTAAACCACTGTTTGGGCGCACGGCAGGGCTCGGAAGGGAAGGCACGCCATTTGGCTTTTTGAATGGAAAATTAGCTCCAATCATTAGCGGACACCATGTCGCGTTTGGAGAGCCCCTGTGTGCCTAAACATTGGAGCTCCCGCACAAGTGACCCCATTTTGGAAACTAGACCTCCCAAGGAACTAATCTAGATGTGTGGTGAGCACTTTGAAACCCCAAGTGCTTCACAGAAGTTTATAACGCAGAGCCGTGAAAATAAAAAATGTGTTTCCTTTCCTCAAAAATATTTTTTAGCCCAGAATTTTTTTATTTTTGCAAGAGTAACAGGAGAAATTGGACCCCAAAAGTTGTTGTCCAGTTTCTCCTGAGTACGCTGATACCCCATATGTGGGGGTAAACCACTGTTTTGGCACACGTCGGGGTTCGGAAGGGAAGTAGTGACGTTTTGAGATGCAGACTTTGATGGAATGCTCTGCGGGCATCAGGTTGCGTTTGCAGAGCCCCTGATGTGCCTAAACAGTAGGAACTCCCCACAAGTGACTCCATTTTGGAAACTAGACCCCCAAGGGAACTTATCTAGATGTGTGGTGAGCACTTTGAACCCCCAAATGCTTCACAGAAGTTTATAACGCAGAGCCGTGAAAATAATAAATGTGTTTCCTTTCCTCAAAAATATTTTTTTAGCCCAGAATTTTTTATTTTTGCAAGAGTAACAGGAGAAATTGGACCCCAAAAGTTGTTGTCCAGTTTCTCCTGAGTACGCTGATACCCCATATGTGGGGGTAAACCACTGTTTGGGCACATGCCGGGGCTCGGAAGGGAAGTAGTGACGTTTTGGAATGCAGACTTTGATGGAATGGTCTGCGGGCATCAAGTTACGTTTGCAGAGCCCCTGATATGCCTAAACAGTAGAAACCCCCCACAAGTGACCCCATTTTGGAAACTAGACCCCCCAAGGAACTTATCTAGATGTGTGGTGAGCACGTTCAACCCCCAAGTGCTTCACAGAAGTTTACAACGCAGAGCCGTGAAAATAAAAAATCATTTTTCTTTCCTCAAAAAAGATGTTTTAGCAAGCAATTTTTTATTTTCACAAGGGTAACAGGAGAATTTGGACCCCAATATTTGTTGCCCAGTTTGTTGTGAGTTTGCTGATACCCCATATGTGGGGGTAAACCACTGTTTGGGCGCACGTCAGGGCTCGGAAGGGAAGTAGTGACATTTGAAATGCAGACTTTGATGGAATGGTCTGCGGGCGTCACATTGCATTTGCAGAGCCCCTGATGTGCCTAAACAGTAGAAACACCCCACAAGTGACCCCATTTTGGAAACTAGACCCCCGAAGGAACTTATCTAGATGTGTGGTGAGCACTTTCAACCCCCAAGTGCTTCACAGAAGTTTATAACGCAGAGCCGTGAAAATAAAAAATAATTGTTCTTTCCTCAAAAATTATGTTTTAGCAAGTAATTTTTTATTTTGTAAAAGTTGTTGCCCAGTTTGTCCTGAGTACGCTGGTACCCCAAATGTGGGGGTAAACCACTGTTTGGGCGCACGTCGGGGCTTGGAAGGGAGGGAGCACCATTTGACTTTTTGAATGCAAGATTGGCTGGAATCAATGGTGGCGCCATGTTGCGTTTGGAGACCCCTGATGTGCCTAAACAGTGGAAACCCCTCAATTCTAACTTCAACACTAACCCCAACACACCCCTAATCCTAATCCCAACTGTAGCCATAACCCTAATCACAACCCTAACCCCAACACACCCCTAACCACAACCCTAACCGCAACACACCCGTAACCCTAATTCCAACCCTAATCCTAACCCTAATCCCAACCGTAGCCCTAATCCCAACCCTAACCACAACTGTAACCCCAACACACCCCTAACCCTATCCGTAACCCTAACCACAAGCCTAATCTTAACCCTATTTCCAACCCTAGCCCTAATTCCAACCCTAACCCTAAGGGTATGTGCCCACGTTGCGGATTCGTGTGAGATTTTTCCGCACGATTTTTGAAAAATCTGCAGGTAAAAGGCACTGCGTTTTACCTGCGGATTTACAGCAGATTTCCAGTGTTTTTTTGTGCGGATTTCACCTGCGGATTCCTATTGAGGAACAGGTGTAAAACGCTGCGGAATCCGCACAAAGAATTGACATGCTGCGGAAAATACAACGCAGCGTTTCTGCACGGAATTTTCCGCACCATGGGCACAGCGGATTTGGTTTTCCTTAGGTGTACATGGTACTGTAAACCTGATGGAAAACTGCTTCGAATTCGCAGCGGCCGATCCGCTGCGGATCCGCGGCCGATCCGCTCTGTGTGCACATGCCATAACCCTAACCCTACCCGTAACCCTAACCCTACCCCTAACCCTACCCCTAGTTCTAACCCTAGTTCTAACCCTAACCCTAGTGGAAAAAAAAAAAAAAAATTCTTTATTTTATTATTGTCCCTATGGGGGTGATAAAGGGGGGGGGGGTTATTTATTATTTTTTTTATTTTGATCGCTGTGATAGAACCTACCACAGCGATCAAAATGTACCTGTAAGGAATCTGCCGACTGGCAGATTCGGCGGGCGCACTGAGCATGCGCCCGCCATTTTCCAAGATGGCGGCGCCCAGCGAGGAGACGGCCGGACACCGGGAGGATCGGTAAGTATGAAGGGGTGGTGGGGGGGTGGATCGGAGCACGGGGGGGGGGGAACGGAGCACAGGGGGGGTGGGTCTGAGCAAGGAGGGAGCGGACAGGAGGACGGGGGAGCCGGCAGGCGGACGGAGGGGACCGGACCCCATAACGGAGGACGGGGGGGGCGATCTGTGGGCGTGGGGGGGGGCACTTCAGTATTTCCAGCCATGGCCGATGATATTGCAGCATCGGCCATGGCTGGATTGTAATATTTCACCAGTTTTTTAGGTGAAATATTACAAATCGCTCTGATTGGCAGTTTCACTTTCAACAGCCAATCAGAGCGATCGTAGCCACGGGGGGGTGAAGCCACCCCCCCCTGGGCTGAAGTACCACTCCCCCTCTCCCTGCAGATCGGGTAAAATAGGAGTTAACCCCTTCACCCGATCTGCAGGGATGCGATCATTCCATGACGCCACATAGGCGTCATGGGTCGGATTGGCACGGGTTTTCATGACGCCTACGTGGCGTCATGGGTCGGGAAGGGGTTAATATTTGGCACATTGCGTACATACTGATACCTAATATTTGTGATTCATTGCGTACATGCTTATATCCTGCCTGCAGATCACACATGCTAAATTGTCAGTAATATCAAACTCTCAGAAAAAGAGGAGACCCTCCAGGACTACTAGTGATTTTCTCCCACATTACTGGTGACGTCATTGCTTTGTCGATGATGGCAGCAGGAACTGAAGTCTTTGTTGCCAATAACAACCAATCACAGCGCAGCCTTATTTTGAAAGAAATGGAAGCTGTAATTGCTTACTATGAGCTATAAAAGACGTTTAGGCCAGATGTGGGGAACTTCAAGCCCGTGGGCCTCGTGATGATCTCTTCTCCAGTCCTCCGGAAGATTTCTTTCTCTGAGAGCACAAGCACGCAGTGTTCACTACTGAACGCAGCACCAGCGTCTCCTGTTATGCCTATACCGCAGCCCCATATCTCCCGTGATGTCTATATCACAGCCCCATGTCTCCTGTGTTGTCTATATCGCAGCCCCATGTCTCCTGTGATGTCTATATCGCAGCCCCATGTCTCCTGTGATGTCTATACCGCAACCCCATATCTCTTGTGATGTCTATGCCCCTGCCCCATGTCTCATGTGATGTCTATTCCGCAGCCCCATGTTTCCTGTGTTGTCTATACCGCAGCCCCATGTTTCATGTGATGTCTATACCGCAGCCCCATGTTTCCTGATGTCTATACCGCAGCCCCATGTCTCCTGTGATGTCTATACCGCAGCCCCATGTCTCCTGTGATGTCTATACCGCAGCCCCATGTCTCCTGTGATGTCTATACCGCAGCCCCATGTCTCCTGTGATGTCTATACCGCAGCCCCATGTCTCCTGTGATGTCTATACCGCAGCCCCATGCCTCCTGTGATGTCTATACCGCAACCCCATATCTCTTGTGATGTCTATTCCGCAGCCCCATGTATCCTGTGTTGTCTATACCGCAGCCCCATGTTTCATGTGATGTCTATACCGCAGCCCCATGTCTCCTGTGATGTCTATATCGCAGCCCCATGTTTCCTGTCATGTCTATACCGCAGCCCCATGCCTCCTGTGATGTCTATACCGCAGCCCCATGTCTCTTGTGATGTCTATACCGCAGGCCCATGTCTCCTGTGATGTCTATACCGCAGCTCCATGTCTCCTGTGATGTCTATACCGCAGCTCCATGTCTCCTGTGATGTCTATACCGCAACCCCATGTCTCTTGTGATGTCTATACCGCAGCCCCATGTCTCCTGTGATGTCTATACCGCAGCCCCATGTCTCCTGTGATGTCTATACCGCAGCCCCATGTCTCCTGTGATGTCTATACCGCAGCTCCATGTCTCCTGTGATGTCTATACCGCAGCCCCATGTCTCCTGTGATGTCTATACCGCAGCCCCATGTCTCCTGTGATGTCTATACCGCAGCCCCATGTCTCCTGTGATGTCTATACCGCAGCCCCATGTCTCTTGTGATGTCTATGCCCCTGCCCCATGGCTCCTGTGACGTCTAGGCCCCAGCACAATGTCTCCATTGACATATATGATGCAGCGCCTGTGTCTCCTATGTGATGTATACGGCAGTCTCTGTCTCCCAATTGATGTATATACTTCGGAGCTCTCTTTTTTTAGTTCTATAAATGTTAATGAGATCAGTTATGAATTTCCCACTATGAGGAGACCTGCAGTGTAAAATACATCTGGGTTCGGTACAACTTCCTGCTGCGAGTTCTTTAGAAAACTTATCATCGCAAAGAGTTGCTTACACTCTAGGCCAGGGGTGCGGAACCTCAGGCCCCAGGGCCATTTACGGCCCTCGATCACCTTTTATCAGGCCTCCGAGCAGGTTCTCAGGGACCACATTCTGGGGCAGGGAGGCGTATTTTGATTACAATCAGCTCATTAATTTCTTCTTGCTCTGTTAGCACACACACACACAGTGTTCACTACTGAACTCTGAAGGGCATGCAATGAAAGATTACGTCCTGACATCAGTGCCAGAGTCAGGATGTACTTTGTAGGTGGAGTTTGTTCGGCCCCCGAAGGATGGTATAAATATCCAAATGGCCCTTGGCAGAAAAAAGATT
This sequence comes from Ranitomeya variabilis, assembly GCF_051348905.1. Classification (NCBI taxonomy): domain Eukaryota; kingdom Metazoa; phylum Chordata; class Amphibia; order Anura; family Dendrobatidae; genus Ranitomeya; species Ranitomeya variabilis. Next base: position 52,244,999 of record NC_135232.1, on the reverse strand, counting down.
CCCCACCCCTGGTCTAGGCCAAGGCAAATCTGAAAAAACAGTTATGAATAGCAACATCATCCATAAATCCTAACATCACAGCTGCACCACAGAGAACCAGTTCGAGACATCACATTAGGGCTGAGTTAATTAAATTTGTGACCAAATATAGATTGGTATAGGTACGGCCCCCAATGGATGGTATAAATATCCAAATGGCCCATGGCAGAAAAAAAGGTTCTCCGCCCCTGGTTTAGGCAGTTTCATAACTTAGTGCCTACAGTAAGAGGACAAGTAAGCACCCACTACTGACCGCCCTGCCATACTTACGTCCACAGTCCTCTTGTATTGAAGCTGTCGCTGCTTGTGCATGTTGTCCATGGCAGCTTCTATCTGCAAAGAAAAGACTTAATATATGTATCCGTGTCTGACAGAGAAGGTTCTCCTTTCGTCATCTTTGTAGATGGTTGGTTAATTGACATTGTTTATTATCTATCTAAGATGTGCCATTGTTTGATTCTGTCCTTGACTCTGAACTTTACACCAAGCGGCTCTCACTGCCTGGCAGTATCTGAGGGCTAATGTAAGGTGACACTGAGACCTTTTACCTACTGGGCCTCTGCTGAGATTTTACCTTCCACTGTATGAGGTGTATACATTGGCATGTCAAAGTTTGTGAACAGTTAAGCAAGTTGAAGATTAAATTATCTCTAAAAGTGTTGAAGTTAAAGACGACACATTTCCTTTGTATTTTAGGCAAAAAAAAAAATATTTTCATATTTTCCATTTTAAAAGTTACAAAAAGCAAAATGGGCCTATGCAAAAGCTTGAGCACCATTGGAGATTGGTGTGCTCAGATAATTTTGACCCAGGTTTCAGACCTTAATTAACCTATGTGACGACACAGCATTTAATCTTATTTATCCAGACGTCTATTTTCAGTAAACCAAAAAAAGTTGCGCTCTGTAGTGCTAAAGTATTTCAGTATGAAATATGAATAGCAATACTGCTTCTGGATAATAGGAAAAAAAACTGAGATATTTAGCACATAATTTGGCCAATTTATGCATATTCATATATTTCATAATGACATGCTTTAGCACTACAGAGTGCAACTTTTTTTTGTTTATGGTATATGGAGATCGCTGCTCCTAGTATGCACCTGTTCACACCAGCTTAGAAGTGCCAGTCAGTCTTTTTTTGTGATTTGTATATTGGCTTTCTGACGAGCACTCCGCCCTCCATCATGTGGTGGTTTTTAATTACAACCGGATCCTACTCTCCCATAAATTCAGGCTTGAAAGAGAGGTATTCGCATCTACTCAGAGATTCAGACTTTAGTCTTAGAGAGGTATTCATGCTAGACACGTAGGTTCCCAGGAGTTCTGAGACCGTCTTGTCGTTGGCTGCTGGGCATGCATGAATTGGGCAAATCTTGTTCTAAGCGTCTGTTTTTTCCTATTAGAAGCAGTATTGCTATTCATATTTGATATAGCCGTGCTTTAGCACTACAGAGTACAATTTTTTTATTTGCAGTAAGCGAGGAGGCATAGACTGGTATCTATATGTTGACTTTTGAATTTGTGTTTGTTCTTTGGTTGGTCAAGAAAACACTGACTTTTGTTTGTATAGGCCTGCAATATTGACTTTTAAGTTGGTTTCTTGTAGCATATTGAGATGGTTTGCTGGATGACAGAGATGCAGGGTAATTGAACAATAGATGTTTGCTAATATGTTAATTACACATTGTCCAGGCCAGCTAGTTTGTTGACCTGAAAAACAGGGAGGACAAACTAAGCAAATTGATTAAATACTCAAACAATGCAAGTTAATTTCATCACACCTTCCTCTTGACCTCTGGATCATGGCTTGAAGGACAACAGTTGTGAACTATATAAGTGGGATATGCCTCTGTGACAGTGAAAATGTACAAGTGTAAGCTGGCACCATCAAAGACTAATATATAAATGGGATCACCTTGCTGCATATCACTATCAATGAAATAGACAAGGAGAAAAAGATGTATGCACAAACTAGAGGATCACGAAATATTAACAATTTTTTATTAGAGAGCAAAGAATAAATTTAAAAAAAAACACTTAAAAAGTGTCCAGACAAATGGACTACAAATATTGATCAACAATATAAAGTGCAATACTCATAGTCCTATCAGCCATAAGTTAACAGTATATACGAAATTGATACAATAATCAATATTTATTCAAAACGATTATTCCTTGCAAAAACCCTGTAGGATCCCATGCCAAAGTACAGTAGTCATTAAACCCCACTAATATTGAAAAAATGGAGAAATTAAGCTCTATTTGAACAGATAAAGTGTATATATCACCATCAAAATAGATGGTAAACAATAATTAGAAGAAAGTAAAAGTATTCAAAAGGGTTCCAGTGCATAAAAAAACGCACTAAACTCTTTTATATACATATGCTGTCAGTACGATGGAAGCAATGAACATATGCTTGGTAAAAAGGAGGGGAACAGTGAAACACAGACATAAAATGAGGCATCACAGCAAAAAGCATGGGAAAAACAGGGAAGGAAAAAGATTTTAGAGTTTCCTTTTTCCTTCCCTGTTTTTCCCATGCTTTTTGTACTATGATGCCTCATCAATTTTTGTAGTCCATTTGTCTGGACGCTTTTTAAGTGTTTTTGAAATTTCTTGTTTGCGCTCTAATAAAAATTGTTAATATTTGGTGATCCTTTAGTTTGTGCATATATCTTTTTCTCTTTGTGTATGCCTCTGTAACAGGTTATCCAAGAGATCCCAAGGTCCAAAGAACCACAGACACTTTACAAAACCACAGTCAGAAACACTCTACAAAACAGCAGCCAAGAAATCATGCCTCCACCGCGAGGGACACAGATTTTACACCCTACAGGATGCCAGATTAGGGGACCATGGCCCCAGCTGAAAGAATACAGATCTGCTCCATTGACCATCACTGAACCCATGGATACGTTTGGGGTACTCAGGATTTGAAACCACTGTCACCTGAGCCCCATGAAGATGTTTGGAGAAGCCAGGTTGTGACCCTTTGGTCACCTGGCCTTGTACCTCAATGGACTGTCAGCTTCCTAAGCTTGTCATTGCCTTCTCTCTGTTTGTGCCACAGGTGGGGGTAGTCGGCTCTGGAAGCTCTGAAGTCACAGCTGCTCTTTTCCTAGGGAGTCACTGGAAGGGTGAGACGCTGTAATTTTGCACCATCTTCGGCATTTTGCTGGGACTGTTCTGTGTTATTTTCCGGTTTTGTAGTTCAGTAAAGTATTGCCATATTATTTTACCCTCACTCTGTCTTGAGTAGTATTATATCCATGGTAAAAGAAGAGTGAGCGTTCAGTGTCAGTGGGATGAGCACAGGTCCATTCAGTTTCAGGCTAGTGGACTAGAGCACCTGCTGACCCCTGTGTCTCCACAGCCTGCTAGGGTTATATCTCTTCACTTATCATTAGGAAAGACCACATGATGCAAATTTCCCAGCTGTATAAAAATCCATCCTCCTCTAACCTTGTGCCAAAAAACAGCAGCCGTGGGCTCTTCTAAGCAGCTGCATAACACTCTGAAAATGGAAATGGAGGGCCACAAAGCAGGAGAAGGCTATAAGAAGATAGCAAAGCGTCTTGAGTTCCCTTTCCTCAGTTCAAAATGTAACTAAGAAATGGCAGTTAACAGGAACAGTGGAGGTCAAGATAGTCTGAAAGACCAAGCAAAATTTCAGTGAGAGCTGCTCGTAGGATTGCTAGAAAGGCAAATCAGAACCCCCACTTGACTGCAAAATACCTTAAGAAAGATTTAGCAGAGATGTGGTACATTGTTCTCCTGTTCAGAGACACCTGCACAAATATGAACTTCATGCAAGAGTCATCAGAAGAAAACCTCTCCTGCTTGCACACCATAAAATTCAGCGTCAGAAGTATGTAAAAGAATATCTAAACAAGCCTGATGCATTTTGGAAACAAGTGCTGTGGACCGATGAGTTTAAAACAGATGTCTTTGGCCACAATGATCAAAGGTATGTGTGGAGACAAAAGGGCACAGAATTTCTGGAAAGAACGTCTCACCTACCATTAACCCATTTCCGATGTTGGGCGTAATAGTGCCCCCACGTCGTAATCCCTTCCTTTGATGTTGGCTCCGGTGCTGAGCCCACATTTTTCCCGACACATGTCAGCTGTTTTGAACAGCTGACATGTGCCTCTAACAGCCACAGGTGGAATCATGATCCACCCGCAGCTGTTAACCTGTTAAATGCGCTGTCAATCTCTGACCGCGACATTTAACTCGTGCTTCCGTTAAGTGTGCCAGAAATCCCGCCCATCGGTAACCCTGTCACGTGATCGTGGGTCACCGATGGGTTGGCATGACAACCAGAGGTCTCCAGCAGACCTCTATGGTTATCATAGCTGGATTGCTATGAGCGCCGCCCGGTGGTTGGTGCTCATAGCAATTGAGTATGTCTGCTACATACCGGCGATCTGATCATCACCTGTATGTAGCAGAACCGATCAGACAACTGTAGCTTCTAGTCTCCCATGGAGACTATTCAATCATGCAAAAAGTAAAAAAAATGTTTTTAAAAATATTAAAAAGAAATTTAAAAAAAGTTCAAATTACCCCCCTTTCACCCCATTCAAAATAAAACAATAAAATATACACATATTTTGTATCGCCGCATTCAGAATTGCCTGATCTATCAATATAAAAAAAAAAAATTAACCCAATCACTAAACGGAGTAATGAGAAAAAAAATTTTCATAATTATGTTTTTTTGGTTGCCGATACATTGCAATAACGGGCGATCAAAAGTTCGTATATACACCAAAATGGTATCAATAAAAATGCCAGCTCGGCGCGCAAAAAGTAAGCCCTCACCCAGCCCAAGATCATGAAAAATGGAGACTCTACAGGTCTTGGAAAATGGCACCGTTTTTTTTTTTTAACAAAGTTTTGATTTTTTTCACCACTTAAATAAAAAAGAACCTTGACATGTTTGGTGTCTATTAACTCGTAATGACCTGGAGAATCATAATCGCAGGTCAGATTTAGTTTCAGATTTACTGAACATTGTGAAGAAAAAAAAAAAAAAAAACTCTGGAATTGCACTTTTTTGCAATTTCACCGCAGTTGGATTTTTCTTTTTTCCCATTTTCCAGTACATGATATATTATCACCAATGGTGTCATTCAAAAGTACAACTTGTCCCTCAAAAACAAGTCCTCACATTGCCATATTGACCGAAAAATAAAAAGTTATGGCTCTGGGAAGAAGGGGAGCAAAAAATGAAAACACAAAAACGAAAATACCTCAGGTCATGAAGGGGTTAAGCATGGGGGTGAATTAATCAAGCTTTGGGTTTGTGTTGCAGCCAATGGCATGGGAAACAGTTCACGGGTAGAGGGAAGAATGGATTCAATGAAATTTCAACAAATTTTTGATGCAAATATAACACCATCTGTAAAAAATGAAGTTGAAAAGAGGATGGCTTCTACAAATGGATAATGACCCTAAACACATGTCAAAATCCATAATAGATGACCTCAAAAGGCGCAAGGTGAAGGTTTTACAATGGCCCTCACAGTCCCCTGAGTTGAACATTATTGAAAAATCTGTGGCTAGACCTCAAAATAGCAGAGGATGCAAGACGATCCAGGAATCTCACAGAACTGGAAGGATTTTCAAAGTAAGAATGGATGAAAATCCCTCATACTAGAATAGAAAGACTCTTGGCTGGCTACAAATGGCACAAGCTGTGATACTTGCAAAAGGGGGTGCTACTAAGTACTAACCATGCAGGGTGCCCAAACCTTTCCATCTACTATTTTCCTTTTTGCAATTTTTAAAATGTAAACATATAATTTATTTATTTATTGTGCCTAAAATACAAAGGAAATGTGTCATCTTTAACTTTAGGCCTTTTATAGATCATTTAAGCTTAATCTTGATTAACTGTTCACAATAACAGTAGTTTTGACTAGGGGTGTCCAAACTTTTACATGCCACTGTAACAACCAGGCGACTCTTTATCCATCTGTAGGCTTCTTTATTAAGGATATTATGGAGTGGATTTTCCTGCTCAGGACCAGGCTCTGGTGTCCAAAGTAGTGAGCCGCTACCGAGATCTGCACGCCCTCTGAAAGACCTGACTCATCTGTCCGGTGTGCATAAAATCAGATTATGCTTTAAAGGGATATTCCTATCATTAGAAGGAAAATTAATTATACATACATTTTAAATACCTTTTAAATAAGAAACAAAACTCGCTTTTTCTAGTGACATAATCACTGTATAATTAAAATGGCAATCGTCTTGTTATAATGACGGAATCCTCTACTAGAATGTTAGTATTGATGCCTGTGAGCATGTGCAGCAAGAATAACTGCCTCTGCCTTCATGTGAAGGAAGATGTTCTCCCATGGGGTGTTCTGATGTAATACTCAGTTACCTGGAGTGCTGTGGAAAGAGGCTGCTCACTCTACTGTCCACCCTGTCTATCTGATCTAATACTAGAGATACCAAGAGTGCTGATGAGAGAAGAGGCTGCCCACACTGCTGTCCACCCTGACTATATGATCTAGTACTAGAGATATCAGGCGTGCTGAGGTAAGAAGAGGCTGCTCACACTGCTGTCCACCAAATCTGATCTAATACTGGAGATATCAGGAGTGCTGAGGCAAGAAGAGGCTGCTCACATTGCTGTCCACCCTGTCTATCTGATCTAATACTGGAGATATCAGGAGTGCTGAGGTAAGAATAGGCTGCTCACACTGCTGTCCACCCTGTCTATCTGATCTAATACTGGAGATATCAGGAGTGCTGAGGTAAGAATAGGCTGCTCACACTGCTGTCCACCCGGTCTATCTGATCTAATACTGGAGATATCAGGAGTGCTGAGGTAAGAATAGGCTGCTCACACTGCTATCCACACTGTCTATCTGATCTAATACTGGAGATATCAGGAGTGCTGAGGTAAGAATAGGCTGCTCACACTGCTGTCCACCCTGTCTATCTGATCTAATACTGGAGATATCAGGCGTGCTGAGGTAAGAAGAAGCTGCTCACACTGCTGTCCACCCAATCTGATCTAATACTGGAGATATCAGGAGTGCTGAGGTAAGAATAGGCTGATCACTCTGCTGTCCACTATGTCTATATTATCTAATACTGGAGATATCAGGCGTGCTGAGGCAAGAAGAGGCTGCTCACACTGCTGTCTATCTGATCTAATACTGGAGATATCATTCGTGCTGAGGCAAGAACAGTCTGCCCACACTGCTGTCCACCCTGTTTATATGATCTAATACTGGAGATACCAGGAATGCTAAGGTAAGAAGAGGCTGCTCACACTGCTGTCCCCCTGTCTATATGATCTAATACTGGAGATACCAGGAGTGCTAAGGTAAGAAGAGGCTGCTCACACTGCTGTCCACCCTGTCTATATGATCTAATACTAGAGATACCAGGAATGCTGAGGTAAGAAGAGGATGCTCACACTGCTGTCCACCCTGTCTATATGATCTAATACTGGAGATATCAGGAATGCTAAGGTAAGAAGAGGCTGCTCACACTGCTGTCCACACTGTCTATATGATCTAATACTAGAGATACCAGGAATGCTGAGGTAAGAAGAGGATGCTCACACTGCTGTCCACCCTGTCTATATGATCTAATACTGGAGATATCAGGAATGCTAAGGTAAGAAGAGGCTGCTCACACTGCTGTCCACCCTGTCTATATGATCTAATACTGGAGATAACAGGAGTGCTAAGGTAAGAAGAGGCTTCTTACACTGGTTTCCACCATATCTATCTGATACTATACTCTCAAAAACCAGAGGCAATTGTGAAAGGTCTTTAGAGTTTGATATCTGATTGGGTCATTTTAGGATATGTAGACCGGATTTGAGAGAGTTGGGTGTGCAGCTATGCAGAGGGACAGAAGAGGGCTGGAGCAAAATTAACATATTTTAACCACTTCCTGGTCTTAAAAGGAATCTCCTGTTCATGAGAACAGGGCTCCAAATGGTCCTTCATTCTAGACATCTGCCATAGAGAGGAGGGCTGCACTCTGCTTTATGTCCTGCAATCTCATACGGAATTAATGTAGTGGTGGTGCTTTGTCGAGACTCAGAGTTGGCTGCAGATACGCAATTTCAGACCCCCAGTTTTGGGATCGGTGTGAGTCTCCGCAGTCATACCCCACCAATCTGCAGGTTTTCCCCTATTCTTTGGATTGGTAGCCATTTGTAATTATTGCACTTACCCTTTAATCAACATTACATGAACATGAGGAAGCTTTTCTTGCAACTCATTGCAGACATGTTCATTATCTGTATCTAGATACGAGCAGCAGAAGCGTCTAGTTCTCCATCGTCAACTGATCGTCTGACTGTTGGCACCTTACATATGGTGAAAGAGGAAACTCGCTCTGCACTTCGCCTCACTATCTCCTTGTGACTAAAAAGAGTTCAGGGTGTTCGTTTCGCCCCTATAGCCCATTCCTGTCAGTTACATGTCATTGTTAATATGTAAACCCTAGGACTATTAGGGTATGTTTCCACGTTCAGGAAACGCTGTGTGTTTGACGCTGCGTAGAGCCGCAGTGTCAAACACGCAGCGTCCAGATGTTACAGCATAGTGGAGGGGATTTCATGAAATCCCGTCTCCACTATGCATTAAAAGACACATGCGGCAGACCCGCGGAAACGGACATGTGGCGCGTCTTTTCAGAACGCAGCATGTCCTTACAATGCGCAAACAACGCAAGAACAACGCAGGTGACCTGCCAGTGACCTCAGGAGCAGATTTGGTCAGGATTTTACCTGCATAAGATCCTGACCAAATCCTGATGCAATCCTGAACGTGGACACATACCCTTACTGTAATGGACGTGACCCCCTCACAGGCTGCAGAGGATGATTAAGGCTGTCGGCAATAGACGCCTTTAGCCACCGGAGGAGGCTCAATGGGACTCTATGCATGACCTGACAATGGACATCATACTGTATACGCAGGACACTACACCTCCCAGTATGGTCTGACAACTGGACATCATACTGTACACACAGGACACTACAGCTCCCAGCATGACCCGACCACTGGACGCTTCCATTACCAACTACATCAGTCGGTACATAACATCCAGGAGGACAGTGCCCTGTACAGGTCACTGATGTGGTTGGCGACGTTCTCACCTTCTTCCGCTCGGATTTCTGCCGCTCCCTGAACTCCTCCATTCTCTTGGCTTCTTCTCGTAGAGTCTGAGCCAACTGAATGTGACACTGACCGATATTGTCGATTTCTGGCAAAAAATAAACATCTAATTAAAGGAAACAGAACAGTCATTGCCACACTTCTGTCGCGCTAGATCTTCTCGGTAACCATCCAACAACAACCTTATCTCAAGCCAAGCCATTCTGAACGATGTGGAAATTACGGTTATTGTGTTAGTTGTAACTTGAATGTGATAGAAGGTGAACTCCTGACCCAAAAGGGCCATGTACATTGTTATTAAGTGGACCTTTTTGTACTGTTTAATGAGTATGGTGCATACTGAACTTTTCCTGACAGCAGCTATTAGCTCGGACATCATAAGCTAATATACGATGATGTCAGGTCGCCATCATGGAAAATTGCACTGTGCAGCACCTATATTAGCCTCATTGGCGCTAAACAAATACCTTCCTGAGCCATAGATTACACACCCTAGGAGCACAAAATACCCCCAGCAGCGCTAAACAAATACCACAGTGCAACTCAAAATATCCCCCAGCAGCGCTAAAGAAATATCACAGTGCAGCACCACATACTGTCATGGCCAAAAGTGTTATAAACATGAGGATGAATGACCTCAGGGAGATCAAAACATCCTACACCGCGGAGACACCATCACGTGTTTCTCAACGCAGTGATCCAGGACACTGCCCCCATCCCTAAAGGGAAATATGCAAATGCATGTAGAAAAGCTGCGGAGACACCATCACGTGTTTCTCAACGCAAGCAATGAATAGCCAGGTCTTTCACCGGGAAGGAACAACCACGGGAAGGGCAGCATCCAATAAATGAAAACCACCTATGCCAAAACATGGTATCCATCCACAGACAGCTGTTTCGGGGTATTTGCCCCTCATCAGTGTTGAGTAGGAAACTGGCTATTAGGAGCAGTGCCTAGTGAAAAGGCTATGAACATAAGGATGAATAACCTCGGAGATATCAAAACATCCAACACCGCGGAGACACCATCACGTGTTTCTCAACGCAGTGATCCAGAACACTGCCCCCATCCCTAAAGGGAAATATGAAAATGCATTTAGAAAAGCCGCGGAGACACCATCACGTGTTTCTCAACACAAGCAATGAATAGCCAGGTCTTTCACCGGGAAGGAACAACCACTGGAAGGGCAGCATCCCCCGAAACAGCTGTCTGTGGATGGATACCATGTTTTGGCATAGGTGGTTTTACTTTATAGGATACTGCCCTTCCCATGGTTGTTCCTTCCCGGTGAAAGACCTGGCTATTCATTGCGTTGAGAAACACGTGATGTGTCTCCGCGGCTTTTCTACATGCCTTTGCATATTTCCCTTTAGGGATGGGGGCAGTGTTCTGGATCACTGTGTTGAGAAACACGTGATGGTGTCTCCGCAGTGTTGGATGTTTTGATCTCCCCGAGGTCATTCATCCTCATGTTTATAGTCTTTTCACTAGGCACTGCTCCTAATAGCCAGTTTCCTACTCCACACTGATGAGGGGCAAATACCCCAAATCAGCTGTCTGTGGGTGGGATTGCTCCTCGGCCTTTTGGCTGCGATCTTGTGTCGCGGTCAGAGGGTGCGAGTATTTCTTGGCAGCGTGCTGCTAATTTTTGTCTGCGGTAATTGTATCGGCAGTGAAGACTGAAGATGTTTATCAAGAATACGATTCGTGTGGTGGTGGAAGGTGGTGCCAGAAACAACGTGGTGTATGTGGTTCGTGACCTGCTGGAGGGAAAGGCTGGAGCTCATCGGACTGATATCTTCAGTGTGAACGAGTTTCACAACCAGGGTACATATGATGTTACCTTTGTGAGTGAGCCTTGCTGTCTAACTGTCTTTGAGTGGTTCAGAAGCCATGATGGTGACCCATGCCTGGAGGGAGTGCGAGTGGAGCCTCTGTTTGGGCTCATGGAGAAAGTAGTGACTGTTACCGTGTACAATCCTTACACAGAAGTAAGTCTGCTGGAGCAGTTCCTGGCTCGGTACTGCGAATATGTGAAGGGTGGAGAGAAACAGAGAAATTGTTTGGGCATTTTTAATTATAAATATGTGTTTCGTGTGAAACTGAGGAAAGACCCAAGTTGTTTGGGAGGTTTCACCCATCCCCCGGCGAACTTTTCAGTGGCGGGTCATAGGGGCTTTCTGTTGTATGCAGAGCAGCCTCTATACTGCAGGAAGTGTTTCCAATGTGGGCACTTAGGCTACGTTCACATTTGCGCTGTTGGGCGTTGCGTCAGCGACGCAACGCACAACGCATGCAAAACGCATTGCTTTGTGACGCATGCGTCCATTTTTGGCATGATTTTGGCGCAAAAAAACTGCATCATGCAGCGTCCTCTGCGCCCTGATGCTTGCGCCAAAAATGACGCATGCGTCACAAAACGCAAGACAACGCATGTCCATGCGCCCCCATGTTAAATATAGGGGCGCATGACGCATGCGTCGCTATGCATTGCCGAACCTGCGCCCGACGCAACGCAAATGTGAATGTAGCCTTACAGAACACGTGTGAGAAGAGCATGGTTTGTCGTAACTGTAAGCAAGAAGGCCATGCGGCGGCTCAGTGTCCGATGCCACGTGAATGTGACCAGTGTGGTAATACAGGGCACCAGTATAAGGACTGTCCATATGGTTGGCCAGGGAGGCCAACTAGAGAGAAGGAGAGGCGGGAGGAGGAAGAAAAGAAACGTGAGGAGGAGCGGAGGCAGGAGGAGAAAAAAAAGAGAGAGGAGGAGGTCAAGAAACGGCAGGAGGAGAGGAAGCGGGAGGAAAGCGAGGCATCTGCACAACAAAGCGCTGAGGTAAATCCGCCCTCTATGATTGAGAGACGGCGGGATAAATGGCAGGAGGACAAGGAGGCTGAAAGGAGGAGCTAGAGGACAAGTTATTCTGGAGAGCCACAAAGCGTGAAGAGCGTGCTATGGTTAAAAATAAAAAAAAAGGAGGCCCCAGTTACCAAAGCTGAGGAGTTGGGTGTTTTGATGGATTTTAACACTTCTGGGGTGGAGGAGATGGCTGCATCGTTGATTCTTGATTCTGATCCAGGAAGCATTGGCGTTTTTTCCTCAGAAGAGGAGCCTGGAGGTAGAAAGTGTCCCAGGGAGGGTGGTGGGGAAATCTGTGACTCTGAGGTTCGTGAAGGTGGAGGGCCCCAGAGGAAGGTTGGGCAGAAGAAGACGCGTGTGGAGGAGTGTATGGAGGTCAGCGGCTCTGAAAGCTGCTCAGCGCAGATGGTGGAGGAAGACAGTGGCAGTGCTGTGCTATTATTTCAGTAGGTAGGTGGTTTTGTATATAGAATTTGCCTTTAAAAATGTTTTTTGTTTTTTGTGTTTTTCATGTAAGTTGAGTAATGTCATGTTCGTAGGTTGTTTTTTTTAGTATTTTTTTGTGCATGTGATGGGTTTTGTAATCATATCACAATATGTGAGGGTCTTTAAAAGTAGGTTGCGGCGGGCGGCCATTTTGGATTTTTTTGCAACCCAAAATGCAGGAATTTTTTGTCTGCAGGAGTGTGGGATTGTGGATGGTGTGAAGGGGAGTGAATGGCCTCGTGGTGCGTCTGTGTGGTCAGGGAGTGCCTGTAATAAAAATGATGGCGTGGGTTTTTTGGTGAAGGGAAATGATGTGAGTTTGTGTGACTATATGGTGATTGAGGTTGGAAGGTGTGTGTTGGCTAATTTTGAGATTAGAAATGTTCGTTTTTGCGTTATTAATGTATATGCGCCTGCGGAAAAACAGGAGCGTAGAGTTTTATTTGAAAAAATTAAGTTTTTATTCCAGGAAGAGTGCAGGTTGTGATAGTGGGTGATATGAACTGTGATGTGGGAAGTGTGAATGTCGATGCGTCAGGGAAAGTGTTAATGGATATGGTGAGTGATTTTGGTTTAAAGGATATGCAGCGGGCATGCAAGATAACTCCGTTGTTAAATACGTTTTTTTCTGACAGTGGGAGGGTGGAGTCTAGATTGGACTATTGTTTTGTTTCAAAAAATCTGATTCCTGTTAGTTATGCACAGGAGAGGGTGTTTTTTTCGGATCATGTGTGTATGAAGTGTGAATTGGATTTGCATGTTAATGAGGTGGCTGGGAAAGGTGTGTGGAAGTTGAATGTGACTTTGCTGGAAGGAGGGGGGGTGAGAGAGGAGTATGAAAGACATTATGCAGAGTGGTGTGGGTGCAGGAGTGATTTCAGAAATGTGTGTGAATGGTGGGATTGGGTTAAATGGAAAACCAAGAGTTTTTTTAAAAAAACTCGGGTACAAGTGTGCGGCTGCAAAGAGAGAACGGTTTGTTTTTTTAAATGCAAGATTGAGTTTGTTGTATAAGTTGAGGGCGGGAGGGATGGATGTGAGTGAAGATTTAGTGAAAGTGAAAAAAGAAGTGAATGATTTTTTGTTAGAAAGAGGGAGGAGTATTGTGTATAGGGCCAAATTAGAGAATTTGGAGAAGAATGAGAAGTGTTCGCGTTTTTTCTTTAAAAAAGTTTTTGGGAAGAGACCGAGTATGAGTGTTTTGAATGGGATGGATGGAAATGAAGTCAGTGGCGTGGACTTGTGTGAGGAAGTGGCAAAGTTTTATGATGATTTGTATGCTGTGAAATGGAGGGATGAAGGTTTGGAGGGTGAGGTGTTGAGTGTTTTGGAAAATAGTTTGAATAGGATAGAAAGGGAAAGTTTGATGGGTGAGGTGACGGGTGAAGAAGTATGGAAGGTGGTGTGTAGCATGGCGCTGAATAAAACGCCGGGGGAGGATGGTCTACCGGTGGAATTTTATCGTGTGATGTGGGATGTGATTGGGAAGGATTTTGTGGATGAATGTAAGTATATGTGGGCAAATGCAGAGGTGGCAAATGGTATGCGTGCAGGGGTGGTTGTGTTATTGCCAAAAAAAGGTGATTTGAAAAATCTAAAAAATTGGAGGCCGATCACATTGCTAAATTGTGATTATAAGATTTATGCGAAACTTTTGGCTAACAGGATGCGTGGCGTGGTTGGGAGTGTGGTGGGTGAGGAGCAATGTTGTGCGGTACCTGGAAGACGAATACATGGAAGTTTGTGTATGCTGAGAGATTGTTTGTGGGACTGCATGAATCGTAAGAAAGGGGTGTATGTGTTGAGTTTGGATTTTGAGAAGGCGTATGATAGATTGGCGCATGGTTTTTTGTTTAGTGTGTTGGTGAAGATGGGGTTTCCTTCTGAGTTTGTTGAGAGAGTGAGAAGTTTGTATAAGAATATTTATAGTTGTGTGTTGTTGAATGGAAATGTGGGGAGGAGAGTAAATGTATTTTCGAGTGTTCGGCAGGGGTGTCCTTTGTCCCCTATCGTTTTTATTTGCGCAATTGAGCCTTTGTTATGTCTGTTAAGAAAAGATAAGGTGATTCGGGGTGTGCAAGTACCCGGGGGTGGGGGGAGAGAATGGAAGATGAGTGGCTATATGGATGATGTGTGTGTGCTGTGTGATTCAGAGTGTTCGGTACGGCGTGTGAAGTTGTTGGTTTCTATTTTTTGTGGAGCATCTGCTTTTAAAGTGAATTGGGAGAAGAGTAAGAATTTTGGGGGAAGGAGTCTGAGCGATGATGTTGGAGTGAATGTGGTGAGTGGATCGATAAAGGTTTTGGGTGTGAAACTTTCAGAGAAATTGGATGGAGAGGAAAGCTGGGTGGATGTGAGAGAGAGAGTGGAGCGTAAGTAAAATTTTTGGAGTTTGAGGGATCTTACGTTTTTCGGTAAAATTTTAGTTATTAAGAGTGTTGTGTTACCTATTTTTTTGTATGTTGCGATGGTTTTTCCACCAAGCTGCATGTGTATTAGAAGATTAAATAGGGTTTTGTTTGTCTTTTTTTGGGGTTCATGTATGGAGCGTGCGAGGAGAGAGATTGTTATGAAGAGTTTGGATAAGGGGGGACTGGGTTTCCCAAATTTGAATGTTTTTTTCGGCGTGAATATTATGGTGTTTGTACTAGGTGTGATTAGGATGGATGGGAAGTATGCATGTATGTGCAGGTTTTTGTTTGGAAATTTATTGTTTCGTTTGAAATGGCGTGAAAGAGATCTTAGGAGCCCAGTGGCTTTTGAGGTTCCTGTGTGGTATGTGTGGGTTTACAAATTTCTAGTGAAGTATGAACTTTGTGATGTGGATGTGAGATTGTTAGAAAAGAAGAAAGCTGTATATAAGATGATTGAGTGTAGAGAGATGGAATGTGACATTATTGTAGGACGAGCCCATAGGCTGTCCTTGCCAGATTTTAAAATGGTAAGAGGGGATGATGTGCAGAAAGTATGGAAGAAGGTACGTGTGAATGGTATGACAAATAGGCAGAGTGAGATTGTATGGCAGTCATTGCATGGGGTGTTGCCGGTGAGGGAGTTTCTCAAAAATCGGGGATTAGTGAGGAGTGAGAAGTGTCCGAGGAGTGGATGTGGTGGGAGTGAGAGTGTGGTGCATTTGTTTTGGAATTGTCAGTATGCTAGAAGTGTGATTGCAGGTCTGGGTCGTTTGTGTAAGGAGCTGTGTGAGGTAAATCTGTTGTCTTTTGAGCTTTTTATGTTTGGATTGGGTATGTGTGGGGAGAAGGAGAGAGTATTGTGGTTGATGATGGCATGTATAAAAGAGGTTTTGTGGGATGTGAGGAATGTGTATGTGTTTAAAAGGAAGGATATTGAGGTTAAAAATTGTATAAAAATTATTTTGGGAAAATTGTATTTTTGTTTTGTGTGTGATCAAAGGAGGAGAGGGAATTTGGAAGACTAAAAAGTGGAAACATTTTGTTAATGTATCTTGAGGTGTTTTTTTGGTTGTGTTTTCCAATGATGATGGGAATAGCGGGTGCACTGAGTATGTGGCACGCTGTTTTGGGTACTGAGTTCCTTATAGTTTTGGTTACCTGACTGTGGAACGTCCCATCTGAGGAAAAAAAAAAGCTGTCTGTGGATGGATACCATGTTTTGGCATAGGTGGTTTTCCTTTATTGGATGCTGCCCTTCCCGTGGTTGTTCCTTCCCGGTGAAAGACCTGGCTATTCATTGCTTGCGTTGAGAAACACGTGATGGTGTCTCCGTGGCTTTTTTACATGAATTTCTGGGTTTAGGCTTCCTTTATAAGAGAACAGCTGCCACTCTGGACCCTTGTGTGGAAATAGGAAGTTAACTGCCCCTACTGATCACTTCCCTTTTCTCATAATTTGCCTGATAATAAAATACCTTTCTTGTGTCATATAAAACAGTTAATGATGCAGCTGATCCCAAATAGGATAAGGACACAGGCAAATTTATCAACTGTAATAACCTTATTTAAAGCTTTTATACCAGCCACAGCCAGAAATCATATTATTCCTCGTGTTCACACAGGACGGTTTATTCTGCAAAAGTTTCTCTCTAACATAATGAAATAATCCTAATTCACTTTTCCACTTCCTAACCATTTCTGCACTGACGGTCCGGTGCTCCTAGCCTGTCCGGCAGCGGTTCTCATGCAGCTGAGGATTCACATGACCGCTGCAGCCAATCACTGGCCTCAGCAGCAAGGTGCTGTATATGATATAGTTGAAGGATTGGTGTGACCATAGAGCGGCGTGGGGGATTTGATACATGAATTATTTTATTATGTTATCGCATAGCCTATTGTTAAACAAATTTTACGAAATCCTGGTAAATACTTTTATCCCCCCAAAAAAGACAAAAGTATTCTAGGAGTGATGCCTAGAAAACGCCTTTAAAGGGAGTGTGTCATCTACATTTTTTTGCAGCTATTGAAATAAAAAAATTTAAGAATTAATCTTCTAATAAAAAAAAAAGTTTTAAATGGTATAAAATATAAAAAATAATTGTAAAATATTGTATATTTTCCACTTTTAAACACTAAGGGGGGCAGCTGCTGAAATGTGCCATGGAAATCTAGTGTACAGCTGACTCACATTATGACTGCTGCAAAAGTGGGCAGGTTCTGATCACATGTGCGTGATGTCACTTCTCGCCACGCCTTTTGGGTGTTTGCAAAAGGTTAAGGAAGGATGAAGTTAAGGATCTCGGTCTAGAGACATTTAGTTGGTTACTACAAAGTGATACTGAGATGTGGATGGTGTCACCGAGGAAGGCTGACCGTACTGATTCTGGTAGCTGGTGCTGCACACCATATCACACACTGGGATTAAATAAGCGGACTGTATCACACGCTGGGCTGAAGAATGTGGTGTCCATTTTTTTTGCTAATAAACCTTGGTTTGGCCCTGCACTGACAGCTCTCCAGTCATTTTACCATTTTCCTCACCAGCCTCTTATCACTAAGTGACAGTTCACTCTTCTCTTAGTTACCCACTCCCTCGCCCAAGATCTCGCACAAGAACAGTCATTCGCTGGGGCGGCACATGTGCACATCAATTGTTCAACGCTCGCAATATCCTCAGGATGTTGCTGCACATGCGCAGCTCAGGGAATCACGCCGCTTGTGTGAGATCTCAGCTGGGGGAGCAGGTGACTGAGAAGAGCGAACTGTCAGTGACAAGAGGACAGCGGTAGGCAGGGAAACGGGGAGAGATGTTAGCGAGCTGAAAGTGCAAGGCCAAGGTCCCTGCTATTTTGGTTCATTAGTATGAAAATTGGACAGGGGATTTCTCTGAAAAGGAAACATGGACTGTTATAATTAATTCAGCTTTACAGCAGCTTTACATATGCAGCAAGTTAGCTCTGATTCCTATATAATTAGTACTTACGTTGCTTAAAGGTATCTAAAGCCCTCTTGAGTGTGCTGTGGAAGAAAAATACAAGAACGATTAATTAAAAAAAAAATCCAATTATCTTTCTTAAAAGTAAATTTCACCATTAGCCATCTGCTATCAGTTGTGTCTTAGATTCTGATAATACCGCAGTCTGGAAAGAGTCCTTGGAGAAAGGATGGTCTCAGATCAAAGACCCCCAACATTGTTATTTTCTAACATGTCAGAAAATCACACACAAAAAAAAAAGAAGCTTCCCTTTTTTTTTTTTTTTTTCTGCTACTCTTAAATGTTATTTTATAGCTGGATCAATAATTGACAGATCATAGAAAAATGCAAAAAAAATAAAAAATAATAATAATAATAATAATCAAGCGATGATAAATAGGACACCATGCACATGCAAAAAAATATTTCTTTTAAAGCAATATTTTTGGTCATATTCCCACTTAGTGTAAATGCTACTTTCTGTGGGGGGGGGTTTCTGCAGAAAGAGTGTATGAGATTTCATGAAAACTTATTCCCAGTGCGCATATAAAAACGCTGTTGTGTTTTGTTTTTTCCTGTCTTTTTTTTCCAAAGGTTTCTATGGGGAGCTGAAAAAAATGCACGTAATAAAAAGCACTTGTGGTATTCATGTAGTTTCTGCACTAAAAAAACACATTAAAAATGTGTCAAATCTGAACCAAAAAATGGAACCCAAAAAGGGGAATATGAATAAGAAATTACAGCAAAAATGCAATCTAACCACTTTTCTAATATGCTTAACTTCCTTTTTTACCTCCGATGACATTTTGTTTGAGTATCTCAACATGTAATTTGAAAATGAGTCGTTATCGGGGGGCAGATACTGCGGTCACTGCCCCAGCTGTTGGCCCCACCATGACAAAAGTGATGGGCATTTCAGAAGCTGGGCTACTCAATGGTTTGCTGAGCATTTGCCGTCAATTCTTGCACATGCTCAGTATGTGCTCCGTGCTCTATATTCTGTTAAATGCACACTGACATTGCACTTCCTCACTGGCTCTATAGAGAAGTGATGAGCAGGCAAGAGAGCGCACAGTCAGTGCGCATTCAAAAGGATAGAACGCAGCAAGCAAGGAGAGAAGAGAACCCCCCAGCCCCAGAAATGGACGTCACCGCGCTGAAAAGTGACATCTGTTTCAGATTCTGGGCAGGTTCTCCCAGCTTACAGCGTACTCTTTTTTTCAATGTTCTCTCGTGGTGTGTGAGGGAGCGCACTGGCAGTGTGCGAGGGAGCGCACTGGCAGTGTGCGAGGGAGCGCAAGGTCAGTGTGCATTCAAAAGGAGTATAGCACTGGGAGCGCATAATCAGCATGCATCGGAATTGACAAATAGCACATTCTCAGTAAAGCAGGGACTAGCCCAGAAGTTGCTGATGACTCTTCGTTTCAGGGTGGGAACGGCAGTTGGAGCAGTGACTGAAGCGTCAGTTCCTGATAACCCATTTGGGAATCTCCAGTGCGTACTGGGAGACTAAAATAAAACATAATTAATCTGAAGTTAAAAAAAACAGACAGGAACTTAGAGTAGAGAGGAAAGGGTAATATTAAAATGAAGTACTTTAGAAAAATGGTTAGATTATTGAATTAAATAGACATTGTAGTATGAAATTCACATTTAGTTTTGGACAACCTCTTTAAACTAATCACAGTTTTTACCACTTCTGGAACTCCCAGGGATCAACTGTTATCTATAAGTGAACCAACCACCAAGTGTTCAGTTCCTCTGCAGCGCCTCCGCAGGGAAATTGGTGCATTACATGGTTCCCATTTAAATCAATGAGCTGTAATCTACAGACATGTTGCATTCTACAAAGAAAAATACTTTTAGCAGCTTCTTTTTATCCAATTGATCACATCCGGTAACTCAGAATGCCATTATAAGGGAAATAAACAAGGGATCTTATAAATCAACCCGTTCATATAGAGTATTCTTATACAGTATGATCAGGAAACTGCTCACTCACTTCAGTTCTGTTTGACCACAAGGTTTTTTCTTGGTTAGAGTAAGCAGATCTTTCCCGTACCTCTCTTCTATTGCTGCCCTGTAGGAAGGGGAACGGCACATTATTTTATGTCTAAAACCAATCAATGTGACAAACAAGAATATAGGCATTACATTTATATTAACTTTTGTTATGTTTATTTATTTCTTTTATCCTTTACTCTATTTTATGCCATTTACCAATCACCATAAATCTGTATACAGTATTATGTTTTGTTCTGTTTTTTTAATTACAGGGAAACCAAATATGCCCATATTATTCACTGGTTTGTGATGTTTTGTTTTTTTTCTTAAAGAATGTGATTATTGTAATTGTTTTTCAGATTTTTTTCCCAGTAATTTTAGGGGTAACATTTTTTTTTAATCTTTTTATTTTACTTCTAATACACCAGTGTATAGAAATGTACTGTTATAAAGAGATGTATCTTTATGTACCAGTACACTATGCCTGTAAAGAAGAAGAAAACCATCTTTAGGCAGGGAAAATGTTCCTATACATAGCACAACTTGTGTCTCACTGCTAAAGTTTCTGCCTTCACTACCAGAGATTCTGAGTCTCAGTACAGACCAAGCTTCAAGAAACATAAATACATCATGAACTATATTAAAGAAGGCCTCTATTGGGAGGTATGTGCAGTTGAATCGGTGGCACATGTGGTATGCTATCTATTTTATTTTTATCTAGCTATTTTTGTATTCCAGCAATCATCTTTATGGATAGAGTATTGATTATTACAAAAATGTAAAGTTTGAGTTTAAGGCCCAGAATCCTTACAATATTGTTTTTGTATTAGCCAATGTGCAGCTGACATCCACTGGGTGATGGTAAAACTAAGAGAGGATACATTCAATAATGACACAATGCCAGTCTGCTGCTTCTAAGGCAAGAATAATTTTGTTTTTCAGAACCTTCAAAAGAGAAAAGATTTGTTTTAAGACTTTTATCGTATATCAGGATTTTTCTGTACATATTTGTATTAAGGTGTTACATACCTTTCCTTTAGGAAATCTTCAAACTCCTTGCAGTTCTTTCTCCCATCATTCAAGTGCTGTAATAGGATGTCATAGCCTAGGGTACTGGTAATGTCTGTACTCTGCAGGAAAAAGGAGACAGAACAGTATAATAGTACAATTGTGTCTGACTATGTAAAAGTATACTGTAGATACGCATTAAATTTAACCAGATTAATCAAATTAATTCTTCCTTTCGCCTGGGTACAAGGCCAAACTGGCCCACCTGAGGACCGGAGAATCCTCCAGTCTTCCCTGGCCTCTAATTCAGGGGTGGAAGACCTTATGGCCACTATAGGACCCCTGCGTTGGGGGAAGTCTAGTAGAATAATTGCCAATAAGTGAAATTATTCTTAATTCAGTATTGGGTCCAATATCATACATTTAGGTATTACTGTATTGAACCTCACACCCTTTTTTTCGTACACAACTCGTTGCAGGACTGATCCCTAAGGTAATGGCCATATTTTTGGGTTCATCAAGCTTCAAGCTACGCCTCTGGATGGCATATGAATAGATAGTGGGAGGAAGGTATGGCAATGATTTAATATTTTCTCGTATTCCTATGCATTTCTGTTGCACTTTTATGATAATTTTTGATGCTCTTCATTTTATTATCATATTGTGGAGTATTGGCTTTTTCTTTTCTTTATATTGAAAATCGGGTAAAATATGTATGATAAAGTAAATCCAATAGTTGTTGAATTTAATTTCCTTTATTCTATTTTTTTTAAATAAAATTTTGAATTGAGGGAAAAATAGAATCCAATAATGATGTCTTTGCACCCCTCTAGCTGACAGAGTTCTCGTGACCACTCAACCATTAAAATTTGATTTATGAAGCCCTTTATTAGCAGTTCTTGTGTTGACCTTGCTTACTTGGTAGTGAGTGCCCGCTACTCATTTCCAAACTTTAGTAAATGATTTATTTACAGAACCAAAGTTTGTCCAACAGCCGTACACAGCCTCCAGTGAAAATTACAAAAAGTAAACATCAAAATTTGCAAAGAAAAGAAGTGGATAAATCTGTGATACATGAAACATGAACGATAATGTACTTGGCTGAGTGGGTGTGGGACCTGAGCAAAGCATTTTTAACTGTTAACAAATTAGCATGATCAGCTAAAAAGGAGGAAGTGGAGGGAAGAGAATACAGAGGAAGAACATGGAGAGAAGAAGGGAGAAGAAGGGAGAAGAAGATGCAAATTGTCCAGGACCTGTGCCCAGTGAAAGGAATAAAGTGGTAACTAACAAGGTGTGAGAACTATTCTACTGTAGATTCAGTTAGTATGCTACAGTACCTTGGAAGACCAACCAAGGATACTAGGTCTTGGAAAAGGAGGTGGCTTTGTTATTTGATGACGAGATCAGGTCCACAATCCTCATAAAGTCATTGGAGAACCAGAGACCTAGAGAGGATGGATCTGAAAGCCTTCACATGAAATAATTGCAAGAGCAAGATACATTAATCAGGTGCAAAAGGAGACGGCGCTTGTATCTTCAGACAAGTATATCCCTGTAATGCAATAAAAGTTGTTTGGGTGGTATACTATCCCAAAAAGGCACCAGGACACAATAAGGCTTGAAGGTGAGCAAATGGGTACCCTCTCCATCTAAACATTTACAACACATGGAAGTAATGGATGGTTGTAAACTGTGACAGTGAAGATGCACCTTGTAAAGGCAAAACATTTTTTTGCTTTCCCAAAAGTTCTTCAAGAGGAAGAAATCTAGGTTTTATTCTCAGCTCAGCAAAATCTGCTGTGTTGGAAAGTTGGAAGATTTGAGACCAAAATTGAGTAAGTCACGAGTTTCGAATGACCTGACCCGAAACAAAAGTTATTAAAAGGATTTTTATTCTTAGTAAACTGTGAGGCTTGACTAGACTAATCAGACAATGGTGGGGTTGGCTAAAGCCCCAGAATCCCAGTGAGCAGGCTTCCTAATCAGATCCTAGAAAAGCTAGTGTAGGCCATGACATGCCTTGAGAAAAATACGAGGTAGCCCATTTGCTCTATTCTCCACATAGGTAACACACTGTCTTCTACACCAGGAGGAAAGATGTGAAAAAAAGGGGAAATGAAATGGAGACACATTCAGAGATGAAAATTTTGACGATTTTGCACACAAATAGTGTGAGACATATTGGAGGATACTAAACCCCAGTGTACTGAGTCTAGCCAAGAAAGGGTAATTTTAGGGAAAGCTTGGTTCCGACACACCGTCCTCAAATTATGGGTACCTTTAGAACAAATTGTCATCTACACTGAGAGCCATTTGGTGGTGGAGGTGAAGACCAATCCCACCTCTGATTTTAGGTCTATGTTAGATGTTTTGATCCTGACAGGTTTTCTATTCCATGTGAAGTAGCATTTAGGTAGCTGAAGAAGTGTTAAGGAGCCTTAATGAGGAGGTATAATAAGCGACAGATATAGAGGGGAAGGGGGAACTTGACGGCTACCATTGGTAATAAACGCATTGTGGATGAGGTTGATTCCTTTCGAGGTGTTGGCCTGAGCCTCTTGGGCTGGCTTTCCACACTTAATAGTGATCTCATTATGTTCTAGACATTCCCATAGCACTATAGCTGTGCTTTCAAGGCGACTGTGAGATAATTTTAGAAGATATCTGAGGGGCAGATGGGTTCTTCATGGAACTCCAATATGATCCATTGCTTTTTGTGGAGATTATATAGCTACATGTAGGATTTTATGCACGTGTTAGCCAAGAATGTGATAAAAATAGTAAAACTCAGTAAATACAGTAGTTATACACATACTGTTGGCCAAACAAGTTAGATTTGCCTTGTGTCACTTACAATTTATATCTGAGAAGCAAAAGGTACTTTAAGCTGGATGTCAACAGCTTCAGAGACTTCCAAGGAAACGGATGATTTTTGCTAAATCAATAATTTCTCAATCTGTGAGATGTGTAATTGGTGGTGTCACCGGTGACATAACAGAGGATTCCTTCTAAGGCAAGGCCTTAGCCATGAGGTAGTCGTGTTAAAATGATAGCCAATACTAAAGCACAGTGTTATGGTGGAAAAGTCACGTAAACAGTTACAAAAATTCTGTCTGAGTCTGGTTTGGGAATCTGGGTCTGACATAATTATGGTGCACGTGGTTGACTCTATCATGACAACTACTAGATTAAAGGCATTGACCAGGCATAGGTACTGATAACTTATCTACACGATTGGCGAGGGTCCGACACCCAGTACCCCCAAAAGATTAGATACTAATTGCTTTGCTGGTGGCCAGATGTAGATACTTTGAACAGAACTTCTGTGCACAGCTTCATTCACTGCCAGCCGTTGCCAACTACCACAGCACAGCTTCTATTCAAAACAATAGGAGCTGTCGTTCTGGACCCGGCTGCATCTCCTACTCTTTGAACAGTGTTCCGATCAAAGTATTTACATTGCGTCGGCGCCAGAGGAAATAACAGCTGATCTATTGTGTTGCAAGGTATCGGATCCCCTCATCTGTTATTGATTACCTATATCCGGACAACCCCCGTTAATCTATTAGATTACATTGTATCTGGTCTACTTTTAAGAGTTCTTAGAGTATTTTTTTTTCGGGTGCAGGCTGGCTGTCCCTATTATATGGATACTCTACCACTAGTGATGAGCGAGTATACTCGTTGCTCGGGTTTTCCCGAGCACGCTCGGGTGGTCTCCGAGTATTTGTGACTGCTTGGAGATTTAGTTTTTGTTGACATAGCTGCATGATTTACAGCTGCTAGCCAGCCTGATTACATGTGGGGGTTGCCTGGTTGAAAGGGAATCCCCACATGTATTCAAGCTGTCCAGCTGCTGTAAATCATGCAGCTGTGGCGACGGGAAAATCCGAGCAATGAGTATACTCGCTCAACACTATCTACCACCTGAAAAACTTCTATATCCTTTTTTCTCCAAAAGTTGGCAAAATGGATTTAACATGACGAAAAAATTAAATTAAAATGGCTTGACCAAAAATGGCCACCTCTTTCTATAACGAAAACAGGAGTTCAGTTAGACTACTAGAGTGTAAACCAAAAGCAGAAGATAATCTGTCAAAGATTAGGAGTCAGGTTGACAGATGCAAAAATGACTCATATGAAAACATTGCAGGTACCACAAGAGCATGATTGGGAAATTGCCCTATAGCCCAAGGACAGGATCACCCAGTGACTGTAAGACTAGAGTAGCAAGTTTGTGACAAGACATCTCCAGAGCTGAGCTCACTTTTTTTTTTTTAACATATATTTTGCCATGGTGGTCAACCCCCAAAAAAGGAGAACCCAAGTGGAAGCACTTCTCTTTATGAAGTCTATGTGTAGTTAAGGCGAGGGTTTCTCATCAGTAGACAAGTCCCATGCCCATGGTGTTCTCCAGCCTGCATGATAGTGACCTTCATAATAGTTGGAGCAGTTCCTAGATATACAACAGCAAGGTTTTTTTTGTGCAACTTCCTCATGCTTTACATGAAACACTTCCTGCTGAACACTTCATCCCAGATGATGGAGAAGAATGTATAGATCTGGTGTGCAGTACACCAGGGTGGACTCATACAACTGGGAGATTCCAGACTGGTTCTGCGTGGGGCAGTAAGTGAAACATGAAGTTGTGACTGTTGTGAGCTGCAGTACTGACCACTGCCACAATCAAGTGTTTGGCGTTGTTCCTGGTAAATAATGATTGTGCCTCAGTGATTGATAGAACGCCGCAGCTCCTTCATTGACCTGACCAGCTGAGGTGCCAACAATCAGACCCATCTTAGTCATCTAATTTATAGTCTAGGAACATATTTTGTCTTAATCTCAGACATCCCCTCCAATATCCACTAAACAGGAGCATACCTGTAGGGGTGCGGAGCTTGCCAATGCACATGGGCCATGGTGGGGGCCTAAAAGGTGCTAATGGCCCATATGAGAAGACCCATGATATTTGGGACCCACAAGCTTTTTAGTTACCATACACCACAACCACTAAACATGAACTGGTGGTAGGTGCAGAGGCTCCATTTACAGCCAGAAACCTGGTGCACAACAGGGCCATCTTCCAAAGTGGGACCATGACTAACACATACACGATAAAAGGCTAATTTTCAGAAAAATCAGGCCCCATCCAACAACTAAGTAGCCCCATGTACCTTGGCATTTTAGTAATCTTCTCACCTAGTATGTCCAATTATATACCAGCATATCATACCTTCATAGCACTATCATACGTTGCTAACTACAATACCGTGAATGCTGAAATAAAACTGCTATTTGGTGTCCAAATAATACCGCCCAAGAATGTCTAAAAACACATACTGCAGCCATATATGTTGTACTACTGATATTAAACTCCTTTGAGCCAATATAATACTGCCATATAATACACAAATATTATGCCATAAATATAAAGCCCATATGATTCTTCCATCAAAAGTAGCAATAACCTGTTTTTTCTCTCCTTAATTATATACATACACATGTGCATAGACTGCACATATACAAATATACAATGTGTAAAATGACGTGGAATACAATGGTGCTATAGAAAAAAAAATATTCTATACTGTATTTAAACACTGGAGATAATAATATCAATATGCAGGACCCTGGTCCATCAGTCACATTAGTATCCCAGATGGGAACCCTGCGAACTGCCTCTTATATGCACACCTCCTGAAGAAGCAGGTTGAAACGCGCGTCATTTGTGCTTTACGTCACAACTATGATGTCTCACTGGGATAACAAATAAGAAGCCCCGGGGATGCCAGCAGGTAGTAGGTGATAAACAGTGATCCTAACCAGCAGCCGACAAATTAGAAGAGGTCCCGGGTGGCATAGCAGGCTGTTCAGTGGTCCCATCTGGTGGACTATTGATGTGGCCAATTTACCAGGGTCCTTTGAATTTATCCCCTCATCTCTAAAATACACAGTACAGTCCCTTTCCCCCACTGCTCACTAGTTGCTCCTGGGAATAGAGCTCAGGAGTTCTAGAGGAAACTGTAAGCCTGGGCAAATCCCGCGTTTTTTACTCAACTAAAACTGGTTCTGGCTCCATGATGGTTGCCGAAACCGATGCAACTGATTGTTAGGCCGGAGTCACACACAACGTATAAAAATACGGTCTGTTTTTGATGGCCGAGATACCCAGAAAATTTCCTGAACTGTGATCCGTATTCAATGCGAGGATGCGATTTTTTTTCTCCAAAAATTATCCGTGTGTCATCCGTATGGCATCCGTACGGCGACATCTCGCCGACTTGCAAAATGGACATAGAATGGATCCATAGCCTCAAATATTCGTAAAAACATATATACAGTATAGATATATACGTATGTACACTCACCGGCCACTTTATTAGGTACACCATGCTAGTAACGGGTTGGACCCCCTTTTGCCTTCAGAACTGCCTCAATTCTTCGTGGCATAGATTCAACAAGGTGCTGGAAGCATTCCTCAGAGATTTTGGTCCATATTGACATGATGGCATCACACAGTTGCCGCAGATTTGTCGGCTGCACATCCCAAAGATGCTCCATACAAGGCAGGATGGATCCATGCTTTCATGTTGTTTACGCCAAATTCTGACCCTACCATCCGAATGTCGCAGCAGAAATCGAGACTCATCAGACCAAGCAACGTTTTTCCAATCTTCTACTGTCCAATTTCGATGAGCTTGTACAAATTGTAGCCTCAGTTTCCTGTTCTTAGCTGAAAGGAGTGGTACCCGGTGTGGTCTTCTGCTGCTGTAGCCCATCTGCCTCAAAGTTCGACGCACTGTGTGTTCAGAGATGCTCTTAGGCCTACCTTGGTTGTAACGGGTGGCGATTTGAGTCACTGTTGCCTTTCTATCAGCTTGAACCAGTCTGCCCATTCTCCTCTGACCTCTGGCATCAACAAGGCATTTCCGCCCACAGAACTGCCGCTCACTGGATTTTTTTTCTTTTTCGGACCATTCTCTGTAAACCCTAGAGATGGTTGTGCGTGAAAATCCCAGTAGATCAGCAGTTTCTGAAATACTCAGACCAGCCCTTCTGGCACCAACAACCATGCCACGTTCAAAGGCACTCAAATCACCTTTCTTCCCCATACTGATGCTCGGTTTGAACTGCAGGAGATTGTCTTGACCATGTCTACATGCCTAAATGCACTGAGTTGCCGCCATGTGATTGGCTGATTAGAAATTAAGTGTTAACAAGAAGTTGGACAGGTGTACCTAATAAAGTGGCCGGTGAGTGTATATATATATATATATATATATGTCAGTGACACACATATATATACATATATTTATATTTCATATAGCGCTAGATAGCAGAAAAGCCGGTAATTCAGTTGCCGGCTTTTGCTATCTCCTTCCCAAACCCGACAGGATATGAGACATGGTTTACATACAGTAAGCCATTTCATATCCCTTATTTTTTTTTACATATTCCTCACTAGTAATGTTAGAAGTGTATGTGTGCAAAATTTGGGGGCTCTAGCTGTTAAAATAAAGGGTTAAATCACGGAAAAAACTGGCATGGGCTCCCACACAATTTTCTCCGCCAGAGTGGGAAAGCCAGTGACTGAGGGCAGATATTAATAGCCTAGAGAGGGACCATGGTTATTGCCCCCCCCCCCCCCCGGCTAAAAATATCTGCCCCCAGCCACCCCAGAAAAGGCACATCTGTAAGATGTGCCTATTCTGGCACTTAGCCTCTCTCTTCCCACTCCCCTGTAGCGGTGGGATATGGGGTAATAAAAGGTTAATGTCACCTTGCTATTGTAAGGTGACATTAAGCCTGGTTAATAATGGAGAGGTGTCAAGACACCTATCCATTATTAATCCAATAGTAATAAAGGGTTAATAATACACACACATATTAGGAAAAAAGTATTTTAATGAAATAAAGACACATGGTGTTATAATAGTTTATTAAACGCTCAATCCAATTGAAGACCCTTGTCACCTGAAACAAAGTTAAAATTAAAAAACAACAATATCCCATACCTGTAATAATTATACGGGATAACTCAGGAGACTCTTTGCGTGGAACAAGATAACTACAGGACACAGTTTTATAAGTGGTAAAGTCTAGATTATCACACGGTGATTCAAACAGGTGCAGAGAGAAACTCAAGTCCACAACACTTGGTGCAAATATCAAATGGAGCTCAGCAGTCTATAGGAAACTTCAGAGGAAAATGCAATCACGCAGAAAGTCTATGAAGCACAATTATTCTTGAGGATACTTGGCACGAATAAGTCCTTGCTTAGTCCATAACACAGATAGATATGCTTATAAGGCAGTTCAAATAATATCTTAGCTCAACCAGGGAGGTCTGGGTAATAGTCTCAGGTTCTTGCAGAGCAGAAACAGCTTACATGTCCAGCAAATGCAGATGGAAGCAAACACGAGCAGCAGATGAAGGAGGATTACTGGAATTGGTGTATGCAGCAGGAACTCAGAGCTGAGTAGCAGGATAACCCCACTGGTTCACAGGATCAGGTATATAGCCAGGGAGTCACCAGAGGTCAGGAGCTGGATGCAAGGCAGAATACTCTAGCATAGACTGAAGGCTGGAGTGGAGTTTTATAGCAGGAAGACACAGTGCACATGAGACCAAAGACGCCATCTTGGAAAAGGGCAGTAATGCACCAAAAGGTAATAAAAAATGTTCAGAATCCTGACAATACCTCTCTGGCGTTACAGTCAAGTCCCACGATGTAAATCCATCAGAAGGGGTTAAATCATTTTACAAGCAGAAGCCTGCTAATGCAGCTGTGCTGCTGACTGTAAAATCTGGGGAATGGATGGAAGCAGGGGAACGTAGCTACCTAGACTTGCGGTGCTGTGCCCCCTGCTGGCATAACCTCATATGAACTCGAGCGTGGGAATTTTTCAGAATATTTTCTCACGCTAGAGTTCATATGAGTTTATGCCAGCAGGGGGCGCAGCACCGCAAGTCTAGGCCTATGGCCTATTTTTCCCTATATAGAAATCTGGTCTTTTAGCCAAAAGGGTGTGGTTCTCAAGATGACACCTACAGAGAAGAGATGAGGACCACACCAACTTGGCAAAATAGACTAGATTTATATACAGGGAAGATGGGGAAATATCTCAGGAATGGTGAGAAGCATGAACAAAAGAAACAATGCTGTATTCAGGAGAGCAGCGGCATTTCAACAAAAAAGCAAGGGAAGTCAGCTCATCTGGGAAAAGGATCTACAGAGACATCGTAGCATGGCAAGTCCAAATAGTGAAAGAGAAGTAAAATATCTAGCAAGATGGATCCTTGAAAAAAAATAGTTATCAAATGTACATTAAACCAGAAAAAAATTCAATCCAACACAATTAAAAAAGCAGACACTTTTTCATGAGAAACGACTGCGTCTGAAACCCGTCAGCTTTTTTAACAGTGGCATTTACACCAGGTAAAAAACAAAACATATTTATGGCAAGCGACAGTGCTTCTTTACACGATCTGCTGCTAACATCTTGATGCCAGATAATCTGTTCTTGTGAAGTCTATTGCAGAAAATGCCCGGATTGTACCAGCATGGTTAATGTCAATACATACGGGAAGATTCATAACTTGTATGAGCATTTATATTAGGACTCCGTTGTCACATTCACAATAAATTATGGCTCCATCATCAGAACCTCATGGCTGGAGGGGGAAAACCCAGCATGACATAACATCAAACAACCTCAGACAGATAACAGAGTAATAGCTAATGATCATTTACCTAGTTATTATTTATTATTATAGCGCCATTTATTCCATGGGGCTTTACATGTGTGGAGGGGTATACATAATAAAAACAGGTACAATAATCTTGAACAATACAAGTCACAACTGGTACAGGAGGAGAGAGGACCCTGCCCGCGAAGGGTCACAATCTACAAGGGTTAGGTGAGGATACAATAGGCGAGGGTAGAGCTGGTCGTTCAGCGGTTTGGTCGATCGGCGGTTACTGCAGGTTGTAGGCTTGTCGGACGAGGTGGGTCTTCAGGCTCTTTTTGAAGGTTTAGATGGTGGGCGAGAGTCTAAAATGTTGTGGTAGAGAGTTCCAGAGAATTTTATTGAGATAATGGCACCAGCCCAAGAGGAAGTAGCAGGATCCGAATGCCATCATTTGCACGGGACGTCAATATTTTTGAATGATAAATATTCTACTCGTCGTTAGTTTTAATTTCCTGTATAGGATATTTACAGAAGTCATATACAGAATATACGTAAGCTGGTTTCACTGTTTGATCTTCTTATCTCAGGGAGATATGCACAAATTTCTGTGCATTCATTTAAAGAGAACTTGCTTTCTAAAGATATTGCCATCAGAACATTGCAACAGGGATTGCAAAGTACTAGTCGGACTGACGCAGTTAGTTTCCTCCTTTGATGCTATTTTGTCTCCTGTAACATTAAAAATTAATTATTCTAAAAGACTGTTTCATAGTCGGGCAAGCTAACAAATAATGAGGACAACTATGTGTGTTTAATTAACCCATTCATTTCTAGGTTTAGTGTTTTCAAGAGGTTCCTATGAGACAGGAGGACCATCGGAGGGGGAATGCGGTGAAAGGATCAGGAATGCTGAATATTAATGCCCAATCCTTTTGTTTCCAGGGGATGTAAGCCACGACCAGAGGTTTACTCCTCTCTCCCCATTCAGAACACATGCTTGCTTGGCTAATCATGCATATGTATGGTTGGTGGGGGTGGGGCATATAGCAATTGGTCTACAGTACGTGTCTGCATGGTTAACTCTTTAAGGCTGGTTTCACACTTGTGGTTGTGTCCGCAGCGTTTCTGACGCATACATCCGCATGCGTCTTGATTTCCTATCTTTAACATTGTAGATGCAGGTGCATGCGTTTGCCCGCGTTTGCTTACGCATGCTTTTTTTCGCAGTGTGCGACGGGGCGCGGCTAACACACCATGTTGGAATTTTTGAGGTGGCACATTTCCGTCAAATATGCGCATGCAGATGAGTGCATTAAAAAAAAGCATTACTGCCTATGGGAACGCATGCGTACGCATGCGTTCGATGAACTTGCGTACTTTGGACTGCGCATGTCCAGGAACTGATTTAGACACGCCCATTGAGGCACGACCTCCTGGAAATATCAAACGCATGCGCATAAAAAGCGCAAACGCATGTAAAAATGCATACAAACGCTGCATTTTTTTTGTTGTCATGCGTAAGCTGATGCGGATAAAAAACGCTGTGTTTGCATGCGTTTTTCCATGCGGTTGCGGACGATACACTGCAGACTCAATCGCAAATGTGAACCTAGCCTAAGAGGTTAATAAGTAATTTTTTATATTAAAAATTGATCTATGGAGGTATAAAACAAAATAAAACAAAACAAAATAATCATGTACTCACATACTGAATCTCTGTCACACTGCTGCCTATGTCCCCCATCAGCTTCTTCTTCCAGAACACAGTATCACTTGACTGCTGCACTCAATTTACACTGATGGAATATGAAGGCTACAGCCGATCAGTGGTGGCTAGTCGGCTGTAGTGATCACATGACATTATCTGCCTAAAGGAGAAGCTAGGAAACAAACAGGGGACGCAGACAGCAGTTCGATGGGTCAGTATATGGATTTGGATTTTTTTATACTCCCTTAGACCCTTTCTTAATATAAAAAAGTACCAGAAAATCCTTTGAAGGACTTTTTCTTCTCTAAAAGAGTCAAGACTACAGTGTCACAGGTTTACCATGACAGAGAGGGGCCAGAAGACTGCGGTGTCTGATTTCTCGTACTCCTGCACTGATTAGAAGCACTTCACCTTCATATTAAACAGTGCAGGTTTCTGCTAGCGGTGCAGAGGTTTATTTGTTCAGTTGAGACCTCCTGGAAGCGTTACTGCTTTGATGGTCTCAGGTGTTCAGTGTTGGCCACTCGCCTCTGCTATATACACTGGCCTCTGGCAAGCAGGAATTGCCAGTGTTGGTTTCATACTGCCTGTTTTGGAGTTGGAGGTGCTGGTTGTTAGGAGGCTTTTGGAATGTTGTTATAAATACTGTTGCTTTGGGGATTTGTCTGTGCGTATATACTTGTGACGTCTGTGGCCACCCGACCCTGTGATACTTACCCCCCTCTCCTCGCTCCGGTGTCTTGGCTTGCCACTGGGCGAGGATCGCGTCGCATCACTCCTTCACTTCTGGTCTCTCAACCGGGCTGGGTATCTCGCTGCCCGCGCATGTACCCTGCGCAGGTTAGGCCGTGGGCGTGCTCCTCTCTGGTACCTTATACTTCCTAAAGGCCATGACCTGGAAGCATTGTGGTATGTACTGGGTATTTCAGGTGGCCTCCTCCTAGAGGAGGCGCCTGACTATCACTATTGTACAGTCTCTGTGTGCTTGTCGTGATTCAGGTCCCGCCATGCTCCTAGTATCCCTGTGTTACTTTGGCCTTCTCCTCTTTTTCTCCTATTCATGCTCCTGGGGTCCTTGTGTTATTTGCACATTAACCTTTTCTGTTCTTATTCACTTCCAGAACCTGTTCATTCCTAGCCTCCGTTGGTCCCTGTGTACCTCCCGGTCTTCTCTGGTTTCCAGTCCTCGTTTCCTGTCCTTCTCATCCAGGCCCTCTAGTCAGGACCAATATCCCTTCCGTGTCCTGGTTTCATTTCCCAGTTCCCCAGCACCTCTCCTCCATTCCTTACCTTTCTCTTTTGTCTCCTACGACCCGCCCCTTGGCACCTGCCGTTGTGGAATTAGAATCCCCTGGGTCTGCCCCTGATTTTCCCTGTATATAGGTCGGATCACTAGGTCAGCTTGCCTGGGGGATGATCGGTATCACGACCCAGAGGGTCCACTCTAGGAGGTGTCACAATACTCATCCTCTCTTATTTAGGTTTTCCTCCCATTACTTATTGGTGCTCCACCCTGTTGTTCATGAGTGCATATTTGTATGATTGGTATTCTCGTTTATCCCTGTACATCTTCCTCTGTTAGTCTGCTTTGTGTATTCATGTACATTACTTCCCACTTCACTGGGTGGGGGATGGGTCAGATATGGGATAATTAGGAGCAGAGTAAGGCATGTGGCCCCGACATCTTCAACATCAGAAGTATTCCAAAGAGCAGGAATAGCTAGGGTGCCCCTAGCTATAGGGATAGGAAAGTAGCCCCTAGCCTTTAGCCCCTAGCAATTGTGCCATGACACACACACACAACTGAATTATGGGACTTTTTGCTCTGCTCACATACAAATGGGCATGCAGTTACTGGCATGCTAACTTCCAGCCCACTGATTGGCAATTTGAAGGGTAGGTATGTCCATGAGACCAGTTCTTGTGAATTATTGGTGAGGATATGACCTGCTGACATAGCAGAATACAAGAGGTTATGTCCACAATTCTGACCACAACTCTTGTTTTTGTAAATATGACAAAAGTCACTTGCATAAAAAATAATTTTAGGTATTTGGGAGAAAGGTTGCATTTTATCTAACCTCCATGAGTGACATGGTTAATCCTAGTTTCTACTGAGCCATTCTTACAGAGATAGTTATCCTAATATCTTCCAGAATTTAGACTATTATCAGGACCTGAAGGGCTGCCCATATGTTAATGGCACAATCCCATTAAAGTGGTTGTCCAAAATCAGAATAATCTAAAAAAAAAGTATGTTATCTGCCAAAACAGAGCCACCCCTGTGTAATGTGGTATTGCAACTCAGCCCAACTGACACCGCCAAAAGACAAATGGTGGTGCTGTTTGTGGACGAAAGCAGACAAGTTTTTCTAATACTGTACAATATCTGAAATTTTGAAATTGCTAATGAAGCATCAGCCAATTCTTTAGAGAATGTCACATTTTACTTACCCCGTCGCACCACCTACAGGCTCTTATCCTTCCCCTTTTATTTGTATATTGTTAAAATATACTTAGATTCTTTTATTGACTAAAAGATTGGTATTGAAGGTTTGCAGAACTGATGGTTGAATACAGAACTGTGGAACCGACTTATTCATAGTAATCCATGGCCAGTCCCAGAAACAATGAGCTTCTCTGTGTTCAGCATCTGACATTATCAGCCCCACAGACAAATTTTAATATTTAATTAGTCATTAAGCATGAGATGTTCATATAAACAAAGCAACCCATGATGGGGTAGCTATAAATGTAAATGTATCATCCTGCACAAAACTATTAGTTAATTCTTATGCATAGGGGCAATATTATAGTTGTTCTATTCTTGTACATAGGGGCAGTATTATAGTAGTTATATTCTTGTACATAGGAGCAGTATTATAGTAGTTATATTCTTGTACATGGGGCAGTATTATAGTAGTTATATTCTTGTACATAGGAGCAGTATTATAGTAGTTATATTCTTGTACATAGGGGCAGTATTATAGTAGTTATATTCTTGTACATAGGGACAGTATTATAGTAGTTATATTCTTGTACATAGGAGCAGTATTATAGTAGTTACATTCTTGTACATAGGGGCAGTATTATAGTAGTTATATTCTTGTACATAGGGGCAGTATTATAGTAGTTATATTCTTGTACTACATTGTGGCAGTTTTATAGAAGTTATATTCTTGTACATAGGAGCAGTATTATAGTAGTTCTATTCTTGTACATGGGGCAGTATTATAGTAGTTATATTCTTGTACATAGGGGCAGTATTATAGCAGTTATATTCTTGTACATAGGAGCAGTATTATAGTAGTTCTATTCTTGTACATGGGGCAGTATTATAGTAGTTATATTCTTGTACATAGGGGCAGTATTATAGTAGTTATATTCTTGTACATAGGAGCAGTATTATAGTAGTTATATTCTTGTACATAGGGGCAGTATTATAGCAGTTATATTCTTGTACATAGGAGCAGTATTATAGTAGTCATATTCTTGTACATAGGGGCATGTTGTGAACTGTGTTTCTGGGCTCCCTCTGGTGGTCACTAACGGTATTGTGTTAGGTATGTCTTGTTGCAGGCCTGAGCTCCAGCTGTGTCGTTAAGCAGCGGGTGTTTCCTATTTGAGTCTCCTCTGGACTCAGTCTCTTGCCTGGCATCGTTGTATCCAGACCTATTTGGTCTCCTCCGGATTCCTTTCAGTCTGCCTCATGCAAGAAAAGCTAAGTCTGTTTTGTACAATTTGGATCGTTTGCATTATTTAGTGTTTTTGTCCAGCTTGCTTTACATTTGATTTTTGACTCGCTGGAAGCTCTAGGGGGCTGATATTCTCCCTCCACGCCATCAGTCGATGTGGGGGTTCTTGAATGTTCAGCGTGGATGTTTTGTAGGGTTTTCTGCTAACCGCATAGTCCACTGTCGTAAATTGGATTCTGGGCTCCCCCGGTGGCCACTTGTGGAATTGTACTTGTGTGCATCATCCCCTCTGTTCACCTGCTCCTATCAGGAGTTGGGAGTCGCTATATAACCTTGCTCCTCTGTCAGTTTCATGCCGGTCAACAATGTAATCAGAAGCCTTTCTGTGCATGTTCCTGCTACTAGACAACTCCCAGCTAAGTTGGACTTTTGTCCTTGTGTGTTTTTGCATTTTGTTCCTGTTCACAGCTGCTGTTTCGTTACTGTGTCTGGAAAGCTCTTGTGAGCGGAAATTGCCACTCTGGTGTTATGAGTTAATGCTAGAGTCTTAAAGTAATTTCTGGATGGTGTTTTGATAGGGTTTTCTGCTGACCATGAAAGTGCCCTTTCTGTCTTCTTGCTATCTAGTAAGCGGACCTCGATTTTTGCTAAACCTATTTTCATACTACGTTTGTCATTTCATCTAAAATCACCGCCAATATATGTGGGGGCCTCTGTCCGCCTTTTGGGAAAATTTCTCTAGAGGTGAGCCAGGACTGTCTTTTCCTCTGCTAGGATTAGGTAGTTCTCCGGCTGGCGCTGGGCATCTAGGGATAAAAAAAACGTAGGCATGCTACCCGGCCACTTCTAGTTGTGCGGCAGGTTTAGTTCATGGTCAGTATAGTTTCCATCTTCCAAGAGCTAGTTCTCATATATGCTGGGCTATGTTCTCTCGCCATTGAGAATCATGACAGTTTGACCGGCCCAAAAAAAAAAAGGGTTAAATTACTGGCTGAGAAAGGAGAGAAAAAAGAAGTCTGCTACAATTTTTTTTTTTTTTTTTTTTCCTCTAGTTCTGAGTGTGCTCTTAATTGAATCACTTGCTAGTCTGCCTATACTGCAGCCTTCCTCTCTTTCTCTCCTTCTTATCCTTGAATGGCTCTGTGTTCACCTGTTTCAAATGGATCTTCAGAGTGTAGCTACAGGTTTGAATAATCTCGCCACAAAGGTACAAAATTTGCAAGATTTTGTTGTTCATGCACCTATGTCTGAGCCTAGAATTCCTTTGCCTGAATTCTTCTCGGGGAATAGATCTCACTTTCAAAATTTTAAAAATAATTGCAAATTGTTTTTGTCCCTGAAGTCTCGCTCTGCCGGAGACCCTGCACAGCAGGTCAGGATTGTAATTTCCTTGCTCCGGGGCGACCCTCAAGACTGGGCTTTTGCATTGGCACCAGGGGATCCTGCGTTGCTCAATGTGGATGCGTTTTTTCTGGCCTTGGGGTTGCTTTATGAGGAACCTCATTTAGAGCTTCAGGCGGAAAAGGCCTTGATGTCCTTGTCTCAGGGGCAAGATGAAGCTGAAATATACTGCCAAAAATTCCGCAAATGGTCTGTGCTTACTCAGTGGAATGAGTGCGCCCTGGCGGCGATTTTCAGAGAGGGTCTCTCTGATGCCATTAAGGATGTTATGGTGGGGTTCCCTGTGCCTGCGAGTCTGAATGAGTCCATGACGATGGCTATTCAGATCGATAGGCGTCTGCGGGAGCGCAAACCTGTGCACCATTTGGCGGTGTCTACTGAGAAAACGCCAGAAAATATGCAATGTGATAGAATTCTGTCCAGAAGCGAGCGGCAGAATTTTAGACGAAAAAATGGGTTGTGCTTCTATTGTGGTGATTCAACTCATGTTATATCAGCATGCTTTAAGCGTACTAAGAAGCCTGACAAGTCTGTTTCAATTAGCACTTTACAGTCTAAGTTTATTCTATCTGTGACCCTGATTTGTTCTTTGTCATCTATTACCGCGGACGCCTATGTCGACTCTGGCGCTGCTTTGAGTCTTATGGATTGGTCCTTTGCCAAACGCTGTGGGTATGATTTGGAGCCATTGGAGGCTCCGATACCTCTGAAAGGGATTGACTCCACCCCATTGGCTAGTAATAAACCACAATACTGGACACAAGTGACTATGCGTGTTAATCCGGATCACCAGGAGGTTATTCGCTTTCTGGTGCTGTATAATCTACATGATGTTTTGGTGCTGGGATTGCCATGGCTGCAATCTCATAACCCAGTCCTCGACTGGAGAGCTATGTCTGTGTTAAGCTGGGGATGTAAGGGAACTCATGGGGACGTACCTTTGGTTTCCATTTCATCATCTATTCCCTCTGAGATTCCTGAATTCTTGTCTGACTTTCGTGACGTTTTTGAAGAACCCAAGGTTGGTTCACTACCTCCGCACCGGGAGTGCGATTGTGCCATAGACTTGATCCCGGGTAGTAAATACCCTAAGGGTCGTTTATTTAATCTGTCTGTGCCTGAACACGCGGCTATGCGAGAATATATAAAGGAGTCCTTGGAAAAGGGACATATTCGTCCTTCGTCATCTCCCTTAGGAGCCGGTTTTTTCTTTGTGTCTAAGAAAGACGGCTCTTTGAGGCCGTGTATTGATTATCGACTTTTGAATAAAATCACGGTTAAATATCAATATCCGTTACCACTGCTTACTGATTTGTTTGCTCGTATAAAGGGGGCCAAGTGGTTCTCTAAGATTGATCTCCGTGGGGCGTATAATTTGGTGCGAATCAAGCAGGGGGATGAGTGGAAAACCGCATTTAATACGCCCGAGGGCCATTTTGAGTATTTGGTGATGCCTTTTGGTCTTTCAAATGCCCCTTCAGTCTTCCAGTCCTTTATGCATGACATTTTCCGCGATTATTTGGACAAATTTATGATTGTGTATCTGGATGATATTCTGATTTTTTCGGATGACTGGGACTCTCATGTCCAGCAGGTCAGGAGGGTTTTTCAGGTTTTGCGGTCTAATTCCTTGTGTGTGAAGGGTTCTAAGTGTGTTTTTGGGGTTCAAAAGATTTCCTTCTTGGGATACATTTTTTCCCCCTCTTCCATCGAGATGGATCCTGTCAAGGTTCAGGCTATTGGTGATTGGACGCAACCCTCTTCTCTTAAGAGTCTTCAGAAATTTTTGGGCTTTGCTAACTTTTATCGTCGATTTATTGCTGGTTTTTCTGATGTTGTAAAACCATTGACTGATTTGACTAAGAAGGGTGCTGATGTTGCTGATTGGTCCCCTGATGCTGTGGAGGCCTTTCGGGAGCTCAAGCGCCGCTTTTCTTCCGCCCCAGTGTTGCGTCAGCCTGATGTTGCTCTTCCTTTTCAGGTTGAGGTCGACGCTTCTGAAATCGGAGCTGGGGCGGTGTTGTCGCAGAGAAGTTCCGACTGCTCCGTGATGAGACCTTGTGCTTTTTTTTCCCGTAAATTTTCGCCCGCCGAGCGGAATTATGATATTGGGAATCGGGAGCTTTTGGCCATGAAGTGGGCTTTTGAGGAGTGGCGTCACTGGCTTGAGGGGGCCAGACATCAGGTGGTGGTATTGACTGACCACAAAAATTTAATTTACCTTGAGTCTGCCAGGCGCCTGAATCCTAGACAGGCGCGCTGGTCGTTGTTTTTCTCTCGGTTTAATTTTGTGGTGTCTTACCTACCGGGTTCTAAGAATGTTAAGGCGGATGCCCTTTCTAGGAGTTTTGAGCCTGACTCCCCTGGTAATTCTGAGCCCACAGGTATCCTTAAAGATGGAGTGATATTGTCTGCCGTTTCTCCAGACCTGCGGCGGGCCTTGCAGGAGTTTCAGGCGGATAGACCTGATCGTTGCCCACCTGGTAGACTGTTTGTTCCTGATGATTGGACCAGTAGAGTCATCTCTGAGGTTCATTCTTCTGCATTGGCAGGTCATCCTGGAATCTTTGGTACCAGGGATTTGGTGGCAAGGTCCTTCTGGTGGCCTTCCCTGTCACGAGATGTGCGAGGCTTTGTGCAGTCTTGTGACGTTTGTGCTCGGGCCAAGCCTTGTTGTTCTCGGGCTAGTGGATTGTTGTTACCCTTGCCTATCCCGAAGAGGCCTTGGACGCACATCTCGATGGATTTTATTTCGGATCTGCCTGTTTCTCATAAGATGTCTGTCATCTGGGTGGTGTGTGACCGTTTCTCTAAGATGGTCCATCTGGTTCCCTTGCCTAAGTTGCCTTCTTCTTCCGAGTTGGTTCCTCTGTTTTTTCAAAATGTTGTTCGTTTGCATGGTATTCCGGAGAATATCGTTTCTGACAGAGGGACCCAATTCGTGTCTAGATTTTGGCGGGCATTCTGTGCTAGGATGGGCATAGATTTGTCTTTTTCGTCTGCTTTCCATCCTCAGACTAATGGCCAGACCGAGCGGACTAATCAGACCTTGGAGACATATTTGAGGTGTTTTGTGTCTGCGGATCAGGATGATTGGGTTGCTTTTTTGCCTTTGGCGGAGTTCGCCCTCAATAATCGGGCCAGCTCTGCCACCTTGGTGTCCCCGTTTTTCTGTAATTCGGGGTTTCATCCTCGATTTTCCTCCGGTCAAGTGGAATCTTCGGATTGTCCTGGAGTGGATGCTGTGGTGGAGAGGTTGCATCAGATTTGGGGGCAGGTGGTGGACAATTTGAAGTTGTCCCAGGAGAAGACTCAGCTTTTTGCCAACCGCCGTCGTCGTGTTGGTCCTCGGCTTTGTGTTGGGGACTTGGTGTGGTTGTCTTCTCGTTTTGTCCCTATGAGGGTTTCTTCTCCTAAGTTTAAGCCTCGGTTCATCGGCCCGTACAAGATATTGGAGATTCTTAACCCTGTGTCCTTCCGTTTGGACCTCCCTGCATCCTTTTCGATTCATAATGTTTTTCATCGGTCATTGTTGCGCAGGTATGAGGTACCGGCTGTGCCTTCCGTTGAGCCTCCTGCTCCGGTGTTGGTTGAGGGTGAGTTGGAGTACGTTGTGGAAAAGATCTTGGACTCTCGTGTTTCCAGACGGAAACTCCAGTATCTGGTCAAATGGAAGGGATACGGTCAGGAGGATAATTCTTGGGTCACTGCCTCTGATGTTCATGCCTCCGATCTTGTCCGTGCCTTTCATAGGGCTCATCCTGATCGCCCTGGTGGTTCTGGTGAGGGTTCGGTGCCCCCTCCTTGAGGGGGGGGGGTACTGTTGTAAATTGGATTCTGGGCTCCCCCGGTGGCCACTTGTGGAATTGTACTTGTGTGCATCATCCCCTCTGTTCACCTGCTCCTATCAGGAGTTGGGAGTCGCTATATAACCTTGCTCCTCTGTCAGTTTCATGCCGGTCAACAATGTAATCAGAAGCCTTTCTGTGCATGTTCCTGCTACTAGACAACTCCCAGCTAAGTTGGACTTTTGTCCTTGTGTGTTTTTGCATTTTGTTCCTGTTCACAGCTGCTGTTTCGTTACTGTGTCTGGAAAGCTCTTGTGAGCGGAAATTGCCACTCTGGTGTTATGAGTTAATGCTAGAGTCTTAAAGTAATTTCTGGATGGTGTTTTGATAGGGTTTTCTGCTGACCATGAAAGTGCCCTTTCTGTCTTCTTGCTATCTAGTAAGCGGACCTCGATTTTTGCTAAACCTATTTTCATACTACGTTTGTCATTTCATCTAAAATCACCGCCAATATATGTGGGGGCCTCTGTCTGCCTTTTGGGAAAATTTCTCTAGAGGTGAGCCAGGACTGTCTTTTCCTCTGCTAGGATTAGGTAGTTCTCCGGCTGGCGCTGGGCATCTAGGGATAAAAAAACGTAGGCATGCTACCCGGCCACTTCTAGTTGTGCGGCAGGTTTAGTTCATGGTCAGTATAGTTTCCATCTTCCAAGAGCTAGTTCTCATATATGCTGGGCTATGTTCTCTCGCCATTGAGAATCATGACAGTCCACTATCTATTTTCTGCTATCTAGACTATTGGGCCTCACTTTGCTGAATCTAGTTCATCTCTACGTTTGTGTTTTCCTCTTGCCTCACCGTTATTATTTGTTGGGGGCTTTCTATATCTTTGGGGTTCAATTTCTCTGGAGGCAAGCAAGGTCTTATTTTTTCCCTTTAGGGGTAGTCAGTTCTCCGGCTGGCTCGAGACGTCTAGAACCAACGTAGGCACGTTCACCGGCTACTTTTAGTTGTTTGTGTTAGGATCAGGTATGCGGTTAGCCCAGTTTCCACCTCCCTAGAGCAGTATTTATATTTTTGCTATCTTGCCGGAATATCAGAGATCCTCTGCCATTGGGATCATAACAGAATGCCAGGCCAAAAGAAAATGTTTAATGCATCGCAGAAGCGGGATTAAAAAGAAGTTCTGAGTTTTTTTGGGTTTTTTTGCTGCAGTTTGCCTAGCTTCTTCCATCCCCTTTTTCTCTGAGTGTCTGAAACTCTGCTGCAGATATGAATGTCCAGACTTTGACTTCTAGTGTGGATCAGCTTGCTGCTAGGGTGCAAAGCATTCAGGATTTTGTTATCCATAGCCCTATGTCTGAACCAAAAATACCTATTCCTGAGCCGTTTTTTGGAGATAGATCTAAATTCCTGAATTTTAGGAATAATTGTAAATTGTTTCTGTCTCTGAAACCTCGTTCCTCTGGTGATTCCGCTCAGCAAGTTAAGATTGTTATTTCCTTCTTGCGCGGCGACCCTCAGGATTGGGCCTTCTCTCTGGCGCCAGGAGATCCTGCATTGGTGAATGTTGATGCATTTTTTCTGGCACTTGGTTTGCTTTATGAGGAGCCTAATCTTGAAAATCAGGCTGAAAAAATGTTGCTGGTTATCTCTCAGGGTCAGGACGAAGCTGAGGTATATTGCCAAAAATTTCGGAAATGGTCCGTGCTTACTCAATGGAATGAGTGTGCACTGGCCGCAAATTTCAGAAATGGTCTTTCTGAAGCCATTAAAGATGTGATGGTGGGGTTTCCTATCCCTACAGGTCTAAATGATTCAATGGCTCTAGCCATTCAAATTGATCGATGTTTGCGGGAGCGCAAATCTGTTAATCCTTTGGCGGTGCTGTCTGAACGGTCACCTGATTCTATGCAATGTGACAGAATTTTGTCCAGACCCGAGCGACAAAATCATAGACGTCAAAATGGGTTGTGTTTCTACTGTGGTGATTCAACACATGTTATCTCAGCATGCTCTAAACGTTTAAAGAAAAAAGTTAATCCTGTCGCCATTGGTACTTTTCAGCC
Organism: Ranitomeya variabilis; assembly: GCF_051348905.1. Taxonomy (NCBI): domain Eukaryota; kingdom Metazoa; phylum Chordata; class Amphibia; order Anura; family Dendrobatidae; genus Ranitomeya; species Ranitomeya variabilis. The sequence continues at coordinate 52,201,687 of NC_135232.1, read as the reverse complement.
TAAGTTTATTTTGTCTGTGACTTTAATTTGTTCATTATCATCTTACTCAGTTATGGCTTTTGTGGATTCTGGTGCTGCTCTGAGTCTGATGGATTTGTCGTTTGCCAGGCGCTGTGGTTTTGTCCTGGAGCCTTTGGAAAATCCTATTCCTCTTAGAGGAATTGATTCTACGCCATTGGCAGAGAATAAACCTCAGTATTGGACGCAGGTGACCATGTGCATGACTCCTGTACATCAGGAGGTGATTCGTTTTTTGGTACTGCATAAAATGCATGATGTTGTCGTTTTGGGTCTGCCATGGTTACAGGCCCATAATCCAGTTTTAGATTGGAAAGCTATGACTGTGTCTAGTTGGGGTTGTCAGGGGATTCATGGCGATTCTCCATTGGTGTCTATTGCTTCTTCTACTCCTTCTGAGATCCCTGAGTTTTTGTCAGACTTTCAGGGTGTATTTAATGAGGCCAGGTCCAGTGCCCTTCCTCCTTATAGGGACTGTGATTGTGCTATAGATTTGATTCCTGGTAGTAAGTTTCCTAAGGGACGACTCTTTAATTTATCTGTGCCAGAGCATGCCGCGATGCGGAGTTATATAAAGGAGTCTTTGGAGAAGGGACATATTCGCCCATCCTCGTCCCCTCTTGGTGCAGGATTCTTTTTTGTGGGCAACACATGGAAAGAAATAGAACCGGAGGATAGAAGCCGCGCAGACCACAATAAAGGTAACAGAGTTACACACACACTCTGTTTATTAGCCTACGCGTTTCGTGGCAAACAGGCCACTTCATCAGGGCATCAAGATTCATCAGTAAAACCAGGTATATATACCCACGAATACAATCAAAAAAACACAAAACATGTATAAACCCCACCCTCTTACGACATCACTTCTGGTGGGAACACCCACTTTAGATCAAAAATTTGTAAATACACCCATAATATTGGATACAAAACATTAAAATACATTGAAACACAATGATCGATCTTTAAAACCATATATATTCATCAATAAATAATAAAAACAAATGTAAACATTTCTGGTATCCAGATAAACCAGGATTAGAACTCACGCTGGAAGAAACCTAAAAACTATCCTCCAGAGATTAAACCTCCATCTTATACCACTAAACCACCAAGTGGTCTAAGGTGAGGGCAACTATTTATCTTGATTCACCAGTTTAACCCATTCAAAACACTTTAAATATCATATATTGACCTACACTCACCGGCCACTTTATTAGGTACACCATGCTAGTAACGGGTTGGACCCCCTTTTGCCTTCAGAACTGCCTCAATTCTTCGTGGCATAGATTCAACAAGATGCTGGAAGCATTCCTCTGAGATTTTGGTCCATATTGACATGATGGCATCACACAGTTGCCGCAGATTTGTCGGCTGCACATCCCAAAGATGCTCCATACAAGGCAGGATGGATCCATGCTTTCATGTTGTTTACGCCAAATTCTGACCCTACCATCCGAATGTCGCAGCAGAAATCGAGACTCATCAGACCAAGCAACGTTTTTCCAATCTTCTACTGTCCAATTTCGATGAGCTTGTACAAATTGTAGCCTCAGTTTCCTGTTCTTAGCTGAAAGGAGTGGTACCCGGTGTGGTCTTCTGCTGCTGTAGCCCATCTGCCTCAAAGTTCTACGCACTGTGCGTTCAGAGATGCTCTTAGGCCTACCTTGGTTGTAACGGGTGGCGATTTGAGTCACTGTTGCCTTTCTATCAGCTCGAACCAGTCTGCCCATTCTCCTCTGACCTCTGGCATCAACAAGGCATTTCCGCCCACAGAACTGCCGCTCACTGGATTTTTTTTTTTTTCGGACCATTCTCTGTAAACCCTAGAGATGGTTGTGCGTGAAAATCCCAGTAGATCAGCAGTTTCTGAAATACTCAGACCAGCCCTTCTGGCACCAACAACCATGCCACGTTCAAAGGCACTCAAATCACCTTTCTTCCCCATACTGATGCTCGGTTTGAACTGCAGGAGATTGTCTTGACCATGTCTACATGCCTAAATGCACTGAGTTGCCGCCATGTGATTGGCTGATTAGAAATTAAGTGTTAACAAGAAGTTGGACAGGTGTACCTAATAAAGTGGCCAGTGAGTGTATAGCAAAAGAAACCAAGGGCCAATATGAGATAACTGACACTACATACATCGTATGCGGACTGCCATGGGCTCGAAGGCAGCGCCTACGTATGCTAACTTATTCATGGCTGCCTTTGAGTCCTGGTATGTCCTCCATTGCAAACACAAACAGAATCTGGTCCTATACAAACGTTTTATAGATGATATATTTATCATCTACGATAATGCAGATAATACGGTTTTTGATTTCCTTGATGCTATAAGGAATAATCATTGGGGTATAGAGCTCACTCCCTGTGTGGAAAGTAAAAATGTTACATTTTTAGACTTGAATATCTATATTGATGACGCTGGAGAGATTATGACCAAAAACCATTTTAAAAATGTGGATGCCAATGGGTATGTTCATTATGATAGTAACCATCACAGACCATGGCTTAGAAACATCCCAAGGAACCAGTATTATAGGATTAACAAAAACTGTACTTCTGATGCAGTATTCAGGGAACAAAGTAAAATTTTGAGGGAGAGATTTCAAGAAAAAGAATATCCTGTGAAGCTTGTCAAAAAGGCTTATAACTCTGTTAAGGGTTGTTCCCAAAATGAGCTTATACATCCTGACAAAAATAAGGGCGCTAAGAAAAACCCTTTTGAAACAAATTTTATCACTACTTTTTCGTCACAAAATGTACAAATACGGAATATATTAGAAAAACATTGGAGTGTGATCTTAAATGATCCTATCCTCAACAAGGTGGTTCCTAGGAAACCAACAGTAACATTTAAAAGGGCCCCCACCATCAAAAACGTCTTGGCACCCAGTGTAGTAAAGATTTCCACCTCTGGATGCACTTTAGTAGGTAATGAATGGATTGGCCGTAATGGGTCTTACCGATGTAATAGACGTGGGTGTAAATGTTGTAGATCTATTAATAACAATGTTGACAGCTTCATGTCGTTTGTAAAGAAAGGGAAGGCTTTTAATATCAATTCTAGAATGACGTGCCAGACAGATTATGTAATCTATTTAATTCAGTGCAACTGTGGTAAACAGTACGTAGGAAGGACTTCTCAACCTCTTCACAAACGTGTCAACTCTCATAGGTTTAATATCCTTAGAGGTTTTTCTAAACATGGATTATCGCGACATTGTACCATAGTTCATCATGGTAACGTTAAATTATCTGTTACCCCCATTGACCATGTGCCTGTGAATACACCTAGGAGATTGGAGATCCTAGCTAAAAAAGAAACATATTGGATATTTAAGTTGGGCACTTTAAGCCCTGGTGGATTGAATGAGGTAAGTGACCTCTTCTAGAAACCAATATCTAATATCATGAATTTTCATCACATTGACATTCCTCTGTGATGGATTTTTTTGATGGTTGAAGTTCCTCCGTGTGACGATGTGGCGAGAGACTATTGACTATAGTGGCCCCCATTTTCCATGAATCCAGGTGGCTGACTGGTCTAGGGTGCTGCTCATTTCTTTGCAGTGTTTGTAGACCTCTAGATCAAATGGGTTCAATTCCTGAATGAACCGTTGAAATAGAGTATATGGGAATTTACCCTCCCCCCTACTTCTTTCATTTCATGTGATTCTTGTTCCAATTAATCCTATTGATATTGAAGTACACTACAGACACGCTATGTAGTGTCAGTTATCTCATATTGGCCCTTGGTTTCTTTTGCTATGGGTCAATGATATTTTAAGTGTTTTGAATGGGTTAAACTGGTGAATCAAGATAAATAGTTGCCCTCACCTTAGACCACTTGGTGGTTTAGTGGTATAAGACGGAGGTTTAATCTCTGGAGGATAGTTTTTAGGTTTCTTCCAGCGTGAGTTCTAATCCTGGTTTATCTGGATACCAGAAATGTTTACATTTGTTTTTATTATTTATTGATGAATATATATGGTTTTAAAGATCGATCATTGTGTTTCAATGTATTTTAATGTTTTGTATCCAATATTATGGGTGTATTTACAAATTTTTGATCTAAAGTGGGTGTTCCCACCAGAAGTGATGTCGTAAGAGGGTGGGGTTTATACATGTTTTGTGTTTTTTTGATTGTATTCGTGGGTATATATACCTGGTTTTACTGATGAATCTTGATGCCCTGATGAAGTGGCCTGTTTGCCACGAAACGCGTAGGCTAATAAACAGAGTGTGTGTGTAACTCTGTTACCTTTATTGTGGTCTGCGCAGCTTCTATCCTCCGGTTCTATTTCTTTCCATGTGGATCCATACTGTTTGCCGGGAGCCTGCTGCGACCATACGTGCTTATCCAAGGGAGTTGTGACTTATCACAACCAGACCAGGTGAGTCTGTTTTGTGGGGGTCCAGGTGATTGCGATACCTGAAGGTATTACTCTATGTGCGCTTCTTTTTCTTGTTTTTTGTGGGCAAGAAAGACGGGTCTCTGAGACCTTGTATTGATTATCGTCTTCTGAATAAGATCACTGTTAAATTTCAGTATCCTTTGCCATTGTTGTCTGATTTGTTTGCTCGGATTAAGGGATCCAGTTGGTTCACCAAGATAGATCTTCGTGGTGCGTATAACCTTGTGCGCATAAAGCAGGGAGATGAATGGAAAACGGCATTTAATACGCCTGAGGGTCATTTTGAGTACCTGGTGATGCCTTTCGGATTATCTAATGCTCCTTCTGTGTTTCAGTCCTTCATGCATGACATCTTCCGGAAATATCTGGATAAATTTATGATTATTTATCTGGATGATATTTTGGTTTCTTCTGATGATTGGGAGTCCCATGTGAACCAGGTCAGGATGGTGTTTCAGGTTTTGCGGGAGAATGCTCTATTTGTGAAGGGCTCAAAATGTATCTTTGTGGTACAGAAGGTTTCTTTTTTGGGTTTTATTTTTTTCCCCTTCTACTGTGGAGATGGACCCAGTTAAGGTCCGTGCCATTCATGACTAGACTCAGCCCACGTCTGTTAAGAGCCTGCAGAAGTTCTTGGGCTTTGCTAATTTTTACCGTCGTTTTATCGCTAATTTTTCTAGCGTGGTTAAACCTTTGACGGATATGACCAAGAAGGGTTCTGATGTTGCGAATTGGTCTCCTGCGGCCGTGGAGGCCTTTCGGGAGCTGAAGCGTCGGTTTACTTCAGCACCAGTCTTGTGCCAGCCGGATGTCTCTCTTCCCTTCCAGGTTGAAGTTGATGCTTCTGAAATTGGTGCAGGGGCTGTTTTGTCGCAAAAAAGTTCTGATGGCTCCGTGATAAAGCCATGCGCCTTCTTTTCAAGGAAATTTTCGCCTGCTGAGCGGAACTACGATGTTGGTAATCGGGAGTTGTTGGCCATGAAGTGGGCATTTGAGGAGTGGCGACATTGGCTCGAGGGAGCTAGACATCGTGTGGTGGTCTTGACTGATCATAAAAATCTGATTTACCTCGAGTCTGCCAAGCGCCTGAATCCTAGACAGGCCCGTTGGTCGTTGTTTTTCTCCCGTTTTGACTTTGTGGTCTCGTACCTGCCTGGTTCGAAGAACGTGAAGGCTGATGCACTTTCTAGGAGTTTTGTGCCTGATTCTCCGGGAGTCTCTGAGCCGGCTGGTATTCTCAGAGAGGGAGTAATTTTGTCTGCCATTTCCCCAGATTTGCGACGAGGGCTGCAAAAATTTCAGGCTGATAGGCCTGATCGTTGTCCACCAGAGAGATTGTTTGTCCCTGATGGATGGACCAACAGAGTTATTTCTGAGGTTCATTCTTCGGTGTTGGCGGGACATCCTGGGATTTTCGGTACCAGAGATTTGGTGGCCAGGTCCTTTTGGTGGCCTTCCTTGTCGCGGGATGTGCGTTCTTTTGTGCAGTCCTGTGGGATTTGTGCTCGGGCTAAGCCTTGCTGTTCTCGTGCCAGCGGGTTGCTTTTGCCCTTGCCTATCCCAAAGAGGCCTTGGACGCACATTTCCATGGATTTCATTTCGGATCTTCCGGTGTCTCGGAAGATGTCTGTCATCTGGGTGGTGTGCGATCATTTTTCTAAAATGGTCCATTTGGTGCCCTTGCCTAAGTTGCCTTCCTCCTCTGATTTGGTTCCTTTGTTCTTTCAGAATGTGGTTCGTTTGCATGGCATCCCTGAGAATATTGTATCTGACAGAGGATCCCAGTTTGTGTCCAGATTCTGGCGATCCTTTTGTGCTAAGATGGGTATTGATTTGTCTTTTTCATCGGCTTTTCATCCTCAGACTAATGGCCAGACCGAGCGAACTAATCAGACGTTGGAGACTTATTTGAGATGTTTTGTTTCTGCTGATCAGGACGACTGGGTTACCTTTTTGCCACTGGGCGAGTTTGCCCTTAATAATCGGGCTAGTTCTGCCACCTTGGTTTCGCCCTTTTTCTGCAACTCTGGTTTTCATCCTCGTTTCTCCTCGGGTCAGGTTGAACCTTCTGACTGTCCTGGGGTTGATTCTGTGGTGGATAGGTTGCAGCGGATTTGGAACCATGTGGTGGACAATTTGAAATTGTCACAAGACAAGGCCCAGCGGTTTGCCAACTGCCGCCGCGGTGTGGGTCCCCGACTTCGTGTTGGGGATTTGGTTTGGTTGTCTTCTCGGCATGTTCCTTTGAAAGTCTCCTCTCCTAAGTTCAAGCCTCGCTTTATCGGTCCTTATAAGATTTTGGAAATCCTTAACCCGGTGTCTTTTCGCTTGGACCTTCCAGCGTCTTTTGCTATTCATGATGTGTTCCATAGGTCCTTGTTGCGGCAGTACGTGGTGCCTATGGTTCCTGCTGTTGAGCCTCCTGCCCCGGTTTTGGTTGAGGGCAAGTTGGAGTACGTGGTGGAGAAGATTCTGGATTCTCGTATCTCTAGACGGAAACTCCAGTATTTAGTTAAGTGGAAAGGCTATGGTCAGGAGGATAATTCCTGGGTTGTCGCCTCTGATGTTCATGCGGCTGATTTGGTTCATGCCTTTCACGCTGCTCATCCTGATCGCCCTGGGGGTCTTGGTGAGGGTTCGGTGACCCCTCCTCAAGGGGGGGGTACTGTTGTGAACTGTGTTTCTGGGCTCCCTCTGGTGGTCACTAACGGTATTGTGTTAGGTATGTCTTGTTGCAGGCCTGAGCTCCAGCTGTGTCGTTAAGCAGCGGGTGTTTCCTATTTGAGTCTCCTCTGGACTCAGTCTCTTGCCTGGCATCGTTGTATCCAGACCTATTTGGTCTCCTCCGGATTCCTTTCAGTCTGCCTCATGCAAGAAAAGCTAAGTTCTAAGTTGTTTTGTACAATTTGGATCGTTTGCATTATTCAGTGTTTTTGTCCAGCTTGCTTTACATTTGATTTTTGACTCGCTGGAAGCTCTAGGGGGCTGATATTCTCCCTCCACACCGTCAGTCGATGTGGGGGTTCTTGAATGTTCAGCGTGGATGTTTTGTAGGGTTTTCTGCTAACCGCATAGTCCACTATCTATTTTCTGCTATCTAGACTATTGGGCCTCACTTTGCTGAATCTAGTTCATCTCTATGTTTGTGTTTTCCTCTTGCCTCACCGTTATTATTTGTTGGGGGCTTTCTATATCTTTGGGGTTCAATTTCTCTGGAGGCAAGCGAGGTCTTATTTTTTCCCTTTAGGGGTAGTCAGTTCTCCGGCTGGCTCGAGACGTCTAGAACCAATGTAGGCACGTTCACCGGCTACTTTTAGTTGTTTGTGTCAGGATCAGGTATGCGGTTAGCCCAGTTTCCACCTCCCTAGAGCAGTATTTATATTTTTGCTATCTTGCCGGAATATCAGAGATCCTCTGCCATTGGGATCATAACAGGGGCAGTATTATAGCAGTTATATTCTTGTACATAGGGGCAGTATTATAGTAGTTATATTCTTGTACATAGGGGCAGTATTATAGTAGTTATATTCTTGTACATAGGAGCAGTATTATAGTAGTTATATTCTTGTACATAGGGGCAGTATTATAGCAGTTATATTCTTGTACATAGGAGCAGTATTATAGTAGTTATATTCTTGTACATAGGGGCAGTATTATAGTAGTTATATTCTTGTACATGGGGCAGTATTATAGTAGTTATATTCTTGTACATGGGGCAGTATTATAGTAGATATATTCTAGTACATAGGAGCAGTATTATAGTAGTTATATTCTTGTACATAGGGGCAGTATTATAGCAGTTATATTCTTGTACATAGGAGCAGTATTATAGTAGTTATATTCTTGTACATAGGGGGCAGTATTATAGTAGTTATTTTCTTGTACATAGGAGCAGTATTATAGCAGTTATATTCTTGTTCATCGGAGGAAATATTGTCGCAGCAGTATAAAGCTTAAAACATGATAACCAGTTTTCAGATTCTGATACTTGCCTAGACCAGTTTTCCATGCTCCACTTCTTGGCTGCTGAAGTAGTGGTGACACAAACTAAGGTGTAAAAACTGGTCTAGACTAACACATCACACACATGACCTTATTTAGCCAGAAATGTCTAATGATGCACCACTTCTATTGATATGACACACCTAATCTAGTTTTAAGCTGCCTAACGTCCCAATATTTTATAGATTTGATCCTTTTTTATCACATGTGCACATATTTGGTTCCCTTATAACCGTAACATGCCATGCTTGAAATCATGATACAATTTGCACCTGGATTCTGACTAGGCCTTATAAAACCAAAGCCTTTTCCATGCAAATTGAAGCCAAAAGGTATGATCGCGAGGAAGGAGCAAAAACTGTTTAAGCCATGTATATGGCCTGATCTACAAGAAATTATCAGTTAGTATTGTTATGTGTATAGATCACTGATAATGGTCGGCTGATTGGATCAAGGTAGGTGGCACATCGCCCCGTATAGATGGTTTGTTCTTCCGAGAATATCCAGACAGAATAGTAGCAGATTGATCTGCTTACCAGGCATTCATATGAGCAGGAAACGGAGAGAAAGCAGAAATTATTCCGGAGTCTGTGGGTCACAGAAGCAGCAGTATTTGATAAGAAACAAGATGTTAGCGCCCCGGCACGTGCGGCCCAACGACGTCGCCGTACTGCACCTCTAGTGCTGGCCAGTTATGCGGGAAGGGAAGGCGGTAATCAGGGAGCATTATTACTGGTTTAGGGGAAACCATTCTTGCCTTGGCCCCATCAGCTGGCAGCCTACACTTTCTGGGACAAATCATGGGGTGTCTGCGCATCAAAAGAAGGTTGGCCATGCACCAAAAAATAAAAAAGCATCAATACAATTGTTGGCACCAATGATCCCAGATGTGATTTGTTGTATTCTGACGGATCCTAATCTTATGTGTAGATTGTGAGCAGAATTATTAGGTATTTTGACCATAATGATAATTTTTATTCAGATCTTCCAGCTCCGAGAAGTACAAGGTGTTCAGTGCTCAGAGACATGGCCGAGTAAAGGAGGCAGAGCGCGACCGCCATTGAGCAAGACACAAAAGTACGAGGTGTTCAGTGCTCAGAGACACGGCCGAGGTAAGGAGGCTGAGCCCGACCACCACTGAGCAAGACACAAAAGTACGAGGTGTCCAGTGCTCAGAGACATGGCCGAGGTAAGGAGGCTGAGCCCGACCACCACTGAGCAAGACACAAAAGTACGAGGTGTCCAGTGCTCAGAGACATGGCCGAGGTAAGGAGGCTGAGCCCGACCACCACTGAGCAAGACACAAAAGTACGAGGTGTTCAGTGCTCAGAGACACGGCCGAGGTGAGGAGGCTGAGCCCGACCACCACTGAGCAATCACAGAAGTACAAGGTGTTCAGCACTCAGAGACACGGACGAGGAAAGGAGGCCGAGCACGACCACCACTGAGCAATCACAGAAGTTCAAGGTGCCCAGTGCTCAGAGACATGGCCGAGGTAAGGAGGCTGAGCCCGACCACCACTGAGCAATCACAGAAGTACAAGGTGTTCAGTGCTCAGAGACACGGCCGAGGTGAGGAGGCTGAGCCCGACCACCACTGGCAATCACAGAAGTACAAGGTGTTCAGTGCTCAGAGACATGGCCGAGGAAAGGAGGCCGAGTGCGACCACCATTGAGCAATCACAGAAGTACAAGGTGCCCAGTGCTCAGAGACATGGCCGAGGAAAGGAGGCCGAGCGCGACCACCACTGAGCAATCACAGAAGTACGAGGTGTCCAGTGCTCAGAGACATGGCCGAGGTAAGGAGGCTGAGCCCGAGCACCACTGAGCAAGACACAAAAGTACGAGGTGTCCAGTGCTCAGAGACATGGCCGAGGAAAGGAGGCCGAGTGCGACCGCCATTGAGCAATCACAGAAGTACAAGGTGCCCAGTGCTCAGAGACATGGCCGAGGAAAGGAGGCCGAGCGCGACCACCACTGAGCAATCACAGAAGTACAAGGTGCCCAGTGCTCAGAGACACGGCTGAGGTTGGGAGGCTGAGCCCGAGCACCACTGAGCAATCACAGAAGTACAAGGTGTTCAGTGCTTAGAGACACAGCCGAGGTAAGGAAGGATGAAACTGACAATGACTGAATAAGATACAGAAGGGGAAACGTCAGGACTGGGCCAAGAAATATCTGAAAACAGATTGTTTGTTTAGGGTTATGTACTGAGGAGATGAGAGCGACTTTTGACAGACCAGATGAGCCTGTAGCCGGATCAGTAAGGGGCACAGAGCTCCATTTCTACCCAGATGCCAGAAAGGTGGAGGTTGTGTACGGCATGGGCTGCGATTATTAAAAATGAGCTAGATTTTTTCAGGTTGAATGTGGACTCAAAATCAACTCTCAAAACTACCGCCAGTTTTTAGAAAACACGTCCTTCAAGCAGCGGTACAGGAAAAAGTCTGCATCTTTCAAGAAAACCACGATTTTTCTGCAGGACAAAGCTCCATCGCAGCATCAATGACTCCACTGCTCGGTGCCAGAAAAGGCCATAAAGATAAAAAAATAATGAGCCGACACCTTCCTCACCGACCTAAACCCTACTGAGAACAGGTGGGCCCTTCTTATATGGGAAATTTATGGTGAAGGAGAACAGTCGCCTCTCTGATCAGTGTCTGGTGCTGGGGCTGGTGCTGCCCAAAAAGATGATCATAAACAGATTAGGAAACTGACAGGATGGAACTTATGACTATTATTGAAAGAAATGGTGAGGTCTATATTACTATATTGGTCACTGGTATATATTTTTTAACCCCTTCACCCCCAAGGGTGGTTTGCACGTTAATGACCGGGCCAATTTTTACAATTCTGACTACTGTCCCTTTATGAGGTTATAACTCTGGAACGCTTCAACGGATCTTGGCGATTCTGACATTGTTTTCTCATGACATATTGTACTTCATGATAGTGGTAAAATTTCTTCGATATAACTTGCGTTTATTTGTGAAAAAAACGAATATTTGGCGAAAATTTTGAAAATTTTGCAATTTTCCAACTTTGAATTTTTATGCCCTTAAATCACAGACATATGTCACGCAAAATACTTAATAAGTAACATTTCCCACATGTCTACTTTACATCAGCACAATTTTGGAACCAAATTTTTTTTTTGTGACGGAGTTATAAGGGTTAAAAGTTGATCAGCAATTTCTCATTTTTACAACACCATTTTTTTTTAGGGACCACATCTTATTTGAAGTCATTTTGAGGGGTCTATATAATAGAAAATACCCAAGTGTGACACCATTCTAAAAACTGCACCCCTCAAGGTACTCAAAACCACTTTCAAGAAGTTTATTAACCCTTCAGGTGTTTCACAGGAATTTTTGGAATGTTTAAATAAAAATAAACATTTAACTTTTTTTCACACAAAATTTATTTCAGCTCCAATTTGTTTTATTTTACCAAGGGTAACAGGAGAAAATAGACCCCAAAATTTGTTGTACAATTTGTCCTGAGTACGCTGATACCCCATATGTGGGGGTAAACCACTGTTTGGGCGCATGGCAGAGCTCGGAAGGAAAGGAGCGCCATTTGACTTTTCAATGCAAAATTGACTGGAATTGAGATGGGACGCCATGTTGCATTTGGAGAGCCCCTGATGTGCCTAAACATTGAAACCCCCCACAAGTGACACCATTTTGGAAAGTAGACCCCCTAAGGAACTTATCTAGATGTGTTTTGAGAGCTTTGAACCCCCAAGTGTTTCACTACAGTTTATAACGCAGAGCCGTGAAAATAAAAATTCTTTTTTTTTTCACAAAAATGATTTTTTAGCCCCCAGTTTTGTATTTTCACAAGGGTATCAGGATAAATTGGACCCCAAATGTTGTTGTCCAATTTGTCCTGAGTACGCTGATACCCCATATGTGGGGGGGAACCACTGTTTGGGCGCATGACAGAGCTCGGAAGGGAAGGAGCGCCATTTGGAATGCAGACTTAAATGGATTGGTCTGCAGGCGTCACGTTGCATTTGCAGAGCCCCTGATGTACCCAAACAGTACAAACCCCCCACAAGTGACCCCATATTGGAAACTAGACCCCCCAAGGAACTTATCTAGATGTGTTGTGAGAACTTTGAACCCCCAAGTGTTTCACTACAGTTTATAACGCAGAGCCGTGAAAATAAAAATTCTTTTTTTTTTTCACAAAAATGATTTTTAGCCCCCAGTTTTGTATTTTCCCAAGGGTAGCAGGAGAAATTGGACCCCAAAAGATGATGTCCAATTTGTCCTGAGTACGCTGATACCCCATATGTTGGGGTAAACCCCTGTTTGGGCACACGGGAAAGCTCTGAAGGGAAGGAGCACTGTTTTCCTTTTTCAACGCAGAATTGGCTGGAATTCAGATCGGATGCCATGTCCCGTTTGGAGAGCCCCTGATGTGCCTAAACAGTGGAAACCCCCCAATTATAACTGAAACCCTAATCCAAACACACCCCTTACCCTAATCCCAACAGTAACCCTAACCACTCCTCTAACCCAGACACACCCAACCGTAAATGTAATCCAAACCCTAACCCTATCTTTAGCCCCAACCCTAACTGTAGCCCCAACCCTAGCCCCAACCCTAGCCCCAACCCTAGCCCTAGCCCTAACCCTAGCAATAACACTAGCCCTAACACTAGCCCTAACACTAGCCGTAACCCTAGCCCCAACCCTAGCCCTAACCCTAGCCCTAACCCTAGCCCCAACCCTAGCCCCAACCCTAGCCCTAACCCTAGCCCTAACCCTAACCCTAGCCCTAACTCTAGTCCTAACTCTAGCCCTAACCCTAATGGGAAAATGGAAATAAATACATTTTTTTATTTTTCCCTAACTAAGGGGGTGATGAAGGGGGGTTTGATTTACTTTTATAGCGGGTTTTTTAGCGGATTTTTATGATTGGCAGCCGTCACACACTGAAAGACGCTTTTCATTGCAAAAAATATTTTTTGCGTCTCCACATTTTGAGAGCTGTAATTTTTCCATATTTGAGTCCACAGAGTCATGTGAGATCTTGTTTTTTGCGGGACGAGTTGACGTTTTTATTGGTAACATTTTCGGACACGTGACATTTTTTGATCGCTTTTTATTCCGATTTTTGTGAGGCAGAGTGATCAAAAACCAGCTATTCATGAATTTCTTTTGGGGGAGGCGTTTATACCGTTCCGCGTTTGGTAAAATTGATAAAGCAGTTTTATTCGACGGGTCAGTACGTTTATAGCGATATGTCATTTATATCATTTTTTTATGTTTTGGCGCTTTTATACGATAAAAACTATTTTATATAAAAAATAATTATTTTGGTATCGCTTTATTCTCAGGACTATAACTTTTTTATTTTTTTGCTGATGATGCTGTATTGCGGCTTGTTTTTTGCGGGACAAGATGACGTTTTCAGCGGTACCATGGTTATTTATATCCGTCTTTTTGATCGCGTGTTATTCCACTTTTTGTTCGGCGGTATGATAATAAAGCTTTATTTTTTGCCTCGTTTTTTTTTTTTTTTTTCTTACGGTGTTTACTGAAGGGGTTAACCAGTCGGGGCAGTTTTATAGGTTGGGTCGTTACGGACGCGGCGATACTAAATATGTGTACTTTTATTGTTTTTTTTATTTTATTTAGCTAAAGAAATGTATTTATGGGAATAATATTTTTATTTTTTTTTCTTTATTTAGGATATTATTTGAGTCTCGCACCTCAATACCTGGCACTGCCGCCGGCACTCAGGACCAGAGCGTGCAGCAGCATGTATTTCTATGTGGCGCTCCGGCCAAGTGCCGGCAGCAGTGCCGGGTACTGAGGTGCGAGACTCGTGCGAGTTTCTCGCAAGTGTGACCCCGGCCTTATTCTCATTCTAACAGATGAATCAATTGAGATGGTAACATTTCCTTTTTTTCATTTAGTTGCAGAATAATTCTGCACATTAAATATTCAGGTTTTAGGTTTATTAACTTTTTGGTTTGACAGATAGCACTGTAGTTGTTCAATAATAAAATTACCATAATCATCAGAAATACAAATTTTCTAATAATTCTGCACACAGGCACAGATTCATCAAAACAGTTTCCCCAGAGTTCTGGTGTAAATTGCTAACAAAATGCAAAAAAAATTATATAATTTATACAATGTGATTTTCTGGATTTTAGTTTTTATATTCTATCTCTCAATGTTAATATTATCCTACCCTTAAAATTATAGACTGTTCATGTCTTTGTCAGTGGGCAAACTTACAAAATCAGCAAAGGATCAAATACTTATTTCCCCCACTATAGACAGAAGAGGACCTCTGTGCAAGAACAATATATGGGTCCTTTGCAGCCCAAGAGCTCCTAAAAATGCTAAACTGCACCTCGTTTGGAGATATAAATGGCCCCCTTTACCTCTTGGGCCCCTGTGGGTGCAGTAATGATACGTCCGCGCCTTGCTCGGAGCCATACAGCGAACACATTGCTAAAATCCAGAGGACGAGAAGCAGTCAGGTGTCTCTGACAACATGCACTCAGCTTGAAAATAGGAAATTGATTAAAAATTGCCAAACTTTTTCCATTGCAATAATAACCCTTTATGTAGAAATGACTGAATGTCGCCTGTGTAAGGAGGTGGCGGGGAACCTCACTCTCCCTTGGACACTGTTTCGACAATCACGTGTGATACCCTGACAGTTATTCATGTTCACTAATGCTAATATAATGTGCGGTTCCCTAATGTTCATTAATGTGTGTCATGTACAGTAATGTGATGCAATTGTTATATACTGTGTGTAAGCTCTGGGACAGGTTAGGACCATAGGGGGATTAGAATAGAGGGGGCACATTAGAGATAGAGAATAGGATAGATAAGTGTTATGACCTGGTGGGTACGGAGCGGTAAAACCAATGATGGACTCGCTTAGAGGAGGTAGCAGCTCCACAGACAGTAATCACTGATATGACCTAGTGAATACGGAGCAGCACTGAAATGACCTGGTGGGTAAAACAAAAGTAGTACTAGCTCTGAGGAGGTGGTAACTTTACTGACCGCAATCCCTACTCCTAACACCAACACTAGAAATAGCCGTGGAGCGTACCTAACTCTGCCTAGACGCCTCTGCACAGCCTAAGAACTAGCTACCCCTGAAGATGGAAACGGAAAACTATCTCGCCTCAGAGAAACCCCCAAAGGAAGATAGCCCCCCACAAATATTGACGGTGAGTGGAGAGGGAAATGACAAACTCAGAAATGAAACTAGATTTTTAGCAAAGGAGGCCAACACTATCTAAATAGACAGAGATAGAAAAGGTACTGTGCGGTCATTATAAAAACTAAAAGTCCACGCAGAGTTTACAAAAAATAACCACCACACCGACTCACGATGTGGAGGGGCAAATCTGAATTTTTCATAATGACAAGCTGGACAAAAGAAACATAACTTAAACCTGAACAGAAGGTCAAAAGCAGGGATACACCCAAAAACTATCTTATCTTATCTTAAGCTGAAAATGGACTGGCCAACAGAGAACTTCCAGGAAAGGACTGAGTCCACAGGAAATACATTGACAGCTGGCATCCACTACAGCCAAAAGCCCAGTTAAATAACAAGGCCAGGAAACCGATTAGTGAACGCAGCTGCTAAGTTCCACTTGAAACCACCAGAGGGAGCCCAAGAGCAGAACTCCCAAAAATACCATTCGCAACCACAGGATGGAGCCCAAGAACGGAATTCACAACAGATAAGAGTATTACGGTATATGCTTGAGTATAAGCCGACCCGAGTATAAGCCAAGACCCCTAATTTTGCCACAAAAACTGGGAAAATGTAATGACTCGAGTATAAGCCTAGGGTGGGAAATGCAGCAGCTACTGGAAAATTTCAAAAATAAAAATAGATACCAATAAAATTAAAATTAATTGAGACATCAGTAGGTTAAGTGTTTTTGAATATCCATATTGAATCCGGAGCCCCATATAATGCTCCATACAGTTTATGATGGGCCCCATAAGATGCTCCATACAAAATACGCCCCATATTATTATTATTATTATTATTATTATTATTATTTATTGTTATAGCGCCATTTATTCCATGGCGCTTTACAAGTGAGGAGGGGTATACATAATAAAAACAAGTACAATAATCTTGAACAATACAAGTCATAACTGGTACAGTAGGAGAGGGGACCCTGCCCGTGAAGGCTCACAATCTACAAGGGATGGGTGAGAATACAGTAGGTGAGGGTAGAGCTGGTCATGCAGCGGTTTGGTCGATCGGTGGTTACTGCAGGTTGTAGGCTTGTCGGAAGAGGTGGGTCTTCAGATTCTTTTTGAAGGTTTCGATGGTGGGCGAGAGTCTGATGTGTTGTGGTAGAGAGTTCCAGAGTAGGGGTGATACGCGAGAGAAATCTTGTATACGATTGTGGGAAGAGGAAATAAGAGGAGAGTAGAGAAGGAGATCTTGTGAGGATCGGAGGTTGCGTGTAGGAAAGTACCGGGAGATGAGGTCACAGATGTAAGGAGGAGACAGGTTGTGGATGGCTTTGTACGTCATGGATAGGGTTTTGTACTGGAGTCTCTGGGCAATGGGGAGCCAGTGAAGGGATTGACAGAGGGGAGAGGCCGGAGAATAGCGAGGGGACAGGTGGATTAGTCGGGCAGCAGAGTTTAGAATAGATTGGAGGGGTGCGAGAGTGTTTGAGGGGAGGCCACAGAGCAGGAGGTTGCAGTAGTCGAGGCGAGAGATGATGAGGGCATGGACTAGGGTTTTTGCAGATTCTTGGTTGAGGAATGAACGGATTCGTGCAATATTTTTGAGTTGAAGTCGGCAGGAAGTGGAAAGGGCGTGGATATGTGGTTTGAAGGAGAGATCAGCGTCAAGGATAACCCCGAGGCAGCGAGCTTGTGGGACTGGGGAGAGTGGGCAGCCATTTACTGTAATGGATAGGTTCGTTGGGGGGGTCACGTGAGATGGGGGAAAGATGATGAATTCTGTTTTGTCCATGTTAAGTTTCAGAAATCTAGCTGAGAAGAAGGATGAAATAGTGGACAGACATTGAGGGATTCTGGTTAGTAGGGAGGTGATATCTGGTCCAGAGATGTAGATCTGTGTGTCATCAGCATAGAGGTGATACTGAAAGCCATGAGATTCTATGAGCTGTCCCAGGCCAAAGGTGTAAATGGAGAAGAGCAGGGGCCCAAGGACTGAACCTTGTGGGACTCCGACAGATAGGGGGCGAGGCGGTGTGTGAGTGGGAGACGCTGAATGTCCGGTCTGTTAGGTATGATGAGATCCAGGATAGGGCCAAGTCTGTGATGCCAAGGGATGAGAGGGTCTGTAATAATAGGGAATGGTCCACTGTGTCAAAGGCAGCCGACAGGTCGAGGAGGAGGAGAACAGAGTAGTGTCGCTTACTCTTGGCGGTTAAGAGGTCATTGGTGACCTTAGTTAGGGCAGTTTCAGTGGAATGGTGTGACCGGAAGCCAGATTGTAAGCGGTCAAAGAGGGAGCAAGAAGAGAGATGGGAGGACAGTTCAAGGTAGACGTGTTGTTCCAGTAGTTTTGAGGCATAGGGGAGAAGTGATATAGGGCGATAGCTAGATACAGAGGATTGGTCAAGAGAGGGCTTTTTGAGGATAGGTGTGATGGAGGCATGTTTAAAGCTTGAGGGGAAAACACCAGTTGTTAGTGATAGGTTGAAGAGATGGGTTAGGGTTGGGATGAAGATTGTGGTGAGGTTTGGGATGAGGTGGGATGGGAGCGGGTCAAGTGCACAGGTGGTGAGATGCGATCTTGAGAGTAGAGTGGCGAGTTGATCTTCTGTAATGGTGGAGTAGTTGGTTTTGGAGATGGAGGGTAGGGAAGTTGGGAGGAAGGGCTCTGGGGCTTGTTGACCAAAACTGTCTCTGATGTTATCAATCTTCTGCTTGAAGAATGAGGCAAAGTCTTCAGCAGAGATAAGTGGGGAGGGAGGAGGTGCTGGGGGACGGAGGAGAGAATTGAAGGTGTTGAATAACTGTTTAGGGTTGTGAGACAGGGAGGATATGAGAGATGAGAAGTAGGTTTGTTTAGCTGTGGCGAGTGCGGTCTTGAAAGTATTGAGGGACTGTTTGAATGCGATTAAGTGGTCGTTGGAGTGGGATCTTTTCCATCTGCGCTCAGCAGCCCTGGAAGCTCGCCTCAGTTCTTTGGTCAGGCTGGTGTGCCAGGGCTGTCTGTTGATTTTGCGAGCTTTGGTATGTGTAAGTGGGGCCGCAGATTCCAAAGCTACAGCTATTGTGGTGTTATATAGAGCGGCAGCGGCATCCGCATTGTGTATGGAACTTATGTCTGTGAGAGGGAGGAGGGATTCAGAGAATGAATGTAGGTCAAGATGTTTGAGATTTCTGCGAGGGTGTGAAAGTTTGTGGGGTGGGGACTCTAGACATGGAGTGGAGAGGGATGAGAATGTGAGAAGGTTGTGGTCAGAAAGAGGAAGAGGTGAGTTAGAGAGGTTAGATAGGGAGCAGAGGCGGGTGAAGATGAGGTCCAGTGTGTGACCATCTTTGTGAGTGGCTGCAGAAGACCATTGAGTGAGGCCGAAGGAGGAAGAGAGAGATAGAAGTTTAGTGGCAGCTGAGAGGGAAGTGTCAATGGGGATGTTGAAATCGCCCATGATGATAGTGGGGATGTCTGCAGAAAGGAAATGAAGTAGCCAGGTGGTGAAGTGGTCAAAGAAGATGGTGGCTGGCCCTGGGGGGCGGTAAATGACAGCCAGTTGGAGGTTGGAGGGGGAGTAGATGCGCACAGAGTGCACCTCAAAGGAAGGGAGGGTAACAGAGGGTGGCAGTGGGATTGGGGTGAAGGAGCAGTTATCTGACAGGAGAAAACCAACTCCTCCGCCATGCTTGCTGCTGGGGCGGGGTGTGTGAGAAAGGTGGAAGCCACCGTAAGAGAGTGCAGCGGGGAGGCTGTGTCAGAAGGGGTGAGCCAGGTTTCGGTGATGGCGAGGAAGGAAAGTTTGGTAGTAACAAAAAGATCATGGATGTAGGGAAGCTTGTTACAGACAGAGCGAGCGTTCCACAGAGCTCCTGTTAGTGGGACTAGGGAAGCGGGGGCTGGGTGCTCCATACAGTTGATGGGCCCCATAAGATGCTCCATTGAAACATTTGCCCCATATAATGCTGCACAAAAGTTGATTATGGCCCCATAAGATGCTCCATAGAAACATTTGCCCCATACAATGCTGCATAAAGGTTGATTATGAGCCCATAAGATGCTCCATAGAAACATTTGCCCCATATAATGCAGCATAAAGGTTGATTATGGCCCCAT
Source organism: Ranitomeya variabilis (assembly GCF_051348905.1). Lineage (NCBI taxonomy): Eukaryota > Metazoa > Chordata > Amphibia > Anura > Dendrobatidae > Ranitomeya > Ranitomeya variabilis. The sequence continues at coordinate 52,181,934 of NC_135232.1, read as the reverse complement.
AAGATGCTCCATAAAAACATTTGCCCCATATAATGCTGAATAATGGTTAATTATGGCCCCATTAGATGCTCCATAGAAACATTTGCCCCATATAATGCAGCATTAAGGTTGATTATTAAGCATTAAGGTTGATTATGGCCCCATAAGATGCTCCATAGAGTAATATGCCCCATATGCTGTTGCTCAGGCCCCCGGCACTTGCGATATTCACCTGTCCCCGTTCCACCGCCGGGCGCCGCTGTGTCTTCCGCGTCCTCTGCAATAACTGTTAAGGCAGAGATCAGCATGCACACTAGACACGTCATCACGCCCTCTGACCTGAACGTCACAGCCAGAGGATGCGGAAGATGGAGCGGCACCCGGCGGTAGAACGGGGACAGGTGAATATCGTGCAATGCTCACCCTCCCCCATTATACTCATCTGCTCCCGGCGCGGTCCCTGCTTCTCACTGACAGATGGTCTTGGCACCGACAGCTTGTTCCGGTGTTCAGCGGTCACTGGTATCGCTCATTAAAGTAATGAATATGCGCTCCATCCCTATGGGAGTGGAGTCGCGTCCATATTCATTACTTTAATGAGCGGTACCATGTGACCGATGAACACAGAAAGAGCTGCCGGCGCCCGGAGACCATCGGAGATGCAGGGACTGCACCGGGAGCAGGTGAGTATGTGACAGCCGCCGCTCCCCCTCCCCCGCCGACCCCATGGGACAATGACTCGCGTATAAGCCGAGAGGGGCACTTTCAGCCTAAAAAAATTGGCTGAAAATCTTGTCTTATACTCGAGTATATACGGTAGTTTAGGCACAGGTAGCAAGTAGTTAAGTAGATGGGAGGGGCACAGTGCAGAGCAGCACAGAGCAGGGAGATATAGGACAGACACTTCCTGGTTCTGTCAGACACCCAGGCAGTCTGCCCAAGGGGCAGAATGCAATGAAACGGTTACAGGTTGTGGGGGATAAATCTGCAGATGGCAGTAAGGGGCACCCCGGCTGAAGAAAAGTGCAGTCGGACACCAGCTGTCACGACTCCCGGGTATTACTGCTGCGGGAAGAACTGCTCTCCGCAGCAAGGGAGCTAGGAGTGGAGGAACTCACCAGGTAGCAAACAGGACCTGAACCACGTGACAGGGATGGAGGTGGCCAAGGGCGGCGCCAGACATCGGGGTGAAGAGGAGACGATATACACTGGAGAGTAGTTAAACGTGCCAAGAGCAAAAACCAGGAGATAACAAGGTAACCAAGTGTTGAGATGGAGGGATAGTCAGAAAGGGAGCCAAAGGCCAGAAAGCCAACAAAACAAACAAGCAGAGTAAAGCACAGAGCGGAAAGCACGCAATTGCAAACTGAGCACACATTCAAGGGGTCAGACACACAGACTAAACGAAAGTATAGCTGACAGGGAATCCTAGTCTGGAGTGTATATAAATACTCCTCCCAGATCCAAAGAGAGGCCAGCAATATTAACCCTGAGAGAGCAGGACATGAACCATGTCCCATACCATGACACTAGCTCAACAGGACCATCCCCAAGAAGGATCCGGGGTCTACGCCTGGGTCGGGAGGAGCTGAGATGGCGTTCCCGGCACCTTTCCCTGTTGGAACCAGATAAGGGGCTGACAGGGAGCTGGTGATGCTGAAAGTACAGATAGGACGCAAACTGTCCAAAGATGCTGCCTGGATGGCAGACAGAGGAAAGGAAAGCGCTGACAGGACAGAGTCTGGCTAGAGGTACGGCCGTGAACGCCGACAGTAAAAAGGGAGAAATGACAGAGATACTAGAGTCTGCCCGTATGGCAGAGGAAGGGAAAGTACAGGAAACGTTGTCCTGTGGGAACTGTGCTGCTGATGTGAAGAATGCAGATAAGAAGATGTCTCTGTGTTTGGACTGTGCTGTCTGTGAGATGAATATGCTGCTGTCTAGTAAAGTTAAGCTGTTGAAAAAAGACCTCGTCTCTGAAGTGATTTGCAGAGCTCATGAATGCGGAACCAACATGGCAGCAGCTGAGGGAAATCTGACAGAGCCTGTGAGTGGGCTGTGGTGCATGCTGCACATGCAGCACAAGGGACTTTATTTATCTTTTCATGTACAAGGTGCCGGGGTGCTCACTGACTGTTGCTTAGTGAACTCGCCCACGACTACCACCCCGTGCCACCTTGTTACTCTTGCATGGCGGAAAATGAATCAAAGGTCATTGTCATCCAGATGTCATCATAGCCCATAAAACTGTCTACAGCGCCAGCTCCATAAGCATTGCCTATAAAAAAAATCCAGCATATTTCTTACAATCAGCCATACAAGAACGAAACACCCGGCTTCTGTTCCTTCAGCTTTGCCCCAATTTCATAAAACAAGAATCACCGGTTTTGTGGATTTTTTTTTTTTTTTTTACTACGGATCAGTGGAAAGAGGAAGCTGAGCTGAAAGTCACATACACGGTTTCATCATTTTAATTTTCTGCATTGGCCAATACAATTGTGGCTTCATTAAAAAAATAAATTAATGTCCGACATGGGTCATTATTGGACCCAAAGTCATAATATCATGGGTGGGCGCATGGGGACTAGTAGCACACATTCGCCATTCACATAGGGCACGTATTTCTAGATTACATAAAACTCAATAAACATTAACAAAACAAAAATCAATGGAGATTTAATTGTGAGAAGAATGGCTTATAACAACCAATCACAGCGCAGCTTTCATTTTACCAGAGCTGTTTGAAAACTGAAAGCTAAGCACTGATTGGTTGCTAGGGGTGACAAGGACAGCTTTTATAATTGAGGCCTAATATATGGCATCTATGGGGACTAAATCATGTGGCGATAGAGCATGATAAGATGGTTGTTATGTTTCTTAAGAATGCTGCCATAAAATGAATGGAAATCATCACATTTTACTCATTATGTCAAATTTTTTTTATTAGAACCACGAAGGTGAAGATGATTCTATATTTAAAGGGATTCTCCTGGAATTAAAAAAAAAAAAGTGATTACAAATAAATTACCAAATACTTTTTATTATGCTTTCTGTTATCATTCTAGGATGGGTTCCTGTCAGTGTAAGAAGGCGGCAGCCATTTTAATGTATTATGGAGATTGCCTCTCTATACAAAACAAATATGATTTGCTAATTTAAAGGGAATTTATTCCTAATAATAATTACATTTTCTTTCCTTTTGTTTTTTTATTTTCTGGAGAACCCCTTTAATAGAATTTAAAGAAAAGGTGCAACATGTCGCTGGTTTTTCCCCTTCTATCCTATGCATGCCTCTTTAGGCCGGTGTTGCTATGGTGATAAGCTGCTCCATAGTGAGGCCAGCAATGGTATTGCTTGGGGGCCGCCTGCAAAACTATGTAGGGGCCGTCTGTAACTTTGCAGTGGGCCCACATGGATACAATCTCCATCAGGGCCTCCAAATGTCACATATAGTGATAATGTTTTCATCTGGACCAAAAGGAACTTTTGCCTCCTCCTAAGGTCCTTGTCCCGGGAGCGATGGGCTATGTATACAGTGCCACTGACCGCCTGCACAGGATCCGACATTGTCGTGTAAATGCGAGGCCGGTCAGTCATCGCACCAGGAGTTCAGGGAAATTGAATAAGAATTTTCCATGTTTTGCAATTTCTGTTCAATGGTGCAATCGAAAGAGGAAGTTGAAGGCATCGGCCATGCTGCTTTTTCTATGTGAGATGTGAAAATGATATAGAGGGAATCATGTTTTGATGTAAGGCTGAAAGTAACACGGTGTCAGCTGCATAAAGCCTGGAGAGCAACAGGTTGTCAGCTCCATAATATCTGGAGAGCAACAGGTTGTCAGCTCCATAATATCTGGAGAGCAACAGTTTGTCAGTTCCATTACATCTGGAGAGCAACAGGTTGTCAGCTCCATAACATCTAGTGAGCAACAGGTTGTCAGCTCCATAACATCTGGAGAGCAACAGGTTGTCGGCTCCATAACATCTGGAGAGCAACAGGTTGTCAGCTCCATAACATCTGGAGAGCAACAGGTTGTCGGCTCCATAACATCTGGAAAGCAACAGGTTGTCAGCTCCATAACATCTGGAGAGCAACAGGTTGTCAGCTCCATAACATCTGGAGAGCAACAGGTTGTCAGCTCCATAATATCTGGAGTGCAACAGGTTGTCAGCTCCATAACATCTGGAGAGCAACAGGTTGTCAGCTCCATAACATCTGGAGAGCAACAGGTTGTCAGCTCCATAACATCTAGTGAGCAACAGGTTGTCAGCTCCATAACATCTGGAGAGCAACAGGTTGTCGGCTCCATAACATCTGGAGAGCAACAGGTTGTCAGCTCCATAACATCTGGAGAGCAACAGGTTGTCGGCTCCATAACATCTGGAAAGCAACAGGTTGTCAGCTCCATAACATCTGGAGAGCAACAGGTTGTCAGCTCCATAACATCTGGAGAGCAACAGGTTGTCAGCTCCATAATATCTGGAGAGCAACAGGTTGTCAGCTCCATAACATCTGGAGTGCAACAGGTTGTCAGCTCCATAACATCTGGAGAGCAACAGGTTGTCAGCTCCATAACATCTGGAGAGCAACAGGTTGTCAGCTCCATAATATCTGGAGCGCAACAGGTTGTCAGCGCCATAACAGCTACTGAGTAACAGGTTGTCAGCTCCATAACATTTAATGAGCAACAGATTGTCAGCTCCATAATATCTGGAGAGCAACAGGTTGTCAGCTCCATAACATCTGGAGGGCAACAGGTTGACAGCTCCATAACATCTGGAGAGCAACAGGTTGTCCACTCCATAACATCTAGTGAATAACAGGTTGTCAGCTTCATAACATCTAGTGAGCAACAGGTTGTCAGCTCCATAATATCTGGAGAGCAACAGGTTGTCAGCTCCATAACATCTAGTGAGCAACAGGTTGTCAGCTCCATAACATCTAGTGAATAACAGGTTGTCAGCTCCATAACATCTAGTGAGCAACAGGTTGTCAGCTCCATAACATCCAGTGAGCAACAGGTTGTCAGCTCCATAATATCTGGAGAGAAACAGGTTGTCAGCTCCATAACATCTAGTGAGCAACAGGTTGTCAGCTCCATAACATCTAGTGAATAACAGGTTGTCAGCTCCATAACATCTAGTGAGCAACAGGTTGTCAGCTCCATAACATCTAGTGAGCAACAGGTTGTCAGCTCCATAATATCTGGAGAGCAACAGGTTGTCAGCTCCATAACATCTAGTGACCAACAGGTAGTCAGCTCCATAACATCTGGAGAGCAACAGGTTGTCAGCTCCATAACATCTAGTGAGCAACAGGTTTTCAGCTCCATAACATCTAGTGAGCAACAGGTTGTCAGCTCCATAACATCTAGTGAGCAACAGGTTGTCAGCTCCATAATATCTGGAGAGCAACAGGTTGTCAGCTCCATAACATCTATTGACCAACAGGTAGTCAGCTCCATAACATCTGGAGAGCAACAGGTTGTCAGCTCCATAACATCTAGTGAACAACAGGTTGTAAGCTCATAACATCTAGTGAGCAACAGGTTGTCAGCTCCATAACATCTAGTGAGCAACAGGTTGTCAGCTCTATAACATCTAGTGAGCAACAGGTTGTAAGCTCCATAACATCTAGTGAGCAACAGGTTGTCAGCTCCATAACATCTAGTGAGCAACAGGTTGTCAGCTCCATTACATCTGGAGAGCAACAGGTTGTCAGCTCCATTACATCTGGAGAGCAACAGGTTGTCAGCTCCATAACATCTAGTGAGCAACAGGTTGTCAGCTCCATAACATCTAGTGAGCAACAGGTTGTCAGCTCCATGACATCTGGAGAGCAAAAGGTTGTCAGATCCATAACATCTAGTGAGCAACAGGTTGTCAGCTCCATAACATCTAGTGAGCAACAGGTTGTCAGCTCCATAACATCTGGTGAGCAACAGGTTGTCAGCTCCATAATATCTGGAGAGCAACAGGTTGTCAGCTCCATAACATCTAGTGACCAACAGGTAGTCAGCTCCATAACATCTGGAGAGCAACAGGTTGTCAGCTCCATAACATCTAGTGAGCAACAGGTTGTCAGCTCCATAACATCTAGTGAGCAACAGGTTGTCAGCTCCATAACATCTAGTGAGCAACAGGCTGTCAGCTCCATAACATCTGGAGAGCAACAGGTTGTCAGCTCCATAACATCTAGTGAGCAACAGGCTGTCAGCTCCATTACATCTGGAGAGCAACAGGTTGTCAGCTCCATAACATCTAGTGAGCAACAGGTTGTCAGCTCCATAACATCTAATGAGCAACAGGTTGTCAGCTCCATAACATCTAGTGAGCAACAGGTTGTCAGCTCCATAATATTTACAGAGAAACAGGCTGTCAGCTCCATTACATCTGGAGAGCAATAGGTTGTCAGCTCCATAACATCTAGTGAGCAACAGGTTGTCAGCTCCATAATATTTACAGAGACACAGGTTGTCAGCTCCATAATATCTGGACAAGCAGCATGTTGCCAGTGTACGCCCGAGCACCCACTATCCTGTCTGTAGAGGACACGGTGTGACCCTCAGAGCTTATTTTCAGGACACATGTCACTCACCCAGAAGTTTTCCTTAAAGAAGACGCCTCTCATGGTGAATTCACCCAAGTTGGAAAAACTGCTGCAAACTTCACTGTCAAAAAGGAAGTGTCACTTCAATCCAAGTTTACTGCAGAATAGACACTGCCAAGAATAAAGTAATAATTAGTTCCTCAAATTGTCCTTCCCTCTCAGTTATGCCCTGCCCCTGCAAGTTCCTAAAAACCTGTTCAAAGTGCTCTAACTGCAACCAATGGTAAAGTTATAGGCGGCTCCACAGCGTCCTCTGCTGGTCACAATTCACATGGCAGCATGCGAATCAACGCGGAAAGACTGGCGCCAATGTACTGGACTGCCAGGGCCAGCCCCAGATTTCTGCAGTCCCTTAGGGTAACAGAGTCTCAGTGGCCCCTCTTTCCATTTTTTTCTCCTCACTACCTAAGACTATAATTTTTTCCCCCTTTTTTTCTGAGGGGCAACAGAGCACTTGCTTTCAATTTTTCATCTTCACTTTCCAAGAGCCATAACATTTTGTACAATTTTTATTGCCTTTTATTCCATTTTTTAGGAAGTAAAGTGACCCAAAACACTGATTCTGTCTTTTTTTTTATTTTGGCATTTACCCCTCGAGATAAATACCATATTTTATTTGTTCGGACAGTTATGCATGTGGCGATACCAAATGTGTTTTTTTTAATGCTTTATTTAAGTTTTGATGTGAACTTTTATTTTTTTTTTATTTTTTTTTTTAATAATTTTTATTGGTCCTCCTAGGAAACTCAAACCACAATAAACTGCAACACTATAATATCATAAAATTGCCTATTTGGATCAGGATTTGTCAAATTTGCTAACGTAATATTACATCATTACTCGTAAAGCCAATAGTCAATTTATTTATGAATTTTCAGGAGGAATAACAGAGGAATGACACAATACAGAATTGAAAAAAAAGAAAAAAACATAATACAAGTCAGCAGCAATGTCACAAGGCAGAGCTCTACATTGATACTTATTATATCATATGAGCCGTTGCGCTGCTGTTTTTCTTTGTGTACGTTGTTATTTTTGGCATTTCATTGTGTTTGCATATGTGGTCAGTGCACGGCACGGCTCTGCAGGAAAAGAGGAAACCAGTGGTTTAGAAAGAATGAACAATTCACAAGCACTCGAACAAGCCTGTCCATGACAGCTGAGGACCTCACCACAGAAAAGCTGTGGATTTGCTTCAATGAATGAAACTGGAGAAGTGATGGCGCTGAAATATGAGTTGCAGGTTTGGATTTCTGCACAGATTCTGTGGAAAATCCTTCAAGGAGTTGTGAGGGTCGCACGGGCCGACATGACCCCAAACCCCAGGGAGATGGATTGTGTGATGTTATTGTCTCTCTCCACTTCCTCTCACCATCAATGGCAGCACTGATCTGCTGTTCCGAGGGTGGACTTTTCCATGGCTCCCCCTTTCCTGGTTGGAGCTACTTCTGGCACACCTGCCCATTTTCTGTCAGTCTCCACCCGTTCTCTATTGTCTTGCTGTAACAGGCGTGGTTTTTGTTTTCTCCGCGTAGCCCATTGAGGGCAGGCACTGCTCCCCACAGGCCGGCCTCTCTGGACAGATTTCACCTCTCGCAGGTGTTGAGGCTCGGGCACAAGAGTAGTATCTACAGCCACCGTCCAAGGGTCCTCCTGTTTTACTGTTAATTGGACGGCCTGTGATGATATCAATTCCTCCGGCATACCCACGACTTGGGCCACTTCACTTCTTGGTGGGAACGTGATGTCACTATTCCCTAAGTTGACGCAACGTAAAAGGACCGTACCGTCATGTACAGTAGCTAGAGTACGTGCCACTAAAAGTCCCGGAGGTAGCTGTATGGCATTGGTGGGCTCAATCTGAACTTCGACTCCTTCCAGAGGGGTACAGGCCCGGACGGGCAGGGTAAGCACTGTTTGTCCTGGTGGACTGAAGCTGGAGCAATTACCTTCCCCAGTGTTTTTGTGACGCCCCAGGGTCCTGGTCGTCACAGTGACATTGCTTTCCTCACAGAGAGAGTGATGTTACGTTTGGAAGCGGTGAAGGATATCTTTTATCAGGTAACCACAATGCATACAACATGTTCACACTTCAGACCAGAAGGGGGAGCTCTAAACCTGTTTAAGGTGAACTCCCCTATAAATAGATTCTGATCTGAAGGGAAAGGGTCAGAGAGTTCAGAAAGTTACAGACACAGAAGAGAGCAGACTGACGCAGAGTGTCAGAAGGTCTGAAGGGGTCCCGTAGTCTGAAGGTACTACAGCTCCTGGAAAGAGACATACAGAAAGCCGAATATTGTTCAGTGAGCATGCAGGAGAGCGAAGCACAGGAGAGTGACATCAGGGGAGACCAGCTGCGAATGAACTATCTCCCTCTGAAGCGCAGATAACCGGTAGCTGGACCACCGAGGTTGTAAGAGACTCTACGACTTACAGCAGAGACTGGCAGGACAGCTGAATTGCAAGTTACCTGTCCACCACACACACCTGAAGACACAGTGACACATAGAGCCCGGGGCGTGCTAGAGTCCCTGTTAAAAGGCTCGAGTTACCTGTCATGCAGGTATTGTCCTATCCTATATGAGGGACAGAGAAGAACAGTGAGGACCTTATCTGAAGCCATAGGCAGTAAGGGACTACAACATCACCGCGCTAGAGGAAGGCTTTTAACTCCACCTGGTAAAGGGGACTCTGGATTCGCTTCCAAGCCGACCGGACCCTGCCTGTCCTGTGATCTGGTACCCTGGACTGTGGCTGCCTTCAGTAAACAAGGTAAAGAGACTGCAGCAGCAAAGAAAAGGGCGTTCCAGCTCCATAAAACAATGATACTTTATTAATTCTTTAAAATTCTTCCAGTTAAATACATCCTTGCATAAATGCGAATGCCCAGGTATAGGAAATATGCGACGCGTTTCGATCGGACTGACATGTGCCCGCAATAGGCGCGGACAGAATCACGATCTGCCCGCGCCTATTAACTAGTTAAATGCCGCTGTCAAACGCAGACAGCGGCATTTAACTACCGCATCCGGCCGGGCGGCCGGAAATGACGGCATCGCCGACCCCCGTCACATGATCGGAGGTCGGCGATGCTTCTGAATGGTAACCATAGAGGTCCTTGAGACCTCTATGGTTACTGATCCTCGGCAGCTGTGAGCGCCCCCCTGTGGTCGGCGCTCACAGCACACCTGCAATTCTGCTGTATAGCAGCGATCTTATGATCGCTGCTACATAGCAGAGCCGATCGTGCTGTGCCTGCTTCTAGCCTCCCATGGAGGCTATAGAAGCATGGCAAAAGTTAAAAAAAAAAAGTTAAAAAAAATGTGAAAAAAATAAAAAAAACCTAAAAGTTTAAATCACCCCCCTTTCGCCCCAATCAAAATAAATCAATAAAAAAAAAATCAAACCTACACATATTTGGTATCGCCACGTTCAGAATTGCCCGATCTATCAATAAAAAAAAAGCATTAACCTGATCGCTAAACGGCGTAACGAGAAAAAAAATCAAAACGCCAGAATTACGTTTTTTTGGTCGCCGCGACATTGCATTAAAATGCAGTAACGGGCGATCAAAAGAACGTATCTGCACCGAATTGGAATAATTAAAAACGCCAGCTCGGCACGCAAAAAATAAGCCCTCAACCGACCCCAGATCATGAAAAATGGAGACGCTATGAGTATCGGAAAATGGCGCAATTTTGTTTTTCTTTTTTTAGCAAAGTTTGGAATTTTTTTTCACCACTTAGGTAAAAAATAACCTAGTCATGTTAGGTGTCTATGAACTCATACTGACCTGGAGAATCATAATGGCAGGTCAGTTTTAGCATTTAGTGAACCTAGCAAAAAAAGCCAAACAAAAAACCAGTGTGGGACTGCACTTTTTTTGCAATTTCACTGCACTTGGAATTTTTTTCCCGTTTTCTAGTACATGACATGGTAAAACCAATGATGTAGTTAAAAAGTACAACTCGTCCCGCAAAAAATAAGCCCTCACATGGCCAAATTGACAGAAAAATAAAAAAGTTATAGCTCTGGGAAGGAGGGGAGCGAAAAACGAACACGGAAAAACTGAAAATCCCAAGGTCATGAAGGGGTTAAAGCACCGTCGGTCCCCACTGACCGAATACCACAGGTGGCGTCACAAACATAAACTCTATTCACCAAATCCCTTTAAAGACTTTCCCCTTTTACATGGGCGCCCAGGGCCACGGACCGGGTCGCAGCCACCATGACATCCCCCTGTGAACACCGGACTCAGTACCAGGTACCCCACGGCCCTGGCGGGCGACTCCATTTTCCCACCACTGGAGGTTTCTTAGGCTTGAGCCACCCTGATTAGCTGTTGGAAGACCCTCCTCTGTGGGGTACGAGGGCTCCACTGTTGTAGAAACTTGTTTGGAGACTCCCTAACAAGAAGACTCCCGAAGTCTTTCAACACGTTCATGCCTAAAGTGACAGTGTGTCCCTTATGCACATCTTCAGCTGTCAGTACCACGCCTTTTCATCCTAGATCTTTGCCACAGACCGTAATGTGCATCCAGACCACCCCTTCATCCAGGACAGGCAGGTGATTAGCAGCTGTCAACTTGATCACTGGGCCCCATTCAGGCCGCATTGCCTCTGTGAAATGTCGACAAAAATATGCTTCGGGCATCGTGGTCACCTGTGAGCCAGTATCAACCAGACAGCATACAGCCCAGCCATCCATTTCAGCTGAGACTAGGAGACCCATGGAAACGAGATTTGTTGGATTTCTTGTACTCCTCCTTGACTGTTCAGGCTCCGAGCGGCGTCCCCCAGACTCGGAGCCTCCTAGTTTAACGGACGGCGTTGCAGGGGTGTACTCCGTCGGGTGCAGCTCCGAGCTATATGTCCGGTTTCTCCACAGTTGTAACGTGGGGGGGGTCCTCGATGAGGCATCCTCACCTCACGGCAGGGGATTGGCTCACTTCTGTACCCTAGTGGACTTAGGGCAATGGTGGGCATTTTTTTTGAATCAGCCAACTCTTCACGGATCTGCTGGATTTGCTTTCGTAACTTATTGGGGTGTAGTATTCATCACTGCAGATATCTCTCCACTCCGGACCTTCCATGCTGGAACTGTCACCCCCTGCTCTTGTTCACGCATGCACGTTTCACTCCCTACTTGGGAAAAAGTCATGTGCGGGTTTACCCGCAAGCGCTCCCGCAGGGCCTGTTTCAACAATACGTCACGCAAGCCCGTCATTAGTTGTTCCCGCAGTGCTATGTCAGTAGACCCAACACCTACACCGTCCTTTCTAGTAATGGATGTGTGAATCTCCTGTAGCGCATTCATATACTAGGTTACTGTCTCCCCCTCTCTCTGAACCCGGCAGAACAAACGCATATGCGACTCCCCTATGTCAGTGAGGTCCCCATGGGTCTACTGTAAAATCTGTAATACTTTGTCAAAGGTGGCTTGCAACCGGGGGAGGGGGGGGGCGTAGCATGGCAGAATCCCTTGCTTCCCCATCTACAGCCATCAGGGCAGGGGTCATGGTATGTATCCTCATCATCCCCCTGACCCTTTCAGTCCAGCTCCACAGCATAGTATTCCTTCCTTCCTTGGTCTGCCACCTCCGTGTTGTTGAACAAGATCCTGCGGACTACGCCAAGTGTAGAATTGCAGGGATCGAGATGTCGTCACTGACAGGAGGCAGATCAACAGTTAACAAGTTTATTAACAGATGTAAACTCCACGTAGGGAGAACAGGGGTATGGGAGGCAAAGGATATAACGTTATGGGAACTGGAGGGGAGAAGAGGTTAAACCGGTGTCAGGAGAATGTTCAAAAAGGGGAAAGAAGTGTACAACTTATCAGTCTGTCGGCTTCTTGATTGCAGCATCTCAGGTTCCAACGATGGCACCGACAACAGCGGCATGTGATATCTCGGGGTTGTCCTGGAGAGACGGCGTTCCGGTTCTTTGATGTAGATAGAGAGTCTTTGCGATACTAGGCGGGTTTCTGTACCCGCGGTTTTCTCGTCCTGGTCTCAGTTCTTTGTACAGTGTCACCGGAGAATAGCTCTGCTCCGCAGTGCAGGCAGGAAAGAAGTCGGTACATTCTGGCTCAGTCACCGGTACAAGGCTAGGCCGCACGCACGCAGCAGTCACTGGTCTCACGTGTGAGTCACCTCCCGGCACGGGGGACCTCAGAAGAACCGCTGTCTGATGTCCACGAGCCATGGACACAATTACAGGGGTTGACCTAGGTGGGCCTACGCTTACAAGATGCTCCGCTATCCAGGCCTGCACCTCAGTCTGCTGCGCGCTCATTCTTCCCGCTAGAACTCCCCCCTTTTTCCAGTGCGCAGCCCTTTTTATCTCTGACCCGCCCCCTGCAAACAAGTGTAAAGGTCGGACCAGGCCAGAATGCTCTCCCCTGTGCAACAATGGCGACAGTCCCCACAGTTCAGGAACCAAGCAAGAACCCCCAGTCCTGTTCATCTTCCTACAGATATATGGAGGGGCCAGCGCAAGGGGCCAGGATGGATTTATGGGGGGAGCAGCGCAAGGGGCCAGGCTGGATATATGGGGTAGCCAGGATGGATATATGAGGGTTAGGATGGATATAAGGGAGGTTATAATGTATTTATAGAGGGGACAGGATGGATATATTGAGGGGTGTCAGGACAAGGGACGAGGATGGATATATATGGAGGAGGACAGGATGGATATATAGGGGGCCAGAATGTGTATATGTTAGCCAGGACAAGGGAACAGGTTGGACATATGGAGGATCCAGGATGGATATATAGAGAGCCAGGATAGATATATGGGGGAGCAGGACAATGGACATATGGTGGCCAGTATAGATAGCTGGGGTGGGGCAGGATGGATATCTGGGGCCCAGGCTGCAGATATTGGAGCCAGGCTAGACAAGGGACATAGGAGGCCAGGCTGGGACATATTATAAAATAAAGGGTAAATAGATCAATGGCTGCATCTTTTTTTGTTATGCACCTGTTCAGACTATATTGCTGTTCAGTCAGTTTTCCTATATTTACTATGTACTGTTTTTTCTGACTTGAACGCCCCGCCCTTCACCATGCTGTGATTTTAATTACATCCAAATACAGTTGGTTCCGACCTTCCTATAAATGCAGGCTTTACCATGTTATTAGCCATAGGTAAGTGTTCACACTAGGCAGTCAGGTCAGGCACCCATCCGATTTGAGATTACCTTGACGTTTGGTGGATGGGCTCACATTTTTTGGCCAAATCTTGTGCTAAGCATCTCATGTGTTTTTTCATAGATTTCACAAGCCATTATGCTATTCAAATTTCATGTATCGCACATTTCCTATTACCTTGCTTTAGTACAGTTGAGTGCAGCCATTGATCTATTTGCTATGTAAGTCTTTTTTTGGTTATGCACCTGTTCAGACTAGATTGCTGTTCAGTCAGTTTACCTATATTTACTATAAAATAAAGGGTGCCAGGCTGGGTGAGATTATTAAATAAAGAGGGATTGGAGGAGATACGTACTTACCGTTTGGGGGCCAGAATGAGGAACATGCTGTATTAGTTTATGGTCAAGTGTGGAACATAATTTCTTTAGGATCCAATTAGGGATATTATTACTAATGTAATATAATATACTTTTTAGGAAACTGTTTTCCATGGAGGAATCAAAATGGGGGTCCTGTTACTGTGCAGTGCGGCACTAAGTCGCTTTTTTTCTTCTTCTGACAAAGTGTAGAAGTTGGGGAAAAAATTGGAGAAAGTGCTTTGGAAGTGATTAGCTATTGATTACTGTGTGTTATTTTTTGCAGAGAAGAGTCCTGGCTGGAAGAAGTGATGGCGGTCTGTGCTGGATGAAGAAAAATGAAGAAAAATGAAGCTGAAGGACTTCTATTACAGATGTCACTGGTGAGTCAGTGTATTAGATGTGCATGCACACTATGCACTATATACAGAGCTCCTGTGTACAATATCACCTGTAATCACTGTATTACCTGTACACTGACACTATATACAGAGCTTCTGTGTATAATGTCAGTGGTGGTAATAACAGTGTTTTTAGTATTATGGTTTGAATTCATGATCAGTACTGCAGTATTCGATCACTATGTGGTGGTAATTTGTGATCTGATAATGGAGTGGTGGTATTTATCCCCTGTATGTGGTATTATTCAATCACTGTGTGATGGTAATTTGTGGTCTGGTCACAGTGTGGCGGTATTTATTCCCTGTATGTGGTAGTATTTGGTCACTATGTGGTGGTCTGGTCACGGTGTGGCAGTATTTATTCCCTGTATGTGGTAGTATTCGGTCACTATGTGGTGGTATATGGTGGTAATTGGTGGCTTGATCATGGTGTGGCAGTATTTATCTCCTGTATGTGGTATTATTCGGTCACTATGTGGTGGAGTATGTAGTCTAATTATGGTGTGGCAGTATTTCTTCTTCTATGTGCTATTATTCGGTCACTATGTGGTCTGGTCATGGTGTGGTGGAATTTCTTCCCTGTATGTGGTATTATCGGTCTTGGTATAGTGGATTGTGTTGTGTATGGTGGTCATTTGTTCTCTCTGATATTAATTAGGAGAAGATTCTTTATTTCTTTATTATAACTTGTTTTAACAAAATAACCCCTTTAATGTAAACTACCGTAATTGTACATCCAGTTATGGGGGCGCACAGTAGATGTGCAGGAGCCACTTGTGTTTTACAGTCGATGCTCCACTATAAAGGAGATAACGGCTTACAGATATTTGCATATAGCTGTACGGTGGGCCCCTCGGGTAAATTCCCCCTCTGGGCCCCAGACACCCCAGTCCAACCCTGGTGTTATAGATCATTTTTTAGCTCATAATATGACAGTGAGGTTTCTAATATAGCTTTCATTGAAAAATGTTCAGTTTTACTCAAATTATTTGACGAAAAAATGAGTACACCCCACATCAAAAACTACTACAATGCATTAGAATTTTGCATGACCTCCACGGCACCAAGTCTTCTAGGCCTAGAAAGAACAAGTTGCTGACATATTACAACATCTACTGTATCTTTTTCTATTTTCCAAGAACGACCCCTTTTAGTAGTTTTTGATGTGGGGTGTACTCATTTTTTCATCACCTAATGTGAGTAAAATTGAAGATTCTATAATGAAAGGTATTATATTAATTACTTTACTGTCATATTATGGGTTAAAAATGTTCTCTAAAACTCATTCCTGCCAACATTTTGGAAATTGTTCTTTTGTTCAATGAGATATTGATTAAAATCTTACTTTTAAAAGCGGATGTAATCATTTATGCTCTATATGAGTGTGTATCTATCTATATATATCCTATATAATAATCGCCAGTCGGGACTTCTGACCGCTGTCCCCCAACCCCACAAGGCACGGCGGCAGTGTCACTTGCGCAGGTGCAGTTCGTGGCCGCAAGTGACATACACGTCTCCGCTATTCCCACGCAGGTGCTGTAACAGCCGCGTTGTAGCTACGCATTCACGGGAATAGCGGTGACATGTATGTCACTTGCGCAGGCGCAGTTCCTCGCCACGAACTGCGTCTGCGCAAAAATACAAAAATGCAGAGGGATGATATAGAACAGATATGTTGGAAAGTGCAAACGGTGTGAGACACGTTCGCTGCTCCTGTCAGCACCACTGAGAATACACAGATGTTAATTTCACCACACTCCTGATGCGATAGCATCGGGCCTATTTCTAGTATATGTGTGTGTGTGTGTGTGTGTGTGTGTGTGTGTGTGTGTGTGTGTGTGCGTGCATGTGTGTGTGTGTGTGTGTGTGTGTGTGTTTCTATATATTTTCTCTACATCTATATCTATATATTTGTTTTTCCCTATTTTCTTTCACTTTGCATATATTATGTACTAGATGGAGGCCCGATGCTATCGCATCGGGAGGGTGGTAAGGTCACAATGGGGGCAGAATCTCATTTGCTGCTTTCCTTTCATTGTCATCGGCGTACTTTTTAGGAGGAGCCGTGTTGGCGTTGATATTTGCTTTTTAAAGGGATTTTCCCACGAACAAAAGTTCATTTTAAAAATTGTCTGTGTCTGACTGTGTACAGAATATACCACAGCTCCTGGGCAGGGGAGGAAGCAAAAGGCAATACTGACATTACAGCACATCGCAGAGGATACATTTTGTGAGGTAAAATATTTTTAAAAAACAGTCAGCAAAATATTTTACCTGACAAATTGAATCCTCTGTGATCCCCTGCTGTAATGTCAGTATTGTCTTTTGCTTCCTCCCCTGCCCAGGAGATGTGCTATGCTCCGTACATGGTCAGACACAGACAATTTTTAAAATTAACTTTCTCCTACGTATCATTGGGGGACACAGGACGAATGGGTGTTATGCTGCTGCCACCAGGAGGACACTAAGTTAAACACACACAAAAGATTAACTCCTCCCCTGCAGTATACACCCACAGGCTGGACAATCCAGAGCCAGTTCTTACTTAGTGTCTCAGGAGGCACTTGGGTCCTCAGGACCCCACCAATTTTTAGTTTTTGATTTAACGGAAAGAAGGGAGCGACAGGCAAATTTTTAGCTCTGATCTCTCCCGCACCAACAACGGGCAAGTACACGGAGCGTTCCTCCTGTATCCTTTCCCGCAACGATGGATGCCAGCCCTGGCTCACCTTTCAGTGTGGCGACGGTTCCCTAGCGTCCCGATCTCCTTCCATCCTTCTCAGGCGACCATGGGGACTAATCATCCACCTAAGTCTCCTGGAGCCAGGGCACAGCCGGACAAATTGACAGGGCGTCCGCGCAGCCGCCCACTGCACCACCACTGATATAGTGGCTGATACATGGCGGCAGTAGCTCTCCACCCTCTCCCTATCATGGTGAAGGTGGATGGAGCATCGGTCCCATCGCACAAGGTAAGTGCGGGGACCGACCAGCTGGCAGCAGGGGGCCCCCCTTACTCTCTTCTAAATGCGGCCCTGCAGCCGCGGGACAATGTGCGGCTCTGCAGCCGCGGGGCAGCGTGCGGCTCTGCAGCCGCGGGGCAACGTGCGGTTCTGCAGCCGCGGGGCAGCGGGTGGCTCTGCAGCCGCGGGGCAGCGTGCGGCTCTATAGCCGCTGGGCAGCGTTTCCTTTCTGAGAGGGCTCGGCGGCTCCCAGGCCTGGGTCGGACTACAGCGCCCGCCCACAAGCATGCCGCCGCCCGCCCACGACACGCCCCCTCCCTGGGCGCTTCTCGCTCCCGAGAAGCGCCCTTCTCACTTCTCGGCGGCCATCTTGGACCAGGAAGTGCACTGGCGGCTCTGCAGCACCGCAGCGCTCAGGACAGGAGGAAAGCTTCAGGATCTCCCTGCCAAGCCACCGCGGATCCTAGGTGAGACGCACCCAATAGGATTGCCTCTCTCCCCTGCCAGTACGCTCACTCCACAGCAAATATGTCACAGTCTAGGCAAAAACGGACTGGAAAGACCCACTCTGTTATTTTTGCTGTGTGCACCTCCTGCAAGATTTCTCTGCCCCGAGGTCACACCACCCCGCTGTGCTCTGCCTGTGAAATGCCCGCGGCACAGGATAATCCGGCCTCTGACCCGGAATGTACTGAACCTAGTACCCCCGCATGGGCGTCCTCCCTTGCTCGATCTGTGGCATCCTTGGAAAGGA
The DNA here is from genome assembly GCF_051348905.1 of Ranitomeya variabilis. Taxonomy (NCBI): domain Eukaryota; kingdom Metazoa; phylum Chordata; class Amphibia; order Anura; family Dendrobatidae; genus Ranitomeya; species Ranitomeya variabilis. The sequence goes on along the minus strand of NC_135232.1, from coordinate 52,163,714 downwards.
CGATACAGTCCCTCCGTGAGCCGTCCCTTACCCAGGGTACTTCCAAGGATGATGTAACGTGGTCTAAGAACCCCTCACGGCCCAGAGGTCGTTCCGTTTCCAGAAGCCCTCACTCATATAGAAAGAGGTCCAGGGTAATATCTCCGGTCCGTGATCAGCCTTCTGGTTCAGAGAGCGAAGTCTCTCGTCACTCATCCCCAGATCATAGCAGGGAATCTTTTCTGGACGACGCTTCCAGCGTGTCCTGTTCCCCAGAGTACCGTCATGACCAAGAGACCCTTGATTCTCTCATAGACTCTGTAAGTCAGACTCTACAGTTAGAGGAGGAAGCCCCGTCTAAGGCGGCTCATCCCGTGTCATTTGGGCGGACTACAAAGGCTCATAGGTTTTTTCCCACGCATCCTCAATTCAAGGACATTGTCGATCTCCATAGAGTCCGTCCGGATAAACGCTTCTCAGGTCAGAAGGCTATGCAATTGAAGTATCCGTTTGCTCAGGACCTTGCTAAGGAGTGGTCTCAGTCACCCTCCGTGGACCCGCCAGTGTCGCGGCTAGCCACAAAGGCGGTTCTATCTTCCTCCGAGGGCGCGTCCATCAAGCATCCCACGGATAGACAAATTGATCAGATGGCTCGCTCGGCTTTTGAAGCTTCCTCGGCTTCTCTCTTTCCTTCTTTTGCCGCCACATGGGTTGCAAAAGCCATGTCCCATTGGGCCGAGTCTTTAGCCTCTACTGCACTTCATGCCGACTTACCCCCTGAGGTTTCTCACCTGGCCACTCAGATTGCCAGAGCGGGGGACTTTGTAGTTTCCGCATCCTTAGACGCGGCCAACTGTGCCTCACAGGCAGCGGCCAATGCTGTCACGGTCCGCAGATCCCTTTGGCTCAGGGACTGGAAAGCGGACTCAGGATCCAAAAAATCTCTCACGTCCCTTCCATACCAGGGTGAACGTCTGTTTGGGGACAAACTAGATAAAATGATCGCAGACTCCACAGGGGGAAAGAGCAAATTCCTTCCCCAGCAACGGACCTTTCGTCCCTTTCGCAACCAACAGGGCCGAGGCCGATATTTCCGTTTCGGTTCCAACTGGTCCAATCCTTCCTCCGCGCCACCTGGCGTCGGGAGAGGTCAGCGCAAGGACAGAACCTCCCAGCCATCTTACAAACCTTCTCCCTCTTGGAGAGGCAGACCCAGACAACAGGGGTCCAGGGGGTCCAGATCTAACAGGTCTCCTCCTCAATGACTCTTGGCAGACGCCAAAGGACACCGACAGAGTTGGCGGCCGCCTACTCTTCTTTCGGGACGCGTGGCTCTCGGTAGTTCCCGACCGATGGGTCCGCGATCTGGTATCCGTCGGTTACAAGATAGAGTTTGTCTCTCTTCCCCCATCTCGTTTCTTTCAGTCCCCTCCTCCCAGAGCAAGGGTCCGTCAGTATTTCCAGGCCATAAAATCGCTATGGGACGACGGGGTCATCATCCCGGTACCTCAGGACGAAAGGTACCAAGGTTTTTATTCCAATCTTTTCATTGTACCAAAGAAGGACGGCTCCGTACGTCCGATATTGGACCTCAAACTCCTCAACAGGTACGTCCGTGTGCGTCAATTCCGAATGGAGTCCCTCCGCTCGGTAATTGCCTCTCTGGAAGAGGGCGAGTTTCTTGCATCTCTAGATGTTCAAGACGCTTACCTGCACATTCCCATTCTGCCGTCTCATCAGCGCTTTCTCCGCTTCGCGGTCCAGGGCCACCATTTTCAGTTTGTCGCCCTACCGTTCGGGCTGGCCACCGCTCCTCGGGTGTTCACCAAGGTCATGGCGGCTGCCGTGGCCATTCTCCATGCTCGAGGCATAGTGGTGTTGCCCTACCTGGACGACATTCTTATAAAGGGTCCCTCTTTCCGGTCCTGTTCAGAGGCGGTAGATGTCACTATAAATACTCTTTCACGCCTGGGCTGGAAACTCAATTTCAAAAAATCTTCCCCAGTCCCGGCCCAAACCATACCCTACCTGGGCATGATCTTAGACTCCTCTCAGGGTCTAGTACTCTTGCCTCCGGAAAAGGTATCTACTCTACAGAGAGAGGTCCGGAAGCTTGCTCAACCTCGCTCTCACTCCCTACGCTTCTCCATGAGGGTACTCGGCAGGATGGTGGCGGCAATGGAGGCAGTGCCCTTTGCGGTTTTTCACCTCCGGCCCTTACAACACGCCATTCTGGCAGTATGGGACAGGAATCCCGCCTCGCTCGACCGCCGTCTCCTTCTCTCTCGCCAAATCAGACAATCCCTCAGGTGGTGGACCGAGAGGTCCTCCCTGACTCGGGGGAAGTCTTTCCTTCCGGTGCACTGGCTGGTTGTCACAACGGACGCCAGTCTCTTCGGCTGGGGTGCAGTGTTCCAGCGTCACTCGACCCAGGGTCGCTGGTCGCCGCAGGAGTCCCAGCTACCCATCAATATCTTAGAGATTCGGGCAATCAGACTAGCCCTCCATCATTTTCAGCAGTTCCTCTCCGGACGTGCGGTAAGAGTCCAGTCCGACAACGCTACTGCAGTAGCCTACGTCAACCGCCAAGGGGGCACTCGCAGCAGGGCGGCCATGGTCGAGGTGACGCTAATTCTCCGTTGGGCCGAGGCACATCATTCCATTCTCTCAGCAGTTTTCATACCAGGCGTGGAAAACTGGGAAGCGGACTTTCTAAGTCGCCACAGCCTCGATCCCGGAGAGTGGTCTCTTCATCCCGCAGTCTTTCACCAGATCTGCTCTCGTTGGGGGACCCCGGACGTGGATCTAATGGCATCCCGCCTCAATTGTCAGGTTCCCGTCTTCATGGCCAGGTCTCACGACCCCTCAGCCTTCGGAGCCGACGCTCTTGTCCTCTCATGGCAGGGCTTCAGTCTCCCATACATCTTTCCCCCAATTCCCCTTCTGGGGAAGGTTATCAGGAAGATCAGGGCAGAACGGATTCCAGTAATCCTCATCGCTCCGGATTGGCCACGCAGGACATGGTATGCCGAGATGGTTCAACTGGTCTCAGACGTACCTTGGAGGCTGCCGAATCGCGCAGACCTCCTGTCTCAAGGGCCCATTTACCACCCGAACTCAGAGGCCCTGTGTTTAACGGCGTGGCCGTTGAGTCTTGGGTTCTGAGGCAGAAGGGGTTGTCTCAGACGGTGATATCTACCATGCTCCGTGCACGCAAGTCTTCTTCTATGCGCATCTACCACCGCGCTTGGAAGGCATACTTCGCCTGGTGCAGGGATCGGAGGCGTTCCCCCCTCCGTTTTTCTATTCCTCACATTTTGGAATTCCTCCAATCAGGCGTAGACTTGGGTCTTGCACTCAGCTCTCTTAAGGGCCAAATTTCTGCTCTCTCGGTCCTTTTTCAGAGAAGGATCGCAAACAGATTGCAGGTCAGGACCTTTATCCAGGGGGTTTCTCATATGGTTCCGCCTTACAAGATGCCTTTGGAACCATGGGACCTGAACCTAGTTCTCTGTGCTCTTCAAGAGCCACCTTTTGAGCCCTTGCACGAGGTGTCTTTACTGTTCTTGTCTTGGAAGATTGTCTTCCTCGTGGCTGTCACGTCTATTCGACGTGTCTCTGAGCTGGCAGCTCTGTCGTGCCGACCTCCTTTCCTCGTTTTCCACCAGGATAAGGTAGTTCTGCGGACATGTCCGACTTTTCTTCCGAAGGTCGTTTCCTCTTTCCATCTTAATGAGGAAATTGTTCTTCCCTCACTGTGCCCTGCGCCTTCCCACCCCACGGAAAGGGCGCTCCACACTCTGGACTTAGTGAGGGGTCTCAGACGTTATGTCTCCAGGACTGCGTCTTTCCGTAGATCAGATGCCTTGTTTGTTCTTCCGGAGGGGCCACGGAAGGGACTACCCGCTTCCAAGGCCTCCATTGCCAAGTGGATTCGTTCCGCCATCCAAGAGTCCTACCGTGTCAAGGGTCACGCTGCACCTCCGGGGATCAAGGCTCATTCTACCCGGTCAGTCGGCGCGTCCTGGGCCATCCGGCACCAGGCATCGGCAGCACAAGTCTGCAAGGCTGCTACATGGTCCAGTCTACATACGTTCACGAAACACTACCATGTGCACTTTCAGGCTTCGGCAGACGCTTCCGTCGGTAGGCGAATCCTACAAGCGGCTGTGTCTCATCTGTAGTTGTAGGCTCGCACAGCATTTATAACTTCTGGTGACCCACCCAGGGACTGCTTTGGGACGTCCCATTCGTCCTGTGTCCCCCAATGATACGTAGGAGAAAAGGAGATTTTTGTGTACTCACCGTAAAATCTTTTTCTCCGAGTCATCATTGGGGGACACAGCACCCTCCCTGTTAGCCTAGTTGGCTCAATTGTTCTTTTCAGTCTGTGTTTTGACTATGACATGTTTTCTGTTTGATAACTGGTTTACTCCTACTGCTTTGTTACCGAACTGGCTCTGGATTGTCCAGCCTGTGGGTGTATACTGCAGGGGAGGAGTTAATCTTTTGTGTGTGTTTAACTTAGTGTCCTCCTGGTGGCAGCAGCATAACACCCATTCGTCCTGTGTCCCCCAATGATGACTCGGAGAAAAAGATTTTACGGTGAGTACACAAAAATCTCCTTTTTGTTTGTGGGAAAACCCCTTTAATGTGACCGGCTTCCTTTGCCTGTAGACACGTCGCGCATCGGTCGCTGGGATCAGCCGAATGATTCACTGCACCTGCGTGGAATTCTTTGTGCAGACAGATAGCGGAGGTCACATTAAAACTGCGCATGCGCTCCTCCTGTACAAATGGCGGCGGTCAGTGAATCATTCGGCTGATCCTGGCGGCGGCATGTTTACAACAGTGTACCGCTGGTGATACCACACAAGAGACTGCGTACGGCGTATACAGTGTGTGTGGTGTGGAGCGCCCCCAGGGGCAGCGGGGTACTCGGTACCAGGTCCTTCGGTTCCCAAGGGGGATGTCACGGTGGCTGACCCGGTCCGTGGCCCTAGGGACGTCCGTTGTAAAAGAAGGGAAAGGTATTTAAAGGGATAATGTTCATGACGCCACCTGTGGTATTCGATCAGGGTGACCGACGCTGCTTTAAGGGGTCCGCTGGGGTGATGTTATGGCAGCTAGATGGTATACCTTTGCAGCGCCCCAGAGTCCTGGTCGTTGCAGTACTGTGGCTCTGCCACTAAGGGGAGCTATGGTACGTCTGATGGCACTGAAGGAGTTAATCTGACCAGGTATCACAGACACCAATACATTTCACAGTCGGGCCTCCAGGGGGAGCTAAGGGTTCTATTCATTAGGCCACTCCTCACATACTGGTAAAACTGGGGGTCAGGCAGGAAGTTAGTTGAGAAAGCTGACTGGGTTGGAACCAGGCAACACCTTGTGGCAGAGGGTGTTGTGGGGGAAGATTCGGTAGGGCCCCTGTCGGGGGTGGGATCCTGACAGAGGTCTGGCAACTTGAGAGAACGTCACGGGACCGTGCCTGCTCAGTATAGCGGCGGTGCCCAAGGAAGGATTAGAAGCGAGATAGATTGTGCTGAGTGAGAAACGAGATCAAAGCAACAAGGAGAATACCAGTAGGAGTCGTGCTGTGAGACCGAGGCAACATCCTACTGAGGCGCACAACCGGCAGCCGGAACGCCGAGGAAGTATTCATACATCTAGCTTCAAGCAATACTTCAAACCAACGGCAGGACAGTCAGTCACAGGTGGGCTGTCTCACCTAAATCACCTACGAAGACATAGGGGGCAACTTGTGGAGAGGGGCGACTCTAGGGTCCCGGAAGAGCTCCGAGCCTACCCGTCATACGGGTGCCGTCCTAACCGTAACATCAGGGAGGGACGGAAGATTAGCAGAACATCATCTAATCGAGTTGTGAGGGAACTTAAGAAACAGACACAACGGTTGTGGGGACTTTCCGTAAGCACAGCAGGGAAGGACCGCAACACATAGCGCTAGCAGGAAGGCACAGATTTCCACCTGCAAAGAGAACTCTGGAGGTGCCATTGGACCGGCCGGACTTGCGCAGCCTGGTTAACTGTATTCCGGATTGAGGACCCAGAGATCTTCAGTAAAGAGGTAAAGAGACTGCAACCTGGTGTCCTCGTTATTTACTGCACCGCACCACCACAGTCATCATATCTATCCCTGTACGCCCCTCAGCAGGGTCACGGACCGGGCCTAGCCACCGTGACAACCCCAGAGCAGAGACTCAGAGGCCCGGTACCGGGTACCCCTCGGCCCTGCGGCAGTGGGGGCGCTACAACTTGGCGTCACGAACAGGATCTACTTAAGCCTGATGAATCAGGTCATGTGTGCCTTGGAACTGTGATTTATTGTGCTTGGACTGTACTTTATTGCAAAGACTGTGCTGTGCCACTTGCCACCAAAATCCGCCACCATTACAGCGCTGAGGAGAGCGCAGGAGAAGAAGAGGGGCGTGGAGTAGGCGTAGAAAAGCTGAAGAGCGCGAAAGACAATGGCCGCCCAGTCTAAATATTTCTGTGTCCTGAGGACGTGTCCGTCAACAGCCGAGGTCCGCCTCCTGATCCTGTTTGGAGGGTGGAGACCATGGAGACGGGGCCACCCACGAAAGAGACTGCGGGAAGAAGACGCTGGGGAGGAGATAAAGATGGCGACGCCGGGAGCACCGCGTGGGGATAACCTGACTCGGCATGGAGCCGCATCACTGGACACAGCCTCGGAGACGCCATCGTTGCGGGGACTGGCCCTCACGGAACCACCGATGGGTCGACCTAACTGGCAAATGTCCGAGGAGTGTGTGGCCGCAGCCGAGGTCCGACAGATAGCACGCCGCTTAGAGGCTGATGCCCGCGTGCTCGCTCGGCTGGGCCAGCCCACGGAGGTCCGCCTGTCTCCGGTGTCCCCTGCTCCTCCCAACCCAGCCGCGGCTGAAGGTACGCTGCAGACACAGGGCATGAGAATCATGCCGGAGGCCGAACACCTGCGGCGCCTGTTGACGGCGTGGTGGAACCGGCCCCAGCCTGCAGCCCAGATCGACCTGACCAGCGTGGAAGAAACCCCGCCGTCACACTGGGGTGTAGTGGTGTCCTTTAACTCTCGACACGGAAGGGGAGTTATACAGGAGATTGGGGAGCCGCTACAGGTCCGTGTAGACCGGGAGGAAGTAGAGCCCTGCGGAGGAAGGTTCGCTCGCGACCTGGAGCCAGGTGACGCTGTAACCTACACCAGGTGGAGGAGGGAAACAGGTGAAGCTGGCTGGATAGCTCGGGGCGTGCAGCGGTGCGTCGCACTCCAGGCCGCTGCCAGAACATCAGAAGACGAACCTCCTGCTGAAAAGGCAACGGAACCTGTCCCTGCGGAGCAGCGGGGAACCCGGACCCACCATGTACCTTGGGGGCGTGCCAGTCCATCAGTGAGAAGAGCATCACGGCGAGGGATCCTGTCATTGCTGGGGCAGGAACCGCCCCTTGGATCGGCGGCGCGACCCGTTGGTCTGGTGAGGCCTGGAAGGAAACCACCTTCTGCACTGCAAAAGTAAATATCTTAAAACTCTGCATAATATGTAAATAGTTCTTCAAACTGTTTGTTTTTGCTGCTATGTTGCTGCTAAACCTGTCCAGGGTTAACTTTTAAAGGGATCTCTTTGTTGACCCAGGATCCCTACTGCTTTTTGGTTATTTTCTATTTTCTTCTTCGTTATCAAGAACTGCCGCAATCATGAACAGTGCATGATACAAACTGCTTGTAAATAGTTTGCACCTTATTAAAGGTGCTCCCTACTGGTTTTACTTAAAGAAGGACTCTTTGTGAAGATACCGCACCGGAGCCTTTGCTGAGTATGGACTGGTAGCTTGAGAAGATGCGCTACCTCATAAAGACTTGGTCCCCTCTTAAAGGGGATGTTCACTTGTTGCACTTAAAGAATGGTATTGCTTTACGACAGATAGATAGCAATAATATTTTGATAAAAAGGAAAGTGATGATGATGCTTACATGTAAAAGTTATATGTATCCAGGGCCGTTTCTTCAACAGGGCGGGCAGGGCGGCCACACGGGGCGCCGTGGGGCCGGGGGGCGCAGGAGAGGCCTCGGGCCCCGGTGGTCCCCTGCCCGCTGCTGCTGCTGTTTAAGGGCTGTCAGGGGCGCGGATGCCGCGCTCAGTGCTGAGCGCGGGCGCGCCCTGCCCGAACTCAAGGTACCTTCACACGAAGCGACGCTGCAGCGATAGCGACAACGATGCCGATCGCTGCAGCGTCGCTGTTTGATCGCTGGAGAGCTGTCACACAGACCGCTCTCCAGCGACCAACGATGCCGAGGTCCCCGGGTAACCAGGGTAAACATCGGGTTGCTAAGCGCAGGGCCGCGCTTAGTGACCCGATGTTTACCCTGGTTACCAGCGTAAAAGTAAAAAAAACAAACAGTACATACTCACCTGCGCGTCTCCCAGCCTCTGCTTCCTGCACTGACTGAGCTCCGGCCCTAACAGCACAGCGGTGTCGTCACCGCTGTGCTTTCACTTTCACTTTAGGGACCGGAGCTCAGTCAGTGTGATGAAGCAGACGCTGGAGGACGCATGTGAGTATGTACTGTTTGTTTTTTTTACTTTTACGCTGGTAACCAGGGTAAACATCGGGTTACTAAGCGCGGCCCTGCGCTTAGTTACCCGATGTTTACCCTGGTTACCAGTGTAAAATATCGCTGGTATCGTTGCTTTTGGTGTCAAACACAACGATACACAGCGATCGGACGACCAAATAAAGTTCTGGACTTTATTCAGCGACCAGCGACATCACAGCAGGATTCTGATCGCTGCTGCGTGTCAAACGAAACGATATCGCTAGCGAGGACGCTGCAACGTCACGGATCGCTAGCGATGTCGTTTCGTGTGAAGGTACCTTCAGCTGCAAATCTGACAGCTGAGCGGTCAGATCATCGCCTCGCGTCGCCGCGCCCCCCCCCCCGCACCGCACATAATGGTTGCGGCCACCTCGGCGCCGCCACTCACCTCCGCTCCGCGCTGGTATGTGGAAACATTTAGCTCCTGCTGATTTCTACTTGGCACCAGGCGACAATGCAAAGGTGTCAGTGACAGCGACATGCCCCAGTTATCTGCCTCTTCTCTCAAAAGTGACTGCCCCGATATACTATGCCATTCACATGCCCCCCAATATACTGTACCATTCACTTGCCCCCAATATACCGTGCCGTTCACCTGCCCCCAATATACCTTGCTGTTCACCTGCCCCCCAAATTACTGTGCCATTCACCTGCCCCAATATACCGTGCCGTTCACCTGCCCCCAATATACCGTGCCGTTCACCTGCCCCCAATATACCGTGCCGTTCACCTGCCCCAATATACTGTGCCATTCACATGCCCCCAATATACCGTGCCGTTCACCTGCCCTAATATACTGTGCCATTCACCTGCCCCAATATACTGTGCCATTCACTTGCCCCCAATATACCGTGCCATTCACCTGCCCCAATATACCGTGCCGTTCACCTGCCCCCAATATACCGTGCCGTTCACCTGCCCCAATATACTGTGCCATTCACATGCCCCCAATATACCGTGCCGTTCACCTGCCCTAATATACTGTGCCATTCACATGCCCCCAATATACTGTGCCATTCACATGCCCCCAATATACCGTGCCGTTCACCTGCCCTAATATACTGTGCCATTCACGTGCCCCAATATACTGTGCCATTCACCTGCCCCCAGTATACCGTGCCATTCACCTGCCCCAATATACCGTGCCATTCACCTGCCCCCCAATACACTGTGCCATTCACCTGCCCTAATATACCATGCCGTTCACCTGCCCCCAATATACGGTGCCATTCACATACCCCCAATATACCGTGCTGTTCACCTGCCCCCAATATACCGTGCCGTTCACCTGTCCCAATATACTGTGCAGGGGCGCCGCGCTCTCGGCTGAGCACGGGCGCTCCCTGAGACAGTGATCAAAGAGCTAAGCACACACACTATCACTGTCAGACTAGGCTGCCTGGCTGTTGCCAATTTCAATGCTGGACAGGACAGGCTGCAGTCTAGTCTGACAGTGGTAGCAGTATAGCAAAAATGCCCACCCCCTGCCTATGGATTAGTCCTTCCCTTCCCAGCAGCCCCAATATCCGGAAATTCACGAGGCTCTCCTAGATTTGGAGCAAAAGGTTGATGATCCCACTCTTGCTTCTGAAGCAAAGTCACTGTCAGTGATGTTGGAAGACTTTGCCTTTCTAATCACACTGGTAGTATGGTATGACCTTTTATTTCAGGTACAAATCGTAAGTAAATCTATGCAGTCAAAAAATATGGAGATGACTCGATGCAACGATTTGTTGAAGAAGTGTACCATATTTGTAAAAGAATATCGTGATTCTGGCTATGAATCTGCAAAGACCGTGGCCACTGAAATGGCTACAGACTTGGGCATCGAAGCTAAATTTACAATAAATAAAAGGCCCAGTAAAAAAAAAAAATTGTTTGACTATGAAAGTCAGGATGAGTTAATTACAGATGCAGAGCAACATTTTAAGATTTCTGTTTTCTACCCTCTTGTAGATAACATGGTTGCATCACTGGAGAGGCGTTTCTCACAACTGTCTGAGCATAATAAATGTTGGGGCTTTCTATACAACATTAAAGATTTGCCAGAAAAAGAACAACTTAAAAATATGTGCAAATCGTTGGAAAATATGCTAAGCCATACTGCAGAGGTAGACAAACTACAATGTGACATTGACGGCAATGAATTGCTGGAAGAATTAAAACATATTCAGCCAATGATTTCAAATTCTTCTATAACACCACTGGAGGTTTTGAAGCACATAAATTACACGCACTCTCATGACCTGTTTAAAAACATATGGATTGCCATGAGGATATTACTAACTATTCCGATTACAGTTGCAAGCAGTGAGAGAAGCTTTAGCAAACTGAAGCTGATAAAAACATATCTTCGTACCACAATGACAGATGAGAGGTTATCATCTCTTGCTATTTTATCAATAGAAAATGAACTGGCAGAAAAGCTGAATTATTCGGAAGCTATTAATGCTTTTGCAGCGGCTAAATCTAGAAGAGTCAGTTTCTCATAAATCTGCAACCTACAATTTTTAGGATCTGTTTCCAAAATAATTAATAGATATTATTTACCTACAACTTTGTTCTCACCGTTAATAATTAGCATACTTGTCCCTTTTCCCCAAGTTCTATATAAGTTAAAGGCAAATTATAATTTATTAAAAAAAGGGAAGATACAAGCCTGCTCTCTATTTATTACTCAAGCCCACAAAAATAATGTTTATTATTTTCGGTGCCGGGGGGGGGGGGGGGGGAGAGAAATTTCCTACTCTCGCCCTGTGTCATTTTTGGGCTAGAAACTGCCCTGTATGTATCCAATTAGTTGATTGTAAGAAATGTTTGATGATGTTGATAGAAGAATGAGGACAGAAAAGTGAACCCGTACGGGGTTAGTCAGCGAGTCCTCTTTGGAGCCATATGGGGATGGCTCAGTGATTTCAAACTGAAAGTAAATGTTATGTTCTATACCGAGTATAGTAGTTGAAAAGGCAGTAGGCCCGGGCTGAAAGGGGCGGTCCTGTAAAGAAAGGAGAGGCAGCAGGCCTGGAGCAGTTAGGACAGGCGGTCCTGCAGATTTAACGAAGGAGAATGAAAGAGAAAGAGTTAATTAATATTATAATGTTCAGAATAATTATTTAGTGGGTTAGCCTGTACGCCCTTAAAGAAGAAGTCAGTTTCATAATGTTTTATAAGTATGTCTTTAGTGGATAGGGAGTATACATCCTTAAAGGCAATGTCAACTTGTTATTCAAAAGTTTGCACTAAGTAGAATACCCGGTTGGGTAACAGGAGTTATTTATAGCCTGTAATTTATAATGTTTAACCATTCATAACCATTAACCATTAACGTTCAAGTGTCCTCACCTCCCATAAAGGGAAGCTCTGTTCAAGCTTACTTATTGTTATTGCATTTTCAAAATTGTATGTCTTTTTGCTAACCTGTATTGTTGTTTTCTTCCCAGTCCAGGAGTACTGGATTTAACCGGGGGGGAGTGCAGCGCCCCAGAGTCCTGGTCGTTGCAGTACTGTGGCTCCGCCACTAAGGGGAGCTATGGTACGTCTGATGGCACTGAAGGAGTTCATCTGACCAGGTATCACAGACACCAAGACATTTCACAGTCGGGCCTCCAGGGGGAGCTAAGGGTTCTATTCTAGGCCACTCCTCACATACTGGTAAAACTGGGGGTCAGGCAGGAAGTTAGTTGAGAAAGCTGACTGGGTTGGAACCAGGCAACACCTTGTGGCAGAGGGTGTTGTGGGGGAAGATTCGGTAGGGCCCCTGTCGGGGGTGGGATCCTGACAGAGGTCTGGCGACTTGAGAGAACGTCACGGGACCGTGCCTGCTCAGTATAGCGGCGGTGTCCAAGGAAGGATTAGAAGCGAGATAGATTGTGCTGAGTGAGAAACGAGATCAAAGCAACAAGGAGAATACCAGTAGGAGTCGTGCTGTGAGACCGAGGCAACATCCTACTGAGGCGCATAACCGGCGGCCGGAACGCCGAGGAAGTATTCATACATCTAGCTTCAAGCAATACTTCAAACCAACGGCAGGACAGTCAGTCACAGGCGGGCTGTCTCACCTAAATCACCTACGAAGACATACGGGGCAACTTGTGGAGAGGGGTGTCATGATCTCAATGGCAAGAGAACATAGCATAAGCATATATAGGAACTAGCTCTTGGAAGATGGGAACTGAGCTGACCATGAACTAAACCTAACGCACAACTAGCAGTGGCCGGGTAGCATGCCTACGTTGATTCTAGATGCCCAGCCCAGCCGGAGGACTAAATAAAGCTAGCAGAGGAAAATATTAGTCCTAGCTCACCTCTAGAGAAATACCCCGAAAGGAGACAGAGGCCCCCCACATGTATTGGCGGTGAGTTGAGATGAAATAACAAACGTAGTATGAAAATAGGTTTAGCAAATTTGAGGTCCACTTACTACATAGCAGAAGACAGAAAGGACACTTTCATGGTCAGCTGAAAACCCTATCAAAAACACCATCCAGAAATTACTTTAAAACTCTGGCATTAACTCATAACACCAGAGTGGCAATTCCCGTTCACAAGAGCTTTCCAGACACAGTAACGAAACTACAGCTGTGAACTGGAACAAAATGCAAAAACAAACATGGACAAGAGTCCAACTTATCTAGTAGTTGTCTAGGAGCAGGAACAAGCACAGAGAGGCTTCTGATAACATTGTTGACCGGCAAGCAACTAACAGAGCAGCAAGGTTATATAGCGACTCCCACATCTTGATGGGAACAGGTGAACAGAGAAGATGAAGACACCAGTTCAATTCCACCAGTAGCCACCGGGGGAGCCCAGAATCCAAATTCACAACAGTACCCCCCCCTCAAGGAGGGGGCACCGAACCCTCACCAGAACCACCAGGGCGATCAGGATGGGCCCTATGAAAGGCACGAACCAGATCGGAGGCATGAACATCAGATGCATTCACCCAAGAATTATCCTCCTGGCCGTATCCCTTCCACTTGACCAGATACTGGAGTCTCCGTCTGGAAACACGAGAGTCCAAGATTTTCTCCACAACGTACTCCAACTCACCCTCAACCAACACCGGAGCAGGAGGCTCAACGGAAGGCACAACCGGTACCTCATACCTGCGCAATAATGACCGATGAAAAACGTTATGAATAGAAAAGGATGCAGGGAGGTCCAAACGGAAGGAAACAGGGTTAAGAATCTCCAATATCTTATACGGGCCGATAAACCGAGGCTTAAACTTAGGAGAAGAGACCCTCATAGGGACAAAACGAGAAGACAACCACACCAAATCCCCAACAGAAAGCCGAGGACCAACACGACGGTGGCGGTTGGCAAAAAGCTGAGTCTTCTCCTGGGACAACCTCAAATTGTCCACCACCTGCCCCCAGATCTGATGCAATCTCTCCACCACAGCATCCACTCCAGGACAATCCGAAGATTCCACCTGACCAGAGGAAAATCGAGGATGAAACCCCGAATTACAGAAAAACGGGGACACCAAAGTGGCAGAGCTGGCCCGATTATTGAGAGCGAACTCCGCCAATGGCAAAAAAGCAACCCAATCATCCTGGTCAGCAGACACAAAACACCTCAGATATGTCTCCAGGGTCTGATTAATCCGCTCGGTCTGGCCATTCGTCTGAGGATGGAAAGCGGACGAAAAAGATAAATCTATGCCCATCCTAGCACAGAATGCCCGCCAAAATCTAGACACGAATTGGGTCCCTCTGTCAGAAACGATATTCTCAGGAATACCATGCAAACGAACAACATTTTGAAAAAACAGAGGAACCAACTCGGAAGAAGAAGGTAACTTGGGCAGAGGAACCAAATGGACCATCTTAGAAAAACGGTCACACACCACCCAGATGACAGACATCTTCTGAGAAACAGGCAGATCTGAAATAAAATCCATCGAGATGTGCGTCCAAGGCCTCTTAGGAATAGGCAAGGGCAACAATAATCCACTAGCCCGAGAACAACAAGGCTTGGCCCGAGCACAAACGTCACAAGACTGCACAAAGCCTCGCACATCTCGTGACAGGGAAGGCCACCAGAAGGACCTTGCCACCAAATCCCTGGTACCAAAAATGCCAGGATGACCTGCCAACGCAGAAGAATGAACCTCAGAGATGACTCTACTGGTCCAATCATCAGGAACAAACAGTTTATCAGGTGGGCAACGATCAGGTCTCTCCGCCTGAAACTCCTGCAAGGCCCGCCGCAGGTCTGGAGAAACGGCTGACAATACCACTCCATCCTTAAGGATACCTGTGGGCTCAGAGTTACCAGGCGAGTCAGGCTCAAAACTCCTAGAAAGGGCATCCGCCTTAACATTCTTAGAACCCGGTAGGTATGACACCACAAAATTAAACCGAGAGAAAAATAATGACCAGCGCGCCTGTCTAGGATTCAGGCGCCTGGCGGTCTCAAGATAAATCAAATTTTTGTGGTCAGTCAATACCACCACCTGATGTCTGGCCCCCTCAAGCCAATGGCGCCACTCCTCAAAAGCCCACTTCATGGCCAAAAGCTCCCGATTCCCAACATCATAATTCCGCTCAGCGGGCGAAAATTTACGGGAAAAGAAGGCACAAGGCCTCATCACGGAGCAGTCAGAACTTTTCTGCGACAACACTGCCCCAGCTCCGATCTCAGAAGCGTCGACCTCAACCTGAAAAGGTAGAGCAACATCAGGCTGACGCAACACAGGGGCAGAGGAAAAACGGCGCTTAAGCTCCCGAAAGGCCTCCACAGCATCAGGGGACCAATCAGCAACATCAGCACCCTTCTTAGTCAAATCGGTCAATGGCTTAGCAATATCCGAAAAACCAGCAATAAATCGACGATAAAAGTTAGCAAAGCCCAAAAATTTCTGAAGACTCTTAAGAGAAGAGGGCTGCGTCCAATCACAAATAGCTTGAACCTTGACAGGATCCATTTCAATGGAAGAGGGGGAAAAAATATATCCCAAAAAGGAAATCCTCTGTACCCCAAAAACACACTTAGAACCCTTCACACACAAAGAATTAGACCGCAAAACCTGAAAAACCCTCCTGACTTGCTGGACATGAGAGTCCCAGTCATCCGAAAAAATCAGAATATCATCCAGATACACAATCATAAATTTATCCAAATAATCGCGAAAAATATCATGCATAAAGGACTGGAAAACTGACGGAGCATTAGAAAGACCAAAAGGCATCACTAAATACTCAAAGTGGCCCTCGGGCGTATTAAATGCGGTTTTCCACTCATCCCCCTGCCTGATTCGCACCAAATTATACGCCCCACGAAGGTCAATCTTAGAGAACCACTTGGCCCCCTTTATGCGAGCAAACAAATCAGTCAGCAACGGCAATGGGTATTGATATTTAACAGTGATTTTATTCAAAAGCCGATAATCAATACATGGTCTCAAAGAGCCGTCTTTTTTTGACACAAAGAAAAAACCGGCTCCTAAGGGAGATGACGATGGACGAATATGTCCCTTTTCCAAGGACTCCTTTATATATTCTCGCATAGCAGCATGTTCAGGCACAGACAGATTAAATAAACGACCCTTTGGGTATTTACTACCCGGGATTAAATCTATGGCACAATCGCACTCTCGGTGCGGAGGTAACGAACCAAGCTTGGATTCTTCAAAGACGTCACGATAGTCAGACAGGAACTCAGGAATTTCAGAGGGAATAGATGATGAAATGGAAACCACAGGTACATCCCCATGAGCCCCCTTACATCCCCAGCTCAACACAGACATATCTCTCCAGTCGAGGACTGGGTTGTGAGATTGCAGCCAAGGCAATCCTAGCACCAAATCATCATGTAGATTATACAGCACCAGAAAGCGAATAATCTCCTGGTGATCCGGATTAATACGCATAGTTACTTGTGTCCAGTATTGTGGTTTATTATTAGCCAATGGGGTGGAGTCAATCCCCTTCAGAGGAATAGGAGTCTCCAAAGGCTCTAAATCATACCCACAGCGTTTGGCAAAGGACCAATCCATAAGACTCAAAGCGGCGCCAGAGTCGACATAGGCGTCCGTGGTAATAGATGACAAAGAGCAAATCAGGGTCACAGATAGAATAAATTTAGACGGTAAGGTGCAAATGGAAACAGATTTACCAAGCTTTTTAGTGCGCTTAGAGCATGCTGATATAACATGAGTAGAATCACCACAATAGAAACACAACCCATTTTTCCGTCTAAAATTCTGCCGCTCGCTTCGGGACAGAATTCTATCACACTGCATACTCTCTGGCGACTTCTCAGTGGACACCGCCAGATGGTGCACTGGTTTGCGCTCCCGCAAACGCCTATCGATCTGAATAGCCATTGTCATGGACTCATTCAGACCCGCAGGCACAGGGAACCCCACCATAACATCCTTAATGGCATCAGAGAGACCCTCTCTGAAAGTCGCCGCCAGGGCGCACTCATTCCACTGAGTAAGCACAGACCATTTACGGAATCTTTGGCAGTAAATTTCCGCTTCATCTTGCCCCTGAGATAGGGACATCAAAGTTTTTTCTGCCTGAAGCTCCAAATGAGGTTCGTCATAAAGCAACCCCAAGGCCAGAAAAAACGCATCCACATTGAGCAACGCAGGATCCCCTGGTGTCAATGAAAAAGCCCAGTCTTGAGGGTCGCCCCGGAGCAAGGAAATCACAATCCTGACCTGCTGTGCAGGGTCTCCGGCAGAGCGAGATTTCAGAGACAAAAATAATTTGCAATTATTTCGAAAATTCTGAAACCCGGATCTATTCCCCGAGAAAAATTCCGGCAAAGGAATTCTCGGCTCAGATACAGGTGCATGACAAACAAAATCTTGCAAATTTTGTACCTTCGTGGCGAGATTATTCAAACCTGCAGTTACACTCTGAAGATCCATTACAAACAGGTGGACACAGAGCCATTCAAGGGTTAAGAGGAGGTAAGAAGCAGCTAGACAGCAATTAAGGGCTAGGCAGCAAAACTCTGAGGGGAAAAAAAAAAAAAAAAAAATTTCCCTTCAACACTTCTTTTTCTCCTGCTTCAGCCCAAACAATTAACACTTTGCGGGCCGGTCAAACTGTCATGATCTCAATGGCAAGAGAACATAGCATAAGCATATATAGGAACTAGCTCTTGGAAGATGGGAACTGAGCTGACCATGAACTAAACCTAACGCACAACTAGCAGTGGCCGGGTAGCATGCCTACGTTGATTCTAGATGCCCAGCCCAGCCGGAGGACTAAATAAAGCTAGCAGAGGAAAATATTAGTCCTAGCTCACCTCTAGAGAAATACCCCGAAAGGAGACAGAGGCCCCCCACATGTATTGGCGGTGAGTTGAGATGAAATAACAAACGTAGTATGAAAATAGGTTTAGCAAATTTGAGGTCCACTTACTACATAGCAGAAGACAGAAAGGACACTTTCATGGTCAGCTGAAAACCCTATCAAAAACACCATCCAGAAATTACTTTAAAACTCTGGCATTAACTCATAACACCAGAGTGGCAATTCCCGTTCACAAGAGCTTTCCAGACACAGTAACGAAACTACAGCTGTGAACTGGAACAAAATGCAAAAACAAACATGGACAAGAGTCCAACTTATCTAGTAGTTGTCTAGGAGCAGGAACAAGCACAGAGAGGCTTCTGATAACATTGTTGACCGGCAAGCAACTAACAGAGCAGCAAGGTTATATAGCGACTCCCACATCTTGATGGGAACAGGTGAACAGAGAAGATGAAGACACCAGTTCAATTCCACCAGTAGCCACCGGGGGAGCCCAGAATCCAAATTCACAACAGAGGGGCGACTCTAGGGTCCCGGAAGAGCTCCGAGCCTACCCGTCATACGGGTGCCATCCTAACCGTAACATCAGGGAGGGACGGAAGATTAGCAGAACATCATCTAATCGAGTTGTGAGGGAACTTAAGAAACAGACACAACGGTTGTGGGGACTTTCCGTAAGCACAGCAGGGAAGGACCGCAACACATAGCGCTAGCAGGAAGGCACAGATTTCCACCTGCAAAGAGAACTCTGGAGGTGCCATTGGACCGGCCGGACTTGCGCAGCCTGGTTAACTGTATTCCGGATTGAGGACCCAGAGATCTTCAGTAAAGAGGTAAAGAGACTGCAACCTGGTGTCCTCGTTATTTACTGCAACGCACCACCACAGTCATCATATCTATCCCTGTACGCCCCTCAGCAGGGTCACGGACCGGGCCTAGCCACCGTGACAACCCCAGAGCAGAGACTCAGAGGCCCGGTACCGGGTACCCCTCGGCCCTGCGGCAGTGGGGGCGCTACACCTTCCCACAGGTGAAGTGTGTCCCCAGGGCTTCTCAGAGTGTAGATGGTGGAAGGTGTGAGGCGCAGTGAAGAACGAGGACACAAGGTTGCAGTCTCTTTACCTTTACTGAAGGCTTCAGCATCCACAGTCCAGGGTACAGATCATGGGGTAGGCAGAGTCCGGCCGGTCCGAAGGCAAATCCAGAGTCCCCTTATCCAGGTGGAAATCACTAGCCTTCCTCTAGCGCCTGTGTGTTGTAGTACCTTACTGCTGAGCTTCTCATAAGGTCCTCACAACTTATGTAGATGTTCTAGATGTTATGTCTCTTTCTCTGTCCCCCTGATGGTAAGGATAGGACAAACCCGTATGACTGATGGCCTTAGGCTTTTTACAGAGACTCTAGCACGCCCCAGCCCCCACAAGTTGCCACCATGCCGCCTGGGTATAGGTCGGGCAGGTAACGTGGAATTAGCTGTCCTGCCGGTCTCTGGAGCAAGGCATAGAGACTGTTGCTCCCTCGGTGTTCCGGCTACCGGATCCTACGCCTCAGAAGGAGGCAGCCTTTGCAGGGCAGAACTCCTTCTGGTTTCCTCTCCTTTTGCTATGACTTCGTTTCTCACCCTCTACAATACAATTCGCTGTTCTTGTCTCTTTCTTAGCATGTCGGGCAGGCGCAGCTCCGTGGCCTTCTGTCTAGGCCTCTGACAGGATCCCACCCCTGGCAGGGACCACCCTGTCGGCAACCCCTCGATGTTCCTCCTTCCTCTCTGTCTGCCTGACAGATACTGACTGAGTGAAGCTTAGCCAGCTTCTGACTAACTTCCTATCCAGACCACCAGTTTTACCTAATTGTGAAGAGTGCCCTAATAGATAGGAGCATAGCTCCCCCTGATGGACTGGAGTGTGAAGTGTGTTGCATGGTTTGTGATAGCAGATAAAGAGATCTCCTTTATTGCCTTCAAACGTAACATCACTCCCCCTGGTGGAAGAATGACATTACTGCAATGACCAGGACCTCTGGGGCGCTGCACTCCCCCCGCCGTTAAATCAAGTACTCCGGGACTGGGAAAAGAAAACAACAATACATTAGCAAAAAGACATGCACATTTTTAAATGCTATAAAACAAGTTAATTATACTAAGCTTCCCTTTATGGGAGGTAAGGACACTTGAACGTTACAAACAAGAACATATTTACATGGTGCGTACGACTTTAAGCCAAGTAGGAAACAGTTATTAACTAACTACGAAACACAATGACCCATACAGGTATACTATTTACTAAGTGCACTGGAGTGTGAAGTATGGTGTATGGTTTGTGATACCTGATAAAGAGATCTCATTTACTGCCTTCAAAGGTAACATCACTCCCCCTGGTGGAAGAATGATATTACTGCAACGACCAGGACCCTGGGGCGCTGCACAGTGCGTACGGCGTATACAGTGTGTGTGTGGTGCGTACGGCGTATACAGTGTGTGTGTGTGTGTGTGGTGAGTACGGTGTATACAGTGTGTGTGTATGGTGCGTACGGCGTATACAGTGTGTGTGTGGTGAGTATGGTGTATACAGTGTGTGTGTGTGGTGAGTATGGCGTATGCAGTGTGTGTGGAGTGAGTACGGCGTATGCAGTGTGTGTGTGTGTCTGGTGTATACGGTGTATACAGTGTGTGTGTGTGTGTGTGTGTGTGTGTGGTGAGTATGGCGTATACAGTGTGTGTGTGTGGTGCGTACGGTGTATACAGAGTGTGTGTGTGTGGTGCGACGGTGTATACAGTGTGTGTGTGTGTGTGGTGAGTATGGCGTATACAGTGTGTGTGGTGCGTGCGGCGTATACAGAGTGTGTGTGTGTGTGTGTGTGTGTGTGGTGCGACGGTGTTCCGCTGGTGGTACCGTGCAAGAGGCTGGTACCACCAATATGGAGGTCGGTGAACTTCCGCTGCTTGGAATTCTGGGATGCAGACATATCTGAGCGGAACAGGATGTGAAGACATTACAAGGTGAGTATATAGTGAGATAGTAGAGATGTGCAGAGAGATCTGCGGAGGATTGCTTTTGAGTCGACCATATCTCCCTCTCTCCCCTGAGGCCGACCTCCCATGTGCATTCTCTGTGCTACCTATGTTATTACTAGAATTGAAATTCTGTTGCTTTGAAATATTTTTATTGATGTATTTTATAAAAGGTAAGGTGAAAATAGGGAAACATAGGAGAAAAAAATTGGAAATTGGGGGGGAGGAATATATGGGGAAATTCTGTTGTAGAAGAGAGGGACATGTTTTTTCATCTTATTTGAACCCATGCAATACTTTATCTCTCCACAAGAGGGCAGCAGAGGATAACAAATAATAGAACTTTGGGATACTAACTGCTTCACACCTCATGCCATATATATTCATTATGGAGGGGGTGCAGGGGTATGGAGCACAGGTGTCTTAATTGCAGCAGGTCCAGTACCCCTCCACAGAGAGAGAGAGAATGTTGTCTAAGAAGAGGTTTTCATAGGTACCCATTCACATGGAGACGTTTATTCTCAGCAAGGAAGGAAAGCGTAGGACCTGGTATAAGAGAGATGCCAAAAGTGGCTACCAGGTACACATAAAATGGGCCTTTTTTATGGGCTAAACGCTCTCACTTTTCATATTTCTAGTGCAGTAATGCAGTTCAATTTCTGTGTTTCATGTTTGCATGTGTTAGCGCTGCAGTGTGCTGCCTTTTTTGCTTGTCAGGGGTATGGAGCAGACTCAGGAGCTGAGCCCGGACTGTATACACTAGTACAAACCATATGGGACTATTGTACTGCATGAAGGGAGCAGGTATGTGGGTTAACCCCTTCTGTGCAAGAAAGACAACTCTGAATGCAGAAGGGGAGGTAAGGGTTAACACGTTCACACATGAGGAGACATAAAAGATGTTATTATCCCAGCAGAGCTGCAGGAAGCACAGGAGCTGGGGACGGTTCACACTTTACTACTGGAGGACGTCACTGTTGGTCTGGGGTCTTCCCAGGAATCCTGTACCCGGCTGAGCTTCATTTTATCAGAAAGAGCTGACGGGAGAAAATGCCGCTCTACTGCTCCGTCAGCGCCATGTCCGGGGGCTTTCTGCCTCCTGCTCATCTGCGACCTGCGGACACTCGGTCAGTGAGCGCTGATTGGCTCTTACTGTCAGGTGACTGCACTTAGAGCTAAGGGGGGCTCAGCTTAAATTAAAAAAATCTTTTATCCTTTCATTTTGTAATATTTTCTTAAAGGGAATCTGTCATGTCATTTTGGCCAGCATTCTGTAATGCTGTAGATAAGCCCCCGATGTAACCTGAAAGATAAGAAAACAAGTTAGATTATACTCACCCAGGGGCGGTCCGGTGCGGTCCGGTCCGATGGGCGTCGCAGGTAAAGTACTGCAGTGCGCAGGTCCTGGGAAAGGTCAGAGAGGCCCAGAACCTGCGCACTGCAGGACTTTACACTGCCCTCAACAGGGCAAATCAGTACGCCTGCGCAGGAGCCGCAACAGAAGCAACATGGTAAAGCCTGCATTTATAGCCTGACTGCCTAGTGTGAACACTTACCTATGGCTATAAATGCAGGCTTTACCATGTTATTAGCCATAGGTAAGTGTTCACACTAGGCAGTCAGGTCAGGGACCCATCCGATCTGAGATTACCTTGACGTTTGGTGGATGGGCTCACATTTTTTGGCCAAATCTTGTGCTAAGCATCTCATGTGTTTTTTCATAGATTTCACAAGCCATTAAGCTATTCACATTTCATGTATCGCACATTTCCTAGCTTTAGTACAGTTGAGTGCAGCCATTGATCTATTTGCTATCTATAGTGTCTATGGCAGCTGAATTAATACCTGAATAAGCACCCAGCCCTTTAGCTCTGATATACTGCTCTGATATTGTGGATATACCATATGAGGAATATATAGTTTGACCCTATTTGCCCACTCTTAATATTAGGGCCTAACAGGGCCAGGAGGGTCAGTCATTGGTCAGCAGGGGCGTCATTTGCCCAGACTTTTAGGGTGCCAACCTCCACGGCAAGGCAGGGTGATATCAGTGTTTTTGAAGGACGGCTGGGGCACACGTGTTTTGTCTGCTGTGGGCCGGAACTGAATTCACATTGCCCCACAATCCCTTTTCTAAATGGATGTCTGGGTGGAGATGTCTGGGTGGAGTACGTTTCTTACTGACTTTTGCTTCGGAGCCCTCATTACCTCCTCTTCCATGGGATCGGTTTTGGCTACAAACAAGACAGAAGATCTTGGGTCCGGGTTAACAGGTTCGAGTTTACTGTGCAATTCATATACACGTGGCTGTTGCATACAGATTAAGACAAAGTCTCCTTTTAGTGTTGTTCCCTTGGTTTTGTGATCCATCAGTCCTTCTCCCCGTCCTGTCCTGAAACCCACCATCTTTCCCTCACTCTGCCACCCGGCTGACATCTTCCTCATCAGGGAGACAGAGGCATGACTTTCTATACGTCTTCTGGACCTTAGGTCTAACACTGTCCTGGCATCCAGATGTGACCAAAGCTGTGTCCTCATTCTTCTAGGAAGCTAAAACTGACCGGACCGTTCTCTTCTGCTACAGCTTAGCTGCACTAGAACCTGCTAGCTCTCCTATGTTCAGCCTTGCTTTCCTCTCCACTCAGACTTGCACTTGATGAGTCCTAGACTCTGACTAGACTGTGTGACAGCCCTTATTTCACTCACTGTAACCCGGAAACATTTTCTATAAAACCTGATTTGACCCTTCCCAAACTGTGGGCTAATCCCAGCTCCATTACCTATCTCATCACCAGTGTAATACAAACTGTAGTATATCCCTATCTATTATATGGTGTTTGATTCCCCTAGTGGACAGACCTCCCGCATTCTCAAGAACAGCCATAGGCATACCTTGTAGGAGAACCGAACACACAACACCGGCCATAGGGATAAAACATAACATAACTTTATCACACATAGATACAGTGCCTTGCAAAAGTATTCGGCCCCCTGGAACTTTTCAACCTTTTCCCACATATCATGCTTCATACATAAAGATACCAAATGTAAATTTTTGGTGAAGAATCAAGAACAAGTGGAACACAATTGTGAAGTTGAACGAAATTTATTGGTTATTTTAAATTTTTGTGTAAATTCAAAAACTGAAAAGTATAAACCACATTTAAGAAAAAAACATGATCGTGGGGCCATTGCTTCATCTGGAACTTCCTGGTGGACAGGTTGCTTGGCTGCCGGAGGCCTTGCTTGTTCTTGGTCTTGTTATGTGGATTCTGAAGACCAGGAGGCTCCTGAGGGCCCATCTCTCCTGCCGGCAGCTCAGAGTGACTTGGAGATATGTTTCCTTTAGTTCAGGAAAGTAAGAGAAGGAAAAGATGAATGTGATGTAATAACAAAAAAAACATGTATGAAGAGTCATGTAACACTGCAAACTGCACAAAGATGACCCACAATAACCTCAGTGCTGTAGCATTAAAGAGACTGCAAAACGGGGGATGGGAAAAGACCTGGGACTTGTCATTAATATGTCACTTTTTACCTGGTCTACAAAAAACGCACACACGATTCAATGGATCATAAAGAAATGTACAAAATGTATAAATGTATGGCAAGTGACAGATATTATGTATTGTGGAAGATAACCAGACTATTTTTTTTAAATTAAAGGGCCACTGTCACCCCCTCCAGCCGTTATAAACTAAAAGAGCCACCCTGTGCAGCAGTAATGCTGCATTCTAACAAGGTGGCTCTTTTAGTTTTTGGTTCAAGTATTCCCCAAAAATAAAGCGTTTTGAAACTTATCCAAAATACCTGTTTTTAGCCAGGGAGGCGGGTCCTCACTCCCCAGCTTGAACCGCTACTCTGCCGTCACTCAAATCTTCAGGGGCTTTCGGCGCCGCCCCCTCCGCGCTTTTTTCGCTTCAAAACCGGCGCCTGCGCTGTGTTTAAGCTCTGGCCGTCTGACGTCCCAGCCAGGCTTGCAGACTGCGCCTGTGCGGGCAGTGCGGCCACCCTGCTACTGAATCCCCGCCCCGCAGTGTGTTATGCATTATGCACAGTGCGGGGCTGGGATTCCTAGGCACGGCACAGGTGCAGTCCGGAACCCAGCATCTGAGCTGATGGCCAATGCTCAATGCGCCTGCCCCAGGCAGAAGAGCACAGCGCAGGAGCCGGATTTCAGAGGTAAACATCGCTGAGGGGGCGGCGACCAGCGCCCCAGACGAGATGACTGACGGCAGTTGGGCGCTTCAAAGAGGGGGGTTCAGACCCGCCTCCCTGGATAAAGACAGGTATTTTGGATAAGTTTCAAAACGCTTTATTTTGGGAATACTTGAACCAAAAACTAAAAGAGCCACCTTGTTAGAATGCAGCATTACTGCTGCACAAGGTGGCTCTTTAAGTTTATAACGGCTGGAGGGGGGTGACAGTGGCCCTTTAAGAGGTTAATGAATGTCTTTTATTCGGCCAATTGGAGCCTTCCAGAAAAGATCTACGACTGTGATGAATATACTTACTAATGGAGCTGCCTACTGGATGCAAAGAACTGCAGCTCATGGAAGAATGAAACTTCTTACCTTCTCAGCCAATAACTTCTTCTATCTGCCCGGCTTGTCTGCTGCAGCATCATCTCTGGACCCACAGCTTCTCGTTGTCTCCTGAGGCTGCTCCTCCTCTTCCATCCGGATTTGTATCTCCGAAAGGTGCCCGGTGACAAGGACTTCTCACCTACAATTATTACACCCAACTCAATACCTGTCACACATTGTTAGGGGGTCTTCTACAACTTTTTATAGCACTCAGTTCAAAATAAATAGTTTCTTTTTTCTCCTAAACAATCTGTCTGTCATTGACTTGTTCACCCCCAGCACGAGCTCTGGCAGAATATAGCTGTTCCTCGCTCCTCAGTGCCCGGTGCTGTAAGAGGTCGCGCAGGGGAACAAATGATTCCTGGCCCCAACTACACTAATATTGTCTGCCCAGAATGCCCCCAAGTATTCCTCTGCTCGATGCCCCCACAAGCACAATGCTACCCTGCGGTGTCACTGCCCGGGATATGGTCCTTTATAGGTTTCTTTTAGCTGTTCACGAATAAGTGAAATAATGCGAGTACAGGGATTCCCATGTGTGGGTGCAGGGTGGAGAGCATCGAGGATCAGACAAGGAGAGGCCCATACACAGACTGCTCGTATATAGGGGAAGAATCCTGCCGAAGCAACAAGAAGCTTCTGGACTGGGGGTGAGACAGCTCTTCAGCACGGGGAGAGAAGGAGGCAGAATAAGATAATGAAGAATATTTAATACTTCACAAGTCTGCAATGTGAGGAAGAGAATTACAAGATAAACGTTTAGTTCCTCTATAAACCAACAATCAGTAAGCTTGAAACCTTCTGCATCAACAACCGGAAAACCGACGCAAGGTCCACCTGTCGCATCAGTGCTCCCGAGCCTAACCTAATCAGTAATCAGTACTATTAAATAGTAATATTTCCTAACTTACTGCATTCCTCTACATCTGACCATACATCACCATTTAAAGAATCACAATCACTTACTTGTCTGCTGCGGCACTTCTTGGATTGATTTCTCGCTGCTACTTGTTCTTATTTTGCTGTTTTCTGTCCTTCAACCATCTTCTGCCTTTCACTGTCCACATCTTGTTGCACCGTCGCTGTTTTAATCCCTGTAACCAGAGATACTGTGCGAGTATGTTTTCACATGCGGCAATTTCAAGACCATTTACAGTTGGGGTGCCACCATAGTGCCCCTTTTGTCATTGGTGTGCCACCTGTACATACCCTTTACCACTGGCGTGACACCAGAGCACACCCTTTGCCGTTGGTGTGCCACTGGAACACACCCTATGCAGTAGGCCCACCAGATTGGCCCAATATATGACCTTTTGCCTTATTGCTTACCACCGGGGTTCCCATCTTAGGCTATTTTGCCACCAGGGTGCACTCTTTGGCCTTATTGCTTA
The DNA here is from genome assembly GCF_051348905.1 of Ranitomeya variabilis. Taxonomy (NCBI): domain Eukaryota; kingdom Metazoa; phylum Chordata; class Amphibia; order Anura; family Dendrobatidae; genus Ranitomeya; species Ranitomeya variabilis. The sequence continues at coordinate 52,136,859 of NC_135232.1, read as the reverse complement.
CCACCGGGGTGCCCATCTTAGGCTATTTTCCCACCGGGGTGCACTCTTTGGCCTTATTGCTTACCACCGGGGCACCCATCTTAGGCTATTTTGCCACCAGGGTGCACTCTTTGGCTTTCTTGCCAGTGATGTGCCACCGAAGCACATCTTATACCGTTGGTGTGCCATCGCAGCACACCTCTTTTCCGTTGGTGTGCCACCGGAGCACATTTTTTGCCGTTGGCTTGCCACCGTAGCAGACCGTTTCCCGTTGGTCTGCCACCGGAGCAAACCCTTTGCCGTTGGCCTGCCATCGGAGCACACCATTTGCCGTTGGTCTGCCACCGAAGCACACCCTTTAACGATGGCCTGCCACCGAAGCACACCATTTCCCGTTTAGCTGCCACTGGAGCACAGCCTTTGACGTTGGCGTGCCACGGAGCACAACCTTCGCCTCTGGGGTACCACCAAAGCACACCGTTTACCATTAGGATGCCACCGGAGCACACCCTTTAGCGCTGGGGAGCAACCGAAGAACACCATTTACCGTTGGGGTGCCACCAGAGCACATCCTATACCATTGGGGTGCCACCGAAGCACACCCGTTACCGTTGGGGTGCCATCGGAGCACTCCCTTTACCGTTGGGGTGCCATCGGAGCACTCCCTTTACCGTTGGGGTGCCACCGGAGCACACCCTTTACCGTTGGGGTGCCACCGAAGCAAAACCTTTGTCATTGGCCTGCCACCGAAGCACACCCTTTAACGCTGGCCTGCCACCGGAGCACACCATTGCCCGTTTGTCTGCCACTGGAGCACACCCTTTGACGTTGCTGTGACCCAATTGCACACCCTTTACCTTTGAGATGTGACCGAAGCACAACCTTTACCTTTGGGGTGCCATCGGAGCACACCATATACCGTTGGGGTGCCAACGGAGCACACCCTTTACCGTTGGGGTGCCATCGGAGCACACCCTTTATCATTGGGGTGCCACCAGAGCACACATTTTACCGTTGGTCTGCCACCGGAACACACCCTTTGCCGTTGGCGTGCCACCGAAACACACCATTTGCCGTAGGCCCACCAGAGTGACCCAAAATATGACCTTTTGCCTTATTGCTTACCACCGGGGCGCCCATCTTAGGCTATTTTGCCACCGGGGTGCACTTTTTGGCCTTATTGCTTACCACCGGGGTGCCCATCTTAGGCTATTTTCCCACCGGGGTGCACTCGTTGGCCTTATTGCTTACCACCGGGGTGCCCATCTTAGGCAATTTTGCAACTGGGGTGCAATCTTTGGCCTTATTGCTTACCACCGGGGTGCCCATCTTAGGCTATTTTCCCACCGGGGTGCACTCTTTGGCCTTATTGCTTACCACCGGGGTGCCCATCTTAGGCTATTTTCCCACCGGGGTGCACTCGTTGGCCTTATTGCTTACCACCGGGGTGCCCATCTTAGGCTATTTTCCCACCGGGGTGCACTCTTTGGCCTTACTACTTACCACCGGGGCGCCCATCTTAGGCTATTTTCCCACCGGAGTGCATGCTTTGGCCTTATTGCTTACCACCGGGGCACCCATCTTAGGCTATTTTCCCACCGGGGTGCACTCTTTGGCCTTATTGCTTACCACCGGGGTGTACATCTTAGGCTATTTTCCTACCGGGGTGCACTCTTTGGCCTTATTGCTTACCACCGGGGTGCCCATCTTAGGCAATTTTCCCACCGGGGTGCACTCTTTGGCTATATTACTTACCACCGGGGCACCAATCTTAGGCTATTCTGCCACCGGGGTGCACTCTTTGGCCTTATTGCTTACCACCGGGGTGCCCATCTTAGGCTATTTTCCCACCGGGGTGCACTCTTTGGCCTTATTGCTTACCACCGGGCTGCCCATCTTAGGCTATTATCCCTCTGGGGTGCACTCTTTGTCCTTATTGCTTACCACCGGGGTGCCCATCTTAGGCTATATTCCCACCGGGGTGCACTCTTTGGCCTTATTGCTTACCACCGAGGTGCCCATCTTAGGCTATTTTCCCAACAAAGTCCTCTCTTTGGCCTTATTGCTTACCACTGGGGTCCCCATCTTAGGCTATTTTCCCACCGGGGTGCACTCTTTGGCCTTATTGCTTACCACCGGGCTGCCCATCTTAGGCAATTTTGCAACCGGGGTGCAATCTTTGGCCTTATTGCTTACCACCGGGGTGCCCATCTTAGGCTATTTTCCCTCCGGGGTGCACTCTTTGTCCTTATTGCTTACCACCGGGGTGCCCATCTTAGGCTATTTTCCCACCGGGGTGCACGCTTTGGCCTTATTGCTTACCACCGGTGCACCCATCTTAGGCTATTTTGCCACCAGGGTGCACTCTTTGGCTTTCTTGCCACTGTTGTGCCACCGAAGCACATCTTTTACCGTTGGTGTGCCATCGCAGCACACCTCTTTTCCGTTGGTGTGCCACCGAAGCACATTCTTTGCCGTTGGTTTGCCACCGTAGCAGACCTTTTCCCGTTGGTCTGCCACCGGAGCAAACCCTTTGCCGTTGACCTGCCATCAGAGTACACCATTTGCCGTTGGTCTGCCACCGAAGCACACCCTTTAACGATGGCCTGCCACCGGAGCACACCATTTCACGTTTAACTGCCACTGGAGCACAGCCTTTGACGTTGGCATGCCACGGAGCACAACCTTGGCCTCTGGGGTACCACCAGAGCACACCGTTTACCGTTGGGGTGCCACCGGAGCACACCCTTTACCGTTGGGGAGCAACCGAAGCACACCATTTACCGTTAGGGTGCCACCAGAGCACACCCTATACCATTGGGGTGCCACCGAAGCACACCTTTTACCGCTGGGGTGCCACCAGAGCACACCCTATACCATTGGGGTGCCACCGAAGCACACCTTTTACCGCTGGGGTGCCACCGGAGCACACCCTTTACCGTTGGGGTGCCACCAGAGCACAACTTTTACCGTTGGGGTGCCATCGGAGCACACCCTTTATCGTTGGGGTGCCACCGAAGCAAACCCTTTGTCGTTGGCCTGCCACCGAAGCACACCCTTTAACGCTGGCATGCCACCGGAGCACACCATTGCCCGTTTGTCTGCACTCTTTGGCCTTACTACTTACCACCGGGGAGCCCATCTTAGGCTATTTTCCCACCGGGGTGCACGCTTTTGCCTTATTGCTTACCATCGGGGTGCCCATCTTAGGCTATTTTCCCACCGGGGTGCACTCTTTGGCCTTATTGCTTACCACCGGGGTGCCCATCTTAGGCTATTTTCCCACCGGGGTGCACGCTTTGGCCTTATTGCTTACCACCGGGGTGCCCATCTTAGGCTATTTTCCCACCGGGGTGCACTCGTTGGCCTTATTGCTTACCACCGGGGTGCCCATCTTAGGCTATTTTCCCACCGGGGTGCACTCTTTGGCCTTATTGCTTACCACCGGGGTGCCCATCTTAGGCTATTTTCCCACCGGGGTGCACACTTTGGCCTTATTGCTTACCACCGGGGCGCCCATCTTAGGCTATTTTCCCACCGGGGTGCACGCTTTGGCCTTATTGTTTACCACCGGGGTGCCCATCTTAGGCTATTTTCCCACCGGGGTGCACTCTTTGGCTTTCTTGCCATTGATGTGCCACCGAAGCACACCTTTTACCGTTGGTGTGCCATCGCAGCACACCTCTTTTCCGTTGGTGTGCCACCGAAGCACACCCTTTAACGATGGCCTGCCACCGGAGCACACCATTTCACGTTTAACTGCCACTGGAGCACAGCCTTTGACGTTGGCATGCCACGGAGCACAACCTTGGCCTCTGGGGTACCACCAGAGCACACCGTTTACCGTTGGGGTGCCACCGGAGCACACCCTTTACCGTTGGGGAGCAACCGAAGCACACCATTTACCGTTAGGGTGCCACCAGAGCACACCCTATACCATTGGGGTGCCACCGAAGCACACCTTTTACCGCTGGGATGCCACCGGAGCACACCCTTTACCGTTGGGGTGCCACCAGAGCACAACTTTTACCGTTGGGGTGCCATCGGAGCACACCCTTTATCGTTGGGGTGCCACCGAAGCAAACCCTTTGTCGTTGGCCTGCCACCGAAGCACACCCTTTAACGCTGGCATGCCACCGGAGCACACCATTGCCCGTTTGTCTGCACTCTTTGGCCTTACTACTTACCACCGGGGAGCCCATCTTAGGCTATTTTCCCACCGAGGTGCACGCTTTTGCCTTATTGCTTACCACCGGGGTGCCCATCTTAGGCTATTTTCCCACCGGGGTGCACTCTTTGGCCTTATTGCTTACCACCGGGGTGCCCATCTTAGGCTATTTTCCCACCGGGGTGCACGCTTTGGCCTTATTGCTTACCACCGGGGTGCCCATCTTAGGCTATTTTCCCACCGGGGTGCACTCGTTGGCCTGATTGCTTACCACCGGGGTGCCCATCTTAGGCTATTTTCCCACCGGGGTGCACTCTTTGGCCTTATTGCTTACCACCGGGGTGCCCATCTTAGGCTATTTTCCCACCGGGGTGCACTCTTTGGCCTTATTGCTTACCACCGGGGCGCCCATCTTAGGCTATTTTCCCACCGGGGTGCACGCTTTGGCCTTATTGTTTACCACCGGGGTGCCCATCTTAGGCTATTTTCCCACCGGGGTGCACTCGTTGGCCTTATTGCTTACCACCGGGACACCCATCTTAGGCTATTTTGCCACCGGGGTGCACTCTTTGGCTTTCTTGCCATTGATGTGCCACCGAAGCACACCTTTTACCGTTGGTGTGCCATCGCAGCACACCTCTTTTCCGTTGGTGTGCCACCGAAGCACATTGTTTGCCGTTGGTTTGCCACCATAGCAGACCGTTTCCCGTTGGTCTGCCACCGGAGCAAACCCTTTGCCGTTGGCCTGCCATCGGAGCACACCATTTGCCGTTGGTCTGCCACCGAAGCACACCCTTTAATGATGGCCTGCCACCGGAGCACACCATTTCCCGTTTAACTGCCACTGGAGCACAGCCTTTGATGTTGGTGTGCCACGGAGCACAACCTTGGCCTCTGGGGTACAACCAGAGCACACCGTTTACCGTTGGGGTGCCACCGGAGCACACCCTTTACCGTTGGGGAGCAACCGAAGCACACCATTTACCGTTAGGGTGCCACCAGAGCACACCCTATAACATTGGGGTGCCACCGATGCACACCTTTTACCGCTGAGGTGCCACCGGAGCACACCCTTTACCGTAGGGGTGCCACCAGCGCACAACTTTTACCGTTGGGGTGCCATCGGAGCAAACCCTTTACCGTTGGGGTGCCACCGAAGCAAACCCTTTGTCGTTGGCCTGCCACCGAAGCACACCCTTTAACGCTGGCATGCCACCGGAGCACACCATTGCCCGTTTGTCTGCACTCTTTGGCCTTACTACTTACCACCGGGGAGCCCATCTTAGGCTATTTTCCTACCGGGGTGCACGCTTTTGCCTTATTGCTTACCACCGGGGTGCCCATCTTAGGCTATTTTCCCACCGGGATGCACTCTTTGGCCTTATTGCTTACCACCGGGGCACCAATCTCAGGCTATTTTCCCACCGGGGTGCATGCTTTGGCCTTATTGCTTACCACCGGGGTGCCCATCTTAGGCTATTTTCCCACCGGGGTGCACTCTTTGGCCTTATTGCTTACCACCGGGGTGCCCATCTTAGGCTATTTTCCCACCGGGGTGCACTCGTTGGCCTTATTGCTTACCACCGGGGTGCCCATCTTTGGCTATTTTCCCACCGGGATGCACTCTTTGGCCTTATTGCTTACCACCGGAGCACCCATCTTAGGCTATTTTCCCACCGGGGTGCATGCTTTGGCCTTATTGCTTACCACCGGGGTGCCCATCTTAGGCTATTTTCCCACCGGGGTGCACTCTTTGGCCTTATTGCTTACCACCGGGGTGCCCATCTTAGGCTATTTTCCCACCGGGGTGCACTCGTTGGCCTTATTTCTTACCACCGGGGTGCCCATCTTTGGCTATTTTCCCACCGGGGTGCACTCTTTGGCCTTATTGCTTACCACCGGGACACCCATCTTAGGCTATTTTGCCACCGGGGTGCACTCTTTGGCTTTCTTGCCATTGATGTGCCACCGAAGCACACCTTTTACCGTTGGTGTGCCATCGCAGCACACCTCTTTTCCGTTGGTGTGCCACCGAAGCACATTCTTTGCCGTTGGTTTGCCACCGTAGCAGACCGTTTCCCGTTGGTCTGCCACCAGAGCAAACCCTTTGCCGTTGGCCTGCCATCGGAGCACACCATTTGCCGTTGGTCTGCCACCGAAGCACACCCTTTAATGATGGCCTGCCACCGGAGCACACCATTTCCCGTTTAACTGCCACTGGAGCACAGCCTTTGACGTTGGCGTGCCACGGAGCACAACCTTGGCCTCTGGGGTACCACCAGAGCACACCGTTTACCGTTGGGGTGCCACCGGAGCACACCCTTTACCGTTGGGGAGCAACCGAAGCACACCATTTACCATTAGAGTGCCACCAGAGCACACCCTATACCATTGGGGTGCCACCGAAGCACACCTTTTACCGCTGGGGTGCCACCGGAGCACACCCTTTACCGTTGGGGTGCCACCAGAGCACAACTTTTACCATTGGGGTGCCATCGGAGCACACCCTTTACCGTTGGGGTGCCACCGAAGCAAACCCTTTGTCGTTGGCCTGCCACCGAAGCACACCCTTTAACGCTGGCATGCCACCGGAGCACACCCTTTACCGTTGGAGAGCAATCGATGCACACCATTTACCATTGGGGTGCCACCAGAGCAAACCCTATATCATTGGGGTGCCACCGAAGCACACCCGTTACCGTTGGGGTGCCATCGGAGCACTCCCTTTACCGTTGGTGTGCCACCAGAGCACACCTTTTACTGTTGGGGTGCCACCGGAGCACACCCTTTACCGTTGGGGTGCCACTCGAGCACACCTTATACCGTTGGGGTGCCACCGGAGCACACCCTTTACCGTTGGGGTGCCATCGGAGCACACCCTTTACTGTTGTGGTGCCACCGGAGCACACCTTATACCGTTAGGGTGCCACCGAAGCACATCCTTTTCCCCTTTACCGTTGGGGTGCCACCAGAGCACTTTGTTTCCCGTTTGTGTGCCAGCATAGCACACATAGCCTTCCATTTAATATACTGGTCCTCACATAGCTTTCTATTTAATTATGGATCCCACATAGCCCTCCATTTAATTTATTGGGCCCCACATAACCTTCTAAATAGTACAATAATTCCCCACATAGCCTTTTATTAAATGTATTGGCCCCCACATAGCCTTGCAATTAATTTATTGGACCCCACTTAACTCTTCATCTAATAAAATTGGTCCCACATAGACTTCCAATTAACATATTGGGTCCAAAGTAGTCTATTTAATATAATGGCTCCCACATAACCGTCCTTTTAATAAATTGGGCATCACGTAGCCTTCCAATTAATATAATGGGACCCATATGATTCTTATTTTAATATATTTGGCCCCACATAGCCTTCCAATTATTATAATAGATCCCACATAGCCTTCCATTTAATACATTAGGCCTTACATAACCTTCAGTTTAATATTTTGGGCCTCATATAGTTCTTCATTTAATATAATAGGAACTATATATCCATCCATTTATAATGGGCACCACATAACCTTCCATTTAATGTATTTTAATAGGCCCCACATAGCCTTACATTTAATCTATTGGGCCCCATATAGCCTTTTATTTAATTTGATGGGCCACACATAGCCTTCTCATTTTAATATAATTGGTGCTACAAAGCCTTCCATTTAATATTGTGGGCAGCACATAGCATTCTATTTAATAAAATGAGCCCCACATAGCTTCCAATTAATATAATGGACCCCACATAATTCTTAATTTGCTACAATGGGCCCAACATAGCCTTCCATTTAATGCAATTGGACCCACATAGCCTTTCATTGAATTTAATGGGGCTAACATAGCCCTCTATTTAAATTTAATGGGGCCAAGATAACCCTCTATTTAATATAGTGGGCCAAACATAGCCTATTCCTTAAAAATATTTGACCCCACATAGCTCTTTTTTAATATAATGGGACCCACATAACTCTCCAATTAATATAATGGGTCCCACATAGGTTTTTGTTTAATATACTGTGCCCCCACATATCCTTCCGTTTATTATAATGGTCCCCACATAATTCTTCATTTAATATAATGGGCTCCCTGGAACTTTTCAACCTTTTCCCACATATCATGCTTCAAACATAAAGATACCAAATGTTAATTTTTGGTGAACAATCAACAACAAGTGGAACACAATTGTGAAGTTGAACGAAATTTATTGGTTATTTTAAATTTTTGTGGAAAATCAAAAACTGAAAAGTGGGGCGTGCAATATTATTCGGCCCCTTTGACTTAATACTTTGTTGCGCCACCTTTTGCTGCGATTACAGGTGCAGGTCGCTTGGGGTATGTCTCTATCAGTTGTGTACATCGAGAGACTGAAATTCTTGCCCATTTTTCCTTGGCAAACAGCTCGAGCTCAGTGAGGTTTGATGGAGATCGTTTGTGAACAGCAGTTTTCAGTTCTTTCCACGGATTCTCGTTTGGATTGAGGTCTGGACTTTGACTTGGCCATTTTAACACCTGGATACGATTATTTGTGAACCATTCCATTGTAGATTTTGCTTTATGTTTGGGATCACTGTCTTGTTGGATGACAAATCTCCATCCCAGTCTCAGGTCTTTTACAGACTCCAACAGGTTTTCTTCAAGAATCGTCCTGTATTTGGCTCCATGCATTTTCCCATCAATTTTAACCATCTTCCCTGTCCCTGCTGAAGAAAAGCAGGCCCAAACCATGATGCTGCCACCACCATGTTTGACAGTGGGGATGGTGTGTTCAGGGTGATGAGCTGTGTTGCGATATCGTTTGGCATTGTTGCCAAAAAGTTCGATTTTGGTTTCATCTAACCAGAGCACCTTCTTCCACATGTTTGGTGTGTCTCCCAGGAGGCTTGTTGCAAACTTTAAAAACACTTTTTATGGATATCTTTGAGAAAAGGCTTTCTTCTTGCCACTCTTCTTTAAAGGCCAGACTTGTGCAGTGTACGACTGATTGTTGTCTTATGGACAGACTGTCCCACCTCAGCTGTAGATCTTTGCAGTTCATCCAGAGTGATCATGGCCCCCTTGGCTGCATCTCTGATCTGTTTTCTCCTTGTTTGAGATGAAAGTTTAGAGGGACGGCCGGGTCTTGGTAGATTTGCAGTGGTATGATACTCCTTCCATTTCAATATGATCGCTTGCACAGTGCTCCTTGGGATGTTTAAAGTTTTGGAAATCATTTTGTATCCAAATCCGGCTTTAAACTTCTCCACAACAGTATCACGGACCTGCCTGTTGTGTTCCTTGGTCTTCATGATGCTCTCTGTGCTTCAAACAGAACCCTGAGACTATCACAGAGCAGGTGCATTTATACGGAGACTTGATTACACACAGGTGGATTATATTTACCATCATTAGGCATTTAGGACAAGATTGGATCATTCAGAGATCCACAATGAACTTCTGGAGTGAGTTTGCTGCACTGAAAGTAAAGGGGCCGAATAATATTGCATGCCCCACTTTTCAGTTTTTTAACGCTTCCATTATTATATTAGGCCTCACATAATGCTCCATTTATTATAATGAGCCCCACATAGTCCTCCTAATAGTATAATAGGCACCACGGAGCTTTCGATTATATTGGCCCCCACATAACCCTCCTAATAGTATAATAGGCACCACGGAGCTTTCCATTATATTGGCCCCCACATAGTCCTCCTAATAGTATAATAGGCACCACGGAGCTTTCCATTATATTGGCCCCCACATAACCCTCCTAATAGTATAATAGGCACCACATAGCTTTCCAGTTAATATAATGAGTCCCACATGAGCCTTAAGGTACCTTCACACGAAACGACTTTGTAACGATATCGCTAGCGATCCGTGACGTTGCAGCGTCCTGGCTAGCGATATCGTTTCGTTTGACACGCAGCAGCGATCAGGATCCTGCTGTGATGTCGCTTGTCGCTGAATAAAGTCCAGAACTTTATTTGGTCGTCCGATCGCCGTGTATCGTTGTGTTTGAAAGCAAAAGCAACGATACCAGCGATATTTTACACTGGTAACCAGGGTAAACATCGGGTTACCAAGCGCAGGGCCGCGCTTAGTAACCCGATGTTTACCCTGGTTACCAGCGTAAAAGTAAAAAAACCAAACAGTACATGCTCACCTGCGCGTCCCCCAGCGTCTGCTTCCTGACACTTACTGAGCGCCGGCCCTAAAGTGAAAGTGAAAGTGTGCTGTTAGGGCCGGAGCTCAGTCAGTGTCAGGAAGCAGACGCTGGGGGACGCGCAGGTGAGCATGTACTGTTTGTTTTTTTTACTTTTACGCTGGTAACCAGGGTAAACATCGGGTTACTAAGCGCGGCCCTGCGCCTAGCAACCCGATGTTTACCCTGGTTACCCGGGGACCTCGGCATCGTTGGTCGCTGGAGAGCGGTCTGTGTGACAGCTCCCCAGCGATCAAACAGCGACGCTGCAGCGATCGGCATCGTTGTCGCTATCGCTGCAGCGTCGCTTCGTGTGAAGGTACCTTTAGTTTAATACAATGTCCCTCACACAGATTTTATGGTAATATATTGGCCCCCACATAACCCTCCAGTTTATACACTGGAGTAACTCTCTTTCTTCTCTTTTTTACCTAGTCCAGTCTTTCATGACGACTTCCAGCCATCACTCGTCTTTGTAGAGTTTGCCGTCCAGGTCTCTGCTGCTCCGCACTTTTCAGCAGATCACCGCAATCCTGAAAAACAACAATGTTACATATATAAGGGAATAGAATAAAAAATGCCGCCAGTGTGTCTCCGAATGTAACTATGTGCCCCACTGCGCCCATGAATATATCATTCCCCACAGTGTACCCTGCGCTGCACTGAGAATATACATTAGTGACCAGCGTGTGCCCCCATTATAAATATACATTCAGGGGTCCCTGATACAACGGATACAGCCGCGCTGCTGCAGGAATCCGTCCCCGGCTCGCTGCCCGGCGCCTGCTCTGTGACGCCGGTGAGATGATGATTTCATGGTTGTGCCGCCTGCGTTCTTCAACATGAGCTCAAGTGGAAAAAGCGAAAGCAGCAATTGGAGCCGCATGGAAGAGTCAGGGGGATACTGATATTTTATTGCTTTACTATGCAGAGTGCCTCATTAATTATTATTCACAGTGACCCTCCATCCTGGGCCTGAGAAGTGTCCGTACATTTGTCACCGCGCCTGGTGTCCTCCGTGTGTCTCCCACAGTCTCCTCCGCTCAGATCAGTGTTCTGGTCCAGATCCAAGATGGCCACCACAATGGCGTAGGGAGGGGGGGCCGCGGTGAGTCCAAAGCTCCCATCAGACAATGCCCATCAGAAAGAAGAGGTCGGACATTTATTCACTATGAGCGCTCTACTGGACGATCATATTTATCATCGGACCTACAAGATTCCGTCCTGGACTGTGCTGGGATCTATGACCATGGGCCACGGGGGGATCGGGCCCCTCATGGTGGATCACACTCCTCATAATCTGCCACTGACAGAAGATACATAAGATAAGAATGGCCCCTTATGTGTTGGGGCTGGCGGGGTCCTTTACTGCGGCTCTCCCACTAGTTCAACCTTCTTTCCTCTTTCAACAAAATATTTAGAAATATAAAAAGTAAAACACGAAAATCATTTGTTTCTTACATTATAACTTGATTTAATTAAAAAAAAGCAACAAGAAATAAAAAACTAAACCTGATTGAGATCACAGAGAGCAAACAACCCAAACTGTGCGACGATCACATGATTTATCCGGCACAAAAACAGGATGAACATAACATAGTGATAATTAATGATAAAATTCTAGTTTATGTTCATTTTGTCTCCTACATAACAGAAAGCATTCACTATAACAGATCGTACAAGGTTCTCCTAAGGGGCCAAGAAAAGAATTAAGAAATACTTAAAAATATATTTAAAAATAAAAAGCATAAAAGTGTGAATGGTCCCTTCTCCTGATCCAAAAATAAAGAAATAAAAACAGTGTAAAGACTCAGCACATTTGGCATCGCTGCGTCCGTATAAGTCCGATCTTCAAAAATATAAAATTATTTATATCGAGATGGTAAGTGACATAAACAACAAAATCGAAAAGCCCCAAAAATTTCATAAAAAGACATCAAAACACCGTATGGACCCAAACTGGTGCCACTAAAAACTCCTGCGATCCCCATAAAAACCCCAAGCTCCCAGAAAATTAGGGGCAGAAAATTGCAACAGAAATCAGAGTTTTTTAAAAAGTTTTTATGGTTTTAAAAGCAATAAATTAGGCAAATATTTGTATAAATTTGGTGGTAAAGAGAAGAAGGTAAAAGAGAAACCAACGGCAGAATTACGCTTTTTTTCACCATTTCACTTGGATTTTCCCCATTTTCCAGCACATTATAGGGTACAGTGAATGGGGTCATTAGCCTCTTTACGACATCGGGTGTAATAATAAGCCGATGTCTGACTCCCTCCCTTTGATGTGGGCTCTGGCGCTGAGCTCACATCTTTTTTTCTGGCACATGTCAGCTGTTTTGAACAGCTGACATATGCTTCTATCAGCTGTGGGTGGAATCACGATCCACCCGTGGCTGTTAACTAGTTAAATGCCACTGCTATACTGTGACAGCGGCATTTAATGCGCGCTTCCCGCAAGTGTGCTGGAAATCCCGCCCATTGTGACCCTGTCACGTGATTGCGGGTCACCGATGGGTCAGCATGACAACCAAAGATCTCCAGCAGACCTCTATGGTTGTCACTGTCAGATTACTATAAGCTCCGCACGGCGATCAGCGCTCATAGCAAGTGAGCAATTCTGCTATATACTGGTGATCTGATCATCGCCTGTATGTAGCAGAGCCGATCGGGTTATGGCATCTTCTAGTCTACCATATAGACTATTAAAGCATGCCAAAAGTGGAAAAAAAATATTTTTAAAAATATTAAAAAAAATAAGAAAAATATAAAAGTTCAAATCAACCCCCCTTTCGTCCCTTTGAAAATAAAACAATAAAAAAAAATCAAATATAAACATACAGTGGGGAAAAAAAATATTTAGTCAGCCACCAATTGTGCAAGTTCTCCCACTTAAAAACATGAGAGAGTCCTGTAATTGACATCATAGGTAGACCACAACTATGAGAGTCAAAATGAGAAAACAAACCCAGAAAATCACCTTGTCTGATTTGGCAAGATTTAGTTTGCAAATTATGGTGGAAAATAATTATTTGGTCACCTAAAAACATGCAGGATTTCTGGTGCTCACAGACCTGTAACTTCTTCTTTAAGAGGCTCCTCTGTCCTCCACTCATTACCTGTAGTAATGGCTCCTGTTTGAACTAATTACTTTTCTTCCCCACTGTATTTGGTATCGCCGACTTCAGAATCGCCCGATGTATCAATATGAAAAAAGAATTAACCCGATCTCTAAACAGCATAATGAGAAAAAAGTCAAAACGCCAAAATTACATTATTTTGGTCGCCACATTGCATTAAAATGCAATGACGAGCGATCGAAAAATCGTATCTGCACCAGAATTGTATCCTTAAAAACGTCAGCTCAGCGCGCCAAAACTAAGCCCTCACCCAACCCGAGATCACCAAAAATGGCGCACTTTTTTATTAATTGTTTTTAACAAAGTTTGGATTTTTTTTTCACCACTTAGATAAATAAGAACCTAGACATGTTTGGTGTCTATAAACTCATAATGACCTGGAGAATCATAATGGCCGGTCAGTTTTAGCATTTAGTGAACATGTTTAAAAAAAACAAAAAAAAAAACAACAACTGTGGGATTGCACTTTTTTTTCCAGTTTCACCACAGTTGGATTTTTTTTCCCCATTTTCCAGTACACAACATGTTAAAACCATTGGGGTCATTCAAAAATACAACTTGTGCCACAAAAAACAAGCCATCACATGGCCATATTGACCGAAAAATAAAAAAGTTATGGCTCTGGGAAGAAGGGGAGCAAAAAACGAAAATGCAAAAATAACAATACCTCAAGGGATTAAGGGGTTAATAAGTAAATCTCGTCCCGCAAGAATCAGCCTCACACGGCGATGGGGGCGGAAAATAATAACGTTATAGCCCCGATTCATCAAAGCTTTTATGGGAGAAAACGGGATTATCCTCCCTGTCAGGAAGGGGTTAACGTGGAGATAATAAATCCTTCTACTCGGTGTCACCGCAGAATAAACAGAACATAATGGAGCCGAGGTGATGAATGGTCAGAGCAGATGAGGGCTCCAGTGCTGACCCCTCTAGGACCGCACGGCCCCCCATCACCTGTATATATATATATATATACTCCTCTATACTATATACACGGCCCCCATCACCTGTATATATATATATACTCCTCTATACTATATACACGGCCCCCATCACCTGTATATATATATATACTCCTCTATACTATATACACGGCCCCCATCACCTGTATATATATACATACACTCCTCTATACTATATACACGGCCCCCATCACCTATATATATATATATATATATACTCCTCTATACTATATACACGGCCGGAGCTCACACACCACAACACGCTCCGCTGCGGCTCCACAAGCAGAGCGCACCTGGCTGCACACACACCTGCTCCGGTCACTGCTGTGAGCGCTCATATCGCTGCTGGCTCCGCTCCTCAGCCGCGTCACTGCCTCAGCAATATGGAGACATCCGCACTGATCGGAATCCTCGGGGGCGTGGCCTGTCACTGTAGCCACACAAGGGTTGTCATGGAGATCTCCAGGGAAGGCAGAGCCTGTGGGAGATGGGCGGGGCTTCACTGTGGTGTGGGCGGGGCTTAGAGCAGGAAGTAGAAGCCGTGCAGTGTGATTGGCTCCTTACCTTCTGCCAGTAATGGAGCAGATATCTGGCTCCTATAGGGTGGAGGGGGCTCAGGAAGGGTCCACACCCCAAAGATCAGGGAATAAATAATACCGGGTGATTAGGATTTCTCCCCCGTTTCCTAAGACATGAACGAGGGCAGGAGGACATTGTTTTATATTGTAAGGAATCTGATTTCTTCTTTCCTCCCAGTTTTCTCCTGACATGAGATGACCCCACATGTATTGTACGATAATCTGTGAATATGTGGGGGGATCTGCTCCTCACACCCACATCAGTCCCCCACGTCTGAGCTCTGCCTTACAGGGGTCTTCTGGTCTGTCACATTTATGCCGTATCCATGGAGATGACATCATGGCCGGTACATGCGATCTCAGCGATGGGACCCTCATGGATCTGGAGGATGAGGCGCTGCTGCTTCTCGTGGACAGGGGGTCACAATTCCTGTACACATGAGGGGTCTTCTGCCATCTCTGGGCTGAGAAAAATGCCGGCAGCGCGCAGTCTATATGATGTGAGGATTTACAAGTCTGCAGTCACAGTCACATAGATGACTGCAGACTTTTACCTTAAGACCGAACAATCCCTTTAAATACATGTATATTGCTCTAAACATCCCATTTGCTGTTTTGCTCCGTGTGACATTTTGCTCTGTTCGGCCTTCACCAGCTCCTTGTTTCCCAGCACCTTGGTGGCAGCAGGATGAGTTACCCTGAGGGTCCGTCAGTGCGCTCCTCATCATGTGGGGTCTCCGGCTCTTCTAGATCTCGGAGGGTTTATGACTGTATCAGAGTTCAGCCCAATGTAATGCTGGTCTGTGGCCCTAACCAGCACAGAGTCGGTCAGGATGAGCTCACTGATGGATCCTCAGTCACCTCATTCTCCAACCAGCGATGCAAAGGAAATAAGAACCCCATTAAAGCCAAATTGTTTATGAAGCGTTATTGCAGAAATATTTCTATATATTTAGATTTAGTCCAAAATGCCTGATTTAAGTTTGCAAACAAAATTATACCTAAAAGTGTCCATATCATTAACACTAGCACAGCTGAGGATTTGGTACAATTGTGTCTGGCCTGGACAATCCCCTGTAAGGGAAACCAAGTCCAAACGGATAGATTTTCCCTGCACTGATACATTGTAGCGAACGGTCAGGACAGGAGAGGGATTGTGTAGACTGGATCCCATTGTAATAAACGATCCGCCGCCGTCAGTGTCACCAGATCCTGTTATTATCATCTGTGGTCACTGCTGTATATATAGCACAAGAGGAGGAGCGGGCACAGGATCAAGGCCCCTAACGGGACAAAGACAAGAATGGTAATTTTTATTTATTATATATATATATGTATGGTATATATGTATGGTATATATGTATGATAGATATATATATGTATATATATATAATGTTCCCATTCTTGTCTTTGTCCCGTTAGGGGCCTTGAACCTGTGCCCGCTCCTCCTCTTGTGCTATATATACAGCAGTAACCACAGATGATAATATATATGTCAATACACAATAAAAGACTTTAAAATATATATATATATATATTTAGTACCAACACACTGGCAGGAAGTCTGATCTATTAAAAACTAGTGATGAGCGAATAGTGAAGTATTCGGATTCGGGAAAATGGTCACAAATACTTTCCAATATCTGTGTATTGGTACCAAATACCAGATAGGGACGGAGCGCTATTTGCCTCCTGGAGTGCAGATTTTCCTAGAATAGTTTGCGGACAAAATATAGAGCCCCCAAGTGCTGGAAGAGCAGAATCCTCCTTTAAGTGACCCCACTATGGAAATTATACTCCCTGGGAATTTATATACAGGAGCAGTGACAATTTTGACTCCATGGTTGTTTTCCAGAAACCAGCAGCAGTGAATATTGTGGAGTGAAAATTGCAAACTGCTGTTTTAGTGACCAGTACGCTGTAGTGACCAGTACGCTGTAGGGACCAGTACGCTGTAGTGACCAGTACGCTGTAGTGACCAGTATGCTGTAGGGACCAGTACGCTGTAGGGACCAGTACGCTGTAGTGACCAGTACGCTGTAGTGACCAGTATGCTGTAGGGACCAGTACACTGTAGTGACCAGTACGTTGTGCCCAGCTCATCCATCTGCAGACATGCACCTCTACGTTTGGCATTTCTGTAGTGATGAGAGCCCGGCTAACATGTGGGCGCTAAATATGGTTTAGGCAGACTGGGGCTCAGGAGGGAGGAGGGCATTTGGATGTGGGAGAGCAGAATTTGGTCAATTTGTTTTGAGGGGGTGGGGGTAATTTCCCTTTTCCAGAGCTTTGTACTAACCAGTAACGTGGAAGCCCCCAATATTTCCGTTAACAGATGATAGACCCGTGTGGGGACTTGCTTTTTTTGTGGAATCAGTAGATTTTAGTTGGAATATTTTACATATTTTGGGTAATATTTATCCAGAGCTCTACGCTGAGCACTTATATGCGGGTTTCCATACAAATCTCCAAGTGACGTGATTTAGATGAAACACTTGAGGGATCCATTAACCCCTTCACCCCCAAGGGTGGTTTGCATGTTAATGACCGGGCCAATTTTTACAATTCTGACCACTGTCCCTTTATGAGGCTATAACTCTGGAACGCTTTGACGGATCTTGGCGATTCTGACATTGTTTTCTCGTGACATATTGTACTTCATGTTAGTGGTAAAATTTATTCGATATAACTTGCGTTTATTTGTGAAAAAAATGGAAATTTGGCGAAAATTTTGAAAATTTTGCAATTTTCCAACTTTGAATTTTTATGCCCTTAAATCACAGACATATGTCACGCAAAATACATAATAAGTAACATTTCCCACATGTCTACTTTACATCAGTACAATTTTGGAACCAAAATTTTTTTTTGTGACGGACTTATAGGGGTTAAAAGTTGACCAGCAATTTCTCATTTTTACAACACCATTTTTTTTTAGGGACCACATCTCATTTGAAGTCATTTTGAGGGGTCTATATGATAGAAAATACTCAAGTGTGACACCATTCTAAAAACTGCACCCCTCAAGGTGCTCAAAACCACATTCAAGAAGTTTATTAACCCTTCAGGTGTTTCACAGGAATTTTTGGAATGTTTAAATAAAAATGAACATTTAACTTTTTTTCACACACAATTTATTTCAGCTCCAATTTGTTTTATTTTACCAAGGGTAACAGGAGAAAATGGACCCCCAAAGTTGTTGTACAATTTGTCCTGAGTACGCTGATACCCCATATGTGAGGGTAAACCACTGTTTGGGCGTATGGCAGAGCTCGGAAGGAAAGGAGCGCCATTTGACTTTTCAATGCAAAATTGACTGGAATTGAGATGGGACGCCATGTTGCGTTTGGAGAGCCCCTGATGTGCCTAAACACTGAAACCCCCTACAAGTGACACCATTTTGGAAAGTAGACCCCCTAAGGAACTTATCTTGATGTGTGGTGAGCACTTTGACCCACCAAGTGCTTCACAGAAGTTTATAATGCAGAGCCGTAAAAATAAAAAATCATATTTTTTCACAAAAATGATCTTTTCGCCCCCAATTTTTTATTTTCCCAAGGGTAAGAGAAGAAATTGGACCCCAAAAAATGTTGTGCAATTTGTCCTGAGTACGCTGATACCCCATATGTGGGTGTAAACCATTGTTTGGGCGCATGGCAGAGCTTGGAAGGGAAGGAGCGCCATTTGACTTTTCAATGCAAAATTGACTGGAATTGAGATGGGACGCCATGTGGCGTTTGGAGAGCCCCTGATGTGCCTAAACATTGAAACTCCCTACAAGTGACACCATTTTGGAAAGTAGACTGCCTAAGGAACTTATCTAGATGTGTGGTGAGCACTTTGACCCACCAAGTGCTTCACAGAAGTTTATAATGCAGAGCCGTAAAAATAAAAAATCATATTTTTTCACAAAAATGATCTTTTTGCCCCCAATTTTTTATTTTCCCAAGGGTAAGAGAAGAAATTGGACCCAAAAAAATGTTGCGCAATTTGTCCTGAGTACGATGATACCCCATATGTGGGTGTAAACCATTGTTTGGGCGCATGGCAGAGCTTGGAAGGGAAGGAGCGCCATTTGACTTTTCAATGCAAAATTGACTGGAATTGAGATGGGACGCCATGTTGCGTTTGGAGAGCCCCTGATGTGCCTAAACATTGAAACTCCCTACAAGTGACACCATTTTGGAAAGTAGACCCCCTAAGGAACTTATCTAGATGTGTGGTGAGCACTTTGACCCACCAAGTGCTTCACAGAAGTTTATAATGCAGAGCCGTAAAAATAAAAAATCATATTTTTTCACAAAAATGATCTTTTCGCCCCCAATTTTTTATTTTCCCAAGGGTAAGAGAAGAAATTGGACCCCAAAAAATGTTGTGCAATTTGTCCTGAGTACGCTGATACCCCATATGTGGGTGTAAACCATTGTTTGGGCGCATGGCAGAGCTTGGAAGGGAAGGAGCGCCATTTGACTTTTCAATGCAAAATTGACTGGAATTGAGATGGGACGCCATGTTGCGTTTGGAGAGCCCCTGATGTGCCTAAACATTGAAACTCCCTACAAGTGACACCATTTTGGAAAGTAGACCCCCTAAGGAACTTATCTAGATGTGTTTTGAGAGCTTTGAACCCCCAAGTGTTTCACTACAGATTATAACGCAGAGCCGTGAAAATAATTTTTATTTTTTTTCTCAAAAATGATTTTTTAGCACCCAGCTTTGTATTTTTACAAGGGTAACAGAATAAATTGGACCCCAAAATTTGTTTTCCAATTTGTCCTGAGTACGCTGATACCCCATATGTGGGGGGGAACCACTGTTTGGGCGCATGACAGAGCTCGGAAGGGAAGGAGCGCCATTTGGAATGCAGACTTAAATGGATTGGTCAGCAGCCGTCACGTTGCATTTGCAGAGCCCCTGATGTACCCAAACAGTACAAACCCCCCACAAGTGACCCCATATTGGAAACTAGACCTCCCAAGGAACTTACCTAGATGTGTTGTGAGAACTTTGAACCCCCAAGTGTTTCACTAAAGTTTATAGCGCAAAGCCGTGAAAATAAAAATTCTTTTTTTTTTTCACAAAAATGATTTTTTAGCCCCCAGTTTGGTATTTTCACAAGGGTAACAGGATAAATTAGACCCCAAAAGTTGTTGTCCAATTTGTCCTGAGTACGCTGATACCCCATATGTGGGGGGGAACCACTGTTTGGGTGCATGACAGAGCTCGGAAGGGAAGGAGCGCCATTTGGAATGCAGCCTTAAATGGATTGGTCTGCAGGCGTCACGTTGCATTTGCAGAGCCCCTGATGTACCCAAACAGTACAAACCCCCCACAAGTGACCCCATATTGGAAACTAGACCTCCCAAGGGACTTATCTAGATGTGTTGTGAGAACTTTGAACCCCCAAGTGTTTCACTACAGTTTATAACGCAGAGCCGTGAAAATAAAACATCTTTTTTTTCCCACAAAAATGATTTTTAGCCCCCCAAATTTTTATTTTCCTAAGGATAACAAGAGAACTTGGACCCCAGAAGTTGTTGTTCAATTTGTCCCGAGTACGCTGATAACACATATGTTGGGGTAAACCCCTTTTTGGGCGCACGGGAGAGCTCGGAAGGGAAGGAGCACTGTCTTACTTTTTCAACGCAGAATTGGCTGGAATTGAGATTGGACGCCATGTCGCGCTTGGAGAGCCCCTGATGTGCCTGGACAGTGGAAACTCCCCAATTCTACCTGAAACCCTAACCCAAACACACCCCTAACCCTAATCCCAACGGTAGCCCTGACACACCCATAATTCTAATCCCAACCCTAATCCAAACGTAAATGTAATCCAAACCCTAACCCTAACTTTAGCCCCAACCCTAACTTTAGCCCCAACCCTAACTTTACCTCCAACCCTAGCCCTAACCCTACCCCTAACCCTAACCCTAAACGTGACTGAAATACGTGGCACTGAAATACGTGGCACTGAAATACGTGGCACTGAAATACGTGATACGTGGCACTGAAATACGTGGCACTGAAATACGTGGCACTGAAATATGTGATACGTGGCACTTAAATACATGGCACTGAAACACGTGGCACTGAAATACATGGCACTGAAATACATGGCACTGAAATACGTGGCACTGAAATACGTGGCACTGAAATACGTGACACGTGGCACTGAAATACGTGGCACTGAAATACGTGGCACTGAAATACGTGGCACTGAAATACGTGGCACTAAAATATGTGGCACTGAAATACGTGATACGTGGCACTGAAATACGTGATACGTGGCACTGAAATACGTGATACGTGGCACTGAAATACGTGGCACTGAAATACGTGGCACTGAAATACGTGGCACTGAAATACGTGGCACTGAAATACGTGGCACTATGACTGTCAGAAAATGTTCATTAAACGGTTAGGGGTGAGGTTAGGGGTAGAGTTAGGGTTAGGGTTTGGATCCCTTTATCACCTTGGTGGTGGGTGGCTTTTCAGTGTGTTTTCTGTTTTTTTTCGATAAAAATGCATGCGTTTTTAACGCAAACAAACGCATGTGCCTAAAAACGCAAGAAAATACTGCAGGTTGTATTTCTGAAAATGAACGCATGCAGAAAAAAAACGCATGCGTTTGAAAACGCGACCAAACGCGTACAAAAAAATCGCATGCGTTTTCAATGTTAAATATAGGGAAAAAACGCATGCGTTTTTTTGTGCAAAAAACGCTGCAGACAAAAACGCAAGTGTGAAACCAGCGACGCTTTTTATAGCAAAAAAGTTTTTGCGTCTCCACATTTTGAGACCTATAATTTTTCCACATTTTGCTCCACAGAGTCATGTGAGGTCTTGTTTTTTGCGGGACGAGTTGACGTTTTTATTGGTAACATTTTCGGACACGTGACCGTTTTTGATCGCTTTTTATTCCGATTTTTGTGAGGCAGAATGACCAAAAACCAGCTATTCATGAATTTCTTTTGGGAGAGGCGTTTATACCGTTCCGCGTTTGGTAAAATTGATAAAGCATTTTTATTCGTCGGGTCAGTATGATTACAGCGATATCTCATTTATATCATTTTTTTATGTTTTGGCGCTTTTATACGATAAAAACTAAAATATAGAAAAAATAATTATTTTGGTATCGCTTTATTCTCAGGACTATAACTTTTTTATTTTTTTGCTGATGATGCTGTATGGCGGCTTGTTTTTTGCGGGACAAGATGACATTTTCAGCGGTACCATGGATATTTATATCAGTCTTTTTGATCGCGTGTTATTCCACTTTTTGTTCGGCGGTATGGTAATAAAGCGTTGTTTTTTGCCTCGTTTTTTTTTTTTTTTTTCTTACGGTGTTTACTGAAGGGGTTAACTAGTGGGGCAGTTTTATAGGTTGGGTCGTTACGGACGCGGCGATACTAAATATGTGTACTTTTATTGTTTTGTTTTTTTTATTTAGATAAAGAAATGTATTTATGGGAATAATATATATATTTTTTTATTATTTATTTAGGAATTTTTTATTTTTTTTTACACATGTGGAAAAATTTTTTTTTTACTTTTTTACTTTGTCCCAGGGGGGGACATCACAGATCATTGATCTGGCAGTGTGCACAGCACTCTGCCAGATCGACGATCTGCTGTGCAGGGCTGCAGGCTTACCAAGTGTCTGCTCTGAGCAGACACTTGGTAAGCCACCTCCTTCCCTGCAGGACCCGGATGCCGCGGCCATCTTGGATCCGGGACCTGCAGCCAGGAAGGAGGTAGGAGACCCTCGCAGCAACGCGATCACATCGCGTTGCTCCGGGGGTCTCAGGGAAGCCCGCAGGGAGCCCCCTCCCTGCGCGATGCTTCCCTATACCGCCGGTACACTGCGATCATGTTTGATCGCGGTGTGCCGGGGGTTAATGTGCCGGGGGCGGTCCATGACCGCTCCTGGCACATAGTGCCGGATGTCAGCTGCGATATGCAGCTGACACCCGGCCGCGATCGGCCGCGCTCCCCCCGTGAGCGCCGCTGATCGGTGATGACGTACTATCCCGTCGGCGGTCATACGGGCCCACCCCACCTCGACGGGATAGTACGTCTGATGTCAGGAAGGGGTTAAGCAGCAGATTTAGGGTATGTGTCCACGTTCAGGTTTGCGTCAGGATTTGGTCAGGATTTTGCATCAGTATTTGTAAGCCAAAATCAGGAGTGGGTGATAAATGCAGAAGTGGTTGGATATGTTTCTGTTACACTTTTCCTCTAATTGTTCCACTCCTGGTTTTGGCTTACAAATACTGATATAAAATCCTGACCAAATCCTGATGCAATCCTGAACGTGGACACATACCCTTACTCTGGACTCTGTTCAGCGTTGTCTTTTTTTCCCCCAGAAGTGCACAAATCTGTGGCAGACAGCACATTTATGCACACCTGAAAAGGACACCGCATGATCAAAGGTCCTATGGTGTCCACAGTGCCTCCATCTGCCCCATTCCAGGGAATCTTCCACTAGCGGATCCATCCGAATCACGTATTTCAGAGATTTACAAGGAAATCCCGACGTAAGCGCTCAGCTTAGAGAGCAGGATAAATGTGAGCCGAGACATACTGCAATCTTTGGGAGGCAGAATAAACAAACAGCAGGTGAAGAACTAGTTTTATTTTTTATGCCGTTCCTCGTACGGTATAAGTGATTAGGCGACTTTATTCTTCGGGTCGGTGCGATTACAGAGATAACAGATTTATTGATTTTCTGTTTGGCTGCTGTCACACACTAAGATGCTTCTTTTTGCAAAAACTAGCTCTTGTATAGTCATATTTTGAGTGTTATAATTTTTCCATATGTTGGCCAACAGTCATGTGACTGCTTATTTTTTTGCAGGACAATTTGACATTTTTATTGGTACCATTCTCGGGCACAGGACATTTTGACCTTCTATTCCGATTGTTGGAAGGCACAATGAACAAAAAAGCAATTCAGGAATTGTCTGGTTTTTTTTTATACCATTCCGTGTGTGGTTAAATTGATAGAGCAGTTTTATTCTTCGGGTCAGTACGATTACAGCGATACCTCATTTATATATTTTTTTTATGTTTTGGCGCTTTTGCGCATCTATTTTATAGGAAAAATTATTTTTGCATTGTTTTATTCTTAATGCTAATACTATTTTTCCACTGAGGAAGATGTATGACAGCTTGTTTTATGTGGGACAAGTTGACGTTTTCGGTGATACCATATTTATTCGCATTAGTTTCATTACATTTTAATCCACTTTTTGTTCGGCGTTATGATAAATAAAAAGCAATGCTTTTATTTATTTTTTTACAGTCATCACTAAAGGAGTTAACTAGTGGGACAGTGTTATAGGTTGGTCGGGTAGTTCTGGAAGCAGTGGTGCCAAATGTGTACTTGTTTTTTTTTTCATAAAAATATTTAATGCTGGGTACAATAGACATTTTTTAAATGCAATGCTCCAAAATAAATAAAGGGAACACTAAAATACCACATCCTAGATATCACTGAATGAAATATTCCAGTTGTAAATCTTTATTCATTACATAGTGGAATGTGTCGAGAACAATAAAACCTAAAAATTATCAACGTAAATCACAACTAATATCCCACGGAGCTCTGGAGTTGGAATGATGCTCAAAATCAAAGTGGAAAAATGAAGTTACAGGCTGATCCAACTTCAGTAGAAAAGGAGATTTTTGTGTACTCACTGTAAAATCTCTTTCTCCTAGCTTCTAATTGGGGGACACAGGACCATGGGTGTTATGCTGCTGTCCACTAGGAGGCGACACTATGCATAATCTGAAAAAGATTAACTGTGGCACCTCCTATGCAGTATACACCCCTGGACGGCATCAGCCTTCTCCAGTTTTGTGCAAAAGCAGTAGGAGGAACGTAACATGAATAACATAATTATGCCTGTAAGAAGGCAACCATGTTACATGAATAACATAATTATGCCTGTAAGAAAGGCAACTATGTACGAGCTCAAGCAAACAATATGAGAACTCAACAGTTACAACGGCCCGGAAAGGGCAACAGGGTGGGAGCTGTGTCCCCCAATTAGAGGCTAAGAGAAAGATTTTACGGTGAGTACACAAAAATCTCCTTTACTCTGTCGCCTCATTGGGGGACACAGGACCATGGGAAGTCCTAAAGCAGTCCCTGGGTGGGAAGCAATGGACGAATATTGTGCAGACAGGCCCCTATACTTAGGGCACCGCCGCCTGCAGGACACATCTACCCAGGCTCGCGTCCGCTGAGGACTGGGTATGAACCCTGTAGTGTTTAGTAAACGTGTGTAAGCTAGTCCAAGTGGCCGCCTTACACACTTGTTGTGCCGAAGCCTGGTGCCAAATGGCCCAGGAGGCCCCTACCGCCCGTGTAGAGTTTGCCGTAATACCGGCTGGAAGAGAATTCTTAAGACGGTAGGCCTCTTGTATGGTGGATTTGATCCACCTGGCAAGGGTAGCTTTGGAAGCTGGCAGACCCTTGTGGCCGCCTTCCGGAAGGAAAAGAGAATCAGACCTCCGGAAGGACGCAGTCCTAGACACGTATATACGCAATGCCCTGATGAGGTCAAGCGTATGCAGAGCCTTCTCCACTCTATGAACTGGAAGCGGACAAAGGGATGGTAGTGAAATTTCCTCATTGAGGTGGAAGTTGGACACAACCTTCGGGAGGAAGGATGGTACCGTACGAAGAACTACCTTGTCCTGGTAAAAAGCCAGGAAGGGCCGCCTGCAGGAGAGTGCTGTCAGTTCAGACACCCTGCGCAGCGAGGTGATTGCCACCAGGAAAACCACCTTCTGGGAGAGAAGGCGGAGCGGGACCTCCTTAAGGGGTTCGAAGGGTGGTTCCTGCAATGCTGTCAGGACCAGGTTGAGGTCCCACGTTTCTAGTGGTCGTCTGTAGGGGGGAACCAATCGGGAAACCCCCTGAAGAAAAGTCCTTACTTGCGGCTTGGTAGCAATGCGCCTTTGAAAAAGCACTGAGAGGGCTGACACCTGGCTCTTAAGCGAGCCCAACGACAGCCTGGCCTCCAGACCGGATTGGAGAAAACCAAGTACTTTGGGTAGAGAATAAGGGAGTGGGATCTGGCCACGAGATTCGCACCAGGTAAAGAAAGCTTTCCAGGTACAGTAATAAATCTTGGCAGAGGCTGGCTTCCATGCCCTGATCATGGTTCCAATGACGTCCGTCGAGAGCCCTGCCTGGGTTAGAACCCAGGTTTCAAGGGCCACGCCGTCAAATTGAGAGCCCCTGAATTCTGGTGGTAGAACGGCCCTTGTGATAGATCGTGGCGGTCGGGGAGACGCCAGGGAGCGTCTGCTGTGAGTTGTACGATGTCGGCGTACCATGTGCGTCTGGGCCAGTCCGGTGCAATTAGAATGGTTGGAACTCCCTCTTGTTTGATCTTCCTCACCACTCTGGATATCAGGGGGAGAGGTGGAAAAATATACAGAAGCTGGAACTGGGTCCAGTCCTGAACCAGGGCGTCTGCTCCGAGCGACCGCGGATCGTGTGTTCTGGCCATGAAGTTGCAGACCTTGGCATTGAAGTGGGATGCAATAGGTCCACATCCGGGGTCCCCCAGCGGAGACAGATCTGGTGAAAAATGTCGGGATGGAGAGACCACTCCCGAGTCTATACCTTGTCGGCTGAGGAAGTCTGCTTCCCAGTTGTCCACACCCGGAATGTGGACCGCCGAAAGAACCGACCCTGTGTCCTCCGCCCAGCGGACGATGTGTGACACTTCTCGCATCGCCTGGGTACTGCGGGTCCCCCCTTGGTGATTCACATATGCCACAGCCGTGGCATTGTCCGACTGTATTCTGATGTGAGAGGCTGCCAGTAAGTGATGGAAGGCCCTCAATGCGAGAAGGATGGCACGAATTTCCAGGATGTTGATGGGCGTGGTTGCTTCCACTGGGGACCACTTGCCCTGTGCCCTGTGGTGTAGGTGCACCGCACCCCAACCCGTCAGGCTCGCATCGGTGGTCAGAACCTTCCATTGACCTGCGAGGAAGGATTTCCCCTTTGCTAGCGAGGTTGGCTTGAGCCACCAGTGCAGGGACTTCCTGGTTGGCGACGTTAGCTGGAACTCCCTGTCGAGAGAAAAGGGATTCCTGTCCCAGGACTTGAGAATGGCTAGTTGGAGAGGTCTGAGGTGAAACTGGGCAAATAGGACCGCTTCTATTGCTGCTGCCATCTTGCCGAGGACTCTCATGGCAAAGCTGTGAGATCGAGGGGGTTTGCAGAGTAGGGTGCGAACTGCTAGTCGGAGAGCCAGTGCCTTGTCCTTGAAAAGGAGCACTAGACTCCTGGAGGTGTTGAATAGCATTCCCATTAAGGTCAGGGACTGACTCGGGGTTGGTGATGACTTTTGTAGGTTGATTAACCAGCCCATGCGACTGAGAGTATCGGTTGTGATTGAGACGCTGAGCTCGCAGTCCTTGAAGGTGGGAGCCTTGATGAGTAGATCGTCCAGGTATGGAACGACTACTATGCCTCTGGAGTGCAGGACGTCCATGGTGGCTGCCATGACTTTGGTGAACACTCTGGGAGCCGTGGCGAGTCTGAAAGGGAGAGCCACGAACTGGTAGTGGTCCTGGCCTATTGCGAACCTGAGAAACCTGATGGGCAGGTGCAATAGGTATATGCAGGTATGCGTCTTGTATGTCTATGGAGGCGAGATATTCTCCCTTCTCCATGGACGCAATGATGGACCGAAGGGACTCCATGCGGAAATGACGGACCCGTACATATTTGTTGAGCTGTTTTAGGTCTAGTATGGGCCGTACGCTGCCTCCTTTCTTGGGAACTACGAACAGATTGGAGTAGAACCCTCGGAAGCGGTCGGTCGTGGGTACCGGTACTATGACTCCTGCTTGAAAAAGCGAGGAGACCGCTTGGTGGTAGGCACGAGCCTTGGCTGGCGGTTTTGGGGGGACAGAGAGGAAGAATCGGTCCGGTGGGTTGGAGGTGAAGTCTATTTTGCATCCGGAAGACACTAGTTCCCTGATCCACCTGTCTTCTGTAATCGGCCGCCTACTGGTGTGGTGTCTTCCAGAGTCCGTGAGTCATGATGAGGAGAAAGTCTGAGATTTTCCTCCTCTGGGCTTAGGCTGGCCTGCTTTTGACTGCCAGGTCTTGTCCGACCTTTGCGTCGATCGTGAGTTGTCCCTGCGTGGGGAACGGTTAC
Organism: Ranitomeya variabilis; assembly: GCF_051348905.1. NCBI lineage: Eukaryota > Metazoa > Chordata > Amphibia > Anura > Dendrobatidae > Ranitomeya > Ranitomeya variabilis. The sequence goes on along the minus strand of NC_135232.1, from coordinate 52,108,650 downwards.
GATTTTGTGCTGGACGCGAGACGGACCAGCCCGAGGAATTCCGAAAGGATCGGAATCAAGTTTGGTTACGCTTCTTGTAAGTGCGTTTAGGTTTCAGTTGGGGAAGAGAAGTACTCTTACCCCCGGTGGCGTTGGATATCATAGTGTCCAACTGTTCACCGAAAAGTCTCCCACTGAGGTAGGGGAGGTGCATGAGGGACTTCTTTGAGGCTGCGTCCACTTTCCATTCCCGCAGCCAGAGGATACGCCGAATCGTGATGGCGTTTGATGCTATCCCCGCTACTCCCCTTGCTGAATCCAGAGCTGCATGGAGCATGTAGTCTGTTACAACTGCTATTTGAACCGCTTGGTCCGACAGCTCAGGAGCGGATGCTTGGAGAGCTTGTTAAATTCTTTGCCCAGGCCAGAATGGCCTTGGCAGCCCAAACTGAGGCGAACGCGGGAGCCAGGGATGCCCCTGCTGCCTCGAAAAATTGAACGAGCCATGCGTTCTACCTGCCGGTCTGCTGCGTCCCTGAGGGTTGAGCTATCTGGCAGTGAAAGGAGGGTCTGTACTGCCAGCCTAGAGACTGGGGGGTCCACTTCAGGTGGATCTGTCCATTCCTTGGTGTCCTTCTGTGGGAAGGGGTACCTCGCCTCCAGATATTTGCGATTAGCGATTTTTTTCTCAGGCTGTGAGAGGTGCTTTTTAAGGATCGCCTTAAACTCTGGGTGGTTAGAGAAAACCTTAGGCGGCTTCAGAGGTCCTTCAAAGGAAATCTTATGTTCTGGGGCCTCTGGTGGCGGATCAGAAATGTCCAGCACCTGATGGATGGAAGAAATTATGTCCTCAACTAGCGCTGTATTGCTAGGAGGGATTGGGATCAGGGACCCCTCCGTTTCCCTGTCTGAGTCAGAGTCGCAGATGCCTTCCGAATCCTGTGTATCACTGAGGCGTCCCCTGCTGAGTGGGCCGGGGAGAAGGCCTTCTCTGGTCGGGGATTGCGGAGATCTGCATTGTCTGTCCCTGGAATGGGACGGTCTAGATGACCTGGAGCTACGGTGTCTCTCCCTAGAGGGGGATGACCGTGTGCTATGGGATGGCGCAGATGGACTTGATCTATGGGTCCGCTTGCATCCTGACCGAGACGTGGATGTGCCAGGGTCATCTTGCTCCTGAGTAAAGCTCTCCCTTTGCTGGGTAACGGTCATAGCCAGGGCATGACCCTGCAGAGCCTGAAGCAATGTGGGGGATAGGTTATCTATCGACTGCGTCATAGATTGCGATATCTGAGTAGCCCATTCCGGCGTGGCATTAGACACCGAGGCATTGGTAGGGGCTTCTTGGGGCTCTGACACATTAGTTTGTATACAGTTCTGACAATGCGGGTACGTGCTGCTACTGGGGAGAGTGGTCCCGCAGGCTGTGCAGAATGCATAATAGCAGTTCTGCCTGGTTCTCTTGGACCTTGAGCCCGGCATAGTGCCCAGATGCCGGCAGAGGACCTTACAGGGGTAGAGAAACCTATAGGGGAGCCTTATAGGTAATATGGATTCACAGCTGAGTAAAAAACCCAGCTGTGATCTTACCCCACCAGTGTGCCGCTAGGTCCAGCACCGAAGATCCACAGTCCTGTGCCCCCCGGAGACTGGCTGCCTGGTCCTGCAGACCGGGATATGCAGGGTTAATCTGCAGCAGAAAATGGCTGCTGAGAAAGAGAGGAAAGGAGAAGGGGGCGGAGAGCTGGAAAAAGGCGGCAAAGCTGTGTAAAAACGCGCCCTTTCTGTCTCGATCCACCCCCTTTATGACACTGTAGAGTGTCATATTTGTCATCCGGGGAGCGGGCCGGGGGGCGGCTGCTTCAGCTAGGCCAAAGCCGGGGCCTAAATTAGATGCCTGAGGCCCAGAAGGGCTCCAGGCCGGCGCGAAAGTCCGGGAGGGGGTCGGATCTGAACCGGACCCCTCCGGATTTAAAGGCAGGATGGTGGTGGGGCTGTAAGCGGAAGAGGGAGCCCGGTTGGGGTCTCCCTGAGGCAGTATAGAGCTGGTGCTGCCGCAGAGACAGGGGTGCAGGGAGCCCTGTGTCTGTATGTGCCATGCCTGCCTGCACTCCCCCCGGCCCCAACAGGAGCCCGCAGCTGGGCTGGGGTCCCTGGATGCAGGCGCAGTGTGCTGGCCCATTGCTGGGAGCTGTAGAATGCTGCCTGTACAGGCCTTACCTGAGGTGTCTCAACCTAATACCCCCAGAGGGGGGATTAGGAAGGGTGCTGTTGTCACACCTTCAGGGGCCTTTATCCTCGCCTCGACCCAGAAACCAAAAGGAATTGGGGAAGGAGGGGGGATCTCTACTTCGAACCAGCACCCGAGGGACTGGGGAAGGAGCAACATGGGGAATAGCCATCTCTACTTCAACTGGGCACCCCATATATAGGGGGCCGAGGAAGGAGCCATGCCGGGAGTCTCACAGGAGACCCTCTTTTCGTCATCTGTAATCCTGTCGGAAAAAACGGAGAAAAAATCTTATGTGTGCCTCCTATGCGACACTAAGCAAAAACTGGAGAAGGCTGATGCCGTCCAGGGGTGTATACTGCATAGGAGGAGCCACAGTTAATCTTTTTCAGATTATGCATAGTGTCGCCTCCTAGTGGACAGCAGCATAACACCCATGGTCCTGTGTCTCCCAATGAGGCGACAGAGTAATGCCTCAAGACAAGGAAATGATGCTCAGTAGTGTGTGTGGCCTCCACGTGCCTGTATGACCTCCCTACAATGCCTGGGCATGCTCCTGATGAGGCAGCGGATGGTCTTCTGAGGGATCATCTCCCAGATGGTGCAAGACATGATGTCCCAGATGTGTTCAATCGGATTCAGGTCTGGGGAACGGGCGGGCCACAGTCCATAGCTTCAATGTCTTCATCTTGCAGGAACTGCTGACACACTCCAGCCACATGAGGTCTGGCATTGTCCTGCATTAGGAGGAACCCAGGGCCAACCACACCAGCATATGGTCTTACAAGGGGTCTGAGGATCTCATCTCGGTGCCTAATGGCAGTCAGGCTACCCTCTGCGAGCACATGGAGGGTTGTGCGGCGCTCTAAAGAAATGCCACCCCATACCATTACTGACCCACTGCCAAGCCGGTCATGCTGAAGGAAGTTGCAGGCAGCAGATCGCTCTCCACTGCGTCTCCAGACTCTGTCACACGTACTCAGTGTGAACCTGCTTTCATCTGTGAAGAGCACAGGGCACCAGTGGCGAATTTGCCAATCCTGCTGTTTTGTGGCAAATGCCAAGCGTCCTGCAGTGCTGGACTGTGAGCACAACCCCCATCTGCTGATGTCGGGCACTCAGACTATCCTCATGGAGTCGGTTTCTAACTGTTTGTGCAGACACATGCACATTTGTGGCCTGCTGGAGGCCATTTTGCAAAGCTCTGGTAGTGCTCCTCCTTGCACAAAGGCTGAGGTAGCGGTCCTGCTGCTGAGTTGTTGCCCCCCTCCACATCTCCTGGTGTACTGGCCTGTCTCCTGGTAGCACCTCCAGCCTGTGGACACCGCAAACCTTCCAGCCACAGCTCGCATTGATGTGCCATCCTGGATTAGCTGCACTACCTGAGCCAGTTGTGTGGGTTGTAGAGTCCATCTCATGCTACCACAAGTGTGAAAGCACAACCAACATTCAAAAGTGACCAAAACATCAGCCAGAAAGCATTGGTACTGAGATGTGGTCTCCACCTGCAGAACCACTCCTTTATTAAGGGTGTCCTGATAATTGCCAATAATTTCCATCTGTTGTCTATTCCATTTGCACAACCGCATGTGAAATTGATTGTCAAAAAGTGTTGCTTCCTAAGTGGACAGTGTGATTTCACCGAAGTTTGATTTACTTGGTGTTATATTGTTATTAAATTGTTCCCTTTATTTTTGAGCAGTGTATCTTTACAGTTGTGTTTTTACTTTGTCCCACTGAGTTTTTTTGCAGTCTGTTCGCTTGTTAAAGGCATAGAAAAGCAGGAGAATTGCTATGCGGTCAGCGCTGCACTGACAACTTGCCTCATGATGCACCGAGCATGATCTAGCAAGTTGGTGGCTCTGGTGACCTGGATGGTGTCATGATGACATTGAGTCACCATTGCAACGATCAGCACATCGCGATGAAGTCACAGGGCTGCCGATCAGAGCAGGAGGAGATCCCGGTCTACATGCCTACTAAATGATGTGATAGGTATCAACTGCAGTATTTAGAGGGTTAAAGCAGTGCCAGCACCGCTCTTGGCACAGAGTAGGGTGACCGCATTCAGAATCTTCTGACACCCGGCCGCGATCGCCAACCTCCTTTGCGTGGGAGACCGCCATGAAGTAGTATATATACTGCATCGCTAGGAAAGTACTTCCCAACCATGATACATACACACTTTAAAAAGGGTCAATACAATAAAAAAAAACAAAAGGGTGGGGGTGTGGCAGAGGCCTTTTTCAGGAAATGTTTGTCCCAGCTGTAGTTTGTTTAAAAAAAAAAAAAAAAAAAAAAACACAACTCAAAACAAAAAACAGGCATGTTCAGTAAAGTTTTCATGGAACATTTTACTCTCCAATTGAGAAATTTCTGTACATTAAAAGCCACAAGAGCTTCAATAAGTTTAGTGAAAATGGAACCAGAGAAGAGCATTAACAGCAACAGCCACAGACTGGAAATGGAAACTGGTGGAGTTTACTCAAAAGTAGACAGGAAATTTATTACAATTTCTTTCAGCTTGGCATCTGCCTGCTCAGAGATCTTCCCGTCAGCCCTGAAGGGAAAAAAAAAAAAAAAAAAAAAATTATGGGTAAAACATTAGCATTGCCATAAACAGTAGATCAAAAGCCTCTGATAAGCAAAGGTTTTTTTTTGTGTGAATTGCAATTTTCATCAGATGGATCAAACATCTCTGGGTGCTGCACAATGTCCTGCACATGAGACCTCAATAAGTGTCGTTGCTTTGAGACATGGTTGACCAGATCTTGACGTACCTGATAGTTGCAAGTAGATCCTGGTGTTGGCTCTTAATGTGGGAAAGGAAAGCGTTCTCGAATTTTGTGATCTTGGTTGGCTCCATTTTGTCTAGATGACCCCTAACACCGGCATAGATAACCGTCACCTGCTCCTCAATAGCCATGGGCACTGCAGAACAAAGCCATGTTAGAATCCATGTCAGCATTACTGTAGGACGCATCAGGCAATAAAATACTGCAAGAAAATACATGTGTGGCTCACCATACTGTCCTTGCTTCAGCAGCTCAGTCAGACGGACACCACGGTTCAATAGTTGTTGGGTAGCAGCATCCAAATCAGAGCCGAACTGGGCAAAAGCTGCTACTTCACGGTACTGGGCCAACTCCAGCTTCATGGTACCAGCCACCTATGGACAGAACATACAGACTGAAGATTGGCTCCCCCAACCCCTCCTTCACACTCCTATCACATGCAAACATCTACAAACCTGTTTCATGGCTCTGGTCTGAGCTGCAGATCCGACACGGGACACAGACAGACCGACATTGATGGCAGGTCGGATACCCTTGTAGAACAACTCGGTCTCCAAGAAGATCTAAGAGAAAAACACAGTGTGCATTATTGCCTTCTCCACATCACCACTCACAGGACTTCAGGGGTATTTCCATCTTCAAGATCCTATCCCAATGTGTAATAGATTAGCAAAGTATAATAGGTCCATGGAAAAAAAAAAAAAAAAAAAAAAAAAAAGTGTGTGGGCAATTCGTTTAGCTGAAGCTTGTGGGAGATTTACTAACTCACCTGGCCGTCAGTAATGGAAATGACATTTGTTGGGATGTAAGCAGACACATCACCGGCTTGGGTCTCAATGACTGGGAGAGCAGTCAAGGATCCACCGCCAAACTGGTCGTTCATCTTAGCAGCCCTCTCAAGCAGACGGGAGTGGAGGTAGAACACATCACCTGGGTAGGCCTCACGACCAGGAGGACGACGCAGTAGTAGAGACATCTGGCGGTAGGCCACAGCCTGGCAAAAAAGGTTTTAAAAAGAAATCGTTAATTATCTGACATGGAGCTGGAATCTAAGGCTGCAGCAAAAGCTTTTAGCGAATATTGAGCAACAAGCCATAAAAAAATAAGTTTAGTCAGCGGCAGTCAATAATTTATACCCCCTCTGAGATCTGTGCGATCTGAGCACCAACAATCATGACTTCTCATACTACGTTTTAATGGTAGCAAGAGAAGTAGGATCTAGCAAGAGGGGGCAAGGGAAGCAGATTTTAGGTTTTACACCACAGAAGGCTTTGCACTTTGTAATACATTTGGGCATATGACACTGGGGTGAGTAGCGGTTTTGGGCCGTGTCACATGCCAGCCTAACAGATTCTGTGACTTGTACGCTTCACTGCGGAGGCCTAGTCTTATGCCAATTTACGTTGTACAAGATGTGCAGTCCTTATAGACGACATGTATGTAATGGTCACAACAGCAGATTTTTAATGTCAGTTACCTGTTTGGACAAATCATCGTAGATGATCAGAGCGTGTTTTCCATTGTCTCTGAAATATTCTCCCATTGAGCAGCCAGAGTATGGTGCCAGGTACTGTAGGGGGGCAGCATCAGAGGCCGTGGCAGACACCACAATTGTGTACTTCATGGCATCTATGGGGGAAAAAAAAAAAAAAAAAAAAGTAAATACATATACTACCATTGGAAAATGCTAGCACCGATCTCTGCTGGTATAGAGCAGTCAGACTGCTCGCAGCTCTTAGGCTATGAGCCCACGTTGCGGATTAGCCTCTGGAATTTTTTAAGCGGATTCTGCATCTCTTGGCAGAAAACGCAGGTGCGGATTTGATGCAGATTTTGTGCAGGTTTCATGCGTTTTTACCCCTGCGGATTTCTATAATGGAATGGGTACAAGAACGCTGCAGATCCGCACTAAAGTAGTGACATGCTCCTTTTAATCCGCAGCTTTTCCGCACCATTAGCACAGCATTTTTTTTTTACATTGATTTACATTGTACTGTAAATCACTTGCAGATCTGCAGCGTTTCTGCAAGGTAAAAAACGCTGCGGATCCGCAGTAAATCCGCAACGTGTGCACATAAAGTCTTAAGGTCTGTTGTTGGGCCACGACTGCAAACGTACTGATTGACCATTGGCTTCCTGCTGCCCAACTGCAGGGACCCTGCTGTCAGTCAGCATTACATCAGAAGAGCAGCCCAGAAGAGGAAGAGCTGCTAGTCAGAGAAAATGTTTCAGACAATCCCTTTAAGGTGCAACTAGTGGCACTGCAGTTGTGAAACTACAACTCCGCATTCCCTGATAAAACTCAAGCTTGCAGCATGAAGGTTAACAGCTGGAGTGCTTTATGTTGCACATCGCTGCACTAGACAGGTAGGCGGCTGAAGATGTTGTGGTCGTACCTGCATCAGTCAGTCTCTTCACCAGCTGAGCCACGGTGGATCTCTTCTGACCGATGGCCACATAGATACAGTATAGTTTCTTCTTCTCATCAGTTCCATCATTAAATCGCTTCTGGTTGATAATGGTGTCAACGGCAATGGAGGTTTTGCTGCATAGAACAGAGCAGGTATTAAAAAAAAAAAAAAAAAGATTGTAGTCTTGAGTAGTATCTGCATGCAACTCATTTAAGCATTGTAGCTCTTCATCCTATAAGTTTCTCAGCAATGATTACACCATGCAAAACTTAAGGGAATTGGGGCGAAGAATCTCTCAGTTTGACAGTGAGGGGGAATAAGCTCCTGCTGGATCCTGGTGTCCGATCATAGAAGGTGCTGGCTCATCTTGCTCGAGGTTGGCGTGTATAACTACATTGTAAGCAGAATACAGCGTTGGTGATGTGGATGGAGGCAATAAGCATAGCACTAGAGGTTAAGTGTCATAGTTCTGCACATTGGCTCTAGGAGATGCCTTTCTGTGCATAGCTGCCATATACCTAAAGCCAAAAAAATGATGTAAGTGAAGGCTCCCCTCACTGTCCCATGTAGAGAAATTATGCAGCACCTCTTTCTGCACAGGGCATTGATACTGTTCTGCATGTCAGGTATGACTTTTCCTGTTGGGCACCTAGCAGGTATCAGACACGCGTCCTTTTCTAGTTGGTACAATTCTTTCATACCAGCCAGGGTTCTTGCAGTGGTCTCAAAAAAAGCAGCGCACAGCACCAACAGCATGACAATGCAAAAATCACCATTTCTAGAGCTTACCCAGTCTGTCTGTCACCAATGATCAGCTCACGCTGTCCACGGCCGATGGGCACCAGACTGTCAACAGCTTTGATTCCAGTCTGCATGGGCTCCCGCACGGAGATACGTGGAATTATACCAGGGGCCTTCAGTCCAACTCTTCTGCGGTTTTTTCCTGTTAGTGGGCCCTTTCAACAAAAAAAAGCAATCCTAGATCAGATCTGCTGGTCCATTTCCATATATTTTGATCATCATTATTCACTCTAAATGCCTTATACAGGATCATCTGGTGCTGACGACATGACTTCTGAACATATCAGCTCATTGTTCATGAGTCTTTGCAGTTCCGAGCAGACATGTCATCGGCGCCACTCACCTAGTACAGAAGTGAGTGGCAGCAGACAACTTCTTATTAAAGTTTCTCTGACAGGTATAGCCCCTTCATTGGCCCTGTATTACCCCCATATCATCTTACCTTGCCATCAATAACATTTCCCAGGGCGTCCACAACACGGCCAAGCAGTTCATCACCAACAGGCACGTCCACAATGGCACCAGTTCTCTTCACAATGTCTCCTTCCTTGATGAGTTTGTCGTTACCAAACACGACAACACCAACATTGTCGGGCTCCAAGTTCAAGGACATGCCCTAGTGATAAATTACAGAATTATATACAAATCCTACTCTGCCCCCAACATCAGGGCTTTTATACGGACACCTTACAGTGTGGTTTCCCCTAACCCAAAAAGGGACAAAGTACTGCACAGCAGCACCAACACCACCACCGTGAGGTCACATCGCACAAAACCATGTCACCTTCCCCAGTCTCATGTGGCATTACTGGGAAGCTGTGGCACTGACCATGCCTGGGACATAATGATTTCCTGATTTACCTTTAAGGGGTTAATTAACAATTGTAAGTGTCCTATCAATGGGATCCCATAGCCAAGACCCCACTGATTTATTAGAAGGGATGGGGTCCTGTATACTCATTTAAATGGAGTGCTGGTTAAGTATGTGCGCTGCATCTCTATTCACTAAGGGACCAAGTACAACCCTGCCAATTCAGTCAATCCCGTAGACCAGAGGTGTCAAACTGCATTCCTCGAGGGCCGCTAACAGGTCATGTTTTCAGGATTTCCTTAGCATTCCACAAGGTGCTGGAATCATTCTGTGCAGGTGATTAAATTATCACCTGTGCAATACAAGGAAATCCTGAAAACATGACCTGTTGGCGGCCCTCGAGGAATGCAGTTTGACACCTCTGTCGTAGACCATAAATGAGGCAGCAGTGAACATTCACAACTGCGGCGCCATTCAGATGCGAGATACAAAGGGGATTCGTTCAGGGCACCTGTAGATATCCTGCTCATATGCACACAAATGCCATCTTTTAGGAGGGGGGAGGTTATGATTCTGATCTGCTTTTTTAGTAAAAAGGAGAGAGTGGGGTGGTAGTGGGTGCAAAATGAAGGCCACTAGTGGTACCAGTGGAGATGACATAACAGACCTACCTTAAGTCCAGAGGAGAACTCCACCATCTCCTCAGCCTGGACGTTCCTCAGGCCATAGACACGAGCGATACCGTCACCAATGGAGAGGACACGACCGGTTTCCTCTAGGTCTGCGCTAGTGTCTGCACCAAGGATGCGCTCCTCGAGGATGGAGGACACCTCAGCGGTGCCTGTACAGAACAGCAATTGCCATTTAGTTATGTGATACACAAGATCTATGTGATACACAAGATCTATCAAAACTAGAACACACTTGTGCATGAACAACTCCCTCATGCCCTAAATTACAACAGTCTTTGCTAGTTATTCTCAAGCCCAAGGCTCCTATTTGGCATCTTGTAGCATGTTTCAAAGCAGTGTGTCAGCTGCCGGGCTTACCAAGGAGGAGCAGCAGCCTACTTGCGTAGATCAGTGCTGTGCCCAACAGCACAACCTAAGAAGGGGAGTGCGCTTTAATTGGGCTTATAAACCTTCGCCTTTATTGAACATACGGTACTAGAGGAGCAGCACTAGATTTGGGTTTACTCTCTGAATCCACAGACCCGAGCCGTTCCCCTTGACATTACAACCTAGGAGGCTGCCCTCCCTTGACATGTCACAGCATCTCTGGCCCTGGCCATGTGGGATGAGAAGCATAGAGGACTTGTAAGCACTCACCAGTCTTCTGAAGCCATGATCCGGATGCATGGATGTTACGGGTGGCGACGAAAGCAGCACCAAGGGCCTTCTTAGAGACCTGGGCAGAAAGACAAGTGAAGAGAAGTATTTATAGGCTGTTCCAGAAGTGACTTCATTCATTGTAGGTCACACAGAGGACAAAGTGCAGAGAAGCCAAGGGCACGACACTAGGAGGAACGAGAGCAGGGGTAGGAAGACGGAGAACTACAAGTACACTGCAAGACATTAACCTGTCCTTAGTGCAAGCTTTACGGCTGGAATCACACAAACCGATATAGAAAGGTCTTCAAAGAATGAGAATAGAATAAAGTAGTAATTATTTTTTTCCGTTGGTTTCAGTTTTGTCACATTATACCTGCGGTCCACTCTGTGGGTAATATATTACAGCTGGATATACTCTGGTGGGGAGAGATTTATTATAACTTGTCACATCTAATCCCTGCTAATTATGTGCTTAGGAGTCAAGTGGGCGGTCCTAACCAGTGCTTGAAGCCTTCCCTGCATGTGCACACAGTTGTGATTAGGACCACCCACTGGACTCAAACTTTGATGTAATCTTTTCCTCTGTTAATTACACACATCAAAAAGCCTGGATGTTTAATATGAAACATCCCATTTAGGAAAATAATGGGTGCAAAGAGACTTCTATTACCCATGTGAGGAAAGTCAAAGGGTGTTTCAGAGCCGCTCACTTCAATATTGGAGTTACCAGCAACAATACAATGCCAGAGAGCAATCGAAGAGAAGCCTGCGCGATGAGCGAACGTGCTCGGATAAGGCATTATCATGCACTAACTGAGGGTCTTCAGCATGCTCGAACAATATGCTCGGGTCCCCGGGGCTACATGTCTCGCGGCTGCCTAACAAATAGCCAATCCCTGCCTGTGTTGCAAAGACAAAGATCGCTGCGCCAATCAAAATGCGGTACTTGTTTCCCCTGTTCATGAAGTGCTGTCCTGGAGCATGCATGTTTTAATAAAAGGACAAGTTCTGATTTTACCCAAGACTTTTTACAAGTGTCTTATTAGAGGGACACCCCCTACCTTATAATGTGACAGCACCTCACTATGATATGCCGTCACTGAGCGATCATGCACTGGGATCCCAGTCTATCCTGAGAGGAGGATTCGGAGCTCTGTCCCCCCAATGCATGAGTATACGTACATATGGAGATATATTGTTGCCATCTGTGGGGCCCTTAAAATAGGAGTTTAGTAGGTAACCCCTTTAAATCACAATGTACCGCCCTCATACTCCGTTCTCACGGTGTCAGCACTGGGTCTGACATGACACTGCCGCATCACATGATCCCTGTAGCCAACCAATCAGCAGTCTCTTCACTGCCCCTCCTTCAGACATAACTGACATCCACAAATAGTGAGAGATGTGTCTGTGCTCACTTCCTCTGGACATCTGAATTTTTCGGGGATGGGGGGGGGGATGGGGGATGGGGGGGGGGGGGGGGCAGTGAAACAGCCACTGATTGGTCGAAAGGAGACCAGCACAGGACTGCTGGCACGGCTATAGGTGTAATTTTATATAGGGGAAATGGTGATTAAGAAAGGGATGTCCAATTAGAGGAAAAACCCTTTAAATTCATGCATTTGAGGCTAAAGAATCAATTTTGTCATTCGATTTCATGACAAGTTTTGCTTTTACAGTGTGTGAGCTCAACACTTTGCATTCTCTCCTGTAAGGTCGGGCTCACTAAGAAAAGGTGAACGATGCAACATTTTTTATAAAATACAGAAGTTTTTAACCCTAAACATGGATTTAAAAAAATAAATAAATAAAAAATAAAGGGGGTGGGGGGTGGAGAGAGAGAGCCCCATTGGTGAACAACCCCAGGAGGGCGCGGAGTGTATGGGCAGCACAGGGGGAGGTCAGCACAGGGCAGTGTATAGGCAGCGCAGGGGGAGGTCAGCACCAGCACAGGGCAGTGTATGGGCAGCGCAGGGGGAGGTCAGCACCAGCACAGGGCAGTGTATGGGCAGCGCAGGGGGAGGTCAGCACAGCACAGGGCAGTGTATGGGCAGCACAGAGGGAGGGCAGTGTATGGGCAGCACAGAGGGAGGGCAGTGTATGGGCAGCACAGAGGGAGGGCAGTGTATGGGCAGCACAGAGGGAGGTTAGCGGCAGCACAGGGCAGTGTATGGGCAGCACAGGGCAGTGTATGGGCAGCACAGGGCAGTGTATGGGCAGCACAGGGCAGTGTATGGGCAGCACAGGGCAGTGTATGGGCAGCACAGGGCAGTGTATGGGCAGCACAGGGCAGTGTATGGGCAGCACAGGGCAGTGTATGGGCAGCACAGGGCAGTGTATGGGCAGCACAGGGCAGTGTATGGGCAGCACAGGGCAGTGTATGGGCAGCACAGGGGGAGGTCAGCACCAGCACAGGGCAGTGTATGGGCAGCACAGGGGGAGGTCAGCACCAGCACAGGGCAGTGTATGGGCAGCACAGGGGGAGGTCAGCACCAGAACAGGGCAGTGTATGGGCAGTACAGGGGGGAGGCCAGCACCAGCACAGGGCAGTGTATGGGCAGTACAGGGGGGAGGCCAGCACCAGCACAGGGCAGTGTATGGGCAGTACAGGGGGGAGGCCAGCACCAGCACAGGGCAGTGTATGGGCAGTACAGGGGGGAGGCCAGCACCAGCACAGGGCAGTGTATGGGCAGTACAGGGGGGAGGCCAGCACCAGCACAGGGCAGTGTATGGGCAGTACAGGGGGGAGGCCAGCACCAGCACAGGGCAGTGTATGGGCAGTACAGGGGGGAGGCCAGCACCAGCACAGGGCAGTGTATGGGCAGTACAGGGGGGAGGCCAGCCCCAGCACAGGGCAGTGTATGGGCAGTACAGGGGGGAGGTCAGCCCCAGCACAGGGTAGTGTATGGGCAGTACAGGGGGAGGTCAGCACCAGCACAGGGCAGTACAGGGGGAGGTCAGCACCAGCACAGGGCAGTGTATGGGCAGCACAGGGGGAGGTCAGCCCCAGCACAGGGCAGTACAGGGGGAGGTCAGCACCAGCACAGGGCAGTACAGGGGGAGGTCAGCCCCAGCACAGGGCAGTACAGGGGGAGGTCAGCACCAGCACAGGGTACTGTATGGGCAGCACAGGGGGGAGGTCAGCCCCAGCACAGGGCAGTACAGGGGGGAGGCCAGCACCAGCACAGGGCAGTACAGGGGGGAGGCCAGCACCAGCACAGGGCAGTACAGGGGGGAGGCCAGCACCAGCACAGGGCAGTGTATGGGCAGTACAGGGGGGAGGCCAGCACCAGCACAGGGCAGCACAGGGGGGAGGCCAGCACCAGCACAGGGCAGTACAGGGGGGAGGCCAGCACCAGCACAGGGCAGTACAGGGGGGAGGCCAGCACCAGCACAGGGCAGTACAGGGGGGAGGCCAGCACCAGCACAGGGCAGTACAGGGGGGAGGCCAGCACCAGCACAGGGCAGTACAGGGGGGAGGCCAGCACCAGCACAGGGCAGTACAGGGGGGAGGCCAGCACCAGCACAGGGCAGTACAGGGGGGAGGCCAGCACCAGCACAGGGCAGTACAGGGGGGAGGCCAGCACCAGCACAGGGCAGTACAGGGGGGAGGCCAGCACCAGCACAGGGCAGTACAGGGGGGAGGCCAGCACCAGCACAGGGCAGTACAGGGGGGAGGCCAGCACCAGCACAGGGCAGTACAGGGGGAGGTCAGCCCCAGCACAGGGCAGTACAGGGGGAGGTCAGCACCAGCACAGGGTACTGTATGGGCAGCACAGGGGGGAGGTCAGCCCCAGCACAGCGCTTGTCACTGCTGACAATGACACCGGGCCAGTGACCTTCACAGCACACCTGCGGCCTAGTCTGTCCCTGCGCCCTCGCTCTGTCCTGCAGCCCCCTGCTGTGCCCCGGTGACCTCTGCACGGCACCTCGTACACCCAGGCCGCAGGAGGGCGCGGAGCGGCAGTGCAGGCCGCAGGCGGCCACGCTGGGAGCTGCGGCAGAGAACAAGCAGCTGTACAACCTACCAGACCGGCCTGCCGGGGCAGGGAGCGGGCGAGGGTGGCGGCTACACGGACTGACAGCATGTTTCCAGCGGCCGGTGAGGCTCTACGTCAGATGAGCGGGGCGTCCTCCCTGTCCGCTTGTCCGTGCAGACTGAGAGAAAATGGCGTCCCGGCTGCGAGCTAGTGAAGGAAGGTCACTGCCGCCCACCGCAGGCTCCACCCTCTATACAGAGCGGGTTTTTTTTCTACTAGCTTTATTCGTTCAAGGGCAATAGGACAAGGCAAGAACAACCCTGAGCTGTCATTCGCCGTGACGTCTACATGACAGCATTTAGGGTGCATTTTGATTTTTTTTTTTAAACCAACTTTATACACACAAGGGCGCAGGGACACTAATACCCTCTACAGAGCCACGTGCATATAAAGAATAAATATCTGCTTCTGCCTCATTCTCATTGGTGACTGTGTGTATGGTATCCTGTGTACACACGTCAAATTGTTGGTAATGACAGAAAAACCCACAGAAATAACTTGAATCTGAAAAAAGTAATAATAAAAAGATCTACGAAAATTAACAGTTGAAACTCAGACATTGCTAGTTTTCAACCATGCTTCCACAGAATAAAAAAAATTAATAAAACTCATTTCTGTGACCAGTGTGGGTGTTTCTGTCATTATACAAGGGATACCACTAATTTGTGACCACTTGAGTATGTATGGTAGCGCTGTGTATGTATGGTAGTACTGTGTATATATGGTAGCACTGTGTATGTATGGTAGTGCTGTGTATGTATGGTAGTGCTGTGTATGTATGGTAGCACTGTGTATATATGGTAGCACTGTGTATGTATGGTAGTGCTGTGTATGTATGGTAGCACTGTGTATATATGGTAGCACTGTGTATGTATGGTAGCGCTGTGTATGTATGGTAGCACTGTGTATGTATGGTAGCACTGTGTATATATGGTAGCGCTGTGTATATATGGTAGTGCTGTGTATATATGGTAGTGCTGTGTATGTATGGTAGCGCTGTGTATGTATGGTAGCGCTGTGTATGTATGGTAGTGCTGTGTATATATGGTAGCACTGTGTATGTATGGTAGTGCTGTGTATGTATGGTAGCACTGTGTATGTATGGTAGCACTGTGTATATATGGTAGCGCTGTGTATATATGGTAGTGCTGTGTATATATGGTAGTGCTGTGTATGTATGGTAGCGCTGTGTATGTATGGTAGCGCTGTGTATGTATGGTAGTGCTGTGTATGTATGGTAGTGCTGTGTATGTATGGTAGTACTGTGTATATATGGTAGTGCTGTGTATGTATGGTAGTGCTGTGTATGTGTGGTAGTGCTGTGTATGTATGGTAGTGCTGTGTATGTGTGGTAGCACTGTGTATGTATGGTAGCACTGTGTATGTATGGTAGTGCTGTGTATATATGGTAGTGCTGTGTATGTATGGTAGCACTGTGTATGTATGGTAGCGCTGTGTATGTATGGTAGTGCTGTGTATGTATGGTAGCACTGTGTATGTATGGTAGCGCTGTGTATGTATGGTAGTACTATGTATGTATGGTAGTGCTGTGTATGTATGGTAGCACTGTGTATGTATGGTAGCACTGTGTATGTATGGTAGTGCTGTGTATGTATGGTAGTGCTGTGTATGTATGGTAGTGCTGTGTATGTATGGTAGTGCTGTGTATGTATGGTAGTGCTGTGTATGTATGGTAGTGCTGTGTATGTATGGTAGCGCTGTGTATGTATGGTAGTGCTGTGTATGTATGGTAGTGCTGTGTATGTATGGTAGTGCTGTGTATGTATGGTAGTGCTGTGTATGTATGGTAGTACTGTGTATGTATGGTAGTGCTGTGTATGTATGGTAGTGCTGTGTATGTATGGTAGCGCTGTGTATGTATGGTAGTACTGTGTATGTATGGTAGTGCTGTGTATGTATGGTAGTGCTGTGTATGTATGGTAGCGCTGTGTATGTATGGTAGTACTGTGTATGTATGGTAGTACTGTGTATGTATGGTATCGCTGTATATGTATGGTAGTACTGTGTATGTATGGTAGCGCTGTGTATGTATGGTAGTACTGTGTATGTATGGTAGTACTGTGTATGTATGGTAGCGCTGTGTATGTATGGTAGCACTGTGTATGTATGGTAGTACTGTGTATGTATGGTAGTACTGTGTATGTATGGTAGCACTGTGTATGTATGGTAGCACTGTGTATGTATGGTAGTACTGTGTATGTATGGTAGCACTGTGTATGTATGATAGCACTGTGTATGTATGGTAGCACTGTGTATGTATGGTAGTGCTGTGTATGTATGGTAGTACTGTGTATGTATGGTAGCACTGTGTATGTATGGTAGCGCTGTGTATGTATGGTAGCGCTGTGTATGTATGGTAGTACTGTGTATGTATGGTAGCGCTGTGTATGTATGGTAGCGCTGTGTATGTATGGTAGCACTGTGTATGTATGGTAGCGCTGTATATGTATGGTAGCGCTGTGTATGTATGGTAGTACTGTGTATGTATGGTAGTACTGTGTATGTATGGTAGCACTGTGTATGTATGGTAGTACTGTGTATGTATGGTAGTACTGTGTATGTATGGTAGCGCTGTGTATGTATGGTAGTACTGTGTATGTATGGTAGTACTGTGTATGTATGGTAGCACTGTGTATGTATGGTAGCACTGTGTATGTATGGTAGGACTGTGTATGTATGGTAGCTCTGGGTATGTATGGTAGTACTGTGTATGTATGGTAGCACTGTGTATGTATGGTAGCGCTGTGTATGTATGGTAGTGCTGTGTATGTATGGTAGCACTGTGTATGTATGGTAGCACTGTGTATGTATGGTAGTGCTGTGTATGTATGGTAGTACTGTGTATGTATGGTAGCACTGTGTATGTATGGTAGCGCTGTGTATGTATGGTAGCGCTGTGTATGTATGGTAGTACTGTGTATGTATGGTAGCGCTGTATATGTATGGTAGTACTGTGTATGTATGGTAGTACTGTGTATGTATGGTAGTACTGTGTATGTATGGTAGCGCTGTGTATGTATGGTAGTACTGTGTATGTATGGTAGTACTGTGTATGTATGGTAGCACTGTGTATGTATGGTAGCACTGTGTATGTATGGTAGTACTGTGTATGTATGGTAGCGCTGTGTATGTATGGTAGTGCTGTGTATGTATGGTAGCACTGTGTATGTATGGTAGCACTGTGTATGTATGGTAGTGCTGTGTATGTATGGTAGTACTGTGTATGTATGGTAGCACTGTGTATGTATGGTAGCGCTGTGTATGTATGGTAGCGCTGTGTATGTATGGTAGCACTGTGTATGTATGGTAGCGCTGTGTATGTATGGTAGCGCTGTGTATGTATGGTAGCACTGTGTATGTATGGTAGCGCTGTATATGTATGGTAGTACTGTGTATGTATGGTAGTACTGTGTATGTATGGTAGTACTGTGTATGTATGGTAGCGCTGTGTATGTATGGTAGTGCTGTGTATGTATGGTAGTACTGTGTATGTATGGTAGCACTGTGTATGTATGGTAGCACTGTGTATGTATGGTAGTACTGTGTATGTATGGTAGCTCTGGGTATGTATGGTAGTACTGTGTATGTATGGTAGCACTGTGTATGTATGGTAGCGCTGTGTATGTATGGTAGTGCTGTGTATGTATGGTAGCACTGTGTATGTATGGTAGCGCTGTGTATGTATGGTAGCGCTGTGTATGTATGGTAGCGCTGTATAAGTATGGTAGTACTGTGTATGTATGGTAGTGCTGTGTATGTATGGTAGCACTGTGTATGTATGGTAGCGCTGTGTATGTATGGTAGCGCTGTGTATGTATGGTAGCACTGTGTATGTATGGTAGCGCTGTATATGTATGGTAGTACTGTGTATGTATGGTAGTACTGTGTATGTATGGTAGTACTGTGTATGTATGGTAGCGCTGTGTATGTATGGTAGTACTGTGTATGTATGGTAGTACTGTGTATGTATGGTAGCACTGTGTATGTATGGTAGCACTGTGTATGTATGGTAGTACTGTGTATGTATGGTAGCGCTGTGTATGTATGGTAGCGCTGTGTATGTATGGTAGTACTGTGTATGTATGGTAGCGCTGTGTATGTATGGTAGCGCTGTGTATGTATGGTAGTACTGTGTATGTATGGTAGCACTGTGTATGTATGGTAGTACTGTGTATGTATGGTAGTACTGTGTATGTATGGTAGCACTGTGTATGTATGGTAGTACTGTGTATGTATGGTAGCGCTGTGTATGTATGGTAGCGCTGTATATGCATGGTAGTACTGTGTATGTATGGTAGCGCTGTGTATGTATGGTAGCGCTGTGTATGTATGGTAGCACTGTGTATGTATGGTAGCGCTGTATATGTATGGTAGTACTGTGTATGTATGGTAGTACTGTGTATGTATGGTAGTACTGTGTATGTATGGTAGCGCTGTGTATGTATGGTAGTACTGTGTATGTATGGTAGTACTGTGTATGTATGGTAGCACTGTGTATGTATGGTAGCACTGTGTATGTATGGTAGTACTGTGTATGTATGGTAGCTCTGGGTATGTATGGTAGTACTGTGTATGTATGGTAGCACTGTGTATGTATGGTAGCGCTGTGTATGTATGGTAGTGCTGTGTATGTATGGTAGCACTGTGTATGTATGGTAGCGCTGTGTATGTATGGTAGTGCTGTGTATGTATGGTAGTACTGTGTATGTATGGTAGCGCTGTGTATGTATGGTAGCGCTGTGTATGTATGGTAGTACTGTGTATGTATGGTAGCGCTGTGTATGTATGGTAGCGCTGTGTATGTATGGTAGCACTGTGTATGTATGGTAGCGCTGTATATGTATGGTAGTACTGTGTATGTATGGTAGTACTGTGTATGTATGGTAGTACTGTGTATGTATGGTAGCGCTGTGTATGTATGGTAGTACTGTGTATGTATGGTAGTACTGTGTATGTATGGTAGCACTGTGTATGTATGGTAGCACTGTGTATGTATGGTAGTACTGTGTATGTATGGTAGCGCTGTGTATGTATGGTAGCGCTGTGTATGTATGGTAGTGCTGTGTATGTATGGTAGTACTGTGTATGTATGGTAGCGCTGTGTATGTATGGTAGTACTGTGTATGTATGGTAGCACTGTGTATGTATGGTAGTGCTGTATATGTATGGTAGCGCTGTGTATGTATGGTAGCGCTGTGTATGTATGGTAGTACTGTGTATGTATGGTAGCACTGTGTATGTATGGTAGTACTGTGTATGTATGGTAGTACT
Source organism: Ranitomeya variabilis (assembly GCF_051348905.1). NCBI lineage: Eukaryota > Metazoa > Chordata > Amphibia > Anura > Dendrobatidae > Ranitomeya > Ranitomeya variabilis. Next base: position 52,088,960 of record NC_135232.1, on the reverse strand, counting down.
GTGTATGAATGGTAGCACTGTGTATGTATGGTAGTACTGTGTATGTATGGTAGTACTGTGTATGTATGGTAGCGCTGTGTATGTATGGTAGTGCTGTGTATGTATGGTAGTACTGTGTATGTATGGTAGTACTGTGTATGTATGGTAGTACTGTGTATGTATGGTAGCGCTGTGTATGTATGGTAGTGCTGTGTATGTATGGTAGTGCTGTGTATGTATGGTAGTACTGTGTATGTATGGTAGCGCTGTGTATGTATGGTAGTACTGTGTATGTATGGTAGTGCTGTGTATGTATGGTAGTACTGTGTATGTATGGTAGCGCTGTGTATGTATGGTAGTACTGTGTATGTATGGTAGTACTGTGTATGTATGGTAGTACTATGTATGTATGGTAGCACTGTGTATGTATGGTAGCACTGTGTATGTATGGTAGTACTGTGTATGTATGGTAGTGCTGTGTATGTGTGGTAGTACTGTGTATGTATGGTAGCGCTGTGTATGTATGGTAGTACTGTGTATGTATGGTAGCGCTGTGTATGTATGGTAGTACTGTGTATGTATGGTAGCGCTGTGTATGTATGGTAGTGCTGTGTATGTATGGTAGTACTGTGTATGTATGGTAGCACTGTGTATGTATGGTAGCGCTGTATATGTATGGTAGTACTGTGTATGTATGGTAGTACTGTGTATGTATGGTAGTACTGTGTATGTATGGTAGTGCTGTGTATGTATGGTAGTACTGTGTATGTATGGTAGCACTGTGTATGTATGGTAGCGCTGTATATGTATGGTAGTACTGTGTATGTATGGTAGTACTGTGTATGTATGGTAGTACTGTGTATGTATGGTAGTGCTGTGTATGTATGGTAGCTCTGGGTATGTATGGTAGTGCTGTGTATATATGGTAGACCTATGTATGTATGGTAGTACTGTGTATATATGGTAGTGCTGTGTATGTATGGTAGTACTGTGTATATATGGTAGTGCTGTGTATGTATGGTAGTGCTGTGTATATATGGTAGTGCTGTGTATGTATGGTAGTACTGTGTATATATGGTAGTACTGTGTATATATGGTAGTACTGTGTATATATGGTAGTACTGTGTATGTATGGTAGTACTGTGTATATATGGTAGTACTGTGTATGTATGGTAGCGCTGTGTATGTATGGTAGTGCTGTGTATGTATGGTAGCACTGTGTATGTATGGTAGCGCTGTGTATGTATGGTAGCGCTGTATAAGTATGGTAGTACTGTGTATGTATGGTAGTGCTGTGTATGTATGGTAGCACTGTGTATGTATGGTAGCGCTGTGTATGTATGGTAGCGCTGTGTATGTATGGTAGCACTGTGTATGTATGGTAGCGCTGTATATGTATGGTAGTACTGTGTATGTATGGTAGTACTGTGTATGTATGGTAGTACTGTGTATGTATGGTAGCGCTGTGTATGTATGGTAGTACTGTGTATGTATGGTAGTACTGTGTATGTATGGTAGTACTGTGTATGTATGGTAGCACTGTGTATGTATGGTAGTACTGTGTATGTATGGTAGCACTGTGTATGTATGGTAGTACTGTGTATGTATGGTAGTACTGTGTATGTATGGTAGCGCTGTGTATGTATGGTAGTGCTGTGTATGTATGGTAGTACTGTGTATGTATGGTAGTACTGTGTATGTATGGTAGTACTGTGTATGTATGGTAGCGCTGTGTATGTATGGTAGTGCTGTGTATGTATGGTAGTGCTGTGTATGTATGGTAGTACTGTGTATGTATGGTAGCGCTGTGTATGTATGGTAGTACTGTGTATGTATGGTAGTGCTGTGTATGTATGGTAGTACTGTGTATGTATGGTAGTACTGTGTATGTATGGTAGCACTGTGTATGTATGGTAGCGCTGTGTATGTATGGTAGCACTGTGTATGTATGGTAGTACTGTGTATGTATGGTAGCGCTGTGTATGTATGGTAGTACTGTGTATGTATGGTAGCACTGTGTATGTATGGTAGTACTGTGTATGTATGGTAGCACTGTGTATGTATGGTAGCGCTGTGTATGTATGGTAGTACTGTGTATGTATGGTAGCACTGTGTATGTATGGTATCGCTGTATATGTATGGTAGCACTGTGTATGTATGGTAGCACTGTGTATGTATGGTAGCACTGTGTATGTATGGTAGCGCTGTGTATGTATGGTAGCACTGTGTATGTATGGTAGCACTGTGTATGTATGGTAGCACTGTGTATGTATGGTAGCACTGTGTATGTATGGTAGCGCTGTGTATGTATGGTAGCGCTGTGTATGTATGGTAGCGCTGTGTATGTATGGTAGCATTGTGTATATATGGTAGCGCTGTGTATATATGGTAGTGCTGTGTATGTATGGTAGCGCTGTGTATGTATGGTAGCGCTGTGTATGTATGGTAGCGCTGTGTATGTATGGTAGCACTGTGTATATATGGTAGCGCTGTGTATGTATGGTAGCGCTGTGTATGTATGGTAGCGCTGTGTATGTATGGTAGCACTGTGTATGTGTGGTAGCACTGTGTATGTATGGTAGCCCTGTGTATGTATGGTAGCGCTGTGTATATATGGTAGCGCTGTGTATGTATGGTAGCGCTGTGTATGTATGATAGCGCTGTGTATGTATGGTAGCACTGTGTATGTATGGTAGCGCTGTGTATGTATGGTAGCACTGTGTATGTATGGTAGCACTGTGTATGTATGGTAGCGCTGTGTATGTATGGTAGTGCTGTGTATGTATGGTAGTACTGTGTATGTATGGTAGTACTGTGTATGTATGGTAGCGCTGTGTATGTATGGTAGCGCTGTGTATGTATGGTAGTACTGTGTATGTATGGTAGCGCTGTATATGTATGGTAGCGCTGTGTATGTATGGTAGTACTGTGTATGTATGGTAGTACTGTGTATGTATGGTAGCACTGTGTATGTATGGTAGCGCTGTGTATGTATGGTAGCGCTGTGTATGTATGGTAGTACTGTGTATGTATGGTAGTGCTGTGTATGTATGGTAGCACTGTGTATGTATGGTAGCACTGTGTATGTATGGTAGTACTGTGTATGTATGGTAGCACTGTGTATGTATGGTAGCACTGTGTATGTATGGTAGCACTGTGTATGTATGGTAGTACTGTGTATGTATGGTAGTACTGTGTATGTATGGTAGCGCTGTGTATGTATGGTAGCGCTGTGTATGTATGGTAGTACTGTGTATGTATGGTAGCGCTGTGTATGTATGGTAGTGCTGTGTATGTATGGTAGCACTGTGTATGTGTGGTAGCACTGTGTATGTATGGTAGCGCTGTGTATGTATGGTAGCGCTGTGTATGTATGGTAGCACTGTGTATGTATGGTAGTGCTGTGTATGTATGGTAGCGCTGTGTATGTGTGGTAGCACTGTGTATGTATGGTAGCGCTGTGTATGTATGGTAGCGCTGTGTATGTATGGTAGCACTGTGTATGTATGGTAGCGCTGTGTATGTATGGTAGTGCTGTGTATGTATGGTAGCGCTGTGTATATATGGTAGCGCTGTGTATGTATGGTAGCGCTGTGTATATATGGTAGCACTGTGTATGTATGGTAGCGCTGTATATGTATGGTAGCACTGTGTATGTATGGTAGCGCTGTGTATGTATGGTAGTGCTGTGTATGTGTGGTAGCACTGTGTATGTATGGTAGCGCTGTGTATGTATGGTAGCGCTGTGTATGTATGGTAGCGCTGTGTATATATGGTAGTACTGTGTATGTATGGTAGTACTGTGTATGTATGGTAGTGCTGTGTATGTATGGTAGCGCTGTGTATGTATGGTAGTGCTGTGTATGTATGGTAGCGCTGTGTATGTATGGTAGCGCTGTGTATGTATGGTAGCGCTGTGTATATATGGTAGTGCTGTGTATGTATGGTAGCGCTGTGTATGTATGGTAGTGCTGTGTATGTATGGTAGCCCTGTGTATGTATGGTAGCACTGTGTATGTATGGTAGTGCTGTGTATGTATGGTAGTGCGGTATGTATGTATGGTAGCGCTGTGTATATATGGTAGCGCTGTGTATGTATGGTAGCGCTGTGTATGTATGGTCGCGCTGTGTATGTATGGTAGCGCTGTGTATGTATGGTAGTGCTGTGTATGTGTGGTAGCGCTGTGTATGTATGGTAGTGCTGTGTATGTATGGTAGCACTGTGTATGTATGGTAGCGCTGTGTATGTATGGTAGTGCTGTGTATGTGTGGTAGCACTGTGTATGTATGATAGTGCTGTGTATGTATGGTAGTGCTGTGTATGTATGGTAGTACTATGTATGTATGGTAGCACTGTGTATGTATGGTAGTGCTGTGTATGTGTGGTAGCACTGTGTATGTATGGTAGTGCTGTGTATGTGTGGTAGCACTGTGTATGTATGGTAGCGCTGTGTATGTATGGTATCGCTGTGTATGTATGGTAGACCTGTGTATGTATGGTAGTGCTGTGTATGTATGGTAGCACTGTGTATGTATGGTAGTGCTGTGTATGTATGGTAGTACTGTGTATGTATGGTAGCGCTGTGTATGTATGGTAGCACTGTGTATGTATGGTAGTACTGTGTATGTATGGTAGCACTGTGTATGTATGGTAGCGCTGTATATGTATGGTAGCACTGTGTATGTATGGTAGCGCTGTGTATGTATGGTAGTGCTGTGTATGTATGGTAGTACTGTGTATGTATGGTAGCACTGTGTATGTATGGTAGCGCTGTGTATGTATGGTAGCGCTGTGTATGTATGGTAGCGCTATGTATGTATGGTAGCGCTGTGTATGTATGGTAGTACTATGTATGTATGGTAGTACTGTGTATGTATGGTAGTACTGTGTATGTATGGTAGCACTGTGTATGTATGGTAGCGCTGTATATGTATGGTAGTACTGTGTATGTATGGTAGCGCTGTGTATGTATGGTAGCGCTGTGTATGTATGGTAGCGCTGTGTATGTATGGTAGTGCTATGTATGTATGGTAGCGCTGTGTATGTATGGTAGTACTGTGTATGTATGGTAGTGCTGTGTATGTATGGTAGCGCTGTGTATGTATGGTAGCGCTGTGTATGTATGGTAGTGCTATGTATGTATGGTAGCGCTGTGTATGTATGGTAGTACTGTGTATGTATGGTAGCGCTGTGTATGTATGGTAGCGCTGTGTATGTATGGTAGTGCTATGTATGTATGGTAGTACTGTGTATGTATGGTAGTACTGTGTATGTATGGTAGCACTGTGTATGTATGGTAGCGCTGTATATGTATGGTAGTACTGTGTATGTATGGTAGCGCTGTGTATGTATGGTAGCGCTGTGTATGTATGGTAGCGCTGTGTATGTATGGTAGTGCTATGTATGTATGGTAGCGCTGTGTATGTATGGTAGTACTGTGTATGTATGGTAGTACTGTGTATGTATGGTAGCGCTGTGTATGTATGGTAGCACTGTGTATGTATGGTAGTGCTGTGTATGTATGGTAGCGCTGTGTATGTATGGTAGCACTGTGTATGTATGGTAGTGCTGTGTATGTATGGTAGTACTGTGTATGTATGGTAGCGCTGTGTATGTATGGTAGCACTGTGTATGTATGGTAGTGCTGTGTATGTATGGTAGTACTGTGTATGTATGGTAGTACTGTGTATGTATGGTAGCACTGTGTATGTATGGTAGCGCTGTGTATGTATGGTATCGCTGTGTATGTATGGTAGACCTGTGTATGTATGGTAGTGCTGTGTATGTATGGTAGCACTGTGTATGTATGGTAGTGCTGTGTATGTATGGTAGTACTGTGTATGTATGGTAGCGCTGTGTATGTATGGTAGCACTGTGTATGTATGGTAGTACTGTGTATGTATGGTAGCACTGTGTATGTATGGTAGCGCTGTATATGTATGGTAGCGCTGTGTATGTATGGTAGCACTGTGTATGTATGGTAGCGCTGTGTATGTATGGTAGCGCTGTGTATGTATGGTAGCGCTATGTATGTATGGTAGCGCTGTGTATGTATGGTAGTACTGTGTATGTATGGTAGCACTGTGTATGTATGGTAGCACTGTGTATGTATGGTAGTACTGTGTATGTATGGTAGCGCTGTGTATGTATGGTAGAGCTGTGTATGTATGGTAGTGCTGTGTATGTGTGGTAGTACTGTGTATGTATGGTAGCGCTGTGTATGTATGGTAGCGCTGTGTATGTATGGTAGCGCTGTGTATGTATGGTAGCACTGTGTATGTATGGTAGCACTGTGTATGTGTGGTAGTACTGTGTATGTATGGTAGTGCTGTGTATGTATGGTAGCACTGTGTATGTATGGTAGCACTATGTATGTATGGTAGTACTGTGTATGTATGGTAGTGCTGTGTATGTATGGTAGTGCTGTGTATGTGTGGTAGCGCTGTGTATGTATGGTAGCGCTGTGTATGTATGGTAGTGCTGTGTATGTATGGTAGTGCTGTGTATGTATGGTATCGCTGTATATGTATGGTAGCACTGTGTATGTATGGTAGTACTATGTATGTATGGTAGTGCTGTGTATGTATGGTAGCGCTGTGTATGTATGGTAGTGCTGTGTATGTATGGTAGTGCTGTGTATGTATGGTATCGCTGTATATGTATGGTAGCACTGTGTATGTATGGTAGTACTATGTATGTATGGTAGTGCTGTGTATGTATGGTAGCGCTGTATATGTATGGTAGTGCTGTGTATGTATGGTATCGCTGTATATGTATGGTAGCACTGTGTATGTATGGTAGTACTGTGTATGTATGGTAGCACTGTGTATGTGTGGTAGTACTGTGTATGTATGGTAGTGCTGTGTATGTATGGTAGCACTGTGTATGTATGGTAGCACTATGTATGTATGGTAGTACTGTGTATGTATGGTAGTGCTGTGTATGTATGGTAGTGCTGTGTATGTGTGGTAGCGCTGTGTATGTATGGTAGTACTGTGTATGTATGGTAGTGCTGTGTATGTATGGTAGCACTGTGTATGTATGGTAGCGCTGTGTATGTATGGTAGTGCTGTGTATGTATGGTAGTGCTGTGTATGTATGGTAGCGCTGTGTATGTATGGTAGTACTGTGTATGTATGGTAGTGCTGTGTATGTATGGTAGTGCTGTGTATGTGTGGTAGCACTGTGTATGTATGGTAGTACTGTGTATGTATGGTAGCGCTGTGTATGTATGGTAGCGCTGTGTATGTATGGTAGTGCTGTGTATGTATGGTAGCACTGTGTATGTATGGTAGCGCTGTGTATGTATGGTAGTGCTGTGTATATATGGTAGTACTATGTATGTATGGTAGCACTGTGTATGTATGGTAGTGCTGTGTATATATGGTAGTGCTGTGTATGTGTGGTAGTGCTGTGTATATATGGTAGTACTATGTATGTATGGTAGCACTGTGTATGTATGGTAGTGCTGTGTACATATGGTAGTGCTGTGTATGTGTGGTAGTGCTGTGTATATATGGTAGTGCTGTGTATGTGTGGTAGTGCTGTGTATATATGGTAGCGCTGTGCATATATGGTAGTACTGTGTATGTATGGTAGTGCTGTGTATGTATGGTAGTGCTGTGTATATATGGTAGTGCTGTGTATGTATGGTAGTGCTGTGTATGTATGGTAGTGCTGTGTATATATGGTAGTGCTGTGTATGTATGGTAGTGCTGTGTATGTATGGTAGTGCTGTGTATATATGGTAGTGCTGTGTATGTATGGTAGTGCTGTGTATGTATGGTAGCGCTGTGTATGTATGGTAGTACTGTGTATGTATGGTAGCGCTGTGTATGTATGGTAGCGCTGTGTATGTATGGTAGTGCTGTGTATGTGTGGTAGTGCTGTGTATATATGGTAGTGCTGTGTATGTATGGTAGCACTGTGTATGTATGGTAGACCTGTGTATGTATGGTAGCGCTGTGTATGTATGGTAGCGCTGTGTATGTATGGTAGAGCTGTGTATGTATGGTAGCGCTGTGTATGTATGGTAGCACTGTGTATGTATGGTAGTACTGTGTATGTATGGTAGCACTGTGTATGTATGGTAGCGCTGTGTATGTATGGTAGTGCTGTGTATGTATGGTAGTACTGTGTATGTATGGTAGCGCTGTGTATGTATGGTAGCACTGTGTATGTATGGTAGTACTGTGTATGTATGGTAGCGCTGTGTATGTATGGTAGTGCTGTGTATGTATGGTAGCACTATGTATGTATGGTAGTACTGTGTATGTATGGTAGTGCTGTGTATGTGTGGTAGTGCTGTGTATATATGGTAGTACTATGTATGTATGGTAGCACTGTGTATGTATGGTAGTGCTGTGTATATATGGTAGTGCTGTGTATGTATGGTAGTACTGTGTATGTATGGTAGCGCTGTGTATGTATGGTAGTGCTGTGTATGTGTGGTAGTGCTGTGTATATATGGTAGTACTGTGTATGTATGGTAGTGCTGTGTATGTATGGTAGTGCTGTGTATATATGGTAGTGCTGTGTATGTATGGTAGCACTGTGTATGTATGGTAGTGCTGTGTATGTATGGTAGTGCTGTGTATGTATGGTAGCGCTGTGTATGTATGGTAGTACTGTGTATGTATGGTAGCACTGTGTATGTATGGTAGCGCTGTGTATGTATGGTAGCGCTGTGTATGTATGGTAGTACTATGTATGTATGGTAGCACTGTGTATGTATGGTAGCGCTGTGTATGTATGGTAGCGCTGTGTATGTATGGTAGTGCTGTGTATGTATGGTAGACCTGTGTATGTATGGTAGCGCTGTGTATGTATGGTAGCACTGTGTATGTATGGTAGTGCTGTGTATGTATGGTAGCGCTGTGTATGTATGGTAGCGCTGTGTATGTATGGTAGCACTGTGTATGTATGGTAGTGCTGTGTATGTATGGTAGACCTGTGTATGTATGGTAGCGCTGTGTATGTATGGTAGCACTGTGTATGTATGGTAGTGCTGTGTATGTATGGTAGCGCTGTGTATGTATGATAGCGCTGTGTATGTATGGTAGCACTGTGTATGTATGGTAGACCTGTGTATGTATGGTAGCGCTGTGTATGTATGGTAGCACTGTGTATGTATGGTAGCGCTGTGTATGTATGGTAGCGCTGTGTATGTATGGTAGCGCTGTGTATGTATGGTAGCGCTGTGTATGTATGGTAGCACTGTGTATGTATGGTAGCGCTGTGTATGTATGGTAGCGCTGTGTATGTATGGTAGCGCTGTGTATGTATGGTAGCGCTGTGTATGTATGGTAGTGCTGTGTATGTATGGTAGCACTGTGTATGTATGGTAGCGCTGTGTATGTATGGTAGCACTGTGTATGTATGGTAGTACTGTGTATGTATGGTAGCGCTGTGTATGTATGGTAGCGCTGTGTATGTATGGTAGCGCTGTGTATGTATGGTAGCACTGTGTATGTATGGTAGTGCTGTGTATGTATGGTAGCACTGTGTATGTATGGTAGCACTGTGTATGTATGGTAGTGCTGTGTATGTATGGTAGCGCTGTGTATGTATGGTAGCACTGTGTATGTATGGTAGCGCTGTGTATATATGGTAGCGCTGTGTATGTATGGTAGCGCTGTGTATGTATGGTAGTGCTGTGTATGTATGGTAGCGCTGTGTATGTATGGTAGCACTGTGTATGTATGGTAGTGCTGTGTATATATGGTAGTGCTGTGTATGTATGGTAGTGCTGTGTATGTATGGTAGCGCTGTGTATGTATGGTAGTACTATGTATGTATGGTAGCACTGTGTATGTATGGTAGCACTGTGTATGTATGGTAGTGCTGTGTATGTATGGTAGCGCTGTGTATGTATGGTAGCGCTGTGTATGTATGGTAGTGCTGTGTATGTATGGTAGCACTGTGTATGTATGGTAGTGCTGTGTATGTATGGTAGTGCTGTGTATGTATGGTAGTGCTATGTATGTATGGTAGCGTTGTGTATGTATGGTAGCGCTGTGTATGTATGGTAGTGCTGTGTATGTATGGTAGCGCTGTGTATGTATGGTAGCGCTGTGTATGTATGGTAGCGCTGTGTATGTATGGTAGCGCTGTGTATGTATGGTAGTGCTGTGTATGTATGGTAGCGCTGTGTATGTATGGTAGCCCTGTGTATGTATGGTAGCGCTGTGTATGTATGGTAGTGCTGTGTATGTATGGTAGCGCTGTGTATGTATGGTAGCGCTGTGTATGTATGGTAGTGCTGTGTATGTATGGTAGCGCTGTGTATGTATGGTAGCCCTGTGTATGTATGGTAGCGCTGTGTATGTATGGTAGTGCTGTGTATGTATGGTAGCGCTGTGTATGTATGGTAGTGCTGTGTATGTATGGTAGTGCTGTGTATGTATGGTAGCACTGTGTATGTATGGTAGCGCTGTGTATGTATGGTAGCACTGTGTATATATGGTAGTGCTGTGTATGTATGGTAGCACTGTGTATGTATGGTAGTGCTGTGTATGTATGGTAGCACTGTGTATGAATGGTAGTACTGCTGCGTATATATGGTAGTGCTGTGTATGTATGGTAGTGCTGTGTATGTATGGTAGTGCTGTGTATGTATGGTAGCGCTGTGTATGTATGGTAGTACTGTGTATGTATGGTAGCACTGTGTATGTATGGTAGTGCTGTGTATGTATGGTAGCACTGTGTATGTATGGTAGTGCTGTGTATGTATGGTAGCGCTGTGTATGTATGGTAGTGCTGTGTATGTATGGTAGCGCTGTGTATGTATGGTAGTGCTGTGTATGTATGGTAGTGCTGTGTATGTATGGTAGCGCTGTGTATGTATGGTAGCGCTGTGTATGTATGGTAGCGCTGTGTATGTATGGTAGCGCTGTGAATGTATGGTAGTACTGTGTATGTATGGTAGCACTGTGTATGTATGGTAGTACTGTGTATGTATGGTAGCGCTGTGTATGTATGGTAGTGCTGTGTATGTATGGTAGTGCTGTGTATGTATGGTAGCGCTGTGTATGTATGGTAGCACTGTGTATGTATGGTAGCACTGTGTATGTATGGTAGTACTGTGTATGTATGGTAGCGCTGTGTATGTATGGTAGTGCTGTGTATATATGATAGCGCTGTGTATGTATGGTAGTACTGTGTATGTATGGTTTGTACTGTGTATATATGGTAGCACTGTGTATGTATGGTAGTGCTGTGTATGTATGGTAGTACTATGTATGTATGGTAGCACTGTGTATGTATGGTAGTACTGTGTATGTATAGTAGTACTGTGTATGTATGGTAGTACTATGTATGTATGGTAGCACTGTGTATGTATGGTAGTACTGTGTATGTATGGTAGCGCTGTGTATGTATGGTAGCACTGTGTATGTATGGTAGCGCTGTGTATGTATGGTAGCACTGTGTATGTATGGTAGTACTGTGTATGTATGGTAGCACTATGTATGTATGGTAGCGCTGTGTATGTATGGTAGCGCTGTGTATGTATGGTAGTACTATGTATGTATGGTAGTGCTGTGTATGTATGGTAGCGCTGTGTATGTATGGTAGCACTGTGTACGTATGTATGGTAGTGCTGTGTATGTATGGTAGCGCTGTGAATGTATGGTAGTGCTGTGTATATATGGTAGCACTGTGTATGTATGGTAGTACTGTGTATGTATGGTAGCGCTGTGTATGTATGGTAGCGCTGTGTATGTATGGTAGTACTATGTATGTATGGTAGTACTGTGTATGTATGGTAGCGCTGTGTATGTATGGTAGCGCTGTGTATGTATGGTAGTACTGTGTATGTATGGTAGTACTATGTATGTATGGTAGTGCTGTGTATGTATGGTAGTGCTGTGTATGTGTGGTAATACTGCGTATATATGGTAGTGCTGTGTATGTATGGTAGTGCTGTGTATGTATGGTAGTACTGTGTATGTATGGTAGCACTGTGTATGTATGGTAGTGCTGTGTATGTATGGTAGCGCTGTGTATGTATGGTAGTGCTGTGTATGTATGGTAGCGCTGTGTATGTATGGTAGTGCTGTGTATGTATGGTAGCGCTGTGTATGTATGGTAGCGCTGTGTATGTATGGTAGTGCTGTGTATGTATGGTAGCACTGTGTATGTATGGTAGTACTGTGTATGTATGGTAGCGCTGTGTATGTATGGTAGGGCTGTGTATGTATGGTAGTGCTGTGTATGTATGGTAGCGCTGTGTATGTATGGTAGCGCTGTGTATGTATGGTAGCACTGTGTATGTATGGTAGCACTGTGTATGTATGGTAGTACTGTGTATGTATGGTAGCGCTGTGTATGTATGGTAGTGCTGTGTATATATGATAGCGCTGTGTATGTATGGTAGTGCTGTGTATGTATGGTAGTACTGTGTATGTATGGTAGCTCTGGGTATGTATGGTAGCACTGTGTATGTATGGTAGCACTGTGTATGTATGGTAGTGCTGTGTATGTATGTTAGTACAATGTATGTATGGTAGCACTGTGTATGTATGGTAGCGCTGTGTATGTATGGTAGTGCTGTGTATGTATGGTAGCGCTGTGTATGTATGGTAGCGCTGTGTATGTATGGTAGTGCTGTGTATGTATGGAAGCACTATCTATGTATGGTAGCACTGTGTATGTATGGTAGCACTGTGTATGTATGGTAGCACTATGTATGTATGGTAGCGCTGTGTATGTATGGTAGCACTGTGTATTTATGGTAGTACTATGTATGTATGGTAGCACTGTGTATGTATGGTAGCACTGTGTATGTATGGTAGTGCTGTGTATGTATGGAAGCACTATGTATGTATGGTAGCACTGTGTATGTATGGTAGCACTGTGTATGTATGGTAGCACTATGTATGTATGGTAGCGCTGTGTATGTATGGTAGCACTGTGTATTTATGGTAGTACTATGTATGTATGGTAGCACTGGGTATGTATGGTAGTGCTGTGTATGTATGGTAGCACTGTGTATATATGGTAGCGCTGTGTATGTATGTTTATCTGCTGCAGATGTAGCAGTTCTCTTGAATGCTCAGCTCTGTATAACCCCGCTCACACCACTGAATGGCTGCTTTCTGCCTATGCACAGTGTACACAGAAAGCTGCCAATCAGTGATGGGGTAGGGTTACACAGAGCTCATCTTTTCACCAGTCAGGCGCCATTGTATCAGTCCATCCTCGAGAGGGAGGGGTCTTACTCAAACCTTTTTGTCATACCCAAGCCGGACAGCTTAGACCAGCCCATCCTGGACCTTAAACTGCTGAACCATAGGGTCCGACTACATCCCTTAAAGAGAATCTGTTACTAGGATCAACCTTCCTAAGCCATCTATATGGACAAGTAAGTCATAGAAAGTTGAATAAAATGATACTGCAGCGCCCCAGAGTCCTGGTCGTTGCAGTAGCATGGTTCAGCCACTAAGGGGGGCCATGCTGCGTTCGATGGCACGGAAGGAGTTCTCTGAGCAGGTATCACAGTCACCAAGACATTTCACAGCTGGGCCTCCGGGGGGAGCTAAGGGTGCTATTCATTAGGCCACTCCCCACCATAGTGGGTAAACTGGGGGTCAGGCAGGAAGTTAGAGAGAACGCTGACGGGATTGAACGGAGCAACACCTGGTGGCAGAGGGTGTTGTGAAGGGAGAGACTGTAGGGTCTCTGCCAGGGGTGGGATCCTGGCAGAGGCTTGGCATGGAAAGAACGTAAAGGGACCGTGCCTGCTCAGCATAGCGGCGGTGCCCAAGGAAGGACTAAGAAGCGAGATAGATTGTGCTGAGTGAGAAACGAAATCAAGCGAAAGGAGATACCAGTGAGGGTTGTGCTGAAAGAGGCAGCACCTTACTGAGGCGCACTACCGGTGGCCGGAACGCCGAGGAGGTAAAGAGTTTCAAGCCATACCTCAGACCTACGGCAGGGCAGTTAGCTTGAGGCGGACTGTCTCACGCATCACCCAGGAAGGCAAAGAGGGGCGCAGATAGAGTCCCGGAAGATCTCCGAGCCTCCCCGTCATACGGGTGCGTTCCTACCATAGTATCTGGAGGGACGAGAAAGATCATTGCGAATTAAGTTGTTGTGAGGGAACACGAGAAACAGACACAACAGTTGTGGGGTTACTTTCCGTAAGCACAGCAGGGAAGGACTGCAACACATAGCGCTAGAAGGAAGGCACCGATTTCCACCTGCAAGGAGAGCTCTGGAAGTGCCATTGGACCGGCCGGACTTGCGCAGCCTGGTGAGCCGTATTCCGGACTGAGGACCCAGAGAGCTTCAGTAAAGAGGTAAAGAGACTGCAACCTGGTGTCCTCGTTATTTACCGCGACCTGCACCCCACAACTGCACCGCTACAACATCACTTATTGCACCGGACGTCCCCCACTGACAGACAGGGCCACGGACCGGGTCTAGCCACCGTGACAACCCCAGGACTGAGACCTAGAGGCCCGGCTCCGGGTACCCCTCGGCCCTGCGGCGGTGTGGGGGCGCTCCAAATTGGCGTCACGAACAGGATCTACTTAAGCCTGAAGAATCAGGTCATGTGTGCCTAGAGACTGTGATTTGTTGTGCTTGGACTGTACTTTATTGTAAGACTGTGCTGCGCCATTAGCCGCCAAAAGTTCCCGCCAAAAGGCGCCGCCATTGCTACACCCAAGGAGAAGGAGGGCGTGTTATGGGCGGAGACTCCCAGTGTGGCGCGAGAAATGGCTACCGCCCCCTGCACTTCTGGCTGCAGAGGAATGACCTGCCCCAAAGCAGAAGAGAAACACCCCTTGATATGCAACGGCGAGAGGCTGGTGACGGAGAAGCCCGACCTCAGAGAAATGGCGGAGTTAGGTGCATGCACTGCCAGCGACTATCAGGTGGCGATGATGAACGGCGAGTGCCTGAGCGAGGAAGAAGCGGTTCAGGCCTGCCTTTCTTCACCGGAGATGGACCGGAAGCCTGCGGATCCGACAGCGAAGCTACGTCCACCAATCCCGACCTCGGAGTTAGAGGAGGAGGAACCACAGCAAGCGGAGCGGAGTCCGAGCATCCCATTGGAGGAGCCCCGGTCCGGGCTGCAGCAGACTCCAGCGTCCTCGTTAACGGACCAGAGCGACGTCGGTGGAACCACATCAGGCGCAGGTATGGGCGGCGCCCCTACTCCCCTGGACGGTTCTGCTCTCCCGACCGATCCTCCCCACAACAGTAACCCCGCGTTTACAATCGACCGGGCGGTTCTCACCCCCGGCGCGTTGGGGAAGTTGTTACCACCATTGCCAACCAGGTGGGGAGAGCCCATAGAAATGGACCCAGGAGGGGTGATGTTCCGATGGGATGTTCCCTGGGTCGAGCAGGATGGGATTCCAATGGAAGGTCTCACTATTGCGATACTTACCTGGGACCAATACAAACAATGCGTGCTCCAGCATTGGGGGCAGCGCACTGAAGTTGAAAAACGGGAACTGCAGGGCAAAAAAATGATCTATGATGGGACGGATGCTGTCAGGCGAGGGACGGTGGCGGCATTCCACCCAAAGAAGGGGTGGGGTTCCATTTGGGAGTCGGGTCTACCTACTGGCATCTTCGTTGCCGGCTACGATGTGGAGACTCCCTGCTGTGATCGAGAAGGTGAACCACTCCGGGAGGGGGATCAGGTGACGTATATCCGTCACTGGAACACACAAGGATGGCGTGCCCGGAAAGTTCAGCGATACGAGTCTGAGAGAATGGCACCTGTGGCCCCAACTGTGGTCAATCCAGGGCTGCCAGACCTTGTTACTGTTTCTACTGTACGCTTTGTAGCAGCTCCTGAACTTGCCGACAGAGTTAGGCTTCAAATTCAGACAGCAGGCGACCAGGTGGTCCCTGCGGAGCTTGCCGCTGGTGTCCGTGCTACAGTGGCCGGGGTTCAGGAACCCAAGCCACCAGAAGAAGAATAAACCTCGATACCATGAAAATGTAAATAGTTAACTGTTCATTCCTTTAACTGTTCCTGTTTGCTGCTAAACCCGTCTAGGGTTAAAGGTGACCCCTTTGTTGACCCGGGGTCACTGTTGTTTTCCTGAAGTTTATACAGTTTTAAAAAAAAAAAAAAGAGAACTGCAGAAATCATGAACTGCGCATGATTCAAACTTTCCCGTGTAAATAGTTTGCACTTTCTTAAAGGTGCTCCCTACTGGTTTTAGCCAAAGACACTTTGCGAAGATGTTTGCCCTATTTGTTTGAGCCAAAGACACTTTGTGAAGATACCTTTCCTACCGGTTCTAGTTAAAGACACTTTGCGAAGATACCATGCCGGAACCTTTGCATGGGCCGGTAGGCTGAGAAGACGAGCTACCTTAGAAAGACTTGGTCTCCTCTTAAAGGGGATGTGAGAAACTGAACTTGAGAGAGATACTGTTGCAGAACAGTAATGCCATAATGATGCCTTGAAAAGAAATGTAACTGTTTTACATGCCGAGTTATATGTGTTGAATTTGTTAAAATGTGAAATTTGAATAATGTTTTGAAGACAGGAAGGATGCAGAGAGCCCGTAGGGGTAGAAGTGGAGGTCTGCATAGTTGAAAGTAAGCAAAGTAATAATGAAGGTGAGGATAGAAGGTAAACCCCGCGTCCCCATTGAAAGTTACTTTGTTACTAAGGACAGAGAGTGAACCCGTAGGGGTTAGAGAGTGAGTCCTTAAAGGAGCCGAGTAGAGCTGGCTCAGAGTTCTTTAAACGAAAGGAATGTTATGTCTATACCATGTATAGTAGAGAAAGGCAGTAGGCCCTGGATGAACAGGGCGGTCCTGTAGAAGAAAGGAGAGGCAGTAGGTCTGGTGCCGTAGGGACAGGCGGTCCTGCAGGTTCACAAGAAGGAGAATGTAAAGTTGAAATGCCTTATAATGTGATTATAGGAAGGCCTTTGATAGACTAAGAGTGTGAGTTTCTTAAAGGCAATGTTAAGTTATTATTTCAAAAATTGCACTAAATAGAATACCCGGTTGGGTAACAGAAGTTATTTATACTCTGTAAATTATAAGGTTAATTATGTTTGTAACGTTACAAGTGTCCTCACCTCCCATAAAGGGAAGCCTACTTAAGTATACTTATTGTTATTTGCACTCAACAAAATTGTATGTCTTTTTGCTAACCTGTATTGTTGTTTTTCTTCCCAGTCCCGGAGTACTGTGTTTAACCAGGGGGGAGTGCAGCGCCCCAGAGTCCTGGTCGTTGCAGTAGCATGGTTCAGCCACTAAGGGGGGCCATGCTGCGTTCGATGGCACGGAAGGAGTTCTCTGAGCAGGTATCACAGTCACCAAGACATTTCACAGCTGGGCCTCCGGGGGGAGCTAAGGGTGCTATTCATTAGGCCACTCCCCACCATAGTGGGTAAACTGGGGGTCAGGCAGGAAGTTAGAGAGAACGCTGACGGGATTGAACGGAGCAACACCTGGTGGCAGAGGGTGTTGTGAAGGGAGAGACTGTAGGGTCTCTGCCAGGGGTGGGATCCTGGCAGAGGCTTGGCATGGAAAGAACGTAAAGGGACCGTGCCTGCTCAGCATAGCGGCGGTGCCCAAGGAAGGACTAAGAAGCGAGATAGATTGTGCTGAGTGAGAAACGAAATCAAGCGAAAGGAGATACCAGTGAGGGTTGTGCTGAAAGAGGCAGCACCTTACTGAGGCGCACTACCGGTGGCCGGAACGCCGAGGAGGTAAAGAGTTTCAAGCCATACCTCAGACCTACGGCAGGGCAGTTAGCTTGAGGCGGACTGTCTCACGCATCACCCAGGAAGGCAAAGAGGGGCGCAGATAGAGTCCCGGAAGATCTCCGAGCCTCCCCGTCATACGGGTGCGTTCCTACCATAGTATCTGGAGGGACGAGAAAGATCATTGCGAATTAAGTTGTTGTGAGGGAACACGAGAAACAGACACAACAGTTGTGGGGTACTTTCCGTAAGCACAGCAGGGAAGGACTGCAACACATAGCGCTAGAAGGAAGGCACCGATTTCCACCTGCAAGGAGAGCTCTGGAAGTGCCATTGGACCGGCCGGACTTGCGCAGCCTGGTGAGCCGTATTCCGGACTGAGGACCCAGAGAGCTTCAGTAAAGAGGTAAAGAGACTGCAACCTGGTGTCCTCGTTATTTACCGCGACCTGCACCCCACAACTGCACCGCTACAACATCACTTATTGCACCGGACGTCCCCCACTGACAGACAGGGCCACGGACCGGGTCTAGCCACCGTGACAACCCCAGGACTGAGACCTAGAGGCCCGGCTCCGGGTACCCCTCGGCCCTGCGGCGGTGTGGGGGCGCTCCAATACCTTGACATTTGCGATGCGATGTCTTATTCCAGAGAAAACCTCATTTTCCTATATGTAAATGAGCTATTTAGATCTACAGTGTGTAAAAGTTTGGGCACCCCTTGTCAAAGTTCTAAAGAGGCAAATCAGAAGCCCTTGACTTGACTGCAAAACACCTTCAGTAAGATCTAGCAATTGTTCTAGTGTTCAGAGACCCCTGGACAAATGTGGCCTTTATGGAGGAGTGATCAGAAGAAAACCTCTCCTGCGTTCTCACCATAAAATTAAGAGTCCGAGGTATGCCAAAGAGCATCTAAACAAACCTGCTGTATTTTGGAAACAAGTCCTGTGGACCGATGAGGTTAAAATAGAACTCTTTGGCCACAATGATCAAATATATGCGTGGAGAAAAAAGGGCACAGAATGTCATGAAAAGAACATCTCTCCGACCATTAACAACGAGGGTTGGATCAATCATGCTTTTGGGTTGTGTTGCAATCAATGGCAAAAGGAACAATTCATAGATAGAAGGAAGAATGGATTCAATGACATTTCAACAAATTCGTGATGCAAACATAACACCATCTGTAAAAAAAACTGCAGTTGAAAAGAGAATGATTTCTATAAATGGATAATGACCCTAACACACGACAAAAAACACATTAGACAACCTCAAAAGGCACAAGCTGAAGGTTTTACAATGGCCCGCACAGTCCCCTGATCTGAACATCATTGAAAATCTATGGCTAGACCTCAAAATAACAGTGCACACAGACTGTCTGGCTACAAAAAGTGTTTACAAGCTGTGATACTTTCAAAAGTGGGTGCTATTAGGTACTAACCGTGCAGGGTGCCCAAACTTTTGGTAATTTTTAAAATGTAAAAGATGCAAATATATTCATTTATATATATGTTGTCTAAAATAAAAAGGAAATTTTTCCTTTTTAACTTTTTGCCTTTTAGAGGTCATTTCATCTTCAACTTGCTTAACTGTTCACAATGACAGTAATTTTGAGCAGGGACGCTGTTATGATCCTTAGTGGTTGAGGATCACAAAATACTCCAGCTAAGTAACAAAACATAGGACAAGCTTTAGGGAGGTGGAAAACTGGACTGACCGCAAATCTGAACCTATCCAACACACTAGAGGTAGCCGGTGAACGTGACTAAAATCCTAGACGTCTTGAGCCAGCCTGAGGAGCTAACTACCTCTAGAGAGAAAGAAAGACCTCACTTGCCTCCAGAGAAATAATCCCCAAAGATATAGAAGCCCCCAACAAATAATAACGGTGAGGTAAGAGGAAGGCACATACACAGGGGTGAAAGCAGATTCAGCAAATGAGGCCCACTAATACTAGATAGCAGAAAATAGAAAAGGGGTCTGTGCGGTCAGTAAAAAACCCTTACAAAATATCCACACTGAGATTTCAAGAACCCCCGCACCAACTAACGGTGTGGGGGGAGAAACTCAGTCCCCTAGAGCAACCAGCAAGCGAGGAAATCACATTTTAGCAAGCTGGACAAAAAACATGATGAATGCTGATAATCAAAAAATAAACAAACAAAAACTTAGCTTGTCTTGGAGAGACTGGGAGCAAGGTAGTCACAAGGAATCTGAAGAGCACTGAATACATTGAGAGCAGGCAAGGAACTGAGTATCAAGGTGAGCTAAATAGGAAACCAACCAGGATAACGAACCAGCTGATGCTGCCAACCTGCAGAAAGACAACACTACACAGTACCGCTTGTGACCACTAGAGGGAGCCCAAAAATAGAGTTCACAACAGGACGCCCAAACTTTTACATGCCCCTGTATGGGCCAAACAGATCTCACTGAGAATCTCCCTACAGAGCTTAACCCCTTCCCGACCTGTGACGCCACGTAGGCATCATGAAAGTCGGTGCCAATCCGACCTGTGATGCCTATGTGGCGTCATGGCAGGATCACGTTCCTGCAGATCGGGTGAAAGGGTTAACTGTAATTTCACCCGACCTGCAGGGACAGGGGGAGTGGTATTTAAGCCCAGGGGGGGTGGCTACGATCGCTCTAATTGGCTGTTGAAAGTGATGTTTCACTTTCACTTTCAATCAGAGAAATCGTAATATTTCACCAATGAAAATTGGTGAAATATTACAATCCAGCCATGGCCGATGCTGCAATATCATCGGCCATGGCTGGAAACCCTGATCTGCCCCCGCCACCGATCCACCGCCCCGTCCTCCGTCCTGTCCTCTGCTCCCCTCCTTCCTCCTATCCGCTCCCCACGTGCTCCGATCCCATCCCCCATACCTACCGACCTCTGGTGTCCCTCCCGATGTCCGTCCGTCTTCTGCATGGGCGCCGCCATCTTCCAAAATCTTCCGGCAGGCAAATTGCCCAACAAATTTTAGTATCCACTTTATCCTGTTGCCCATGTAAAAATGAAAAATTGAGGCTAAAAGGTCATTTTTGTGAAAAAAAGAGTACTTTTTCATTTTTACGGATCAATTTGTGAAGCAGCTGGGGGTTTAAAGTGCTCACTATGCTTCTAGATAAGTTCCTTTGGGGGTCTAGTTTCCAAAATGGGGTCACTTGTGGAGGAGCTCCAATGTTTAGGCACACAGGGGCTTTCCAAACGTGACATGGTGTCCGCTAACGATGGAGATAATTTTTCATTCAAAAAGTCAAATGGCGCTCCTTCCCTTCCGAGCCTTGCCGTGCACCCAAACAGTGGTTTACCCCCACATGTGAGGTATCGGTGTACTCAGGAGAAATTGCCCAACAAATTTTAGGATCCATTTTATCCTGTTGCTCATGTGAAAAGGAAAAAATTGAGGCTAAAAGAACATTTTTGTGAAAAAAAAGTCCTTTTTCATTTTTACAGATCAATTTGTGAAACGCCTGGGGGTTTAAAGTGCTCACCATGCATCTAGATAAGTTCCTTGGGGGGTCTAGTTTCCAAAATCGGGTCACTTGTGGGGGAGCTCCAATGTTTAGGCACACAGGGGCTCTCCAAACACGACATGGTGTCCGCTAAAAATTGGAGCCAACTTTTCATTCAAAAAGTCAAATGGCACTCCTTCCCAGCCCTGTCGTGCGCCCAAACAGTGGTTGCCCCCCACATATGGGGAATCGGCGTACTCAGGACAAACTGGACCACAACTTTTGGGGTCCAGTTTCTCCTTTTACCCTTGGTAAAATAAGAAAATTGTTGCTAAAAGATCATTTTTGTGACTAAAAATTTAAATGTTCATTTTTTCCTTCCATGTTGCTTCCGCTGCTGTGAAACATCTGAAGCGTTAATAAACTTGTTGAATGTGGTTTTGGGCACCTTGAGGGGTGCAGTTTTTAGAATGGTGTCACTTTTGGGTATTTTCAGTCATATAGACCGCTCAAACTGACTTCAAATGTGAGGTGTTCCCTAAAAAAAATGGTTTTGTAAATTTTGATGTAAAAATGAGAAATCACTGGTCAAATTTTAACCCTTATAACTTCCTTGCAAAAAAAAATTTTGTTTCCAAAATTGTGCTGATGTAAAGTAGACATGTGGTAATGTTATTTATTAACTATTTTGTGTCACATAACTCTCTGGTTTAACAGAACAAAAATTCAAAATTAGAAAATTGTGAAATTTTCGCCAAAATTCCGTTGTTTTTTTTCACAAAAATTATCGACCTAAATTTACCACTAACATGAAGCCCAATATGTCACGAAAAAACAAACTCAGAATCGCTACGATCCGTTGAAGCGTTCCTGAGTTATTACCTCATAAAGGGACACTGGTCAGAATTGCAAAAAATGGCCAGGTCATTAAGGTCAAAATAGGCTCATGAAGGGGTCAATTTAAATAAAAATGGAAATACTTCACTGTAGAAGGTCACTGGAAGAATCAATAAATTCTACTGTCCATCAACGTTCTCATCTTGATCCAGAAGTACAATGACACCGCCATTGCATCCACCAACCAAGATGGAACTTGAAGCTGGCTTGCCATGGCAGATGTCTTGTGGATGCTTACCTGGGCAGATCGAAGAATTGAATCTTGGCATCCACATACCCGGAGTGTACAACTGGGCCACAGATTTCCTAAGCTGCAAGGGACTATTCGCTGGAAAAGTCTCTTAACACGAACATCTTCAACCAGATGAGACAGACTGAACCACAAGGTTTGAGAATTCACGTCCAAGTCCCACAAATCTCTTGAAAATTGCCTCTGATGCCCTGGCAATCCTAGAGTTCTTAATTCCCCCCACCCCTATCTATATACTCCTCTTCCGCTGTTATCCAGGCTCATCAAGAAGATCAAATCGAAAGGGGCTCCTGTTATCTTCATTTCTCCAGGCAGGACCAAAAAGTCCTGTAAACGAAAACAGTTACCCTCTTCACAGAAGCCCCATGGGGCAACCAGCATCATCAGATCTGCTTTCCCACGATCCCCTCTTCCTCCTAAATTTATGCTCACTCAATGTAACACATAGCTGTTAAGACTGCAGTTCTGAAGGCTTCTAGCCTGTCTAATTGGGTCATTCAGACTATCATAAAGGCCTGAAAGAATTCCATGCTACATATTTACCATAGCACTTAGAAGGCCTTTTATCATTGGTGTGAATTTAATGATTTCGCTCCTATGTCTTTACCACTTTCAGTTCTCCTCTCTTCTTTGCAGGTCGGTCTTGGGTCCTGTTTGGCTCTCAGTTCCTTTATGGGCCAGGTCTCTACTTTGGCTATCCTTTTCTAGAGGAACCTGGGCTCCAAGTGTCAAGATTTTCCTTCATGGCATGTCACACTTGGTGCAGCCATATCGTCTCCCTTTGGATCAATGTGACAACTCTCCTTTCTTGCTTTCCTGATCGCGATAACTTCCATCAGGCAACTCTCCGAATTGACCGTTGATGTAGAGCAATAAACTGTGGAACGCTGTCCAAACAAACTTCCAAACAGATCCTGGCGCAAAGTGGATAGGAATCTTCTTTATTGTTCATAAAATCTCAATACTCAACGCGTTTCTGCGCAAAAAGACACCATAGGAGTAGGTGCAGTCTGTAAGTTTTTTTTTTTCGGGTATGCAGTTTGTGCTGCCCTTCGACTCCCATCACACGATGGGAACTTACAGCTCAGGCACCGGGGACATTCAGGAAGGAAATGAAGGCGGCGCATGGAGGCCCTGAGTGATGACTGGGAGGCGTTTGTGTCAGGGGGAAAGACATGCCCCTCTGACAAACTAGAGCTATGAGGGACTAATTATAAAAACGAATATTTCAGCGTTGGCAGGGACCCGAACTAAAAGAGCCACCTTGACAGAATGCAGCATTAGTGTTGCACAAGGTGGCTCTTTTAGTTAAATACGCCTGGGGGGGGTGGTGACAGGTTCCTTTTAATGAGTGTCAAACAGTACTCTTCATCAATCTGGCTGCAACTTTCTCTCTATCATCAATGACTGTGGAAATTCGCTTGTTCTCTTCAGGCAGTCATCTTTATAAATCTCATTGGAACGGCACCAAACAAAAGTTCCAGCATCATCACCTTGCCCAATGCAGATTCGCGATTCATCACTGAATATGACTTTCATCCAGTCATCCACAGTCCACGATTGCTTTTCCTTAGCCCACTGTAACCTTGTTTTTTTTCTGCTTAGGTGTTGTCGATGGCTTTCGTTTAGCTTTTCTGTATGTAAATCCCATTTCCTTTAGGCGGTTTCTTACAGTAGTCACAGACAATGACTCCAGTTTCACCCATTCGTTCCTCATTTGTTTTGTTGTGCATTTCCTGTTTTGGAGACATATTGCTTTTAGTTTCCGGTCTTGACGCTTTGATGTCTTCCTTGGTCTACCAGTATGTTTGCCTTTAACAACCTTCCCATGTTGTTTGTATTTGGTCCAAATTTTAGACACAGCTGACTGTGAACAACCAACATCTTTTGCAACATTGTGTGATGATTTACCCTCTTTTAAGAGTTTGATAATCATCTCCTTTGTTTCAATTGACATCACTCGTGTTGGAGCCATGATTCATGTCAGTCCACTTGGTGCAACAGCTCTCCAAGGTGTGATCACTCCTTTTTAGATGCAGACTAATGAGCAGATATAATTTGATGCAGGTGTTATTTTTGGGTATGAAAATTTACAGGGAGATTCTATAATTTTTTCCTCAGAATTGAATGATTCCATAATTTTTTCCCTATGTTTGGTTAAAAAAAGTAACCATTACTACCACATTTTTTATTCTTGATTTCTTTTAGTGTTTCTCAAAGCCAGAAAGTTGCCATTTGAAATGACTTTAGCTTTGTGCCATGTCTGTGATCTGTTTTTTTTTTTCTACAAGATTAAACAACTGAATGAACATCCTCCAAGGCCGGTTATTCCATAATTTTTGCCAGGGGTTGTAGATGCTCCATTTCTCGTGCGGCTGAGGACTAGTCTTACTAGTGTTGGAAGGGGCCAATATCCATGGACCTTCAAAGCTTTTTAATATCAGCCCTTAGCTGTCTGTTTTGCCTTAGCTGGTTATTAAAAATGGAGGGGACCCCAATTAATTTTTTGGGTGAGCACCCATTTTTTTTTAATAACCAGCAAAGAAGAAGCAGACAGCTGTTGACTGATTAATAGGCTGAAAAGGTTAATGTTTATTGGGCCTTTCCCAGCATAATGAGACCAGTTCACAGCCAATAGAAGCCAATGTGGTCTCAAACTTTTGTGCTGTAAAATGGGGGTAGTAAGGGGTAAAGCTTAAAAATGGAACAAAATGGGGGTAATCAGGACAATAACCCTGAAAACAAATGTGGATAGTGAGATCACTTAAAATAACAGAGAATAAAAAGTAATAAAAATAATCTTGAAAAAAGAGGCATAGGTCCAAATGTAGGAGGAAGTGTAGTAGGTGGATGAGCTTGAGGCGGACGTGGTGATGAAGGTGGAAGAGGCAGGGGATGAGGTATCCAACACAGTTTTTGTGGGGTTTTTTTTTAGAGACCACTCTTAAAAGAACATAGTATAAAATAAAAAAGAACAATGTAGATACAGTAGTCGGATGTCCAAGTGGAGGAGGAGGTGGTGTAGGTGGACCAGCAGTAGGTGGACATTGCAGTGTAGGTGGAAGAGGCAGGGCTGATGGTATCCAACATTATTTTTGTGTTTTTTTTTTCTCTTCCTTTTTTGTGAGGCCCCAAAATAAAACAAATGACAAATAGAACACAACAATGTCTGGTACAGACAAGTCCTGTGGGCTCCACTCCTGGTTTATTTTAATGAATGCGAGAGTGCCCATGTTGGCTTTGGCCAGGTGGATGCGCCTATGTGTGATTACATCCTCTGCTGTGATAAATACACGTTGTGACATTACACTTGCATGCCAGCACTTCCAAGTCGAAATGTACAAGCCTAGGCCATGTGTCCAGTTTGGAAACCAAAAAGTTAAATGGACAGAGCCATCACTTAGTACGTGCAGACGTGTGGACATGGACACATACTCTTCCACCATGTTGTTATAACGCTGGCACCTGGTTGTACGGACCGTATCAGATGGTGGTGCTAGATGTTGTGGTGTGCTGATGAATTTTTTTTTCACATTTTAGCCATGCTAACCCTCCCTTCCAAGGTGGTGCCCAGGCTGCATTGGCGACTTCCTCCTCCTCTGCCTTGTGTTTCTTCTGTCAGGTGGGAATGCAGTCAGTAGTGCCCCTACCAGCGTGAGCTTGTATTCACACATTTTGCCATCCCGCTCTAGTGACGGAAGTAAAGATGGTACTTTGTCTTTGCTGCAGGGTGGCCACCCAGTAATCAGTAGGGGTACGATCTGGGCAACTCAGCGGCTGTTGCACAGGCACTGCAGCATGTATTGGCTCATTTGTGCCAGGCTGCCCAGAGGCAAAGACAAGCCGTCCTCTGTGGGAGGTGTATGGTCTGTGTCCTATATCCTCCCTGCCATGCTCCAGTGATGCCCGTGAGCTACTTTGAGGCCCACCCTGTTGTGTTCACGACATGATGGTGAAGTGTTGTTCCGCAAAGCAACTCGCCCCGTGCGTGCTGCAGCTGAAACTCCAGTATTGCTTGCTTCTGCTCGCAGTCTCTGCAGCGTATTCAACTTTTAAGTTCCACCTTGTTGATATGTCGCATATGAGGCGCTGAGCGAGAAGGCAGAAGTGACGCTGCAGAGCAAACAGGCGAGCAGCTGCAGGGTGGAACACCATAAGTGGCACAGATGACCTACAATTTTTGCAGTTCTCACATATGGGTAATTTTTAAGAAAGATTTGCACCACTTAACTTAGCACATGTGCCAGGCAAGGGATGTGCGTCAAACTGGCTAGGTCTAGAGCTGCTACCATATTTCACCGGTTATGGCACACCACCAGGCTGGGATTTAGGTTCAGCGGCATCAACCATTCATCGGTCTCTTGTTTAATCCCTGTCCACAGCTCCTGCGCAGTATGGAACTTGTCCCCCAAAATGATGCGTTTGAGGACAGCCTACTGTCTTTTCCCCCTGGCTGTGTTGAAGTTGCTGGTGCAAGTCTTACTGCTAGGTGGTGGAGTAAGCGGAGTAGGAGGCCACATGGGCAGAGCAATGTCCAGCAATAGTTGTAGAACATGTGCTAGAACGCCTTCCACCTCTGTCCCAGCCGCCACATTTACCCAGTGTGCAGATAGGGAGATGTAACGTCCCTGCCCGTGCTTACTGGTCCACATATCGGTAGTTATCTAGACCTTGCCACTGATGGCATTACGCAGTGCACACCTGATTTTGGCTGCAACATGTGTGTGCTGGGCAGGGATGGCCAACTTGAAACATTAGTGGTGGATAGGATAGGAACCACGTAATGGACAACAGCCACCACCATCAGTTTTTTTCAAACGTTTTTTCTCCATAAGTTGGAATGGCAGCATTTCAAAGGCCAGGAATTGGTAAATGCTGTTACTCAGCACCAGGTCCTGTGGGCGGGTAGTGGGGTATTTCCTTTTTATCTATAGGGTTTGGGTGATGGAGAGCTGAACACTTCCGTGGGATGGGGTGGAGATGCTTGGTGACACTACTGGTGCTGTCACATTCTGTCTTTGCGGATGGGCTGTTGTTCGTGAGCTGGATGAAGAGGTCAAGACCGCAGCAGGAGGAAGCTCACATTTGTCATGTTTTTAAGGCGTCTACTGCAGCTCGTACTTAGCACTCAGATGCAGGTGGCGCCCAGGTTAAGAAAATGTTTAAAAAAAAATCAGAAGAGACTGCTTCATGACTTTGGGTTGTTACTGCTTGGTGGATTTGCAATGGGGTGAGGTGGAAGAAAGATGCCCAAGGTCCTCAGGTGAGAACTCTGCACTTCAGCAGTGGACCCAGTAGAAGGAACTGGAGGCGCTCTCAGCCATCCAATCAACCACCTCCACATGTTCTTGACTCACTCTCCATCCAGCTCCACTCGTGCCTAGGATATGATGCCCAACATCCTGTGGACGCATGCACCAGAGGAACGTGTCTCATGTAGACATGGAACGGGCACAGATAAACCAGGTCATCTGCTTGAAGCGGCTACACCTCCACACCGACCTTCATTTGATGCTCTCCTCATGTTTCCCCCCAACAATAATTCCCAGTAGAGAAGAGGCTGAATTAGGGCACACTGAACCATGCTTTATTACTGGCAGAGTGCATCAGGTTGTTATGGCATGCTGGAACAAGGGTGATAAATAAACAGCGTAATAGTCTAAAAAAAATTGCTAAATATTAAAATTTGAGAATCATCAGTGGTTGATACCCTTTTAAAGGACTGTAAAACTGATTGAATGCAGCATCTTCGGAGTCTCTATCAGGGTCAGGAGGAGGACGCTTACAGTAGTGTATAAAAGAAAGCGCTCCCACTCTCATCCAGGAGAACGGGAGGATTTGTTCTCACTTCTCATTGGTGTGCTAGCCCAGTTTTTGATAATCAGGGGCTATTAATCTTTTACAGGACCATTATCAATTTTGCATATTACAGAATTGTATCTTTATAAATGTCGCACTGATGGGCAGTATGGCGTCCAATGTTTTCTGCCCACACCCATCTGATTTCAGTCACATTGCAGCCGAATACAGCAGAGAAAAACTCCACCGATCTGCCCGGCCTGATAGAACAACATTGCTCCGAGTGCGGCCGATATTTACAGGATTGCACTCATCTGATTTTTATGCCAGCATGAGACACAAAATGTGAAGAGTCCCATATTCTACTGAACAGGCCGTAAATAAGACAAGTGACGCAGACTATCAGTATGGAGGGGCGAAACAGTTGTGGCCAGAAATATTGCAGCAGTTCATAGATAGGGAGTGTGAGGTTTTATTGTCCTGGGATTTAGGTCTGATCCAGGATTGTGAAGTCTCCAGGAGGTCTGGGGGGGGGAAACATTCCTTAATTGATGTAAGGAGACAAATACATGCAACACATTCATTCCAGCTCTGTCACAGGTCATCAGAATTTTGAAAACTATTCGTACAAAAAAATAAAAATGTGAATATTACCTAACATTACAGATACATTTTTCCTCTGGAAAATATGCCATAGCCTGTACCATTGGTGGTAGCAGCAGTCAAACCCTCAGCGAAAAGTAGCTTATGTCTGTTTAAGAAAAAACAATTATGGATTAAAAAACCCAAAAAACACCATACAGCTAATCCAGCTGTATGGGCTGCATGGAAGTGCGGGTCTGGTCTACTGGTGACGACTTCCCTGGTGACGACTTCCCTGGTGACGACTTCCCACAGCCTGATACAGATTTAGCTGCAGTTACTCTCACTAATGTCACCCCGAGCTTTATAATTATAGAAATGAAAACTCAACTCATAGCTGGCAAACAATTTTATTACAAGACAAATAGATAGAACTAAATAAGAAAAATATATAAATATGTGCATACTTACAAATGAATAATAATGAGTTTTAGAAATCAAAACGATGATTTAAGCCACAGTAGAGATTAATGGCAAAAAAAAAAAAAAAAAAAAAAAAAAAAAAAAGCAAAACACAATTTGTACCAAAGTCCCCTGTGCTTTACCTGCAAAAATAGTATTGCGGTACTTAAAACAAAATTCCTTTCTCATTGAAGCCGGAGGGCCGGACGGACAGAGAGCCGGACGGGAGGAACGGACGGAGGGCCGGCCGGCCGGACAGACATAGGTTTTTTTTTTTTTAGGAATTAAATTCATCAATCTAACATTATCAGATGTCCACAGTATCATCCCTTTGGGTCCTCACATGGATTGTGGGGGCACCAGCATTCCACTTGGTGAAGAGAAGTCCAGTGATGAAAGGACATCTGCAGGGAGGTCGCTGCTCTGGGAGACACAGGATGGAGGAAAGCCACAATACCTAGAATAAAACAGAAAAAATCATGCAGAAAACTCCATACAAGTAGTGGTTGACACCAGTGGCCACCAGGCTAATGCTGAACAGCACAGCGTGCGAGGGGAGAATAAAGCCCGGGATCTGGAGACATTTGCTCCCAGAGGTTATAGGTCAGTCAGTCATCAACCTGACGTCATGTGCCCCACTAATATTAATGAGAAAACGTTTTATGTAAAAAAACAAGAAACAGAACAGGACCGACTCCTCACCTTCAGGCAGAGATTCTCATGTTAAGTAATATCAATCCCTCAGATCTCCAACATCATTCATCCCCTCCCCTGTTCGCCCCCACACACGTAGCACTATACTTCCCTGCACCCCCCACCGCAAGTGACATCACACACTGACCTGCACAGCACATGTAACATCAGCCCCCTACCCCAACGCAGACCAATGCGAATAACATAAGCCCCATTCCGCAGGTAGACCCCCCCTGCACGCAGACCCCCCCCCCACACACACACACAGGCAACATGACCCCCTTCCCCAGACCCCCTTCCCCAGACCCCCAGTGCGCAGCCCCCCACGCGTGAAACATGACCCCCTTCCCAACAGAGACCCCCAGCACGCAGCCCAACTTCCCAACAGACACACAACCCCGCCCAAAGGAACATGACCCCCTTCCCCAAGCAAACCCACATGCACGGAACATGACCCCCTTCTCTTAGAGACCCCCAGCACCCAGCCCTGCTCGCAAGGAACATGACCCCCTTCTGCTTGAGACCTCCAGCACGCAGTCACCCTTCTACAGGCAGCCCCCCACACAAGCAACGTCACCCCCTTCCCTAGGCAGACCCACAGCACGCAGTCCTAGGCAAGCAAGCAATGTCACCCCCTTCCCCAGGCAGACCTCCAGCACGCAGTCCCAGGCAAGCAAGCAATGTCACCCCCTTCCCCAGGCAGACCTCAAGCACGCAGTCCCAGGCAAGCAATGTCACCCCCTTCCCCAGGCAGACCTCCAGCACGCAGTCCCAGGCAAGCAAGCAATGTCACCCCCTTCCCCAGGCAGACCTCCAGCACGCAGTGCCAGGCAAGCAAGCAATGTCACCCCCTTCCCCAGGCAGACCTCCAGCACGCAGTCCCAGGCAAGCAAGCAATGTCACCCCCTTCCCCAAGCAGACCTCCAGCACGCAGTCCCAGGCAAGCAAGCAATGTCACCCCCTTCCCCAGGCAGACCTCCAGCACGCAGTCCCAGGCAAGCAAGCATTGTCACCCCCTTCCCCAGGCAGACCTCCAGCACGCAGTCCCAGGCAAGCAAGCATTGTCACCCCCTTCCCCAGGCAGACCTCCAGCACGCAGTCCCAGGCAAGCAAGCAATGTCACCCCCTTCCCCAGGCAGACCTCCAGCACGCAGTCCCAGGCAAGCAAGCAATGTCACCCCCTTCCCCAGGCAGACCCTCAGCACGCAGTCCCAGGCAAGCAAGCAATGTCACCCCCTTCCCCAGGCAGACCTCCAGCACGCAGTCCCAGGCAAGCAATGTCACCCCCTTCCCCAGGCAGACCTCCAGCACGCAGTCCCAGGCAAGCAAGCATTGTCACCCCCTTCCCCAGGCAGACCTCCAGCACGCAGTCCCAGGCAAGCAAGCAATGTCACCCCCTTCCCCAGGCAGACCTCCAGCACGCAGTCCCAGGCAAGCAATGTCACCCCCTTCCCCAGGCAGACCTCCAGCACGCAGTCCCAGGCAAGCAAGCATTGTCACCCCCTTCCCCAGGCAGACCTCCAGCACGCAGTCCCAGGCAAGCAATGTCACCCCCTTCCCCAGGCAGACCTCCAGCACGCAATCCCAGGCAAGCAAGCGTCACCCCCTTCCCCAGGCAGACCTCCAGCACGCAGTCCCAGGCAAGCAAGCGTCACCCCCTTCCCCAGGCAGACCTCCAGCACGCAGTCCCAGGCAAGCAAGCATCACCCCCTTCCCCAGGCAGACCCTCAGCACGCAGTCCCATGCAAGCAACGTCACCCCCAGCACGCAGTGCCAGGCAGACACCCCCCCCCCCCCTCCAGTATGCACATGCAGCCCCATGCAAGCAACATCACCCCTTCTCCCCAGGCAGACCCCCAGCTCGTGTATGAACATCCACTTACCAGATCTGAGACCCCCAAACCCTCCATCTCCCGCCATGACGTCCACAGCTTCCCGGTGTCTGTCTGCTCTCAGTGCTCTGCTGTGGAGGAGCAGGCGCCGCCCCTTCTGGTCACATGGCCATGACGTCAGCAGAGGTCCTGTAGCCGACTTGGATTTAGCCTCTACCGAGCAGGATGGTGTGGGGAGAAGATGGCGGATCCCGAGGAATTACGGGTGAGAGCAAATGGTCGCTACTGAGGGAAGGACGCCTAGGAGGGATTGTTGTCACAGGCGAGGCTCTGCTGACAACCCTGGTGGGTGGGGGAGGGGTGGCAGTGACTGAGGGGGATGGGCAGGGTTGTCAGGCGGGATTCTGTGCTAAATAAATGGAGGATGACTCTGGTGACAGGGATGACGTTTACACCTGTCCATCTATAAAATGGCCATGATGGCGCCTGTCCACCTGTCAGTCAGTGCGGCTCCTCCAGCCTCTCCTGTCACTGATGATTTTTGGCCCATTTGTGACATTTATTTATTCCACCATGTGACCGCTGCAGCCAATCACTGGCCTCGACTGTAGCTTCACAGGATGGTGATTGCCTGCAGCGGTCACATCTGTATTTCACATTAAATATCGATAGGCAAACGCCAAACCAGCCGTGCAGCGATGTACAGGATGGCGGCAGGGTTATGGAGACGGCCTCCAAACGTAAAGGAAATAGGAAGGTGTGAAAACGTCATTATTCTGTAGGGGCTGGGTATGGAGCGGGTTCCGGAGCTGCGCCTGCTGCTTACCCGGCAGATGCCGGCCCTGTTATATGGGTGTCATCATCTGCCGCTCTCTTCTGGCCCCTAATTCAGGCGATGTGGAGGCTCCATTGAGTTACCACGGTAACCAGGGCCACTGATTGTATACTGTCACCCTCTTTTTTTGGTCCTCCTATGGCTGAGGTGAATACGGGGTAATTATAGGGGGTCGTCCTGTGAACCAAAGTATATCGAATCCCATCGGACAGGTGGTAGCTTACTGATCCTCGGGGGTCTGACTGCTGGGACCCCCAACCATCGGTACAACAGTGAACTCTTATCCCTGTCAGTTCACAGGCTCCATTCACTTCCTATGGGGCAGCCGAGTGCTGCGCTTTGAATTTTTCCGGCAGCCCCATAGAGAATGAATGATGCAACGGTCAAACATGGGCTCAGCTCTAAGATGTATTCAGACAACCATATAAATAAAAAATAAGAGCACCAAAAAACAACCCTAAATCCACTAAGATAATGTTTATTAAGTAAATTACAATATTAAAAAACAATGGTAAGGGGAAATTCACAGGTTTGTCAAAAAAAGGACGCTGTTACAGATAAAATTTATACATATGAATAGCACTATATGATAAAAAAAAGCCTATTACTTAAAAGTGCTAACAAGAAAAATCCATATAAAAATATGAAGAATGTGTAGAAAAAGTAAAAATTATGATGTTAAAAATAGGGATTGAGCATCTCCAAACAGTGATAGCTCACTATTAAACTCTAGTGAAAAAAAGTGCTAAAGTGAAGTAATAAGCAAGGTGAGACATATAAATGTGCTAGCATATAAAAATAGGTATTATAACCAATAGTGCAAAATCAATGGTAGACGCTGGGTCTGCAAGAATCGTGATAGTAGTTCAGTACTAGAAATAATTAATTACAACTTACAGAGTATACTATGAGACCCAGGGCTCCAAGACAGCGTCCACCCCAACGCGCGTTTCGGCGCTATTGCCTTCGTCAGGCCTGCCGGAGCTATCACTGTTTGGAGATGCTCAATCCCTATTTTTAACATCATAATTTTTACTTTTTCTACACATTCTTCATATTTTTATATGGATTTTTCTTGTTAGCACTTTTAAGTAATAGGCTTTTTTTTATCATATAGTGCTATTCATATGTATAAATTTTATCTGTAACAGCGTCCTTTTTCTGACAAACCTGTGAATTTCCCCTTACCATTGTTTTTTAATATTGTAATTTATTTAATAAACATTATCTTAGTGGATTTATGGTCGTTTTTTGGTGCTCTTTTTTTCGGTTGTCTCTGTTCGACTATCCACACTCTTACTTATTGGTCCAGTCTCACGGGCACTATCTTTATACATAGATCACCTGTGAGGTATATATAATCCTACGTGAGCACTTTTTCTTTGCAATTTGTTTATTTAACCATATAAATCGGTCCGATAGAAATATGTGAAGCGGCCACGCTTGTGTCAAGAGAGCCGCAGCCAGTCTTGGCTTTGTGGTCCAATCTCAAACCGATTTATACGGCCATCTGAATGCGCCCTAACAGGGATCAAAGCGTCCAGTTCTACTGATCAACGTGACTCCCAGCTGTCATACTCCCTACTGATCTAAAAGTTATCATGTCGCGCCGTTCAGGACTTGATTCTGCAGTAACCGCACGGTGGCGCTGGAGGCAAAGCCCTAGGAAGGAGGACCTGCTGGAAATCAGAGCCGACGCTGCAAAAATGCAGCACGTCCAAGCCGGTGAGGAGACCGTCAGTAACACGGGACCAGGAGCATGGATGAGAGCGGTGCTGGACATGAGTCAAGGCGACGGAGGTCTGCAGAGGTGACCGGCAACGGAGAGGAAGAGACGAGAGCATGGTGAGTAACAAGCCAGGTGGTCGGTAACAAGCCAGGAGCGTAAGGCCACAAGGAGGAGACAGAAGCCAAGTCACGAACAAGCAAAGAGGTCGGAAGCCAGAGAGGACGGAACAGTGTCAAATCAGAGAGCGAAGAGATAGGTCAAGTAACGAGCAGAGTCATACAATTGGGAATCAAGCATA
The DNA here is from genome assembly GCF_051348905.1 of Ranitomeya variabilis. NCBI lineage: Eukaryota > Metazoa > Chordata > Amphibia > Anura > Dendrobatidae > Ranitomeya > Ranitomeya variabilis. The sequence goes on along the minus strand of NC_135232.1, from coordinate 52,054,452 downwards.
CATTGGGAAACGGGACAGACACTACACAGGAAAGCAGAGGATCACGGAGTAACCTCGGTCAGCTGCTTTAGCCGAGGGACCAGAACTAGGCAGAGACAGCGCTAAATAGCCGCCTCTGAATCAAAGAGAGGTGGATTAAATTAACCCTGACCTGACCAGGACGGGAAAGAAGCAAACCCCGTCCTGGATCATGACATATCGCTTGTCTTAGTGATAAGTGAACGTGCTCGGGTGCTAACTGAGTGTCTTTGGCATTTATGAAAAATATGTTCTAGTCCCCGTGGCTGCATGTCTCGCGGCTGTTGGACAGCCACAACACATGTAGGGGTTACCTAACAAACAGGCATTCCCTGCATGTGTTGCAGCTGTCAAACAGCCGAGAGACATACAGCTGCTGGGACACGACCATATTTTTCGAGCACGCCAAAGACAATTGGTTAGTATTCGAGCATGCTCGGAGAACAACTTATCTGAGCATGTTCGCTCATCCCTACACCTGTCCACATACCTCTTTTAATTTTACTATATACTGCAATACTGAAGTATGAGGCCGGGATCACACGTGCGAGAAACTCGCACGAGTCTCGCATCTCAATACGCGGCACTGCCGCCCGATCTCGGGACCGGAGCGCTCAGCTGCATAGAAATACATGCAGCCGCATGCTCTGGTCCCGAGTGCCGGTGGCAGTGCAGCGTATTGAGATGTGTGACTTGTGCGAGTTTCTCGCACGTGTGATCCCGGCCTAACAATTGCAGTTTCAAGCTCCCTAGCGGAAGGAAAAAATAAAATTAAAATGAATTAAAAAAAGTTTTAAAACTCTCAAATAAGAAAAAAAATAAATATAACTTAAACTTGGATCCGTCATCAGGACAGAAATGACCCTTTTTGCTTTGTTGATTCCCTGACTATTCCTTTTTCTTAATCACTTCATTGGGGGACACAGGAACCATGGGTGCATGCTGCTGCCACTAGGAGGCTGACACTATGCACAAAAAAATTAGCTCCTCCTCTGCAGTGTACACCCCACCGACTGGAATTCTGAAAGTTGAAACTCAGTTTAGCTTAGTGTCAGTAGGAGGTGGACACGGGTCTTTTATTAGACCCATATCTACCTCAATGTGCGTTGTTCCCTTTCAGGTTTCCGGAGGGATACAGTGTGAATAGTCACAACTGTAATCCCACAATACGGACTATGAGTACGGCATGTACTGCCACCCCGTATCCTCATAGATCCCACAGCAGGACCAAGACTGCTAGCACACAAGCGTGCTTAGGAGATCCGGACCGGTCCTAGCTCCGTCTCCCACCCACTCACCCACCAGAGCCTGTCGGTTGCGGAGACGAGGACGTCCATCAGCAGCTGCCCCTGGACGTCTGATATCTTCCCTGGAATGAGGTACCTCTCTCTCTTCAGGGCTCTACCTCCAAGAGAGTGAGGCCTCCATAGTAGCTGACGGCGTGGGATGTATGAGGTGAGTATTTCATTTACCCCCCCACCCACCCCCAGATTGGGAAAGATTCATCAAGTTTCTAGTAGCTCTGCACTGCGTGCTTCTAGAGTTCTGTCGATAGGTAGGGGGCTCAGGGCTTTCTCAGGATTACCTGTAGGCTGGGGTCGTCGCGGGTCGCACGGGGCGGGGTCGTTGCTGCATTTGCACAGCGGCCTTTGCAGGCAGCCGCGCTGCGTTTCTCCCCGGCAGCCGCACTATCTTCTCTTTCTCCGGCGGTCGCCGGTTTCTAATTTAGGCCCCGGCTTCTGACTGGGCCTAGTTCTGGTGCCACGACTCCGCCCACTTCCTTTCCCCCTCGGGCGGGCTTTCTCCCGCCCGACTATCATTTCCCACGTTCCTCGGCGAGCTCTGCCCACCGGCGCCATCTTGGTGCACCTGGCCCGCGCGGTTAGCTCCTCCCACTCCTGTGCCGCAGCAGAAACTTATTTTGGCGCTACACACGCTTTACTCCTCTCCTTCCTTCACAAGTGCGTGAATTCTGGCATCCTCATCTTAGCGGTCGCCATCTTTCACCTGCGGTTCCGGAAGACGAGGGTGTCCCAGAGGTGTTCCCTGATTGACTGTTTCCCCGTCTGAAGGGCTATCGTCCCTGGAGGAGCATCTACCAAGCCTTACAGCCTCTTCCGCCTGGAAACCACTACGTCTGCCGTGAGTAGCTATGCACTGCAGACTGACACTCTCCTCTGCCCTCCTGTCCCCTAACCTTCTGGCATTTTCCTCAGGGACCCGTTCATCATGTCTAATTCTAAGGCAGGTCGCTCTCGTCCTCCTACTTCTTCCTCTACTTCCTCTGCCTTAGTGAAACACTTTGTGTGTTCGTCTTGTAACTGCAGGCTTCCCTCAGGTCAGTCCTCTCCCCTCTGTCAGGCCTGCAGCAACCCCATTATGCCCACCGCCCAGGATCTCCCTGCTGCTCCGCTTGAGAGTGAAGCCTCCACTCCAGGTTGGGCTTCCTCTCTGTCACAATCGGTAGCGGATCTGACAAGGGTGTCCCAGACCCTTGTATCCGTGCTTGATAGGTTGCCCCTGCAGACTTCCGCAGTAGCCAGCAGGTCGCAGGAAGCTCCTTTCGAGACTTCCAATATAGGCCGCAAAAGATCCAGACAGGAACGCTGGCCTGAGTCCTCTTCCCGGTCCATCTCACCCCTCGGTCCGTCTCAGCGGTCTGCGTCTCCCCAGTCTTCCTCCCCGAGTCAGGCGAGGCGTTCTCTGATGCGCCTTCGGAGGATAATTTGGAGCTGGATTCGAACCAAATCGCTAATATGAGGGATATGGTTCAGAGTCTCATTGGAGCGATCAATCAGACCTGTTGCATCAAAGATTCCTCTACGGAACCCGCAGATCAGGCGGTTTCGTTTAGACGGTCTAAACCACCTTCCTAGGTTTTCGCTCCTCATCCTGAATTCGAGGAGCTTCTGGCCAGAGAAAGAGAGAATCCGACCAGATTTTAAAGAGGAAAGCGCCTTGGCAACTTATATCCCTTTTCTCCGGAACTCATTGCCAACTGGACTTCTTCTCCATCTGTGGATCCGCCAGTTTCTAGACTTTCCACCAACATGGTCATCCCGCTGTCTGGCGGAGCGTCTCTGAAAGATTCCAACGATAGAATCATAGAATCCTTTGCGAAGTCAGCCTTCGAAGCGGCCGAGTCTACTCTATTCCCGGCTTTTGCTTCCACCTGGGTTTCAAAGTCTATATCCGAATGGACCAAACAACTCCGTCGGGGAATTCTGGTCGGAGCTCCACCAGAACAGCTGGCTGAGCTTGCCACCCAGATTTCTCACGCTGGGGAATATTTGGTTTCCGCTTCCCTGGATGCCGCGTCTTGTGCTGCTCAGGTGTCCAGTAATGTTGTTGCAATCCGTCGCACCGTTTGGCTCAAGGCCTGGAAGGCGTACTTGTCATCAAAAAAGTTCCTTACCAGTCTGCCTTTCCAGGGATCAAGTCTTTTCGGTTCCAAGCTGGACCAAATTATTAAGGACGCCACCGGGGGGGCACAAGTTCCCTTCTCCCTCAGTCCAAACCTCGCCGGCCTCCTAGGCGGGAATTTCGGTCCTTTCGGCCTTTTCATCGTTTTGCGGCGTGGGATTCATTTTCCCAACAGCAGAGGCCACAGGCACGTCAAGAGAAGAAGAAGGTATCCTTTAGACCCACTCCGTCCTGGCGTTTCCTTTTCTTCAGGGACGTTTGGATCACCTCAGTGGAGGACGCATGGGTCAGGGAAGTTGTATCCTCAGGATACAAAATAGAATTCATTTCTCGGCCCCGGGATCGTTTCTTCGAATCCCGCCCTCCAAGAGAACACGCTCTAGTTCCGGGTTTCTTTGCAGCCATCGCTTCCCTCCTCAAATCAGGGGTAATCGTTCCCGTTCCAGAAAAAGAACACTTCACAGGTTTCTATTCGAACCTGTTTGTGGTACCGAAAAAAGATGGCAAGGTTCGTCCCATTCTGGATCTCAAGTTACTGAACAAGAGGGTTCGTCTGAGACACTTCAGAATGGAATCCCTTCGTTCAGTAATCGCTTCCATGGAGGCACTGAAATTTCTGTGCTCCATAGACATCCAGGACGCCTACCTCCATGTCCCTATATTCCCGGGACATCACAGATTTCTTCGTTTTGCAGTACATCAGAAGAATTTCCAGTTTGTCACCCTGCCGTTCGGTCTCGCATCCGCTCCCAGGGTTTTCACAAAGATCATGGCAGCGCTGATAGCCATCTTGAGGATCAGAGGCCTGGTACTCTTTCCGTACCTCGACGACATTCTCATCAAGGCTCCGTCCTCAACAAGTCTCTCCATCGTCCTCGACACCCTATCCCGTTTCGGGTGGCTTGTCAACAGGAAGAAGTCCTGCCTTGTTCCTTCTCAGCGCCTCGTATTTCTGGGCATGCTCTCGACACCTGTCAGACAAGAGTCTTCCTTCCCAAAGAGAAGAGAAACATTCTCCGTCGGGAAGTTTGCTTGCTCCACGGCCCTCGGCTTCTCTCCTTCCGATCGGCCATGAAGGTTCTGGGGAGGATGGTTGCAACGTTGGAAGCGATTCCCTTCCCCCAATTTCACTCAAGACCTCTTCAGCAGGCAACTCTCTCACTGTGGGACAAGTCTGGACTTTCTCTGGATCGCCCGATTTGGCTTTTGCCAGGTCCTTCCTTCCAGTTCACTGGCAGGTGGTGACGACGGACGCCAGCCTTCTCGGCTGGGGTGCAGTGTTTCGTCACCTGACTGTTCAAGGTCGTTGGTCGGCTCAGGAGTCCTCTGCCGATCAATGTCTTCGAGATACAGGCCATCTTTCTGTCCCTTCTTCACTGTTAAAGGATTCTCATGGGTCTGCCAATTCGAATCCAGACGGACAATGCCACAGCAGTGGCATATGTCAACCAGCAGGGGGGGACTCGGAGTTCTTTGGCCTTGGCCGAGGTATCCGAGATCCTCCTTTGGGCAGAGGCAACGGTTCTGGTGATATCCACGGTGCATATCCCCAGCGTGGACAATTGGGCCACCGATTTTCTCAGCCGCGAGGGCCTCGCGGCAGGGGAATGGTCCTTGCATCAGGAGGTCTTCTGTCAGATTTGCCTTCAATGGGGGACTCCAGATGTGGACCTCACGGCGTCCCGACTGAACAGGAAGGTCCATTGGTTCGTCTCCAAGTTCCGCGATCCTCTCGCAGTGGGCGTCGATGCTCTGGCCATTCCTTGGTCGCAGTTCGTGCTCCCCTATCTATTTCCACCCCTTCCCCTGCTTCTCAAGCTGTTGAAAAAGATCAAGGCAGAAGGGTTGCCGGTCATTCTGATTGCATCGGATTGGCCCAGCAGATCTTGGTTTGCGGAGATCGTCAACCTTCTCGCTGACGCTCCCTGGCAGCTTCCAGACAGATCCGCTCTGCTGTCTCAGGGCCCGATCTGCCACCCGAATACTCAGTCACTCAGTTTGACGGCGTGGCTGTTGAGACCCCAGTTCTAAGAGCGTCCGGTTTTTCAGATTGGGTGATTCACACTATGATCCAGGCTAGGAAGCCTTCGTCATCCAGGATTTACTATCAAACCTGGAGGGCCTATTTCCTCTAGTGTGAGACCAATCACGTTTCACCCATGTCTTTTTATCTTCCCTCTATTTTGGCCTTCCTCCAGGCAGGACCGGATGCGGGTCTTGCCCTTAGTTCCCTAAAGGGCCAGGTTTCTGCGCTCTCCATCCTCTTCCAGAAGACGTTATCATCCCGACCACAGGTCAAGACCTTCCTTCAGGGAGTAGCCCATGCTGCTCCTCCGTACAGGGCTCCTGTGGATTCATGGGATCTCAATCTTGTTCTGTAGGTCCTGAGGGGTTCCCCCTTTGAGCCTGTCAGGGAGGTTTCCCTGTCATTTCTCTCTGGAAGGTGGCCTTTCTTGTGGCTATCACCTCTATCCGGCGCGTTTCAGAGTTGGTAGCCCTTTCTTGTCGACCTCCTTTCCTGGTTAACCACCAGGACAAGGTGGTCCTGAGGCCTCCGCCTTCCTTCCTTCCAAAGGTTGTATTCAACTTCCACCTCAAGGAGGACATCGTCTTACCTTCCTTTTGTCCAGCTCCAACTCATCCTCTAGAGCGTTCTTTGAACAAGCTAGACCTTGTCAGGGTGGTGAGGGTCTACCTGGCTAGAACGGCCTCTTTTCGGAAGACGGATTCGCTTTTCGTTATTCCTGATGGCATACGTAGAGGCCTGCCGGCTTCCAAGGCAACTATTGCTCGCTGGATCAGAATGGCAATTTTGGAGGCTTACCGGGTCAAGAACAGAGTGCCCCCTCCTGAGGTTAAGGCTCCCTCTACCCGGGCAGTCGGCGCCTCCTGGGCGGTGCACCACAGGGCTTCCGCCCTACAGCTTTGCAAAGCGCAACCTGGTCTTCCATCCACACGTTCGCCAAATTTTACAAGGTCCATACCTACGCCTCGGCGGACGCCAGCCTAGACAGAAGGATCTTGCAGGCGGCAGTGGTGAGTCCTCTGACCTGATGGAAGTCTGTTTTCCCCTCCCAGAGACTGCTTTGGGACGTCCCATGGTTCCTGTGTCCCCAATGAAGCGATAGAGAAAACAGGATTTTTGGTTGCTTACCGTAAAATCTGTTTCTCGGAGCCTTCATTGGGGGACACAGCACCCTTGCATATTGTTCAGTTTTTTGTTGTTCTGTGTTCTATGATTGTTTTCATCTAATGTTTTCATGCTTACAGTTTAAATATATGTGGTTATGTTCTTCCAACTTTATCGTTTTTCTCCTACTGCTTTCTCACTAAATGAGGTTCAGAATGCCAGTCGGTGGGGTGTACACTGCAGAGGAGGAGCTAACTTCTTTATTTGCATAGTGTCAGCCTCCTAGTGGCAGCAGCATACACCCTTGGTTCCTGTGTCTCCCAATGAAGAGAAACAGATTTTACGGTAAGCAGCCAAAAATCCTGTTTTTTGTTTTTTTTTCTTTCGAGACCAAGTTTCCCATGATGAATATTTGGTGAATTTTTGATGTTGCTGATTCTCTGCACTTATTAGGTTATTGTTTTGTTTTTTTTTTCATTTGCATTTTTTAGTTTGTTTTTATATATTATTACTTTTTTACCGCCTGATTTTACGCATCTAGTGCAATTTTTATGGGGGAAATCTGTCCATAAACCTCAGTGTACCCGCAAGAGAAATTGACACGTTGTGGATTTCAAAAATGCACCACACATCACTTTACACTGAGTTAAAAAAGAAAAGCACAAAAGGCAAAGTAAATTGAGTCAATGTCGCAGAATACATTAAATTTGTGTTTCATTAATTCATAGCAGCCACATGAGTGTAACATTGAATGTAAGAACATCCGTTTTTCAATCATCACCTCCACCCCCCGCCCTCCCAAAAAATGAACAAAGCATCTTATGTTTACCAAATGCTACCTATAAAAACAACAGCTCGGCGCACAAAAAAAACAAGCTCTCTCATAGCTCCGTTGACGGGGAAAAAATAAGTTTCAAATCTCGGTAAATGACGACTTAATCTAACTTTTTTTTCCCCGAAGTTCTGTAATCTTATAAACACTAAAATATACAGTATGTAAAATTATTTCCAGATTTGGTATCACCATAATTGTTTTTTACCTGGAGAATCATGTTACCAGGTCATTTTTATTGCAGAATGAACATCTAAAATATGAAATCCAAAAATCACAGGCCATTTTCCTGTATAACATTATTATTATTATTATTATTATTATTTATTATTATAGCGCCATTTATTCCATAGTGCTTTACATGTGAGATAATATCTGGTAAAATAAATCAAAGTTGCAACAAAAACGAACATTTATATGGCTCTATTAACGCAAAAAATAATTCTCACTTCTGAAAGATGGGGAGGAAAAAAGCAAAAGCACTAAAATAAAAAATCACCATGTTGGGAAGGTACTAAAACAGTTTGTACTACCTCTGAATAGTCATAGGGTTGGTCCTTGTCTCCTTAGGTGTCTTGGTTTGATAGAGCTGTAGTGGTATCCAGTTAGTGAGCAGTTATATAAGGTATATGGTATATTAAATAAAGGCGTCTTCATGTGGTGCTCTGATTAGGTATTCATGTGTATGGCATCTGACAGGTCACTGATCCCTCACTGACCTGCCCCCTATTTTACATAATATTATATACCGTATCTATATTAAAAAAAAAAACACTGACACTGTCTGTAGGTTACTGTGCACAATACTGCTGACAGATTATTTATTTACATTTTTGTGGAAATTCAAAAACTGTGTGGGGCGTGCAATATTATTCGGCCCCTTTACTTTCAGTGCAGCAAACTCACTCCAGAAGTTCATTGTGATGATAAATATAATCCACCTGTGTGTAATCAAGTCTCCGTATAAATGCACCTGCTCTGTGATAGTCTCAGGGTTCTGTTTGAAGCACAGAGAGCATCATGAAGACCAAGGAACACAACAGGCAGGTCCATGATACTGTTGTGGAGAAGTTTAAAGCTGGATTTAGATACAAAATGATTTCCAAAACTTTAAACATCCCAAGGAGCACTGTGAAAGCGATCATACTGAAATGGAAGGAGTATCATACCACTGCAAATCTACCAAGATCCGGCCGTCCCTCTAAACTTTCATCTCAAACAAGGAGAAGACTGATCAGAGATGCAGCCGAGAGGCCCATGATCACTCTGGATGAACTGCAAAGATCTACAGCTGAGGTGGGACAGTCTGTCCATAGGACAACAATCAGTCGTACACTGCACAAATCTGGCCTTTATGGAAGAGTGGCAAGAAGAAAGCCATTTCTCAAAGATATCCATAAAAAGTGTCGTTTATCGTTTAAAGTTTGCAACAAGCCACCTGGGAGACTCACCAAACATGTGGAAGAAGGTGCTATTGTCAGAGGAAACCAAAATCGAACTTTTTGGCAACAATGCCAAACGATATGTCAAACGTGGTGGCAGCATCATGGTTTGGGCCTGCTTTTCTTCAGCAGGGACAGGGAAGATGGTTAAAATTGATGGGAAGATGGATGGAGCCAAATACAGGACCATTCTTGAAGAAAACCTGTTGGAGTCTGTAAAAGACCTGAGACTGGGACGGAGATTTGTCTTCCAGCAAGACAATGATCCCAAACATAAAGCAGAATCTACAATGGAATGGTTCACAAATAAACGTATCCAGGTGTTAGAATGGCCAAGTCAAAGTCCAGACCTCAATCCAAACGAGAATCTGTGGGAAGAGCTGAAAACTGCTGTTCACAAACGATCTCCATCAAACCTCACTGAGCTCGAGCTGTTTGCGAAGGAAGAATGGGCGAGAATTTCAGTCTATCGATGTACAAAACTGATAGAGACATACCCCAAGCGACTGCAGCTGTAATGGCAGCAAAAGGTGGCGCAACAAAATATTTAGTTAACCCCTTTACCCCCAAGGGTGGTTTGTACGTTAATGACCGGGCCAATTTTTACAATTCAGACCACTGTCCATTTATGAGGTTATAACTCTGGAACGCTTCAACGGATCCTGGTGATTCTGACATTGTTTTCTCGTGACATATTGTACTTCATGATAGTGGTAAAATTTCTTTGATATTACCTGCATTTATTTGTGAGAAAATCGGAAATTTGGCGAAAATTTTGAAAATTTCGCAATTTTTATACAATTAAATCACAGAGATATGTCACACAAAATACCTAATAAGTAACATTTCCCACATGTCTACTTTACATCAGCACAATTTTGGAACAAAATTTTTTTTTGTTAGGGAGTTATAAGGGTTAAAAGTTGACCAGCAATTTCTCATTTTTACAACACCATTTTTTTTTTTAGGGACCACATCTCATTTGAAGTCATTTTGAGGGGTCTATATGATGGAAAATACCAAAAAGTGTGACACCATTCTAAAAACTGCACCCCACAAGGTGCTTAAAACCACATTCAAGAAGTTTATTAACCCTTCAGGTGTTTCACAGGAATTTTTGGAATGTTTAAATAAAAATGAACATTTAACTTTTTTACACACAAAATTTAATTCAGCTCCAATTTGTTTTATTTTACCAAGGGTATCAGAAGAAAATGGACCCCAAAGGTTGTTCTCCAATTTGTCCTGAGTACGCTGATACCTCATATGTGGGGGTAAATCACTGTTTGGGCACATGGCAGAGCTCGGAAGGGAAGGAGCGCCATTTGACTTTTCAATGCAAAATTGACAGGAATTGAGATGGGACGCCATGTTGCGTTTGGAGAGCCCCTGATGTGCCTAAACATTGAAACCCCCCACAAGTGACACCGTTTGGGCGCATGGCAGAGCTCGGAAGGGAAGGAGCGCCATTTGGAATGCAGACTTAGATGGATTGGTCTGCAGGTGTCACTTTGCATTTGCAGAGCCCCTGATGTAACTAAACAGTAGAAACCCCCCATAAGTGACCCCATATTGGAAACTAGACCTCCCAAGGAACTTATCTAGATGTGTTGTGAGAACTTTGAACCCCCAAGTGTTTCACTACAGTTTATAACGCAGAGCCGTGAAAATAAAAAATATTTTTTTTTACACACAAATTATTTTTTAGCCCCCAGTTTTGTATTTTCCCAAGGGTAACAGGAGAAATTGGACCCCAAAAGTTGTTTTCCAATGTGTCCTGAGTACGCTGATACCCCATATGTTGGGGTAAACCCCTGTTTGTGCGCACGGGAGAGCTCGGAAGGGAAGGAGCACTGTTTTACTTTTTCAATGCAGAATTGGCTGGAATTGAGATCGGACGCAATGTCGCATTTGTAGAGCCCCTGATGTGCCTAAACAGTGGAAACCCCCCAATTATAACTGAAACCTTAATCCAAACACACCCCTAACCCTAATCTCAACTGTAACCCTAACCACACCCCTAACCCTGACACACCCCTAACCCTAATCCCAACCCTATTCCCAACCGTAAATGTAATCCAAACCCTAACTCTAACTTTAGCCCCAACCCTAACTGTAGCCCTAACCCTAGCCCTAACCCTAATGGGAAAATGGAAATAAATAAATGTTTTAAATTTTTCGTAACTAAGGGGGTGATGAAGGGGGGTTTGATTTACTATTTATAGCGCGTTTTCTAGCGGATTTTTGATTGGCCGCCGTCACACACTAAAAGACGCTTTTTATTGCAAAAAAATGTTTTTTGCGTTACCACATTTTGAGTGCTATATTTTTTCCATATTTTGGTCCACAGACTCATGTGAGGTCTTGTTTTTTTGCGGGACGAGTTGACGTTTTTATTGGTAACATTTTCGGGCACGTGGCATTTTTTGATCGCTCTTTATTCTGATTTTTGTGAGGCAGAATGACCAAAAACCAGCTATTCATGAATTTCTTTTTGGGGGGGCGTTTATACCGTTCCACGTTTGGTAAAATGGATAAAGCAGTTTTATTCTTCGGGTCAGTACGATTACATCGATACCTCATTTATAGCATTTTTTTATGTTTTGGCGCTTTTATAGAAAAAATAATTATTTTTGCATCGCTTTATTATGAGGACTATAACTTTTTTTTATTTTTTCGCTGATGATGTTGTATGGCGGCTCATTTTTTTGTGGGACAAGATGACATTTTCAGCGGTACCATGGTTATTTATTTCCGGCGTTTTGATCACATGTTATTCCACTTTTTGTTCGGCCGAATGATAATAAAGCGTTTTTTGCCTCGGTTGTTTTTTTTTTGTTTACGTTGTTCACTGAAGGGGTTAACTAGTGAGACAGTTTTATAGGTCGGGTCGTTACGGACGCGGCGATACTAAATATGTGTACTTTTATTGTTTTTTTATTTAGATAAACGAATGTATTTATTGGAACAATATTTTTTTTATTATTATTATTTATTTAGAAATTTTTTATTTCTTTCTTTTTTTTTTTTTTACAAGTGTAAAAAAAAAATTTATTTACATTTTTACTTTGCCCCAGGGGGGGCATCACAGTAAAGTGACAGATCGTCGATCTGACACTTTGTTGTGCACTGTGTCAGATCGGCGATCTGAAGTGCACAGCTCCAGGCTTCCCGGCGCCTGCTCTGAGCAGGCGCTGTGAAGCCACCTCCCTGCAGGACCCGGATGCAGTCCCGCGGCCATTTTGAATCCGGGGCTTGCAGGGAGGAGACGCTCGGTACAAGGTGAGCACATCGCCTTGTACCGATCGTCTCAGGGAAGCCCGCAGGGAGCCCCCTCCCTGCGCGATGCTTCCCTTTACCGCCGGAACACTGCTATCATGTTTGATCGCAGTGTGCCGGGGGTTAATGTGCCGGGGCGGTCCGTGACCGCTCCGGGCACATAGTGCCGGATGTCAGCTGCGATAGTCAGCTGACACCCGGCCGCGATCCGCCGCGCTCCCCCCGTGAGCGCGGCTGATCTCGCTGGACGTACTATTCCGTCCTTGGGAAGTAGGGCCCACCCCACATGGACGGAATAGTACGTCCAATGACAGAAAGGGGTTAAAGGGGCCGAATAATATTGCACGCCCCACTTTTCAGCTTTCATATTTCCACAAAAATGTAAAATAATAAATTTCGTTTTTCACAATTGTGTTCCACTTGTTGTTAATTCTTCACCAAAAATTTACATTTGGTATCTTTATGTTTGAAGTATGATATGTGGGAAAAGGTTGAAAAGTTCCAGGGGGCCGAATACTTTCGCAAGGCACTGTAATTACCTTGTAATGTTTTCATTTCTTGTTCTGTCCAGATGTATCGTCTGAATTCAGACGTCAGAATATCGTTCTGTCTTTATCCCTGAATTCCAAGCGGAGTAAGTTCACTGAGCGCCATATTGGGACACCCAAGTGATGGGTGTCTCAATATGGAAACTGCTGCTGGTACCAACCTATTGCGCGGTACCACCAGTGGAACACCGTCAAACCACGCGCACGCACACACACACACTCTATACGCCGTTTGCACCACACACACTCACATTCTCACTCACATTCACACACACTCTCACATTCACACACACTCTCACATTCACACTCATACTCACATTCACACTGTAGAAGGGGAAGTGCCCCAAAATGTATATCTTTACATAGAGATGTGTTTTGTGATATAATCCTGCCATGTGTTTCACATGAGGCCCCCTCCTCCATCTTGCTCCGGCCTTCAGGATTGAGGGGATGTACCTTTGCCAGTGGACAATAGACTTGTGACCTCATCCCCACACACCTGGGGCTGAACACACCTCTTCTTGGCTGGACATAAAAGGGACAACACATGTTCTTGGAGCCCTCTCTTTTGCATTGCCTGGAATGATGATGGACTCACATGGCTTAAGCATACTCTGTATCCCCTTTTCTTACTAGGCCCTGTAACCTCTTAGGCCTTAGGATAGATGAGCTATAGATGGGAGGGCTGATATTGTATGTGTGATTTGGGTAATCGGGCAGTTAATGGTGGGTTTTTATATTGTGATATTGTTGTGATATTACTGGACATTATGGGTTATTACTGCGTGATACTGCTGGGTTATCACTGTATACTGGAGTACTATTACTGTATCAGAGTTGTAATATCTGTATATTTGTGTGTGTGTGTGTGTGTGTGTATATATATATATATATATATATATATATATATATATATATATATATATATAAATTTATTTATAGCCGCCAGCTTGGGTATAAAAATATATGTATGTTATAGACTGCAGACTTATATATGTGGGTGTGTGTGTGTGTGTGTAATAAATATCCTTTATTGTTATACTGTTTTGTCTCAGTATATAGTATAAGGAAAAGATAACGTTGAGGTGTATTTAGTGGATATTAATTATTAATAGTCAAGTTTGGTGATAATAGTTAATATCGGACCTCAATAGAGGTGTAAGGAGAGTTCCTCCTTTGGTAACTATAAGTTTAGTAATTTCTGGAGGAAAAACCTATCCTTTTACACACACACTCACGCAGCCTCTTGCGCGGTACCACCAGTAGAACACCGTCATGATCACGCCGCCACCAGGATCAGCCGAATGATTCACTGACCGCTGCCATCTTTCTACAGGAGGAGCGCATGCGCAGTTTTAATGTGACCACCACTATCTGTCTCCAGATAGAAAGATGGCAGTGGTCTGATTTACTGCGCCTGCGTGAATTATGCGCAGGCGCAGTGAATCATTCGGCTGATCCCGGCGGCAGATGCGCGACATGTCTACAGACAGAGGAAGCCGGTCACATTAAAGGGATTTTCCCACAAACGAAAGTTCATTTTAAAAATTGTCTGTGTCTGACCGTGTGCGGAGCATAGCACATCTCCTGGGCAGGGGAGGTAGCAAAAGACCATACTGACATTACAGCAGGGGATCACAGAGGATTCATTTTGTCAGGTAAAATATTTCACTGACTGTTTTTAAACAATATTTTACCTCACAAAATGTATCCTCTGCGATCTCCTGCTGTAATGTCAGTATTGTCTTTGAGGGGAGAACACAGCACAGGAAGGAGAGAGACGGGGGGATAGCACATGGGGTAGACAGGTCAAAGAAGAGAGCACAGATGGTAGAAGTCAGCACATGGGAATAGAGAGCGTGGATAGGTGGGTGAGCACATGGGGGGAGAGATTCTCAACGCTGCAAAGCCTGCCCCCATCGTGACATTACCGCGCTCCCGATGCGATAGCATCGGGCCTCCATCTACTGTAGTCTTTAGTAAAAGGGATTCCTTTTGAGCATTAGTCTACCTATTATTACATGCACTAGTAGGTGGCAGTATACTATTGGATTTTTTTTTTGCTCTATAATAGGAATATAAGATTACAATCTTTTTTTTAGTGATTTAAAGAGTAATTAAATTAATTTGCTGTATTATGTGACAATTAAGTTGCCTTTGATTTTTCATGGCAATATATCCTGAATTGCTTGTTCTTCCTTTTTTTATGCACTTTACTTCCTATTTACCCTACTATATAGCTACTGTTAATCTAGATAAATATATTGTACTAGATGGTGGCCCGATTCTAACGCATTGGGTATTCTAGAATATGTATGTCCACGTAGTATATTGCCCAGCGACGTAGTATATTGCCCAGCGACGTAGTATATTGCCCAGCCACGTAGTATATTGCCCAGCCACGTAGTATATTGCCCAGCCACATAGTATATTGCCCAGCCACGTAGTATATTGCCCAGCCACGTAGTATATTGCCCAGCCACGTAGTATATTGCCCAGCCACGTAGTATATTGGGCAGTCACATAGTATATTGCCCAGCTACGTAGTATATTGCCCAGTCACGTATGTCACAGGTTAAAAAAATAAAAAATAAACATATACTCACCTTCCGCAGGCGCGTTGTAGTTCTGTCGCCTGTGTGGGGTGCAGGCGGCAGCTTCCGGTCCCAGGGTGTGATGACGTCGCGGTCTCGTGACAGTGACGTCATGGCAGGTCCTTTTCGCGCAGGCGCGCAGGACCTGTGATGACGTCGTGGTCACATGACTGTGTCGCGGTCACATGACCGTGACGTCACGGCAGGTCCTTCTCGCGCAGGCGCGCAGGACTTATGATGACGTCGCGGTCACATGACCGTGACGTCATGGCAGGTCCTTCTCCCAGACCATCCTTGCCCCTGGAACGTGCCACTTGCATGGACCGGCTGGAGCATCGCGAGGAGCGGGAAAGGCGGCAGAAGGTGAGTATGTAATGATTTTTTTTTTTTTTTTTAATTATTTTTAACATTAGATGTTTTTACTATTGACGCTGCATAGGCTGCGTCAATAGTAAAAACTTGGTCACACAGGGTTAATAGCGGCGGTAACGGAGTGCGTTACCCGCAGCATAACGCGGTCCGTTACCGCCGGCATTAACCCTGTGTGAGCGGTGACCAGAGGGGAGTATGCGGGCGCCAGGCACTGAGTGCGGGGAGTAAGGAGCGGCCATTTTCTTCCGGATTGTGCGCGTCGCTGATTGGTCGTGGCAATGGTCGTGGGCGTTTTGCCACAACCAATCAGCGACTTGGATTCCATGACAGACAGAGGCCGCGACCAATGAATATCCGTGACAGACAGAAAGACAGACAGAAGGACAGACAGACAGACGGAAGTGACCCTTAGACAATTATATAGTAGATTGAAACTGTCTTGAGATTCTATACATCTCATATGTATATTTTTGGTCAATATTTTTAGACTCCTGAGTGGACATGACACATTATAGAATCATATGCATAAAAATCATGTTGCATTAATTCCCGTTGTTTTTCACTAATCATGTATGGCCATGCCACGTGATGCATCTGTATGCACCACCTCATAGTCTTTTTACCACGGCTGTGGAGTTGCTAAGCCAAACCACCGACTCCGACTTCTAAATTTCCCTGTCTTCCGACTTCACAGCACTGCCTTACTACAGAGCCTGTAGATAAAGTGCAGCACAGATTCATCTCAACTAAAAGCCTAGATCCTTACATCAGGAAACGAACAGACATTTATAGGACATTTTATACCGACTCAGACTCCACCAAAATGGACACCAACTCCACAGCCCTGTTAAGTTTTTTTTATGTGTTGTTTATTGTCATAGAAAATATTAAAAATCCTTGTGGTCCCTCATATCCCCTCCTCCGTTTTTTATTTTCTCTTAACATTTATCATGAGGAGACAGGAGTCAGCACTCCAAGCTGCCTTTATGTAAAATGCAATGTACAAAGGGATGTGAAGCAGCTTAATTAAAAAGCAAGGATTCCTCTTTGTGCCCAGGTGACTGAAGAGGATGTGTATTGTCCACAGACAATAGTGGATTAAAAAAACCAAACAATTCTGCAGTCCTTCATTTTAATTTTATTTTCAAAGTTCATTATACGGTAAAAATTTACGTATTTCTCACACACTAAGAAACCTGCTCTAAGCTATGGTGGGGGTGTGTTCTTTCCTTTGTGTTGCTGCTGCAGGCTTATAATTGGTCAGTCTCCTACAGGGAGAAGAAGTACACACCCACAGTGAAAACTTTCTAATAACACCCACTTGGACTTGAAAAAAGTTGCAAAATACTTTCATTTCTAATATCTCCGCAATGGAGAGTTAAAAATAAAAAATTTTTATTCTGCTCTGCCGCCAATACTGTATTATATCCTGTGTCCAATTAAAAATGAAAAAAAAAATGATGAAAGGTCCCTTTTTAACATTGCAGAATTGAAAGATCAATTAAAAACAATGCCAGAATTGCTGTTTTTGCTCATTGTGCCTCCTGCAAAAGAAAATTTACATTTATATGGCAAAATGAACTCTAAAAAAAAAAACGCCAGAATTACTTTTTGTGCTATTGAGAAATAACTGCAAAAATCAAGCTCTTCTATGAAATAGGACGCATGCATAAACTCTTCCGCCGGAGGTACATGCGTTTCGCTACTTGTGTGGGGTCATGATGTCACCACCACCGCTCACCTCCGTGTATAAGTGAGCCATACCAGATAATTCCTTTAAGTAATATTAACTGAGCGGAGATATCTCAGGAGCCAAAGCTCTTACAATTTGTTGCTAGCCTTTTTTATTTTTTTTTATTGGTGAGCTATGATTTGGGCTGTTAAGTCTACAAGTTCTTGTCATGTTAATATGTATGTCTATCATTGCTTAATTGCAACTCAATGAACCAAATGGGCCTAAACAGTATTTTTAACGTTTTCACTCCAGTTGTCACGTCTTTTTTTTTTTTTTTTTTTTAAAGCCTACTATTGATTAGCAGTCTTTTGAGTCTTTGCTCTAAGGATCTCTAATCTACTTTACGATATTGACCTGTTAGGGTACCGTCTCACAGTGGCACTTTTGTCGCTACGACGGTACGATCCGTGACGTTCCAGCGATATCCATACGATATCGCTGTGTCTGACACGCAGCAGCGATCAGGGACCCTGCTGAGAATTGTACGTCGTAGCAGATCGTTTGGAACTTTCTTTCGTCGCTGGATCTCCCGGTGTCATCGTTGGATCGGTGTGTGTGACACCGATCCAACGATGCGTTCGCTTGTAACCAGGGTAAACATCGGGTTACTAATCGCAGGGCTGCGCTTAGTAACCCGATGTTTGCCCTGGTTACGGTCGTAAATGTAAAAAAAACCAAACAGTACATACTCACATTCCGGTGTCCGTCAGGTCCCTCTCAGTCTGCTTCCCGCACTGACTGACTGCCGGCTGTAAAGTGAAAGCAGAGCACAGCGGTGACGTCACCGCTGTGCTGTGCTTTACGGCCGGCACTCAGTCAGTGCGGGAAGCAGACGGCAAGGGACTTGACGGACACCGGAATGTGAGTATGTACTGTTTGTTTTTTTTACATTTACGACGGTAACCAGGGTAAACATCGGGTTACTAAGCGCAGCCCTGCGCTTAATAACCCGATGTTTACCCTGGTTACCCGGGGACCTCGGCATCATTGGTCGCTGGAGAGCTGTCTGTGTGACCGCTCCCCAGCGACCACACAACGACTTACCAACGATCACGGCCAGGTCGTATTGCTGGTCGTGATCGTTGGTAAATCGTTTTGTGAGACGGTACCCTTAGTTGACACTTTCTCTTTAAGTTTCTGTGGTATCACCATATTCTTTGTTTCTTTGCATATTAACTACATATTTTTTTGCATTCAGAACATGGTTTCCAGTTTTCGAGTGTCGGAACTCCAAGTTCTTTTGGGCTTTGCTGGCCGCAACAAAAGCGGGCGCAAACACGACCTCCTCATGAGAGCCCTCCACTTACTGAAGAACGGATGCAGTCCCGCTGTTCAGATTAAAATCAAAGAGTTGTACCGGAGAAGGTTTCCTCGTAACTTAGAAGCAGGTCCAGGTCTCTCTTCCATCAGATCTAATGTCTTCAACTTGGATAGCAACTCATCAGTAGATTCAGATCTCGCTTTGGCTGGAATCCACTCCTTACCCTCCACATCTGTAGCTACGCACTCCCCTGCATCCCCACTTGGCACAGTGCTCCTACAGGACACCAAGCCACACTTTGACTTACAGCAACTTTCGCCACCAATCCCACCTGTCCATCCAGATGTCCATCTCCGAAGTCTTCCTTTCTATGATGTACTTGATGTCCTCATCAAACCAACGAGTCTGGGTAAGGCTGATTTCATTCATCTGACATTTATGGTCCACGTATGGTATGTGACGCACAGACCAGTCATGGGTCTCCAGACCCAAACTCAACAGCTGCACCAACAAGTAGGTTCAGTTTGGGTTAGGAGACCCACAGCCGATCTGGACATCGCAGGCTGTAATCATACCAACATGTGAAATCGCCCCAAGAGTGGGGAATAGCAACCTGCATAATAATGTGCCAGTCTCCGTAAAGTGGAGTTGGTTAAACTTCTGTTGTAACAGGAAAAGTCCTATGACATTTATGTAAATCACATCTACATAACCTGCTTGTACTAACAGTTAGATTGCAAAAATCTGACCTGAACGATAAAGAATTCAGAGCAGACAAATTGTTCTTTTTCTTGTCATGTGAGACCTTTTAGACAGTCACACAGCTAATAATCCTGCTTATTCTTTGGTTAATATATATATATATATAATTTTTTTTTTTTTTTATTTTTTTTTTTTGGGGGGGGGGGGGGCTCAGACCATTGAGTATTAAATGACATCTTGCAATGTCCAGAAAGCTTGTACTACACCCCTATGTATATTTCATGGGAAGACAATGTGGTGTCTTATTTTTATCCCTTTTAAAATAGGTCATCAATATTAGATAAGTGGAGGTCTATCTCTTGGCGACTGTACCTAATATTGCAGCTCAGTTCAATTCGCCCGTATAGGATGATGCTGTAGTAAACTAATAGCGTTCCTCATAAACAAGAAGGGGATGCAGCATTTGTTGGAGCAATGCAGACCATTCAAACATTGATAGCAACCTTTAGGAATTAACTATACAACCCCTTTAAGAGAAAAAAAAAAAGAAACATGAATAAAAGTGTGGGTGCTGTGTACCCTAATGAAGGTTATGAGAAAGTGATTTTACAGTAAGCCTAAAAATCCTATATTCTGGGGCACTTCTATAGGAGACACAGGAAACCATGGGATTTCCCAAAGCAGTCCCTAGGGCAGGAAATATTTAGGAATATGTAAGGCAAATCCCTCAAGTAGTGATCCGAATGACTGACACTTGCAGCACTTTTCTGCTCAGACTCAAATCCGTGGAGGCGATAGTGTGAACCTTGAAGAATCTTAAGAAAGTGTGGATGGAGGACCAAGCAGCAGCGTTACAAAGCTGCAACATCGAGGCCTGTTGGCAGAAAGTCCAGAAGCCCCCATTGCCCAGTGGATTGAGGCTTGATCCCTGGTATGGGCGCTTTGTTTTTGGATTTATAAGTTTCAGAATGGCAGACCAAAACCAGCAGGCAATGTTCGCCAAAAGGAGCAGAGAGACCTTGACGAGGTCGTTATAGAATGAAAAACGGAATGTGGAAGTCTGAAAAAGGCTGTTACCGACAGGTAGTGACACACCGCTCTGACCAAATCCAAAAGGTGTAAGGATTCCTCTGCTGGATAAGAAAGAAAAGTAGGCCAAAGTGAAGGCAGAATGATGTTTTCTTTAAGGCTGGAAGGAAGAAACCACCATGGGTACAAATGAAGGTACCAGATCCAAAACCTGATGAAGGACAAGAAAAGCAGAGCAGCAAGACTGAACTGCAAGCTCTGATACTTGCCTGATGGAAGTGATATCAATCAGGAGCATCACCTTCCAGGAAACTGAGGATTTCTCTATAAGGTTAGAGGGAAGGAAGAATGTTCTATTTCTTAAAGGGGTTATCTGGTCCAAAATGCTAAGTCTGCAGTCACTCTGTGTGAATGCAGACTTATGAATTCCTCCAGCACAAGCACTGTGTGCTGCGGGGATTTGTGGTTTCTGAGCCAGGACCAGCGGGTATGTATTAGTTATGCATACTTCTGGCCAGAGCCCGACTAGTGGGCACAGCCTTACTACATACACTTGTATTGAGCGAAGCTGTGCCCTGTCTAGTGACGCGGACATCCAGTGGATGTAGCCGACTATCGGGCACAACCACGCTCAATGCAAGTGTAAGGAGCGAGGCTGCACCCACTAGTAAGGCTCTGGCTGGGAATATGTATAACGCATATGTAGCCGCCGGTTCTGGCTCAGAAACCGGCGAATTCCTGCAGTGCGCAGTACGTGCACTGGGGGGATTCACAAGTTTGCAGTCACTTAGAGTGACTGCAGACTTATCATTTTGGACTGGACAACCCCTTTAAGAAGAAAGAAAGCAACTTGGTTATGAACAAAGGCACCTGACACTTCACCACTTTGTCCAGGTGAATGACGAGAAAAAGAGAGGGGCAGAACAGAGCCCTTCTGATACTCATCTGAGGGAAGAGAGCAATCAGGATCGCCACTTTCCAGGAAAGCCAAAGTTGGCAAATGCTTTGGATTGGTTCAAAGTGATGACAGTAATGCATTAAAGGGCACCTGTCACCTCGTTTTTTCGGTATGAGATAAAAATACTGTTAAATAGGGCCTGAGCTGTGCATTACAATAGTGTATTTTGTGGACCCCCGTTCCCCACCTATGCTGCCGAAATACGTTACCAAAGTAGTCGTTTTCGCCTGTCAATCAGGCTGGTCTGGTCAAAAGGGCGTGGTGTCTTCCCCCAGATCTTGCGTAGTTTTCCGTTGGTGGCGTAGTGGTGTGCGCATGTCCAAGGTCCCGAATCCTGCACAGGGGTGTGAAAATAGCAGCGATGTCCGTTATTCCATTGGTGATCGGTGGGCGTGGCCATCTTGCTTTGGCCGCGCGTGCGCAGAAGCGGCGCTCTGCTGGCCGCGGCTTCAGGAAAATGGCCGCGGGCATCCGCGCGTGCGCAGATGGCTATCGCGGCGGCCATTTTTGTGAAGCAGAGTTCGCATCTTGGCTTCACGAAAATGGCCGCCGCGATAGCCATCTGCGCACGCGCGGATGCCCGCGGCCATTTTCCTGAAGCCGCGGCCAGCAGAGCGCCGCTTCTGCGCACGCGCGGCCAAAGCAAGATGGCCGCGCCCACCGATCACCAATGGAATAACGGACATCGCTGCTATTTTCACACCCCTGTGCAGGATTCGGGACCTTGGACATGCGCACACCACTACGCCACCAACGGAAAACTACGCAAGATCTGGGGGAAGACACCACGCCCATCCGACCTGACCAGCCTGATTGACAGGCGAAAACGACTACTTTGGTAACGTATTTCGGCAGCATAGGTGGGGAACGGGGGTCCACAAGATACACTATTGTAATGCACAGCTCAGGCCCTATTTAACAGTATTTTTGTCTCATACCGAAAAAACGGGGTGACAGGTTCCCTTTAAGCATCAGGTTAAGGCCTCAGGGATTCAAGGAAGGCCGGTAAGTAGGAACAGAGTGAGTCAAACCATCTAGGATCACCTCTATGGCTGCCACCATCTTGCCTAAAATACTCGTGCGAAAGGTGAGCTGGACTGCTAAGAGATTGGATGCCAGTTTGTAAAGTTAACATTTTTGTCCTCTGGAAGAAAAACCTTTGATTGAACAGTGTTGAAAATCATTTCCAAGAAGATGATGTGCTGAGCAGGGATCAGTAATTACTTTGATTAATTGACAATCTGTCTGAAATGAGACGGCGTGTCCGTGATCTGCAGACTCTGTAGGTTCTCGGAGTAAGAGGGAGCCTTGAAAAGATGTTGTGCAAGTAGGGGATTACCACTATCCCCTGACAAGCAGAAGAGCCATGACGGCAGCCATGATTATTGCGATCACAATGGGGGCCGTGGCCAGTCCAAAGGGGAGGACCACAAACTAAAAATTGGACTGATTGACAGCAAAGCAGAGAAACTTCTGGTGCACTGGAAAAATGGCGATGTATAGATACGCATCCTTAATGTCCCACTGAAGAAAGAAATTCTTCAGGTTTCATGGATCAAGTAAAGGGACACCACCACCTGAAGCAGCAGAGCCGGTTACACTTGTTTAGCAGTTTTAGGTTCAGAATGGGGCGAACCAAGCTTTTTTTCTTGGGGTTGTCAAAAAGGGTTTCATAAAAACCTTTTGAACCGTTCCTGAAAGGGAAGCAGAACTATGATGCATGACTGGAAAGAGAGGAAATGGTTTTAGGGGAAGAAACCGTCGCCTAAGAGGATATCCGTGGAGGACGGGATAGGAAAAAAAACGATGTTGCAGTGGAGTAGAGAATTCTTGTATCCGGAGGAGACAATTTCTCTGACCCAGGTGGTGTTGACTTTAAAAAGCCACATGTCCTGGAACAGGAGGAGACGGCCGCCCACCTGAAGAGGGTTCACTGTATAGTGAAGAAATGGAGAAGGAGAAGATCCTGCACGAGAGTCTGGCTGAGGAAAGAGGGGGTATTGCCTGCTGGGTCTGGCTAGTCTGCAATTGAAGTCAGTAACAAAAATTGAGCCCCGACCCCAGACGAGGCAACAAAAGGCAGCGGACTCAGGGGGGAACACCAGCTAAATATAAGAAAAAAACTGATGAAGGTACAGAAAGGGGAAAAAAAAAGGGAGGAAGCACCACAGAAAATGTGGTCCTGGAGCTAGCACAATGCAGTAGGATACAGAAGAAGATCTACTCGCCTGTCCTACAGAGGCTTGATCCACCCATGGTCCGAATCTTCGACTTGATCTTCCCTCCATGCAACACGCCATGCTTTGGTGGTTGAGGCAGGTAGGAGACTTAGGGCAGTGATCGTCCGCACCAATACCTGAATGCTGACTGTGTTAGGAGAAGAAAAGGTCCGGCCATCCAGATGGGAGAGGATACAACCTGAGCCCTGGCAGAACTGTACTCGGTCTTTTCAGTCAGGAAAACAGAGCGTCCCATTCCCCTGTCCATTCCCCGCTGTTACACTATCTAGAAGAGACCAGAGAAGAAGATTAGAGAAAATAATGAATACACCTTTGGCAGAAAACAGTCTGGAGACTCCAGACCCCTGTCTGCCTCCTAAGTGACACTAAGCTAATAGGCGACTTTTTGACTTTTTTTGTTAAAGTTGTAATTTTTAGTGGCGGCAGCGTACACCCGTGGTTTCGTGTTTCCCCCAATTAAGCACCTGCTGAACATTATTTAACAGCATTAGTGCTAGGCCTTGATACATATGTCTGTTTCTTCCAGTTCAGAACAGTTTGCAGCGGTTTCAAGAGAAATTCTTTATCTTTGCTTTGACACCTCAGCAAGTGCGTGAAATCTGCATCTCCAGGTGAAATGTTTTCCATAATGATTTTCTCCTTCTTTCTGTGATGCTCGTCTGCTTAGATGCAGTTGACATAAGGAAGTGCACAGACGATGATAGACTATGTGGTTTCTGCTTCCTAGGTATTGTAAGGAAGGACAGTATGATTAATGCCGCCTAGCCCTACATGGCCAGAGCTGATTCCTAAACTGACAGTGCTTTTGGTCCATGACATTACAAATTGTAAAAGGGCTACTGAGTTTACGATTAACTGCAAATGATTGTATGCAACGAGCTCCATCATTAGGGTACTGTCTCACAGTGGCACTTTTGTCGCTACGACGGTACAATCTGTGACGTTCCAGCGATATCCATACGATATCGCAGTGTCTGACACGCAGCAGCGATCAGGGATCCTGCTGAGAATCGTACGTCGTAGCAGATCGTTTGGAACTTTCTTTCGTCGCTGGATCTCCCGCTGTCATCGCTGCATCGGTGTGTGTGACACCGATCCAACGATGCGTTCGCTTGTAACCAGGGTAAACATCGGGTTACTAAGCGCAGGGGCGCGCTTAGTAACCCGATGTTTACCCTGGTTACCATCGTAAAAGTAAAAAAAACAAACCGTACATACTCACATTCCGGTGTCCGTCAGGTCCCTTGCAGTCTGCTTCCTGCACTGACTGACTGCCGGCCGTAAAGTAAAAGCAGAGCACAGCGGTGACGTCACCGCTGTGCTGTGCTTTCACTTTACGGCGGCACTCGGTCAGAGCGGGAAGCGGACGGCAAGGGACCTGACGGACACCGGAATGTGAGTATGTACGGTTTTTTTTTTTCTTACTTTTACGATGGTAACCAGGGTAAACATCGGGTTACTAAGTGCGCCCCTGCGCTTAGTAACCCGATGTTTACCCTGGTTACCCGGGGCCTTCGGCATCGTTGGTCGCTGGAGAGCTGTCTGTGTGACAGCTCCCCAGCGACCACACAACGACTTTCCAACGATCACGGCCAGGTCGTATCGCTGGTCGTGATCGTTGGAAAGTTGCAGAGTGTGACAGTACCCTTAGTGATGTCCTATTCTTAGCAGCAATGTCCAAGGTTTGTGTAGATGTAATCTTTACACAGTGCATTTATCTTGGAGTCCCTGCCCTAGTGGGATGGTTTATGGGACTGTCCACGATTAGAAAAACATGGCTGCTTTCTTTCAGAAACTGCACCACCGATGAATCTGGGTTGTGATTGGTATTGCATCTATTCTCCATCCACCTGAATAGAAGCAAGTTGTAAAACCGGACACAACCCATGGTCAGGGGTGGAACAGCCATGTTTTTCCAATCCTGGACAACCCCTATAATATTGTACAAATGCAATAAAAATTACGGGCTTGGCACTGACTAGCTGACAGCAGCACCTCTTACTTCTGGCACTAGCTGGCCACTGCGCCTCTCGCCCCAGGCACCAGCTGACCACTGCGCCTCTCTCCCCTGGCACTGGCTGGCCACTGCACCTCTCACCCCTGGCACTGGCTGACCACTGCGCCTCTCACCCCTTGCACTGGCTGACCACTGCGCCTCTCACCCCTGGCACTGGCTGACCACTGCGCCTCTCACCCCTGGCACTGGCTGACCACTGCGCCTCTCGCCCCAGGCACCAGCTGACCACTGCGCCTCTCTCCCCTGGCACTGGCTGGCCACTGCGCCTCTCACCCCTGGCACTGGCTGACCACTGCGCCTCTCACCCCTGGCACTAGCTGGCCACTGCGCCTCTCACCCCTGGCACTGGCTGGCCACTGCGCCTCTCACCCCTGGCACTGGCTGACCACTGCGCCTCTCACCCCTGGCACTAGCTGGCCACTGCGCCTCTCACCCCTGGCACTGGCTGGCCACTGCGCCTCTCACCCCTGGCACTGGCTGACCACTGCGCCTCTCACCCCTGGCACTGGCTGACCACTGCGCCTCTCACCCCTGGCACTGGCTGACCACTGCGCCTCTCACCCCTGGCACTGGCTGACCACTGCGCCTCTCGCCCCAGGCACCAGCTGACCACTGCGCCTCTCTCCCCTGGCACTGGCTGGCCACTGCGCCTCTCACCCCTTGCACTGGTTGACCACTGCACCTCTTGCCCCTGGCACTGGCTGACCACTGCGCCTCTCACCCCTGGCACTGGCTGACCACTGCGCCTCTCACCCCTGGCACTGGCTGACCACTGCGCCTCTCACCCCTGGCACTGGCTGACCACTGCGCCTCTCTCCCCTGGCACTGGCTGGCCACTGCGCCTCTCACCCCTGGCACTGGCTGACCACTGCGCCTCTCACCCCTGGCACTGGCTGACTAGCTGACCATTGTGCCTCTCACTCCTGGCACTCGGGTGTTTTGGTTGTTTTGCATGGTGCCCGTTCATGTGGAGCTTTTTGTCTGCCTTTCCTCATACAAAGGAGTCCCGAATGGATAGGATGGGGTAATTCAGACTGTACAGGAGGGGGTATTGTGTTTGTGTATGTCTGAGCATCCAGGAACACTTGTGTTCATTCTCCCTTCTGTTCACAGGGATTATATGCCAGGGGGACGGAGAGACTATACAGTGCAAGTTCAGCTGAGGTATGGCCACTTTGGCTATCCTAGAAAACGTTTGTCGTACATGAAGACTGACTGATCTTTCTGCTCTCTGTCCAGGTTGTGCTTAGCAGAGACAAGTTGTCCTCAGGAGGATAACTATCCCAGCAGCCTTTGTATTAAAGTTAATGGGAAGCTATTTCCATTGCCGGTGAGTTACTGACGTACACTTTTGCTTATATAAAGTGTCAGTGAACACATTGTTTCCTTTGTAAATCCGTTCCTCTAGTATCGCAAGATCTCCGCTTGCTGTCATTGCATAGGAACGATCTCTGTTTATTATCAGTGCAAACAAAAAATGTGTCCTGCTCATGCGATGGGGTTATTCACAAATCCTGACATTTAATCCTAGTAGACATTTCCTCTCTTATGTCAGTAGGATCACTGCTCAAAAAGTGAAGGGAAGTTTTACACATCACAGTATAATCCTCGGGAATATTCATCTGTCCAGTTAGGAATCAGGAGCGATTGTGAAGCCCTGCCATCGGCTTTGGTGCTAATGAAAGTGACAACAGGAGCACTGGAGAGGAGAATGCAAGATGACCTCCGGAAAGGAAGTGGTGCAGGCGGTGGCTACAGAGAATTGCTCTCTCCTTATCCTTCCCACTGATCTTTCTCTCATTTTGTGTCTTGTTGTTTTTGTCACTACTGGTAGCATAAGGCAGTACCTCCAGCCCATTCAGGTCACACAGGTAGCCCAACTCCTCCAGGCTGGAACGTCCATAATCCAAAATTGCCATATCCGCCATTGACACCCCGTTCTTTTCACAGATGAAAGCAAGTTCAAACTGAGCACGTGACAGAAGCGAAAGACCCTGGAGACGTTATGGTGCCTGCAACGTTATCCAACATGGTTGGTTTGGTGCTGGATCAGCGATATCGGGAGAAGAATATTTTTGGAGGGTCCCACAAACCTCCATTCGATAACTAACAGTACCCTCTCTGCCTGCTATTAGATGTCGGGGTGAAATCTTCAGAGCCATGGTGCAGGCAGTTTCTGGATGACAAAGGCATTGATGCCAGGGACTGCCCTCATGTTCTCCCGACCTGAATCCAGTTGAAAACCTTTGGGACATTACGATTCAGTGCGTTTGACGCCATCAAGTAGCGCCACCGACTGTACAGGAGGTCACTGGTGCCCTGACGCGGGTCTGGGAGGAAATTCCTCTGGACACCATCCGCCATCTCATCAGAACCATGCCCAGATGTGGGAGAGCACAAAGGCCGTACACACTTATTATGAGCGCCTGTGATGAAATTTACGCAGATCAGATCGGCTTGTGATTTCAGTTTTTTACTTTGATTTTCACAGTGATTTGGAATCCAGCCCTCAAATCGTTTTACCACCTTGGTTTCCATCCATTTTGTCCTCAACAACTTCCACAATTTATATCAAGAAAGGTTTACGACTTGAATCTTTCACTAGCGAGATCCGATGTGTATTTTACGTGATTTTCATGTTCCCTTCTTTTTTTTTTTGAGCAGCGTGTATTTAAAAAAAAAATACGATAAATCAGTATAATACTACCACTTTTCTATCTTTCATTATATGGTCAATAATACTGTAGCATTCACGTCAACCCTTTACTCACCGCACACAGCTTTCTTTTTTACACTATCATTTTTTCCTCCTATTTCCTGGAGTCTTTTTTTTTTTCTCATCTGTTTTGCTGTACAATGGCTGTGAAAACATGATGTAAAAAACAAAATTCTGTCATGGTTTCTGAGTTTTTTGAGTTTTCGTTTTTACACCGTTCATTGAATAGGAAAAAAAGCAGAAATGTCACATGTATACAGCTTGTTAAATAATTCAGAAGTTAGTACAAACAATTTTGCCCTTTTTTTTTGGGGGGGGGGGGGGGGGGGGAGGTCAGACTTCTACTGACACAGTGATGACAAATCTCAGGCCCCCCCCCCCCTTTATTTTCGGTCTTCAGGTATCATTCTACTGTCCCATTTTATTGAGAGGAGCAGGTATACAGCCCTTCACTGTACCCCTAATACACCTTTTTGAGGCAGCCACAAAAAGGGCCTTAAATCTCCCAATAATCTTTTTTAAGAAGCTGTTTTAGGAGCCTGGTATGGGCATAGTAGATACTTAGCTGCCTAATGCCATCCGAGCTCTTGCTCCAACAGCCAAGATCAGGGAATTCTCCGATACCCAGACTTTTAACTCCGGCTCTGTAGAACCTTCATATTTGTCGATATTTGAGTCTTGCGATTTGTTGCCGTTGCTGGTGCATTCTATGTACTTTAAAAATGATTTTTGTCCTCTGCTATTTCAGGGTTGTGCTCCACCTCCAAAAAATGGTGTCGAACAGAAACGACCAGGACGCCCGCTGAACATCACCGCTCTTGTTCGCCTGTCGTCTGCTGTCCCAAACCAAGTTTCCATCTCCTGGGCTTCAGAGATTGGAAAGGTGGGTGAGTTCCAAGCAGCGTTACTCCCAAATTTGGATGGTCGTGATCTGTATGAACGCGATAGGGGTTTTTATGTCAAACGCACATTTTAAACATTTAGTTTTTCTAAACCGAGTGCCTTTATTTGCTGTAGAATTACTCGATGTCTGTGTACCTGGTCCGACAGCTGACATCAACGGTGTTATTACAAAAGCTAAAGATGAAAGGTATCAGGAATCCAGATCACTCCAGGGCACTGAGTAAGTGTATGCGCATCATATCCACTCCCACATTTTCTGTCCCCTCTCCGCTATCTGCTTTGTTAGTCATTGCTTAACTTTACTGGTCCGCTACTTCTTGGAAAGTCTATCAAACAGATTCCAGCCTAGATCTGTTCTCTACCTATCTTTATCCCTTAGCCTTTGGTGCGGCACCACGTGCTCCCAGTTCTGTATAGGGAAGGAAGAGGGGGGATTCAGGAATCCCTATTTTAGTATTTAGTGAGGTCCCCAGCAGTCATACATTTATCACTTGTCCCGTAGAGTTATGATTAATGGCAATTCTATTTTAGTTTTTCTTTCGACTTTTTAGTAAAGGAGAAGCTAACTGCAGACCCAGACAGTGAGATTGCCACCACTAGCCTGCGCGTTTCATTGATGTGCCCTGTAAGTAGCGCTCTGCAGTAAGTATACCTCTTATTATACCCATTCCAGTTATGTGTCTAGTGATCATTTTTCTTGCACAGCAAATTACTCAGCATGTTAAGTTTACAGCGCTGGATGGTTATTAAGTTCTCAGGGCTAGTAATCATTTTTTGAGACCTATTGTGAATTGCACTTTACTCATATGTTAAAATGAACACCTAAAAGTCTTTGTTTCATATTCAGTATAGACAACTCTTGTCTCTAACAGCAGCAATCGGAGCTAGCACCGTTCGCCGCTGATAACTTAGATGCCGACATCAGTCAATGACAGCGACCTTTAAGTGATTTGAACCCTGGTGCAGCCATCGCCCTAGTGCTCCTATGAGTCCCAGTTTGTGCCTACACTTCATAGGAGATAGTTGATCTCACTATAAATCAATTGCAGAGTCAACTCCGCTAGGGCAAATTAAAAAAAAAAATGTTTAAAAAGTAGATAAACATATTAAATAAATTTAAAAAAAATATATAAAAAACTAAAAGTTGGAACCCCTTCTTTTCTTAATCTGAAACTAAAGAAATAAGAAACCAAATGAAAAATAAGGATTTCTTTTTTGTTGCATCTATAAAAGTCTGAACTATCGAAATATGGAGTGATTTAAAGGGAGTCTTTCAGCAGCTGTTTGCTATTTAATGTGAGAGCAGCATAATTAAGAGCAAAATAGCCTGATTCCAGGGATGTATCACTTATTAGGCTATGTGCTGTAGTTACAATGCAATCGTTGTTTTATCAGCAGGAAATTATCACTGCAAGACTAGTTCTCAGGTGCAGCTGATCTGTGTAACCCCGCCCCCTCCACTGGCTCACAGGAAGCTGCCAATCGGGTGTGGGCGGGGTTATAAGAGCTCAAAATTCAGAGCTCTGCTGTATCTAAGCAGAGATTCTATGCATATTGCACCAAGCAGCCCTGGAATCAGGCTCCCTGTCCCTACCCCATGCTGCTCTCAGATTACATAGCAAAAACCTGCTGACAGATTCCCTTTAACCTTTATGGTAGATATTGCAAAGAAAAAAAAATGAAAACTTACATATATCCCAAAGAAATGCATTAAATAAACAAAATGTCGCACATATCCAAAAACGATACCAATAAAAAAATTCAGCTCACCATTCATAATACAAGCCCTTGTACAACTCAGTCCATGGAAAAATTAAAGGTACGACTTTCTTCCTTTACGTTCAGAATTTTCTTCAAACAAGTAAAATATGTAAATAGATCCCGTTTCCGGTCCTTTTTTTAAATTTTTTTTTTTATTAACTACATATTGATTTTGGAAACCCAAGCAATAATTACAGAATCGTGTTTTGTTTTGTTTTTTGTTTTTTTACTATTTCACCTCATTTTGTAATTTTTTCCATTTTTTAGTGCATTACATAGTATGAAAGAAAATATGAAACTACAACTCGTCCTGTAAAAAAAACCAAGCTGTTATATGGCTACGTCGATGAAAAAGTAGTAATAAAAAAAGTTATTTCTGGGGGAAAAGGAAGGAACAAATAAAAGCTCTAAAAAGGACTAAAGATACAACAGAAAGGGGTTGCAATCAGTGGGAGCAGCGCGGCAAGGCTCCATGTGCCGAGCGTTATGGCTGAGAAGTTATCAGGCTGAGTGTATTGATGGCGTGTTCTGGTGGTCTGTCAATGATTGATGATGCATTTTTGGAAACCTTGCGCTTCTTCAGCTTGGGAAAATGAGGCTCACGTTCCCTTGTCGGGCCGTCACCTGCTCGCACTTACAATGCTTCGACGCTGCACTTTACCTGCAAATGAATGAAAAGAAGCCGACCTGGATCTGCCCCGTGTGTGACAAGAAGGCCAGCTACGAGAGCCTCATATTAGACGGGTATGTACCGCTCGGGTCTTACACGGATCAGGCAGCAGAGGGTTTTTCTTTATCAGTAGTCGCGGGGCATAGAAGATGAAACTAGCAGTCTGGGGCTAGTGGCACACGGCAATAGTCTTGTCACATCTCTGAAAGTGCAACCAAAGTGATGGCAACTGCCTGGTTTCATCAGCTTTTTTATGGGCAGAAATGGATATTTATTCTTTGGTGATTTAACATGAAACATGGCCTTATCCTTAAGTCTTTCTCCATACAGTACTGCTCTAGTGATAAAGAGGATGTCGCTAGTCAGCCCCTTGCTGTCCACAGACATAGTAGAAGCTATGGCCGACAGTGTTCCTCTCTCATCCATAAACCATGGGAAGAGAGGAATAATCTACTGTCAAACTTGTCCCATCAGATGCATCCGCTTCAGGCAGCGCAATTCTTTTAGGATTGTAATTCATTGGGCTTATTGAAGGTCTCCAATGACATGTAGTCTCTACAGATGTCGGAGAAACTGTCCGATGTATACATTATATTCAGGGGTGGAATGGTCTCCTTTATTTTGGCTTGGTTGTGACTGCTGGGCATTACTAAGTTCTGGATTAATAGGGATAGCACAAAATATTTTGTTTCAGATATGTCTTAGTGTATTTCTCCTTAAAAGGGTTTTCCAGGACTAAATAATTTTTTTTTAACTACGAAGTAAGAGCTAACACACAGGTAGTTGCTAACTACCTGCCTATTGTACCCGGATCCGGTGTCTGCCGACACAGAGCGGTCATAGATCACTTCTGCCGTTGACTCATTGGCTTCCTGTCTTGTCACGTCAACAGAGCAGCAGATTCTCATCTGCTCTGCTGTTAAAGGGAACCTGTCACCCCCCCCCCCCCCAGGCGTTTGAAACTAAAAGAGCCACCTTGTGCAGCAGTAATGCTGCATTCTGACAAGGTGGCTCTTTTAGTTCTGGGTGCTGTAACTGCAGAAATAATCAGTTTCGTAATTTGTCCCAAATACCTTTCTTCAGTCCTGGAGGCCGGCCTTTCCCCCCTGCCGCAGACGCCACACAGCCGTCACTCAAGTCTTCTTGGCGCCGGGTGCCTCCTCCTCAGCGCTGTTTTCAAAATAGCCGGCGTCTGCTCTCTTTTCTCCTGCCTTGGGCAGGCGCAGTGAGCGCTGCCCGTCTGTCCTCATATGCAGTCTAGCTGACTGCGCCTGTGCGGACGCCCTGCCTGTGAATCCCAGCCCCGCAGTGTCTTCTGATTTAGACTGCATATGAGGACAGAGGACGGGCAGCGCTCACTGCGGCAGGAGAAAAGAGCGCAGGCGCCGGCTCATTTCAAAACAGCGGTGAGGAGGCGGCGCCAAGAAGATTTGAATGACGGCTGTGTGGCGTCTGCAGCAGGGGGGGTAAGGCCTGCCTCCTTGACTGAAGAAAGGTATTTTCTGACAAATGACAAAATGGATTACTTCTGCAGTTACAGCACCCAGAACTAAAAGAGCCACCTTGTCAGAATGCAGCATTACTGCTGCACAAGGTGGCTCTTTTAGTTTCAAACGCCTGGGGGGGGGGGGGGTGACGGGCTCCCTTTAAATTGATAGCGGGCTCCCCACTACCCAACTGCGGGAAGCCAGCAGCCCGGAAGAGTAAGAGCTGCTCTGTGGATGTGGAGCAAATGAATAGCTGGCATCAGGTAGAACAGGCAGGCAGTTGCCTCTGTTAGCAACTCACTTTTAGGCCCATAGTAAAAAAAAAAAAGTAGGCCTATACAAAACCTTTAACACCTTGAAGACCAGGTCTTTATATATAAAATTAGAGGGTAGTTGGGAACTGGGCAAGGTAAAATGGATATTCTCGTGTGCCTCATTGAGGACACAGGAGACCATGGGCTTGGGTGTACACTGCTGCCATCAGGAGGTGTCAGCTCCTCCTCAGCGGGCTACACCCACCTACCAGCACCAAGCTGCTCTGTTTAGCAGAGGGAACCTGTCAGCAGTTTTGACTGATATAAGTTATGGCCATCACCTTTCAGGGCTGATATACAGCGTTCTATAATGCTGTACAACTGACCCCAACCCGACCTGTAACAGTAGAAAAATAACTTTCTCCTTCGCCTCATTGGGGGACACAGACCGTGGGTGTATGCTGCTGCTGCCACTAGGAGGCTGACACTAAGTGATACATAGACAGTTCTCTCCTCCCCTGCAGTATACGCCCTCCTGCTGGCACTCACCTCCTCCCAGGCTGCAGTATACACCCTCCTGCTGGCGCTCACCTCCTCCCAGGCTGCAGTATACACCCTCCTGCTGGCTCTCAGCTCCTCCCCTGCAGTATACACCCTCCTGCTGGCCCTCAGCTCCTCCCCTGCAGTATACGCCCTCCTGCTGGCTCTCAGCTCCTCCCCTGCAGTATACACCCTCCTGCTGGCTCTCAGCTCCTCCCCTACAGTATACACCCTCCTGCTGGCACTCACCTCCTCCCAGGCTGCAGTATACACCCTCCTGCTGGCGCTCACCTCCTCCCAGGCTGCAGTATACACCCTCCTGCTGGCTCTCAGCTCCTCCCCTGCAGTATACACCCTCCTGCTGGCCCTCAGCTCCTCCCCTGCAGTATACACCCTCCTGCTGGCTCTCAGCTCCTCCCCTGCAGTATACGCCCTCCTGCTGGCTCTCAGCTCCTCCCCTGCAGTATACACCCTCCTGCTGGCTCTCAGCTCCTCCCCTGCAGTATACACCCTCCTGCTGGCTCTCAGCTCCTCCCCTGCAGTATACGCCCTCCTGCTGGCTCTCAGCTCCTCCCCTGCAGTATACACCCTCCTGCTGGCTCTCAGCTCCTCCCCTGCAGTATACACCCTCCTGCTAGCTCTCAGCTCCTTCCCTGCAGTATACACCCTCCTGCTGGCTCTCAGCTCCTCCCCTGCAGTATACACCCTCCTGCTGGCCCTCAGCTCATCCCCGCAGTATACGCCCTCCTGCTGGCTCTCAGCTCCTCCCCTGCAGTATACACCCTCCTGCTGGCTCTCAGCTACTCCCCTGCAGTATACACCCTCCTGCTGGCTCTCAGCTCCTCCCCTACAGTATACACCCTCCTGCTGGTGCTCACCTCCTCCCAGGCTGCAGTATACACCTTCCTGCTGGCTCTCAGCTCCTCCCCTGCAGTATACACCCTCCTGCTGGCCCTCAGCTCCTCCCCTGCAGTATACGCCCTCCTGCTGGCTCTCAGCTCCTCCCCTGCAGTATACACCCTCCTGCTGGCTCTCAGCTCCTCCCCTACAGTATACACCCTCCTGCTGGCACTCACCTCCTCCCAGGCTGCAGTATACACCCTCCTGCTGGCGTTCACCTCCTCCCAGGCTGCAGTATACACCCTCCTGCTGGCTCTCAGCTCCTCCCCTGCAGTATACACCCTCCTGCTGGCCCTCAGCTCCTCCCCTGCAGTATACGCCCTCCTGCTGGCTCTCAGCTCCTCCCCTGCAGTATACACCCTCCTGCTGGCTCTCAGCTCCTCCCCTGCAGTATACGCCCCCTCCTGCTGGCTCTCAGCTCCTCCCCTGCAGTATACGCCCTCCTGCTGGCTCTCAGCTCCTCCCCTGCAGTATACACCCTCCTGCTGGCTCTCAGCTCCTCCCCTGCAGTATACACCCTCCTGCTGGCTCTCAGCTCCTTCCCTGCAGTATACACCCTCCTGCTGGCTCTCAGCTCCTCCCCTGCAGTATACACCCTCCTGCTGGCCCTCAGCTCATCCCCGCAGTATACGCCCTCCTGCTGGCTCTCAGCTCCTCCCCTGCAGTATACACCCTCCTGCTGGCTCTCAGCTCCTCCCCTGCAGTATACACCCTCCTGCTGGCTCTCAGCTCCTCCCCTGCAGTATACACCCTCCTGCTGGCTCTCAGCTCCTCCCCTGCAGTATACACCCTCCTGCTGGCTCTCAGCTCCTCCCCTGCAGTATACACCCTCCTGCTGGCTCTCAGCTCCTCCCCTGCAGTATACACCCTCCTGCTGGCTCTCAGCTCCTCCCCTGCAGTATACACCCTCCTGCTGGCTCTCAGCTCCTCCCCTGCAGTATACACCCTCCTGCTGGCTCTCAGCTCCTCCCCTGCAGTATACGCCCTCCTGCTGGCTCTCAGCTCCTCCCCTGCAGTATACGCCCTCCTGCTGGCTCTCAGCTCCTCCCCTGCAGTATACACCCTCCTGCTGGCTCTCAGCTCCTCCCCTGCAGTATACGCCCTCCTGCTGGCTCTCAGCTCCTCCCCTGCAGTATACGCCCTCCTGCTGGCTCTCAGCTCCTCCCCTGCAGTATACACCCTCCTGCTGGCCCTCAGCTCATCCCCGCAGTATACGCCCTCCTGCTGGCTCTCAGCTCCTCCCCTGCAGTATACACCCTCCTGCTGGCTCTCAGCTCCTCCCCTGCAGTATACACCCTCCTGCTGGCTCTCAGCTCCTCCCCTGCAGTATACACCCTCCTGCTGGCTCTCAGCTCCTCCCCTGCAGTATACACCCTCCTGCTGGCTCTCAGCTCCTCCCCTGCAGTATACACCCTCCTGCTGGCTCTCAGCTCCTCCCCTGCAGTATACGCCCTCCTGCTGGCTCTCAGCTCCTCCCCTGCAGTATACACCCTCCTGCTGGCTCTCAGCTAACCAGTTCTTGCTTATTGTCTGTAGGAGGCACACGGGTCTGGTTCAGACCCCAAAGTTTTTATTTTATTTTTTACTTTTCTGTAAATTTTTATTTTTTAAGTAACGGAGTGAAGGGGGCGACGGATCCTTTCAAGGTTCCGATCTCCCCCGAATCATCAACAGGCGAGCATGGCGAGTATACCTCCCCGTACCTCTCCTGCGACGTGGGAAGCCATGCCTAAGCTCACTTCAGGGGCGACGGTTCCTTCTGGTCCCGATCTCCCCACACCAGCAACAGGCAACCACATGCAGTGTCGCCTCCATGTATCCTCTCCTGGAGCCAGGCCTAATGCCGGACAACTGGCCCTGTCCACCTGGGGCTGAACTCCGTGGATGTACAGAGGCCCCTCTCTATGGCATCCGAGCAGCCCCCACTGTCCCATCACTGTGAAAGCGGATGGCACAAGGAGGAGGACGGTTCCTCTCCACCTCCCTAACAAAGGGATGATGGATTGAGGTTTATCCCTCTATCCCTGCACCTGCAGCAGAACAGTAGAGTGCGCGCGCTTCCTCGGCGCTGAAACCCAGTCACCGCGGCGGCTCCATGCTGGGACGCGCACCGATGGTGAGTGGATCCAGTCAGCGATGGCCTCTGCAGTGGGATATTCACATGCTGACAGGAAGCCTCAGCTTCCCTGTGGCCCACCTCCCTGAGGTAACGCTCCGGCCGGCTGCAAAAATTTAGCCCCCGGCTTCAGCCGATGTGTAGGCCGCATCCCGGAAGCTGCGCCCGCACTATGGCGCTAAGGCGGCTCCGCCCACCTTTTCTGGCGCTTCTTCCCTGGCACTAGAGCGATCGCTTCCCTCGGCAATGCTGGTATTGCTCATGCCGGCTTCTGAAATTTAGGCCCCGGCTTGGGCCTATTCATGGAAGTCACAAGGCTCCGCCCACATCTCGTCTGTGGCTCCGCAATTTTCCAACTTTGAATTTTTATGCCCTTAAATCACAGAGATATGTCACACAAAATAGTTAATAAGTAACATTTCCCACATGTCTACTTTACATCAGCACAATTTAGGAACCAAAATTTTTTTTTGTTAGGGAGTTATAAGGGTTAAAATTTGACCAGCAATTTCTCATTTTTACAACACCATTTTTTTTTAGGGACCACATCTCATTTGAAGTCATTTTGAGGGGTCTATATGATAGAAAATAACCAAGTGTGACACCATTCTAAAAACTGCACCCCTCAAGGTGCTCAAAACCACATTCAAGAAGTTTATTAACCCTTCAGGTGTTTCACAGGAATTTTTGGAATGTTTAAATAAAAATGAACATTTAACTTTTTTTTTACACAAAATTTATTTCCGCTCCAATTTGTTTTATTTTACCAAGGGTAACAGGAGAAAAAAAGGACCCCAAAAGTTGTTGTACAATTTGTGCTGAGTACGCGGATACCCCATATGTGGGGGTAAACCACTGTTGGGGCGCATGGCAGAGCTCGGAAGGGAAGGAGCGCCATTTGACTTTTCAATGCAAAATTGACTGGAATTGAGATGGAACGCCATGTTGCGTTTGGAGAGCCCCTGATGTGCCTAAACATTGAAACCCCCCACAAGTGACACCATTTTGGAAAGTAGACCCCTTAAGGAACTTATCTAGATGTGTGGTGAGCACTTTGACCCAACAAGTGCTTCACAGAAGTTTATAATGCAGAGCCGTAAAAATAAAAAATCATATTTTTTCACAAAAATGATCTTTTCGCCCCCAATTTTTTATTTTCCCAAGGGTAAGAGAAAAAATTGGACCCCAAAAGTTGTGCAATTTGTCCTGAGTACACTGATACCCGATATGTGGGGGTAAACAACTGTTTGGGCGCATGGCAGAGCTCGGAAGGGAAGGAGCGCCGTTTCACTTTTCAATGCAAAATTGACTGGAATTGAGATGGGACACCATGTCGCGTTTGGAGGGTCCCCTGATGTGCCTAAACATTAAACCCCCCCACAAGTGAGACCATTTTGGAAAGTAGACCTCCTAAGGAACTTATCTAGATGTGCTTTGAGAGCTTTGATCCCCCAAGTGTTTCACTACAGTTTATAATGCAGAGCCGTGAAAATAAAAATTATTTTTTTTTTTCACAAAAATGATTTTTTAGCCACCAGTTTTGTATTTTCACAAGGGTAACAGGATAAATTGGACCCCAAAAGTTGTTGTCCAATTTGTCCTGAGTACGCTGATACCCCATATGTGGGGGGAACCACTGTTTGGGCGCATGGCAGAGCTCGGGAGGGAAGAAGCGCCATTTGGAATGCAGACTTAGATGGATTGGTTTGCAGGCGTCACGTTGCATTTGCAGAGCCCCTGATGTACCCAAACAGTAGAAACCCCCAAGTGACCCCATATTGGAAACTAGACCTCCCAAGGAACTTATCTAGATATGTTGTGAGAACTTTGAACCACCAAGTATTTCACTACAGTTTATAACGCAGAGCCGTGAAAATAAAAAATCCTTTTTTTCCCACAAAAATGATTTTTAGCCCCCCAAATTTATATTTTCCCAAGGGTAACAAGAGAACTTGGACCCCAAAAGTTGTTGTCCAATTTGTCCCGAGTACGCTGATGCCCCATATGTTGGGGTAAACCCCTGTTTGGGTGCACGGGAAAGCTCGGAAGGGAAGGAGCACTGTTTTACTTTTCAATTCAGAATTGGCTGGAATTGAGATCGGACGCCATGTCGCGTTTGGAGAGCCCCTGATGTGCCTGAACAGTGGAAACTCCCCAATTATAACTGAAACCCTAATCCAAACATACCCCTAACCCTAATCCCAATGGTAACCCTAACCACACCCCTAACCCTGACACACCCCTAACTCTAATCCCAACCCTAATCCCAGCCGTAAATGTAATCCTAACCCTAACTTTATCCCCAACCCTAACCCTAACTTTAGCCCCAACCCTAACCCTAACTTTAGCTCCAACCCTAGCCCTAACCCTAATGGGAAAATGGAAATAAATACATTTTTTTAATTTTATTATTTTTCCCTAACTAAGGGGGTGATGAAGGGGGGTTTGATTTACTTTTATAGCATTTTTTATAGCGGATTTTTATGATTGGCAGCCGTCACACAATAAAAGACGCTTTTTATAGCAAAAAAGTTTTTGCGTCTCCACATTTTGAGACCTATAATTTTTCCATATTTTGGTCCACAGAGTC
The DNA here is from genome assembly GCF_051348905.1 of Ranitomeya variabilis. NCBI lineage: Eukaryota > Metazoa > Chordata > Amphibia > Anura > Dendrobatidae > Ranitomeya > Ranitomeya variabilis. Next base: position 52,014,935 of record NC_135232.1, on the reverse strand, counting down.
ATGTGAGGTCTTGTTTTTTGCGGGACGAGTTGACGTTTTTATTGGTAACATTTTCGGACACGTGACAGTTTTTGATCGCTTTTTATTCCGATTTTTGTGAGGCAGAATGACAAAAAACCAGTTATTCATGAATTTCTTTTGGGGGAGGCGTTTATACCGTTCCACGTTTGGTAAAATTGATAAAGCAGTTTTATTCTTCGGGTCAGTACAATTACAGCGATACCTCATTTATATCATTTTTTTATGTTTTGTCGCTTTTATACGATAAAAACTATTTTATAGAATAAATAATTATTTTGGCATTGCTTTATTCTGAGGACTATAACTTTTTTATTTTTTCTTTGATGACGCTGTATGGCGGTTCGTTTTTTTCGGGACAAGATGACGTTTTCAGCGGTACCATGGTTATTTATATCCATCTTTTTGATCGCGTGTTATTCCACTTTTTGTTCGGCGGTATGATAATAAAGCGTTTTTTGCCTCTTTTTTTTTTTTTTTTCCTACGGTGTTCACTGAAGGGGTTAACTAGTGGAACAGTTTTATAGGTTGGGTCGTTACGGACGCGGCGATACTAAATATGTGTACTTTTATTGTTTTTTTAAATTATTATTTAGATAAAGAAATGTATTTATGGGAATAATATATATATATTTTTTTCTTTATTTAGGAATTTTTTTTTTATTTTATTTTTTTTTACACATGTGGAAATTTTTTTTTTTTACATTTTTACTTTGTCCCGGGGGGGACATCACAGATCGCTGATCTGACAGTTTGCACAGCACTCTGTCAGATCGGCGATCTGACTTACAGTGCTGCAGGCTTACCAAGCGCTTGCTCTGAGCAGGCACTCGGTAAGCCACCTCCCTCCCTGCAGGACCCGGATGCCGTGGCCATTTTGGATCCGGGGACTGCAGGGAGAGGAGGTAAGAGACCCTCGGAGCAACGCGATCACATTGCTTTGCTCCGGGGGTCTCAGGGAAGCCCGCAGGGAGCCCCCTCCCTGCGCAATGCTTCCCTGTACCGCCGGCACACCGCGATCATGTTTGATCGCGGTGTGCCAGGGGTTAATGTGCCGGGGGCGGTCCGTGACCGCTCCTGGCACATAGTGCCGGATGTCAGCTGCGATAGTCAGCTGACACCCGGCTGCACTCCCCCCGTGAGCGCGGCCGATCGCACTGGACGTACTATCCCGTCTGTGGTCATACGGGTCCACCCCACCTCGACGGGATAGTACGTCCAATGTCAGAAAGGGGTTAATGAGCTCAGAAGCCCTCCGCCGCCAATCCCAGCTTATCCCAGAGTACCTAGTTCCCTGAGTGGGTTTCGTCACTGCGCAAACCCATGGATTCTCTGACAAGAGATTGAATCCCTCCGTGAACCCTCTGTGGCTCGGAGTGATCGCACGACCAATATAGATGGTCTCTTTCCTTCAGGCTAGCAGGGGCCGCAAGTATTCTAGAAACGTACACGCGCCTAAAAAATGGAAGCTTCATTTCCTGATGCCTCACCAATGATTTGCTGAGAACAAGTCTCTGAATATGGATCGGATATTGCCTTGGATCTGTACTCACCAGAACTTCAGAAAAGGATGGATTCGCCTATTTATATCATTAACCAATCTCTGTAGATTGACGAGGACTTCGGTTCTACTCCAGATCACGCAGCGTCCCTCATGAGGAAACTAAACTCCCTCGCAGAGCATTTGCCATTCACCCGGACAGGGAGCGTCCGGATAAGCGATCCACTGGACAGAAACCTCTGCAAGCGCGGTATCCTTTTTCAGCCAATATGTAAACACGCGGGGTGTGCCCTCCACGTATTCCCACCTAAGATGTGAGATGCCGTGCCTGGTCTGATTTTTAAGGGCGACGGGTCCCTTTAAAGGATACCGAACTCCCCACACCATCAATAGACGAGCACACGGAGTGTCGCCTCCATGTATCCTCTTCTGCAGCCAGGCCTAACACCGGACAACCAGCCCTGTCCACCCGGGGACCTTAACTCTTTGGATGTACAGAGGCTCCTTTTTTTGGCGTCCGAACACCCCCCTCTGCATCTCCACTATTAGCAGATGATGCAAGAAGGCGGACGATCCCTCTCCACTTCCCTGTTAAGAGGATGGTGGATCGAGGGTTCATCATTTTAACTCCGCACAGTCAAAAGAGGGAGGCGATAGTAAGAGACGGTTTTTCCTCCTTCTGCATGCAGCCGCGCATTCTGCCACTTGGCATATTAACCAAGTAGAATCTCCTGTGGTATACCTACCAGTATCCCTACCCGGTGGGTCATCAATTAAAAATACAACGGACTGTCAGATAGCAAATCTGGTTCCTTCTGTCTTGCGGCCTCCAGTTCAGCGCTCTACCCTACCTTAGCCGCTGCATGTGTTGCTAGAGCAATTGTCTCTTGGTCACAGACCTTAACTATTTTGATTTCCTATAGACCCAACCAGCAGTGGATCAGTTTTCCAGGATGGTCTAGATCTAAGGGATCTTGGTTCCAAAATGGGGACCGAAGAGTAAGACCGACCCTGAACCTCAAACTTCTACCAAGCTTGACAAGGTCCCCCTTCTTTGGATGGAGTTCCCCCTGCTCAGCCATTATTTCAACGGAAAAAGGTGGAGTTTCTGGCATCCACTGACATTCGGGATGCTTACCTTCACATTCCTATGTTTTTCCCTCTTCAAAATTCCTTCGCTTTCCCTTTCGCGAACAGCATTTTCAAATCACGACCTTGTCCTTCGGCCTTGCTACCGCACCCAGAGTGTTCGCAAGGGTTATGGGGGCTGTCATGTTCCTCTTGCACCTTAGAGGCGTGGTCGTCCTGCCCTATCTGGTCGACTTTCTAGCCGCTCCTTCAGCCCGGCGCCGAGTCGTCTATATCTCTTGCGATACCTTCTCTCTCCTGGGCTGGCAGCTAAACTTACACAAGTTTTGTCCTCATTTCCAGCCCAGCAGATATCCTTTTTGAGGATGATCCTGGAATCTTCCAGAAGATTGGTGATTCTCCCTTGAGACAAGGCCGTGGCCCTTCAACAGGGAGCTCGCGCACTTGTTCACTCATCCATTCATTCCATTCCATTCGATTTGCTAGGAGTTTTCTGAGGAAAATTGGTGACGACAATGGAAGTGGTTTCCTTCGCTCCTCTCGTTTTCTGCAGGTCAATCAGGCTTTCAGAGGGTAGTCTCTGAGCTCCTTCCTCATCCAGGGGAGATCCTTTCTCCCGGTTCAATGGTTATTAGTGACTACCGATGCCAGTCCTCTTCTCCTGATCATTGTTCTGGGGATCCGAACGGTACGGCTAGTTCTACAGCAGGTCCACTGCCTTCTGGCGGGTCACCCCATCTCATTCAATCGGACAATCCCACGTCTGTGCCATACGTCAATCATCTAGCAGGTACCCACGGTCAGGCGTCTTGGCCGAGGTACCTCACATTCTCTGTTGGGCTACGATCTATCATTTGGTGATCTCGGCACTACACATCTCAGGTGTAGAACTCTGGGCGGCGGACGCCGTCAGGGTCCCGCCTCATGTGAGTGGGAACTTCACCCGGAAGTCTTCCATCAGATCTGTCTTCTCTGGAGCACCCCAGATGTAGGTCGAATGGCATCCAGACTGAACGCCAATGTACTCTAAGTTCATGGTTCGGCCTCCAGGTCCAAAAGCCATCGCAGTGCATGCTCTGGTTCTTCCATGGTACCAGTTTCCTTCACCCCTCTTCCACTGCTTCCGAGATCTTTTCGGAAGCAGGGAGGGCCCCAGTGATCCTGGGAGATCCGCACTGACCATGTCAGGTTTTTTCTCGTTTGCTGAACTAGTATTTTTCCTTCTTATTGCAACAATACTGCAAATATGGACTTCCTCGCAGGGAGTCTTCACATGTGGTTCTTCTCTATCGCATACCGTTAGATCTTTGGGACCTTAATGATCCTGGGAGTCTTACAGTAGACTCTTTTTGATCCGGACAGACTTTACTATCAGGGAACATCGCCCTTTTTTCTCTGCGATCTCCTCATCCTGACGGGTCTTCGGAGCTAGCCGCTCTGTTCTTTCAGACCTTTTTCCCTTATTACCATCAAGGCAAGGTTGTCTACAGGCAATCCCCATCCCTTGTTACCAAGGTGGTATTGTATTCCCCCAGTTATGAAGGCATCGCTCTTCCCTCATCTCTTTCGGCACCAGTCCACATTGCTCTGAGTAGGTACGTCTCGAGGACGGCGTCCTTCCGAAGGTTGGACACTTTATTTGGGCTACCTCACTGTAAGAGGCTGCTTCCTGACGGTTACAGGACGGGTTTAGCCGTTTCATCGGCCATGTTAGCTCGGTGGATTTGTTACACCATCCAGGAATCCTTCCGTGTTAGATGTCAGCCTATCTCCCTGTCTATCGAGGTTTCTTGGATTCTAGGCACCAGGCGTCAGCACAGCACGACTGCAAGCTTGCGGGTTTGTCCAGTCCGCATGCATTCTTAAAGCACTATAGTTCCCAGACTTCCACAGATGTGAGTCTGGGCAGGGGGACTCTGCAGGCCGCAGTGGCGCACTTGTAAGTAGCAGTTACACAGGGCCTGATCTGATGTTGTCCCCACCCAGGGACTGCTTTGGGACGTCCCACGGTCTGTGTCCCCCAATGAGGCGTAGGAGAAATAGGGATTTTTGTGTACTCACCGTAAAATCCTTTTCTCCGAGCCAATCATTGGGGGACACAGCTCCCACCCTATTATTAGCTTGTGTTTGTTTTATAATTTGACATGCTATACTCTCATATATATAATGTGACATGCTATATGCTCATATGTTGTTATTGATCTCCTACTGCTTTTGCACCGAACTGGTTAGCTGAGAGCCAGCAGGAGGGTGTAAACTGCAGGGGAAGAGCTAACTTTCTTTGTATCACTTAGTGTCAGCCTCCTAGTGGCAGCAGCATACACCCCATGGTCTGTGTCCCCCAATGATTGGCTCGGAGAAAAGGATTTTATGATGAGTACACAAAAATCCCTATTTTATTATACTCACCAGCAGGGTGGTCTGGTCCGAGGGGCGTCGCTCTTCTTGGTCCGGCGCCTCCTATCTTCATGCTATGTCGTCCTCCTGCTTGCCACGTGTCGCGCACCTGCGCAGGCGTCTGTCCTGTTGAGGGCAGAGCAAAGTACTGCAGTGCGCAGATGCCAGGAAAAGTCAGAGAGGCCCGGCCCCTGCGCACTGCAGTACTTTGCTCAGCCCTCAACAGGGCAAATCAGTACGCCTGCGCAGGAGCGCGACGCCGAGGAGACTGTGTGAATGACGCAGGGATGCGTCATCCACACGAAACAAGAAGGAGTGCGACGATCATAAGATGGGAGGCTCCGGACCAGGACAGTGACACACATCGGACTGGACTGCACCGCAGGTGAGTATAATAAAAGTTATTTTTCTTCTCTTCCAGGTCAGGTTGGGGGCATGAATGCTGTATATTAGCCCTGAAAGGTGATGGCCGTAACTTATATCAGCCAAAACTGATGACCGGTTCCCTTTAAGGCCCAGACCTGTTTCTTCCTATGGTCTTTTTTTTATAGTAAAGCCTTAAAGAGTGACCATTGTTTTAATTTTTATTTCATATATAAATAGTGCACATTAAAATAAGCAACTTTGTAATATACCGTATCAGAGAAATCTGCTTTTTCCTCCTCCCGGACTGATATTTACCTCTCAATTCATGGAGAAAATCTGCAAAATGTGTATTTAGTGGAGAGAGATTTTCAACATTGATGAAATAGAAAATGACATTTGGTGCTTATAAGTTCTATGCAGAGGGGGAAGTGGGAGAAGGAGCTGGAGGCAGACAGACATTCTACTGCAAGTTCTCCTGAAAACCACCGTTACAGTTCTCCGTAGAACTTTATGGGCACCAACTGTCATCTCCTAGTTTATTAATGAGAAAATATGTATTCACTGAAGACAGATTTTACTCGTGAATCGAAAAGTTTGAGAATGAATGATCAGTCAAGGAGGAGAAAGAAGAGGATTTGTCTGATATAAAGTTTCCTATTTTCACGTGCAGTAGTGATTTTTGTTAACAAAATATAGAAATTTAAAAAATGGTTACCCTTTAATTTTAAAAGAAAAAAATAAGCCATACTTATCACCCGACCACCAGTCACCTGACCCTGCAGCCAATCAGTGGGCTCAGCAATTAGATCACCCAGAGTCGTGACATCATCGCTTCTGGTGTGACGTAGCAGCAGCGATGAAGAGGAGTCAACTACTTTCATTATATTACGACCATGGCTTGCAGCTGTCAAATGTAAATAGTGAGCGAAGAGCCCTTTAATTAACAGAGCAGAAGTTCCCCCTTTATGTCTCTGCCTGATCTTCATATCGCTGTGTACTCTTCTCACAGACTCTTCATGGAGATTCTCAATCAGTGCTCAGACGTAGATGAGATTCAGTTCCAGGAGGACGGATCCTGGTGTCCCATGAGACCAAAGAAAGAGTCACTGAGCTCACCGACCTCACAATTTCCACACAATGAAGGTACGGCCAGAGCATAATGGCCTAAAGGTTTTTTTTTTTTTTCTTTTAAGCTTAAGGTTGTGTTCACACGTGATAAAACCACGTAAAAAACGCATCCATTAAGCATCCTATGAATAGAATGCAATCCGCAATTTTTGTGCACATGTTGCGTTTTTCTCCCGTGAAAAAAAACGCATTGCGGTAAAAAACGCAGCATGTTCATTAATTTTGCGGATTTTTCGCGTATTTCCCACTATTTAATGCATTGGGGAGCGCCAAAAAAAAAAGTGAAAAATCCGCACAAAAAACACATGCGGATTCCCTGCAGAAAAAGTCCGGTTTTGTTCAGGAAATTTCTGCAAAGAATCCTGACGTGTGCACATAGCCTAAAGGTTTGGCCACTTTAGGACTACTATTAAATCTGTTAGGGATGGATCATGATTTTGTGACACTAATATGGGAGTAGCACATGTTCTCCTCTTTGTTAGCGTAGTCGTCTTTGCAGATTTCACAGCCATCCTGTTCTCAAACTGGCCGCAAATCGAGGAGCACTGCTCCTATGTGGGTCCTGATCTGTTCTCTCGCCTCGTCTCACAGGATCTGGAGTGATCAGCAAGATCTACTCCACTAAAGAGTCGGCTGAGATAAGCCCTAAGAAGAAGGCTGAAGTCATCGACCTGACCGTCGACAGCTCCTCTGAAGACGAGGATGAGCCAGCTCGGAAAAGGAAATGTCTGTATATGCCACCCGACTCGCAGGGGTCTCCAATGAAAAGGTGCGAGGATTATCGGCTCATCCAGCATGAGAAGTGTCCTGAATCCTCTTCATGTTGCAGATTTTCCCTTTTTAAATACATTTTGTCAGGCTTCTAAAGAATGCCTCCCACCGGCCACTACATCATGGTTTTACGTGTGTGACATTGACTAATTGGTTATTTTCTTTTTCTTTTTTTTTTTTTTCAAGTGTGTTATCTTATCAACCATCCACGATGCGACTTGGGAAGATGGCGGGCATAGAGCCCGACTCCTTACATCAGTCCATGCTGGAATACCAAGATCACTTCCACCATTCGGCCATCTCTGGTCTCACTGCAGATTTACCAGGTATATGTTATGTACTCGGGGGGTCTCCCACAGTGTCACAAAGGGTGGTCCCCTCTGCTAAGGACTTCCTCCATGACAGATTGCCACTGCAAAGAGCTGCTACAGTTGTAAATTACATGGATAATATTACTTATTATGGTGATGCAGCTACTTGATTGAGTCAGTGGAAAATCCAGTAATTAGCAAACATCAGAGAAAGTAGGCGCAACCCGCTTAATAGAGAAGGGCAGAGGCAAGGGCTTTTTGCTGCCCCATCCTGCTATCAGTAAGTAAAGGGAATTCTGTTGATACTATAACATCAGAATGACTCCGCACCCACCCTGAGCCGTGAGGCCATGCCATTACTAGCAGGTCTCGGCTATAGCATTCGTCTGCCACCCTGTTTTGGCATCTAGGATCGAAGCTAGCTCATAATCTGGCTGTTTAGCCTCGAACATGTCGCGATGAAAAGCGACCATGGCGTCTTTACTGCCAGGTTTTGCCTGCAGAAAAAAATGCAACTTAAGAATAATAGCCGTGACAAAAGCCCGACTTCCAGGAGAAAATGAACTAATTTCATCACTCGAGCTGACTACGTTCAATCAAAAAAGTTTATAAAGGTTTGTCGCCACGTACAACATTGTGAACAAGTGTCTGTAAGCACGCACAGCACAGATGTGCTGTAGATCGAGTAGTCAAACTGCCGTGCGTGCTCACAGCCGCTGCTCACTGCCTACTGACTGGCCACTCCATGCCTCTATGACTGATAGCCAGAGGCTCCCAGGCGGAAATAAGAGGATTTTTGGTACTCACCATAAAATCCCTTTCTCAGAGCCTTCACTGGAGAACAGTGGAAACCATGGGTCAATGGTGCTGCCTCACTGAGGCCCAGGTCTCACCCTTACAGAACAATCAGAGAAGAGGGAATTAGCCGCCTTTAACAACCCTATATATGCATATTAATAGGGTTTGGGGGCATGACCGGTTCCCTTTAAGTTTTCATTTTTCAGTTCTGTTCATACGTTTTCCACATTGATGTACATGGATGATGAAAGGTCATAATTGGTGAACCTAACCTGTATGATACAGTTCCATAAAAATAATTTTTTTTTTTTTTTTTTTGTATTAGGTTTGGATTTCCTGTCTTTGGTACCTGTTGACTCTCAGGTGAATGATTTATTACACATTTTTCAAGAAAATGGTTAGTTATCTGCCACATTTAGTAGAAACCATTACATAGGATCAGTGCATTAGAACTAGATGGATGCTAAATCTGTGTATAAAAGGGAACATTCAGTTTTATCTTATATGCATCCTGTATTTTGGTTAGGGTGTACACTTAAAGGGGTTCTCCGGGGCAAAAATAAAAGTTGCCCTTTGGGATCTGTAAAAAATAAAAAATAAATTAAAAAAAAGAAAAGCTAGTTGATACTCCCCTACCAACATCCACCTAAATCTAGAGCTAGACCACTCCCATGATCTGCGGCCGGACAGGAAGTGTGACCTCACCGTTCTGAGCCGCAGCGGTCAGGTGACTTGAGTAGCCTATCATCAAATGTTTTTCTAATGATGCGCCTTCATAGTCCTGTGACCCCTGCAGGAGGGGAAACGGATAAGTCTGCAGTTTCTGTGGTGGTCTGGTCTGCACTGGATCCTGGCGGCGAGAATCATTTGGTTTGTCAGCCTGTGAGGAACTTTTCTTTGTTTTTGTCCTGGAAAATCCCTTTAAATGTCTATCATGTCTCAAGTTATAGAAAAAACTGCCCCTAGCTTCCGGCTATGTAATTTTCAGCCATATTGACCCTCTTGCTGTACAGCGTTCCAGCATAAAATCGTCACCATGCCTCATTTTGTGCTTATGAGTACCATTCATTTCAAGCAGCACTATCCCTCTATGTTTTTGGATAGTCTCAACTCGGCTCTCCTAGCTCGGCACACTCATGGCAAGCCCAAAACCTCGAGCAGCCACCTTGAAGCCTGAACCAGCGGCAACCCCTAAGAAGAAAGTCATCTGGAAGCAGTTCTGAGGAGTCCGGCATATCCAGGTCCAGTCTGCAGAACAAGTCTGGTATTTATTGGTTTGTTTACAGACTTTAAGACGTTTATGGCCCTCGAGGAAGTTTTCTTTGGTGTTTGGAGCCACCTCTGGAACCGAGTGATCATCTTACTGCAGTTTTGTTTGTTGATTTGCGAGTTGCACATGTTCAGTTCATGTATATAGGATGCACTAAAGGAAATAATTGTAAATAGGTATTTTTATTAAAAAAAAACCCCTGTCAAATCTCCATCTTGTGTCTGTATTCTTCCAATTCAGTCTATGTGGTGAATAAGCAGCACCAGTGACTGATGAAAGCAAAAAATATAGTTCTTACCGATAACGGTATTTCTCTGAGCCCACGACGGCACCACGGAGAGAGGGGATCCGCCCACCAAGGACAGGAAACCTACAGATAAAAAGGCGGTACCTCTCTCCTGCATCAGTTTGTTTACTAGAGAAGGATGGGAGACTATGAATAGAGACTTGCTTTTAACATTACTTAAAGACTTAACTTGAGATACCGCGTGACTATTTATACTATTAGCATAAGGTACTATATTAACGTGCACACCCAAGAAGTGAAGGGAGGGAATGTACGGGTGCCGTCATGGGCTCAGAGAAATACCGTTATCGGTAAGAACTATATTTTTCTCTGACACCCATGACGGCACCACGGAGAGGATTGCAGAGATTTGTTCATTAGGGAGGGACCACCGCTTCCAGAACCCTTTTACCGAAGGTAAGGTCCCTATAGAAAGTGGACGGTGAAGACCAGGTAGCAGCTTTACATATCTGCTCAATCGAAGCTCCGGCCTTCTCCGCCCAAGAGTTTGTCACTGCTCTCGTTGAGTTTGCCTTGATATTTCCCGGGACGGGTACGCCACTCGATGAGTATGACAGGCTGATGGCTTCTGTAATCCATCTTGCCAGGGTGCCCTTAGATGCTTTCTTCCCCTTCCGGGGACCCTGAAAACATACAAAGAGAGAGGAATCCTCCCTACTCTCCCTAGTGGCTTCTATGTAATGCATCAGGCATCTCCTCACATCTAATGTATGTAATAACTCTTCCTCTTTGTTTTTGGGATTAGGACAGAAGGAGGGCAGAGATATTTCTTGTGTCCTATGGAAACGGAATGCCACTTTTGGGAGAGATGTCGGGTCAGTTTTTAGGATGACCCTATCATCGAGGATTTGCGTGAAAGGGGGGTTGGCGGATAGGGCCTGGATATCACTGACCCTACGTGCAGAAGTGAGAGCAACGAGCAAGGAAGTCTTAAGGGATAAGATTTTAATTGGAGCATCCGCTAATGGTTCAAAGGGAGGTTTAGATAATGCTCTAAGGACTAAATTTAAATCCCACTGAGGGGTAGATTTCACGAGTAGAGGCCTTGATCTACCGGCTGCTTTGATGAATCTAGAGATTCATCGATTCCCTGCTAAATCATAGTTGAATAAAGCTCCTAGAGCCGCTACATGGACTTTGAAGGTGCTTGTGGCCAGACCCAACTCTAACCCATTCCGCAGAAACTCAAGAATGGCTTTAAGAGGGACGCCCTCCCCCATTTTGGCACCTGAAGATGAAAGGATTTTTTTCCATACTTTCCCATATTGTTTGGTTGTAACGGGTTTTCTACTTTGTAGCAGTGTAGATACCAGCCCTGGAGAAAACCCCCTGTTTTCTAGTAACTCCCTTTCAAATGCCAAGCTGTCAAGTGAAAACTTGCCACCTGTGGATGATGAAATGGGCCTTGGGAGAGTAGGTTCGGGAGATCCGGCAGTACCCATGGATCGGAGATGGACATGATCATCCAGGAAAACCAAGGCCTCTTCAGCCAGAACGGAGCTATCAAGATTATGTGAGCCCCGTCCTCCCGAATCTTCCTCAGCACCGCCGGAATCAGAGCAATAGGGGGAAAAGCATATGCTAGTTGATGGTTTCAGGAGATCAGGAACGCATCTAGAGAAACAGGGCTCCCCAACGGTGTTATTGAGCAAAAGGTGTTCACTATTTTGTTTAGATGGTTTGCAAAGAGGTCTATGTTTGGTGTGCCCCATTTTACCGAGATCTGAGTTACTGATTCAGCTCCCATTCCCCCTGTTTCAAGCGAGAGCGACTTAGGTAATCTGCTCTGTAATTGTCCACCCCCTTTATATGAAGGCCCGATAGGGATTGAAGGTTGGTTTCGGCTATGTGGAAGATTGATCTGGTTATCTCCATCAGACTCCGAGAACGGTACCCCCCTGGTGATTTAGATACGCTATCACCACTTTGTTGTCCGACATAATTCTGATATGATGAGACTGAAGGGGGACCCAGGAACTCTAATAGTGCAAACTTGACTGCCAGTAGTTCCTTCATATTGGAGGACACTTTTTTCAAATATGGTGGCTAAGCCCCCTGAGCTAACAGGTCGTTCAGGTGTGCCCCCCACCCACTGGGACTCGCATCTGTTGTTACTATCTGTGAGACTGGAGTTAAGGTACCTTCACACGAAACGACTTTGTAACGATATCGCTAGCGATCCGTGACGTTGCAGCGTCCTGGCTAGCGATATCGTTTAGTTTGACACGCAGCAGCGATCAGGATCCTGCTGTGATGTCGCTGGTCGCTGAATAAAGTTCAGAACTTTATTTGGTCGTCCGATCGCTGTGTATCGTTGTTTGACAGCAAAAGCAACGATACCAGCGATATTTTACACTGGTAACCAGGGTAAACATCGGGTTACTAAGCGCAGGGCCGCGCTTAGTAACCCGATGTTTACCCTGGTTACCAGTGTAAAATGTAAAAAAAAACAAACACTACATACTTACATTCGCATCCCCCGCCGTCTGCTTCCCACACTGACTGAGCGCCGCAAAGTGAAAGCACAGCACAGCGGTGACGTCACCGCTGTGCCCTGCTACTGCCGGCGCTCAGTCAGTCAGTCAGTGCAGGAAGCGGACGCCGGGGGACGCGAATGTAAGTATGTACTGTTTGTTTTTTTTACATTTTACGCTGGTAACCAGGGTAAACATCGGGTTACGAAGCGCAGCCCTGCGCTTAGCAACCCGATGTTTACCCTGGTTACCCGGGGACCTCGGCATCGTTGGTCGCTGGAGAGCGGTCTGTGTGACAGCTCTCCAGCGATCAAACAGCGACGCTGCAGCGATCGGCATCGTTGTCGCTATCGCTGCAGCGTCGTTTCGTGTGAAGGTACCTTTACCCACGGGATTCCTTGAGAAAGATTGCCTTGCGATGTCCACCAACTTAGTGACTGAATTGTGTTTGGAGATAAATTGAGCCGACTTTCTATATTCCCTTTTAGAGAGACTTCTTCTGACAAGATTTGCCATTGAAGCTCCCTTGAGTGTAACTGAGCCCATTGGACTGCAGGGATGCAGGCCGTCATGGATCCCAAGAGGGACATCGCTTGGCGGAGGGTTATGGAGGGGGTGTCTTGCCTTCTGGATACCAGACTTATGATGTTTTGAATTTTTTCCTCTGGAAGGCGGCATTCTTGTTTTATAGAGTCCAGAGTAAGGCCCAGGTACTCCTGGATCTGGCATGGTAACAATCTGGATTTTTTTAAGTTCACTAACCAGCCGAGTTTTTCCAGTGAATGTCTGATTGTGTTCAGCTGTTCCTCGCAGTGTTGTGGAGAGGAACCGATTATCAAAAAGTCGTCGAGGTATGGCACTATCAGGGTATAATGCTCCCTCAGGTGAGCCATTACCTCTGCAACTAATTTCGTGAAGACCTGTGGGGCTATAGCCAGCCCGAAGGGGAGGGCTAAGAATTGAAAATGGTATATCACCCCCCTGATATAGACTGCTATTCTGAGGAATTTTTGGTGATCTTTGTGGATAGGGACGTAATAGTAGGCGTCCTTCAGATCCAGGACTACCATGAAACACAGTGGAAACAACATTTTTATCGAGGTTTTTATTGTTTCCATTTTGAATGACTGAATTTCTAGGAATTTGTTTAGACTCTTCAGATTTATGATAGTCCTGAAGAAACCGTCCGGCTTCTTCCTCAGGAACAGAGGGGAGTAATACCCTTGTCCTCTTTCTTGTAGGGGAACTTCCATGAGAACCCCTTTGTTTACTAGTCCCATGACTTCTTTTTCTAATGCTAGTTGCTCTTCCTCCGAAGATCTTAGCGAAGTCGTCATGAACGAGGGGATGAGGGGGCTTTTGAAATTTCAGTTTCAGCCCGGATTTTATTATGTTCAAAACCCAAGGACTGCTGGTAATTTTCTGCCAGGCTGAGAGGAAGAGGGACAGTCTTCCCGCCACCTGGGGCAAGCATTCATTGTGCGGGTTTTTTGTTGTCGTTAGGGTTTTTGTTGAATATGAAACCCTTGTTTCTCTAGTCACCTTCCACGACGGCATACGGAGGTTGCCTCTTTGCCCTAATGGGGAACAGGAAATACGGAGAGGTTAAAAGGCCCTCCCACCTCCCCCTCACCAGTGTCTTTCCTGTTCCCCATGGGACAGAGAGAGGTTTCTTTCGTGTGCTGTGGTGTCCGGTAACTACTGCACTTACTGAGGCTTCGCTTTTAAAAATCCGGGCAGCATGGGGTCGTATCTTACCTCCCCCTGGTGCTGCTCCCGTCGCGCCGCGGTGTCCTCGGGACCGTTCCCTGGCCTTCCCGCGCCCCCGTGAGGGCAAAGCAGGCCAGCGATCCTGACCGGAGTCCTCTCTGAGCTCTCCGGTCTCCTCTCCACGCTGCTGGCGACCCGGAAGTGCTCGCGCGCGTCACTTCCGGTCTTTTCTGCGCTCTCTGGAGGCACTTCCGCCGGCGACGCCTCGTGCAGGATGCCGTTCCTCCACCCGGGACCATGGAGGGGAGGAGAAGGATTTCGTTTACCGCTGGGGGCAGGGACATGCTGTACAGCATAAAACCTGCCAGAAAACGTCACAGGTAAGACTGTTCTGCCATGGAGAGCAATACCTGCCCTGCGCCTGCAGAGCCCAGCGTTGCCCCTGCCACATTAAGTGCTGCAGGGACAAGGGTCCTTAGCCTAGTGTTTTTTTTTTTTTAATCAGATAATTTTTATTGGTCAATAAGGATAATACATGGAAATTGCATTACTGTAAACAGCAAACATATATATTATAACTTTTTTAGAAAACCTTTTAGCGCCGAATCGAACAAAGAGAGACCTGACGAGAGCCGCCCCAGTTTGTTACATCATCCATAGATAAAAAAGAGAAGAGGAAGATAGCATATCGATAACACTCTCTAGAGAGCCAGAGGTCCAAGCACAGGGACAAGGCCACTTAAATCAAGCCGACTCAAGCCAAGGATTCCATAAACGGTGGAAGAGGTCCATCTTGTTTCTTTTACAATAAATACTCTTCTCCAAAGCAACAATATAATCCACTTGCGTCATGAAGTCTCTTCTTGTTGGTGGCTCTTCCCTAATCCAGAACCTGGCGATCAGTTTACATGCAACAAACAGTAGTCTAGCAATAACCATCTTATACAAATTGTCAGTTACAATCTCTTCTACGTACCCTAGAATACATACCAAGGGATCTCACGGTATAGACACTAGCGCTGCTATCATGAGGAGAGTTGAATACTTTGCCTCAAGCGGCAGAGTATTCCTAAAGACAGGGAGCGGCAGTCAGAAGTTAGCACACGTGGTGCCGACTCTCCCTGCAATCACTTGCTGACAGTGCGTGCGGCGTGCCCAGCGGCAGGTGAGGTGACTCACTGTTACCACCCGGCCGGGCTGAGGTGCAGTCAGAAGCGGTGCCCTGTGTCCTGACCTGCTGGCTGCTGTGCAGTAAGTAACTGTAAAAAACATAATTCGCCACCCCCACATGCTAGTGAGTGTCAACTCGTTTGTGAACGAGCTGATAAAGAGCCGGCTCCCTGCTGCTCGGCAGTGTGAGGTTGTTTTTTTTTTTGCTTTCTTGGCTGGTGCTGGCTGCAGCTTATCAGACTGTGACTCCTGGGGAGGAGAGAAGTAGCTGTGGACTGTTAACTGTTTGTGAGCACTGGAGAAGTGGTGCAGTCTGCAGACAAGCACAGGACAGGGTGGATGGGAAAAGTAAATGCTTCCTATTGTTAACCCTTAAGTGCCCACAGACTGCAAGCATTAGGGTATGTTTCCACATTCAGGAAACGCTGCGTGTTTGACGCTGCGTTAGAGCAGCAGCGTCAAACACGCAGCGTCCAGATGTTACAGCATAGTGGAGGGGATTTCATGAAATCCCGTCTCCACTATGCGGTAAAACATGCCGTAAATGTACCATAGACTATCATTAGATGCGATAAAATCACATCTAATGATTAGTCACATGCGTAGTAACTGCGTAAATGCAGCTTACCACGCATGTCTGCCGGCTCACCTGTCCCACCGCCGAAGTCCCTCATCCACTGCAGTTCTCGCGATAACTTATTGTGAGAATTGCCGTGCACGTGACCAGGACTTATCTCCGGTCACTAGTCTGGTTCTCACGGTCAGCTGATTGTTAGAACGCTGCAGTGTAGGTGATCGCTGGAGAGTTATCTCCGGCGATCATCTACCGGCTCTACGCTTTTAAATAGGAATATATTTTACATTTGCGTCAGGTTAGGCGAGTAAAGAGTAAGGGTATGTGCACACGTTGCGGATCCGCAGCGTTTTTTGCAGTGCAGAAACGCTGCAGATCCGCAAGTGATTTACAGTACAATGTAAATCAATGAGAAAAAAAAATGCAAATCCGCTGCGGTTTAAAAGAAGTAGCATGTCACTTTTTTGTGAATCTGCAGTGTTTTTGTACCCATTCCATTATAGAAAACAGCAGGGGTAAAAAACGTAGCAAATCCGCAAGAAAACCGCAGCAAAAACACACATAAAAAGCTGCGGAACCGCACAAAAAACGCGACAAATCAAATCCGCAGGTGCGTTTTCTGCCAGGAGAGGCAGAAATTCCTAAGCCTAATCCGCAACTTGTGCACATAGCCTTAACCAGATTTATTTGTACTGATTTTACTACGTGGGGGGGGAGGGGGGGCCGTTTTGCAGTTCGCCTCAGGCAGCAGAAAGGCTAGGTTCACCCCTGGGTATAGAGCAATTATACGTCAGTCCCACCTTGCTCAACACCACTATCCAAAAGGAGGACAGCCTGGGACATTGCCACATCATATGGAGGATACCCGCCTCGGACTGCGAGCACCTAGGGCATTCTGAATTAGGTCTCAGACCAGCCCTGAATAACATGTCCGGAGTTTTGTAAGCCCTATGGATAACAAATAGTTGTGACAACCTCCCAGGCTCATTCATCGAGATTTTGGGCACATAATCCAATATTGAATCCCAACGATCATTGTCGATCACCCCCAGGTCTTTTTCCCCACTTTGCTCTAAGCTCGAATAGGGTGCCCCTCTAAGAAAGAGAATAAAAGGAACTCATATTCCTGAAATCGCTCCCTTCGTGCCTCCCCGCGTAAGGACAAAATCCAACATGAGGTCAACCTGAATCTCCACAGGCCCCCTCCTACACTGTGCCTGAAACGCATGAGAGATGCGGCTATATTGATACGCCTCAGAGTTTGGCAGTAAAAATTCTTCCTGCAGTTCCTCGAACTTCTTAATTCTGCCCCGATGTAGAATTTGTCCCAACCGAGAAATGCCTGCCTCCTTCCATACATGGAATCCTGGCATCTGTCTGAATTCTTGTAGCAAACAGTTATTCCAGATGGGTGAGAACCTAGTAAGTGCCTTCACTCCCCTTATTCCTTTTACTTTGTCCCAGACCTTATGAATAAGCTTAATAGTGCAGAATTTGGAACCTTTCTCCCGGAAATGTCCACCCTCCAGACCCTCACTCAATGTCTTCAACCCCATCAGTGTCTTCAGGCTACGTGGTGCCCGCTCCCCACCAGGCTCCTCGCCCCAACCCCTAAGATGCTGACACTGATGCCAAAAAGTATAACCAAGGGTTAGGGAGCGCCAACCCACCCTCCGTCTTCAGCCTTTGTAAGATTTCCTGTTTAAATCTGGGGCTTCCCTCCCCCCCCCCCCCCCCCTATTTTGCGATATCCAGATAGGGGAGTTATGTAAGGCTGGTTTCACACTTGCGTTTTTATCTGCATGCGTTTTTAAAAAAAACGCATGTGTGAAAAACGCATGTAAACGCGGTAAAACGCATGCGTTTTTTAGACGCATGCGTTTTTATAGAAAAACACAAGAAAACACAAGAAAAAACAAGAAAACCCTAACCCTAACCCTACCCCTAACCCTAAACGTGACTGAAATACGTGGCACTGAAATACGTGCAACTGAAATACGTGGCACTTAAATACGTGGCACGTGGCACTTAAATACGTGGCACGTGGCACTTAAATATGTGGTACTTAAATACGTGGCACTTAAATACGTGGCACGTGGCACTTAAATATGTGGCACATGGCACTTAAATACGTGGCATACGTGGCACTGAAATACGTGGCACGTGGCACTTAAATATGTGGTACTTAAATACGTGGCACTTAAATACGTGGCACGTGGCACTTTAATACGTGGCACTTTAATACGTGGCACGTGGCACTTTAATACGTGGCACGTGGCACTTAAATATGTGGCACGTGGCACTTAAATACGTGGCATACGTGGCACTGAAATACGTGATACGTGGCACTTAAATACGTGGCAATATGACTGTCAGAAAATGTTCATTAAACGGTTAGGGGTGAGGTTAGGGGTAGAGTTAGGGTTAGGGTTTGGATCCCTTTATCACCTTGATGGTGGTGGGTGGCTTTTCAGTGTGTTTTCTGGTTTTTTTCTATAAAAACGCATGCGTTTTTAGCGCAAACAAACGCATGTGCTTAAAAACGCATGCGTTTACATAGACAGCAATGCATTTTTTTGCCGCGAAAAAACGCGCAAGAAAATACTGCAGGTAGCATTTTTGAAAATGAACGCATGCAGACAAAAAACGCATGCGTTTGAAAACGCGACCAAACGCATGTGCAAAAAAACGCATGCGTTTTCAATGTTAAATATAGGAAAAAAAACGCATGCGTTTTTTGTGCAAAAAACGCTGCAGACAAAAACGCAAGTGTGAAACCAGCCTAACACATAAAGAAGTTGCGGCATCACAATCATCTTTATAAGATTTACCCTACCGATTACCGATAAGTGTAACTTTTTCCACGCCTGGATTTTAGTGCGTATTTTCCGCAAAAGTGGTGCCAAGTTCAGTTCCTCAAAGCTAGTTAAAGGGAGAGCAATTTGGATCCCCAGATATTTGAATTTATCAACCAACCTCAGCTTTGTAGGAGAATCTCTCATTTCACTATCTCCAAAATCCCCATCTATCAACAACATATTGGATTTATCCCAATTGATCCTCAGTCCCGAATAACTCCCAAACTCCTCTATGATGGCCTCCGCCCTAACCAGGGTCTCCTCAGGGTCCTCCAAAAAAAGTAAAATGTCATCAGCATATAACGCTATTTTTTTCCTCTTGAGTCCCCGTACATAAAACCTCTCACCTCCCGGGACCCTCTTATTTTGGCAGCAAGGGGCTAAACCGCCAGGGCAAAAAGCAATGGGGACAAAGGACAGCCCTGCCTTGTTAACCCAGTCAAAGGAAAGGATTCAGAGAGAGCATTGTTAACTCTAATTTTAGCCACTGGAGAAGAATACAACAGCTGCACCCAGGAGATGAATTTAGGTCCGAACCCCAATCGCTCTAACACCGACCACAGGTAACTCCACTCCACGCAATCAAAAGCCTTATGGGCATCCAAGGAAACCACGACCCTTTTACCGACATTGTCAGAGGGAATTTGCAAATTTGAAAACAACCTTCTCAAATTGAGTGCCGTTGACTTATTGGGCATAAAGCCCGACTGATCTGGGTGAACCAGTTTGTCAATTACCCGAGTCAACCTATTTGCCAATGTTTATGCCAAGATCTTTGTCGGCCGTCAGAAGTGAAATTGGTCTATAGGATTCTGGTAGCTGTAAGTCCTTGTCGGCTTTAGGGATGACCACCACAATAGCCTTTCTCATTGACAAAGGTAGCTCCCCTCTTTCCAACGAATTATTGAACACCCCAACCAATTTGGTCAGCAAGGTTTCTTTCAGAATCCCATAGACCTCTGCTGGAATACCATCCGCCCCCGGAGCTTTACCCCCAGCGACGCCCGCCAAAGCAGCCCCCAATTCTTCCTCCCCAATCGGCTCCTCCAACAACTCGCTTTCCTCTCTGCTCAACCTAGGCAGATCAATCCCCTCCAAGTACCTGGTCATGTCCTCAGACCCCCTCCCCACACTAGAAGTATATAGCTTCCCATAGAATTTCCTAAACCCTTCTAAAATTTGCTCCCCCCCGAGTAACCAGGGTACCATCCTCAGTTTTTATGGAGTAGACATGTGAGGACCCCCTCTGTGCGGAAGCCACTACCGAAAGTAAATGTCCCACCTTTTCCCCTTCTGAATAAAAAGTTTATTTTTGAAAAGCCTGCAACTTCTCCGCCTTTTTTAAATATAGCCGATTAACCTTCTGCTGAGCCAGCCTCATGCGGCTCTGAGACTCCCTAGTACTATGGGTACCCAGTGCCACCTCCGCTGCTTTCAGTTCTTCCAAGACAGCTTGATCCTGTGCTCTAGTCCTTGTCTTAGGGTACTGTCACACAGTGCAATTTTCGTCGCTTCGACGGCACGATCCGTGACGTCGCAGCGTCGTATGATTATCGCTCCAGCGTCGTAGACTGCGGTCACACTTTGCAATCACGGCGCTGGAGCGATGCCGAAGTCCCCGGGTAACCAGGGTAAACATCGGGTAACTAAGCGCAGGGCCGCGCTTAGTAACCCGATGTTTACCCTGGTTACCAGCGTTAACGTTAAAAAAACAAACAGTACATACTTACATTCCGGTGTCTGTCCCCGGCGTCTCAGCTTCTCTCCACTGTGTAAGCACCATAGCCGGAAAGCAGAGCGGTGACGTCACCGCTGTGCTCGCTTTCCGGCCGGCAGGCGCTCACACAGTGCAGAGAAGCTGAGACGCCGGAGGACAGACACCGGAATGTGAGTATGTACTGTTTGTTTTTTTAACGTTTACGCTGGTAACCAGGGTAAACATCGGGTTACTAAGCGCGGCCCTGTGCTTAGTTACCCGATGTTTACCCTGGTTACAAGCGAACACATCGCTGGATCGCTGTCACACACAACGATCCAGCGATGTCAGCGGGTGATCAAGCGACGAAAGAAAGTTCCAAACGATCTGCTACGACGTACGATTCTCTGCAGGGTCCCTGATCGCTGCTGCGTGTCAGACACTGCGATATCGTAACGATATCGCTAGAACGTCACGAATCGTACCGTCGTAGCGATCAAAATTGCACTGTGTGACAGTACCCTTATGTCTCGAGATGTCTTGGAACAAAATTCCCCTTAAATACGCTTTCATAGTGTCCCACACTACATGGGGCTACCTTCATTTATCTTAAAAAAATTCCTCACTCTCTACCCCCACCCTTTCCATGTCCAAAAGTTGTAGCCAGGAGGGGTGAATTTTCCAACCCATCTTCCTCGATCCAGCCTGATCCGACAATTTCAGAGAAACCTGAACCGGGCTATGATCTGATAAAATCCTAGGACTATATTCCACCTCGCTTAACAATTCGTTCATCCCCTCGTTACCCAGGGCGATATCAATTCGTGACATAGAGCCATAAGTAGTCGAATAGCAGGAGTAAGAGTATGTATTAACATTGCGAACCCGCCATAAGTCAATCAATCCTATTTCTCTAAGATAGTTTCCAAAGGGAGTGTCATTGGCGTCTCTGCGCAACGGTGCGTGATTACTCTTATCCCAGTGATCATCAGCTATGTTGTTCACATCTCCCATCACAAGAAGGGGAACCCCATCCCATCCTCTCATAGACTCCAATATCTCCTGAATTTTCTTACCAGAGTACGGTGGGGGTATATACAATGAAACAATGCAAATCAAACGATTAATGATTTTACACACCAAAAAGACATACTGACCATCCCCATCAATTTTAACCTCAATTTCCTCAAATGGGGTATTAGTATGAATTAAAACAGACACCCCTCTTGCATAATTAGAGAACGTCGAGTGATACGCCTTGCGCACCCATCGCTTCTGTAGCATATCAACTTTTTCCTTCACTAAATGGGTTTCTTGCAAGCATATCACCGAGGGCCTCTGTTTTAATAGGTACTGAAATATTGTCGCATGCTTAGTAGCGTCTGCTAACCCCCTGACATTCCAACTTATAATATTAACATCCCCTCCCATATCCCTAAAGAAGCGTAATAAGTGAGTGCCATCTCCCCCAGGTCTCCACCATTACCCCCCTCCCCCCACCCCACAACCAATCCAACCTCCCCCATCTGAAACAATAAAATTAAAATAAAACAAACTTTCTTTTTCTGTATGAGAACTGAGAGCACTTAATAACAACCTAGAACTATGCCCTTCACTGTCCATCTCTCCCCCTCCCACCACGACTAATATGAACTATTCATTGCGCCGCCGAACACAATACTTTGACTTTTAGGTGCATTCTGTATGAAAACACTGAACACTTTCAAAGATCAATAAGAGGTAAAACCAGTGAAACTACAAATTCTCGGTGTCAGTCTCATCGGTTCCGCTCTGTGCCAATTTTCTTGGCATTCGTGTCCAGCCAGTGCGTAGCTTCCTCCGGATTTTGAAAAAAATGAACACGATCCAGCGCCACCACCCTGAGCTTAGCAGGGTAGCATTGAATATTTTAAGTCCAGTTCTCGGAGCCGCCGACTTCACCAAACTTCATTCTGAGTTTTTGCACCGATGCCGAGTAATCCGGATAAATGGAGATCCGATTTCCGTTTATACTTAGGCCACCGCTGATCCTAGCCTTCCTTAGTAGGGTTTCTCGATCCCGGTAGTTCAACATTTTTGCCAGTATAGCACGAGGGGCAGAGCCGGGTGGTAGGGGCCTAGTGGGGACTCTATGAGCCCTCTCCACCGCAATATGGTTGGTGAGGTCTACGCCGCCCACCGAGTTTTTAAGCCATGCCTCAATGTATTCAGTGGGATTATTCCCCTCCACCTTCTCCGGCTCCCCAATTATTCTTAAATTGTTCCTTCGGGAACGGTTTTCCAGGTCATCTGTTTTAAATTCCAATTCTGCAAAACGTTGAATATATTTCTTTTCTCTTTTTAGCAGTTCGTTTGTCTGATCCTCCACACTGCCCACACGTTCCTCCACCACCTCCACTCTTTTCTCCACCTTCCGCATAGCAGAGTTAGGGGGCTTCATTTCAACTTTTAAGTCATCCACTCTTATGTTCAGTGCAGCCAGGGCAGATTTGCAGTACATAACAACAGAAAAAATGTCCTGCAATGTTGGTTCCCCCATATTTGCTTGCTCCACACCATCAAAATCATTAGCCTGCACCGGGCTAGCAGCAGGTGTCATATTGCCAGCGCTGTGCACTTCCTGCATCTTCCCTGGGGAACGCTGCTCCTCCACCTCGCTGAGGTTGTCCTCCCCTCCTCTCCTCTGCGGGGCTTCCTTCTCTCCAGGCCCCTCAGCATCCAGCAGCAAGGCACCCCCCTCCTCAGTGCGGGCGAACCGCTCCAGCCTGGCTATTACCTCCAGCGGTATGAAGCGCTGGCTCTGGCTGCGTCCTCCTCTGCCACGGCGCCATCTTGGAGTTTCGCGCCCGCAGCAGGCGCCGACTGTTTACGGCGTGGCATCGCCGCTCTTCACCGCTCACTATCCCCGGTGCTCTCCTCCGTTCCCTGGGGTCCTGCGGTGCTGCACTACCCGGTTTTGGCTTTCGGTGGCGCCTTCAAGGGTAAGTACCAGGAGCGGTGCGGGGAGAGAGACCCGACACACGTCCGCTCACATAGCTCGCTAGGCCACGCCCCCTTAGCCTAGTGTTTAGAGGGATATTATTAGTTATGGCTCTCTCTCCCCTCTTCTTACAGGGAGAAAAGTCCACCTCTAAAACTACTACTAAAAAGAAGTGTGCCATCTGTAACATTAAACTGCCCCCATTATGGGAGAAAAAGCTCTGCAGAACCTGTACTGATAAGGTTGTCAGAGCAGAACAACCTTCTCTGTTAGAAGAAATCCGCTCCCTAGTCAAACAGGAGGTGCAATCTTCCCTAGCGGCCTTTACCCCTCCACCCCCACTCTCTCCAGCTAAAAAAAGAAAGATCCAGGATGAGGATTCTGAATCTGAATCAGACCTCTCCCTATGCCTCATCCTCAGGTCGACGAGAAGAACCATGTCCCCTATAACCTCTGAAGCTAGGAAATATCTTTTTTCTTCAGAATGGATTGAGGACTTAGTATCTGCCGTACGCAGTACTATGGGGCTAGAGGAAGAGTCAGAACCACAGTCCATACAGGACCAGATGTTTGGTGGTATAACCAAGGGTAAACGAGTGGGTTTCCCAAATCATTCCAATATATCTGATATGATTGATCAGGAGTGGGAATTACCTGAAAAACGTCTCAGTACCCCATCCGAGATGAAGCATAGATTCCCCTTGGAAGGGGATTTGGCCAAATGCGATATCCCTAAAGTTGATTCTCAAGTGGCAAGAGTGGCTAAGAACGGCTCTTCCATTCGAAGACTCGTCACAATTAAAAGATCCGATGGACAGAAAAATAGTCTGTTGAAAAAATCGTGGGAGACTTCCACGGTAGCCCTCAAAGCCAATATTGCGTCAGCATGTGTGGCTAGAGCACTTTTCCGCTGGTTGGGAGAACTGGAATCCCACATATCCCAGGGCACTTCCAGAGCTGAATAGTTAGACTCTCTACCCAGTCTTCTCAGAGCTACGGGTTTCCTAGCAGATGCCTCTATGGAAACTATCAGAGTTGCTGCTAGATCATTAGTGCAAACTAATTCAGCCAGACGGGCGCTGTGGCTAAAAACGTGGTCTGGTGACATCACCTCCAAGGCCAAATTGTGCGCCATTCCGTTTAAGGGTAACTATGTCTTCGGGCCTTCCCTAGATGACATTTTGGAGAAGGCAACTGATAAAAAGAAAGCCCTCCCAGAACAGAAAGCTCCCAAAAAGAAATTTTTTCGTCCCTTTCAGGCCCAAACCTCCCAGAGAGGAAAAGGCAAAACCGGGAGATGGAGTTACCCGAAAGGAGGAGGGAGGAATATCCTTATCCCTCAACAACAGCAGCAACAGTCTCAGCAAGAGAAGCGGTGACTTCGACCCGAAGGGGGGGGGGGGGGGGGAAGACTCTCAAATTTTGTACTTCAGTGGCAAAACATCACCAATTGCCCCTGGGTCCTCAACGTCATCAAAGAGGGTCTTCTAATAGAATTCATTTCCTCCCCCCCCCCCCCACGGGGTTTAAAGATTACCTCCCTTCCCTCCTTAAAAGACCAGTCCATATTAGAGTCGGGTCTCAGGGCCCTAAAGATGTCAAATGTGATATCTCAGGTTTCGGGATCAGACAGATCGGGGGGCATTACTCCCGTCTTTTTCTGGTGCCCAAACCTTCGGGCGAGGCCCGTATTATTATAAATCTGAAAGGCCTCAACCGGCATGTAAAATACCAAAGATTCAAGATGGAATCCGTAAAAAATGCCATTCCCTTGATAAGCCCGCACTCCTTCATGGCTACGATCGATCTGAAAGATGCATACTTCCACATCCCCATTCACCAGAGAATTTGCAGTACAGAAGGGACGTCTGATAGAGCACTATCAGTTCAACGTCCTTCCATTTGGAATATCCTCTGCATCAAGAGTTTTTTCCAAAATAATGGGGGAAGTAGTCTCCTTTATCCGGAGGCAAGGCGTCTGTATAGTGCCTTATCTAGATGACTTTTTGTTAGTGGCTTCCACCAAACAAACCTTGGAGTCTCATGTGTCAAAGACTCTCAATATCCTGACGTCTCTTGGATGGGTTCCGAATCTGGAAAAATCACAGCTACGGCCCTCCAAATGCAGGAAATTCCTAGGAGTTCTTCTGGACTCTGCAAGACAAATGTCCTTCCTTCCATTGGACCATCGTCTAGCCCTACTATCAAAGGTCAAGACGTTCAGAGACACCAGATCCCCTACAATCAGAGAAGGCATGTGTCTCCTAGGATCCATGACATCCTGCATCCAATCGGTACCATGGGCTCAAGCCCATTCCAGGATTCTTCAGGCACATATCCTGCAGAATTGGAACGGTCATCCCAGTTCTTTGAACAAGAAGTTGTACACACCGGGTCGTGTCAAGGCCTCCCTGGCATGGTGGGTAACCCCAAAAAACTTACAAAAAGGAGTCAGTTGGACACAAGTCCCATTGACTAGTTACAACAGATGCCAGCGGAAGAGGCTGGGGAGCCATGATAAGTCACACCCCTTTCCAAGGTCTCTGGGACCAGACAACAAGCAGGAAGTCATCCAACTACAGAGAATTAAAGGCTGTAGAGGAAGCTCTGCTAGTAGGGGGTCATCTTATCAAGGGACATCACGTTCGTGTATATTCGGACAATATGACTGCGGTGGCTCACATCAGACATCAGGGCAGTTCAAAGAACAACAACCTGAAGAACATATCCACCCGATTATGTTCCTGGGCAGAAAGACATCTATTATCCCTGACAGCAGTTCATCTGAAAGGTTCATCCAACATTCAAGCAGACTATCTAAGTCGCCAGGACATACATCCGGGGGAATGGTGCTTGAGCAATCGAAATTTCGAGATGCTTGTGAACAAATGGGGCCTTCCAGAAATCGACCTCTGTGCATCTCACCAGAACACGAAAGTAGAAGCCTTCTTCTCCCTAAACCCCAGGGACAGCTCCAGAGGAGTGGATGCACTGGCCCAGGAATGGAATTTTCATCTGGCCTATGCGTTTCCACCAATTCCGATATTGGCAAAAGTCTTGCAGAAAATTCGGGAAGAACGGACACCAACTATGTTGGTAGCCCCGTTGTGGCCAAAGAGGAGCTGGTATAACCTAATAGTGGATTTACAGGCAGATGGTCCGATCCAGTTTCCGATGGAAGAAGACCTTCTTTCTCAAGGACCAATCAATCTCCTAGATGCCCACAAATGGAATCTGGCGGCATGGCTATTGAAGCCCAGGTGTTGAGAGCCAAAGGTCTATCAGAGCCAGTGGTTTCCACACTTCAAAAATCAAGGAAACCAATTACCAATGCTATATATAATAAACTCTGGAAGAAATTCTCATTTTGTCTTCCTGAAATACCAGATCCCTTCAATCCAAATTTATCGCAAATTCTAGATTTTCTACAAAAAGGCTTGGAAATAGGCCTCAGGCCTAGCACCCTAAAAGTCCAAGTTTCCGCCCTCAATTCAATATTCGATCAGAATCTGGCAAATCATCGCTGGATTAAGAGGTTCATAATATCAGCTTCTAGAATGAACCCTACAAAACGGATAACAGTGCCGTTATGGGATCTTAATCTGGTGTTACAAGGGCTTACAGGTCCACCCTTTGAACCATTATCCTCCTGCTCTCAGAAAAATCTTATCTATAAAACAATTTTCCTAGTGGCCATTACCTCAGCAAGGAGGGTGGGAGAGCTACAAGCCCTCTCAATGAGAGAACCATACTTGTCCATTAGAGATGACTCTATAATAATGCGCCTCGACCCTTCCTTTCTTCCAAAAGTAGTATCAGATTTCCACCGCTCCCAGGAAATTGTTCTGCCTTCTTTTTGCCAAAATCCAACAAATCCAAAAGAAGAGAGATTCCATACGCTGGACGTCAGGCGCATTGTATTATTTTACCTAGAGCAATCCAGACGTGATCAAAATGTATTTGTCCATCCATCAGGACAAAATAAGGGGAAAAAAGTAGCAAAAAGTACAATTGCTAACTGGATAAAGAAGGCGATAACAGAAGCATATCTTGCTCAAAATAAAACTCCAGTGGGAATCAAGGCTCATTCGACTAGATCAACCTCGGTCTCCTGGGCAGAAAGAGCAGGTGCATCAGCAGAACAAATCTGCAGGGCAGCTACATGGTCTTCATTGCATACTTTCTCCAGACATTACAGATTGGACATAATGCCGAACAAGGATTTAGCCTTCGGCCGGAAAGTACTTCAGGCAGTTGTCCCTCCCTAGCACCAAATTAGTTGGTATTCCTCCGTATGCCGTCGTGGAAGGTGACTAGAGAAAACAGAATTATTCTTACCATTAATTCGGTTTCTAGGAACCTTCCACGACGGCGCTAGTTCCCTCCCTATACTCCTGGGATTTAAATCTGGGATTCAAGGTAAACCGGTGCTATGGTTTTCAGTTATAAGTCACTGGGGAGGTGGGAGGGCCTTTTAACCTCTCCGTATTTCCTGTTCCCCATTAGGGCAAAGAGGCAACCTCCGTATGCCGTCGTGGAAGGTTCCTAGAAACCGAATTAACGGTAAGAATAAGCCGGATTACTCACCGGTAATGCTCTTTTAATGAGTCCACGACAGCACCCCACATGAGAGAGAGGGATCCGCCCATAGGAACAGGAAACCTACAGAATAAAAGGAGGCGGTCCCCTCTCCTCCTCAGTTTAGTTTACAGAGTATAAAAAGGGAACCGCAAAAGCTTTAGTATTAATTCTTATTCAGCAAAATATCTTAAAAACTCTATACAACCATTATTTGTGAATTAAAGAAAGAGCTGTGCATAATCAGGGAGGGTTGTAAATGGGTGCTGTCGTGGACTCATTAAAAGAGCATTACCGGTGAGTAATCCGGCTTTTTACCCTTCGCCACGACAGCACCCCACATGAGAGACTTTCAGAGAGTCATTATTCGGGTGGGATTACTGTACTAAGAACAGCTCTACCAAAGGTCAAATCAGAAGATGAAGATAGATCAAGTCTATAATGGTTGTAAAAGGTAGAAGGTGTAGACCAAGTTGCGGCCTTACATATTAAATGGATCGGGACATCCGCTTGTTCCGCCCAGGAGGAAGCCATGGCTCGTGTTGAGTGCGCTTTAATACCCACTGGAGGAATCTCGCCTTTTGATGTATAGGCCAAGCAGATAGCATTTCTGATCCATCGAGATATGGTAGCTCTCGTGACCCCATGTCCTTTCTTGTGGCCCTGAAAGGAGATAAACAGAGCCCTACTCTCCCTCCATGTTTGACACCTTTCTATATAAGTCAGGATGGCTCTTCTGACCTCTAAGGTGTGGAACTTATGTTGTTCAGGGGTTACAGGAGAATCAAAAAAGGAAGGGAGAAATATTTCCTGTGACCTGTGGTAGGTGGATGCTACCTTAGGGAGGTATGAGGGGTCTGGTTTTAGGACTATTCGATCATGGAATATCAGTAAGAATGGTGGGTCTACTGATAGGGCCTGGATGTCACTAACACGTCTGGCTGAGGTCAGGGCTACCAAGAGGGCTACTTTATATGTGAGGACATTTAGAGGTATAGAATCTAGAGGCTCAAATGGGGAGCTGGTTAAGGCTTCTAGCACTAGATTTAAATCCCACGGAGGTAGACGGGGAATATGTACCGGGTTACTTCGTTCACAAGACTTAATGAATCTGGAGACCCATCTATCAGCGGCTATATTATATCCATATAGGGCTCCTAGCACTGATATCTGGACTCTTAAGGTGTTCACTGATAATCCTAATTCTCTACCTTTTTGTAGGAACTCTAGAATAGGTGTTATCGGAACCTGTTTAGTGAATGGTATTGTATGAAAGTCTAAGAATTTTTTCCATACCCTGCTATATATCAGGGTGGTAGATCTTTTTCTACTTAGTAGCAGGGTTTTTACTAGCTGTTCTGAAAAACCCCTTGAGCTTAGTAACTGCCGCTCAAGTTCCACGCCGTCAAGTGAAGCCCTTTCACTTGCGGGTGGAAAAACGGCCCCTGGAACAGTAGTTCCCTGTCCAATGGAAGAATCCATGGATCGCATAGACACATGCTCTGGAGGCAGGAGAACCACGGCCTCTTTGGCCAGAAGGGTGCAATGAGGATCACCCTTGCACGTTCCCTCCTGATCTTCCTGATCACTAGCGGAATTAGAGACATTGGAGGAAAGGCGTAAGCCAGTTTGAAGTTCCAAGGATGGTGTAGGGAGTCCAGCATGTCTGGATGATTCATGGAGTTCAGGGAAGCGAATCTTTCTACCTGTCTGTTGCCTCTTGTGGCAAATAGATCTATCTGAGGCACTCCCCATGCTCTTGTTATTAGTCTGAACACGGTTCTGTTTAAGGACCATTCTCCCTGGCGCAGCCTGTTTCGACTGAGGTAGTCCGCTTTGGTATTCTCTATTCCTCTGATGTGTAGGGCTGTTAGGGACGCAAGATGAGTCTCTGCGAACTGGAAGATCTCCCCTGCGATGGTCATCAGACTTCCTGACCGTGTACCGCCCTGACGGTTTACATAGGCCACTGTGGTGGAGTTGTCTGAGAAAACTCTTACATCTGCTCCTTGAATCTGTGGAAGAAAATAATTTAAGGCTTTCCCTACTGCTGTTAATTCTTTCCAATTTGACGAACATGATGATTCTGACTGATTCCAGGTATCCTGGACTATGTCATCCTCCATACGTGCACCCCATCCCGTAGGGCTGGCGTCTGTAGTAATTATTTTGGATGGATCTACTATCCAAGGTACACCCCCTGAAAGGTGTCCCATATCTAGCCACCAGGATAGAGATTCTATGACATCTCTAGAGAGAGTTAGTTTACTCTCTAGGTGTCCTTTCCGTCCCTGGGCTGACAGTACTTCGTACTGTAATTGGCGGGTATGGAATTGAGCCCATGGTACAGCCGGGATACATGAGGACAATGATCCTAATAAGGACATAGCCTTTCTTAGTGTCATGTAGGGGTTTTTTATTGCTTCTGACACCTTTGACTGTATAGTCATTTTCTTTGAATGCGGGAGGAAGCTTTTTTGACTTACGGAGTCTAGCTGGATCCCTAGAAACATTTGAGTAGTGTCTGGATTCAGTCTGGACTTTTCGAAGTTGATAATCCAACCCAACTCCTGCAGGGATGAGATTGTGTTAGACAACCGCAATTTACATTGAGCCACAGAATTTCCTATCACTAAAAAGTCATCCAGGTAGGGTATTATTAAAGTGTCCCGTTGGCGTAGATGAGCCATCACCTCTAACATCACTTTTGTAAAGATGCGGGGGGCCATAGCCCAAATGGCATTGCTACATATTGGAAGTGACGAACCTGTCCCTCCAGGATGACCGCTACTCTTAGATACTGCTGGTGTTCGGCATGTATAGGAAGGTGATAGTAGGCATCTTTTAGGTCTATCCCGGCCATGACACACCTAGGGAACAAAAGCTTGATGGTAGAACTAATGGATTCCATTTTGAAAGTGTGGTTACGTAAAAAGGAATTTAGTTTTTTGAGGTTTATGATGGTTCTGAATGAACCATCTGGTTTATTGATCAAGAATAAAGGGGAATAGAACCCCCTCCCTTCTTGATCTCGGGGAACCTCTATCAATACTTTTTTAGATAGAAGCGACAGGATCTCTGATTCTAGAGCTTTTTGTTGTTGTTGACCTCTCGGAGATGTTACAATAAAAGAATCCCAAGGGATCCTATCAAATTCTAATTTTAATCCGTTTCCAATAATGTCCAGAATCCAAAGACTAGATGTTATCAGCTTCCATTTAGAAAAGAACTATTTCAATCTACCGCCCACTTCATAATTAACGGTACTTATTATGTTTTTGGTTATAGGATCCGGAAAACAGAGCACCTCTTTGTTTTGGATCCTTTGTCTCCCAGCGCTCCCTTTGTTCAGTAGGTTTGTTCCTGGTAAAGGGGCGTCTCCTGAAAGCTCTCCTGTAAGAGGGAAGGAACTGGTTAGGGAAGCCTTTCTTCCGCTCTCCTGCCTTATTTAAGAGCTCGTCCAGAGTTTTCCCAAATAGGAACTCACCCTGGCAGGGGATCGCACAAAGTTTTGCTTTGGCCTGTGC
This sequence comes from Ranitomeya variabilis, assembly GCF_051348905.1. Taxonomy (NCBI): domain Eukaryota; kingdom Metazoa; phylum Chordata; class Amphibia; order Anura; family Dendrobatidae; genus Ranitomeya; species Ranitomeya variabilis. The sequence goes on along the minus strand of NC_135232.1, from coordinate 51,983,412 downwards.
GTCCCCTTTCCAATTTTTCAACCAGAGTGCTCGCCGGGCTGTGTTTACTAGGCCGGCTGACCTGGCTGTTAGGCGTAGCGAATCCACCGACGCATCGGCTAGAAATGCTACTGCATCTTTCATTAGAGGGATTTTCGACAGGATTGTATTTCTCGAAGCTCCACTTCTAATTTGTTCCTCCAGCTGCTCTGTCCATACTAGCAGTGACCTTGCAGTACAGGTGCTAGAGATGGCTGGTCTGAATGCCCCCGTATTAGCCTCCCATGACCTCTTAAGCAAGGCTTCTGCTTTTCGGTCTAACGGATTAGTTAGAGTCCCTGAGTCCTCCACAGGCAAGACCGACTGTTTAGAAGTTGAAGCCACTGCAGCATCAACTTTTGGTATCTTTTGCCAGGAATTAAGTTCTTCATCACTGAAGGGGTAGCGTCTTTTAGCAGAGGATGGTAAGAATCCTCTTGTATGTTGTTTCTCCCACTCTTTTTTAACCAGCTCCTTAATTGTGGGTATGGCGGGGAAGGACCTTCGTTTTCTTTGTCCTAACCCCGCAAACATGATGTCCTGCGCTGACTTCTTTCCCTTCTCATCTGGGCACCCCATCGTGCTCCTGACGGCTTTAATTAAACTGTCTACACTACTATTTGGTAGACAAAGCCCACCTTCATATTCCGACGAACTTGGCTGGGACTCCTCTTCATCAGAGGATTTTTGTACTACCTCTGACTCCGAGCTTACTGGAGATCGGGACCTGCTAGGCTGACGGGTACTGGTGCTACTTGTATGCGCCAGACCCTGCATCTCTTCGCGAATTATGGCTCTAAGGTCAGACGGAGTCATTACGTTTTCTTGCCGTAAGGTCAATATGATGCAGTCTGCACACAATCTCTTAGTATATGAGTCCGGGAGGGGTTGCAAACATAAGGCACATTCTCTGTGTTTGGTTTTATGTGTCCTTTTCTTAGTCTAGAAGAAGGGGATATAGGAGGAACATATATCAGCATATGGGAAGAGACTCTTAAAACTCACCCAGTGAAGCTGACAGGTACCGGTTCTGGAGGCGGATTCTTAGATGAAAGATCCTTCTGTTTGGTGGCAGATCGCTTTTCCTGGGATCGATCTCCACTTTTGGTGCTGCTCCTGGCGCTTGTCTCCTTACTGGGAGACCGCTCTGTTGCAGGCAAGTGCGCTACATCGGCCGGTGAAGCCATACTTACACACACCGGCCGACGCTAGTGCTGCACTTTTAAATCTGGCGCCGAATCTCCTGCCTCCCCGGACCCAACCCGGAAGTGCTCCAGTGACTTCCGGGTTAGACGCGCCGCTCCTCCTTACCATGCGGCGGCTGCTGGATAAGAAGCCGGCCGCTGAGCGCGCGCGTCCTCATGGAGCCGGGCGGACCAGCGGCACCGAACCCGGACCATGGTGACGATCAGACGAGGGGGGAGGCTGCAAACAGTGGCTCCCCCGCCGCTGCCTCTGGTACCGCAGCCCCTGCCGTTCCCACAGAGACCGACGCAGGCGGGTGCATGGCCCAGGAATCCTCTTGAACTGTAGGTACTTCGGGTTCCCATAGAAACAGGAAACAAACTGAGGAGGAGAGGGGACCGCCTCCTTTTATTCTGTAGGTTTCCTGTTCCTATGGGCGGATCCCTCTCTCTCATGTGGGGTGCTGTCGTGGCGAAGGGTAAAAATTCTATTTTTTGTTCCGCTTGTCTTCCCACCTATCTTGGTTTTTCCCTGGCTTCCTTCGGAAGAACCTCTTGCTCCGAAAGGGCCTCCTGTATGAAGGGAAACCCAGGGAGGGAAAGGATTTCTTTTTATCACCCGCTTTTTCTAGTATATAATCTAGAGTGGGCCCGAATAGGAACTCTCCTTCACAGGGGATGGTACACAATTTAGGCTTTGTCTGGAGATCTCCCGGCCAACAGTTCAGCCAAAGGGTTCGTCTTGCAGTATTAGAAAAAACTGCTGACCTAGCGGATAGTTTGATTGAGTCGGCCGAGGCATCTGCCAAGAAGGCAGCAGCTCCACGCATAACAGGTAACATATTTAAAATTGAGTCTCGGGATGACCTGTTTTTGAGCTGGCTTTCTAATTGGTCTAACCATACCATCAGGGAGCGAGATGTACATGCGGCAGCGACTGCTGGTTTAAGGCCTCCACCAGCCGCTTCCCATGAACCTCTGAGGAAGCCATCTGCCTTCTTGTCCATTAGGTCTTTTAAGACCCCCATGTCCTCAAACGGATGGATGCCTTAGCAATTGCCACATCCAGTTTAGGCGCCTTATCCCAGAAGGAACAGGATTGGTCATCGAACGGATATTTCCTTTTCGGAGTAAGTAGTGACTTTCTTATAGGCTTTTTCCACTCTTTTTTTAATTAAAGCCTGGATTTTCTCATTAAGGGGAAAGTCCCTTCTCTTTTTTTGGTCAAGCCCCCCGAACAATATGTCTTGAACGGATCTTTTTGGGTGAGGGTCTGCCAGCCCCATAGTGTTCCTAACGGCCTTAACCAGACTGTCAGTTTCCTCTATAGGAAAGCAACTACGGCCTCCCGAGGAAGATGAGGAGGAAGAATTAGATGTGTCTGAATCCATATCTTCCCCTGAATCACCAGATTCAGGAGACGGAGATCTGTGCTTAGTCTTCCTTCGCTTTTTCCCTCCTTTGAGGGATTTAAAGGTCTCTTCTACCTGGACTTTAATCAGATTTTTAAGGTCCGCTGCGAACCTGGGGAGGCCTTCTGACACTGTCTGCTGAATACAAACACTGCAAAGTCTTTTTCCCCATGAAGATGGAAGATCTTCTTTACATAAAGCACATATGTTATGTTTAGTTTTGCTTGCGCTTTTCTTCCCCTATAGTGAAAAACACAAAGATAGGCCCTCACTGTCACTAACTTTCACGAAGATCACTTACCACCTTATGGACCCATAAATACCGGTTGGGGACGATCCATGTTTGTTATCGCTTTATCCCTTGAGCCGGACATTACGCTGGACTCTTTGCTGTGCAGTGATCCAGAACGCCCTTTCCCGGTAGAGTCCTGGTGTCCTTTCTGGGTTCGTCGCTTCTGCTGCTGTGGCTGCGGAGATGCCCTGGGCAGGGAAGATACTTGCTCTGCATCGCTCATGGCCGGTAAGCACTGGCCAGTCTCCATTGGAAGCGTTTGCCCCCAGGTGTACCTTGCTAAAATAGCGGTGGATGGCGCCATTTTTTTTTAAAAAAATTTTTTATCCCGCGCATGCGCAGTTCAGCATCGCGCGCGAAATCCCGCGCTTGCGCAGTTCCTCCAGAGGCTGTGCACGCACACAGGGGCGAGGATCGCAGCGCTCGCGCTCGGTACCCTTCCGGCCACGCGTGCGCAAAGCCCCCTCTTGCTTGAAATCTCGCTCGTGCGCAGACGGGGGCAAGATGGCGCCATGCACCACCGCATGCTGACTCTTCGGAACTCCCGGGAACTGCAGCCCGCAGACTGACGCCAGGGAGCAAGACATCGGCTCCTATCCATAGAGGGACCCCCCTTGGATAGTGCTGCTGCTGGTGAGTCTTACCTAGAGAGGCGGCAGTCAGTCCCGCCACCTCTCTCCGCGCACCCTAAAGGCTACTAGTCCCAACGGTGGCGCTTCGGGTCACCACACCAGCCGAGGAAGGGGGGCCCCCGCTGCCTGCATCGGCTGATTGGCCCCGGAATTCCCACGACAAATCTTTTCCTCTGACGGAGGTGAATCTGTAAGGTCTCCCATCAAGGACAGAAAACCAACTGATGCAGGAGAGAGGTACCGCCTTTTTATCTGTAGGTTTCCTGTCCTTGGTGGGCGGATCCCCTCTCTCTGTGGTGCCGTCATGGGCATCAGAGAAACAACCATAATCTGTTTTTGCAATTGTAAAACATCAGGTTTGTCTCCATCTTCATGATTCATGATCACATGAAAGGGAATCCGGGAAAATGTAGGTGAAGCTGTAGACCTGTGGGGTATGATCATCTATAAAGACAGAGACATAATTGCAACCGATTACAGCACTCAATGGGAATTTAACCCCTTTCCAACATCAGGCGTAATAGTAGGCTGATGTCGGCTCAGGCGGTGAGCCCACATCTTTCCCTGCACATGTCAGTTGTTTTGAACAGCTGACACGTGCCCGGAACAGCCGCGGGTGGAATCACGGTCCACCCACGGCTATTAACCAGTGAAATGCCGCTGTCAAACGCTGACAGCAGCATTTAACAAGCGCTTCCGACAATCGCGCCAGAAAACCGCCCACCCGTGTCCTCTGTCACGTGATTGCGGGTCACCGGTGGGTTGGCATAACAACTAGAGGTCTCCTGGAGACCTCTATGGTTGTCAGTGCCGGATTGCTATGAGCGCCACCTGGTGGTCGGCGCTCATAGTATGTCAGTAAATCTACATACAGGTGATCTGATCATCGCCTGTATGTAGCAGAGCCGATCGGGTTATGGAAGCTTCTAGTCTCCCATGGAGACTATTGAAGCATGCCAAAAGTAACAAAAAAAAAAAAAGCTTTTAAAAAATATTAAAATGAAATATAAAAGTTCAAATCACCCCTCTTGCTCCCCATTTCAAAATAAAAAAAATAAAAATAAATAAAAATAAAAATCAAACCTACACATTTGTTATCGCCGCGTTCAGAATCGCCCGATCTATCAATTAAAAAAAAAAAAAAAAAGGATTAACCTGATCGCCAGATGCTCTTCTCATGTGCCTACAGTAAGATACGTTATAAAAATATGATAATAAAGACATACAACTTATGCAAAACAGTATAAAAATAAACAGGAGAAACTTACAGAAATCATCTAACTGGTAGTTTGCTTTCTGCTCCCTGAGGGTAGGATGAATGTAGATTGGATCACACCAGCTCGGCCGCCCCCATTATGTGAACACGTTTTTTAGGGATCATGTCTACTTTATAGCTTTGGTCTGGAGGTCAGGTTTCTAGACCAGCCCCTCAGGTTAATATCATAACTGCTTGTTTTTTGATTGGACCACGGCCACGCCCCCAATGAATGTTATTTTTTCTTGAGATCCTTTTTGTAACAGCTGTCACAGAGATACTATCAGGCCGTAATTAACATCTCTCTTTCAAGAGCTAGGAGGTGTCAAATGTTACCTTTCTTCTTGGCTTCCAGCAGGATCCCCTGGTGAGATTGGGGACAGAAGTCTACTTGTCTCAGGAAAATACATATTAACACCTGGGTGCAACATGCAGCCCCTCAAGACAGATATTTCACCACAATAGGCCAATTCCCTTTGAAGATCATTCGTCTCCCGTGTGGCCAATCCCAATGTGGTGCAAGCTGTCTTTCTAAAAAGAGCTGGAAATGTAGTCAGAAGAGAGCAAAGGCAGTGATGTCTGGGACAGCAGAGCTGGGGCACAGAAAGAGGTCTAGTTAGGGGCATTTTTATGGCAACACCAGTAACAATCAGGGTAGTGGATAACCTCTTCAGTTCTAGAAAATATCTACGTATGGCTCTAGGTGGTCTTTTCTGCAGTGTGAGTTCTGGACTATTGGCAGTAGTATCCACAAACCCATTAGATTTTCTTGTCCCGAATAAGTAATGTTCAGTCTTGGGATCCAACTCTACATCTATGAGACTGTGGAGCTTAGGTCTTCTGACCCACACCGGGACTGTACTCAGACTATGACTTCCAGAACTTTGAAACCTCGCTAACTGGGGACAAATCCAGATTAGGCTCAAAGGAAAATCGCCTTACAGAACAACTACCCCTATTCCCTACACGTGGTTTTGTCTGAATGCATGCATCGTGAGCAGCAACCGTACACAGAAAACAAGTCACAATACACATTTACATATTTTTATTTTTTTCCTTTTTTAGTGTCTTTTTACTTTTCTGTTGAGGGAAGGGGGGGGGGGGGGATGATCAATGTGCATGGTGTTCAAATCAGCTGAGAGAAATGGCGTCTTTGTTATGTAAGCGATTTTGGTTTCATCAGAAATGTGGGTCAGATTATATTTAAAGATGAGGTTTACAATTTGTCCAAGAAGTTATCCAGGGCTGGGACTCCTTCCTTCAAACCTTTACGTTTCCGGGTTTCTGCCACCACTTGGGATGGGCGAGTAGTGGTATCAAATGGATCTCCGGGCAGGATCTGCCAGTGGTCAAATACGCACTGTGGGAAGGCCTGACCTCCCGTGTTGGATCTAAGGTCCGCAGTGAAACCTACAAGGCAAAAAAACCATCATTAATGGAATAATCAGGAGTGCCGACGTTCAAACTCCATAATGGCAATGGCTGGAAATCTCCCTCTACAGCCAGATGTTCTGTCTGCACAACTATTCAGAACATCCAACATATTTCATATTGGGCGCGATTCATCCAGATCCGTGATATTCCCCTTGGTCTTGATGAAGGAGCTTGTAGGATTCAGTCACTTGTGATTCATTAAAACCTCCTAGTTTCATCACTGCTCATCGGACACACTGTGTGCCTCACCAGAAATCTTACTCCTATCCCCGGCATAGAGACCACCACAGCTCACCCTGGCCAGATAAGCTGTAGCCTTACGCTCACAGTTTGGCAAAGCTGGGAAAGACCAGTGTGAAAACGTTGTGCCTTTCAAAGCAATTTACACCAGAATTCTGGCAAAATTGCTCTGACTAATCCGGTTCTAAATCTCTACTGTCCAGTTATCATACATGAGCCCCCAGTATACTTTAAACTGAAAAAGGTGAACCTGGTTTTCTAAAAGCTTAAAGGGAGTCTGTCACCCCCAAAATCGTATATGAGCTGCGTCCACCTGCATCAGGGGCTTATCTATAGTATTCTGTAATGCTGTAGATAAGCCCCCGATGTAACCTGAAAGATGAGAAATAAAGGTTAGATTATACTCACCCAGGGGAGGTCCTGGTGCGGTCCAGGTCCGATGGGCGTCGCGGTCCGGTCCAGCGCCCATCTTCATACGATGACGTCCTCTTCTTGTCTTCACGCTGTGGCTCCGGCGCAGGCGTACTTTGTCTGCCCTGTTGAGGGCAGAGCAAAGAACTGCAGTGCGCAGGCGCCGGGCCTCTCTAACCTTTTCCAGCGCCTGCGCACTGCAGCACTTTGCTCTGCCCTCAACAGGGAAGACAAAGTACGCCTGCGCCGCAGCGTGAAGACAAGAGGATGTCATCGTATGAAGATGGGCGTTGCGGTCCGGTCCAGCGCCTGCTATCGGACCCGGACCGCCCTTGGTGAGTATAATATAACCTTTATTTCTTGTCTTTCAGGATACATTGGGGGCTTATCTACAGCATTACAGAATGCTGTAGATAAGCCCCTGATGCCGGTGGCCGTAGCTCATATAGGATTTTGGGGGGTGTCAGGTTCCCTTTAAACCCACTGATAGGTGCTAAAAATGAAAATATAATGAAAGCCTTCATTATATTTTTAGCACCTTTCAGTGGGATCAAGCTTTTAGAAAACAATGTTCACCTTTTGAGGATGGTGGCATGTGCCTTTGTAGGTCCTATACCAGGGCCGAGGCCTTCCTGTGGGCACGAGACGCCAGCCCCTAGTTCAGCTGGATCTGCGTCCTCGGAGACACATCCAGCTGAAGTGTATTGCAGTGCACAAACTGGCCAGGTCCGTGCGCCCCAATAGACCCTTCTGGTTAATAGAGGCCAGCATCCGGCGTCGGCGTACATGTGACTGTCTTGTGCACCTGTCGCTTGGACGCTGAGGTCAGCCATCGGCTTCAGAAGACAACGTGGCTCAGGGGAAGAAGGAAGCTTTTTTTTTTTTCCATGCGGTGAACATCAGCGGTGCACATCAGCGGTCCGGTCAGAATGGGGCACATATACAAGGATGAGGGCGCATATACCAGTAGGGGAGGGGGGGGGGCATATTCCTTTATGTCGGCAGTCTGGTACCCCTGCTCCTGTCTGTGGCGGCTCTCTGTAAGTGTTTTTTTCTCTTAACTAAAACTTCAGTATTCAGGTTAAAATTGCAGTGTAGGCAGTTTGCCATAAATAAGAGGATTTTGGGTTGCAGTTTGGGCACTCTGTCTCTTAAAAGGTTCACCATCACTGCCCTATGCCATTATATCGGTGAAGGAGGATATCTACTTCCTGTTTGGCCTATGCGAAACATCTGAACTGAAAGTCTAGCTATGGAAGAACTCACCGAAGGATTCATTGACGGGGAGATAAGCCTTCACGACAAACATGGGTGTTCCAGCCACCTGAGCCTCCTCAAAGACGTGTCCTCGTTTCCTGTTGAGTACGCCGTAGATGCCGCCAACCACCTGCTCTGGGCACTGTGCAAATAAAAAAAGGTGGCATATCAAATACTCGTCAACACTTAAAACTCCCTAAAACATATCAGCTGGAAAAATAAGACCTGACTGAAGGCTTGATTATCTGAGACCCACCTGAATCTCCACCAGGTAGATGGGCTCCATGAGCCTGGGTTGGGCTGTCAGGGCAGCAGCGTACAGCACCCTCCTAGCAGTGGGGATGATCTGGCCACCACCACGATGAATTGCGTCGGCATGCAGCGTGACATCGTGAATGTCAAACCTGGCACCTCTCATGTTCTCCTCACATAGAACTCCCTAAACAGAAATATTGAAAAAAAAAAAACCACTTAGATTTATCAGAAGAGGCAGAACATGTAAAGTTTTAGTGCACATGTATCCTGCACTTATTCTCATTGAAGACGGACATTATGCTAAAGTCACCTATCACAAGTGAATGGCACAAACCTCCTTGGTGGCCCACTGGAATCCAGCCACAACGCTGTCCTTGATCTCATTCAGGTACTGGACACCTTTTGTGATGTCAACTAACATGTTGGGTCCGGTTCCATCGGGACCGAAACACCAGATCTTTCTGGCCTCGGCCACATCCCACTCGTACTTTTCTGCCAGGTATCTGGCGCGCTGCTTCAACTCCTGCCTGGAACTGACATCTCCCTTGTCGATGTCTTCAGCCAGGCCGTCGGGGAAAGGTCGGGCCTTCATGTACAGACGGTTGTGCTTGTTGGGGGATTTGGACAAGCAGAGTTGGTCGGACTCCTCACCGACAGTCTCCCTGTATGATACAACGGGGTCCGATTTCTGAAAGAAAATGGTCAGCAATGACTTTTTTTTCCCCCCTTTTTTCTCAGTCAACCACATTGAGAAGCTGGCACATCCTTCCATTAATTTTTAGAAGTACTCTGCAATACTTATTTTCTTCTCTCGTGGCACTACAGGAGCATTGAACATTTGTTCGAGTTCCACCCAAAAATCAAATCAGATTACAGAGTGTCCTAACCGTCAGAAATCCTGCTATTGGATAGGAACCATTCTATTGTGAGGAACTGTCCAAATCAGAGGAGTCAAAGGATTTTTACCCAGTTTTATAAATGGGTATTGTCAGATAGTGCTTGGAAATACAAGCCATTTTGCAATTTACTGATTATTAAAGTGTTCAGCCATTCCTGAGATAATACTTTTATTTTGTTTACAGCTCGTTGCCTTGGAGACCGTCCACTGCTGTTAAACAGAAAACTATTACCGTAATATCTCAAGAACGGCTACAAATTTTAATCGGCAGTAAATTGCAAATAATTGTTCTTACAATAACTACCAATCAACATTTATCTGTGTAGCTGGAAATAACCCTTTAATGTTGGATGAATACACAGACTCTTGTAGTAGGACATTTACATGTACACCTTAAAACCAAGGATCAGACCAAACTTTCCATGTGTCTGAGGCAACGACTGGCATCTTACCTTGATGGGGATACATGCATGATCTTCTTCAAGGTCTTTAAGGCAGATTTCTAAATGTAATTCCCCGGCCCCTGCAATGATGTGTTCTCCAGATTCTTCAATTATACACTGAAAACAAAGAAAAAACAAACTGCAGTTTGTCATGGAACTACATCGTCAAATATTCTAGAAAACAGAGAACGTATCAGCCGAAAGATTTAAAAAAAAGCAAATTAATGAGATTGAGCAACTTCCCCAATCTTTTTTTGGAACAATTTATCCCTCTGTAAAAGCTAAAAATATAGAAATGGGTCCTAGTCTTGATGTTCTTCTCTTACCTGAACCATAGGATCAGACTTGGCCAGACGCTTCAAGCCTTCCACCAGTTTCGGGAGGTCGGCAGGATTCTTTGCCTCTACAGCAACACGTACGACGGGACTAACACTGAATTTCATCACCCTCATGTTGTGGGCATGCTCGAAGGTGGTGATTGTTCCAGTCTTCACCAGGAACTGGTCAACACCGACTAGGCCAACTATGTTGCCGCAAGGAACATCCTCAATGGGCTCGACATATCGCCCCATCATAAGGATGGTCCTGCAAGGTGGGACAGGAGAACAAAGAGCTTAGAAAGTCACCGTATTAAGAAGTGGGACAAGGCAGAGGAGCACTTACCTCTGAATAGGCTTCAAGTAGAGATCTTCCTTCTTTCCTGGAGTGTAGTTAGGACCCATAATTCGCACTTTCTGACCGGTTGACACAATTCCAGAAAAGACACGACCAAAGGCGTAGAATCGCCCCTTATCGGAGGTGGGAACCATCTTAGAGATGTACATCACCAGGGGACCCTTGGGGTCACAGTTTTTCACACCTACACAGAGAGTAAAATATTTTCTTAGATACTAGATGTAAGAGATTTAGAGATGTCCATTTTTAAATAAAATTTACAGAGGGGTGGACAATCCCCGCTAAAATTAACAGAGGGGTGGACAATTACCCAGAGCAACCTCATCATCAGGCGGCCCCTCGTACAGTAGCTCACACCGGTACCTCTGTGCTGTGACCGGGGAGGGTAGGTGGATGGTGATCATCTGTAACAAGGCTTCTCCGGCCGGCAGCCAGCGCCTCATCACCGCCTGCAGCACAGGAAAGCAGCAATATGTTAGTGCCGGAAATCAGACGGTCATCACCAAAAGAGGAAAGTAGTCAGCGTGAACAGTCGTCAGTGTCCACAGAAAGACAAGAGGAGCTAGAGAAAGTTAGAGGATAAAAAAAAGAAAATAATTCAGTAAGTGTTAGTGATGCCGGCAGACAAGTGACATGTGAAGGCGTTTATGTAACAGATGTATATTACAAAATGCCTTTAGTTTTCTCCAGTTAATGGGGGAGAGAAGAAAAAAATAATAATTAAAAGGGTCCCTGGGGGGCCGTATCCTCACCATTACACCATGTCACAATCTCAGATTTTTGCATCTGATTATCAAATGAAGGGGGTGCAGTAGTAGGACCAGGGGTGACTGGCAGCCATCTTTCAGGATATCTCCCCTCCACATTGGGAGGTAGGCAACGCTGATGATGCCCCTTCTAAAAAGTGGGAACCAAGAATTATGTGCGCGCCTGATTCCTTCCAGCATCTTGAGAAGACGTTATCAGTGCCCCTCACCTCCCAATGTGGAAGCGACTGGCACCGGAGCAACCCTTTAATGACGGGGCAGGGGTGATAAGTGGAACAGCTTTATCTATGGTGTCCGGTGAGAATATGACCCCCCTATTACACCGCTGCACCCCTATAAGTCGAATATGGTCACACCTTTGTGCTGCCGAATACCAGGGCGACGTCTGCTTACATTTCCCATCCGCGGTATCGGGGGTAACAGAGCCTGAAATAAAATGGCTTCCTGCCTGTCACTAAGACTTATTACTGTTGTCTTCCTAGGTGAGGGGAGAAAAAAAATAAAAGAAAATCGGACATCCCAAAATAATTCCCAGACCTAGATACTCTGGTTTGTGTGGATAATCCTAAATGGCTAAAAGAACACGGAGAGAGGTTGGTTATTGAAGTAACAACACACAGATTAGATCTCTAAGGTGACCGTATTGTGGACACAGCTCCAATGCAAACATTTTACATCTGCCCTAATGGTAATGATGGTAATAATGGTAATGATGACCACACAAAACTGGGGGGGAATCCCCAAACCGCAAACTGTAATCCGATCAGAGTAACAGCGCTGCCCGCGCCGGCCATCACTGCAGTCTGCTCCATTCATAGATGTCAAGAAAAAGGACGCAAATTCTTCTCCCAAGAAACTCTTTAACAGGTAACCTGTCCTCGGTTTCACGCTGCCCAAACCACAGGCAGCATGAATCAGATCCTGACTGCACACTTGAAGTCAGGTATATTTTGTCATCTGAAACACTCCCAACATTTCAGAGAAAGTATACATATAGATCAGTCTTCTCCCACCTCTGCTAGGAGAAAACAGCCGAAAAAGTATATTTTGCAATTGTGCAGCCAGGAACTGATTCATGCTGCCTGTGGTTTAGGCGTATAAATCAGGTGCCCTTTAAATTGTATTGATCCTGAGTTACATCCTGTATTATACTCCAGAGCTGCACTCACTATTCTGCTGGTGCAGTCACTGTGTACATACATTACTGATCCTGACTTACATCCTGTATTATACTCCAGAGCTGCACTCACTATTCTGCTGGTGCAGTCACTGTGTACATACATTACATTACTAATCCTGAGTTACATCCTGTATTATACTCCAGAGCTGCACTCACTATTCTGCTAGAGTCACTGCGCACATACATCACATTCTGAGTTGCCTGATTTATTATATTTCAGAGCTGCACTCTCTAAAATACAGCCAGCAGAAAAGAGACAGGTAATAAGCATGTGGACACGTCACCACCTTGGGTCAGCTAATACTTTCCATACATCAGACGATTTCACTTGTATAACAAGTATAGAGCCAGAAAGGCATGCTGTGAGAGTTCTGCTCTGAAGCCATCAGAATGGTGCAGCTCAGGGCCATATTACAGGCTGTAATATTACAGTACTTTATGGCATTCAGAGGTGGTCATACGTATATAATAGGAGGGTCCGGACCATAGTCTGTCAGTGGAGGTGGACATTTACCTTGAGAAGCTGTTTTCCTTCCTTATCTCGGTCCTCAGAGTCCAGCTTGATGTCCAGTTTTTCAACCAATTTGGCAGTCTCCTCTTTCTTAAAGTTCATGATGGCGTCAAATATCTGGAGGGTAAATGGCAGTGAGTGACATGGTGGCCAGGAGGCGCAGCACACAACATAGTGCAGTACATGCCAAGCAGACATCCGTTACCTTGAAGATGGGGTCCAGGATGAGCTGGCTGAAGGTGCGCGGCAGCTTCTTTCCGTCAGCATTGCTTGCAGTTTTGCTGAATTTTCCGCATGCGGGATCAAAATACCTGAAAACAAAAGATTATAGGAAGCGTCCGCAGTCAGCTGGGTGCAGTCTATGACCACTCGCTTTATGCTCCTAGCCACAGAGGTAACTTCTCCACTGCCCCCTGCTGGTTTCTATGGGATGTATTTACGGCTAGCCCCCCCATTACCCCTTGAGGTCTTTATACCATTACATACTTGTCTCCCCATAGTTTCTTCATCATGTCTTCCACTTTCTTTGCTCGCTCTGCTGGAGGGAGCTGGGCCTTCTCGCCTTTGGCAGCAAATTTGGCGACGTACATTTCTGCAAACTGCTTGAGGGTGAAGGCCCAACCGTGCAGACCAGAGCCAAAGCCGACCGTGCCGATCACCGGGTCGATCTATCGATAGAAAAGTAAGATGGGGAGTTACAGAGGCGGCCGCGGTATAAGCTGCACCCTCCCTCCTGCTGGCAGATACAGGACCCCACAGAGGAGATCGAAGCCGGAGGTCACCTCTCAGGTCTCCTTACCATGATGTTGCCCATGGGGCCGGCTTCTCCCTCCCCATACGTAGAGATGATGACGTTGACGTTCTCCACTATCCTCTGAAAGGTCAGGTACAATTCCTCGGGTTCCAGCTGCAGCTCCAGCAGCGCTCGGTCCATTTTGTTCATCATGAGAACTGGTTTGATCCGTTCAGCAATGGCTTGTCGCAAAACCGTTTCAGTCTGAACGCAAACACCTAAAAACAGAGGAATCATTAAAAAAAACAAAACAAAAAGAAAAACACACAACATGGAGGATAAGACACGAGAAGGGTTCACAGATGTGCAAAAATGTAAAAGGATCTGTGAGAAGAACTCATAACTCAAGAAAGCTTGGACTCTACAAAGAGGGATGGTGCGCGCTCGGGTTGAGATTGTGGCCTCACCTTGTGCACAGCAAAAGTGGAGATCACAAGTGTTAAACACTAACACATGACGGGCCAAAAAAAGAAATGAAAAATTAAGAGAAGGGTTTTCCAACAATTTCGATTAGCAGGCTACCCTACAGTGGCACAGCCCATACATCTTACATATTGAGCACTTGGTTGGCAGGCAGACAGCCCCTTTATGGCCGCAGATGATCTAGGATTAGCCAATAGCTGTCCTTTTGATACAGTAAATTGCCAAAAACAAGTTCAAATAATCCTAGGGGGCTGAAATCTTGACTGAAAGGGGGTGTTCACTACTCAGATAGTGATAACCCATCCATAAAATAGGTCATCGACATCAGATCGGCGGGGTCAGATGTTAGCTTGCAGGTCCGGCATTCGCCAGATGTAAACAGCGTGTGGAGTCGGGACAGCACAGCTCCATACACCGTGCTGACATCGTTCAAGTAGTAAAGATCAGTTTCTATTGATGTGAATGTGATCCGAGTGCAGCAAGTAATAAGAACATGGTGGGCTGGTTGGAATAATGACAAGGACAGAAGGAAATTGTGGGCGTCCACAGGAAAGGTGTCAAGTGTATGATCAATAGGTGCCTCGGACAAAGGGTGCCGTGGCCCCAAGTGCAGTGAAGGAGAAATACGGGACCCTTGAGGAGTCTTGAGGGGCATCAGCCAAGCAGCATGTCTCCTTACCTGATACACAGTCCACGACCACAAGAGCGCCGTCTGTAACACGGAGTGCGGCCGTCACTTCTGATGAAAAGTCCACGTGCCCAGGGGAATCTATGAGGTTTATAAGGAAACCAGAGCCATCCTTGCACTGCTTGATAAAAGCCAAGTCGTTGTCCGATAGTTCGTAGTACATGGAGATCGCCCTACAGAGAAAACACAAGAGCCTGATGAGAGCGGCATCCACGGCGTGAGCGCGGGGGGGCAGAAATCACGGGGGGCAGAAAATAGAGATAACCAGCACTCAGACGCTGGACCTCCGTCCTCCATATTATTTATTCAGCCAAAAGGGAACAGAAAAGCGGCGCTGGCACAAAGAATGAAGTGTACAGGGCACAATGTAAGGATGTAACGGGATAAATCTGGAAAATGTAGAAAGTTTCCAAAGAAGAGACAGTAATGTTTGCCAGTCCCTGCTCATATACTATCCAAACGTAATGAGTATGGGGGCGACTCTTCCCTGCCAGATTATGTAGAGTAAATAACCGGTAGAACTACAAAAAAGAGAAAGTTGCCAGAGATGTCCAACAGCATCTTACTCTTTACTCAAAAAAGCTAATCAGATCTTTGGGAAGCATCAGGAAGACAGCAGATGGTCAGACAAGAGCTATTCAGGATGTTTGGGGACCTTAAAACGGTTATTCCACATTTCCATTGATGAATATTTTCAGGTAGTTCTTGTAAAAATAAGCAACATTGTAATTTACTGCTTATTAAAATTTGCAGCCGTTCTTGAGATATTAAGACTTATTTATTTCTTGTTGTCTTGGAGACCGACCACCACTGCTAGACAGAATCTGTGTAGTGCTCACAAGCTCTTTTCTGTTGCACCTATCACGTGGCGAGGATCGCGGGAGCTTGCGGTTACCCCCCAATTTGCAGCATAGCTTCAGCACAGTAACAGCATGCACCCACCATCTTGGCCAGCTTGTAAGCCCTACACAGATTATGTTGTCAAGCAGCGGTGGTCCGTCTCCAAGGCAACGAGTTGTTAACACTTTTTGTCTTTTAATATCTCAAGAACGGCTACAAATTTTAATAAGCAGCAAATTGCAAAATTGCTTGTTTTTACAAGTGCTATCTGGCAATACCAATTTTTGAAGATAATAATAATAATAATTTCATTTATATAGCGCCAACATATTCAGCAGCGCTTGAAGATAGAAATAGCCCCTTAAACAAGCTCAGAATTGAAGATTACTTTTACATCTGAAAGTCCTCTGCCTCCGGAGCTTGTAGGATTCAGGATTTCTGCAGTCCTGAGAGCACAGACATTTCTGGGCACGGGGATTAGTAAAAGTGTCCCTGGCAGAACGGGTTGGCCCAGGACGGGCAGGGCAGTGTAGGAGTAGTTATTCCGTCTGATATCGGACACACGAGCCCCCCGGTAGTGAAATTTGTTCTGTAAATGAAGGAAGAGTCTAAAAATACCCTCAGCTTATCGCCTTGGCACAGGGCAGCAACAAAAATATGTATCCATGTGATGGAGAAACCTAATCCTGCAGCCGAGAGGAGGGTGAAGCAAAGCCCTCCTGACTCAGCAGCTCGTCCACAGAGACCCCCAGAGGAGAGAAGACCTCCATCTACTATACTGCGCTAGGCTGAAACGTGTGGGAACTAAATAACCCAGCGCAACAGGAAACTTCTACAATAAAGGAAATGCTTAAATAGCAACTCCAAAAAAAAAAAAAAAAAAAAAAAGAAGGAGACGTAAATGATTCATATGGTGCATGAGCAAGCTGTCTGAGGAACTCCCCACTCACCCCACTGCCCCCAGTGTCTGGCTACAGCCGGGGACACGATCACATGAAATAATGCATACACATACCCGGGAAGTGAGTAATAAAAGATGGAAATCTGCTTGGCAGCATGTTGTGCACACAGCTTCTAAGCAGATCTATGTGTCACTATGGTTACAGACTACAACCCAACCATATGCAGTTAGGTTAAAGGGATTGGATATGCAATCACAAAATGATTGTTGGGAGCCTGAACTCTGGAATCCCCATCTACCCCAAGAATAACGGAGCATAAATGTGTGGCCTGAAATATACCATACTTTACTTAGATAGGAATTACCCTTTAGGCAATCATGTGTTAGTCACCCCGTGCCCCTTGTTCTGCCGCTCCGCCAGTCACCCCGTGCCCCTTGTTCTGCCGCTCCGCCAGTCACCCCGTGCCCCTTGTTCTGCCGCTCCACCAGTCACCCCGTGCCCCTTGTTCTGCCGCTCCACCAGTCACCCCGTGCCCCTTGTTCTGCCGCTCCGACAGTCACCCCGTGCCCCTTGTTCTGCCGCTCCGACAGTCACCCCGTGCCCCTTGTTCTGCCGCTCCGACAGTCACCCCGTGCCCCTTGTTCTGCCGCTCCGACAGTCACCCCGTGCCTCTTGTTCTGCCGCTCCGACAATCACCCCGTGCCCCTTGTTCTGCCGCTCCGACAGTCACCCCGTGCCCCTTGTTCTGCCGCTCCGACAGTCACCCCGTGCCCCTTGTTCTGCCGCTCCGACAGTCACCCCGTACCCCTTGTTCTGCCGCTCCGACATTCAACCCGTGCCCCTTGTTCTGCCGCTCCGACATTCACCCCGTGCCCCTTGTTCTGCTGCTCCGAAAGTCACCCCGTGCCCCTTGTTCTGCCGCTGACAGTCACCCCGTGCCCCTTGTTCTGCCGCTCCGACATTCAACCCGTGCCCCTTGTTCTGCCGCTCCGAAAGTCACCCCGTGCCCCTTGTTCTGCTGCTCCGAAAGTCACCCCGTGCCCCTTGTTCTGCCGCTGACAGTCACCCCGTGCCCCTTGTTCTGCCGCTCTGACAGTCACCCTGTGCCCCCCTGTTGTGCTGCTCCCCCAGTTACCCCGTGACACCCATTCTACTAGTCTGAAGGTTATCAATAAAAGGATAAAGTAAATAAAGTTAAACAAGCCTACAGCATCAGACTACACATGGTTCGTTTCTACACCGTAACCCTGGTGACACACACCCGTAACCCTGGTGACACACACCCGTAACCCTGGTGACACACACCCGTAACCCTGGTGACACACACCCGTAACCCTGGTGACACACACCCGTAACCCTGGTGACACACACCCGTAACCCTGGTGACACACACCCGTAACCCTGGTGACACACACCCGTAACCCTGGTGACACACACCCGTAACCATAGTGACAGCTCAGCGGAGGAGCTGTAAACACGATACAATAGAAGATTTTTAATCAGGTCTGTTGGAAAAACTGGGGCAATAAAAAGAAAAGCCGCAGCAGAACGGAGAAGGGCTGGGCCGGCCGGCCGATCTTGAGGAACTTACGTAGACTTAATGGTGATGCAGCGTTCTTGTTCGTCTTTACGTGTGTCTGTGAAACGCGTTTCTCCGGCGCGGGCAGAAGCGATGATGCCGGCTTTACACACCAAAGAGTCAGTCAGGGTGGATTTGCCGTGGTCGACATGAGCAATCACAGACATGTTTCTGATGTTGGACTTTTTGTCCATGATCGCTCGGATCTGGTCTACGGTGAAGTTCACCTGTCATGGAAGCAAAATGGAACTTAGTGTTCAGGAAGCAACTAAAACTACGGTTCTCTGCAAACACACGGTCAGAGAGACAATATGGAGGACACTGCCTCACCAAGAGACCCTGCACCAGTCATAGCGGGACCCCTAGATAGAATTCCATCTGACCCTCCGTGGGATGAGGCGCAGAAGTAAGTACACCCATCTGAAGAATTAGCTTTTCACATCCAAACCCATTTCAACAGAGCACAACAATGCGATCCTTCGCAGACCCTCTAAGAAATGAGTAGGTCCCCTCGTAAACCTTACCCCACCACCTCTGAGCCAGGAGGCCCAAGGGTCAACACTTCTGCTGAAACACAGGAGCCCACCTTGCACCAGTCTTTACCATAAGGCTCACCCACATATTGGAGCTGTGCAGAAAGGGCCCGGGGGCACCCTAGAAAGCCCCCACCTGATATCTGAAAGGGGCATCCAAAAAGAGCAACACCAGAAAAATAAAGGATCCTTGTGACAAACACACATGGAACATGAGCACGTGGTGACGTGAGTAATGAGGAGCCGCGTGATTACACTGCAGACATCTGATTGCCAAGACAGATTCACTGACAATTGTAATAGCCGGGGGTCCAGGAGACTGCAAGTACAAGCCCACGCCCCGGACCCCTACACATTAGATGGCTGTCAGTCGAACTAAGCTTCATCTGATCATTTGGCAGTCAGGCATCCCCGATGTCTATTCCGTATGCAGGAGCGCGCTCGGTGCAATACATCTGGAAAACCAAAGCAATGAGCAGAAGAAAAAATATTGAAAAACCAGCTCACCTACTAGGCATTTGTTGTGGGGAAGCCCGGATAACGTGCAGTCTTCACGTGAAACAATGGAGAAAATAGGAGAAAGAATCCAGCTTCCAAAAATATCAAAATTTATTGAAGATAAAATCCAAAATCCAAAAACATGGTTCACAGGAGAGAGAGTAGCAGCATGCTGCCATTTCTTCTCCTGTGAACCATGTTTTTGGATTTTGGATTTTATCTTCAATAAATTTTGATATTTTTGGAAGCTGGATTCTTTCTCCTATTTTCTCCAAAGCAATCAGCAGTCAGCAAGCGACATCTCTCCCACCCATCAGTCGGCCGGAGCCCCCATACACCTTAGGCTGCCGTCACACGTTCAGTATTTGGTCAGTATTTTACATCAGTATTTGTAAGCCAAAACCAGGAGTGGGTGATAAATACAGAAGTGGTGCATATGTTTCTGTTATACTTTTCCTCTGATTGTTCCACTCCTGGTTTTGGCTACAAATACCGATGTAAAATACTGACCAAATCCTGATAGTGTGACGGCAGCCTTAAGCCCCCGTCTCACATAGCGAGATCGCTAGCGATATCGCTGCTGAGTCACAAGTTTTGTGACGCAACAGCGACCTCAGTAGCGATCTCGCTATGTGTGACACGTACCAGCGATCAGGCCCCTGCTGTGAGATCGCTGGTCGTGTCGGAATGGCCTGGACCTTTTTTTGGTCGCTGAGGTCCCGCTGACATCGCTGAATCGGTGTGTGTGACACCGATCTAGCGATGTCTTCACTGGTAACCAGGGTAAACATCGGGTTACTAAGCGCAGGGCCGCGCTTAGTAACCCGATGTTTACCCTGGTTACCAGCGTAAATGTAAAAAAAAAAACAAACAGTACATACTTGCCATCTGATGTCCGTCAGGTCCCTTGCCGTCTGCTTCCTGCTCTGACTGAGATCCGGCCGTACAGCGAGAGCGCAGCACAGCAGTGACGTCACCGCTGCGCTCTCGCTGTACGGCTGCTCAGTCAGAGCAGGAAGCAGACGGCGATGGACCTGACGGACATCAGATGGTGAGTATGTAGTGTTTGGTTTTTTTTACATTTACGCTGGTAACCAGGGTAAACATCGGGTTACTAAGCGCGGCCCTGCGCTTAGTAACCCGATGTTTACCCTGGTTACCCGGGTGCTGCAGGGGGACTTCGGCATCGTTGAAGACAGTTTCAACGATGCCGAAGTCGTTCCCCTGATCGTTGGTCGCTGGAGAGCGGTCTGTGTGACAGCTCCCCAGCGACCACACAACGACTTACCAACGATCACGGCCAGGTTGTATCGCTGGTCGTGATCGTTGGTAAATCGCTAAGTGAGACGGGGCCTTTAGACTTTTGCCAAACCTTTTGGAGGGTGCGACCAACATGAATCTAATGGGTGCATTTACTCTAGTGGGCTGCATTAGGCCCAAGACCTACCAGAGGTCCAGAGCACAACCCCAGCAAGGGGCACGATAACATCACTATACTGACACATGCAAGTACAGCAAGAGCAGAGAATGACTGAGGGGGTCACCACGCACTGTGGGATCAGTGTGAGGAGCGCAAGGGGCATCTTATCTATTTACTGGCACAAATGGGGCACTATAGAAAACAGTGTGGGATCTCAAATGGGGGCACTATTACCACACAAAAGCACATAGAGGGGGGGATAAACACCAGGCGGAGGCACAGATGCTATGTACTGTATATACACAGTGACTGCACCAGCAGAATAGTGAGTGCAGCTCTGGGGTATAATACAGGATGTAACTCAGGATCAGTAATGTAATGTATGTACACAGTGACTGCACCAGCAGAATAGTGAGTGCAGCTCTGGGGTATAATACAGGATGTAACTCAGGATCAGTAATGTAATGTAATGTACACAGTGACTGCACCAGCAGAATAGTGAGTGCAGCTCTGGGGTATAATACAGGATGTAACTCAGGATCAGTAATGTAATATATGTGCACAGTGACTGCACCAGCAGAATAGTGAGTGCAGCTCTGGGGTATAATACAGGATGTAACTCAGGATCAGTAATGTAATGTATGTACACAATGACTGCACCAGCAGAATAGTGAGTGCAGCTCTGGGGTATAATACAGGATGTAACTCAGGATCAGTAATGTAATGTATGTACACAGTGACTGCACCAGCAGAATAGTGAGTGCAGCTCTGGGGTATAATACAGGATGTAACTCAGGATCAGTACTGTAATGTATGTACACAATGACTGCACCAGCAGAATAGTGAGAGCAGCTCTGGAGTATAATACAGGATGTAACTCAGGATCAGTAATGTAATGTATGTACACAGTGACTGCACCAGCAGAATAGTGAGTGCAGCTCTGGAGTATAATACAGGGTGTAACTCAGGATCAGTAATGTAATGTATGTACACAGTGACTGCACCAGCAGAATAGTGAGAGCAGCTCTGGAGTATAATACAGGGTGTAACTCAGGATCAGTAATGTAATGTATGTACACAGTGACTGCACCAGGAGAATAGTGAGTGCAGCTCTGGGGTATAATACAGGATCAGTGATGTAATTACTGGTGTGTCCCCAGTGGCTGATGTCACCACCCGTTGCCAGTCCCAGGGCCCCTAGTATAACTGCTGGCAGTCCCGGGGCCCCTAGTATAACTGCTGGCAGTCCCGGGGCCATAGTACCAGTACTGCACCTTGTCCTCTGTTATGTAATGTGACATCACTGAGGAGTCGGATCCTTCCTGCCATCACACAGTGTCAGCCATTAGCAGTGACCGGTCAGCACGGTGCAGGCTCCCGGCAGTGTGTGGGACAGACGGACGGTCAGACAGACACACAGCCCTCAGTTCAGTGCCGGCTCCCTCCTTCCCCGTGCCTCTGCTGCAGTGCAGACAGATATGACAGCTGATCCCAGTATAAAATGGCGGCATCCCAGGCGGCGGAGCGCGGGGAGTCCGGAGCCTTCTCTATCCCCGCACCGGTGAGGGTCCGCCAGGCTGTGACACGGCCGCCTCCCCGCCAGCACTCACCATGATGGCGGATGTCTCCGGATTCCCCGGGCAGAGCGAAGCAGGAGCCGCCTCACAGCAGGACGACTCGGGAAGAAGGAGGAGGCGGGGCGATGACGTCACTCAGAGACTACTGCGCAATGGCTGCTGGGAGAAAGGGGTGAGACGGAGACTGGCGGACAATGTATCCATGACAACCTGACGCAGCCTCCGCTGCAGAGGGGGGCCGTCTGATGCCGCAGCCTGTGCCGAGCGCGGGGGATGATGGGAGCGGCGGTGTGTGCACAGCCCGGCAGTGTCGCACTGCTGCAGAATCTCCCTGCTGCTGACCCCAGGCAAAGGGCATGTGACACTGCCGCCTGTAGGTGGCGCACTGCAAGCACAAGTGTAATGTGCGACCCCAAATACAGACCGTGCTGCCCCCCAGATACAGGCTCCAGAGGACAGCGACCAAAATATATGCAGGCTGACCCCGAAATAAAAGCTGTCTGTACCCCAACTAGTGACCAGACAGGAGCCCAGTGACCTCCTACCTGCGGGACCCCCAGTACACACCCTGCCACACTGTGAAGTTGTGCCCGTTCTGTACTTTCACACTAGCGTCGTGCACTGCGTCGCTATGCGTCGTTTTGTAGAAAAAACGCATGCTGCAAAAGTGCTTGCAGGATGCGTTTTTTCTCCATAGACTTGTATTAGCGACGCAGTGCGAAGGTTGCGTCGTGTTGCGTCGGTCCGTCACCACCAAAAAAGTTGCATGTAACTTTTTTGGTGCGTCGTTCCCGTCTTTTCCGACCGCGCATGCACAGCCGGAACTCCTCCGCCGCCTCCCCGCACATCACAGTGAGGCAGCGGATATGTTGAAAAACAGCATCCGCTGCCCCCCGTTGTGCAGCGCTTTCACTGCTTGCGTCAGTACTTCGCAACGACGCAATTCGTCGTGCGTCGTACGACGCTAGTGTGAAAGTAAACCAAATGGCTCCCAGGTCACTAATACCCTCAGCTGTGTGGCTACAGCTGCCTTCACATCCCACCAAAGAATGGCTGACAACCAGTGAGCACCAGTCACGGCCAGTGAGGATCAGTGACAGCCAGTGAGGACCAGAGACGGCCAGTGAGGACCAGTGTCGGCCAGTAAGGACCAGTGATGGCCAGTGAGCACCAGCGACGGACAGTGAGGACCAGAGACGGCCAGTGAGGACCAGTGATGGCCAGTGAGGACCAGAGCACCACCACCATACTTCACTGT
The DNA here is from genome assembly GCF_051348905.1 of Ranitomeya variabilis. Classification (NCBI taxonomy): domain Eukaryota; kingdom Metazoa; phylum Chordata; class Amphibia; order Anura; family Dendrobatidae; genus Ranitomeya; species Ranitomeya variabilis. The sequence continues at coordinate 51,960,037 of NC_135232.1, read as the reverse complement.
AGGCATCACTGAGCAACCGGCGTGCTTCACTGTAGGCATCATCGAGCCACCACTGTGCTTCACTGTAGGCATCACCGAACCACCATCACACTTCATGTCAGATCTTTTAGAACTCCTAAAGTGAACCCGCAGAACCACAACAACGAACCTCCCAAGGGTGAGCTGGCCTGGTGGACCACCCCCAATGCAGAGTGTTAGGGGCAGGCCCAAGGGAGACTATTGCCGCAGAAGTTGATACCCGGGGACAGGAAGTAGGAACGGAAAAGACGCAGAACTGACTATCACGGAGACACAGGACAGACTGGCAATGACTGATACTAAGAATCAGGGGCGGATTATAAGAGGGTCAATATGGGCGGTAGCCCAGGGCCCAGTGGTGTGGGGGGCCCCTGGGCTACCGCACAGATTGACCGCCCGAGTACTGTGAATGCCCGCCGTCGCCTGCATTTATGTGCCCCCAGACCCGGTGGGCAGAGAGAGGGGGCCGGCATCGGGCCCCTTCTCATCTGCTCACCAGGCCCCTTCCGGCGCTGCGGCGGTTAACAACAGCCGCCAGCCAATTGGAGGCTGGCAGCTGAAGTCGGCCGCAGAAAAAACACGTCGCCGGCGTCTGACGTCATTGTCAGTCGCCGGCGAGTGTGCGCTGCTGGAGGGAGCTGCTCGCCGCTGGAGCGCTGATCAGGTGAGGAGAACTCTTTTTTTTTTTTTTTTTTTTTTTGCGAACGGCAATGCTGAAGACACTGGGGGCAATGCTGGGGGCAATGCTGGAGGCACTGGGGCAATGCTGGAGACACTGGGGCAGATTGCTGGAGGCACTGGGGCAATGCTGGAGACACTGGGGCAGATTGCTGGACACTGGGGGCAATGCTGGAGACACTGGGGCAGATTGCTGGACACTGGGGGTAATGCTGGAGACACTGGGGCAGATTGCTGGACACTGGGGGTAATGCTGGAGACACTGGGGCAGATTGCTGGAGACACTGGGGGCAATGCTGGAGACACTGGGGGCAATGCTGGAGACACTGGGGCAGATTGCTTGAGGCACTGGGGGCAATGCTGGAGACACTGGGGGCAATGCTGGAGACACTGGGGCAGATTGCTGGACACTGGGGGCAATGCTGGAGACACTGGGGGCAATGCTGGAGACACTGTGGCAATGCTGGAGACACTGGGGCAGATTGCTGGACACTGGGGGCAATGCTGGAGACATTGGGGCAGATTGCTGGAGACACTGGGGCAGATTGCTGGAGACACTGGGGCAATGCTGGAGACACTGGGGCAGATTGCTGGACACTGGGGCAATCCTGGAGACACGGGCAGATTGCTGGAGACACTGGGGCAGATTGCTGGAGACACTGGGGCAATGCTGGAGACACTGGGGGCAGATTGCTGGAGACACTGGGGCAATGCTGGAGACACTGGGGCAGATTGCTGGAGACACGGGGGCAGATTGCTGGAGACACTGGGGCAGATTGCTGGAGACACTGGGGCAGATTGCTGGAGACACGGGCAGATTGCTGGAGACACTGGGGCAGATTGCTGGAGACACTGGGGCAATCCTGGAGACACTGGGGCAGATTGCTGGAGACACTGGGGCAGATTGCTGGAGACACTGGGGCAGATTGCTGGAGACACTGGGGCAGATTGCTGGACACACTGGGGGCAATGCTGGATACTCTGGGGCAATATGCTGGACATACTGGGGCATATTGTTGAACACACTGTCTGGGGGCAATGCTGGAGACACTGGGGCAATGTGTGGAGACACTGGGGCAATGCTGGACACTGTGGGCAATGCTGGACAATTGGACACACTGGGGCAGATTGCTGGACACACTGGTGGTAATATGCTGGACACACTGGGGCAGATTGCTGGACACACTGGGGCAGATTGCTGGACACACTGGGGGTAATATGCTGGACACACTGGGGGTAATATGCTGGACACACTGGGGGTAATATGCTGGACACACTGGGGCAGATTGCTGGACACACTGGGGGCAGGACTGGAGGCATGGGCAGAATGTAGACACGCGGCATGATTGGAGACACGGGGCAGAATGAAAGACATGGGGCAGGATTGGATCATGGGGCAGGATGGATACGATGGAGACAGATGGGGCAGGATGGGGAGATCATATGGTGTAGAATGGATACTCATGAGGGCAGGATGGGAGAACATATGGCTGGAGCCAGGAATGAGACACACGGGGCCAGGGTGGGGAATATTATTACCATAGGGGCTAATTAAGGGATATTATTACTGCAGTGATGTATTTATTTTATTTATTGAGTATACTGTTTTAAATGGGGGGGGGGGGGCGGTCCTGTTACTGTGTAGAGTGACACTATATCGCCTTTTATTCTCCATGTGGTGTAATGTAGAAGTTGTGAAAAATTAAGTAATGTGTTCTGCGAGCAGAGCTCTAGATAACTATGTTATTTCCTGCAGAAATGAGTCCTGGCTGGAAGAAATGATGGCGGTCTGTGCTGGATGAAAGATGGAGGACTTCACCCAGAGACGTCACTGGTGAGTCAGTGTTACCTATACACTGACACTATACACTGTATACTATATACAGAGGTCCTGTGTACAATGTCACCAGTGATCACTGTATTACCTGTACACAGACACTGCATACTAAGTACAGATCTCCTGTGAATACTGGCACTTGTGATAGTATTGTGTTTTTTGTTTTTTTTTAATTACTAATCAGTATTGTAGTATTCAGTCACTATGTGGTGGTAATATGTGGTCTGGAAATGGTGTGGTATTTGTCCCTTGAATGTGCTATTTGGTTACCAAGTGGTGGTAATATGTGGTCTTGACATGGTGCGGTGGTATTTGTTCCTTGTATGTGATATTATTCGATCACTGTGGTTGTAATTTGTGATCTGGTCATGGTGCGGTGGTATTTGTTCCTTGTATGTGATATTATTGGTCAAAATATACCTAAATTGTATTGCAGATTTCAACAAATATTTAATAGGTTACAGTAGAGTAGGGCCATTTTTCCGGAATAATCTGGTTCGGGTATCACATGACCCCCGTCACATGACCCCCGTCACATGACCCCCGTCACATGACCCCCGTCACATGACCGGGGGGGGCCCACAGTGTCTGAACAGCCCGGGGCCCTGGCTACCCTTAATCCACCCCTGCTAAGAATACATGTAGAGTAGCTGCGGAGACACCATCACGTGTTTCTCAACGCAAGCAGTGAATAGCCAGGCCTTTCCCCGGGAAGGAACAACCACGGGAAGGGCAGCATCCGATAAATGAAAACATCCAATAAAGGAAAACCACCTATGCCAAGCATGGTATCCATCCACAGACAGCTGTTTCGGGGTTTTTGCCCCTCATCAGTGTGGAGTAGGAAACTGGCTAATAGGAGCAGTGCCCGGGGAAAGGCCTGGCTATTCACTTCTTGCGTTGAGAAACACGTGATGGTGTCTCCGCAGCTACTCTCCATGCATTTGCATATTGGGGCAGTGTTCTGGATCACTTCGTTGAGAAACACATGATGGTGTCTCCTGTTGTGAATTCTGTTGTGGGTTCTGCTCTTGGGCTCCCTCCGGTGGTTATAAGTGGTAGTGCTGCTGTTTGTCCTTCACAGCAGTCATCAGGTGCTTCCACTTTGGACGGGACTATTTAGTCTGGCTTCACCCTTTAGTGAGTGCCAGTTGCCAATTGTTTTCTGGAGGATTCACATCTCTGCTTGGTTTCTCCTGCTGGATTGTCCAAATCATCAAAGATAAGTCCTGGCTTTGTTTTTGCAGTCCACATGCGGTGGACTTTATAGTTCAGTGAATTGCTATGTTTTTTCTTGTCCAGCTTTGTCTGTGTAAGGATTTATTCAGCCAAGCTGGAAGCTCTGGAGTCGCAGAGTTACCCTCCATGCCTTTAGTTAGGTGTGGAGATTTTTGTATTCTCTGTGGTGGATTTTTGTAGTATTTTAATACTGACCGCACAGTACTCTGTCCTGTCTTTTCTTTCTAGGTAGCGTGGCCTCCTTTGCTAAATTCTGTTTTCAGTCTGCGTTTGTAATTTCCCTCTCCTCTCACAGTCAATATTTGTGGGGGGCTGTCTTTCCTTTGGGGATTTTCTCTGAGGCAAGATAGTTTTCCTGTTTCTTTCTTTAGGGGTAATTAGTCCTCCGGCTGTGACGAGGTGTCGAGGGAGTGACAGGAACATCCCACGGCTACTTATAGTTGCGGTGTTAAGTTCAGGGTCTGCGGTCAGTATAGAGGCCACCTACTCCAGAGCTCGTCCATGCTGCTTCTAGGCCACCAGATCATAACAGTGCAACTGGACAACAATGAGTTAACCGCATCTCAAAAGAAGGGAAAGAAAGTGCTGAGCCATTTTTTTTTCTGTACTCCGTTGTGTTTTTTTTTCCCTCTTCACCTCTGGGTGGTTCAAGAGTTAGGCGCTGACATGGATGTTCAGGGACTTGCTTCTCGGGTGGATCAACTTGCTGCTAGAGTACAGGGTATTTCTGATTATATCGTGCAGACTCCTGTTTTAGAGCCTAGAATTCCTACCCCCGATCTGTTTTTTGGGGACAGGTCCAAATTTTTGAGCTTTAAAAATAACTGTAAACTGTTTTTTGCTCTGAAGCCCCGTTCCTCTGGTGATCCCATCCAGCAGGTAAAAATTGTCATTTCTCTGTTGCGTGGCGACCCGCAGGATTGGGCATTTTCCCTGGAATCTGGGAATCCGGCCTTGCTTAATGTAGACACCTTTTTTCAGGCGCTTGGGTTATTGTATGATGAACCTAATTCTGTGGATCATGCTGAGAAAACCTTGTTGGCCCTGTGTCAGGGTCAAGAAGCGGCAGAATCATATTGCCAGAAATTTAGAAAATGGTCTGTGCTTACTAAGTGGAATGAGGATGCTTTGGCGGCAATTTTCAGAAAGGGTCTTTCTGAATCTGTTAAAGATGTTATGGTGGACTTCCCCACACCTGCAGGTCTGAGTGATTCTATGTCTCTGGCCATTCAAATTGATCGGCGCTTGCGTGCAGGGCCGTATTTGCCACTAGGCACTCGAGGGCACGTGCCTAGGGCGGCGACATTGCTGGGGGCGGCACCTGAGCAAGGTTTTTTTTTGTTTTTTTGGTTTTTTTTAGCCCCAAGTCACAAGCGACCGACCGCCCCGCCACCCCGCCTCCCGCCCCCCGCCCCCCTCCTCCGAGTCCCACCTGCCCTCCTTGAAGACAATACTCACAACTCACACCGGGCGGATAGGAGGGGGGGGGGGGGGGCGTGGAGAGCAGCTGCACCATCCAGGAAGTGTCTTCTCGCGCTGCAGCTCGGAGGAGGCATGGGGCTAGAGAAGGAGGAGGCTGACGCTCGCATCTTCATGGACGAGTTCAGCCGCTCCTCTGCCCCGATGCTGACGCCGGACCGGGACCAGCACGACTTGAACGGGCACCTGAAGGTGAGTACTGCGCAGATGTAGCAGAGCCGAGCGGTCCCGGTCTGGCTAACTGGCAAACTCCCCACACGCCATCCAAGTCCTGCTCTGGCACCCCTGTGTATGCCAGGGCTGCAGGCATGGTATATACCTGGTCCTACGGGGGAATATATGAGCCATATGCATGGCTCATATTCCACCCCCCCCTCCCGTATGCATGGCTGATGGGCCATCAGGCATCAGCCATGCATACAGGGGGGGGGTGAATATGAGCCATGCATACAGGGGGGGGTGAATATGAGCCATGCATACAGGGGGGGGGGGGTGAATATGAGTCATGCATACAGGGGGGGGTGAATATGAGCCATGCATACAGGGGGGGTGAATATGGGCCATGCATACAGGGGGGGTGAATATGAGCCATGCATACAGGGGGGGTGAATATGAGCCATGCATACAGGGGGGGTGAATATGAGCCATGCATACAGGGGGGGGTGAATATGAGCCATGCATACAGGGGGGGGTGAATATGGGCCATGCATACAGGGGGGGGTGAATATGAGCCATGCATACAGGGGGGGGGTGAATGAGCCATGCATACAGGGGGGGGGGGAATATGAGCCATGCATACAGGGGGGGGGGGAATATGAGCCATGCATACAGGGGGGGGGTGAATATGAGCCATGCATACAGGGGGGGGGGTGAATATGAGCCATGCATACAGGGGGGGGGGTGAATGAGCCATGCATACAGGGGGGGGGGTGAATATGAGCCATGCATACAGGGGGGTGTGTGAATATGAGCCATGCATACAGGGGGGTGTGTGAGCCATGCATACAGGAGGGGGGTCATTATACAGTATCATGGAGAACTGTGTGTGGCCATTATACAGTATTGAGCATCATGTGTGGCCGTTATACAGTATGGAGAACTGTGTGTGGCCGTTATACAGTATGGAGCATCATGTGTGGCCGTTATACAGTATTGAGCATCATGTGTGGCCATTATACAGTATGGAGCATCATGTGTGGCCATTATACAGTATGGAGCATCATGTGTGGCCATTATACAGTATGGAGCATCATGTGTGGCCATTATACAGTATGGAGCACTGTGTGGCCATATTTTTTCGTTTATAATTATTGTATATAAAACATTGTGATCAGCAGTGCTAATATGGCTGTAGTTGGGACGTGGATATGGGTGTGACTAGTTGTGAAATGGGTGTGGTCAGAGGCGTGGCCTAAAATTTGCCGCGGCGCGCCTAGCGCGCCGCACACTTTGTGCCTCCTTCCCTTCTTCAAAAGTTGGGAGGTATGGTACCACATTTGCCAGATCATGGCAAGTGCCGCAGATACCATAGGGAATGAATGAGGCCGACCGCAGTGTTGCCATAAGTGATCCATTACGTGGCAGATGCAGAAAAACTGCCCCATCTGCTGCAAAAGGCGACTTTCACATCAGCGATTCTTGCCAAAGTCCCTGCCATTAGTGTCATACTCACCGATTTGCAGCACTAAAAGTGCCTAGGGCAGCAGAAACTCTAAATACGGCCCTGCTTGCGTGAGCGTAGAGTTGTGCACACTATGGCGTTGTCTTCCGAGCGGAGTCCTGAGCCAATGCAGTGTGATAGGATTGTGTCTAGAGCTGAACGCCAAGGATTCAGACGTCAGAATAGGTTGTGTTTTTACTGCGGCGATTCTGCTCATGTTATTTCTGATTGCACTAAGCGTACCAAGAGAATCGCTATTTCTGTTACCATCAGTACTGTACAACCTAAATTTCTGTTATCTGTGACCCTGATCTGCTCATTATCGTCATTCTCTGTCATGGCATTTGTGGATTCAGGCGCCGCTTTAAATTTGATGGACTTAGAATTTGCCAGACGTTGTGGTTTTCCCTTACAGCCTTTGCGGAGTCCTATCCCTTTGAGGGGGATTGATGCTACACCATTGGCTAAAAATAAACCTCAGTTTTGGACACAGTTAACCATGTGCATGGTGCCAGCCCATCAGGAAGATTGTCGTTTCCTGGTGTTGCATAATTTGCATGATGCTATTGTGCTGGGGTTTCCATGGTTACAGGTACATAATCCGGTGTTGGATTGGAAATCTATGTCTGTGACTAGTTGGGGTTGTCAGGGGGTTCATGATGACGTTCCTCTGATGTCAATTTCCTCCTCCCCCTCTTCTGAAATTCCTGAGTTTCTGTCAGATTTCCAGGATGTTTTCGATGAGCCCAAGTCCAGTTCCCTTCCACCGCATAGGGACTGTGATTGTGCTATTGACTTGATTCCAGGCTCTAAGTTTCCTAAGGGCCGACTTTTCAACCTGTCTGTGCCTGAACATGCCGCCATGCGGAGCTATGTAAAGGAGTCTTTGGAGAAGGGGCATATTTGGCCATCTTCTTCTCCATTGGGAGCAGGTTTTTTTTTTGTTGCCAAGAAGGATGGCTCCTTGAGACCCTATATTGATTATCGCCTCTTGAATAAGATCACGGTCAAATTCCAATACCCTTTGCCTTTGCTTTCTGATTTGTTTGCCAGGATTAAGGGGGCTAGTTGGTTTACTAAGATTGACCTTCGAGGGGCATATAATCTTGTTCGTATTAAGCAGGGTGACGAATGGAAAACTGCGTTTAATACGCCCGGGGGCCATTTTGAATATCTTGTGATGCCATTCGGACTCTCTAATGCCCCATCTGTGTTTCAGTCCTTCATGCATGATATTTTTCAGAATTATCTTGATAAATTCATGATTGTATTTTTGGAAGGATATTTTGATTTTTTCAGATGATTGGGAGTCTCATGTGAAACAAGTCAGGATGGTATTTCAGGTCCTTCGTGATAATGCCTTGTTTGTGAAGGGGTCTAAGTGTCTCTTTGGAGTACAGAAGGTTTCTTTTTTGGGCTTCATTTTTTCTCCATCATCTATAAAAATGGATCCGGTTAAGGTTCAGGCCATTCATGATTGGATCCAGCCCACATCCGTGAAGAGCCTTCAGAAATTTTTGGGCTTTGCTAATTTTTATCGCCGTTTCATTGCCAACTTCTCCAGTGTGGTTAAACCCCTGACCGATTTGACGAGGAAGGGCGCTGATGTAGCTAATTGGTCCTCTGAGGCTGTTTCTGCCTTTCAGGAGCTTAGTAAATAGATCAACTGACCGAACAATATATATATGTATATAAATAATTTGTAGCCAAAAAAATTCAAATACAAAAATAGATCAATGGCTGCATTAGTCTGTGCTAAAAACTAAGGAAAATGTGAAATATGTGAAATAGGAAATAGCATACTGGCTTATGAACTTTATGAACAAACACATGAGATTTTTAGCACAAGATTTGCAAACGTTGTGAGCCCATTCACCAAAACGTCAAGGTAATCTCAGATTGAATGGGTAACTACACTGACTGGTGTGAACACTTACTTGTGGTATCTGAGCTGACTGCCTAATGTGAACACTTACCTATGGCTAATAACAGGATAAAGCCTACTTATATAGGAGGCTCAGAACCAACTGTGTTGAGATGTGATTAAAACCTGGAGAAGGGCGGGACGTTCAAGTCAGAAAATAGTATATAGTAAATAGATCAACTGACCGAACAATATATATATGTATATAAATAATTTGTAGCCAAAAAAATTCAAATACAAAAATAGATCAATGGCTACATTAGTCTGTGCTAAAAACTAATAAGTAGGCTTTATCCTGTTATTAGCCATAGGTAAGTGTTCACATTAGGCAGTCAGCTCAGATACCACAAGTAAGTGTTCACACCAGTCAGTGTAGTTACCCATTCGATCTGAGATTACCTTGACGTTTTGGTGAATGGGCTCACAACGTTTGCAAATCTTGTGCTAAAAATCTCATGTGTTTGTTCATAAAGTTCATAAGCCAGTATGCTATTTCCTATTTCACATATTTCACATTTTCCTTAGTTTTTAGCACAGACTAATGTAGCCATTGATCTATTTTTGTTTCAGGAGCTTAAGCGCCGATTTGCTTCTGCCCCTGTGTTGCGTCAGCCGGATGTTTCTCTTCCTTTTCAGGTTGAGGTTGACGCTTCTGAGATTGGGGCAGGGGCCGTTTTGTCTCAGAGGAATTTTGATGGTTCCTTGATGAAACCGTGTGCCTTCTTTTCTCGAAAGTTTTCGCCTGCGGAACGCAATTATGATGTTGGCAATCGTGAGTTGTTGGCTATGAAGTGGGCATTTGAGGAGTGGCGACATTGGCTTGAGGGGGCCAAGCACCGTATTGTGGTCTTGACCGATCATAAGAATCTGATTTACCTCGAGTCTGCCAAACGGCTGAATCCTAGACAGGCCCGATGGTCCCTGTTTTTCTCCCATTTTGATTTTGTTGTCTTGTATCTTCCGGGTTCTAAGAATGTTAAGGCTGATGCCCTCTCTAGGAGTTTCTTGCCTGATTCCCCTGGGATTCTTGAGCCGGTTGGTATTCTTAAGGAGGGGGTGATTCTTTCTGCCATCTCCCCTGATTTGCGACGGGTTCTTCAGGAGTTTCAGGCTGATAAACCTGATCGCTGTCCAGCGGGGAAACTGTTTGTTCCTCACAGGTGGACTAGTAAAGTGATTTCTGAGGTTCACTGTTCTGTGTTGGCTGGCCATCCTGGGATTTTTGGTACCAGAGATTTGGTTAGTAGGTCCTTTTGGTGGCCTTCTTTGTCACGGGATGTGCGTTCTTTTGTGCAGTCCTGTGGGACTTGTGCGCGGGCCAAACCTTGCTGCTCCCGCACCAGTGGGTTGCTTTTGCCTTTGCCGGTCCCTGAGAGGCCTTGGACGCATATTTCTATGGATTTTATTTCAGATCTTCCGGTTTCCCAGAGGATGTCTGTTATCTGGGTGGTCTGTGACCGGTTTTCTAAGATGGTTCATTTGGTACCTTTGCCTAAATTGCCTTCCTCTTCTGAGTTGGTTCCATTGTTTTTTCAGCATGTGGTTCGTTTGCATGGCATTCCGGAGAATATTGTGTCCGATAGAGGTTCCCAGTTTGTTTCTAGGTTTTGGCGGTCCTTTTGTGCTAAACTGGGCATTGATTTGTCTTTTTCTTCCGCATTTCATCCTCAGACAAACGGCCAAACCGAGCGAACTAACCAGACTTTGGAAACTTATTTGAGATGCTTTGTGTCTGCCGATCAGGATGATTGGGTGGCTTTCTTGCCATTGGCCGAGTTTGCCCTTAATAATCGGGCTAGTTCTGCTACCTTGGTTTCACCATTCTTTTGTAATTCTGGGTTTCATCCTCGTTTTTCTTCAGGGCAGGTTGAGTCTTCTGATTGTCCTGGGGTGGACTCTGTGGTTGACAGGTTGCAGCAGATTTGGGCTCATGTTGTGGACAATTTGGTGTTGTCTCAGGAGGAGGCTCAGCGTTTTGCCAACCGTCGTCGGCGTGTGGGTTCCCGGCTTCGGGTTGGGGATTTGGTCTGGTTGTCTTCTCGTCATGTTCCTATGAAGGTTTCTTCCCCGAAGTTCAAGCCTCGGTTTATTGGTCCTTATAGGATTTCTGAGATTATCAATCCTGTGTCTTTTCGTTTGGCCCTTCCAGCCTCTTTTTCCATCCATAATGTTTTTCATAGATCTTTGTTGCGGAAATATGTGGTGCCCGTGGTTCCCTCTGTTGATCCTCCTGCCCCGGTGTTGATTGATGGGGAGTTGGAGTATGTTGTGGAGAAGATCTTGGATTCTCGTTTTTCAAGACGGAGGCTTCAGTATCTTGTCAAGTGGAAGGGTTATGGCCAGGAGGATAATTCTTGGGTTGTTGCCTCCGATGTTCATGCTGACGATTTGGTTCGTGCCTTCCATTTGGCTCGTCCGGATCGGCCTGGGGGCTCTGGTGAGGGTTCGGTGACCCCTCCTCAAGGGGGGGGTACTGTTGTGAATTCTGTTGTGGGTTCTGCTCTTGGGCTCCCTCCGGTGGTTATAAGTGGTAGTGCTGCTGTTTGTCCTTCACAGCAGTCATCAGGTGCTTCCACCTTGGACGGGGCTATTTAGTCTGGCTTCACCCTTTAGTGAGTGCCAGTTGCCAATTGTTTTCTGGAGGATTCACATCTCTGCTTGGTTTCTCCTGCTGGATTGTCCAAATCATCAAAGATAAGTCCTGGCTTTGTTTTTGCAGTCCACATGCGGTGGACTTTATAGTTCAGTGAATTGCTATGTTTTTTCTTGTCCAGCTTTGTCTGTGTAAGGATTTATTCAGCCAAGCTGGAAGCTCTGGAGTCGCAGAGTTACCCTCCATGCCTTTAGTTAGGTGTGGAGATTTTTGTATTCTCTGTGGTGGATTTTTGTAGTATTTTAATACTGACCGCACAGTACTCTGTCCTGTCTTTTCTTTCTAGGTAGTGCAGCGCCCCAGAGTCCTGGTCGTTGCAGTACTGATGCTCCGCCGCTAAGGCGGGCTATGGTACGTCTGATGGCACTGAAGGAGTTCTTCTGACCAGGTATCACAGTCACCAATACACTTCACAGTCTGGCCTCCAGGGGGAGCTAAGGGTGCTATGTATTAGGCCACTCCTCACAATCTGGTAAAACTGGGGGTTAGGCAGAAAGTTAGAAAGAAGCTGACTGGGTTGGAGCCAGGCAACATCCTGTGGCAGGGGGTGTTGCAGGGGAAGATTCAGGGGGGCCACTGTCAGGGGTGGGATCCTGACAGAGGCCTAGCAAACAGAGAGAACGTTACGGGACCGCGCCTGCACGAGATAGCGGCGGTGCCCTAAGAAAGGACAAGAAGCGAAGTTTATTGTGCTGAGTGAGAAACGAGATCAACGCAACAAGGAGAAACACCAGTAGGAGTCGTGCTGTAAGACGAGGCAACATCCTACTGAGGCGCGCAGCCGGTGGCCGGAACGCCGAGGAAGTATAGAGCTCCAGGCCTAACTTCAAACCTACGGCAGGACAGTCAGTTATAGGCGGGCTGTCTCACCCAATTCACCTAAGAAGACATAGGGGGCAACAACAGGAGAGGGGCGACTCTAGGGTCCCGGAAGAACTCCGAGCTTACCCGTCATACGGGTGCGTCCTAGCCATATCATCTGGGGGACGAAGAAGAACATCATAATCGAGTTGTGAGGGAACTTCAGAAACAGACACAACAGTTGTGGGGACTATCCCGTAAGCACAGCAGGGGAGGACCACAACACACAAGCGCTAGAAGGTAGGCACAGATTTCCACCTGCAAAGGGAACTCTGGAGGTGCCATCGGACCGGCCGGGCTTGCGCAGCCCGGTTAACCGCATTCTGGACTGAGGATCCTGGGACCTTCAGTAAAGAGGTAAAGAGACTGCAACCTGGTGTCCTCGTTATTTACTGCGACCTGCACCGCACCACCACAACATCATCACCATACCTCCACCTTCATTGTACGCCCCTCAGCAGGGTCACGGGCCGGGTCTAGCCACCGTGACAACCCCAGAACAGAGACTCAGAGGCCCGGTACCAGGTACCCCTCTGCCCTGCAGCAGTGGGGGCGCTACAACTTGGCGTCACGAACAGGATCTACTTAAGCCTGAAGAATCAGGTCATGTGTGCCTTGGAACTGTGATTTATTGTACTTGGACTGTGACTTATTGCAAAGACTGTGCACTGCCATTTGCCGCCAAAACCCGCCGCCATTGCAGCGCCACAGGGAGCGCAGAGGAAGAAGGGCGTGCCATGGGAGGAGACTACCAAAGCGGCGCCAAAAGCAGTGACCGCTCCCTCCGTCTTCTGCTGCGAGATGATGACCGGCCCAGAAGCAGAGGGGAACCACCCCCTGATTTGCAACGGCGGGAACGAGGCGAAGAGGGAGCTCGACCTTGGAGAAATGGCGGAGCCAGGTGTATGCGGTGCCGCCGAATGCCGGACAGCGACGATGAGCAGCAAGTGCCCGAGCGACGGCTAAGTATTCCCGGCTTGTCCTCACCCACCGGAGACGGACCCGAATCCACCGCAGCTGAAGGACTCGAACTCCTTGGAGCCGTCGGCGGAGGAGCCAAGCCTACCTATCCCAACCACGGAGCCATGGAGGGCGGAACCACATCAAGAGGCCACCGTGGAGGAGCCGCGGTCCGGGCTGCAGCCGATTCTAGTGTCCTTGTCAGCGGAACGGATCGACATCGGTGGAATCACATCAGGCGCAGGTATGGAAGACGCCCCTACCCCCCCGGCCGATTCTGCTCCTCTGACCGATCCTGCTCTCCGGACCGATCCCGCTCCCGCAACCGCTCCTCACCCCAACAATAACCATTTCCTCTCGGCGGGGCTGGTGGTGCTCACCCCCGACACGATGGGGAAGCTGGTACCTCCACTACCGACCATGATGGGGGAACCCATAGATGTGAGCCCAGAAGGGGTGATCCTCCAGTGGGACACCCCCTGGACCGGGCCAGAAGGAGCTCGGGAGGAAGGCTTCACCCTTGCTGTGCTCACCTGGGAACAATATAAACAATGCCTGATCCTACATTAGAAAAACCAAAAAGACACAGGACAAACTAATACGCCAAAAGTACAACGCCTGAAGCCTGCGTGCGGCAGGAAAGATGTGGTAAAGCGGGGAACTGTGCTGGCCTTTCACCCAAAGCGGGGTTGGGGTTCCATACAAGAACCGGGACTACCGACTGACGTCTTCGTTACCAGTTATAACGTGAAGACTCCCTGCCGCAACCAATATGGTGACCCACTATTGCAAAGGGGAGATCAGGTGACCTACACCCGCCACCGGAGTGCGCAAGGGTGGTGCGCTCGGAACGTCCAGCGATGTGGGCCTGAGGGGGTGTCACCTGTTGCCCCGATCATGACCGGTCCGGACTTGACAGATCTTGTTACTATCGCCACTGTACGCCTTGTTGCAGCTACCGAGCTTGCAGCCAGGGTTAGCCTTCGGATCCAAACACCGGGTGACCTGACTGCACCCGAGAGACCAACCATTGACACTCACACTATATCAGCCGCAGAACAGGGGCCGAAGCTTGAACGGTCGAGGTGTCCACTGTCGGCTGATGTCTTGCAACTTACTATGAAGCTCTAGATGCCTTATAAAATGTAAATAGTTAACTGTTTGTCTTCTTGCTGCTACAACCCGATCAGGGTAACTCTTAAAGGGATCCCTTTGTTTACCCGGGATCCCTTCCTCTACTTTTGCTTTTGTTTCCTGTTTTATCATTGTTGAAAGAACTGCTGGATCATGAACACTGCATGATTACAAACTCATTGTAAATAGTTTGCACCTTCTTAAAGGTGCCCTCTACTGGTTTTACAAAAGAAAGGACTCTTTGCGAAGAAACTGTTCCTGGAAGCAGTACCGGAGTCCTTACTGCATACGGACTTGCAGCTTGAGAAGTTGCACTACCTCATAGAGACTTGGTCCCCTCTTAAAGGGAACGTTCACCCATAGCATTTAAAGTATAATGATGCCTTAAGAGAAATAGTGATAATGCTTACATGTAAAGTTATGTGTAGTTAGACAGTTGATAGTAAGAAATGTTTAATGATGTGTCATAGAATGAGGACAGGAAGTGAACCCATACGGGGTTAGTCGGTGAGTCCTCCTAGGAGCCATACAGAGATGGCTCGGTGATCCTGAACTGAGAGATGGATGATATGTTCTATACTGTGTATAGTAGCAGAAGGCCCGGGCGGAAAGGGGCGGTCCTGCAACAGAACGAGAGGCAGTAGGCCTGGGGCAGATAGATAGGCGGTCCTGCAGATGTAAAGATGGAAAATGAAGGAAAAGTTGATTAGCCTTATAGTGTTTTATAAGAAGGTCTTTAGTGGATTCAGTGTGTACATCCTTAAAGGCAATGTTAAATTATTGTTCAAAAATTTGCACTTAGTAGAATACCCGGTTGGGTAAGAAAAGTTATTTGTAGTATGTTATTTAAAGTATTTAACCATGTTTGTAACGTTCAAGTGTTCTCACCTCCCATAAAGGGAAGCTCTGTTCAAACTTGCTTATTGTTATCACATTTCAAAATTGTATGTCTTTTTGCTGACATGTACTGTTGTTTTCTTCCCAGTCCAGGAGTACTGGATTTAACCGGGGGGGAGTGCAGCGCCCCAGAGTCCTGGTCGTTGCAGTACTGATGCTCCGCCGCTAAGGGGGGCTATGGTACGTCTGATGGCACTGAAGGAGTTCTTCTGACCAGGTATCACAGTCACCAATACACTTCACAGTCTGGCCTCCAGGGGGAGCTAAGGGTGCTATGTATTAGGCCACTCCTCACAATCTGGTAAAACTGGGGGTTAGGCAGAAAGTTAGACAGAAGCTGACTGGGTTGGAGCCAGGCAACATCCTGTGGCAGGGGGTGTTGCAGGGGAAGATTCAGGGGGGCCACTGTCAGGGGTGGGATCCTGACAGAGGCCTAGCAAACAGAGAGAACGTTACGGGACCGCGCCTGCACGAGATAGCGGCGGTGCCCTAAGAAAGGACAAGAAGCAAAGTTTATTGTGCTGAGTGAGAAACGAGATCAACGCAACAAGGAGAAACACCAGTAGGAGTCGTGCTGTAAGACGAGGCAACATCCTACTGAGGCGCGCAGCCGGTGGCCGGAACGCCGAGGAAGTATAGAGCTCCAGGCCTAACTTCAAACCTACGGCAGGACAGTCAGTTATAGGCGGGCTGTCTCACCCAATTCACCTAAGAAGACATAGGGGGCAACAACAGGAGAGGGGCGACTCTAGGGTCCCGGAAGAACTCCGAGCCTACCCGTCATACGGGTGCATCCTAGCCATATCATCTGGGGGACGAAGAAGAACATCATAATCGAGTTGTGAGGGAACTTCAGAAACAGGCACAACAGTTGTGGGGACTATCCCGTAAGCACAGCAGGGGAGGACCACAACACACAAGCGCTAGAAGGTAGGCACAGATTTCCACCTGCAAAGGGAACTCTGGAGGTGCCATCGGACCGGCCGGGCTTGCGCAGCCCAGTTAACCGTATTCCGGACTGAGGATCCTGGGACCTTCAGTAAAGAGGTAAAGAGACTGCAACCTGGTGTCCTCGTTATTTACTGCGACCTGCACCGCACCACCACAACATCATCACCATACCTCCACCTTCATTGCACGCCCCTCAGCAGGGTCACGGGCCGGGTCTAGCCACCGTGACAACCCCAGAACAGAGACTCAGAGGCCCGGTACCGGGTACCCCTCGGCCCTGCGGCAGTGGGGGCGCTACAGTAGCGTGGCCTCCTTTGCTAAATTCTGTTTTCAGTCTGCGTTTGTAATTCCCCTCTCCTCTCACAGTCAATATTTGTGGGGGGCTGTCTTTCCTTTGGGGATTTTCTCTGAGGCAAGAGTTTTCCTGTTTCTTTCTTTAGGGGTAATTAGTCCTCCGGCTGTGACGAGGTGTCGAGGGAGTGACAGGAACATCCCACGGCTACTTATAGTTGCGGTGTTAAGTTCAGGGTCTGCGGTCAGTATAGAGGCCACCTACTCCAGAGCTCGTCCATGCTGCTCCTAGGCCACCAGATCATAACAGTCTCCGCGGTGTTGGATGTTTTGGTCTCCACGAGGTCAATCATCTGTACCATGATACTAAGAATAGGCAGGATATGGCGGACGCCCAGGACAGACTGGATATGGCGAAAACACAGAACAGCCAGGGTATGGTGGAAACACAGGACAGGCAGGTTATGCCGGAAACACAGGACTGGCAGGGTATGGCGGAAACACAGGACAGGCGGGGTATGGTGGAAACACAGGACAGGCAGGGTATGACGGACGCACAGGACAGAGCAAGGTATGGCAGACGCATAGGACAGAGCAAGGTATGGCGGACGCACAGGACAGAGCAAGGTACAGAGGGACCTGGGTCAAATGAGGACAAATGAAAATCAGGCATGGAGCAGAGGAATGAGTTACCTTAAATAGACCGAGTGCTGCAGAACTTCCCGGTCAAGATCCTCCAGAATCATAGAGTGGAGGAACAGAGCGTCTGCAGACCAGAGAGAGGAAGTGCGCATGCACAGTGAGAGGCGGGCACCCAACGAGAGCCAGGGACCGGCGGCGAGTCAGGAGAAGAGACCGGAAGGCGCGCACACACCGCTGGAGCGTGCCGGGACGGGTAAGTATGTCGGTGCGCAGAGAGAGCGGCAGGCGCGGCGGCAGGAGCAGCGGCAGGTGGTGCCATGATACTTCACTGTAGGCATCACCAAGCCACTTCCATGCTTCACTGTAGGCATCACCAATCCACCACCATGCTTCACTGTAGGCATCACCAAGCCACTGCAGAGCTTCACTATATCCATCACTGAACCACCGTCATACTGTATTTCATGCTATTCTGTAGGCATTGCTGAGCCACTGTCATCTTTAACTGTAGTCTTCACTGATCTTTCATTCTTCTCTGTAGGCATCACTGAGCGACTGTCATGCTTTACTGTATGCAGGGTGACCTTTTTAGCGTATACTTAACTCTTCCTCCTCAAGACATAGAACAGATATAAAGTTCACTTTTTGTTTCATTGCTCTACAGAATGGAATCCCAGAACTATTGTGGATTATTTTATGGTTTTGAAAATGTTGGAAACAACTTTTCTTGTACTTTTGGGTCAGTAGAAGTGAGGTTTTGGAGTTTGAGCATGGAAACATAAAGGACCTAATTCATCATAACTTTTATGCCAGAATTCTGTTGTAAAAAGCTTTGAAAAGTTTCAAAGTTTTGGTGCAACTCAAAGCTGTGCTCAAATGGAAAATGGGCCAAAAAAAGAGAATTAGCTAACTCTGAAGAGTCAAAAATGATTACAAGTCTTACAGAGGGACAAAGCACTATCAGTAAGATAATGGGGTGATCACAGAACCATCAAAAGTTTTGTTACAAATAGCTGCCAGGGTTGCAAAAACATGTTGAGAAAAAAAGACGCACCATAACTTCCAAAGATGTGAGAAGAATCTAATGTGAAGCGACCAGGAAGCCATTATCCTCCAGTGCCGTCATATTCCAGAACTGTAACCTCCCTGTAGGGCCCAGAAGTACAAGGTGTTCAGTGCTCTAAGATATTGCCGAGGTAAGAATGACTGAAACCCGACCACCAATGAAAAAATCACAGAAGTGGAAATGTCAAGACTGGGCCAAGAAATATCTGAAGATGGATTTATCAAAGGTTTTATGGATTGATCACTTGAGAGCAACTCTTGACGGATCAGATGATTGGCCAGTGGTGGCTAGATCAGTTAGATCAGTAATAGGCACAGACCTCCACTTCCACTCAGACCTCAGCGAGGTGGAGGTGGGTACTGCTGTGGGCTGGGAATGGGATTATTAAAGATGAGCTGGTTGGACTTTTTTGGGTTAATTTAAATTCAACTCCTAATCTTCCTGCCAGTGTTTAATCATAGAATAGTAGAGTTGGAAGGGACCTTCAGGGTCATATGGTTCAACCCTCTGCTCAATGCAGGATTCACTAAACCATCTTAGACAGATGTTTGTCCAGCCTTTGTTTGAAGACTTCTATTGAAGGAGAACTCACCACCTCTGGTGGCAGCCTGTTCCCCTCATTGATCAACCTCTCTGTCAAAAAGTTTTTTTCTGTTATCTAATCTGTGTTTCCTCCCATTCAGTTTCATTCCATTGCTTGTCATCTTTCTTTATGCAAATGAGAATAATGATGAACCCTCTATACTGTGACAGCCCTCGAGACAGAGGCGTAGCTAAGGGTTCAGGCTAGGGGGGGCGAAACACATCTGAGTGGGCCCCCTAACCTGAGTAACGTTTGTTTACATAATTATGGTGGTTTTAAACACTGTTGTGGGCATCTCAGTGGAATACTGTGCATTCCAACTGGGCAAGATTATATTCTGCTACATCGCTACACATGAATAGATACTATATAATGCATAACATATATTAAATATCATGGTTCTAAACCCATAAATACAGAGCAGCTACAATCACAACCACAGATATACCTAAGGAATGTAAATCTTTATTCTCTGGCAAAAAGCTGTCAAACATTTTTCTGTTAAATACCACTACATACTCACCTTCTGATGTCTGTCACGTCCCCCGGCGTCCACGCTGCTGCTCAGAGCTTCCTGCACTGAATGTGTCAGTGCCGGCCGTAAAGCAAAGCACAGCGGTGACGTCACCGCTGTGCTTTAGGGCCGGCGCTTACACAGTGCAGGGAAGCTGAAGGCGAGGGACACGACAGACATGGCAATGTAAGTATGTAGTGTTTGGTTTTTTTTACATTTACACTGGTAACCAGGGTAAACATCGGGTTACTAAGCGCGGCCCTGCGCTTAGTAACCCGATGTTTACCCTGGTTACCCGGGGACTTCGGCATCGTTGGTCGCTGGAGAGCTGTCTGTGTGACAGCTCTCCAGCGACCACACAGCGACGCTGCAGCGATTATCACTTAATAATAATGTGACGGTACCTTTACAGGTGATGGTCTTTCTTATGGAGTCATTCACTTTTCCAGTCTTTTAAACCAGGCACAGATCGCCACCACGCGGCTGCAGAGATTACAACAAAGACACATTTGACTTCTCACATTCCAGCACCGTTCTTGTCTATTCCCAACCTGCACAACTTCCACATCTTGCTGATACCCCAATACTGAGCCGCTGCTGCCGTATGTGTCCCTATTACTGATTCTCTTAGTACTCCATATAATAATGCCACCACTGTTCCCCACATATTAATGCCCGTCACTGTGCCTCTTACTCTCATGGTGATTGCCTGTGAAAAAGACACTGAGCTTGAACTGCCGTGACCTCATCACTGGCATTTTCTCACGGTCGTGATGTCACAGCAGTTCAGCCCGGCTGCGAGCAGACTCAGTGACGTCACCGCTAGTCATTGAGGCTGCGCAGGCAGCATCTCAGTCGCCAGTGGTTTACAGCTGGGACAGTCGCATCCTAGCACCGTCCCGGTTGCAAACTGTATATTCCCATGATATGGATTACTGCTTAGAACACAACGATGGACAGGTATGGTATATTGTTGGTTTGTGATTTTACTTTTATTACAGGAGATCGAGGGCTTCACATGGATTAGACGTAACAATAAAAATGGTAAACTGTGTTTTGTTTTATTTCAAATAAAATACTTTTTTCTGACTGTGTCTTTATTTTACATGTAGCTATAGGATTAGTAATGGATAGGTGTTTTATAGACACCTCTCCATTACTAAGCTGTGGGCTTGATGTCACCTAACAAGCAGAGCAGGGGAGAATGATAAGAGCCACTTTCAGCCCCTGCTGCCGGGGAACAGCGCTTACTGTAGCACTACTTCCCTGGTGGCTGTCCGTGTGGTACTGATGCGGCACACGGATGGCACATGGTTGTTACATGTGTGCCGCACGTATTACACACATGGACATGGATATGTCTGGTACCGTTTTTTTTGGTACCGGAAATAAATGGATGTGTGAAAATGTTATTGAGTGAGGCTGCACAGTTAGAACATGGCCAGGAGTATGCAAATCGCATACTTGTTGATATGGGCAATAGCGAATCCTTAGTATGCGAGATGTGAAGTTTCACAATTTTGCAGCCACATAGGAGTATCTGCAAACTTGCAGCATTAGATCAGACAATCCCTTTAAATAAAGTGCAGCTAGAGCCATGGCTTGTTGTATGGGGGCTTGTTATACGAAGGCTATGTTTCCATGGTCATGAAACCTTCCGGATTTGCTGCGGATTGGACGCTGCGTATAGCCGCAGCATCCAATCTGCAGCTTCCAGATGTTACAGCATAGTGGATGGGATTTTATGAAATCCCGGCGTCTACACTATGCATACAAACACCCAGGTGGCAGACCTGCGTAACCGGACATGCGGCGCGTCATTATAGACCGCAGCATGTCTATTTATCTTGCGGAGACGCTCCGTCTCCACAAGATGAATAACCCAGTCTATGAATACGATGCGGTGATTCCGCCTGTGTTCAATGAACACAGGCGGAATCACCGCGCGTATAACAGGGAGCAGCGCTTTCGGCGGAGCGGGGTATTTGCTGGAAATCCTGAACGTGGAGACATAGCCTAACAGGCTGGGGCTTATTATAAGACCTAAGCTGTAAATATAATAAGCCCCCTACCTGCACCCACACAACTATTAGATAATAATACTCCAAGAAATGAAATACAGCAGGCCCCCTACAGCGCCACCCACCCCCACTACCCTAACTCGGCTCCCCCTCTCACCCTCACAGTCACCCCACTCCCACAGTAACATACTAATATCATGTGCAGTGTGCTTTAATTTATTTTAAAGAATGAACATTCCACTTCCACAGCAGCCCTTACATTTATGAAAATGTCCGTCCTGACTCCCGTCTCTCTCTCCTGTCCGTCAGTTTGACTTTGTCCAGGTGGCAGGTCAGGCACTATCTTGGGCTCTGTCCTCCTGGCACAATAATAATAACAATTAGAGATGCTGCTGCTGACTAGGACCTGAGAAGAGTGTGGACCAATAGGAGCAGACCTGGGGTGGAGCTATCTGCAGCGCTGCCAGCCTGTCAAGATACTATCAGGTTAGCAGCAGCGCTCCAGCTCCAGCCCGCACCGTGCGCTCACAGTGAGACTCTGCTATTGGCTGCTGTGCAGCGTGCAGAGTCTCCATCTGTGCGGTGACCAGAGAGCAGCGCGTCGCCATGTCTGGACTGTCAGAGAGCCGCGGCCGCAAGCGGCTGCGGCTCTGGATGGGTCGTGGGTGGGTGGCCCCTCCTCCTCCATCATGTGACAACGGCAGGCCAGGGGCGACGCTGCAGCTTGCGATCCTGTGTGTCTGGTCTGGACTCTGAAAACATCAGAGAGCCGCGGCCGCTTATTACTGCCTAAGCGGCCGCGGCTCTGAGTGGGCCCCTCCATGTGACTGGGCCCGGGGCGATGGCCCCCTCTGCCCCCCCGGTAGCTACGCTACTGCCTCGAGATATTTGTAGACAGCTATTAAGTCTCCTCTCAGTCTTCTCTTTTGCAAGCTAAACATTCCCAAATCTTCTAAACGTTCCTCATAGGACATGGTTTGCAGACCGGTCACCATAATGGTAGCTCTTCTCTGAACTTGCTCCAGTTTGTCAATGTCTTATGTGGTGCCCACAACTGGACACAGTATTCCAGATGAGGCCTGACCAAGGAGCAGTAGAGGGGAAAATT
The DNA here is from genome assembly GCF_051348905.1 of Ranitomeya variabilis. Classification (NCBI taxonomy): domain Eukaryota; kingdom Metazoa; phylum Chordata; class Amphibia; order Anura; family Dendrobatidae; genus Ranitomeya; species Ranitomeya variabilis. The sequence continues at coordinate 51,937,521 of NC_135232.1, read as the reverse complement.
ACTTCACGTGATCTAGACTCCATGCTTCTAGTAATACTTCCTGGAACTGTGTTTGCCTTTTTTGCTGCTGCATCACACTGTGGACTCATGTGCAGTCTGTGATCTATTAGTATACCCAAGTCTTTTTGACATGTGCTGTTGCGTAGTTATATTCCTACCATTCTGTATATGCATTTTTATTTTTCTTGCTAAGATGCAGGACTTTGCATTTCCCCCTGTTAAAAAACATTCTGTTAGTTTCTGCCCACAGTTCCTGTTTGTTTAGATTTCTTTGAATCCTCTCTCTCTTCTCTAGTATTAGCTATTCCTCCTAGCTTTGTATCATCAGCAAATTTAATCAGTGTTCCCTCAATTCCTGATTAATTACGGTATTCTCATCCAAGTACTTACATACCTGCTGTTTAATCATTTGTTCAAAGATCTTTCCTTGTATAGAAGTAAGGCTCACTGGCCTGTAATTTCCACGCTCCATCTTCTTCCCCTTTTTGCTCTTCTCCAATCTTCTGGGACTCCTCTGGTTCTCCAAGAATTTTCAAAGATTATGGAGAGTGGTTCAGTAATTTCCTCTGCTATCTCCTTCAGTACCCTAAGATGTAAATCATCTGGACCTGGAGACTTGAATTCTTTATGTTAGCTAAGTGTTCCCTAACCATCTCTCTGTTTATAATGGGGATTCTTTTATTCCTTCGATAGTACAAGTGAAGATCAGTTGATGCACGCGTGTGGGGTCAGGCACGCGCATTTCTGCAGCAAAGCATTGCGCAGCTAAGCATACAGATGCCGCAGTTATTTCAACAGCAGTTAGTCACGGCAGGAGTCAGAAGCCCACTCTATGATCTGTCTCTTTTGGGTATGTCTGCTGAGTAAGCACTTCTTATTACTTGGATCTAGCTTTTCTATTAACCCATCGTACTCCTTCACCATGTTTACCTATGCCCTTACAGGGTTTGCTCCACTAATCCTCTCTCTCCTTCGCTATCACAAACCCCAGCACTCTCTAACCTAGTAATCATCTCCCCTTCCCTCTTACCTCCCCACCTGTCCTCCTCTGCTGACCTGCTCCTCAACCTCAAATCTGTCCTACGAAAACATAACAAGTCAGCCACTCTCTTTCTCCCACCTGCGCTCTCTCTCTCTCTGCTTCTCCTCACTGCTTGAGACATATCTCCCATCCCTGGACCCCCACATCTCATACCTCCCATTACTACTCCCTCCTAATGTTCCCTATCGAACATGAACTACCGCAATCTTTCCAACATATAACCCGTGCCCCTGACGCCCACCCCCCTGCTCCCTCTCTCTGGAGCACTCTGGAATGCCCGCTCAATCTGCAATAAGGTTCATGTGATTCACAACCTTTTTCTCTCCCGAAATCTTGCCTTCCTTGGCCTCACAGAAACATGGCTAACACCCTCTGATACCGTCTCCCCTGCTGTGCTGTGTTACGGAGGCCTCCACCACCCACACTCCTCGACCCAACAACAAACATGGTGGAGGGGTGGGTCTTCTCCTTTCTTCAAACTGCACCTTTAACCCAATCCCACCTCTTCCCTCCCTTATCCTCCCCTCTTTTGAAGTCCACTCTGTCCGCATCTACTCTCCCTCCAACCTCCAAGTGGCCGTCATATACCGACCTCCAGGCCCGGCCACTGCCTTTATTGAACAATTCTCCACCTGGCTTCTTCACTTTCTCTCTGCTGACATTCCCACCATCATCATGGGTGACTTCAACATCCCCATTGATACCCTTCAGTCAACAGCCTCCAAACTTCTGTCCCTTACCTCATCCTTTGGACTTACTCAACGGTCCTCCGCCGCCACCCACACAGACGGGCATACACTAGATCTGGTATTCACCCGTCTCTGTTCTCTATCTAACTTCACCACCTCCCCTCTCCCTCTATCCGACCACCATCTGCTCACCTTCTCATCCCTGTCCTCCTCACCGGTCATCCATGTCCAGCAACATGCGCACCCCCGCAGAGACCTTGCACACCTAGACACCCACACAATCTCTGACTTCATCCTACCACTGGCATCCATATCCTCACTTCACGACACAGACACTGCTTTCTACAATGCCACTCTCGCATCAGCTATTGACACGGTTGCCCCTCTCATCCATGGCAGAGTGCGACGTATCAATAGACAACCTTGGCACAATAACACCACTAAAAAGCTCCGGCAAGTGTCCAGGGTTGCGGAGCGGCGTTGGAAGAAAACACACTCGCAAGATGACTTCACTGTATTCAAACAAGCAACACTCGCTTTTAAATCTGCTCTCACCTCTGCTAAACAGGCCTACTTCACAACCCTCGTATCTTCCCTATCCTACAACCCCAAACAGTTATTCAAAACCTTTAACTCCCTCCTCCGCCCCCCACTGCCCCCTCCAACCTCCCTCATCTCTGCTGAGGACTTTGCCACACACTTTAAAAATAAGATCGACCAGACAAGGCAAGTCTTCAGTGTTCAACCACCACAACCCCTTTGTATACCAGACCAATGCCCAAACCCCATAACCTCCCTATCAAACATCACCGAAGGGGGGCTTAATTGTCTTCTCTCCAAATCGCTCCTCACCACCTGTGTGCTCGACCCCATCCCACCCCCTCCCCAACCTCACCACCACACTTATCCCATCCCTAACCCACCTGTTCAACCTATCACTAACTTCTGGCACCTTCCCTTCTGCGTTCAAACATGCCACAATCACGCCTATCCTTAAAAAGCCCACCCTCGATCCAACTGCTATGTCCAGCTATCGCCCAAAATCGCTACTCCCATTCGCTTCCAAACTCCTGGAGCAGCACGTCCACGCTGAACTTTCCTCCCACCTATCATCTAACTTGTTGTTCGACAATCTACAATCTGGTTTCCGCCCCCATCACTCAACTGAGACTGCCCTGACCAAAATCCCTAACGACCTACTTACCGCCAAAGCTACTGGACAATACTCTGTACTCCTCCTTCTAGACCTGTCCTCTGCTTTCGACACAGTTGACCACTGCCTCCTACTACAGATCCTCTCCTCCTTTGGTATCAAAGACCTCGCCCTGTTGTGAAATTGGATTTTGGGCTCCCCCGGTGGAATTGAACTTGTGTGCATCATCCCCTCTGTTCACCTGTTCCCATCAGGATGTGGGAGTCGCTATTTAACCTTGCTCCTCTGTCACTTCCATGCCGGTCAACATTGTAATCAGAAGCCTTTCTGTGCATGTTCCTGCTACCAGACAACTTCCAGCTAAGTCGGACTTTTGTCCTTGTTTGTTTTTTGCATTTTGTTCCAGTTCACAGCTGCAGTTTCGTTTCTGTGTCTGGAAAGCTCTTGTGATCTGAAATTGCCACTCTGATGTTATGAGTTAATACTAGAGTCTTAAAGTAATTTCAGGATGGTGTATTGATAGGGTTTTCAGCTGACCATGAAAGTACCCTTTCTGTCTTCCTGCTATCTAGTAAGCGGACCTCGATTTTGCTAAACCTATTTTCATACTACGTTTGTCATTTTCATCTTAAATCACCGCCAATATATGTGGGGGCCTCTGTCTGCCTTTCGGGGAAATTTCTCTAGAGGTGAGCCAGGACTATATTTTCCTCTGCCAGGATTAGTTAGTCCTCCGGCCGGCGCTGGGCGTCTAGGGATAAAACGCAGGCTACGCTACCCGGCTACTGTTAGTTGTGCGGCAGGTTTAGTTCATGGTCAGTTTAAGTTTCCATCCTTCCAAGAGCTAGTTCCTATGTATGCTGGGCTATGTTCTCTTGCCATTGAGAACCATAACAGTTTGACCGGCCCACAAAGGGTTAAATTAATTGGCAGAGAAAGGAGAGAAAAAAGAAGTCTGCTGAAATTTTTTTTTTTTTTTTTTTTTTTTCCCCTTCAGTTCTGAGTGTGCTTTCAATTGAATCACTTGCAAGTCTGCCTATATTGCAGCCTTCCTCTCTCTCTCTCCTTCTAATCCTGGAATGGCTCTGTGTTCACCTGTTTAAAATGGATATTCAGAGTTTAGCTGCAGGTTTGAATAATCTCACCACGAAAGTTCAAAATTTACAAGATTTTGTTGTTCATGTTCCTATATCTGAACCTAGAATTCCTTTGCCTGAATTTTTCTCGGGGAATAGATCTTGCTTTCAAAATTTCAAAAATAATTGCAAGTTGTTTTTGTCCCTGAAATCTCGCTCTGCTGGAGATCCTGCTCAGCAGGTCAGGATTGTGATTTCCTTGCTCCGGGGCGACCCTCAAGATTGGGCTTTTGCATTGGCTCCAGGGGATCCTGCGTTGCTCAATGTGGATGCGTTTTTTCTGGCCTTGGGGTTGCTTTATGAGGAACCTCATTTAGAGCTTCAGGCGGAAAAAGCCTTGATGTCCCTATCTCAGGGGCAAGATGAAGTTGAAATATACTGCCAAAAATTCCGTAAATGGTCTGTGCTTACTCAGTGGAATGAGTGCGCCCTGGCGGCGAATTTCAGAGAGGGTCTCTCTGATGCCGTTAAGGATGTTATGGTGGGGTTCCCTGTGCCTGCGGGTCTGAATGAGTCCATGACAATGGCTATCCAGATCGATAGACGTCTGCGGGAGCGCAAACCTGTGCACCATTTGGCGGTGTCTACTGAGAAGACGCCAGAGAATATGCAATGTGATAGAATTCTGTCCAGAAGCGAACGGCAGAATTTTAGACGAAAAAATGGGTTGTGCTTTTATTGTGGTGATTCAACTCATGTTATATCAGCATGCTCTAAGCGTACTAAGAAGCTTGATAAGTCAGTTTCAATTGGCACTTTTCAGTCTAAGTTTATTCTATCTGTGACCCTGATTTGTTCTTTATCATCTATTACCGCGGATGCCTATGTCGACTCTGGCGCCGCTTTGAGTCTTATGGATTGGTCCTTTGCCAAACGCTGTGGGTATGATTTAGAGCCTCTTGAAACTCCTATACCTCTGAAGGGGATTGACTCCACCCCATTGGCTAGTAATAAACCACAATACTGGACACAAGTAACTATGCGAATTAATCCGGATCATCAGGAGATTATTCGCTTTCTTGTGCTGTATAATCTACATGATGTGTTGGTGCTTGGATTGCCATGGCTGCAATCTCATAACCCAGTCCTCGACTGGAACGCTATGTCTGTGTTAAGCTGGGGATGTAAGGGGATGCATGGGGACGTACCTTTGGTTTCCATTTCGTCATCTATTCCCTCTGAGATTCCTGAATTCTTGTCTGACTATCGTGACGTTTTTGAAGAACCTAAGCTTGGTTCATTACCTCCGCACCGGGAGTGCGATTGTGCCATAGATTTGATTCCGGGTAGTAAATACCCTAAGGGTCGTTTATTTAATCTGTCTGTGCCTGAACATGCTGCTATGCGAGAATATATAAAGGAGTCCTTGGAAAAGGGACATATTCGTCCTTCGTCATCTCCCTTAGGAGCCGGTTTTTTCTTTGTGTCTAAGAAAGATGGCTCTTTGAGGCCGTGTATTGATTATCGGCTTTTGAATAAAATCACGGTTAAATATCAATATCCGTTACCACTGCTGACTGATTTGTTTGCTCGCATAAAGGGGGCCAAGTGGTTCTCTAAGATAGATCTCCGTGGGGCGTATAATTTGGTGCGAATTAAGCAGGGGGATGAGTGGAAAACCGCATTTAATACGCCCGAGGGCCACTTTGAGTATTTGGTGATGCCTTTTGGCCTTTCAAATGCCCCTTCAGTCTTTCAGTCCTTTATGCATGACATTTTCCGTGATTATTTGGATAAATTTATGATCGTGTATCTGGATGATATTCTGATTTTTTCGGATGACTGGGACTCTCATGTCCAGCAGGTCAGGAGGGTTTTTCAGGTTTTGCGGTCTAATTCCTTGTGTGTGAAGGGTTCTAAGTGCGTTTTTGGGGTTCAAAAGATTTCCTTCTTGGGATACATTTTTTCCCCCTCTTCCATCGAGATGGATCCTGTCAAGGTTCGGGCTATTTGTGATTGGACGCAACCCTCTTCTCTTAAGAGTCTTCAGAAATTTTTGGGCTTTGCTAACTTTTATCGTCGATTTATTGCTGGTTTTTCTGATGTTGTTAAACCATTGACTGATTTGACTAAGAAGGGTGCTGATGTTGCTGATTGGTCCCCTGCTGCTGTGGAGGCCTTTCGGGAGCTTAAGCGCCGCTTTTCTTCCGCCGCTGTGTTGCGTCAGCCTGATGTTGCTCTTCCTTTTCAGGTTGAGGTCGACGCTTCTGAAATCGGAGCTGGGGCGGTTTTGTCGCAAAGAAGTTCCGACTGCTCCGTGATGAAACCTTGTGCTTTTTTTTCTCGTAAATTTTCGCCCGCCGAGCGGAATTATGATATTGGGAATCGGGAGCTTTTGGCCATGAAGTGGGCTTTTGAGGAGTGGCGTCATTGGCTTGAGGGGGCTAGACATCAGGTGGTGGTATTGACCGACCACAAAAATTTAATTTATCTTGAGTCCGCCAGACGCCTGAATCCTAGACAGGCGCGCTGGTCGTTGTTTTTCTCTCGGTTTAATTTTGTGGTGTCATACCTACCGGGTTCTAAGAATGTTAAGGCGGATGCCCTTTCTAGGAGTTTTGAGCCTGACTCCCCTGGTAATTCTGAACCTACAGGTATCCTTAAGGATGGAGTGATATTGTCTGCCGTTTCTCCAGACCTGCGGCGGGCCTTGCAGGATTTTCAGGCGGATAGACCTGATCGTTGCCCACCTGGTAGACTGTTTGTTCCTGATGATTGGACCAGTAAAGTCATTTCTGAGGTTCATTCTTCTGCGTTGGCAGGTCATCCTGGAATCTTTGGTACCAGGGATTTGGTGGCAAGGTCCTTCTGGTGGCCTTCCCTGTCACGAGATGTACGAGGCTTTGTGCAGTCTTGTGACGTTTGTGCTCGGGCCAAGCCTTGTTGTTCTCGGGCTAGTGGATTGTTGTTGCCCTTGCCTATCCCGAAGAGGCCTTGGACGCACATCTCGATGGATTTTATTTCGGATCTTCCTGTTTCTCAGAAGATGTCTGTCATCTGGGTGGTGTGTGACCGTTTCTCTAAGATGGTCCATTTGGTTCCCCTGCCTAAGTTGCCTTCTTCTTCCGAGTTGGTTCCTCTGTTTTTTCAAAATGTGGTTCGTTTGCATGGTATTCCGGAGAATATCGTTTCTGACAGAGGAACCCAATTCGTGTCTAGATTTTGGCGGGCATTCTGTGCTAGGATGGGCATAGATTTGTCTTTCTCGTCTGCTTTCCATCCTCAGACTAATGGCCAGACCGAGCGGACGAATCAGACTTTGGAGACATATTTGAGGTGTTTTGTGTCTGCAGATCAGGATGATTGGGTTGCTTTTTTGCCTTTAGCGGAGTTTGCCCTCAATAATCGGGCCAGCTCTGCCACCTTGGTGTCTCCTTTTTTCTGTAATTCGGGGTTTCATCCTCGATTTTCCTCCGGTCAGGTGGAATCTTCGGATTGTCCTGGAGTGGATGCTGTGGTGGAGAGGTTGCATCAGATTTGGGGGCAGGTGGTGGACAATTTGAAGTTGTCCCAGGAGAAGACTCAGCTTTTTGCCAACCGCCGGCGTCGGGTTGGTCCTCGGCTTTGTGTCGGGGACTTGGTGTGGTTGTCTTCTCGTTTTGTCCCTATGAGGGTTTCTTCTCCTAAGTTTAAGCCTCGGTTCATCGGCCCGTACAAGATATTGGAGATTCTTAACCCTGTGTCCTTCCGTTTGGACCTCCCTGCATCTTTTTCTATTCATAATGTTTTTCATCGGTCATTGTTGCGCAGGTATGAGGTACCGGTTGTGCCTTCCGTTGAGCCTCCTGCTCCGGTGTTGGTTGAGGGCGAGTTGGAGTACGTTGTGGAAAAAATCTTGGACTCCCGTGTTTCCAGACGGAAACTCCAGTATCTGGTCAAATGGAAGGGATACGGTCAGGAGGATAATTCTTGGGTGACTGCCTCTGATGTTCATGCCTCCGATCTGGTCCGTGCCTTTCATAGGGCTCATCCTGATCGCCCTGGTGGTTCTGGTGAGGGTTCGGTGCCCCCTCCTTGAGGGGGGGGTACTGTTGTGAAATTGGATTTTGGGCTCCCCCGGTGGCCACTGGTGGAATTGAACTTGTGTGCATCATCCCCTCTGTTCACCTGTTCCCATCAGGATGTGGGAGTCGCTATTTAACCTTGCTCCTCTGTCACTTCCATGCCGGTCAACATTGTAATCAGAAGCCTTTCTGTGCATGTTCCTGCTACCAGACAACTTCCAGCTAAGTCGGACTTTTGTCCTTGTTTGTTTTTTGCATTTTGTTCCAGTTCACAGCTGCAGTTTCGTTTCTGTGTCTGGAAAGCTCTTGTGATCTGAAATTGCCACTCTGATGTTATGAGTTAATACTAGAGTCTTAAAGTAATTTCAGGATGGTGTATTGATAGGGTTTTCAGCTGACCATGAAAGTACCCTTTCTGTCTTCCTGCTATCTAGTAAGCGGACCTCGATTTTGCTAAACCTATTTTCATACTACGTTTGTCATTTTCATCTTAAATCACCGCCAATATATGTGGGGGCCTCTGTCTGCCTTTCGGGGAAATTTCTCTAGAGGTGAGCCAGGACTATATTTTCCTCTGCCAGGATTAGTTAGTCCTCCGGCCGGCGCTGGGCGTCTAGGGATAAAACGCAGGCTACGCTACCCGGCTACTGTTAGTTGTGCGGCAGGTTTAGTTCATGGTCAGTTTAAGTTTCCATCCTTCCAAGAGCTAGTTCCTATGTATGCTGGGCTATGTTCTCTTGCCATTGAGAACCATAACATCGCCCTATCCTGGATCGCCTCGTACCTTTCCAACCGCACATTCAGCGTCTCCCACTCCCACACTACCTCCTCATCCCACCCTCTCTCTGTTGGAGTCCCTCAAGGCTCTGTTCTAGGACCCCTACTCTTCTCAATCTATACACTTGGCTTGGGACAACTCATAAAGTCCCATGGATTCCAGTACCACCTCTATGCTGATGACACTCAGATCTACCTCTCTGGCCCAGACGTCACCGCTCTGCTGTCCAGAATCCCAGAGTGCCTATCAGCCATATCCTCCTTCTTCTCCTCTCGCTTCCTCAAACTCAATGTGGACAAATCTGAACTCATCATCTTTCCTCCATCCCACAGATCTTCCTTACCTGACCTATCTATCGCAATCAATGACATAATGCTTTCCCCCGTACCAGAAGTCCGCTGCCTCGGAGTAACCTTCGACTCTGCCCTGTCCTTCAAACCGCACATCCAAGCTCTTTCCACCTCTTGTCGCCTCCAGCTCAAAAATATCTCCAGAATCTGTCCTTTCCTCAACCTTCAATCTACTAAAATGCTTGTGCATGCCCTCATCATCTCTCGCCTTGACTACTGCAACATCCTTTTCTGCAGCCTCCCTGCTAACACCCTTGCACCTCTCCAGTCCATCCTTAACTGCCCGACTAATCCATCTCTGTCCTCGCTACTCCTCCGCTTCCCGCCTCTGCAAATCTCTTCACTGGCTCCCATTCCCTCAGCGTATCCAGTTCAAATTACTAAGGCTAGGTTCCCATTGCGTTAATGGGTGAGCGCTAACGGACAGCGTTGCACGGCGAAATTAACACCGTGCACCGCGTCCGTTAGCGCTCCCATTGCGCGCAATGTTAAAGCGCATTGCTAGCGCGTGTTATTTTCGGCACGCGCTAGCGATGTGCCGGTCTTTCGTAGCGCGCCTCGGACGCTGCTTGCAGCGTCCGCGGCGCACCCGAGGTCCGTTCCCTGCTCTCGCAGATCGGGGATCTGCGCTAGCGGAGACGTTTAACGCGACCCCTTAAAAGACATTGCGTTAGCTCAATCCGCTAGCGCTTAGCGCTAAACGGATTGCTCTAACGCAATCTGAACCTAGCCTTATACTGACCTACAAAGCCATCCATAACCTGTCTCCTCCATATATCTCTGAACTAATCTCCCGATATCTTCCCTCACGTTATCTCCGGTCCTCCCAAGACCTCCTTCTCTCCTCCACACTTATTCGCTCCTCATCCAATCGCCTCCAAGACTTCTCCCGAATATCCCCCATCCTCTGGAACTCTCTGCCCCAACACGTCCGACTATCAACCACATTCGGATCCTTCAGACGGAACCTAAAAACTCATCTCTTCAGGAAAGCCTACAGCCTGCACTGACCCCGCTGCCTCCTCATCACTACCGAAGCTACCGCCTCACCAACACCGGAGCTCCTGCTACCCCCAACCTACTGTCTCCTTCCCCATAATCCTGCAGAATGTAAGCCCATAAGGGCAGGGTCCTCGCCCCTCTGTATCAGTCTGTCATTGTTAAGGTACCGTTACACTTAACGATTTACCAACGATCACGACCAGCGATACGACCTGGCCGTGATCGTTGGTAAGTCGTTGTGTGGTCGCTGGAGAGCTGTCACACAGACAGCTCTCCAGCGACCAACGATGCCGAAGTCCCCGGGTAACTAGGGTAAACATAGGGTTACTAAGCGCAGGGCCGCGCTTAGTAACCCAATGTTTACCCTGGTTACCATTGTAAATGTAAAAAAACCCAAAACACTACATACTTACATTCCGGTGTCTGTCACGTCCCTCACCGTCAGCTTCCCGCACTGACTGTCAGCGCCGGCCGTAAAGCAGAGCACAGCGGTGACGTCACCGCTGTGCTTTACGGCCGGCGCTCACAGTCAGTGCGGGAAGCTGACGGCGAGGGACGTGACAGACACCGGAATGTAAGTATGTAGTGTTTTTTTTTTTGTTACATTTACAATGGTAACCAGGGTAAACATCGGGTTACTAAGCGCGGCCCTGCGCTTAGTAACCCGATATTTACCCTGGTTACCAGTGAAAACATCGCTGGATCGGCGTCACACATGCCGATGCAGCGATGACAGCGGGTGATCAGCGACCAAAAAAAGGTCCTGATCATTCGCAGTGACCAACGATCTCCCAGCAGGGGCCTGATCGTTGGTCGCTGTCACGCATAACGATTTCGTTAACGATATCGTTGCTACGTCACAAAAAGCAACGATATCGTTAACGAAATAGTTATGTGTGACGGTACCTTTAGTTTGTTTACTGTAAGTGATATCTGTAACTTGTATGTAACCCCTTCTCATGTACAGCACCATGGAATCATTCTGCAGGACATCGTAGCATCAAAGTCTCCACCAGTAAAGGTCTTAAAGATAAAAGAATAATGACCGGACCCCTTCCTCACCCGACCTAAACTCTACTGAGAACAGGTGGGCCCTTCTTATACGGGAGATTTACGGTGAAAGAGAACAGTCACCTCTCTGATCAGTGTCTGGTGCTGGGCTTGGTGCTGCCGAAAAAGGCGATCATGAAAAGATGAAGAACCTGACAAACTCTATGGATGGAAGGCTTGAGATTGTTATTGACAAGAAGGGCGGCTATATTATTATATTGGGCACTGATTTTCTTTTTTTAACGTCAGAAATGTATTTTGCTTATTTTGAGGTGTTTAGTTATTATTCTCACTGTAACCGATGAAAATAAACAATTAAGATGGGAAATTTACGTTTTTCATTTAGTTACACAATGATTTTGCACGCATAGATATTCTCTTAAAAACAGACAAAAACGCTCACTTTGACTTTCTTAAATATTCAGATTTATTAACCTTTTGGATTGGCCAACAACACTATAGTTGTTCAATAATAAAATTAACCATCCAAAATACAGTTTTCCTAATAATTCTGCACACAATGTAGTTGTGTTGAGATATTTACACTTCTTTTGTATGATTGGAATTTAGCAAAAAGGAGAAAGTTTGAAAAGTCTGAAAATTTACAGTGGGGGTTGAATACTTTTGTAGTTGAATTTATTTTGTACTTGTTGGTACTATTGTAGGCCGAGCTATTATATACACAAGGGGCACATTTGGAAGTCTACTAGATGTAAGCGCCTTACTCAATACCCGTGATGGGATGTGTTTGCGTGCTGTAAATAAAAGAATCCTCCACTATTCCCATCCAGAATGTCCTCTAGTGGTTGTGTCAGGATGGGCTGTGCTCCTCCATGGCACAAAGGCATTCCTTATGTAAAAATATCAAGGATTTCCAGGTAATAATCCTATCCTACCTGCAAAGATCTACATAGTTGCCTGGTGGGAGAGAGAAGCTGCTGGTGGTCAGTGTAGAGAATGGGAAGATGGCTTCTTACCGTGGAATCGAGTTGTGTAGACTTGGGCCAATAGAAGGGACATCTAGCGTAGAAGATGTCACACTAGACAGGGACAAGGACCAAAGAAATTTGGGGAGAAAGAAGATGTGGAGGAGGAGAGAGAATAAGGGGTGTGAGGTAATAGTTACCAGAGGAAATGTGCAACACCCTCCTCCAACCTTCATGGTATTAGTCCTTCAAATGGAAAATATTGGTGCATATGGTCACCATGGAGGTTACACTGCCAGGCAGTGTTCCCTAATGAGCCCATGGAGGTGCTGTGCGTCAAGTTTATTCCTCCGTATCATCTCCCCTGTTTTTAGTTGCCCCACTCTGTTTCCACCCCATCTGAGAAAGGGGATCCTAGTGATGAACATTTTAAGTTTGTAAACCCCTTAACCAATGGAAATAAAATTAACTGGGGCTCGTCTCCTTGTTTGTTATTGTGGACTTGTGCTTGGTGGTGCGATCATTTATTATCATAGTTGTCTCTCCAATATACCCGAGTCCAGAGGAACACTTCATCAAATATACTTCAATTGGCAAATACAGTATAATGCCCCTATATACTGAATCTCTTGCCCGTATGTGGTTGTGTGATTATGGGGCTCCTCTGTACATTGTTATACTGGGGGCAGTGGAGGAAAAGTATCAAAATACTGGCATCCATTCTTGGTGGTCTTCCGTGATTTGGGACCAATGTCTGCCCATACTAATGTATTCTACAATTTTTCATTTTCTTGAAGGACATGAGAGAAGGTTTGGAGAACATGCCTGGATGCTCGCTGTGTAAGATATGCCAATGTTTGTTGATGATGTGACTTATTTGCTAATTGTCACATGTGTATGCGGTAACTCATGGGACTCTATTAGACCCTTAGTCATGTTTGTTATGTGGTTATAGGAGGATCTGCCCAGGGGTATCACCAGCTTGGTTCAGATGTTGATTGAGAACATTTCTGGGTTCTCTCTACATATGCACTTCTCCGTCATTTCACTCAACCTAATATCGCATGTCCATTCTTTAGACACCACCCTCCTTACTCTTGTATATTGGGATTTAATCAGCCCTGGTGGGTGACAAAAGAATCATCGAATCATATGAGGCGATTGTTCGAAAGGTTTGCAATAGAAGTCAAATGTTTGCAGGATCAAATGACATTTGTGATTCTGAATCAACATCTGAACCAAGCCTGTGATACACTTGGGCAGATCGTCCTATAACCACATGCCAAACATGACCAAGGGACTAACAAAATCCCATGTGGCACTATATACACATCTGGCAAAATAAGACACATCGTCCACAAACATTGGCATATCCTACAGAACCGGCATCCAGGCACATTGCCCAAACCTCCTCACGATTCTTACAGGAGGAGGAAAGACTTAAGGGATACATTAATATGGTCCTAGCTCATAGATGATACAGACCAACATCACCCGTCCTGAACCATAATCCTGGTACGTTTCTTTACCTCAATTGTGCCCAATGTTACAATGCACAAAGGGGCCCCACAGTTACACACCCGTGTACGGGCCAGAGACCCTAATGCTAAACCGCTGCTGCCATATGTGTCCCTATTACTGCACCTGCTGTGTTGCACAAAATTTGTGCTCTAATTACTGCCCCACATAGTAATTCCCCTTACATAGTAACAATACCTCATTTGTGCCCTCTAGATGGCAAAATTTCCCCTTAGAAAATACAGTATGCACATTTTGCCCCTAAAAAGTAATAATGACCCATGTGCACCTTTGACAGTCACAGTACTCTGAGTGCCCCCATGTACAGCTCCCCTATGCACAGTATAATGCCCCCATGTACAGCTGCCCTATACACAGTGTGATGCCATTACACCTCCCCTATACACAGTAAGGTTGTTCCACAGCTCCCCATTTCACTGTATGATGGCCCCCACACTGTATAATGCCTCCTACACTGTATAATAGCCCCAACAGTAGCCTCCACACTGTTTAATGGTCCCCACAGCAGCACCCACACTGTATAATGGCCCCCACAATAGCCCCACACTTTAAGAGCCCTCACACTGTATGAAGGCCACCACAATAGTCCCCAAATTGTATAATGTCCCTAACATCTCCCATACTGTAAAGTGGCCCCTAACGTCCCCACAGTTTATGACAACCTCCCACAGTGGCTCCCACAATGTTTAAAGGCCCCATACTGTGTGATGGCCCCCACAGTAGCCCTGAAATATATAATGTCCCCCGCATTAGCTCCCATGTTGTATAATGGCCCCTGGATATGCTCTCATACTGTATAAGGGCGCCAATATTAGCTCCTACACTGTTTAATAGCCCCTGCATTAGTTCTCATGCTGTATAATGGCCCCTGCATTATCTCCCACACTGTATAATAGCCCCTGCATTATCTCCCACACTGTATAATGGTCCCCCGCATTAGCTTGCATGCTGAATAAAGGCGCAGATATTAGCTCCTATGCTGTATAATGGCCCCTGCATTAGCTCCCACACTGTATAATGGCCCCCGCATTAGCTACCATGTTTATAATGGCCCCCAGATTAGCTCTCACACTGTATAATGGCCCTCACATTAGCTCCAACACTGTAAAATAACCCCTGCATTAGCTCCCACACTGTATAATGGCCCCTGCATTAGCGTGCATGCTGTATAAAGGCGCAGATATTAGCTCCCACTCTGTATATTGGCCCCTGCATTAGCTACCACGTTGTATAATGGCTCCCAGATTAGCTCCCACGCTGTATAATGGCTCCCGTATTAGCTCCCACGCTGTATAATGTCCCCTGCATTAGCTTCTATGTTGTATAATGGCTACTGGATTAGCTCCCATACTGTATAAAGACCCTAGTATTAGCTCCCCCGTTTTAGCTCCCATGCTGTAAGAAGGTCCCCTCCCTCATAGTAGCCCCCATACTTTATGGTGACCCCACAGCAGAGGCGTATCTGAGAGGGCAGCCGGGGCATGTGCCTTGGGCGCAGATGGCAGGGGGGCGAAGTTGGGCCTCCTAATGCAGCAGTCCATAGTGTCTCCCCCGGCAGCTTCATTCTGCTGCCCCCCAGAGCGGGAGCTGATAGCCTGCTCAAAGAAGCTGCAGCACACCGGCTCCCAGTGATCAATTGTACTCACATCTTACAGACCCGAGTACAATTGAAGCTCTGACCGCCGGGTCAGAGCGATGTCAGAAGCGTGATGAGGTCATGTGATCACGCTGCTGATGTCACTTGTCGGTGCTGCAGAGGTGGTAAGTGCTCCAGTGGAGCTGAAGACACCAAAGATTAAGTGACTGGTGGGGAGATTTGGTGTGGGGATGGGAGTGTTTAATGTGTGTGGGGAGATCATCAGCAGATCACATCTTGGCACAGAGCATCGTCTCCGTCCGTTGTGTCTCCGATGATCAGTACGAAGTGTCAGACTCAGGAGGACGTAGTAAATATCAGGAACGGGGGAATATAAGGACTAGCGAGTCTGACGCTGGCACCAGATGGCATTGTATCACCAGCCAAGGAGAATGGGCTGCCAATCATCTCAGCGGGACTACTAATACCGCCCCCATAGACAGCTTAATAACTCTACAGCCGACTAATGGAAGTCCGCCTACGGCACGCTGCCGTCTGCTGTGATATGTGTGGGGTTTCAATAGAAGATATCTGTAACACAGTCTTTTCTTAGATTCCAGAAGAATTATGACTCAGAGGAAGGGACACAAATGAACTTACATGGATTTATCCAGACTCCATACCTGCAGCGACTTTACGTAGGATCAATCCTACATTATCACTCTGAAATAAAAAAAAAAATATATATATATATATATATATATATATATATATATATATATATATATATATATATATATATATATATATTCCCCCTCTCCAATCTCTAAGCTCGGAGATGCAATACAGGACCCCTGAGGTGCTCCATGTACTACCCTAAAAATATGACCCTATTGTGCTCATACTCTATATAATGGTACCATACAGTGCACAATAATAACGCCGTACTTCTACTAACAGTGCCACATGCTGCAAACGCTATTAAATAATTTGTCCCTTTTCGGAGGAGTTGAGCCTGGGAAGAGTAAGTAAAAAATTTTTTTTTTTATGCGCCTATGAAGCAAATTGAAAACCCCTTTAAGTACCCAAAATGACCCTTTATGGCCCAGTAAACCCTTTCCTGACATGGACAATTTGCATTTTTTTTTTTTTTAACTTCCATTCTTTATTTTTCTATTCACATAGACATATGAGGGATTGTTTTGTTTTTGTGGGATGAGTTGTACTTTTGATTGACACCATTCATTTCACCAGATAGTGTACTGGAAAACAGGAAAAAAAAATTCCAAGTGTGGTGAAATTGTGAAAATAGTACAATTCTGACATTGCTTTTTGGGAATTGTTTTTATTTTACGACTTACGTGGTGACTTACAACTTACCTGGCAATATGAGACTCCTCTTCAGTACGATTGCTGTGATACCAAACTTGTTCAGTATTTAAAAAAATATATATTTTAGTGGTGAAAATTTTTTTTTGGGGGGGATTGTGTTGTCCTTTTACAGGACCTGTAACATTTTCATTTTTCGGTCATTGAAGCAGGGTGATAGCTTCTTTTCTTGCGGGGTGAGTGGACGTTTTTACTGATACCTTTATGGCAGGGCTGGGGAACTTTTTTTCTGCCAAGGGCTATTTGGATATTTTGACCATCCTTCGGGGGCTGAACAACTACTTATCAACTTATTATCAACTTGACAATTACCCTGCTATATTTGGTCAAATTAATTAACTCGTCTCTAATGTGATGGTTGGAGATCATGTTGCTTCGCACAACTTCTTTTCTAGATTTGAGTCGGTCTGGAGCTCAGTCAACTTTGTGATGATAAGTTTTGTAAAGTACTCGCAGCGGTAAGTTGTTAAGAACGCAGATGTATATTACACTGCAGGTCTCACACGGGGAAAGTAAGCACTACTCACTTTACATTTAGAGAACTCAAGCAGTGGGAGATCTGTAGTATATACATAACATAGGAGACATTGAGACTGTGGTATATATGACATAGGAGAACCTGGGGCTGAAACATATACATCACATAGGAGACACTGGGGATGCAGCATATGCCTCACATAGAAGTCACTGGGGAAGGAGCATATACATCACGTAGGAGATGCTGGGGCTGCAGCAAATGCCTCGCATAGAAGACACTGGGGCAGGAGCATATACATCACATAGGAGACACTGGGGCAGAAGTATGTACATCACATAGGGGATGCTGGGGCTGCAGCATATGCATCACATAGGAGACACTAGGGCAGGAGTATATACATCATATAGGAGACACTGGGGCAGGAGCATATACATCACATAGGAAATGCTGGGGTAGGAGTATATACATCACATAGGGGATGCTGGGGCAGGAGTATATACATCACATAGGAGACACTGGGGCAGAAGTATGTACATCACATAGGAGGAGCTGGGGCTGCAGCATATGCATCACATAGAAGTCACTGGGGAAGGAGCATATACATCACATAGGAGATGCTGGGACTTCTGTATATACATGATATAGGAGACTCTGGAGCTGGAGAATATACATCATGGGGGACGCTAGGTCTGAAGCATATACTTAAAAGGAGACAATCGGGCGGGAGGCTTGAGCACATCGCAGTAGACACAGGGGCTGCTGCCTCTGTCTCTATCTGTGGGACAGGAGTTCAGCAAGCACTAACTACCCCCACAAAGTACATACTGAAGCTGGCCAGTGTCAGTATGTAACCCTTCGTTGCTTGTGCCGCAGTGTGAATGCTGGGCTGGCGGCCTGAGCGCTGCGGTCTATGAAATCTGCAAGGGGCCTATAGAAAACGTCATTGGGTTAATTAATTTTACATTTTGAAAGATTGGACTTGCTGCACATGTGGTTGTTTTGCCTTTTTAATATATTTATTTTTAAATTGGTCAAAGAGGGGTGATTCAAGTTTTCATGTTTTTCTTTATTGTATTTGTTAGTCCTTTTAGGGGCCTTGAACCTGCGATCATCTAATCCCTTACACCATATACTGTAATACCGCAGTATTCCTGTATATAGCAAAAATCATGGCCTCCTTCGAAGCTGAGCTACAGGCTGGCACTCAACGGAGTTTCATGATGGCAGGCATGAGGGTCTCCAACAGACCCCTGGATATCAGAACATCCTGTCAGCGTCCAGCGATTGCATAGAATGACGTGCCCCCATCCTGGTTTTCTGTATATGTCACTGTCAGAGTTTGATAGCGGCATTTAACAGGTTAACAGTAACAGGCGAAGTTCCCCTCCACAAGCGGCTATTGGAGGCAGATCCTGGATGTAACACACCGCCATTATCTGCCCAGTATTGAGCGGGTTCACCCTGTGAACCCCGACCATCCCTGAACAAGACACAAGTGGAAACATCAAGACTTGGCCAAGAAATATCTAAAGACGGATTGTTCAAAGGTTTTATGGATTGGAGAGATGAGAGATGGACAGGTTCTCGGTCAGGAACGGGCACAGATCTGCTGTGGGCTGGAATTATTAAAGATGAGCTAGTTGGGCCTTTTCGGGTTGAAGATAGACTCAAAGTCAACTCCCAAACCATCTGCCAGTGTAGAAGACACTTCCTTCCGGCAGTGGAACAGGAAAAAGTCTATTTATTTCATGAAAGCCATGATTTTCCTGCAGGACAAGGCTCCATTGCAGCATCGAGGTCTACACTGCTCGGGGCCAAGAAAGGCCTTAAAGATGAAAAAATGGCACATCCACCTTAAAGCCCAATAATGCTGCACACTAATAGTTGGCCAATAATTCTGCACTCAGAGATATTCTCCTAAGACTAAACCTCACTTTACTTTTGTAAATATTCAGGGTTATTAACCTTTTGGAGTGACCGACCAACTAACATGAATCATCAAAAATACAAATTGCCTAATAATTCTGCATACAGTGTATGATGGTACCATACAGTGCACAAATAACATTTCATAGCTTTGTAACAGTGCCGTATATTACTAACATATAATACCTAAATAATAATACTATATATTGTCCTCTCAATCTCTATATAACACATAGCGCACAAATAATGCTGTCATACTTCAACAACTAACACATCGTGTACCAAAATAATAGCTGCCAAACTATCCCTGAAACCATCAGTTCCCTAAGACTACTTTCATACCATGCCCATATAATACACATCACACAAATCCAGTACCTCCGTCACAAAATATCATAATACTTCCACACACCCGTCCATGTATCTGTACCTATTCATTTATCCACTGTACCTATCTTCCGCCTGTGGGTCTTTAATGGCCTCCTAGTTAATAACTGCCTATCAAAAGTCATGTTCCCTTTCATTAATTGTAAAAAAAATACTGTCTTGAAAACAGTAATTAATTGAATTAATATATAAAATTTATTACACAGATACAGAACTTTTCATTACAAGGTCAAGTAGTTTTCCAGTTTTCATTTTCATGAAATAGGAAAAAACCTTACGACGGTCCTTACAGCTGCCGCTAGATGGCAGCACAACTGTACAATTAAACTTTTTTTAATGACTGGAATCAGTAACGTAACGGGACATTGTTCCATCACACAGCAAATGTCTTAAAGATGAAGAATAATGACACGGCCCTTTCCTCACCCGGTCTAAACCCCACTGAGAACATGTGGGCCCTTCTTACACAGGAGAATTCCAATGAAGGATAACACTCATCCCTCTAATCGGTGTCTGGGGGCTACAATTGGACATGTTATTTATGTCCTGGGTTGAAGCTCTCACATTGAAGGGAACTCAGGAGCTGCACTCCTTCCAGAAGAGGCAGATACGGGCTGTATTAAATAGCCGGCATCTGCCTCTAACAGCCGCGGCCAGCGGCAAGTTCCCGCTTCGGCAGTTAACTATTTAAGAGATCACAGCGGCATTTAAATGGAACATATACGCAGGTGCCCGAGCGCATTGGTTACCGATGGGTTACTATGAGAGCCAGGGTCTGCTGAAGACCCCCATTTCTGTCATCTCACTCCTCATGTGAAGCTCAGCTCCATAGACCTAGATTTTCACTATATATTGCAATACTGTGGTATACTATATAGTACAAGCAAACAAATGATCGCAGGATCACGTTCTTTAAGGAGACTAAAACTTACTGTAAAAAAAAAAGAAAGAAAACATTTATTAAAAATATGAAAATAAATCTAAAAGTACTAATCACCCCCATTTAAATAAAAAAAAAGGGAAAAATAATAAAGCAAATAAACATGTTTGTTATTATGTTCGGAGAAGTCCAATCTGGTAAAATATGGAATTAATTTGACTGGTAAATGGTAAAGTAGAAAAAATCAGAATGCCAGAATTGCTTTTTCTTGGACACACCAACTCCCTAAAGGAAATGAGACTGAAGGGCTATGGTAGATCTGAAACCACTGTCACTCCAGCTCTATTCCTCACCTAGCACCGCACTCTACCTTCTCCTGCTTGACCGATGGCTCCCTTGCCTGCACAGCATAGAGGTGGTCAGCCAAACAGGAGGAGACGGCCATGGGTGAGAAACAGAGCCGGAGTGACAGAGGCTTCAGATCTACCATAGCTCCTCAGCTTTATTTGCATATCAATTCAAAAGTTGATTTCTCAGTAATGGAGGAACGGAGCGGCCATGTAAAGGTATTGCTGGACTTCTCTTTGAAAGAGCTACATGCACAGATATATATATATACAGTGCCTAAAAGTAGTATTCAACCCCCTGCAGATTTAGCAGGTTTAATAAGATGCAAATAAGTTAGAGCCTTCAAACTTCAAACAAGAGCAGGATTTATTAACAGATGCATAAATCTTACAAACCAAAAAGTTTTGTTGCTCAGTTAAATTTTTATAAATTTTAAACATAAAAGTGTGGGTCAGTTGTTCTTCAACCCCTAGGTTTAATATTTTGTGGAATAACCTTTGTTTGCAATTACAGCTAATAATCGTCTTTTATAAGACCTGATCAGGCCGGCACAGGTCTCTGGAGTTATCTTGGCCCACTCCTCCATGCAGATCTTCTCCAAGTTATCTAGGTTCTTTGGGTGTCTCATGTGGACTTTAATCTTGAGCTCCTTCCACAAGTTTTCAATTGGGTTAAGGTCAGGAGACTGACTAGGCCACTGCAACACCTTGATTTTTTGCCTCTTGAACCAGGCCTTGGTTTTCTTGGCTGTGTGCTTTGGGTTGTTGTCTTGTTGGAAGATGAAATGACGACCCATCTTAAGATCCTTGATGGAGGAGCGGAGGTTCTTGGCCAAAATCTCCAGGTAGGCCGTGCTATCCATCTTCCCATGGATGCGGACCAGATGGCCAGGCCCCTTGGCTGAGAAACAGCCCCACAGCATGATGCTGCCACCACCATGCTTGACTGTAGGGATGGTATTCTTGGGGTCGTATGCAGTGCCATCCAGTCTCCAAACGTCACGTGTGTGGTTGGCACCAAAGATCTCGATCTTGGTCTCATCAGACCAGAGAACTTTGAACCAGTCAGTCTCAGAGTCCTCCAAGTGATCATGAGCAAACTGTAGACGAGCCTTGACATGACGCTTTGAAAGTAAAGGTACCTTACAGGCTCGTCTGGAACGGAGACCATTGTGGTGGAGTTCGTTACTTATGGTATTGACTGAAACCAATGTCCCCACTGCCATGAGATCTTCCCGGAGCTCCTTCCTTGTTGTCCTTGGGTTAGCCTTGACTCTTCGGACAAGCCTGGCCTCGGCACGGGAGGAAACTTTCAAAGGCTGTCCAGGCCGTGGAAGGCTAACAGTAGTTCCATAAGCCTTCCACTTCCGGATGATGCTCCCAACAGTGGAGACAGGTAGCTCCTTGGAAAGGGTTTTGTACCCCTTGCCAGCCTTGTGACCCTCCACGATCTTGTCTCTGATGGCCTTGGAATGCTCCTTTGTCTTTCCCATGTTGACCATGTATGAGTGCTGTTCACAAGTTTGGGGAGGGTCTTAAATAGTCAGAAAAGGCTGGAAAAAGAGATAATTAATCCAAACATGTGAAGCTCATTGTTCTTTGTGCCTGAACTACTTCTTAATACTTTAGGGGAACCAAACAGAATTCAGGTGGGTTGAGGGGTTGAATAATAAATGACCCTCTGAAAAAACTTTTCACAATTTAAAAAAAAAATAAACAAAGAAATAACATTCTTTTTTGCTGCAGTGCATTTCACACTTCCAGGCTGATCTACAGTCCAAATGTCACAATGCCAAGTTAATTCCAAATGTGTAAACCTGCTAAATCTGCAGGGGGTTGAATACTACTTGTAGGCACTGTATATATATATATATATATATAGTTTGGACACACTTTCTCATTTAAAGATTTTTCTGTATTTTCATGGACTATGAAAATTGTACATTCACACTGAAGGCATCAAAGCTATGAATTAACACATGTGGAATTATATACTTAACAAAAAAAGTGTGAAACAACTGAAAATATGTCTTATATTCTAGGTTCTTCAAAGTAGCCACCTTTTGCTTTGATGACTGCTTTGCTCACTCTTGGCATTCTCTTGATGAGCTTCAAGAGGTAGTCACCGGGAATGGTTTTCACTTCACAGGTGTGCCCTGTCAGGTTTAATAAGTGGGATTTCTTGTCTTATAAATGGTGTTGGGACCATCAGTTGTGTTGTGCAGAAGTCTGGTGGATACACAGCTGATAGTCCTACTGAATAGAATGTTAGCATTTGTATTATGGCAAGTGAAAAGCAAATAAGTAAAGAAAAACGAGTGGCCATCATTACTTTAAGAAATGAAGGTCAGTCCGAAAAATTGGGCAAACTTTGAAAGTGTCCCCGAGGGCAGTGGCAAAAACCATCAAGCGCTACTAAGAAACTGGCTCACATGAGGACCGCCCCAGGATAGGAAGACCAAGAGTCACCTCTGCTTCTGAGGATAAGTTTATCCGAGTCACCAGCCTCAGAATTTGCAGATTAACAGCAGCTCAGATTAGAGACCAGGTCAATGCCACACAGAGTTCTAGCAGCAGACACATCTCTACAACAACTGTTAAGTGGAGACTTTGTGCAGCAGGCCTTCATGGTAAAATAGCTGCTAGGAAACTACTGCTAAGGACAGGCAACAAGCAGAAGAGACTTGTTTGGGCTAAAGAACACGATGAATGGACATTAGACCAGTGGAAATCTGTGCTTTGGTCTGATGAGTCCAAATTTGAGATCTTTGGTTCCAACCACCGTGTCTTTGTGCGACACAGAAAAGGTGAACGGATGGACTCTACATGCCTGGTTCCCACCATGAAGCATGGAGGAGGAGGTGTGATGATGTGGGGGTGCTTTGCTGGTGACACTGTTGGGGATTTATTCAAAATTGAAGGCATACTGAACCAGCATGGCTACCACAGCATCTTGCAGCGGCATGCTATTCCATCCGGTTTGCATTTAGTTGAACCATCATTTATTTTTCAACAGGACAATGACCCCAAACACACCTCCAGGCTGTGTAAGGGCTATTTGACCAAGAAGGAGAGTGATGGGGTGCTACCCCAGATGACCTGGCCTCCACAGTCTCCAGACCTGAACCCAATCGAGATGGTTTGGGGTGAGCTGGACCGCAGAGTGAAGGCAAAAGGGCCAACAAGTGCTAAGCATCTCTGGGAACTCCTTCATGATTGTTGGAAGACCATTCCCGGTGACTACCTCTTGAAGCTCATCAAGAGAATGCCAAGAGTGTGCAAAGCAGTCATCAAAGCAAAAGGTGGCTACGTTGAAAAACCTAGAATATAAGACCTCATTTCAGTTGTTTCACACTTTTTTGTTAAGTATATAATTCCACATGTGTTAATTCATAGTTTTGATGCCTTCAGTGTGAATGTACAATTTTCATAGTCATGAAAATACAGAAAAAATCTTTAAATGAGAAGGTGTGTCCAATCTTTTTGTCTGTACTGTATATATATAATTTGGAGGGGGATCCTGCTGTCGGATTCCATTTAAAGCATTTGTGTTGGCGCAAATTCACTCTACATCAGAAGGTAAGAGGATGTCAATGTCGTCGCATCTAAAAAGGACAGGGTGTCGATACTTGGCGTTCAGCACTGCAGGTACGTGTGGATACAATACTCCCAGTGCACAAGTCTCAGTTCCGGTCACACCAGGCCTTAGCTGTAGCAGTAAAATAATTGAACAGATATCAGATATCATTATTTGTGATTTTTATGTAGGCGATTTTCTAATCTTTTTGTAATTTTTCCTTAAAGATCATATCTGTGTGAAGACGCTCACCAACTTTTCCCTGTGACCCTTACAACGTCCCCCCGAGATGTCCGTCCCGGCCGAGCCTTCTTCTTCCTGTTTGATAATGATGCATTTTGAATCAGGATGGAGGAGCAGATGTTGTTTGCTGTGACACACTGTGATTCTTCCTGCCTCTACTACACCGTTCCCGGGTATAATTGTCCTTGTCAATGATTTTTCTACTCTTCTTCGCCAGACAGACACGCTTCCTGTAGGCCAATTCCTGTTCCAGCTGAATGGAGTGTCATTTTGATAGGGATCTAGCACAAAAGACAACAATGAACATTTCCCATCCGTCCTCACAATGCGCCGCTGATTGCGGCCATTATTCTGCATAGCGAAAAAGCCTGAGATGAATCCTAGAATTGCAGATGGAGCAGATGCACACGGTGCAGAAACCGCTGCGAGGAAATAAGACCATGATCACTTTCTCTTATGAGATAAAGGGCCGCATAGCCCAGAAATGACATATCAGCCCAATGGGGCTTTTTATTCCTGACTGATGTACTGGGTATATGGCCCCATTGTTGGTTCTGGGCGTTGGTTGATGTCTTGATGCCAGGGATGTAATTATGGCATATGAGTCACCTGTTTTGGATATACTGAGACTGCCCCAATTTTTGGAGACAATCTCAAGGCCAAAAGGCGTGTAATTGACACAAACCCCGCCCACAAAAGGGTGGATCGCAGTTAGGTTTAGAGGAGCCGGTGACCGGACTTAAAATGTCCCTAAATTGCCAACACAAATGATGGTAATTATACTATAGAGGGTGTAGAGGGGAAATTATGCTATAGGGGGCGTAGAGGTAAAATTATACTATAGGGGTGCTGAGTACTCACATTGGTGCCATATTGGATGTACTTTTGAACACTGAAAAATTAGTGCAATCAAATTTGAGGGGTCTTCCTATGAAGTACAAAAAACAGAATCAAAAGAGCAAAAGTGGAAAAAATGTAAATTGTAAATTTTCAAACTTTTGTTGCATCAAATGCATAAAATATGGTGGCAGCAAACTACTCACTACCTCCCTAGATAAATGCCTGAGAGGGTATAATTTACCCAAAAATTTATTTATGGGGGATTACTGTTGCTCATGAACCACACAGGCTCAGCAAGTATGACAAATAGAGCCAAATTTGTATTCCAAAAATTCACATTGTGCCACCTTCCGTTCTGAGCCCTGTCGTTTGTCCAAGCAGAACTTTTTGACTACATGTGGGGTATCGCCGTGCTCATAAGAAAATGGGTAACAAATTGTCTGGTCCACTTTTTGGTTTCATCTCTAGGGAAAGTGATAAACTTAGGGCTAAAGCAAGATTTTTGTGAAAAAAAAATGAACTTTTTCAATATGATGATCTACTGTTATAAAATTCGTACCTGTAGGTTCAAAATGCTCAGTATACCCCTGGATAAAATCCTTGATGAGTGTAGTTTCCAAAATGGGGTCAGTTGTGGGTGGTTTCTGATGTTTAGGCTCCTTAGGGGCCCTCAAAATGTGACATGGTGCCTGCCGTCTCTTTCAGCCACATTTCTGTTCCAAAATTAAAATATTGCTCCAAGCTATGCCTTTTGTCCAAAAATAACTTTTTGACTACATGTGGAGTATCGCCGCACTCGTAAGAAAATGGGTAGAAAATTGTGGGGTACACTTTTTGGGGTCATCTCTGGCAAAAGTGATAAATTTGGGGCTCAAGCAAGATTTTTGTGAAAAAAATAAACTTTTTCAGCATGATGACCTACTGTTATCAAATTCTGTGTCGTACCTGTGGGTTAAAAATGCTCAAATTACCCCTGGATAAATCATTGAGGAGTGTAGTTTCCAAAATGGGGTGACTTGTGGGGGGTTTCCACTGTTTAGGCACATCATGGGCTTTACAAACCCAACATGGCGTCCGCTCTAGACTGCAGCTGATTTTGCGTTCAAAAAGTCAAACGGTGCTCCTTCCCTTCTGAGCCCTGCCATGCACCGAAACAGTAGCTTTCCCCCACATATAGGGTATTGGCATGCTCAGGAGAAATTGCACAACAAATTTTGGGGTCCATTTTTTCTTGTTGCCCCTCAAGAAAATAAAGAAAATAGGTTTTGAAGTAAAATTTTGGTGAAAAAAAGTTAAATTTTCATTTTCTCCTTCCACATTGCTTCATTTCCTGTGAAGCAAGTGAAGGGTTAATAAACTTCTTGAATGTGGTTTTAAGCACCTTGAGGGGTGCAATTTTTAGAACGGTGTCACTTTTGGGTATTTTCTATCATATAGGCCCCTCAAAGTCACTTCAAATGTTATCCCTAAAAAAAATGGTTTTGTAAATTTTGCTGGAAAAATGAGAAATTGTTGGTCAACTTTTAACCCTTATAACTTCCTAATAAAAATTTAAAAATTGTTTAAAAAATTGTGCTAATGTAAAGAAGACCATGTGGGAAATGTCATTAACTATTTTGTGTGATATGATTCTCTGATTTAAAGGCATATAAGAATTCAAAGCTTGAAAATTGCTACGTTTTAATTTTTTTTGCTAAATTTCCATTTTTTATGGAAACACAAGTCGTATGGAGGAATAAATTTTACCACTACCATAAAGTACAATATGTCATGAAAAAACAATCTCAGAATCAGTGGGATCCGTTGAAGCGGAGTTATGACCTCATAAAGTGACAGTGGTCAGAATGGTAAAATTTGGTCTGGTCATTAAGGTCAAAATTGGCTCTGTCACTAAGAGGTTAATATTGTGACCTGGTGTTGGTCTTTTTTCTGTGATGTCCTTTTCAATGAGATCCTATAGAGCAGTTCCTGACAAGATTGGCGACTAGGAGCCGAATATAGGAACTCTGAGTGCAGAAAAGCTGCGTGTTTTCTAAAACAAAATGTGCAACAGATTTCTAACGCAGATTTGAAGCAGCCTTTTTTTTAATGTTTGGTTAGTATGGAAACGCAGTGATTCTGCTGGATAAATAAAAAAGACTCTTCGAAAAAAAGAACGAAAAAAAAAGAAAGCGAAGGAACAGCAAAAATGAAAGTGCACTTCAGTGAATTTCTATGTGAACCTAAGAAAAAAAATAGTCGCAGGAAGCTCAACACAAGATAGAAGATCATTTTCTATATATAATAATTTACCTTTAAATACTAGTGTCATACAGTTACCGAATAATACAAGTAGCACAGACTATTACTGTATTGTTACTGAACAAAACTCAGTATATGAAGGTCAATATTCCATTAAATACCTGTATATAAGGGGCACATAATATGGCCACACGTTACCAACATATACTGCAGTATCCGTATAATACCAGCATACTGTTACTGAAAAAAAACAACATACCAACGACAATAATACCGCATATTATGATCATATTGTTAAGAACAAGTGCTTCCATACAGTGATCATATAATGGTGCTACATACCAAATATTCAGTTAATATTATACAGGTAAATCCAGTGACTCACATGTGATAAACTTCTCTCATTGTAGTCATTCATTGGACCTTTTCTTCTCCATCCAGCCCAGACCTCCATGACGACTTTTACCTCTCATCTCCACATAAATGTAATGCGCAGAAATCTATGGCCGTTCAGTGTTCCAGAAACCTTCTCGTATTTCTCGACCTTCTAATAAATTCCACTGTTCTTCATACTGCGCCAGAAAGTAATAACTCCCCGATGCCCTACACTATAATAGTGCCTCCTTGTGCCCTGCTGCAATAATAGTGCTCCCACCACTAACAGTGCATCTGTTGTGTCTCTACACAGTAATAACGTCACTCCTTTGCGTCTCCACACAATAATGCCCCTTTTCTGCCTCCACACAGTAATAATGCCCCTTTTCTGCCTCCACACAGTAATAATGCGCCTTTTCTGCCTCCACACAATAATGCCCCTTTTCTGCTTCCATACAGTAATAATGCCCTTTTTCTGCCTCCACACAATAATGCCCCTTTTCTGCCTCGACAAAGTAACAATGCCCCTTTTCTGCCTTCACACAATAATGCCCCTTTTCTGCTTCCACACAATAATGCCCCTTTTCTGCCTCCCCACAGTAATAATGCCCCTTTTCTGCCTCCACACAGTAATAATGCCTCTTTTCTGCCTCCACACAATAATGCCCCCTTTCTGCCTCCCCACAGTAATAATGCCCCTTTTCTGCCTCCCCACAGTAATAATGCCCCTTTTCTGCCTCCACACAATAATGCCCCTTTTCTGCCTCCCCACAGTAATAATGCCCCTTTTCTGCCTCCACACAGTAATAATGCCCCTTTTCTGCCTCCACACAATAATGCCCCTTTTCTGCCTCCACACACAGTAATAATGCCCCTTTTCTGCCTCCACACAGTAATAATGCCCCTTTTCGGCCTCCACACAATAATGCCCCTTTTCTGCCTCCACACACAGTAATAATGCCCCTTTTCTGCCTCCACACAAAAATGCCCCTTTTCTGCCTCCACATAATAATGCCCTTTTCTGCCTCCACACAGTAATAATGCCCCTTTTCGGCCTCCACACAGTAATAATGCCCCTTTTCTGCCTCCATAGAGTAATAAAGCCCTTTTTGTGCTTCCATATAATAATAATGCCTTTGTGCCTCATAACCTAGTCATGAATAAATACAGAGTGGAGAACTGAGGCACTACAAGTCAAACCATAATCTATTCAAAAATAAACAGTGAACCACTAAAGAACTACAAGTCCCACCATTATCTAGGAATAAGGAAGAACAGGAGGGCAGGGGTCAGGGGGGAGAATCTACAGGACCTTTTTGGTCGCAAAGCTACAGGAGCCTGCCAGGATGAGCAGGAGCAGTAACCTGCCAGGATGAGCAGCCGCAGTAATCTGCCAGGATGAGCAGCCGCACTAATCTGCCAGGATGAGCAGCCGCAGTAATCTGCCAGGATGAGCAGCCGCAGTAACCTACCAGGATGAGCAGCCACAGTAACCTGCCAGGATGAGCAGCCACAGTAATCTGCCAGGATGAGCAGCCGCAGTAATCTGCCAGGATGAGCAGCCGCAGTAATCTGCCAGGATGAGCAGCCGCAGTAATCTGCCAGGATGAGCAGCCACAGTAATCTACCAGGATGAGCAGCCGCAGTAATCTGCCAGGATGAGCAGCTGCAGTAATCTGCCAGGATGAGCAGCTGCAGTAACCTCCCAGGATGAGCAGCCGCAGTAATCTGCCAGGATGAGCAGCCGCAGTAATCTGCCAGGATGAGCAGCCGCAGTAATCTGCCAGGATGAGCAGCCGCAGTAACCTGCCAGGATGAGCAGCCGCAGTAACCTGCCAGGATGAGCAGCCACAGTAATCTACCAGGATGAGCAGCCGCAGTAATCTGCCAGGATGAGCAGCTGCAGTAATCTGCCAGGATGAGCAGCTGCAGTAACCTCCCAGGATGAGCAGCCGCAGTAATCTGCCAGGATGAGCAGCCGCAGTAATCTGCCAGGATGAGCAGCCGCAGTAATCTGCCAGGATGAGCAGCCGCAGTAACCTGCCAGGATGAGCAGCCGCAGTAACCTGCCAGGATGAGCAGCCGCAGTAACCTGCCATAGAAGATAATTTTTCCTTATTATCCAGGGCAGTATTGCTATTCATATTTCATATATTCCATGGCTACATGCCTTAGCCCGATAGAGTGCAACTTTTTTTGTACATAGACTAAGCCTATGTGGCCAGAGCCTTAGGCTAGGTTCACATTGCGTTAATGTGTGCACGCTAACGGACAGCGTTGCACGGCGAAAATGTCGCAATTAACGCCGTGCAACGGGTCCGTTAGCGCACCCATTGACAGCAATGTAAATTTCACCTGTAGCGCATCGCTAGCGCGTGCCTCTTTCGGCTCGCGCTAGCGATGTGCCGTTCTTTTGTGATGCGCCGCGGACGCTGCAAGCAGTGTCCGCGGCGCGCCCGAGGTCCGTTCCCCGCTCTCGCAGATCGGGGATCTGCGAGAGCGGGGACGTTAACGCGACCCCTAAACGCGGCCCCGAAAAATACATTGCGTTAGCGCAATCCGCTAGCGCTAGCGCTAAACGGATTGCCCTAACGCAATGTGAACCTAGCCTTAGAGACGCAGCCACAGAGGGCGAGACAGGGTCGGAGAAAGCGCAGTCTGGGAGTAGAAGACAGATTACAGATTTTCTTCTGAACTTTATGGTTATAAATCAGCTGTGTGAACCTCAGAAGATCAAAGATAATAGTTATATAAACTTTAAAATCAAAATGAACTCACTGATGGATCCTCAGTCAACTCATTCTCCAACCAGCGATAGACAGTGCAACACACAGACTATAGAGGGCAAATGGTGAATTTATTTAAAGGGGTTCTCCACTGCTTTACAAGATAAAAGGGTGAGTAGTGGGCAATCATTTCTGCCGGACATAGAATAAAAACAAACCAGGTACTCAGCTCCTGGACCGGCGTCGTTCATTTGCCCTCTGTAGCTTCTGTGTTGCGTTGTCTATTGCAGGCTGCACAGTGAGTTAAGTGGTGGATATGCAAAAATTATTTTTTTGGCCAAAAATATATTGCCCCCGAAGGGGTCCACACCAGCTTCCCGTCAGATCACTATTGATTGGTTACTATGACTTTCCCCGCCGTTGTCCACCGTTACAATGCCGTCCTGCCATCTGTTTGCCGCCTGCCCCGGTAATACATCCCATAATTGACATTCTTTGTGTCTGGATTTCTCTATTTTCTTCCCTCTGTCTGCAGTGATTTTCTGCTAGGTGAATCTCTCGCTCTATTTCATCCTTATATTTTGCAGATTTTCTTCTTTTCTGGCCGCACTCGGTTCGGGGGGAGTCGCTGTTCTTTTCCATACTGTTGACTATAATGTGGTTAGGACTCCTGATACTATTACAAGCCCCAGGACACATTTACTCCTTGTCTTATGTCAGGTCGCTTAGTGAGATCTGCTCCTCGGAATGTGATGTTCCTCTGTTATTCCTCTGGGAAACGCATGAATCAAGCAACAACTGAGCGTTACTATCCCACTTGTCAATAGCGTGGGACACTACACAGCTGACACTGTCCGATCAGTGCTGACAAGCCAGTGGAAGAAGGAGCGGTAACAGAGGTTATCCATGACACCATACAAAATCACAGATGCTGCAGAAATGTAATTTCATGGCTAATATGGGTATATCGATGACATGTCAGGATAGATAATGGGAAATACAGACTGTTGAGTGTTACTGGAGGTCATTTAATAGTAGGGAAAGGATGATTAGCAGTAGGAGAATAACGCTGCTGCAGATCAGTCAAACAAGGCTCGTACTATACAAAGAGGCAGGATATTGATAACGAAGGTACATGGGTGAAGGCCATTGTCTGTGTTGTAAATTCCCATGGCCAGGCTGGGAACTGTGGCTGTAATGCTGACAATACCTTCCCATAGTGGACTTTATTTTTATCCTATAAGAACAGGCCATGTATTGCTGGGAAACCGAAAACCTCCATTTCCAGGCGGTTTAAGGAATATCCTTATGATGTGATCGATTTTCGCCTGCTCACGCTGCCCCCTCTGATTGATGAGGATGATGCCCCCCACCCCATTCACACATACCCTGATGATATCTCTCACCTGTGTTGTTGATTAGAAGCAGGGCGCATGCACAATCGCTCTGCTCTCTATAGGGAGGAGGACACGGGTGGCGCCATACTTTTAGATGTTGTGTGGATGATGTTGGGGACGTCGTCAGAGAATCAGTTATGACAGGATACTAATAGGGATCAACATACCCAATAACAACTCTGTCTGCAAAGTTTGGAATATTAAAGGGTTTGTCTGGTCTTAAACTACAAGTCTGCAGTCACTCTGTGTGACTACAGACTTGTAAATCCTCATAGTGTCCAAATTGTGAGGATTCACCAATGCCAGATGGCCATGTGACTGCAAGTATGCAATTTGCGTACTTCTGGCCACATTCCGACTAGACGTGTCCGGCCTTGCTCCATACACTTGCATTGAGAAAGTCTAGTCGGCAGGTGACCACATGTATACAAATCACACACTATCATGTGTCCGCAGCTCCCGGCATCAGAAAGTCCGTACAGTGCACACAATGTGAGGATTCACAAGTCTGCAGTCACATAGAGCAAATGCAGACCTGTACCGTCAGGTATTAGGCTATGTGCACACGTAGGGAGGGTCCTTTGTGGGTTCTCCCGCAGCGGATTCGATAAATCTGCAGGGCAAAACCGCTGCGGTTATCCCTGCAGATTTATCGCGGTTTGTTCCGCGGTTTCCGCTGCGGGTTTACTCCTACTATTGATGCTGCATATGCAGCAATATGCAGCATCAATAGTAATGTTAAAAATAATTAAAAAATGGTTTATACTCACCCTCTGACGTCCCGATCTCCTTGGCGCTGCACGCGGCGGTCCGGTTCCAAAGATGCTGTGCGAGTAGGACCTTCGTGACGTCACGGTCATGTGACCGCGACGTCATCGCAGGCCCTGCTCGGCGCTCGCATAGCAACCCTCCGACCGAACGGCCGCTTGCAGCGCTGAGTATATCATTATTTTTTTTTATTTATTTATTTTTTTTTACACAAATATGGTTCCCAGGGTACCATGTGCACATGATCCGCTTACTTCCCGCATGGTGTGCATAGCCCCATGCGGGAAGTATTTCCGCCGCGGTTCTGCACAAAGAAGTGACATGCTGCGGAATGTAAACCGCTGCGTTTCTGCGCAGATTTTCCCGCAGCATGTGCACAGCGGATTGCGGTTTCCATAGGTTTACATGTAACTGTAAATGCAATGGAAACTGCTGCGGACCCGCAGCTGCAGAAACGCTGCGGATCCGCGGTAAAAACCGCAACGTGTGCACATAGCCTTAAGGTCGGGCAGCCAACTTGGAATTGACTGTCCTGCCCGTCTCTGGAGCAAGGCTTGGAGACGGTAGCTCCCTTGGTGTTCCGGCCTCGCGCCTCAGAAGGAGGCAGCCTTTACAGGGCAGAACTCCTACTGGTGTTTTCTCCTTGTGCTATGACTTCGTTTCTCACCCTCTACAACACAGTTCTCTTCGTGTCCTTTCTTAGGATGCTGCCGCACGTGGGGCAGGCGCAGCTCCGTGTCTTTCTGTCTCGCTAGGCCTCTGTCAGGATCCCACCCCTGACAGGGACCCTCTGTCTGCAGCTCTGATGTTCCTCCTTTCCCCCTGTCTGCCTGACAGGTGTTGCCTGGGCAAAGCCCATTCCGCTTCTCCCTAACTTTCTATCCAGCCCACCAGTTTTACCCTTTTGTGAGGAGTGTCCTAGTAGATAGGAGCAAGGCTCCCCCTGGTGGTCTGGAGTGTGAAGTGTAGTGTATGGTTTGTGATACCTGGTAGGAAGATCTCCTTTATTGCCATCAGACGTAATATCACTCCCCTGGTGGAAGAATAACATTACTGCAATGACCAGGACTCTGGGGCGCTGCAATATCACACTGCCCATGTAGCATATAGCACAGCCCCCGCAGTATATCACACAGCCCACGCAGTATATCACACTGCCCATGTAGTATATAGCACAGCCCCCGCAGTATATCACACAGCCCACGCAGTATATCACACTGCCCATGTAGTATATAGCACAGCCCCCGCAGTATATCACACAGCCCCCGCAGTATATCACACAGCCCACGCACTATATAGCACAGCCCACGCAGTATATCACACTGCCCATGTAGCATATAGCACAGCCCCCGCAGTATATCACACAGCCCACGCAGTATATCACACTGCCCATGTAGTATATAGCACAGCCCACGCAGTATATCACACAGCCCACGCAGTATATCACACTGCCCATGTACTATATAGCACAGCCCCCGCAGTATATCACACAGCCCACGCAGTATATCACACTGCCCATGTAGTATATAGCACAGCCCACGCAGTATATAACACAGCCCACGCAGTATTTAGCAGTGTGGGCACCATATCCCTGTTAAAAAAAATAAGTAAAATAAAAAATAGTGATATACTCACCTGCCGGGATCCACCGAAGCTCTGGCGATGCCCCCGCGGCTGCCACCATCTTCTGTTCCCAGGATGCATTGCGAAATTACCCAGAAGTCTTCTGGGTAATTTCGCAATGCATCTCTGGGAACGGAAGATGGCGGCAGGCACGAGCACATCGTCGGACGACGGAGGGTGAGAATAGCAAGTTTTTTGTTTTTTTATTATTTTTAACATTAGATCTTTTTACTATTGATGCCGCATAGGCAGCATCAATAGTAAAAAGTTGGTCACACAGGGTTAATAGCAGCGGTAACGGAGTGCATTACCCGCGGCATAACGCGGTCCATTACCGCTGCCATTAACCCTGTGTGAGCGCTGAGTGGAGGGGACTATGGAGCGGGCACTTACTGCGGGGAGGAAGGAGCTGCCATTTTGCCGCCGGACTGGACCCATCGCTGATTGGTCGTGGCCGTTTTGCCGCGACCAATCAGCAACTTGGATTTCCATGACAGAGGCCGCGACCAATGAATGACAATGACAGACAGACAGACAGATGGAAGTGACCCTTTGACAATTATATATATACTAGATGGTGGCCCGATTCTAACGCATCGGGTATTCTAGAATATGCATGTCCACGTAGTATATTGCCCAGCCACGTAGTATATAGCCCAGCCACGTAGTATATTGCACAGCCCACGTAGTATATTGCCCAGCCACATAGTATATTGGCCAGCCACGTAGTATATTGCCCAGCGATGTAGTATATTGCGCAGCTACGTAGTATATTGCCCAGCCACGTAGTATATAGCCCAGCCACGTAGTATATTGCCCAGTGATGTAGTGTACAGCACAGAGCCACGTAGTATATTGCCAGTCACATAGTATATTGCACAGCGACGTAGTATATTGCACAGCAACGTAGTATACAGCACAGAGCCACGTACTATATTGCCCAGCTACGTAGTAGATTGCCCAGCCACGTATGTCACAGGTTAAAAAATAAAAAATAAACATACTCACCTTCCGATCCGAGGGCCCCTTGTAGTTCTACCATACTCACCATACTTGTAGTTTTGTCACCTGTGCGCGGTACAGGCGGCAGCTTCCGGTCCCAGGGTGTGATGACATTGCGGTCACATGACCGTGACGTCGTGGCAGGTCCTTCTGCCATACGATCCTTGCTACCGAAACCTGCCGCTTGCACAGAGCGGTTACCGGAGGGTCGCGAGGAACGGGAAAGGAGGCGGAGATAGTATATAATGATTTTTTATTTTTTTTAAATTATTTTTAACATTAGATCCTTTTACTATTGACGCTGCATAGGCAGCGTCAATAGTAAAAACTTGGTGACACAGGGTTAATAGCGGCATTAACCCTGTGTGAGCCGTGACTGCGGGGAGTATTGAGCGGGCGCCGGCACTGACTGCAGGGGAGTAGGGAGGGACTAATCGGACTGTGGCCGTCGCTGATTGGTCGCGGCAGCCATAACAGGCAGCTGGCAAGACCACTCAGCGAATGAATATCCGTGACGGAAGTTGCCAACAGAGAACAGACAGAAAGACGGAAGTGACCCTTAGGCATATACTGTATATAGTAGACTAGATGGTAGCCCGATTCTAATGCATCGGGTATTCTAGAATATGTATGTAGTTTTTTTATGAATATTTTAGAATAATACATTGAATACACAGAATTCGGCCGGCCGCAACCAATTAGCGAAGCCTGGTTCAAATCCCGCGCCGGACTACTCGTGTTGCTGATTGTTCGCGGCTGGCCATGTAGTATATAACAGGCCACGTAGTATATTGCACAACCACATAGTATATTGCACAGCCCACGGAGTATATAGCACAGCCCATGGACTATATAGTACAGCCACGTAGTATATAGCACAGCCCACGGAGTGTATAACAGCCCACATAGCATATAACACAGCCACGTAGTTTTTGGCGGTGACAGATTCCCTTTAGGTATATAATTCCACATGTGTTATTTCATAGTTTTGATGCCTTCAGTGTGAATGTACAATTTCCATAGTCATGAAAATACAGAAAAATCTTTAAATGAGGTGTGTCCAAACTTTTGGTCTGTACTGTATATATATATATATATATATATATATATATATATATGTTTTCATGAAGACCTGAGCCTATGGATCCATTCTATGTCCATTTTGCAAGCCGGCGAGAAAATCTCGTCACACGGATGCTTACATGCGAGAAATCGCATCCTCGCTCTGCACACGGATGACATACTGATCACTGTTCTGGGAACATTTCTGCGATTGTCGTCAGTGTAAAATGGACGGATTTTTTATATGTTGTGTGTAACTCCAGCCTAAAGGAGATCCCCCAACATTAAACATAATGGTATTTTGCTTACTGATCAGAAGGGGTCTGATTGTCAGGACCTTGCAAAAGAACAGGGGCAGCAGCATTTTTTCCCCCTCCACAGCAGCACTGCCATCTATCTGCAGTGTAGGGAAGTGCAACACAGCCCTATGTATGTGAACGGAGCAGCTCCCTGTACAGCAGTGCCACTTTGACAGTAAAAGTGATGAAGGAGAATTCACCCCATAACTGAGCGTATTTATAGCATTGAATATCCCTTTAAAAAAAAAAGTAATAGCTGCAGATTATTTTACCTTTTTTATTCCCTACAGTTGGATTTTTTTATTTTTTATTTTTCCAAGGTTGAAACCCACCAATCTCTCCCATCGGGAAACAATGTACAGTCTGAGTTATGTCAACCCTGCAGATTTTTGCTTGGAACCAGAGGCGACTCCAGGTCACCAATAAGCTGCAACCTTAGAAGGAAGATAGACTTTTCAATGACTGTCCAATAATACGGAAAATCTGACGGTTCAGAACCTGTTCGGTCCCATTTAGGCTGCATTCATTTATATCTTCAGTTTTAAAGCTGAAGTCTTACACATATAAAGTTTTACTTTTACAGTATTCTACTTCCAGATATGTAGCAAATATTTTATATGTGCCTGCCTGAAATTGTCTGGGCAAGGAGTTCGGCAAGCTGGAAAGCCCCCAAGGCAAATGTTAGGATTTGTTTCAGCTTTGTGGTTGTATGCTTTGGGGTAGTGTGGTGCCACCTGCAGGTCATTTTTCCTTACTGCAGGTTTATGAAAATTAATGTCTAAAGTGTCTTTTGTGATCACATTGTGGATGTGTGGTTTGTTTGGCTATTTTCTTGCTGAAGGGGGCAAGTTTACTTTTCAAATTGTGTATCATTTGTGTGTATGGGTGCAGTATGAACAGAGATACAAAGTGATCACCGAAAAAGAGTGTTTTGAAATAATATTCAAGGATACTAGGTATACTAAGAAAAAAAAAAAGAAATTGAGCTTGGTTTAAGTTGGTATGCATGCAGCATATAAACGCTTGTTCACATTGGCCATAAAACATATAAAATCTACAAGAAGGAAAATGAACATTAACCCTGCTGTAACTAAATAAGATAAAAAAGCAAAATGCATTCACATAACACAGGGTGGTTAGTAATGCTGTTTTAGATCAAAAATAGCATAAAAGCCATCCCACCACGACAAGGTGACTGTGCTTGGAACGGTCCTACACTGTCCTGTATTTAGGTTTTGACGTATTCCTGATTATCACATTATATTTATATATTTAGCACATTTGTTTATATAGACATCTGTATAAGAAAAAAACAAGCTATAAATAAGAAGGATCCATTAATTCTCCTGGAGTGAGATAAATCTGCCCAGCGTCAGAGCAACAGGGCACAGTGCTGTCTGCCTGGAGCTGTGTCCTTGGGCAGATGCACGGTGTGACCTTGGCTGTGTGCAGACACAAGACCCTCAGCAATCAGCCCTGCGATCAGGGAGAGGGAAGGAGGCTGCAGCTCGGCTCTGTGCACTGATTGTCAGCAGAGGATGCTGCACAGACAGGAGCCCAGCACTGCAGCTGATCACTGCAGAGGCTGGCACATCTGATGCTGCTGCTGCTGCCAGGAGGGCACAGGCATGGGGGAGATCTGCTGCTGCCAGGAGGGCACAGGCATGGGGGAGATCTGCTCAGGAAGCATCAGCCTCATCATGGAGAAGATGATTAGCAGCAGAGGCTTCTGAGAGGGGAGGAGAGGCAGGCACAGGGAAGGGGGCTGCAAGGAGCCAGCCTGTCCTGCACCCCTCCACTGGGGAGATCATCCTTCTTCTTTCCATGTGCTGGGCTCTTGTAAACTTTACCCTGGAAGCTGCACAATGGGGTACCTTGTCCTCTGGATGGTAGTGCTTAGGGGGGCTGGGCAAGGGGCTTGTCATGCTTTCACTGTGAATAACAAGGACATCTCCTTCCCTGCAGTCCTGCCATAAATAAGCAGCTTCAGAGACTTCACAGTCCCTGGGGGGGGGAGGGGGGTACCTAATTATGGGGTACGCAGACCCCTCATCCAGCAGGGACCTGCTGGGGAACAGAACTTTATTCTTTATCTTCATCTGCGCCTTTGCCCTGGTGACCTTGCTGCAACAGATCCTGTATGGAAGGAACTACATCAAGAGGTAAGTGCACCCCCCCCAAAAAAAAATAAAATAAAAATCATTAACCCTTTCCTGCATACAGACTGTAGCAAATTGTGACTTTTGGGAAAATAATAAAAATACAAAACATTAACCCTTTCCTGCATACATATTGTGACTTTTGGAAGGGGGGGGTCCGTCCATTCACCCTTTCATTCTTCACCATTGCACTATGGTGATTTTTCTTTTCCTTTTCCTGCACAGGTCTTCATTCATCCCTGGCATAGGATGGGTTAATCGAGAATACCCCCCCCCCTTTATTTTGTCACATGTGCACTGTATCCATGTGTGTGTCCTGTTATGGTAACCTGCTGGGCACAATGTATCCTGCATGGGGAGCAATGACATAAGTGTGAACAGCAATGCAAATCTCAGACTGATGGCACCAAGTTACGCTGCGGGCACAGGGTTCCCCCCTGGCAGGGTAATAGTGTCCTGAAGAGCTTGCAATCATTTATGGCATCATCTCCTCCATGCGGCAATAATGGTGCCTAATGTGCATTCTGTGCCTATGGTGCCTAATGGGTCTCCTCTGTGAGAGTGGGTGGCACTGCCACTGTGTACAGAACTGCAGATATAATTACACCCGGTGACTAACGTGCTATACAATGATGTGCATACTGTGTGCTTTAGGTGGCGGCATTAATTCCTATAGGTCCTGTATGTGGAGCTGCGTGATGTCGGCGTCAGTATAGTATGAGCAGGGCAAACTTTCCAGCAATATATCATGGGACTGGAGTGGACGAGCCCCTATAGAAAAGAGCACAACACAGTACGGCCGATATTGTCTGCACCTATAGAGTGTTATATAGAGTCACAGTAGGGCACCAATACTTCTGCAAAGGGTATTATATTCTTTCGGCACTTATAGAATGCAGCACGGAGGGAATGTACACGACAGAGCTAACGTATGGAGTCACAATATACATGTCTAGATCTATACACGTATGGCACATATAGAACGTAAACGCCCCTATAGAGCCCTGGAGAGGGCGTGATTGCATATCGGTATTATTTTAGGTGGTGGCACCCATGGCATATTATGCACACATGGTATATAATGATAGAATTCTACATGATAGGAAGGTAAGCGAGGAATCTGGACTTATAGACGAGATAATTGTACCAGATCCTGACATGGGATGAGTGTCCTGAGTAATGTATGCCTATAGGATAGAAGTGTCAGTGACTGCTGAAAGTTGTACCCTATGAAGATAGCGGGCACCTATAGAATATGATGATGTATATACCAGTACTTGTATATGGCGCAATGTAGGAGGAGTGCAAATGCCTATACAATGTTGACTTCTTTATTAAAAGCTGAATAAATGCCAACACCTATAGAATGTTAATCTGTATCTGTGTTATCACCCAATAGACACATGTAGCTAGTTATACTAGTATGAGAATAGATAGTAGAGCAAATACAGAGAGTAGTATATAATGTCAGAATATATAGTGGTACCAGCATCTATAGAACTGGCTGCAGGATGTGGCACCTATGCAAAGTATGAGAAAGCACAGCAATAGGTGCACTTATAGAGATGGCAGTACCAGCACCTACATGATGGGGAACAGGATGAGCATCTATAGAGATGGCAGTACCAGAACCTACATGTTGGGGTACAGGATGAGCACCTATGGAGATGGCAGTACCAGCACCTACATGATGGGTACAGGATGAGCACCTATAGAGAGGGCAGTACCAGCACCTACATGATGGGGTACAGGATGAGCACCTATAGAGATGGCAGTGCCAGCACCTACATGATGGGGTACAGGATGAGCACCTATAGAGAGAGCAGTACCAGCACCTACATGATGGGTTGCAGGATGAGCACCTATAGAGATGGCAGTACCAGCACCTACATGATGGGGTACAGGATGAGCACCTATAGAGATGGCAGTACCAGCACCTACATGATGGGTACAGGATGAGCACCTATAGAGATGGCAGTGCCAGCACCTACATGATGGGGTACAGGATGAGCACCTATAGAGATGGCAGTACCAGCACCTACATGATGGGTACAGGATGAGCACCTATAAAGATGGTAGTACCAGCACCTACATGATGGGGTACAGGATGAGCACCTAGAGAGATGGCAGTACCAGCACCTACATGATGGGGTACAGGATGAGCACCTAGAGAGATGGCAGTACCAGCACCTACATGATGGGGTACAGGAAGAGCACCTATAGAGATGGCAGTACTAACACCTACATAATGGGGTACAAGATGAGCACCTAGAGAGATGGCAGTACCAGCACCTACATGATGGGGTACAGAATGAGCACCTATAGAGATGGCAGTACCAGCACCTACATGATGGGGTACAAGATGAGCACCTATAGAGATGGCAGTACCAGCACCTACATAATGGGGTACAAGATGAGCACCTATAGAGATGGCAGTACCAGCACCTACATGTTGGGGTACAGGATGAGCACCTATAAAGATGGTAGTACCAGCACCTACATGATGGGGTACAGGATGAGCACCTATAGAGATGGCAGTGCCAGCACCTACATGATGGGGTACAGGATGAGCATCTATAGAGATGACAGTACCAGCACCTACATGATGGGGTACAGGATGAGCACCTATAAAGATGGCAGTACCAGCACCTACATGATGGGGTACAGGATGAGCACCTATAGAGATGGCAGTACCAGCACCTACATGTTGGGGTACAGGATGAGCACCTATAAAGATGGTAGTACCAGCACCTACATGATGGGGCACAGGATGAGCATCTATAGAGATGGAAGTACCAACACCTACATAATGGGGTACAGGATGAGCACGTATAGAGATGGCAGTACCAGCACCTACATGATGGGTTGCAGGATGAGCAGCACCTATAGAGATGGCAGTACCAACACCTACATGATGGGGTACAGGATGATCACCTATAAAGATGGCAGTACCAGCACCTACATGATGGGGCACAGGATGAGCACCTATAGAGATGGCAGTACCAGCACCTACATGTTGGAGTACAGGATGAGCACCTATAGAGATGGCAGTACCAGCACCTACATGATGGGGTACAGGATGAGCACCTATAAAGATGGCAGTACCAGCACCTACATGATGGGGTACAGGATGAGCACCTATAAAGATGGCAGTACCAGCACCTACATGATGGGGTACAGGATGAGCACCTATAGAGATGGCAGTACCAGCACCTACATGATGGGGTACAGGATGAGCACCTATAGAGATGGCAGTGCCAGCACCTACATGATGGGGTACAGGATGAGCATCTATAGAGATGACAGTACCATCACCTACATGATGGGGTACAGGATGAGCACCTATAAAGATGGCAGTACCAGCACCTACATGATGGGGTACAGGATGAGCACCTAGAGAGATGGCAGCACCAACACCTACATGATGGGGTACAGGATGAGCACCTATAGAGATGGCAGTACCAGCACCTACATGATGGGTACAGGATGATCACCTATAAAGATGGCAGTACCAGCACCTACATGATGGGGTACAGGATGAGCACCTAGAGAGATGGCAGTACCAGCACCTACATGATGGGGTACAGGATGAGCACCTATAAAGATGGCAGTGCCAGCACCTACATGATGGGGTACAGGATGAGCACCTATAAAGATGGCAGTACCAGCACCTACATGATGGGATACAGGATGATCACCTATAAAGATGGCAGTACCAGCACCTACATGATGGGGTACAGGATGAGCACCTAGAGAGATGGCAGTACCAGCACCTACATGATGGGGTACAGGATGAGCACCTATAAAGATGGCAGTGCCAGCACCTACATGATGGGGTACAGGATGAACATCTATAGAGATGACAGTACCAGCACCTACATGATGGGGTACAGGATGAGCACCTATAGAGATGGCAGTACCAGCACCTACATGATGGGGTACAGGATGAGCACCTATAGAGATGGCAGTACCAGCACCTACATGATGGGGTACAGGATGAGCACCTATAGAGATGGCAGTGCCAGCACCTACATGATGGGGTACAGGATGAGCATCTATAGAGATGACAGTACCATCACCTACATGATGGGGTACAGGATGAGCACCTATAAAGATGGCAGTACCAGCACCTACATGATGGGGTACAGGATGAGCACCTATAGAGATGGCAGTACCAGCACCTACATGATGGGGTACAGGATGAGCATCTATAGAGATGACAGTACCATCACCTACATGATGGGGTACAGGATGAGCACCTATAAAGATGGCAGTACCAGCACCTACATGATGGGGTACAGGATGAGCACCTAGAGAGATGGCAGTACCAACACCTACATGATGGGGTACAGGATGAGCACCTATAGAGATGGCAGTACCAGCACCTACATGATGGGGTACAGGATGAGCACCTATAGAGATGGCAGTACCATCACCTACATGATGGGGTACAGGATGAGCATCTATAGAGATGACAGTACCATCACCTACATGATGGGGTACAGGATGAGCACCTATAAAGATGGCAGTACCAGCACCTACATGATGGGGTACAGGATGAGCACCTATAGAGATGGCAGTGCCAGCACCTACATGATGGGGCACAGGATGAGCATCTATAGAGATGACAGTACCATCACCTACATGATGGGGTACAGGATGAGCACCTATAAAGATGGCAGTACCAGCACCTACATGATGGGGTACAGGATGAGCACCTAGAGAGATGGCAGTACCAACACCTACATGATGGGGTACAGGATGAGCACCTATAGAGATGGCAGTACCAG
Source organism: Ranitomeya variabilis (assembly GCF_051348905.1). Lineage (NCBI taxonomy): Eukaryota > Metazoa > Chordata > Amphibia > Anura > Dendrobatidae > Ranitomeya > Ranitomeya variabilis. The sequence continues at coordinate 51,893,767 of NC_135232.1, read as the reverse complement.
CACCTACATGATGAGGTACAGGAAGAGCACCTATAGAGATGGCAGTACCAACACCTACATGATGGGGTACAGGATGAGCACCTATAGAGATGGCAGTACCAACATCTATATGATGGGGTACAGGATGAGCACCTATAGAGATGGCAGTACCAGCACCTACATGATGGGATACAGGATGATCACCTATAAAGATGGCAGTACCAGCACCTACATGATGGGGTACAGGATGAACATCTATAGAGATGGCAGTACCAGCACCTACATGATGGGGTACAGGATGAACATCTATAGAGATGACAGTACCAGCACCTACATGATGGGGTACAGGATGAGCACCTATAAAGATGGCAGTACCAGCACCTACGTGATGGGTTGCAGGATGAGCACCTATAGAGATGGCAGTAACAGCACCTACGTGATGTGGTACAGTATGAGCACCTATAGAGATGGCAGTACCAGCACCTACATGATGGGGTACAGGATGAGCACCTATAGAGATGGCAGTACCAGCACCTACATGATGGGGTACAGGATGAACATCTATAGAGATGACAGTACCAGCACCTACATGATGGGGTACAGGATGAGCACCTATAAAGATGGCAGTACCAGCACCTACATGATGGGGAACAGGATGAGCACCTATAAAGATGGCAGTACCAGCACCTACATGATGGGGTACAGGATGAGCACCTATAGAGATGGCAGTACCAGCACCTACATGATGGGGCACAGGATGAGCACCTATAGAGATGACAGTACCATCACCTACATGATGGGGTACAGGATGAGCACCTATAAAGATGGCAGTACCAGCACCTACATGATGGGGTACAGGATGAGCACCTATAGAGATGGCAGTACCAGCACCTACATGATGGGGTACAGGATGAGCACCTAGAGAGATGGCAGTACCAACACCTACATGATGGGGTACAGGATGAACATCTATAGAGATGACAGTACCAGCACCTACATGATGGGGTACAGGATGAGCACCTATAAAGATGGCAGTACCAGCACCTACATGATGGGGAACAGGATGAGCACCTATAGAGGTGGCAGTACCAGCACCTACATGATGGGGTACAGGATGAGCACCTAGAGAGATGGCAGTACCAACACCTACATGATGGGGTACAGGATGAACATCTATAGAGATGACAGTACCATCACCTACATGATGGGGTACAGGATGAGCACCTATAGAGATGGCAGTACCAACATCTATATGATGGGGTACAGGATGAGCACCTATAGAGATGACAGTACCAGCACCTACATGATGGGATACAGGATGATCACCTATAAAGATGGCAGTACCAGCACCTACATGATGGGGTACAGGATGAGCACCTAGAGAGATGGCAGTGCCAGCACCTACATGATGGGGTACAGGATGAACATCTATAGAGATGACAGTACCATCACCTACATGATGGGGTACAGGATGAGCACCTATAGAGATGGCAGTACCAGCACCTACATGATGGGGTACAGGATGAACATCTATAGAGATGACAGTACCAGCACCTACATGATGGGGTACAGGATGAGCACCTATAAAGATGGCAGTACCAGCACCTACATGATGGGGAACAGGATGAGCACCTATAAAGATGGCAGTACCAGCACCTACATGATGGGGTACAGGATGAGCACCTATAGAGATGGCAGTACCAGCACCTACATGATGGGGTACAGGATGAGCACCTATAGAGATGGCAGTGCCAGCACCTACATGATGGGGTACAGGATGAGCATCTATAGAGATGACAGTACCATCACCTACATGATGGGGTACAGGATGAGCACCTATAAAGATGGCAGTACCAGCACCTACATGATGGGGTACAGGATGAGCACCTATAGAGATGGCAGTACCAGCACCTACATGATGGGGTACAGGATGAACATCTATAGAGATGACAGTACCAGCACCTACATGATGGGGTACAGGATGAACATCTATAGAGATGACAGTACCAGCACCTACATGATGGGGTACAGGATGAGCACCTATAAAGATGGCAGTACCAGCACCTACATGATGGGGAACAGGATGAGCACCTATAGAGGTGGCAGTACCAACACCTACATGATGGGGTACAGGATGAACATCTATAGAGATGACAGTACCATCACCTACATGATGGGGTACAGGATGAGCACCTATAGAGATGGCAGTACCAACATCTATATGATGGGGTACAGGATGAGCACCTATAGAGATGACAGTACCAGCACCTACATGATGGGATACAGGATGATCACCTATAAAGATGGCAGTACCAGTACCTACATGATGGGGTACAGGATGAGCACCTAGAGAGATGGCAGTGCCAGCACCTACATGATGGGGTACAGGATGAGCACCTATAAAGATGGTAGTACCAGCACCTACATGATGGGGTACAGGATGAACATCTATAGAGATGACAGTACCATCACCTACATGATGGGGCACAGGATGAGCACGTATAGAGATGGCAGTGCCAGCACCTACATGATGGGGTACAGGATGAGCATCTATAGAGATGGCAGTACCATCACCTACATGATGGGGTACAGGATGAGCACGTATAGAGATGGCAGTGCCAGCACCTACATGATGGGGCACAGGATGAGCACGTATAGAGATGGCAGTGCCAGCACCTACATGATGGGGTACAGGATGAGCACGTATAGAGATGGCAGTGCCAGCACCTACATGATGGGGCACAGGATGAGCATCTATAGAGATGGCAGTGCCAGCACCTACATGATGGGGTACAGGATTAACATCTATAGAGATGGCAGTACCAGCACCTACATGATGGGGTACAGGATGAGCATCTATAGAGATGGCAGTACCAGCACCTACATGATGGGGTACAGGATGAGCACCTATAGAGATGGCAGTACCAGCACCTACATGATGGGGCACAGGATGAGCATCTATAGAGATGGCAGTACCAGCACCTACATGATGGGTTGCAGGATGAGCACCTATAAAGATGGTAGTACCAGCACCTACATGATGGGGTACAGGATGAGCACCTATAGAGATGGCAGTACCAGCACCTACATGATGGGTTGCAGGATGAGCACCTATAGAGATGGTAGTACCAGCACCTACATGATGGGGCACAGGATGAGCATCTATAAAGATGGTAGTACCAGCACCTACATGATGGGGTACAGGATGAGCATCTATAGAGATGGCAGTACCAGCACCTACATGATGGGGCACAGGATGAGCACGTATAGAGATGGTAGTACCAGCACCTACATGATGGGGTACAGGATGAGCACCTATAGAGATGACAGTACCATCACCTACATGATGGGGTACAGGATGAGCACCTATAAAGATGGCAGTACCAGCACCTACATGATGGGGTACAGGATGAGCACCTAGAGAGATGGCAGTACCAACACCTACATGATGGGGTACAGGAAGAGCACCTATAGAGATGGCAGTACCAGCACCTACATGATGAGGTACAGGAAGAGCACCTATAGAGATGGCAGTACCAACACCTACATGATGGGGTACAGGATGAGCACCTATAGAGATGGCAGTACCAACATCTATATGATGGGGTACAGGATGAGCACCTATAGAGATGGCAGTACCAGCACCTACATGATGGGATACAGGATGATCACCTATAAAGATGGCAGTACCAGCACCTACATGATGGGGTACAGGATGAACATCTATAGAGATGGCAGTACCAGCACCTACATGATGGGGTACAGGATGAACATCTATAGAGATGACAGTACCAGCACCTACATGATGGGGTACAGGATGAGCACCTATAAAGATGGCAGTACCAGCACCTACGTGATGGGTTGCAGGATGAGCACCTATAGAGATGGCAGTACCAGCACCTACATGATGGGGTACAGGATGAGCACCTATAGAGATGGCAGTACCAGCACCTACATGATGGGGTACAGGATGAGCACGTATAGAGATGGCAGTGCCAGCACCTACATGATGGGGCACAGGATGAGCACGTATAGAGATGGCAGTGCCAGCACCTACATGATGGGGTACAGGATGAGCACGTATAGAGATGGCAGTACCAGCACCTACATGATGGGGTACAGGATGAGCACCTATAGAGATGGCAGTACCAGCACCTACATGATGGGGCACAGGATGAGCATCTATAGAGATGACAGTACCATCACCTACATGATGGGGTACAGGATGAGCACCTATAGAGATGGCAGTACCAGCACCTACATGATGGGGTACAGGATGAGCACCTATAGAGATGGCAGTGCCAGCACCTACATGATGGGGTACAGGATGAGCATCTATAGAGATGACAGTACCATCACCTACATGATGGGGTACAGGATGAGCACCTATAAAGATGGCAGTACCAGCACCTACATGATGGGGTACAGGATGAGCACCTAGAGAGATGGCAGTACCAACACCTACATGATGGGGTACAGGATGAACATCTATAGAGATGACAGTACCAGCACCTACATGATGGGGTACAGGATGAGCATCTATAGAGATGGCAGTACCAGCACCTACATGATGGGTTGCAGGATTAGCACCTATAAAGATGGCAGTACCAGCACCTACATGATGGGTTGCAGGATGAGCACCTATAAAGATGGTAGTACCAGCACCTACATGATGGGGCACAGGATGAGCATCTATAAAGATGGTAGTACCAGCACCTACATGATGGGGTACAGGATGAGCATCTATAGAGATGGCAGTACCAGCACCTACATGATGGGGCACAGGATGAGCATCTATAGAGATGGCAGTACCAGCACCTACATGATGGGGCACAGGATGAGCACCTATAGAGATGGTAGTACCAGCACCTACATGATGGATTACAGGATGAGCACCTATAAAGATGGTAGTACCAGCACCTACATGATGGGGTACAGGATGAGCACCTATAGAGATGGCAGTACCAGCACCTACATGATGGGGTACAGGATGAGCACCTATAGAGATGGTAGTACCAGCACCTACATGATGGATTACAGGATGAGCACCTATAAAGATGGCAGTACCAGCACCTACATGATGGGGTACAGTATGAGCACCTGTAAAGATTCTGTAACCATATGTAGTGCAGCGGGGTTGGTGCAGTGTGACAGACAGGCAGTGACACAGGAAAGTTCAAACCAAACATGTTTTAATGTCCAGGACTCACAAAGTAAACAGCACACGGTATCCTCCGGATCGCAGCCGGGAATCATGATAATCCGTATCCGAGACTGGTCGACTGCACCACCGTACTACGCTGAGGGGTGCCAGGCATTTTGGCTTCCCTTGGCTCTGTGTTACTTCACATCGGCTGAGCTTTGCAGAGCCACCTGCTCTGCAAGTTTGCAAACCAAGACTGACACACCCAACCCTTTGCTGCAGGGTTTTTAAATGGAATCTGTGGCCATGGGCCACATGTAAAACCCGGCCTGGAGGGAGCGACCTGCTCCACTACCATCCTGTAGTTCCCTCCCAAACTAAAAGCCCTTATCGGGTTTTCCTAAACATTGCCTTGGTCAAATAACTTGACCAGGTCCACACTCCGGCGGGTTTAATACTCTTCTGTGTACATCCTGGGAGACACACAGCGACCCTCGCAGATAACACCTGTCACTGCCTCACACCTTCTGTAAAATATAAAAAAAAGCAAAGACCTACGAGACAAAAATAGAAATGCTGAGCCCACAGTAAAAATTATAATGTTTATTGATAATGAACAAAGAATTAAAAAAAAAAATTGTTGGGGACAATGGAGATGAAAGATAGGAGTAGCCGCCAGTGTGAAACCAAACAGGCAAATAAATCCAAACTATACATCAACAATTAATCAATACATAATGTGTAGTGTCCAAATATATAAATAAATATAATCAAGTGGACACTACACATTATGTATTGATTAATTGTTGATGTATAGTTTGGATTTATTTGCCTGTTTGGTTTCACACTGGCGGCTACTCCTACCTTTCATCTCCATTGTCCCCAACAATTTTTTTTTTTTTTTTTTGTTCATTATCAATAAACATTATAATTTTTACTTTGGGCTCAGCATTTCTATTTTTGTCTAGTAAGTCTTTTTTTTTATTCTTTTGAAGTTTGCCCTCACATATTTGTAGCCTCCCTTCTTGTTTCTAGGAATTATTCTGTAAAATATATACTGTATTCACTGTAACAACTAGTTAATAACTAAAAACAAATTCATAATTCACATTTTATCTCAACATAAATAGTTAAATAACCTTGCAAATTGTTCGCTTTGCTCTTTTTTTGCTTAAATTATTTATCATTTCGTGTTGGTTTCTGCATATTGGTTATTAAAAAAAATTCTACTGGTTGCCCTTGACAACAGACTACAGTTCCGTTGTCAGACTGGTTACTCACAGCTTCACAGGAACTATGTAACTATCATCTATGCTTGGTATGCACAGGAATCTGTCAGAGTTATGATTGCAGCTCTGAAGGCGTTACTGAGTTACTGCTGTAATATGGACTCTATGTTACCACCTCACCACTGGAGGAATGTAAAGACTGACGCCATATACTGCTGTGGACTAATGTGTCTTCCCAGTCGTCGTCCTCTAGGGACTGAGTAGCCTCTGGAATTGAGATCTTTGGGATGTCCGAGGATATGCCGCAGCTCTCTCAGAGTCCATGCCGGGGTGAGAGCTGTGGCATATCCTGGCTCCTCAGTGTCCATGTATAACCTTCACGTCACACTGTCAGATGCCAGCAGTCAGCAGGGAGGCCATGTTCAGAGATAATTGACTGCAGTTTGCTGACCTCAGTTTGCAGCACCCATGACTACATCTATCCGGGAAATGGCATCTCCTCTACCTAGACCTTAGCGCAGCACGACCATTATTGCAACCCTGCCTGACTAGGGCTCTATCCTGCAGACATAACTGTACAAGGGAGCACGGAGAACGTGCAGTAGTCATCAGAATAGACCGATAGCAGGTTAAAATCTGTACCAGCGCCCCTATCTAACATGTGCCACTTATAATACTGGCTTGTGGCAAATGGACCTTGGGCATCACATGTATAGGGGCTCAAACATAATCATCACTGTCTCTATCTGCTCACAGTCAGCATTCCCTATCAGGATGTCATTGGAGTGAGGGAAAAAATGGGAGAACCCGGAGGAAACCCAAACAAACAAGAGGACAACATACAAACTCCTTTCTGATAGTTTTACCATATGTGCACCCCTACTGATACTACTCTATGGGCACTCCTACTGATTCTATTATATGGGCACCCCTACTGATACTACTCTGTGGGCACCCCTACTGATTCTGATCTATAGATACTCCTACTGATTCTAATCTATGGGCAGCCCTACGACTTATACTCTATGGGCACCCCTACTGATACTACTCTATGGTCACTCCTACTGATACTACTCTATGGTCACTCCTACTGATACTACTCTATGGGCATTCCTACTGATCCTACTCTATGGGCAGCCCTACGGATTATACTCTATGGGCAGCCCTACTGATACTACTCTATGGGCAGCCCTACTGATACTACTCTATGTGCACCCCTACTGATTCTAATCTATAGACACCCCTACTGATACTACTCTATGGGCAGCCCTACGGATTATACTCTATGGGCAGCCCTACTGATACTACTCTATGGGCAGCCCTACTGATACTACTCTATGGGCAGCCCTACTGATACTACTCTATGTGCACCCCTACTGATTCTAATCTATGGACACCCCTACTGATCCTACTCTATGGGCAGCCCTACGGATTATACTCTATGGGCAGCCCTACTGATACTACTCTATGGGCAGCCCTACTGATACTACTCTATGTGCACCCCTACTGATTCTAATCTATGGACACCCCTACTGATCCTACTCTATGGGCAGCCCTACGGATTATACTCTATGGGCAGCCCTACTGATACTACTCTATGGGCAGCCCTACTGATACTACTCTATGTGCACCCCTACTGATTCTAATCTATAGACACCCCTACTGATACTACTCTATGGGCAGCCCTACGGATTATACTCTATGGGCAGCCCTACTGATACTACTCTATGGGCAGCCCTACTGATACTACTCTATGTGCACCCCTACTGATTCTAATCTATAGACACCCCTACTGATACTACTCTATGTGCACTCCTACTGGTTCTAATCTATAGACACCGCTACAGATACTACTCTATGGGCACCCCTACTGATTTTACTCTATGGGAACCCCTACTGTTTCTACTCTATGGGCACCCCTACTGATACTACTATGTTGGTACCGCTACTGATGATACTCTATTGGCTCTCCTGCTTATACTACTCTATGGGCCCCCCTACTGATACTACTCTATGGGAATCTCTACTGATTCTACTCTATAGGCACCCTTACTGATACTACTCTATAGGCACCCCTACTGATACTACTCTATGGGCACCCCTACTGATACTACTCTTTGGGCACCCCTACTGATACCACTTTATGGGCACCCCTACTGATACTACTCGGTTGGCACCCCTACTGATACTACTCTATGGTCACCCCTAATGATTCTAATCTATAGGCACAGCTACGGATACTACTGTATGGGCACCCCTACTGATTCTACTATGTGAATACCCCTACTGATACTACTATGTGGGCACTCCTACTGATATTACTCTGTGGGCCTCCCACTTATAGTACTCTGTGGGCACCCCTACTGATACTACTACATGGAAACCCCTAATGATTCTACTATAGGGATACCCCTACTAATACTACCCTATGGGCACCCCTTCTGGTTGTATTATATGGACACCCCTACTGATACTAATATGTTGGCACCCACAGCGTACACAATGGTGCAGTCACTCACGGTAACTAGTCTCAGAGGTGGACTGGCATGTTTATCGGCTGCAGTCTGGAGGATATGGTTCCCAGCTGCGATTCGGAGGATATCGTGTTCTGTGTATTGCTGTGAGTTGGACATTTAAGAGATTATTGTTTTTTAACTTTGCTGGGTCACTGCCTCATCACTGCACAGCGTGGATACCGGTGCACTACAATGTGCACCCATATTGATTCTACTCTATCGACACACCTACTAATACTATTATATGGGCATCACTATTGATACTACTATATGGGCACACGCAGTGATGCTACTATATGGGCACACCTATTGATACTACTCTATAGGCAATACTACTGATACTACTCTATGGGCACCCCTACTGATACTACTCTATGGGCACCCACACTGATACTACTCTATGGGAACCCCTACTAATACTACTGTATGGGCACCCCTGCTGATTCTACTATATGGGCACTCTTTTGCAGTCATTCAGTATTACAAAATAAAATCCAAATTGAGATATAATGCCAAAAATATATTTTCCTCTATATAGCATTTCTTCTCTAGTCACATCTAAATCTACTTCAGTAACTCATGCTGGTTCTGCCCTGTCTGCACTGCATTCTGGGAAGTGTACAGTTTCTGGTGCAGACAGCACAGTACCTGCAATGCACCAAAGGGACAGATGGCTGCAAGGAGATGTCATGCTTTTCTAATGCTATGAAGAAGCAGAAGGATAATTTTGTGAGTGCTGCTTTGGTTGTGATTGGAGTAGAAGGTATTAGGTAACTTATAAGTAAAAGCATTAGCTGATGTTGTAGTTGCTGAACTCAGTGATACACAGCCGCACAGCTGCCGGCCCCCCGCACGCTGGAAGGAGCTCACCTGGAGAGGCCCTGGTAATATTTCCAGGTTGTCACCAGCTTTTTCCCCTGAGTGTTAATACTCCATAATCAGTACAGTTGTGAGGATGGAGGTTTCTCATATCCTCCCAGAACCGCTTTAGGCTCGTTTAGCAGAATAAAAGAAGTCATTTCTATTATTTGTTTTTATTTATAATCTCTTTAGTCTACTGAGCTGGGCCCACAGTAAGATGTTTGAGCTGTAAACTGAGGTGCGAGGAAAGCAGCGTCCTGACCATCCGCACTCTGCAGTCTGTGCTGAGGCCACAGGGCGATGACTGCAAATACCTGTCCTCTCACACAAAACCTGTAGTAAAACATGGTCTTGCTGCCCTCGCCAGCACAATGGGGCACATTCCAGATCAACATCTCCAGGAAGTGCCAGATTCTCATGCCCTACACCTTGCCATCCATTCTTTTTGAGGGGATCGTTATGCAGGTGCTGCAACTCCCTTCCTTCACTTTCCAGGACTCTTTTCAGTAGTTTTTCTGCCCTGAGCTGAAATCCCAATTCACCTTTGTGTTTGTAAGTTGTCTGACAAAGAAGAGGCCAGAAGTAAACAAAGACATCTCCATTAGCTGTAGAGAAACAAAGACCCACTCCACTTCCTGTAGAGAAACAGAGACCCACTCCACTTCCTGTAGAGAAACACCTACTCCACTTCCTGAAGCGAGACAAAGACCCACTCCACTTCCTGTAGAGAAACAAAGACTCCACTTCCTGTAGTGAGACAAAGACCCACTCCACTCCTGTAGCAAGACAAAGACCCACTCCAGTTCCCAGGGAAACAAAGATGCACTCCACTGATGGTTATTAATGGAGCACACTCGGACTGGGTCACGGTTAGTAGTGGGGTACCACAGGGGTCAGTATTGGGCCCTCTTCTTTTTAACATATTTATTAATGACCTTGTAGGGGGCATTCAGAGTAGAATTTCAATATTTGCAGATGACACTAAACTCTGCAGGGTAATCAATACAGGGGAGGACAATTTTATATTACAGGATGATTTATGTAAACTAGAAGCTTGGGCTGATAAATGGCAAATGAGCTTTAATGGGGATAAATGTAAGGTCATGCACTTGGTCAGAAGTAATAAGATGTATAACTATGTGCTTAATTCTAAAACTCTGGGCAAAACCGTCAATGAAAAAGACCTGGGTGTATGGGTGGATGACAAACTCATATTCAGTGGCCAGTGTCAGGCAGCTGCTACAAAGGCAAATAAAATAATGGGATGTATTAAAAGAGGCATAGATGCTCATGAGGAGAACGTAATTTTACCTCTATACAAGTCACTAGTTCGACCACACTTAGAATACTGTGCACAGTTCTGGTCTCCGGTGTATAAGAAAGACATAGCTGAACTGGAGCGGGTGCAGAGAAGAGCAACCAAGGTTATTAGAGGACTGGGGGGTCTGCAATACCAAGATAGGTTATTACACTTGGGGCTGTTTAGTTTGGAAAAACGAAGGCTAAGGGGTGATCTTATTTTAATGTATAAATATATGAGGGGACAGTACAAAGACCTTTCTGATGATCTTTTTAATCATAGACCTGAGACAGGGACAAGGGGGCATCCTCTACGTCTGGAGGAAAGAAGGTTTAAGCATAATAACAGACGCGGATTCTTTACTGTAAGAGCAGTGAGACTATGGAACTCTCTGCCGTATGATGTTGTAATGAGTGATTCATTACTTAAATTTAAGAGGGGACTGGATACCTTTCTGGAAAAGTATAATGTTACAGGGTATATATATATTAGATTCCTTGATAGGGCGTTGATCCAGGGAACTAGTCTGACTGCCGTATGTGGAGTCGGGAAGGAATTTTTTTCCCCATGGTGGAGTTACTCTTTGCCACATGGGTTCTTTTTGCCTTCCCCTGGATCAACATGTTAGGGCATGTTAGGTTAGGCTATGGGTTGAACTAGATGGACTTAAAGTTTTCCTTAAATCAATAAAAAAAAATCAAACCTACACATATTTGGTATCGTCGCGTTCAGAATCGCCCGATCTATCAATAAAAAAAAAGCGTTAACCTGATCGCTAAATGGCGTAATGAGAAAAAAATCGAAACGCCAGAATTACGTTTTTTTGGTCGCCGCGATATTGCATTAAAATGCAATAACGGGCGATCAAAAGAATGTATCTGCACCACAATGCTATCATTAAAAACGCCAGCTCGGCATGCAAAAAATAAGCCCTCACCTGACCCCAGATCACGAAAAATGGAGACGCTACGAGTATCGGAAAATGGCGCAATTTTTTTAATTTATTTTTTTGCAAAGTTTGGAATTTTTTTTTCACCACTTAGGTGAAAAATAACCTAGTCACGTTAGGTATCCATGAACTCGTAATGACCTGAAGAATCATAATGGCAGGTCAGTTTTAGCATTTAGTGAACCTAGCAAAATAGTCAAGCAAAAAACAAGTGTGGGATTGCACTTTTTTTGCAATTTCACTGCACTTGGAATTTTTTTCCCGTTTTCTAGTACATGACATGGTAAAACCAATGATGTCATTCAAAAGTACAACTCGTCCCGCAAAAAATAAGCCCTCACATGGCCAAATTGACAGAAAAATAAAAAAGTTATGGCTCTGGGAAGGAGGGGAGCGAAAACCGAAAATGAAAAAACGGAAAAAGCTCCGGGGGTGAAGGGGTTAATATAATTCTGCTCATCAATACGATTACGGTGATACCCAAACTGTCCAGTTTTTTTTATAATTGTGGTGGAAAAAAAATCTGAAGTTTGCAAAAAAAAATATTTTTGGTGTTGTGTCACCATTTTCCGAGACCTGTAACATTTTAATTTTTCATCCAATGGAGCTGTGTGATGACGTATTTTATTGTGGGGTGAAGCAGTGTTTTTATTTGTTCCATTTTGAGATAGATGTGACCTTTTGATCGTTTGTTACATCATTTTTTGTCGAATTGTGGCTATTAAAAAACCGTAATTTTGTCGTTCTTTAATTTTTGTTTACCGATCAGGTTAATTGTTTTTATATTTTGATAAATCGGACTTTTCTGAATGCGACAATACAAAATATGTTTTTTTTTAAATTTTTAATAATATCTTTATTTTCACTGTGGAGAAATGGGGTGGTGGATTTTCTTTTTTTATATTTTTTAAAACATTTTTTTCACTTTTCACTGATTTTTTAGGTTCCTGAGGGGGCTTGAAGATGCGATCATACGATCGCTAGTGTTATAAGCAGAAATCCCGGTCTCCGTTTAAGCTCTGCCACAGGCAGGGTTTCAAAGGAGATCCATAATTGCAGTTACGGGGGTCATCAGCTGACCCTCGGCTGTCACGACAATCCATCGGCGACTAGTGGTCACGTCATGGGTGCGGCGATGGGTGAAGTAAAGACATGCGAGCGCGTCGGCGCAAGTTAAATGCCGCTGTCAGATTTCTATAAATCCCATCCACTTTGCTGGAACTGTAAGATGCTGCGTTTTCGACACAGCGAAAATCGACATAATCAAAAACTCATCAATGGAATGAAGCCTAAGACTTACCTGTTGTTGAATTTTCTAGTCTAAACTTTAGTTTTTGCTCCCAAGACTTTCATTAAGGTGTATTCATTTTTGCAACATGGTTTTGAATGAATTCGTTAGTAATTTTTGGGTGCTCAAAATAACAAATATTGTTAGCAATCGATGCCCTACATTTGTGAAATACTACTTTGTAGTATGATATTCCATAAAAAAAATTTGATTCTTCAAGAAAGCTAAAGGTTGGGGTGTACTAATTTATGCTGAACACTGTATTTGATCATTCAACAGAATTTTGACTTTCTTGAATTCATTTTTGTCATCCCAGAGCCACGAGACTGCTGTGGTTTTGAACATTCAGCATATTTTGCTCCCTGTTGAAGGCATGTGAATCATAGACGGGATCTGAGCTCGTCATTAGCTTCTATCTAGACGCGGTTTCGTGAACTTCCAGGCACGGGGCCCGAAATCTGGAGTCAATTTAAAAAATCATATAATATGTCAGTCACTTGTCTTACTCTCTCAAGACCCTTCACATAAAGCTTTGCTTCTCCACACTGGGCTACTATGAAAGGGTCATTTGTTTCCTTCAGTAGAGCCTTCAAAATCCAACTTTTCGACCAAATGATCGCCTTAATTCTCGGTCGAAGAACTTAGACATCGGAATCAGATGTGGATGCCACTTTTAATTACGTCATGACGGGAAACTGATACGTAGAAGGAATAATAGATTTTGACAGGTTTTTAGGTTTCAGTAAAAAATTCTGCCATTAGAAGAAGTCAAAGAGAGTAAAGCCATGCTTGGGATCTCCTTCTACTACAACGGTGGTCAACCTAGTGTGCTATTGAATCCTCAGAGGCAGAGCTTAAGTCCATCTTAATGGGGTTTTGACATAAATAAAGACTAATCATTACATAATTAATTTTTTTTATAACTTTCGAATATACTTTATTCTTCAGTTCTTAACTGGGGCCCCAATTGAATTTTTGTATTGGGGCTCACGAAGTTCAGGTTACACCACTGCCAGAGTTATCGTCCAAAGCAGAACCACCCATGGTCTAAAGCAGTGTTTCTCAACTCCAGTCCTCAAGACCCCACAACAGGTCATGTTTTCAGGATTTCCTTAGTATTGCATAGGTGATAATTTCATCACATGCTCATGCATTAATTCCATCGCCTATGCAATACTAAGGAAATCCTGAAAACATGACCTGTTGTGGGGTCTTGAGGACTGGAGTTGAGAATCACTGGTCTAAAAACTCCATCAAGAGTAGAATGTTGATGAAAATGAACAATTTCAGCTAAACGATTGTTCGTGGAGTAGAGGTTAAAGAAAGAACGATGGTTTGAGTTGTCCGCTCACAGATTGTTTTTTTTTTTGTTTTTTTTTAAATGCAGTCTGCCATGTTTGATTTTTTTTCTTTTTAGCCTGAACTTTGGATGTAACATCTTCCATTAAAAAAAGAATAGTCTTTCATTAAAATAATATTTCTAGAAAGATTCTTTTTTCCATCTTCCTGTGTCACTGAACATTCATGGCTATAACGGAGAATATGATTTGAAATGTACAGTATATGGCGGTGTCGGCATTATTATCATTTGTTCTTGATGTTCTCTTGAGTTTTCCATTTTTGTTCATTTTAAATCTTCCATACGGCTGCAGACATATGGGCCTTTTTTCATTTAGTGCTAATATTTATGGTCTTTGCTTAGTGGGCGTGGCTCAATGGGTAATTATTCAAAGCTGTCTAAAGACACGCCCCTGAGGAACCCTGTGAGCCATGCCCCTTTTTAAAGACCTTAAAAGTGATCACAAAATAAAATAGGCACATATCTCTGTAATTGTGTGGCGTTTTTAAAAACAACAAAAAACCGAACAGTCAGGGTAGCAGTGGGCATAAAATAAAAGCAAAAAATGGCCACATTTTTAAACATTCATTAAACCAGCAACATACTTTAATGTGTACAGGGCCTTTACATTGAGTGGTTTGCATTACTCTTCACGTCCAGTCTCAAAGGGCTTTCGGGAGAGTAGGTAATTGTCAGTAATAGTAATAACCATTGTTCCTTAAAGGCGATTTGCACACAAAGTTTTTTTTTAATTGTACCAATACATCTAAAATTACTTTAAAAAAATTAAGCAACTTTGCAAATGGTTGTCACTACAATAAAAAAAATCCTCCCTTTTGTCTGCAGCTCCTATACAGATCTTTGCATCTTCACATAAGCCCTGTGCAGACTAATATGTATTTATTCTTTCATCCATCTGTCCCCTAATTTTTACTAGCCCGCTAAATATTCATTAGCCAGACATGGAGGAAGAATAGACAGGGGAGATGAGTGCGGACTGAGGAAATGATGAGTCAAATCAGTTGCAGTTCCAAATATCCGACCGTTTCTCTCAGATTAGTAAGGTGTCATTTCACCACATTCTATATATACAGGGGTGTTCTCACGCGTTTCCGACTTCTCTGCTGTGATGCTATTTAAGGACCTGATGTGTTACAGTACAGTGCATGTATATTTAAAGGATTACATCATTGCTGTATGATTTCTACGAGCTTCAGGAAAGCAGAGAATTTAATTAAAAAAAATGTTAACTTTTTTTTTAAATAAAAGAGTTTCCCAGATTTATCATATTGATGACCCTACCATATTGATAGGTCATCAATATCAAATGTTTTCACCTCTGGCATCAGATGGATGTTAACAGTGAAAGAAAACAAACGCCAAAACTCCATTCACTGTTCAGTGGCCTATTGACTTATATAGGAGCTGAACTGCAGTACCCAGGAACGACCACTACCCAGTAAATGGAGCTGTGCTGTTTGACTCCGTTCACCTTTTACAGCCGGCGGCCACCCCACCGGACCTGGAAACAGCAGATTGATGGAGGTTCCGGGTGCTGGGCCACAGCTGATCCATAATTTATCTTCTATTGAAGGGGTTCTATTCCATTAAAGGGGATCTTCAGGAGTTAAATATTGACAGCCTATGCTTAGGAAAGGCCATGAATATTTAATTGGAAGTGTTATACTCAAGGAATCCCCTGTTTATCAGCTATGCGAAGAGGCCGCAGCTCTCCAGAAAGTTCCTCCTCCCTTTATTATTTACTAAGGATCAACTACAACCCCTGGCAAAAATTGTGCAATCACCGGCCTTGGAGGATGTTCATTCAGTTGTTTAATTTTGTAGAAAAAAATCATCACAGACATGGCACAAAACTAAAGTCATTTCAAATGGCAACTTTCTGGCTTTAAGAAACACTAAAAGAAATCAAGAACAAAAAATGCTGTAGTCGGTAATGGTTACCTTTTTTTAACCAACCATAGGGAAAAAATTATGGAATCACTCAATTCTGAGGAAAAAATTATGGAATCATGAAAAACAAACAAAAAAACACTCCAAAACATCACTAGTATTTTGTTGCACCACCTCTGGCTTTTATAGCAGCTTGCAGTCTCTGAGGCATGGACTTAATGAGGGTCACACAGGACTCGTCATCAATCTGGCTCCAACTTTCTCTGATTGCTGTTGCTAGATCAGCTTTGCAGGTTGGAGCCTTGTCATGGACCATTTTCTTCAACTTCCACCAAAGATTTTCAATTGGATTGAGATCCGGACTATTTGCAGTCCATGACATTGACCTTATGTGTCTTTTTTCAAGGAATGTTTTCACAGTTTTTGCTCTATGGCAGGATGCATTATCATCTTGAAAGATGATTTCATCATCCCCAAACATCCTTTCAATTGATGGGATAAGAAAAGTGTCCAAAATATCAACATAAACTTGTGCATTTATTGAAGATGTAATGACAGCCGTCTCCCTGGTGCCTTTACCTGACATGCAGTCCCATATCATCAATGACTGTGGAAATTTGCATGTTCTCTTCAGGCAGTCATCTTTATAAATCTCATTGGAACGGCACCAAATAAAAGTTCAAGCAGCATCATCACCTTGCCCAATGCAGATTCGCGATTCATCACTGAATATGACTTTCATCCGGTCATCCACAGTCCACGATTGCTTTTCCTTAGCCCATTGTAACCTTGTTTTTTTCTGTTTAGGTGTTAATTATGGCTTTCGTTTAGCTTATCTGTATGTAAATCCCATTTCCTTTAGGCGGTTTCTTACAGTTCGGTCACAGATGTTGACTCCACTTTCCACCCATTCGTTCCTCGTTTGTTTTGTTGTGCATTTCCTATTTTGGAGACATATTGCCTTAAGTTTCCGGTCTTGATTCTTTGATGTCTTCCTTGGTCTACCAGTATGTTTGCCTTTAACAACCGTCCCATGTTGTTTGTATTTGGTCCAGATTTTAGACACAGCTGACTGTGAACAACCAACATCTTTTGCAACATTGCATGATAATTTACCCTCTTTTAAGAGTTTGATAATCATCTCCTTTGTTTCAATTGACATCTCTCGTGTTGGAGCCATGATTCATGTAAGTCCACTAGGTGCAACAGCCCTCCAAGGTGTGACTCCTGAAAGGACTCCTTTTTAGATGCAGAATAACGAGCAGATCTAATTTGATGCAGATGTTTTGGGAATGAAAATTTAGAGGGTGATTCCATAATTTTTTCCCACATAATTGAGTGATTCCATATTTTTTTTCCCTCAGCTTGTTCTAAAAAAGTAACCATTACTGACTACCACATTTTTGGTTTTTGATTTCTTTTAGTGTTTATTAAAGCCAGAAAGTTGCCATTTGAAATGACTGTAGTTTTGTGCCATGTCTGTGATCTGATTTTTTTTCTACAAAATAACTGAATGAACATCCTCCAAGGCCGGTGATTCCATAATTTTTGCCAGGGGTTGTATAGAAGTGGTTGTGTCTGTTATTGTAGCTCAGCTTTCCCCAAATCTTTCATGTTGAACTGGACACACTATGCAATAGTGACTGCAGAGCAGAATATAATGTGTTTTTTTTTATTTCGCTTCTCCGTTGCGGAGCTATTAGCAATCAAAGTATTGGCACATAATAAGTAGTGATGAGCGAGTGTACTCGTTGATCGGGTTTTCCAGAGCACGCTCGGGTGTTCTCCGAGTATTTGTGACTGCTCGGAGACTTAGTTTTTGTCGCCTCAGCTGCATGATTTACGGCTGCTGGACAGCCTGATTACATGTGGTGATTGCCTGGTTGCTAGGAAATCCCCACATGTATTCAAGCTGTCTAACAGCTGTAAATCATGCAGATGTGTGGAAAAAACGAAATCTACGAGTACTAACAAATACTCGGAGACCACCCGAGCATGCTAGGGAAAATCCGAGCAACGAGTATACTCGCTCATCACTAGAGTTAACTTTTTTTTTTTAAAGTCCAAATCAACTCATACAGGGAGAAGAAGTACATAAAAACCAATGCACAGGCAGAGATGTTTACCTGTCTGAGGCCTCCAACTAATTACACTAACCAGAGTGCAGCAGACCCAAGTTAAGATGGTGGATGACAGATGCACAGGTGCAATAATACCGATACTGCAGCCAGCCTACAATCAGGATTTGGCCGCCTGGCACACCTGTGCAAAAATGATCTGTATGTGGCATGTTCAAACAGAAATACAAAGCATATGGCTCAGGCCTATTAGTAACGCCATATAGCGGGCCAGCCATTGCTATCATGCATCCTGTGTGAACAGAGGCCACAGTATACAGAGCCATCTAGGGTCCAGCTGCACCCTGAAAAAATGACGTGTCCAAAAACATAACAATGTATGTAAGGTATTAGTTGGTATTATGGCCACAATACTGTAAGCCGGCAACCCGCAGGGTTTTCAGGGTGCAGCTGGACCCTAGATGGCTCTGTATACTGTGGCCTCTGTTCACACAGGATGCATGATAGCAATGGCTGGCCCGCTATATGGCGTTACTAATAGGCCTGAGCCATATGCTTTGTATTTCTGTTTGAACATGCCACATACAGATCATTTTTGCACAGGTGTGCCAGGCGGCCAAATCCTGATTGTAGGCTGGCTGCAGTATCGGTATTATTGCACCTGTGCATCTCTCATCCACCATCTTAACTTGGGTCTGCTGCACTCTGGTTAGTGTAATTAGTTAGAGGCCTCAGACAGGTAAACATCTCTGCCTGTGCATTGGTTTTTTTGTCTTGAATAGTGGAGTTTTTTTTTTTTTTTTTTGTCCTCTTATGGTTTTTTTCTAGAAGAAGTACATACCATCAGTGATAGCAACTCATACAGGGAGAAGTACACCCCCCCAGTGATAGCAACTCATACAGGGAGAAGTACACCCCCCCAGTGATAGCAACTCATACAGGGAGAAGAAGTACACACCCCCAGTGAGAGCAACTCATACAGGGAGAAGAAGTACACACCCCCAGTGAGAGCAACTCATACAGGGAGAAGTACACACCCCCAGTGATAGCATCTCATACAGGGAGAAGAAGTACACGCCCCCAGTAAAAACTGTCTGATAGCATCCACTTGGGATTAAAAAAGTTAACTCATTATTTGTCAATACTTTGATTGCAACAAAGAGGCTACGTTTTTTAAAATAAACCATGTTTTATTCCCCTCTGCAGCCAATATTACATTGTATGTCTGGTCCAACATGAAACACTTAATAAAAGGTCCTCTTTAACCCCTTTCTGCCATTAGACGTACTATTCCGTCCATGTGGGGTGGGCCCTAATTCCCAAGGATGGAATAGTACGTCCAGCACGATCGGCCGCGCTCACGGGGGGAGCGCGGCCGATCGCAGCCGGGTGTCAGCTGCCTATCGCAGCTGACATCCGGCACTATGTGCCAGGAGCGGTCACGGACCGCCCCCGGCACATTAACCCCCGGCACACCGCGATCAAACATGATCACGGTGTGCCGGCGGTACAGGGAAGCATCGCGCAGGGAGGGGGCTCCCTGCGGGCTTCCCTGAGACCCCCGGAGCAACGCCATGTAATCGCGTTTCTGCGAGGGTCTCCTACCTCCTATCTCTGCAGGCCCCGGATCCAAAATGGCCGCGGGGCTGCATCCGGGTCCTGCAGGGATTACTTCCGGGTGCCGTGCAGGTGCTTGTAAGCCTGCACGGCTGTAAGTGAGATCGGTGATCTGACAGAGTGCTGTGCACACTGTCAGATCACCGATCTGTAATGTCCCCCCCTGGGACAAAGTAAAAAAGTTTAAAAAAAAATTCCCACATGTGTAAAAAAAAAAAAAGAAAAAAAAATTCCTAAATAAAGAAAAAAAAAAAATATTATTCCCATGAATACATTCCTTTATCTAAATAAAAAAAAATCAAACAATAAAAGTACACATATTTAGTATCGCCGCGTCCGTAACGACCCCACCTATAAAACTATATCATTAGTTAACCCCTTCAGTGAACACCGTAAAAAAAAACCAAAAAACGAGGCTAAAAACAACGCTTTATTCTCATACCGCCAAACAAAAAGTAGAATAACACGCGATCAAAAAGACAGATATAAATAACCATGGTACCGCTGCAAACGTCATCTTGTCCCGCAAAAAACGAGCTGCCATAAAGCATCATCAGCGAAAAAATAAAAAAGTTATAGTCCTCAGAATAAAGCGATGCCAAAATAATTAAGCGCCAAAACATAAAAAAAATGATAGAAATGAGGTATCGCTGTAATCGTACTGACCAGAAGAATAAAACTGTTTTATCAATTTTACCAAACGCGGAACGATATAAACGCCTCCCCCAAAAGAAATTCATGAATAGCTGGTTTTTGGTCATTCTGCCTCACAAAAATCGGAATAAAAAGCGATCAAAAAATCTCCCGTGCCCGAGCATGTTACCAATAAAAACGTCAACTCGTTCCGCAAAAAACAAGACCTCACATGACTCTGTGGACTCAAATATGGAAAAATTATAGCTCTCAAAATGTGGTAACGCAAAAAATATTTTTTGCAATAAAAAGCTTCTTTCAGTGTCTGACAGCTGCCAATCATAAAAATCCGCTAAAAAACCCGCTATAAAAGTAAATCAAACCCCCCTTCATCACCCCCTTAGTTAGGGAAAAATAAAAAAATTTTAAAAATGTATTTATTTCCATTTTACCATTAGGGTTAGGGCTAGGGTTGGGGCTAGAGCTAGGGTTAGAGCTAGGGCTAGGGTTAGGGTTAGGGTTGGGGCTACGGTTAGGGTTAGGGCTAGGGTTGGGGCTAGGGTTAGGGTTGGGGCTAAGGTTAGGTTGGGGCTAGGGTTGGGGCTAGGTTTAGGGCTAGGGTTAGGGTTAAGGCTACAGTTAGGGTTGGGGCTAAAGTTAGGGTTAGGGTTGGGGCAAAAGTTAGGGTTAGGGTTTGGATTACATCTACGGTTGAGAATAGGGTTGGGATTAGGGTTAGGGGTGTGTCTGGGTTAAAGGTGTGGTTAGGGTTACCGTTGGGATTAGGGTTAGGGGTGTGTTTGGATTAGGGTTTCAGTTATAATTGGGGGGTTTCCACTGTTTAGGCACATCAGGGGCTCTCCAAACGCGACATGGCGTCCGATCTCAATTTCAGCCAATTCTGCCTTGAAAAAGTAAAACAGTGCTCCTTCCCTTCCGAGCTCTCCCGTGCGCCCAAACAGGGGTTTACCCCAACATATGGGGTATCAGCGTACTCGGAACACATTGGAGAACAACTTTTGGGGTCCAATTTCTCCTGTTACCCTTGGGAAAATACAAAACTGGGGGCTAAAAAATAATTTTTGTGGAAAAAAAAATATTTTTTATTTGCATGGCTCTGCGTTATAAACTGTAGTGAAACAATTGGGGGTTCAAAGCTCTCACAACACATCTAGATGAGTTCCTTAGGGGGTCTACTTTCCAAAATGGTGTCACTTGTGGGAGGTTTCTACTGTTTAGGTACATTAGGGCCTATGCAAACGCAATGTGACGCCTGCAGACCATTCCATCTAAGTCTGCATTCAAAATGGCGCTCCTTCCCTTCCGAGCCCTCCCATGCGCCCAAACGGTGGTTCCCCTCCACATATGGGGTATCAGCGTACTCAAGACAAATTGGACAACAACTTTTGGGGTCCAATTTCTCCTGTTACCCTTGGGAAAATACAAAACTGGGGGCTAAAAAATAATTTTTTGGGGAAAAAAATGTTTGTTTTATTTTTACGGCTCTGCATTATAAACTTCTGTGAAGCAGTTGGTGGGTCAAAGTGCTCACTATACCTCTAGATAAGTTCCTTAGGGGGTCTACTTTCCAAAATGGTGTCACTTGTGGGGGGTTTCAATGTTTAGTCACATCAGTGGCTCTCCAAACGCAACATGGCGTCCCATCTCAATTCCTGTCAATTTTGCAGTGAAAAGTCAAACGGCGCTCCTTCCCTTCCGAGTTCTCCCATGCGCCCAAACAGTGGTTTACCCCCACATATGGGGTATCAGCGTACTCAGGACAAATTGTACAACAACTTTTGGGGTCCAATTTCTTCTCTTACCCTTGGGAAAATAAAAAATTGGGGGCGAAAAGATCATTTTTGTGAAAAAATATGATTTTTTATTTTTACGGTTCTGCATTATAAACTTCTGTGAAGCACTTGGTGAGTCAAAGTGCTCACCACACCTCTAGATAAGCTCCTTAGGGGGTCTACTTTCCAAAATGGTGTCACTTGTGGGGAGTTTCAATGTTTAGGCATATCAGGGGCTCTCCAAACCCAACATGGCGTCCCATCTCAATTCCAGTCAATTTTGCATTGAAAAGTCAAATGGCGCTCCTTCGCTTCCGAGCTCTGTCATGCGCCCAAACAGTGGTTTACCCCCACATATGGGGTATCGGCGTACTCAGAACAAATTGTACAACATCTTTTGGGGTCCATTTTCTCCTGTTACCCTTGGTAAAATAAAACAAATTGGAGCTGAAGTAAATTTTGTGTGAAAAAAAAGTTAAATGCTCATTTTTATTTAAACATTCCAAAAATTCCTGTGAAACACCTTAAGGGTTAATAAACTTCTTGAATGTGGTTTTGAGCACCTTGAGGGGTGCAGTTTTTAGAATGGTGTCACACTTGGGTATTTTCTATCAAATAGACCCCTCAAAATGACTTCAAATGAGATGTGGTCCCTAAAAAAAAATGGTGTTGTGAAAATGAGAAATTGCTGGTCAAATTTTAACCCTTATAACTCCCTAACAAAAAAAAAATTTTGGTTCCAAAATTGTGCTGATGTAAAGTAGACATGTGGGAAATGTTACTTATTAAGTATTTTGTGTGACATATCACTGTGATTTAATTGCGTAAAAATTCAAAGTTGGAAAATTGCAAAATTTTCAAACTTTTCGCCAAATTTCCTTTTTTTCACAAATAAACGCAGGTAATATCAAAGAAATTTTACCACTATCATGAAGTACAATATGTCACGAGGAAACAGTGTCAGAATCACCGGGATCCGTTGAAGCGTTCCAGAGTTATAACCTCATAAAGGGACAGTGGTCAGAATTGTAAAAATTGGCCCGGTCATTAACGTGCAAACCACCCTTGGGGGTGAAGGGGTTAATGAATGAGATTGGTCTCTATTGGGCCGAAGTACCGGACATAGCCTCAACTCTGTCTACAGCGCTGTGCCTGGGTAACAATAGCCCGTGCAAGAAAGCATCAATGTCTTTACAGTTCACGGGGTGTCTGGATACAGTACTTCATTAATGAAAAGTTAGAAAAGAAAGAATCTTACTAATGCTCCATTATTGTAAAAGTCCCGAAAATCCATTTTAATATTTTCTGTGGGAATTGCTCTTGTGATTGTATTAGAATATATTAACATTTTTCATTCTTGCAGTGATTTCTGCACATTGATGCAATTGTCCTAGCAGTACCCTGTGGTATTGAAATGGTTAAATACTTGGTACGATTGAATGTAATGATTTTTGCTAGACAGAAGTATATGGGAACACAATGTAAACTGCTTCCTTTTCTTACTAGAGGGCTGCAGTTTAGCTGGCAGAGCGGAGAGGAATTGGGGAATTGGACGGGGATCTTTAATTTCACGGATGACGGAGCAGTGAAGACGGGCAGTGACGCAGGCGGCAGGTACAGACTCATACAGAATGACAATACACAGCATAATATGACAAACCGCTGCTCCTGAGACACAGTATCAATACACAACACTCACATACAACTGCACGGAAACAAAAGGGCAATTCCAGTCAGATATTAAGTCCCCTAATAAAGATCAATATTCTTTTATATAGGGGCAGTATTATAGTAGTTATATTCTTGTATATATGAGGCAGTATTATAGTAGTTATAGTCTTGTACATAGGGGCAGTATAATAGTAGTTATATTCTTGTACATAGGGACAGTATTATAGTAGTTATATTCTTGTATATAGGAGGCAGTATTATAGTAGTTATATTCTTGTACATAGGAGCAGTATTATAGTAGTTATAGTCTTGTACATAGGAGGCAGTATTATAGTAGTTATATTCTTGTACATGGGGGCAATATTATAGTAGTTATATTCTTGTACATAGGAGCAGTATTATAGTAGTTATATTCTTGTATATAGGAGGCAGTATTATAGTAGTTATATTCTTGTACATGGGGGCAATATTATAGTAGTTATATTCTTGTACATGGGGGCAATATTATAGTAGTTATATTCTTGTACATGGGGCAGTATTATAGTAGTTATATTCTTGTACATGGGGGCAGTATTATAGTAGTTATATTCTTATACATAGGGGCAGTATTATAGTAGTTATATTCTTGTATATAGGAGCAGTATTATAGTAGTTATATTCTTGTACATAGGGGCAGTATTATAGTAGTTATATTCTTGTACATGGGGGCAGTATTATAGTAGTTATATTCTTATACATAGGGGCAGTATTATAGTAGTTATATTCTTGTATATAGGAGCAGTATTATAGTAGTTATATTCTTGTACATAGGGGCAGTATTATAGTAGTTATATTCTTGTATATAGGAGCAGTATTATAGTAGTTATATTCTTGTACATAGGAGCAGTATTATAGTAGTTATATTCTTGTACATGGGGGCAGTATTATAGTAGTTATATTCTTATACATAGGGGCAGTATTATAGTAGTTATATTCTTGTATATAGGAGCAGTATTATAGTAGTTATATTCTTGTACATAGGGGCAGTATTATAGTAGTTATATTCTTGTACATAAGGGGCAGTATTATAGTAGTTATATTCTTGCACATAGGAGCAGTATTATAGTAGTTATATTCTTGTACATAGGAGCAGTATTATAGTAGTTATATTCTTGTACATAGGGGCAGTATTATAGTAGTTATATTCTTGTACATTGGGGCAGTATTATAGTAGTTATATTCTTGTATATAGGAGCAGTATTATAGTAGTTCTATTCTTGTACATAGGAGCAGTATTATAGTAGTTATATTCTTGTATATAGGAGCAGTATTATAGTAGTTATATTCTTGTACATAGGGGCAGTATTATAGTAGTTATATTCTTGTACATTGGGGCAGTATTATAGTAGTTATATTCTTGTATATAGGAGCAGTATTATAGTAGTTCTATTCTTGTACATAGGAGCAGTATTATAGTAGTTATATTCTTGTATATAGGAGCAGTATTATAGTAGTTATATTCTTGTACATAGGAGACAGTATTATAGTAGTTATATTCTTGTACATAGGGGCAGTATCATAGTAATTATATTCTTGTATATAGGAGCAGTATTATAGTAGTTATATTCTTGTACATAGGGGCAGTATTATAGTAGTTATACTCTTGTACATAGGAGACAGTATTATAGTAGTTATATTCTTGTACATAGGGGCAGTATTATAGTAATTATATTCTTGTATATAGGAGCAGTATTATAGTAGTTATACTCTTGTACATAGGAGACACTATTATAGTAGTTATAGTCTTGTACATAGGGGCAGTATTATAGTAGTTATATTCTTGTACATAGGGGCAGTATTATAGTAGTTATATTCTTGTACATAGGAGCAGTATTATAGTAGTTATATTCTTGTACAAAGGGAGCGGTATTATAGCAGTTATATTCTTGTACATAGGGGCAGTATTATAGCAGTTATATTCTTGTACATAGGGGCAGTATTATAGTAGTTATATTCTTGTATATAGGGGCAGTATTATAGTAGTTATATTCTTGTACAAAGGAGTATTATAGTAATTATATTCTTGTACATAGGGGCAGTATTATAGCAGTTATATTCTTGTACATAGGGGCAGTATTATAGTAGTTATATTCTTGTATATAGGGGCAGTATTATAGTAGTTATATTCTTGTACAAAGGAGTATTATAGTAGTTATATTCTTGTACAAAGGGGCAGTATTATAGTAGTTATATTCTTGTACATGGGGGCTCTGTACAATTGTAATTAATCCCTTTTATATGAGTTGTGACTGGAACCGCTCTTCCACATGAGAACAGACTGAAAAATATCTACCATACATGGTTTTATGAAAATTGATATTTAATATTTATAAAATGTTTAATATAAGTTATCTGAGATCTTGTTTTTGTTTCTTGCTAAAATTGTTCCGATTAGCAGTAAACTTTAGTCCTGTTTGTACCTTTCCACCTATTGCCTTGCCATGTACCATCCCATCAGTTCCTGTGTGAATTCCCTGCACATGGGGCAGGAGACAGTCCAATGTGGATTTTGTTGTTTCTAATAATAGGGAGTGTAAAAATATATCACATCTACATTTTATGTAAGTGAAAGGAACACTTAAGCTTCTTATTGTGCCTTTTATCATTGTTAATATACAGTAGTTCTTCAATTTTCTATCTTATTGGGTTTCTTCATAATTCTAGAAATATTCAGAAAACAGAGGAATTTGTCAGAGCCAGTATTTACCAGAAGTGATATCTACAAGTAGAATTCATACTACTTATACTGCTTGCTATATTACTGCCCCCTATATACAAGAATATAGCTACTATAATACTGCCCCTATATACAAGAATATAACTACTATAATACACCCCCTATGTACAAGAATATAACTAATATAATACTGCTCCTATGTACAAGAATATCACTACTATAATACTGCCCCTATGTACAAGAATATAACTACTATAATACTGCTCCTATGTACAAGAATATAACTACTATAATACTGCTCCTATGTACAAGAATATAACTGCTATAATACTGCTCCTATGTACAAGAATATAACTACTATAATACTGCCCCCTATGTACAAGAATATAACTACTATAATACTGCCTCTATGTGCAAGAATATAACTACTATAATACTGCCCCTATGTACAAGAATATAACTACTATAATACTGCCCCTATGTACAAGAATATAACTACTATAATACTGCTCCTATGTACGAGAATATAACTACTATAATACTGCCCATATGTACAAGAATATAACTACTATAATACTGCTCCTATGTACAAGAATATAACTACTATAATACTGCTCCTATGTACAAGAATATAACTACTATAATACTGCTCCTATGTACAAGAATATAACTACTATAATACTGCCCCCTATGTACAAGAATATAACTACTATAATACTGCCCCTATGTACAAGAATATAACTACTATAATACTGCCCCTATGTACCAGAATATAACTACTATAATACTGCCCCCTATTTACAAGAATATAACTACTATAATACTGCCCCCTATGTGCAAGAATATAGCTACTATAATACTGCCCCTATGTACAAGAATATTTCTTCTATAATACTACCAAAATCTTGTTATGTAAAAAAAGGGATTATTATAATGATCTGGCTCTCCACATGATAATGACTGTACTAATGCAGCAGAATGATAGGACAGCTCTTACTGATTTTCTGCTTTGCTGTGCTGTTGTGGACCTTGAAGCATGTAGATCTTGGTTGTTCTTTACACATGGTCTAAGTAGGATTAGTACGGGGGGGATATGTAGGATCCAAGAACATGATAAGTAGTGAAGATACATCAAATTCGAAGCCAACTACAAGTCAGGACAGTGATCAGCATGAATGTGTGTGACATTGTCAGCTGATGGCGGTTCACATGGTTATCTATTGTAGGTGATGCAGAACTCAACAAAATTCTATGGTAAAGTTCAGATTTGAAGATGGCTTGCAGCAAAACAACCCCAAAATATCTTCGAGTCTCCACCATATTTGACTGTACATACTGTCTTCTTTTTTTTGTAGGCCTCATTCCGTTTTTGGTAAACAGTAGAATGATGTGCTGTACCAAAAAGCTTTACCTTAGTCTCAGCTGTCCACAAGATGCTTTCCCCAATGGATTTTGGCTTACTCACGTACATTTTGGTAAACTGCAGCCTAGCTTTTTTATATCTCTGTGTCAGCAGTGGGTCCTCCAGGATCTACAGCCATAGCGTTTCATTTCATTCAAATGTTGATGGACAGTTTGCGCTGACACTGATGCCCCCTGAGCCTGCAGGACAGCTTGAATTTCTTTGGAACTTGGTTGGGGCTGCTTAATCACCATCCAGAGTATCCTGCTTTGCAACCTTTCATCAATTTTTCTCTGCTGTCCATGTCCAGGGAGATTAGCTACAGTGCCATGGGTTGTAAACTTCTTGATTATATTGTGCACCATGGACAAAGGAACATCAAGATCTTTGGAGATGAACTTGTAACCTTGAGATTGTTGATCTTTTTCAGGAGTCTTCAGACACTTCTCTTCTCCTCTTTCTGTTCTACATGCCTAGTGTAGCACACACAGACACACAGTGTAAAATTGAGTCAACTTCTCCCCTTTTTATTTGGTTTTAGGTGACATTTTCATATTGACCAAACCTGTTACTTGCCACAGGAGAGTTTGAACACTCATCACATGCTTTTTCTCAGTTTATTTTTGTGTTGTTCCAATGCACACAAAGGAAGGAAAGATGCCTATAATAAACCATGTAATTGCAATAATTTTCTGGGAGAAATACTGTATTTTTTGGATTGTAAGACTCACTTTTTTCCCCTCAAATTTGGAGGAAAAAGGGGGTGTGTCTTATTATCCAAATGTAGCCTACCAGGGAGGTGGGGTGTCGGCTGCGGTGGAGTGGGGTCCTAGGAGGACAGGTCGCTATGGCAGGAAGCTGGCGGCAGCGGCAGGAGTGAGGCAATGCTGCGGGCATGGAGGAGGAAGTATGTGGCAGTGCAAGGCTGCGACTGGCCCTAGGCTTTAAGAAAATGTAATCGGAGTCCACTTCATACTGTTTTCACTGAGGTGGACTTCGGTGCATGCACAGATTGAGATCTTGGGAGCCGAACTTCAGGTGGTCATTTTCCTGAAGTCTACCAGAGTGAAAACATCCAGCCTATATTACTGGGAGAGAAACACAGTCCTCCCATCCTGACTATATTGCTGGGAGAGACACATAGAGCTCACATCCAGCCTATATTACTGGGAAAGACACATAGTCAGTCCTCGCTTTCAGTCTATATTATTGGGAGAGACACACAGTATCCAGCCTATATTACTGACAGAGACACACAGAGCTCACATCCAGCCAACATTACTCGGATAGACACAGTCCTCTCTCATCCAGCCTATATTACTGGGAGGGACACTCACACAAGAGAAAAACTTGAAGGTCAGGTTTCAAACTGCATATTAGAATGTCTGAAAATGAATTTAGATTGCTTAGTGCAATTTTATATGTAAAAGTAACCACTAACATATATAAAAATAATATATATTCCATGTCAGAGGTGTCCTTAGCCTTTAACTTTATAACTATGAGGAGGATTTGGAGCTCAGAAAAATTGGCGTTCAGAACAAATGAAAAACAGTTATAAACACGTATTAAGAAATAAATCTGCACAGTATTTTAGGTCAAAAATTGCAAATTATTAAAGGTAGGAGATTCGTTTAAAAAGAGAACCTGCCCTATCACGGGAGGATAGACCCAAAGATCCTGTTTCTCCAGGTATTTAATACGAAGCTTGGATCTCAGGCCCTTCCTCTGGCTGATACGTGAAAGTTGTTCCTCCTTTAAGCTTGGCTGTCTTGTCCAATGTGGAATATATCATCACTATATTATAAGACCTAAGTGTCTTACAGCAAGTGGAGCTGAAGAGACATGGGCTTGTGATGTTCCTCCCGGAGAGCGCAGTTATGGGGGCATTGATCAGGGGTCATTAAGCAGACATGCCATCCATGGCAAGATCATCTGGCAGGAATGCCGCAGGTTTTCGTATCTGCCTGAGCGTACTCTTCGCTGCAGACAGCGCAGCAGAAAGCTGAATGTCGTCATTACATAATCCCTATATTCCTTCTACTCTTCTGCACCAAATCTGGTTAACCCCTTGTGACGGTACCCCGGGCACCACCAGGAGAAATAGGTCTCGTAGAGATTTGCATTCGCTCGTGACAGCCTGACATGTTGGTGCCTTCTTTTCATAATCTTCTGGCTTGAAGTATAACTCCCAGCATGCTTTAGAGAACCTGGAGAATAGAAGTATGGGTGCCTGCCCTCGCCATGAAGACCTCATTGTCATGTAAACTTGTTATTTTGGCACAACCCACAGATGATCAATCAAATTAAGATCTGGAGACAAGTTATCTCCTTGATCTTCACGTGTTCCTCCATTCTTGGTCAGTTTTTGCTGTGTGTCAGGGACATTATCCTGGTGAAAGATGGCAGTGCCATTAGTGATACCACTGCCATAATGGGGGTACTTGGTCTGTACACTGTTTAGGTAGGTGGTACGTGTCACATCTACATGATGCCATGATTCGAGGATTCCCAACTGAATATTGCCCCATCACACCCCAAGGTCCCATCTTATTGCCATCTCTTCCCCAGGTATATGATGCAGATGCTCATCCAAGGGATGTAAAATGTGATGCATCAGACCAGAGATCCTTCTTCCATTGTGCTAAGGTCCTTTCTAGGTGTCCACCTCGGTGGTGGATAGGGTCCAGCATGAGGGTCCTGACCAGTCTGTATCTACGCAGCCCCCATATACAAAAAGCTGAGATGTTCTCTATGTCTTGACAGTAGGCAGTGTTATCTTCTAGCAATTTGTACAACCGCAAAGGGTCACAATAGGTAAGGAGGCCCACCTCTATGTATGAAGCAGCAAGCAGTGTCTGTCACAGACGCGTAAAGCCCTGCATTGCCCTAAACTCTAGGACAGCCAAGAGCCCGCGTACTGTTTTTGCACCGGGATCATCTTCTCTGTGTCCATCTTCTCTGATTTGTATCTCTTCTGTGGGAGACCAGACAATCCAGCCTTCATTCCCCTAAGAGTTAGATATCCTTGGATTCTGATTATTCTGCTGCAGATACATCGGTTGTCCTTCCTTCGCCCACTTTTGGTCTGTACTGACCACCGCACACTGGGAACAACCTACAACACCTGACAGATTTGGAGAAGCTCTGACAGAGTCATCTATTCATCACAATTTGCTCTGATTCTTCTGTTTGCCCATTTTCCCTCCTTCCAACCCATAAACTGTTCACTCACTGCCTACAATGTAATATCTATCTATCTACAGTTCATTGAAAAAGTATTCATACCCCGTGAACTTTTCCACATTTTTTCATGTTACACCCATAAACCTAAATGTACACTGCTCAAAAAAATAAAGGGAACACTAAAATCCCACATCCTAGATATCACTGAATGAAATATTCCAGTTGTAAATCTTTATTCATTACATAGCGGAATGTGTTGAAAACAATAAAACCTTACAATGATCAACGTAAATCACCACTAATATCCCACGGAGGTCTGGAGTTGGAATGATGCTCAAAATCAAAGTGGAAAATGAAGTTACAGGCTGATCCAACTTCAGTGGAAATGCCTCAAGACAAATAAATGATGCTCAGTAGTGTGTGTGGCCTCCACATGCCTTTATGACCTCCCTACAATGCCTGGATATGCTCTTGATGAGGTGGCGGAAGGTCTCCTGAGGGATTTCCTCCCAGACCTGGACTAAATCATCCGCCAACTCTCATCTCGGTACCGAATGGCAGTCATGATACCTCTGGCGAGTACATGCAGGGCTGTGTGGCCATCCAAAGAAATGCCACCCCACACCATTACTGACCCACTGCCAAACCAGTCATGCTGAAGGATGTTGCAGGCAGCAGATCGCTCTCCACGGTGTTTCCAGACTCTGTCACATCTGTCACATGTGCTTAGTGTGAACCTGCTTTCATCTGTGAAGAGCACAGGACACCAGTGGTGAATTTGCCAATCCTGCTGTTCTGTGGCAAATGCCAAGCGTCCTGCACGGTGTTGGGCTGTGAGTACAACCCCATCTGTGGACGTCGGGCATGCAGACCATCCTCATGGAATCGGTTTCTAACCGTTTTTGCCGACTCATGCACATTTGTGGCCTGCTGGAGGTCATTTTGCAGGGCTCCGGCAGTGCTCCTCCTTGCACAAAGGCTGAGGTAGCGGTCCTGCTGCTGGATTGTTGCGCTCCTACAGCCCCATCCACATATCCTGGTTTACTGACCTGTCTCCTGGTAGCGCCTCCAGCCTCTGGACACTTTGCTGAAAGACACAGCAAACCTTCTTGCCACAGCTCGCATTGATGTGCCATCCTGGATGAGCTGCACTACCTGAGCCACTTGTGTGGGTTGTAGAGTCCATCTCATCCTACCACGAGTGTGAAAGCACAACCAACATTCAAAAGTGACCAAAGCATCAGCCAGAAAGCATTGGTACTGAGATGTGGTCTGTGGTCCCCACCTGCAGAACCACTCCTTTATTGAGGGTGTCTTGATAATTGCCAATAATTTCCATGTGTTGTCTATTTCATTTGCACAACAGCATGTAAAATTGAATGTCAATCAGTGTTGCTTCCTAAGTGGACAGTTTGATTTCACAGAAGTTTGATTTACTTGGAGTTATATTCTGTTGTTTAAGTGTTCCCTTTATTTTTTGAGCAGTGTATTTTATTGGGATTTTATGTGATATACCAACGCAAAGTAGAGAATATTCATGAAGTGTAAAGGAAATGATACAGGGTTTTCTAATTATTTTAAAATTATAAATCTGAAAATTGTGACGTGCATTTGTATTCAGCCATGTATGGCTTGATTTCTTTACCTGTGTGGATTGAATGGGTTGTTCCCGACATCTGGTGAGAATTTCATGTCAATAGCAACTTTAGAAATAGATTTGAAATTGGTGGCGTGTTCAATACTTATTTCACCCACTGTATGGAACTTTTGGAGAAAATTGGTTACTCAGGATTTTATTTATGGGTATTAGACTACAGGGGGCTGTAGGGCAGCTGGGTTGGTGCAGTGCGATAGGCAGGGACCACAGAAAGTTCAATATAAATGGAGTCTTTATTTTGAGGAGTGATGTCCTCTGGATCGCAGCTGGGTTTCCACAAACACAGTCCAGAACTCAAAAACCTGCTGCCGTGGACAATGGCACCGCCGTGTTTTTCGGGTGCGTCAGCAGCCTAGAAATTCCTGGCTCTTAGTTAGCTTCACACAGACCTGGATTGCACAGAGCCACCTGCTCTGCAGCTTGCAAATTCCAACACTGATACACCTAAGGCAAAACTGACAGCTTTAAATGGAATTGTGGCCATAGGGCCACTTCCAAAACCAGGAGTGGAGAGAGGGATTCACCTCACTACCAAACCTGCAAATCCCTCTAAAAATAAAAGCCCTTAACGAGTTTTCATAAAAATGTGACTGAGTCACTACTTTGACCCAATCCATACTTTCTTTTATTTATTTCCTTTACACTTCACAAATACTTGTTACTTTCTATTGGTATCACATAAAATCCAAATAAAATACATTTAAGTTTGTGAATATAATGAGGTAAAAATTTAGAAAAGATTGCCACGTGCAACACTTGACAGCCTCAAGGAATGGGGCTGCAGTCGGGCATGCACACTGCTGCTCAATTTTAAGGAGTGGGGGGCTTAAAGTTACATGTTCTGCCGATCAGTGTGTGTCCAGCAGTCGGACAATCAAAAAGTTATCACCTGTCCTCCGCAGAGGTGATCATTTGTTTTCATCAGAAATCAGACCTTTAAGTGCTCATACTCATTTGAACAGGCAAATGCAATCCGATAAAAAATAGGATGGCACTCTGATTAATGTTAGTCTATAATAATCTTTATTTTTTATATAGCGCTAACATATTCTGCAGCGCTTTACAGTTTGCACACATTTTCATCGCTGTCCCTGATGGGGCTCACAATCTAAATTCCCTATCAGTACAGGTCCTTCTCAAAAAATTAGCATATAGTGTTAAATTTCATTATTTACCATAATGTAATGATTACAATTAAACTTTCATATATTATAGATTCATTATCCACCAACTGAAATTTGTCAGGTCTTTTATTGTTTTAATACTGATGATTTTGGCATACAACTCCTGATAACCCAAAAAACCTGTCTCAATAAATTAGCATATCAAGAAAAGGTTCTCTAAACGACCTATTACCCTAATCTTCTGAATCAACTAATTAACTCTAAACACATGCAAAAGATACCTGAGGCTTTTAAAAACTCCCTGCCTGGTTCATTACTCAAAACCCCCATCATGGGTAAGACTAGCGACCTGACAGATGTCAAGAAGGCCATCATTGACACCCTCAAGAAAGAGGGTAAGACCCAGAAAGAAATTTCTCAACAAATAGGCTGTTCCCAGAGTGCTGTATCAAGGCACCTCAATGGTAAGTCTGTTGGAAGGAAACAATGTGGCAGAAAACGCTGTACAACGAGAAGAGGTGACCGGACCCTGAGGAAGATTGTGGACTGAGTCTGGTGTGGAAACATCCAGAGCCACCGTGCACAGGCGTGTGCAGGAAATGGGCTACAGGTGCCGCATTCCCCAGGTAAAGCCAGTTTTGAACCATAAACAGCAGCAGAAGCGCCTGACCTGGGCTACAGAGAAGCAGCACTGGACTGTTGCTAAGTGGTCCCAAGTACTTTTTTCTGATGAAAGCAAATTTTGCATGTCATTCGGAAATCAAGGTGCCAGAGTCTGGAGGAAGACTGGGGAGAAGGAAATGCCAAAATGCCTGAAGTCCAGTGTCAAGTACCCACAGTCAGTGATGGTGTGGGTGCCATGTCAGCTGCTGGTGTTGGTCCACTGTGTTTCATCAAGGGCAGGGTCAATGCAGCTAGCTATCAGGAGATTTTGGAGCACTTCATGCTTCCATCGGCTGAAATGCTTTATGGAGATGAAGATTTCATTTTCCAGCACGACCTGGCACCTGCTCACAGTGCCAAAACCACTGGTAAATGGTTTACTGACCATGGTATTACTGTGCTCAATTGGCCTGCCAACTCTCCTGACCTGAACCCCATAGAGAATCTGTGGGATATTGTGAAGAGAAAGTTGAGAGACGCAAGACCCAACACTCTGGATGAGCTTAAGGCCGCTATTGAAGCATCCTGGGCCTCCATAACATCTCAGCAGTGTCACAGGCTGATTGCCTCCATGCCACGCCGCATTGAAGCAGTCATTTCTGCCAAAGGATTCCCGACCAAGTATTGAGTGCATAACTGAACATTATTATTTGATGGTTTTTTTGTTTGTTATTAAAAAACACTTTTATTTGATTGGACGGGTGAAATATGCTAATTTATTGAGACAGGTTTTTTGGGTTTTCAGGAGTTATATGCCAAAATCATCAGTATTAAAACAATAAAAGACCTGACAAATTTCAGTTGGTGGATAATGAATCTATAATATATGAAAGTTTAATTGTAATCATTACATTATGGTAAATAATGAAATTTAACACTATATGCTAATTTTTTGAGAAGGACCTGTATGTCTTTGGAATGTGGGAGGAAAGCCATGCAAACATGGGGAGAACATGCAAACTCTTTGCAGATGTTGTCCTTGGTGGGATTTGAACACAGGACTCCAGCGCTGCAATGCTAACCACTGAGCCACCGTGCTGCCCAGTCTATGAGTTCCTGCTCATCTGCAGCTTTTTTTCAGAGCTCAGATCAGGCTAAGAAAAAAATGGCAGCATGCTGCGGTTGTCCTAGTATCTCAGACGAGACTCACCAATGCATGTCAATGGGTGTGATAAAAAAAATCGCACAGCACACGGACCATGCAAATGCCGTCACATTTTAACACACCCATGCCCTTGAAAACCCAACACTCCATCTGCCGCATACACTAAAATCACAGCATGACAAGTTAGAATACAATAGATATACTTGTACACACATAACATTTTTCTAAAAAAAAATGGTGTGGAATCCCCCCTAAATTTTGTTAACCAGCAAATTGAAAGAGGACAGCTGGGGACAGATGTTTATAGCCTGGGAAGGGGGTAAGACCCATGGAGCTTCCTAGGCTATTAATATCAGCTCACATCTATATATTTAGCCTTTACTGGCTATTAACATGGGGGACCCCATAAACAATGATGTGGGATCCCCCTATAATTAATAACCAGCAAAGGCTAGGCAGACAGCTGTGGGTTGATATTAAAAGCTTAGGAAGGAAGGGGCCATGGATATTGGCTCCCTCCCAGACTTTTTCCTGGTGCAGTGATAGCTGTGGGAGAAGGGGGGTGATGTCACCATTGTATTGGTTAGTAATGATGAGTTGTCTATAAGAAGCCGCTATTACTAACCCCATAGTCAAATTATCAAAAAAATAACACCCAGAATAAAGTCCTTTATTTGAACAAATGACACAGTTTCTTTCATTGACTCTAAATTACAGTAACTAATAACAGTTATTATCACCTTACACCCAATACACTGAAACTAATGTCCCCTGTAAAAGAATTAAAAGAATAAACAACCATATCCCTCACCTGTACCCGATAAGAAGATAATAATCCAATTGTCCATTGACGGGTCTAGCTCTGCTACATCTAGAATGGCAGGCTGCATTGTTGCATGATGCTCCTATAAAGCCTACAAATTTCAAAAAACTGTCCTTCACATCCAAACATAGAATAAGTGTGAACATGTGCTGAACCTAGAGTCACCAACCCGTATACAGTCAAATAAATAAGGCAGCACACTGCGGCGCTAAAACATGCAAACATGAAACATGAAAATTGAACTACATCACTGCACTAGAAATATGAAAAAATGAGAGCGTTTAGCGCACAAGTTGGCCAATTTATGTGTACCTGGTAGCCACATTAGGGCATCTCTCGTATACCAGGTCCTACACTTTCCTTTCCTCGCTGAGAATAAACGTCTTCATCTGAATGGGTACCTGTGAAACCTCTTCTTCGACTAAAGTTCTCTCTCTGTGGAGGGGTAATGAACCTGTTGCGATTAAAACACCTGCGGCTAAGAGGTGGAGTGCTCAGTCAGAAGGCAAATGAATAAAAATTTCAAAAAAACTGACCGTCACATCCAAACATAGAATAAGTGCGAACAGGTGCTGAACCTAGAGTCAC
The DNA here is from genome assembly GCF_051348905.1 of Ranitomeya variabilis. Lineage (NCBI taxonomy): Eukaryota > Metazoa > Chordata > Amphibia > Anura > Dendrobatidae > Ranitomeya > Ranitomeya variabilis. Next base: position 51,856,196 of record NC_135232.1, on the reverse strand, counting down.
CAACTCATATACAGTCAAATAAATAAGGCAGCACACTGCAGCGCTGAAACATGCAAACATGAAACATGAAAATTGAACTGCATCACTGCACTAGAAATTGTAGTGTAGGACCTGGTACACGAGAGATGCTCTAATGTGGCTACCAGGTACACATAAATTGGCCAACTTGTGCGCTAAATGCTCTCATTTTTTCATATTTCTAGTGCAGTGATGCAGTTCAATTTTCATGTTTCATGCTTGCATGTTTTTTTTTTTTAACCATAAAATGTTTATTTTATTAAACATGGTATAACAAAACAGGGTCGTACAAGTATTTAGTTTCTGTATAGTGTGCATCAATAATAAACGATATAAACGATGTAAGGCTATAAATGACCTTAATTTTACAAAAACGGAAATGACAAAGACAAGACAGTAAGGAGTAGAAGGAGGGGAGGGGAAGAAAAAAAAAAAAAAAAAAGGGAAAAACCTCAGTTGAATTGACTAATCAAATTCGAACTCAGCCGCATTACAGGTCGGATCCCGCTGCATAATAATCCCACGGGGACCATATTGCCTGGAAGCGCACCACCGAGTCATTTAGTAAGGCTGTAAGGTGTTCCATCCTTCTGACATCCATGATCCGTCTAATGAGGATCTGAAGCGAAGGGGGACTCGGCTGCCTCCAAAAACGCGCAATCAGGCATCTGGCCGCCGTAAGGATATGTTGCAATAATCTATTGGAGAGTTTGCCCATACCCGGCGCCCCGTGACCCAGGAGAAGCACCAGCGGGTTTAGTTCTATATCTGTATGCAATACCTTGTCAATGAGGGACTTAGCTTGACCCCAAAAAGGCACAATTTTTGGGCATGACCAGAATATGTGCATGAGGGACCCAGTGCTTCCTCCACATCTCCAACAGGAGGGGCAGAGGGATTCAGTCCATGCAGAAACTCTGGAGTGTGATACCAGTGCATTAGTATCTTATAGATATTTTCTCTATAGAGAGTACACACTGACGATTTTGCGGCATTCCTCCAAATGACAGACCACTCTCGGGGAGAAATACGCCGCTCCAGGGCGGCCTCCCACTTGCACATGTATAGAAAAGATTCACCAGACCCATCCTGTGGATCCGATAAAAGGTTATAAATTTCTGAGATCAGACCCCTGGTGTTCACGCCCCTCCTGCAAATTTTCTCAAAATCCGTGGGGATCGAAGCTCCCGCTTTACCATATAGGGAGTTAGCAAAATCTCTGATTTGTAGGTATTGAAAGAATTCCCTGTTGGAAATCGAGAAATGTTGCTTAAGATAATCAAAGGAGTGAATCTCCATGGTCTCCCCGTCTATAATATCCGCAAATCTAAATAGGCCCGCTTTAAGCCAAGGGTGAACCATAGGAGACTCTAAACTGCTTGGGAGCTGTGGATGATAGATGAAGGACACCAGGGGGGAGCAAGGTGACATGAGGGCGAATCTCCGTGTGCAGGTATTCAAAATGTGACGGGTGAACTGCATGGGGCCTAAAAGGGGCGGAAAGGACTTAAATTGTGCTGGCGACCATAAAAGAGAGTTAGGGTGTATTGGGGCAAGCCATAGTTTCTCTATTTCATTCCACTTGCTGTAGGTCCATAGGGACGTCCAGCAGGGGATTCTCCTCAGGTGAGTAGCCCAGTAGTATTTAAGAATATTTGGCACAGAAAGCCCTCCCCTGGTCTTATGAGCTGTGAGAACCTCCTTAGCCACTCTATGGAGCTTTTGTTGCCATATGAACCTAATAATAGCCGCCTGAAGGGACTTCAATTCCGAGACCGGAACTCCAACTGGGAGGGTCTCAAAGGCGTAGATCAATCTGGGTAAAAGGCTCATTTTTACCGCCGCTATCCGACCCATCCACGAGAGAGGGAGTGATTGCCATTTAGTCAGGCGGGCTTTTGATTCTTTAAAGAGGGAGGGGAATGTTTGCATGTTTTAACGCCACAGTGTGCTGCCTTATTTATTTGGCTCCTATAAAGCCTGTCACCCAGCAGAGACACTGAGCTATGTGTGCTTGCTCAGCTCAGTGCCTCATGGTGACATTTAAAATTTTTCACATCCAATTAACTCCCTGATGTGACCGCGAGCATGAGAATGTTCTCACGCTCACGGTGCTGTCAAAAATGTGATTGGAGTTCAGAGCCAATGAACTCAGTTCAACTCAATGACGTCAGCGCGAGCATCATAGGAAATTTTTTTTTATTGTGTCCCCCATTTTAATAGCTTGTAAAACCTAAGTATACAGCTGTGAGCTGATATTAATAGCCTGGGAAGCTCCATGGGTATTGTCCCCTTCCCAGGCTATAAACATCAGCCCCAGCTGTCTGCTTTCTCTCTGCATATATTCTCTCTACATATAGAGTAACCTGTACACTCAAAGCACTGAATATATATCTCACTTATATATATAGATAGATAGATGGCTTGAAAAAGGATTGGAAATCCGAAACGTTGCCACGCCGTCCAGGCATTAAAAACCCACTTTTTCTGCAACTTTTTTTGTGCTGTTTTCCTTTTTTCTCATATTATTGGAGCCACTGGAATACTGGCTTGGAGAGCTTTGCACTACAAGTGTGGTAATGTGATGCTGTTCTAATTTTTTCTGTATAGATAGATTAGATAGATAAATAAAAATATGTATGTGTGTTTTGAAGAATATTTCCTTTGAAAACGATCTGTAAATGACGGAGAAATGCGCTATGTAAAAGCACGTGTTAAAATCGCATTGCAATCGGATGTAAATCGGATGCTAGGTGTTAAAAATCGGATTGTACTCACATGAAAAATCGCATGCCACTTTGCATAACACTCATCCGACTTTTCTGGACCGATATCGGACCATTTTTTTTTACGGTGATGGGTATGAGCCCAAAGGCCATGGATTAGATTAAAATGGGCCAAAACTGACAGTTTTGTTGAGACCGGCCAATCATCTGATGTGAGTGGGAGCCTCGTCATCTCTGGGGGAAGTGAAGGTTTGGGCATGATGAATTACAGTGCCCTGGAGGACTAGCCAGAGGAGTCTGGTAACGGCTTACTCTGCTCTCCCCATTAGGATCACATGCCCGCCTGCCCGGTCACTCTGACCACTAACTTCGGTGCATAGGAAACTTTACAAATTAACCAAGAGGATTACTGTAACTCTGTAAAGTATCTGAAAAATAGTTGATGACCGGAGAATCGGTGAGGGTCCGACTGCCGGGACCCTCAGATCTGGAGAACGAGGTTCCGAAATGCTTGTCAGAATGGAGCAACGGCCATTCATGCTTATTCTCCTCTCTCTATGGGACTGTGCGGTCGGCCAGGTTATCTTCAGCAGTCCACAGAGAGTGTGAATGGGTCCCATAGAGCTCCACCATCAGCTGCCGTACACTTATAATAAATTGTCATGTCACTGAATAGTCTGGGTGAGGGGTGAACGATCAGTGCGGCCCATAATTACTTCTTCCTCCGGATCTGAAACGCTATCCGTGCACAGCTGAAGTGCGAGTGTTATTACAGGACCTGTCAGAAATAGTTATGTGGAGATGAACACCGGTACACTAAATACTGACATATCCCTGTACCCCCGAGTCTGGAAAATACTGACTGCCTGCCATTATAAACACCCACTGCAAAACCCTGAGATTAGGGCTCCATCCTCCACAGTAGTAAAAATAGTTTTATAATTTTACTGTTAAAAAAAAAAGAATCATAATCTAACGAAGAGTTCCAATTTCTTAACATTTGTATCTAAACTGATACATTGTAACGAATCTTCAGCTGCATGAGCAGGATCAGATCAGAACATTCACATTCTATATCTTCAAGCTGTGAGAGATTGAACCACAAATCACATTCGTGACACAATGAAGCTTTCTTTTTCCTGGTCTATCTCTGCTTGCTTTAAGTGAATGGGAGTATAAATTGTTAATATTCTGAAAGAATAAAGTCCCGTAAAGATAGAATACTACACAGCCATGTTGGCTACAATTGTAACCAGTCTAAATCATGCTCTGTGAGCTAAAAAGTGTGGACTCTGATACATTTTACCTGCACTGATACATTGAAGCAAACTATCAGGACAGGAGAAAGATAATTGTTGGGATAAACCCTTTAAAGGATCCCTCCTCCTCTTCCTCCTCATACTCTTCCTTCTCCTATCAAAGTTTTCATCCTCATAATATATTGCAGTCACCATATTATACAGCACTGCGTACTTACAATTGCTCATTTTGCCTTTCTACCAGCTAATTCTTCTCTTTTGTCTGTTCTATGTAGAAACAGGAAGTCTCTTGTCCCTGCATTTATCATCACCTTCTTCAACTTCTGACCTCGCTGGTCCATCCTACCCCCACCAGGGACTTTTGCAGTGACTCATGACTCATACAGGGAAAATTGACCTCCTATTTCTACATAGAGCTTAGAAGGGTTCAGCTAGTCAGTTTTTAAGCACTTGATGTCATAGACCTAATGGAAAACAGAATTTTCTGGGTAGAAAGACAAAACAAGCAATTGTAAGTACACAGTGCTGTATGATATGATGACTGCAATATACTAATAGCATAAAAATTAGGAGAGGAGGAGGAGGAAGAGGAGGAGGGGGGCTTCTTTAAGTTCTGTATACAGTGAGCTCCCTCTAGTGGTGACTGCAAGCAGGCAGAATTTTATCATTCAGTTCTTTGACAAAAAGGAAGCAATTAAGAACTCTTAATCTAGGAACTCTAGGCCCTGAGATAATGATATATACATATTTTCTGTATATAATGTTATATCTTTTTAATAAATAATTATCTGCCCCAAAACATAAAAATGTCTGTAGTGGAGGGGATAAATGTGTAACCCTAAAAATTTGGTAACGGGGCAATGTGCTTGGCAGCCTGGCAGGTCTTAAAGGGAATCTATTAGTAGGATAAACCCTCATAAGTCATCTATATGGGTGTGTAGGTCACTGAAACCTTGATATCTGCAATCCGATGTCTTATTCCAGAGAAATCTATGTTTTTCTTAATATGTAAATGAGCTGTTAAGATCCATGAGCCAGACATAGATCTCCCTGAGAATCTGTCTCCAGAGTTACCAGTGTGAGACATGTAGATCAGGAGAGCAGACAGTCAGTCATTACATGTCTCATACTGGTGATGCCCCTTTCATTTACAATAATCTCTGGAGGCAAATTCTCATGGAGATCTATGTCCGACCCATAGATCTTAACGTCTAATTTACATATTAAGAAAATCATGGATTTCTCCGGAATAAGACATTGGATCACAGATACCAAGATATCATTTTATTCATCTTTCTATGGCCTACATGCCCATACAGATGGCTCAGGAGGGTTGATCCTACTGACAGATTCCCTTTAATAGAGCCCAGGCCTTAACCCTTTAACCCCTGTGCAGGGATCTGGACTTATATAGGGGCCTCTGGGTTGGGTCTATGGAATAGCTGCTGTCTGGTGGACCAGGATGGCAGAAGATAGTCAGGAAGCCTTGTCAATATCAGATGTTTTGGAAAAGCAGCAGAAAGTAAGGGCAAAATATAGGCCAAGGTGAAACTTCAGGAAGCTACAAAAAAGGGCAGAGGCGGAAAATCATATGACCAGGTAAAGTGGAGCCTATAACTGGCAGAGGAAAACAGGGATTCAGGAGAATAAATAGATAACAGACCTGTACGGGGCTAAAAGCAATGACTTACTATTAACCGAGGCAGAAGTTAACCCACTAGCTCCCTGCCTGGATTGTACCACAAGTCCCAGCAAATACGGTACACCAGACGATCGTGTCATTGCCCGCAGCGAAGGCATAGCACTCCCTGCACCAGAATAGGAATCAGAAGAGGCAGGCACAGGCATGGATTTCACAGCTTTGGATATTACGACTTCTATAGTAGCCATTGACCTTGCCCCATGAGGACAGGGCATAGAGATCAAGATAAACAGGAAATAATTAACATAGCTGTGGTCGGCTAGGATAAGAATATTCTATTAATGTCTCGGCTCTAAGCTGCCGGGGTCACGCCTGTCTGCAGGGGACGTGTGTGACATGTGAGCTCCGAGCACTGCGCTCTATGGGAAGCGAGCTGACAAGAGAAGATCCGTCACTGGGAGGTCCCTCTATAATATTCCTAGTGTCCAACAATCCAAAATCCGTTCCATTTATCTATATGTCGTGCATGCTTCTTAAAAAGTCCTACAAATATAATTTCTGCAGGGTGTAAATTTACAGAATATACTACTTAAAGCGAATCTGTCAGGAAACTTTTGTTATGTAATTTGAAAGCAGCATGACGTAGAGGCTGAGACCCTGATTCCAGCGATGTATCACTTACTGGGCTGTTTGCTGTTATTTTGGAACAATCACAGGTTCTTCTGCTGCAGATCTAGCAGAGCTCGGAATGTTGAGCCTTGTATAACCCCGCCCACACCACTGATTGGTCGCTCTCTGTGTACACTGTAAATTGAATAAAAGCTGCTAATCAGAGGTGGGGGCGGGGTTACACGGAGCAATTGACTAGCAGGCATGAGACACCTAGTCCTGTAGTGATAATCTCCTGCTGATAAAACACTTATTTTATTGAAGCAGCAACACACAGCCTAGTAAATGATGCATGCCTAGAATCAGGGTCTCAGCCCCTACAACATGCTGCTGTCAGATTACTAAACAAAAACCTACTGCCAGATTCCCTTTAATAGTAACTTCCCTTGTCTAAGCATTCCAGCATTTCTAAGATAATCCAGTATTTAAAGTGCATCCTTTACTTTTTTTTTTTAATTAATGTTCCATCCTTGTCCACCTCTTGCAGGTCAGTTGGGGTCCTGGTCCTGAGACTCCCACCAATTGCCCAAAACTGCTCTGGGGGCAGAGATGCTTAGTAAAGCACTGCGGAATATGTTGGCGCTATATAAATAAAGATTATTATTATTAATTTGTGCATGAGCGCATGTACAGAGTGAAACATGGACCCTTAAAGGGAAAGTTACTAAGAGGCAACTTTTAAAAGTCACTTTTCCTTGAGTTCCTTTGTTGCCGTAATTTGTCAGATTTTTTATAAAGTGTTGTCTGCTGCTTCCTAAAATGTGCGCATCTTATAATTTTACACTCGTCTACAAATGTTACTCCACCTAATTGATCAATCTGGCTAAAATCTAATTTGCATAGGTAACCACACACACTTTTGAGAATTTGCAGGAGTGGAATAAAATTGCAAAAAGATTATTTTTTGTTTTTTTGTGTAAAAATGTTGTGCTGCAATTTTTTTTTTTTTGCATGAAAAAGCTGGTGTAAAATTGTTGAAATGTGCCCCCCACAGACTTCTAATGGAGCTCGGATTCGGCTCTGCGGTGTGCTTATGCCGGAGTAGAGCATGTCCGCTTGGTGAACTGCAGGCATCTGATCAGTTTTTGAGTGATCGGTGGAGCGCTAAGGACTTAGACCACCACCGATCTACTGGATCTACACATTAGATGGCTGTCAGCAGACCAGTGGTTCACCCGATTGTTTGTCCAAGAGCCTTTTCGGCGGTCTCTGCCATACGCAGGAGGGCTCTTTTGGCCGAGTGCTCCTGAGACATCCGTCCCCAGTCATCTCCGGCGGTGACTTATCTCTGCGAGAAAATACAATCGGCAGTCCAAAATGGGACATGCCGGATCAATATTCCCTAAATAATAAATTATCTGGCGCTCCCATATTCATTAGACACATACATTACATTACCAACAGGTTCGACTGACATTAGTCTGTGTATGGGAAGTTTAAGGGCGTGGGTGGTATAATATTTAAAAAAAAAAAAAAATTATAGGTACATTTTAAGGGTATCTGTCAGCAGCTTTTTGTTATTTCATCTGAGAGTATCATAATATAGAGCCTAATTCCAGGGATGTGTCACGCTGTGTGCTGTAGTTTTAATACAATCGGTGTTTTATCAGCAGGAGATTATCATTACAAGACTAAGGGTACTGTCACACTCTGCAACTTTCCAACGATCACGACCAGCGATACGACCTGGCTGTGATCGTTGGAAAGTCGTTGTGTGGTCGCTGGAGAGCTGTCACACAGACCGCTCTCCAGCGACCAACGATGCCGAAGGCCCCGGGTAACCAGGGTAAACATCGGGTTGCTAAACGCAGGGCCGCACTTAGTAACCCGATGTTTACCCTGGTTACCAGCGTAAAATGTAAAATAACAAACACTACATACTCACCTTCGCGTCCCCCGGCGTCCGCTTCCCTGCACTGACTGAGCACCGGCCGTAACAGCAGAGCGGCGACGTCACCGCTGTGCTGTGCTTTCACTTTACGGCCGGCAGTCAGTCAGAGCAGGAAGCGGACGGCAGGGGACCTGACTGACACCGGAATGTGAGTATGTAGTGTTTGTTTTTTTTTACTTTTACGATGGTAACCAGGGTAAACATCGGGTTACTAAGCGCGGCCCTGCGCTTAGTAACCCGATGTTTACCCTGGTTACAAGCGAACGCATCGCTGGATCGCTGTCACACACACCGATCCAGCGATGACAGCGGGAGATCCAGCGACGAAAGAAAGTTCCAAACGATCTGCTACGACGTACGATTCTCAGCAGGGTCCCTGATCGCTGCTGCGTGTCAGACACAGCGATATCGTATGGATATCGCTGGAACGTCACGGATCGTGCCGTCGTAGCAACCAAAGTGCCACTGTGAGACGGTACCCTAAGTCTCATGGACCAGTCAGGATAATCCATGTAACCCCGCCCCCTCTATGGATTGGCAGCTTGCTGACAGCGTACACAGGAAGCTGCCAATTAGGGCTGTGGGCTGGGGTATACACAGCTCAGCATTAATAGCACTGCTACATTAGCAGCAGAAAAAAATGGGAATCTATAAAATCTATAAAAACTGCAGCAATCAGTCCAGTAAGTGGCACATCCCTGGAATCAGGGTCTCTGTCCCTGCATCATACTCCTCTCAGATTACATAAAAAAAAACTTGCTGAGAGATTCCCTTTAAAGGAATAGTTTCCCTTTCTAGAAGCAGCTCCTGGGGTAATCATCTGATTAATTTTGGTCCCTCTCGTGGTAAACAACTGATTTTTCCAGGGGAATCAATGACTAGCCAAGGATGTTTTATTTGCAGGGCAAACATAGTGCCCAGTGGTTGCCATACAAATAAATGTTAGTCTATGTAATGCAAAGACGGATCAAGTCCTCTATGAAGTTCCTCCTCCATGATGTTCTCTAACAGAGTACATCGGGTTTCCAGCTTTTCTGAAATTAAATGTAACTTGTAAGGAGAAATCTATATGTAAAAATAAAGGTATGACAGTACAGGCGCTCTAACTGCTGCGTACATCGACACCTCTAGTGTGGAAATCCGGCAATAAAGTTATATGCAAATAAGTTACAAGTGTTTCTAGGCGAGACAAAAGGCTTAGAGCTCTCAGGCCCTGACTCCTTAGTCCCCGCCCAGTGCCTGACTGCTGTGTTTGATTGACAGGGATCTTGGCGAGGGGCCAATACCTTTTAAATAACTCCTGCACTACTTGCAAATGAAGGCTCAAGTGTCTACTGGGCGTATCCAGACTGCCTAGATGTCCTGCTCAATCTTCATTAAGCCTCTCTGGCTGCTTTAATTGATGTGTAGCTTAAAAAGTGATTGTTCTTGTCAGTACCCAGTTCTGCGCTGCTCCCAAACTCACTTCTAGGTCACACTAAAGCCCAAACTGATTACCCTGCCCATACCAGGAACAACACTCTTCACGAGAATTGAGCAAAAATATTTGCAAGACCTTGGACCAGAAGCCACGTTGGAAGTCGGTAGCTGCTGGACCATACCACTGCAAATCCAGGGGGACTCTTCTTTGTAGTCAGCCCTATAATATCGTTACATTATCATTATGGTTTTGGGCATGATGTTGTTGGGGAGACACTTTTGATGCCCCAGCTAGGAGGAAGTTTGTCCATGGACTACTGACTTGACCACTGCATCGGGATCCTGCCAATCTTTCTGCTCACCTCTACTTTGCAAGTGTTCGGTTTACAGTTCTTGTGGCAATCAACAGATCTGGGGCCAAGATATATGAAGATAGACCAGGATACTTAGATGGTCCAGACACGCCCAGTGGACTCTCGAGCCTTCATTTGTATACAGTACAGAAGTACTGTTGGTATCTTACCCTACAACTACCTAATGGGTGTGCAGTACCTTTACACGTACGTACCTTTATAGGGGTACATTCTGCAGAAAGGACGGAGATTGTCCAGAACTAAGACACCGGTGACCTCTGGACCACCACCAATCATGCCTGGACCTGCAGCCATAGGAAGTACTGGAGCCTCACCTCTCCGCACACCCGGTAACATCTGCTTATTGGGGGTGTCCATGTCAGACCAAAACTGATTTGATATTAATGACCCGTCCCCGGAATATGTTGTCAATATCTTAGTCCTGGAAATCCATTTAACATCTTTGAAGAATGAGCAATCATGACAGAGGACCAAAAGTTGGTGGGCTCCTGGCAAACATGGGGGACGTTAACAGCCCGGGTTACAGCGGTCATTGATTGCCTCCATGATAAATCTCAGACTGTCTCTTGTCTGTCTCTTAGAGGGTCTGGGCTGAACTTACTCTTATATAATAGAGAACTGTCCAGTATAATAACAATTCCCTAAAGCTTAAAGTTGTATGAAAAGCTATGAATAAAGGTTGTGTCAATCCAAAACGCGTAAGCTTATGGATCCAATTGATTTTTCAACTCTTTGTACCTCCCTATCATGTTTTTATCGTAAACCATAAAAGTTATGTTTTCATTTTTCCTTTTCCTGGTGCCGGAACCTTTTTATTTCTACCTATTCTAAATGTCATATATTATATTTTGTTACTTCCTGCATTACGTCTGTACATCTAACGCATTTCTGATCTTTTCTGCTGTAGGTATTTTGAGTTTTATGAAGGTCCTTTGAGTTTCAACTCGACAAAATGCTTGGAGTTGAGGAAGGACATCATCAATGTGAAAGTCCTCTCCATGTGAGTATGTGATTGTCTCCTTGAAATATTATAGTATAGAAATAATATATTAATTATTATATGTTCATCAGTCATTATTGGTTTGGGACCTGAAGTGTGAGTACAATGTCATAGGAGCTGTCTATACCCACCACTAGAGGGAGCTAATTATGTACAGATTTGTACAGAAACCAGCTGTATAAATCCATGTATACTTAGCTCCCCCTCGTTTTAGAGTGTTTCAGGGAATTGTGCTAATGTTGCAGGCAATAACTTGTAGTGTCCCCCCGTACTAGGAGGTTAGAGAAGGCAATAACCTGCAGTGTCCCCCATACTGGGAGGTTAGAGAAGGCAATAACCTGCAGTGTCCCCCATACTAGGAGGTTAGAGAAGGCAATAACCTGCAGTGTCCCCCATACTAGGAGGTTAGAGAAGGCAATAACCTGCAGTGTCCCCCATACTAGGAGGTTAGAGAAGGCAATAACCTGCAGTGTCCCCCATACTAGGAGGTTAGAGAAGGCAATAACCTGCAGTGTCCCCCATACTAGGAGGTTAGAGAAGGCAATAACCTGCAGTGTCCCCCATACTAGGAGGTTAGAGAAGGCAATAACCTGTAGTGTCCCCCATACTAGGAGGTTAGAGAAGGCAATAACCTGTAGTGTCCCCCCATACTAGAAGGTTAGTGAAGGCAATAACCTGCAGTGTCCCCATACTAGGAGGTTAGAGAAGGCAATAACCTGCAGTGTCCCCCATACTAGGAGGTTAGAGAAGGCAATAACCTGTAGTGTCCCCCATACTAGAAGGTTAGAGAAGGCAATAACCTGTAGTGTCCCCCATACTAGGAGGTTAGAGAAGGCAATAACCTGTAGTGTCCCCCATACTAAAAGGTTAGTGAAGGCAATAACCTGTAGTGTCCCCCATACTAGGAGGTTAGAGAAGGCAATAACCTGTAGTGTCCCCCATACTAGGAGGTTAGAGAAGGCAATAACCTGTAGTGTCCCCCCATACTAGAAGGTTAGTGAAGGCAATAACCTGTAGTGTCCCCCATACTAGGAGGTTAGAGAAGGCAATAACCTGTAGTGTCCCCCCATACTAGAAGGTTAGTGAAGGCAATAACCTGTAGTGTCCCCCATACTAGGAGGTTAGAGAAGGCAATAACCTGTAGTGTCCCCCCATACTAGAAGGTTAGTGAAGGCAATAACCTGTAGTGTCCCCCCATACTAGGAGGTTAGTGAAGGCAATAACCTGTAGTGTCCCCCATACTGGGAGGTTAGAGAAGGCAATAACCTGTAGTGTCCCCCCATACTAGAAGGTTAGTGAAGGCAATAACCTGTAGTGTCCCCCCATACTAGAAGGTTAGTGAAGGCAATAACCTGTAGTGTCCCCCATACTAGGAGGTTAGAGAAGGCAATAACCTGTAGTGTCCCCCATACTAGAAGGTTAGAGAAGGCAATAACCTGTAGTGTCCCCCATACTAGAAGGTTAGAGAAGGCAATAACCTGTAGTGTCCCCCATACTAGAAGGTTTGTGAAGGCAATAACCTGTAGTGTCCCCCATACTAGGAGGTTAGAGAAGGCAATAACCTGTAGTGACCACCCATAGTAGGAGGTTAGAGAAGGCAATAACCTGTAGTGTCCCCCCATACTAGAAGGTTAGTGAAGGCAATAACCTGCAGTGTCCCCATACTAGGAGGTTAGAGAAGGCAATAACCTGCAGTGTCCCCCATACTAGGAGGTTAGAGAAGGCAATAACCTGTAGTGTCCCCCATACTAGAAGGTTAGTGAAGGCAATAACCTGTAGTGTCCCCCATACTAGGAGGTTAGAGAAGGCAATAACCTGTAGTGACCACCCATAGTAGGAGGTTAGAGAAGGCAATAACCTGTAGTGTCCCCCCATACTAGAAGGTTAGTGAAGGCAATAACCTGCAGTGTCCCCATACTAGGAGGTTAGAGAAGGCAATAACCTGCAGTGTCCCCCATACTAGGAGGTTAGAGAAGGCAATAACCTGTAGTGTCCCCCGTACTAGGAGGTTAGAGAAGGCAATAACCTGTAGTGTCCCCCATACTAGAAGGTTAGTGAAGGCAATAACCTGTAGTGTCCCCCATACTAGGAGGTTAGAGAAGGCAATAACCTGTAGTGTCCCCCCATACTAGAAGGTTAGTGAAGGCAATAACCTGTAGTGTCCCCCCATACTAGAAGGTTAGTGAAGGCAATAACCTGTAGTGTCCCCCATACTAGGAGGTTAGAGAAGGCAATAACCTGTAGTGTCCCCCATACTAGAAGGTTAGAGAAGGCAATAACCTGTAGTGTCCCCCATACTAGAAGGTTAGAGAAGGCAATAACCTGTAGTGTCCCCCATACTAGAAGGTTTGTGAAGGCAATAACCTGTAGTGTCCCCCATACTAGGAGGTTAGAGAAGGCAATAAACTGTAGTGACCACCCATAGTAGGAGGTTAGAGAAGGCAATAACCTGTAGTGTCCCCCCATACTAGAAGGTTAGTGAAGGCAATAACCTGCAGTGTCCCCATACTAGGAGGTTAGAGAAGGCAATAACCTGCAGTGTCCCCCATACTAGGAGGTTAGAGAAGGCAATAACCTGTAGTGTCCCCCGTACTAGAAGGTTAGAGAAGGCAATAACCTGTAGTGTCCCCCATACTAGAAGGTTAGAGAAGGCAATAACCTGTAGTGTCCCCCATACTAGGAGGTTAGAGAAGGCAATAACCTGTAGTGTCCCCCCATACTAGAAGGTTAGTGAAGGCAATAACCTGTAGTGTCCCCCATACTAGGAGGTTAGAGAAGGCAATAACCTGTAGTGTCCCCCCATACTAGAAGGTTAGTGAAGGCAATAACCTGTAGTGTCCCCCATACTAGGAGGTTAGAGAAGGCAATAACCTGTAGTGTCCCCCCATACTAGAAGGTTAGTGAAGGCAATAACCTGTAGTGTCCCCCCATACTAGAAGGTTAGTGAAGGCAATAACCTGTAGTGTCCCCCCATACTAGAAGGTTAGAGAATGCAATAACCTGTAGTGTCCCCCATACTAGAAGGTTAGAGAAGGCAATAACCTGTAGTGTCCCCCATACTAGAAGGTTAGAGAAGGCAATAACCTGTAGTGTCCCCCATACTAGAAGGTTTGTGAAGGCAATAACCTGTAGTGTCCCCCATACTAGGAGGTTAGAGAAGGCAATAACCTGTAGTGACCACCCATAGTAGGAGGTTAGAGAAGGCAATAACCTGTAGTGACCACCCATAGTAGAAGGTTAGAGAAGGCAATAACCTGTAGTGTCCCCCATACTAGGAGGTTAGAGAAGGCAATAACCTGCAGTGTCCCCCATACTAGGAGGTTAGAGAAGGCAATAACCTGTAGTGTCCCCCATACTAGGAGGTTAGAGAAGGCAATAACCTGTAGTGTCCCCCCATACTAGAAGGTTAGTGAAGGCAATAACCTGCAGTGTCCCCATACTAGGAGGTTAGAGAAGGCAATAACCTGCAGTGTCCCCCATACTAGGAGGTTAGAGAAGGCAATAACCTGTAGTGTCCCCCATACTAGAAGGTTAGAGAAGGCAATAACCTGTAGTGTCCCACATACTAGGAGGTTAGAGAAGGCAATAACCTGTAGTGTCCCCCCATACTAGAAGGTTAGTGAAGGCAATAACCTGTAGTGTCCCCCATACTAGGAGGTTAGAGAAGGCAATAACCTGTAGTGTCCCCCCATACTAGAAGGTTAGTGAAGGCAATAACCTGTAGTGTCCCCCATACTAGGAGGTTAGAGAAGGCAATAACCTGTAGTGTCCCCCCATACTAGAAGGTTAGTGAAGGCAATAACCTGTAGTGTCCCCCCATACTAGAAGGTTAGTGAAGGCAATAACCTGTAGTGTCCCCCATACTAGGAGGTTAGAGAAGGCAATAACCTGTAGTGTCCCCCATACTAGAAGGTTAGAGAAGGCAATAACCTGTAGTGTCCCCCATACTAGAAGGTTAGAGAAAGCAATAACCTGTAGTGTCCCCCATACTAGAAGGTTTGTGAAGGCAATAACCTGTAGTGTCCCCCATACTAGGAGGTTAGAGAAGGCAATAACCTGTAGTGACCACCCATAGTAGGAGGTTAGAGAAGGCAATAACCTGTAGTGTCCCCCCATACTAGAAGGTTAGTGAAGGCAATAACCTGCAGTGTCCCCATACTAGGAGGTTAGAGAAGGCAATAACCTGTAGTGTCCCCCCATACTAGAAGGTTAGTGAAGGCAATAACCTGTAGTGTCCCCCATACTAGGAGGTTAGAGAAGGCAATAACCTGCAGTGTCCCCCATACTAGGAGGTTAGAGAAGGCAATAACCTGTAGTGTCCCCCCATACTAGAAGGTTAGTGAAGGCAATAACCTGCAGTGTCCCCATACTAGGAGGTTAGAGAAGGCAATAACCTGCAGTGTCCCCCATACTAGGAGGTTAGAGAAGGCAATAACCTGTAGTGTCCCCCCATACTAGAAGGTTAGTGAAGGCAATAACCTGTAGTGTCCCCCATACTAGGAGGTTAGAGAAGGCAATAACCTGTAGTGTCCCCCCATACTAGAAGGTTAGTGAAGGCAATAACCTGTAGTGTCCCCCCATACTAGAAGGTTAGTGAAGGCAATAACCTGTAGTGTCCCCCATACTAGGAGGTTAGAGAAGGCAATAACCTGTAGTGTCCCCCATACTAGAATGTTAGAGAAGGCAATAACCTGTAGTGTCCCCCATACTAGAAGGTTTGTGAAGGCAATAACCTGCAGTGTCCCCCATACTAGGAGGTTAGAGAAGGCAATAACCTGTAGTGTCCCCCGTACTAGAAGGTTAGAGAAGGCAATAACCTGTAGTGTCCCCCATACTAGAAGGTTAGAGAAGGCAATAACCTGTAGTGTCCCCCATACTAGGAGGTTAGAGAAGGCAATAACCTGTAGTGTCCCCCCATACTAGAAGGTTAGTGAAGGCAATAACCTGTAGTGTCCCCCATACTAGGAGGTTAGAGAAGGCAATAACCTGTAGTGTCCCCCCATACTAGAAGGTTAGTGAAGGCAATAACCTGTAGTGTCCCCCATACTAGGAGGTTAGAGAAGGCAATAACCTGTAGTGTCCCCCCATACTAGAAGGTTAGTGAAGGCAATAACCTGTAGTGTCCCCCCATACTAGAAGGTTAGTGAAGGCAATAACCTGTAGTGTCCCCCCATACTAGAAGGTTAGTGAAGGCAATAACCTGTAGTGTCCCCCCATACTAGAAGGTTAGAGAAGGCAATAACCTGTAGTGTCCCCCATACTAGAAGGTTAGAGAAGGCAATAACCTGTAGTGTCCCCCATACTAGAAGGTTAGAGAAGGCAATAACCTGTAGTGTCCCCCATACTAGAAGGTTTGTGAAGGCAATAACCTGTAGTGTCCCCCATACTAGGAGGTTAGAGAAGGCAATAACCTGTAGTGACCACCCATAGTAGGAGGTTAGAGAAGGCAATAACCTGTAGTGACCACCCATAGTAGAAGGTTAGAGAAGGCAATAACCTGTAGTGTCCCCCATACTAGGAGGTTAGAGAAGGCAATAACCTGTAGTGACCCCCCCCTCCCCCATACTAGGAGGTTAGAGAATGCAATAACCTGTAGTGTCCCCCCATACTAGGAGGTTAGAGAAGGCAATAACCTGTAGTGACCACGCATAGTAGGAGATTGGAGAAGGCAATAACCTGTAGTGACCACCCATAGTAGGAGGTTAGAGAAGGCAATAACCTGTAGTGTCCCCCCATACTAGAAGGTTAGTGAAGGCAATAACCTGTAGTGTCCCCCATACTAGAAGGTTAGAGAAGGCAATAACCTGTAGTGTCCCCCCATACTAGAAGGTTAGTGAAGGCAATAACCTGTAGTGTCCCCCATACTAGGAGGTTAGAGAAGGCAATAACCTGTAGTGTCCCCCCATACTAGAAGGTTAGTGAAGGCAATAACCTGTAGTGTCCCCCCATACTAGAAGGTTAGTGAAGGCAATAACCTGTAGTGTCCCCCATACTAGGAGGTTAGAGAAGGCAATAACCTGTAGTGTCCCCCATACTAGAAGGTTAGAGAAGGCAATAACCTGTAGTGTCCCCCATACTAGAAGGTTAGAGAAGGCAATAACCTGTAGTGTCCCCCATACTAGAAGGTTAGAGAAGGCAATAACCTGTAGTGTCCCCCATACTAGAAGGTTTGTGAAGGCAATAACCTGTAGTGTCCCCCATACTAGGAGGTTAGAGAAGGCAATAACCTGTAGTGACCACCCATAGTAGGAGGTTAGAGAAGGCAATAACCTGTAGTGTCCCCCATACTAGGAGGTTAGAGAAGGCAATAACCTGTAGTGTCCCCCCATACTAGAAGGTTAGTGAAGGCAATAACCTGCAGTGTCCCCATACTAGGAGGTTAGAGAAGGCAATAACCTGCAGTGTCCCCTATACTAGGAGGTTAGAGAAGGCAATAACCTGTAGTGTCCCCCATACTAGAAGGTTAGAGAAGGCAATAACCTGTAGTGTCCCCCATACTAAAAGGTTAGAGAAGGCAATAACCTGTAGTGTCCCCCATACTAGGAGGTTAGAGAAGGCAATAACCTGTAGTGTCCCCCCATACTAGAAGGTTAGTGAAGGCAATAACCTGTAGTGTCCCCCATACTAGGAGGTTAGAGAAGGCAATAACCTGTAGTGTCCCCCCATACTAGAAGGTTAGTGAAGGCAATAACCTGTAGTGTCCCCCATACTAGGAGGTTAGAGAAGGCAATAACCTGTAGTGTCCCCCCATACTAGAAGGTTAGTGAAGGCAATAACCTGTAGTGTCCCCCCATACTAGAAGGTTAGTGAAGGCAATAACCTGTAGTGTCCCCCCATACTAGAAGGTTAGAGAAGGCAATAACCTGTAGTGTCCCCCATACTAGAAGGTTAGAGAAGGCAATAACCTGTAGTGTCCCCCATACTAGAAGGTTAGAGAAGGCAATAACCTGTAGTGTCCCCCATACTAGAAGGTTAGAGAAGGCAATAACCTGTAGTGTCCCCCATACTAGAAGGTTTGTGAAGGCAATAACCTGTAGTGTCCCCCATACTAGGAGGTTAGAGAAGGCAATAACCTGTAGTGACCACCCATAGTAGGAGGTTAGAGAAGGCAATAACCTGTAGTGACCACCCATAGTAGAAGGTTAGAGAAGGCAATAACCTGTAGTGTCCCCCATAGTAGGAGGTTAGAGAAGGCAATAACCTGTAGTGTCCCCCATACTAGGAGGTTAGAGAAGGCAATAACCTGTAGTGACCCCCCCCTCCCCCATACTAGGAGGTTAGAGAAGGCAATAACCTGTAGTGTCCCCCCATACTAGGAGGTTAGAGAAGGCAATAACCTGTAGTGACCACGCATAGTAGGAGATTGGAGAAGGCAATAACCTGTAGTGACCACCCATAGTAGGAGGTTAGAGAAGGCAATAACCTGTAGTGTCCCCCCATACTAGAAGGTTAGTGAAGGCAATAACCTGTAGTGTCCCCCATACTAGGAGGTTAGAGAAGGCAATAACCTGTAGTGTCCCCCCATACTAGAAGGTTAGTGAAGGCAATAACCTGTAGTGTCCCCCATACTAGGAGGTTAGAGAAGGCAATAACCTGTAGTGTCCCCCCATACTAGAAGGTTAGTGAAGGCAATAACCTGTAGTGTCCCCCCATACTAGAAGGTTAGTGAAGGCAATAACCTGTAGTGTCCCCCATACTAGGAGGTTAGAGAAGGCAATAACCTGTAGTGTCCCCCATACTAGAAGGTTAGAGAAGGCAATAACCTGTAGTGTCCCCCATACTAGGAGGTTAGAGAAGGCAATAACCTGTAGTGTCCCCCATACTAGAAGGTTAGTGAAGGCAATAACCTGTAGTGTCCCCCATACTAGAAGGTTAGAGAAGGCAATAACCTGTAGTGTCCCCCATACTAGAAGGTTAGAGAAGGCAATAACCTGTAGTGTCCCCCATACTAGAAGGTTTGTGAAGGCAATAACCTGTAGTGTCCCCCATACTAGGAGGTTAGAGAAGGCAATAACCTGTAGTGACCACCCATAGTAGGAGGTTAGAGAAGGCAATAACCTGTAGTGTCCCCCATACTAGGAGGTTAGAGAAGGCAATAACCTGTAGTGTCCCCCCATACTAGAAGGTTAGTGAAGGCAATAACCTGCAGTGTCCCCATATTAGGAGGTTAGAGAAGGCAATAACCTGCAGTGTCCCCTATACTAGGAGGTTAGAGAAGGCAATAACCTGTAGTGTCCCCCATACTGGAAGGTTAGAGAAGGCAATAACCTGTAGTGTCCCCCATACTAAAAGGTTAGAGAAGGCAATAACCTGTAGTGTCCCCCATACTAGGAGGTTAGAGAAGGCAATAACCTGTAGTGTCCCCCCATACTAGAAGGTTAGTGAAGGCAATAACCTGTAGTGTCCCCCATACTAGGAGGTTAGAGAAGGCAATAACCTGTAGTGTCCCCCCATACTAGAAGGTTAGTGAAGGCAATAACCTGTAGTGTCCCCCCATACTAGAAGGTTAGTGAAGGCAATAACCTGTAGTGTCCCCCCATACTAGAAGGTTAGAGAAGGCAATAACCTGTAGTGTCCCCCATACTAGAAGGTTAGAGAAGGCAATAACCTGTAGTGTCCCCCATACTAGAAGGTTAGAGAAGGCAATAACCTGTAGTGTCCCCCATACTAGAAGGTTAGAGAAGGCAATAACCTGTAGTGTCCCCCATACTAGAAGGTTTGTGAAGGCAATAACCTGTAGTGTCCCCCATACTAGGAGGTTAGAGAAGGCAATAACCTGTAGTGACCACCCATAGTAGGAGGTTAGAGAAGGCAATAACCTGTAGTGACCACCCATAGTAGAAGGTTAGAGAAGGCAATAACCTGTAGTGTCCCCCCATACTAGGGGGTTAGAGAAGGCAATAACCTGTAGTGACCCCCCCCCCCATACTAGGAGGTTAGAGAAGGCAATAACCTGTAGTGTCCCCCCATACTAGGAGGTTAGAGAAGGCAATAACCTGTAGTGACCCCCATACTAGGAGGTTAGAGAAGGCAATAACCTGTAGTGACCACGCATAGTAGGAGATTGGAGAAGGCAATAACCTGTAGTGACCACCCATAGTAGGAGGTTAGAGAAGGCAATAAGCTGTTGTGACCACCCATAGTAGGAGGTTAGAAAAGGCATTATTAGTTATGAGCGAGCACTAAAATGCTCAAATCAAGTAGGTTGGACAGTCGGACGGGCTCGACTCAAGTAACGAGTATAATGGAAGTTAATGGGAAACTCCAACATTTTTCCAAAAGACCCTAACAGGAAGTCTGGAGGTGAGGAAAATCGCTGAAATGGATGGAAACAGTGCTCAAATGGAATGGGAACAGCATGGGGAAGACTTCTGGAGGCATCTCTGACACCTTTTTCGCTGTTGGTAATAGGAAGGAAGGAGGACCAGGCTGAGGATTACCGTATATACTCGAGTATAAGCCAACCCGAGTATAAGCCGACCCCCCTAATTTTGCCACAAAAAACTGGGAAAACTTATTGACTCGAGTATAAGCCTAGGGTGGAAAATGCAGCAGGTACCGGTGAATTTCAAAATTAAAAATAGATACTCCATACCGTTCATTATGGCCCCATAGATGCTCCATATAAAGCTGTGCCATATATACAATGCTCTGCACCGTTGCCCCATAGCTGTGCCATATATATAGTGCTCTGCACCGTTGCCCCATAGCTGTGCCATATATATAATGCTCTGCACCGTTGCCCCATAGCTGTGCCATATAGTGCTCTGCACCATTGCCCCATAGTTGTGCCATATAGTGCTCTGCACCGTCCATTATTGCCCCATAGCTGTGCCATATAGTGCTCTGCACCATTGCCCCATAGCTGTGCCATATAGTGCTCTGCACCATCCATTATTGCCCCATAGCTGTGCCATATAGTGCTCTGCACCATTATTGCCCCATAGCTGTGCCATATAGTGCTCTGCACCGTCCATTATTGCCCCATAGCTGTGCCATATAGTGCTTTGCACCATTATTGCCCCATAGCTGTGCCATATAGTGCTCTGCACCGTTGCCCCATAGCTGTGCCATATAGTGCTCTGCACCGTCCATTATTGCCCCATAGCTGTGCCATATAGTGCTCTGCACCGTCCATTATTGCCCCATAGCTGTGCTGCTGCTGCAATAAAAAAAACATACTCACCTGTCTTGCTTGCAGCTCCTCGGCGCCATCTTCCCGGCGTCTCTCCGCACTGACTGATCAGGCAGAGGGCGGCGCACACACTATATGCGTCATCGCGCCCTCTGCCTGAACAGTCAGAGCGGAGAGACGCCGGGAAGATGGCGCGGCGCCCGGCGTGTGGAACGAGGACAGGTGAATATGTCATACTTACCTGCTCCCGGCGTCCCGCTCCTTCCCCCGGACAGCTGGTCTTCGGTGCCGCAGCCTCTTTCTCTATCAGCGGTCACCGGCACCGCTTCATTAGAGAAATGAATAGGCGGCTCCGCCCCTATGGGAGGTGGAGCCGCCTATTCATTTCTCTAATGAGCGGTCCCACGTGACCGCTCAGGGGAAGAGGCTGAGAGGCACCGAAGACAGTGTGACGTGCAGGGGGGGCGCCAGGATCGCCGGGACTAGGTAAGTATATGACAGTGCTCACCCGCCGACCCCACCACCGATCATGACTCGAGTATAAGCCGAGAGGGCACTTTCAGCCCAAAAATTTGGGCTGAAAATCTCGGCTTATACTCGAGTATATACGGTAGGTGGTCCAGACTCTTGGCTAGTGAGACTTGAATGTGTGAAAGACAGGGTGGTGCTGGGAAACGTACTGGAAACATCTGCTAGCCATCCAACAGATCATGTGTTTGCACTGTTCTGGCTTCTAGAGTGGTGTCCCGCTTCCCTGTGCAAAGTGGGTCAGAAAGCTAGGTCTCGTGGATGTGTGTTTGTTGTGCTCCCGCAGCAGGCACAGTTTCACTTGGCCCATGGCCTCGGTTTCTTCGTGGACCATCAGCAGCAGATACACTTCACCTGTCCCTTACCGCATGCCTTTCACACAAATCTCTTCCTGGCCTGCTTCCTAGGACAGTGTGCCGAACACCACGTCACCGGATCTAATATAGACGCAAAGATGGAATGCGGCCGGCCAATTACAGTAATGCCAGTAGCCCATATGGCTACAACATTACTGTGTATGGTAACTTGAGCATGGTGCTCGTGGCTAGCACACTCACTCATCACTAGTCATTACCATTTTTAAAGTTTTCGGCATAAATGCTGCTTAGACAGGAAACACTGCAGCAAACCCTCAGTTGTGAGAGGCTTTAGATCTGCAAGGGTCTTCAATCTTTAATTATAAAATACAGGCAAATAGAATTTTATTTAGGCACAGACATTTTGAAAATCCGCGTCTTTTAAAAAGCCACTTTGAGTTAGAATGGTGCATTGTACAGCAGTAGATTTATTTTTGCCTGATGTGATGCATTAAGGTCTTTATATAGGATACTGAGCTTGCATATTACACGCAGAATGCTGTAAAACCATTGATTTTACCAATAGCATCTGGGTTGGCAGTGAATCTCCAGCCACTTATCCCACTTAGTGTTACAGCTGACTCATCTCTGCTCCTTAGGAAGTTAACACATGTATAATTAAAGAATACCAGGTCTTTTTTTTCCATTTCCCATGGTCAAATCATTTTTAACCTTAAAGTGAATGTTCCGTCGTATTGTGCTGAGTAGTTTCTTAATATATCCTTAAAGTAATCGGAGCTCTAATTATCTCCCATCGTCATCGCACCATAAGGTAACTTGATCTCATTTGAAAGCTAAATGGACAATCTGAAAATCACTCAATATAAAAATTATTTGTCCTACTCCTGAAAAATCCCTCCAAAGTGCCGACCACCAAGTGTCTGCCTTCTGTGTAACTTGTTGTCCCCTGCCTGTTATCAAGTTGTTTCTGCAGAGAGAAGCAGAGACATGGACACAGGTTACGTCAAGTGGGGGTGGTCTTTGTCGCTATCCAGGAAGTGGGGGTGGTGCTTTGTCATTATATAGGAAGTGGGGGTGGTGCTTTGTCACTGTACAGGAAGTGGGGGTGGTGCTTTGTCGCCATCCAGGAAGTGGGGGTGGTGCTTTGTCATTATATAGGAAGTGGGGGTGGTGCTTTGTCACTGTACAGGAAGTGGGGGTGGTGCTTTGTCGCCATCCAGGAAGTGGGGGTGGTGCTTTGTCACTGTACAGGAAGTGGGGGTGGTACTTTGTCGCTATCCAGGAAGTGGGAGTTGTGCTTTGTCATTATATAGGAAGTGGGGGTGGTGCTTTGTCACTGTACAGGAAGTGGGGGTGGTGCTTTGTCACTGTACAGGAAGTGGGGGTGGTGCTTTGTCACTGTACAGGAAGTGGGGGTGGTGTTTTGTCACTGTACAGGAAGTGGGTGGTGTTTTGTCGCTATCCAGGAAGTGGGAGTTGTGCTTTGTCTATATAGGAAGTGGGGGTGGTGCTTTGTCACTGTACAGGAAGTGGGGGTGGTACTTTGTCACTGTACAGGAAGTGGGGGTGGTGCTTTGTCACTGTACAGGAAGTGAGGGTTGTGCTTTGTCACTGTACAGGAAGTGAGGGTTGTGCTTTGTCATTGTACAGGAAGTGGAGGTGGTGCTTTGTCATTATATAGGAAGTGGGGGTGGTGCTTTGTCACTGTACAGAAAGTGGGGGTGGTGCGTTGTCACTGTACAGGAAGTGGGGGTTGTGCTTTGTCACTATACAGGAAGTGGGGGTTGTGCTTTGTCATTGTACAGGAAGTGGGGGTTGTGCTTTGTCACTATACAGGAAGTGGGGGTTGTGCTTTGTCACTATACAGGAAGTGGGGGTGGTGCTTTGTCACTATACAGGAAGTGGGGGTGGTGCGTTGTCACTATACAGAAAGTGGGGGTGGTGCTTTGTCACTGTACAGAAAGTGGGGGTGGTGCTTTGTCACTATACAGGAAGTGGGGGTTGTGCTTTGTCACTATACAGGAAGTGGGGGTTGTGCTTTGTCACTATACAGGAAGTGGGGGTGGTGCTTTGTCACTATACAGGAAGTGGGGGTGGTGCGTTGTCACTATACAGGAAGTGGGGGTGGTGCTTTGTCACTGTACAGAAAGTGGGGGTGGTGCTTTTTCCATGCCTTCCTGTAAGTCAAACTATAAAGAGGCATAACAGAGAGGTGGACTTTCAGTTCAAGACAGGTAGACCAATTAGATAATAGCAGGAATATTGCATGATGGGAAGTGAGGGTTGGAAAGTTCAAGCACCTATTGAGCTGGTAGACTCCTGATCTAAAGGAACCCATTTAAATAGCATAAAATGAATGAGTCAAGTAGAGATGGTCAATATCAATATACAGGAAGTGGAGGTGGTGCTTTGTCCTGTAAGACAAACTATCATATATAGAGGTATAACGGAAGGGTAGATTTGCACTTTAAGACAGTAAAACAAATTCGCAGAAGCATTGCCTGATGAGAAGTGAGGCCAGGGAAGTTCCAGCACCTATTGAGCTGGTAAACTACTCATAAAAAGGAACCCATTTATAGCCCTTAAAAATGTATCAGTTGCACAACTTTCTGCAGCATGTATATACTGTAACAATCACTTTTATCCTGGTAATCCAAGAATTCAACATCAGCTCTTCCCAGATTCTGGATTACATTGCCAGATAAACCAGTAGTTAAAGGAGTAAACCTGTTCGAGACAATTCCTTTTACAATGCAGCGACTTGCTCATTCAGCTGATCACCCGGGGTCTTGGAGATAGTTGATTTTATCAGGAAAAGCCAGACATTTTCTTTTCAGCGGACCCTGCTGGGGTAAAATAGTACCGATTGGTAGGTCATGGAAGTTCCAATCACTATAGTGCTGGTAGGCTACAACGCAACCACCAACTCATAAAGAATGAATAGCAAGTTACAGGGCATGAAGACATTTCCTGGACCTATTAGTATGCAGAGAGTGCCTAAGCTCCCCCTAGTGGTGGCTGTAAATTAATAAACTGTCCATGCGGGGGATTTGCAGCTCTGTATGAAACAAACAAACTCCTGAGCTCCGACCGATATTTCACCGTATTGTGAAAGGATCAGGACAGGGGCGGAGTGGGTGACAATGTCACTCCTGCTATGATCCTGAAGTGTGCACGGATCACTGGTCACTTCCCCAGCCCCTTATTTGTGCATTTTCTCTTCTCCAGGGTAAAGGAAACAGAGTTGTTCGATCGTTGGAAAAGTCTTCAGATCTGCAAGTGGGAGATGAATATGACTGAAGCAAATAGTTATAAGTAAGTGACCCCCCGAGAGGAGAGTCAGCGAGAGTGTGACTAATACTAGAACCGCATTACTATGCCCCCTGGTGGTCTCCACAGGGAGAACTATTAGTCCCTTGGATCCATGTCTAAGGCGTCTACCCACCACCATGTGCCCCGCTCTGCACTGGCGAGGGATGATAATCCTACAACTGCTGATTCCCCTAGCTTTACCGAATTTTTCTCCAAAATTCCATTTGCAAGTTCTCCTAGGGCTGTATTGATGTATTAGACACCACAGTAATGTCGTAGTGACCCCAACATGTTCACCCATGGGTAATCGGATGGCAGTCCTTTATCACTGCTCTGCTGTCACACGCTATCTGTAATGTTTAGTCAGTAATTTATAGATTTCTCTCCTTAATTTTATTGCTAAACTATGAGTTGTGGCATCCTCTCACTATCCAGATTAATCACAAAGCGACGGCTGCATTCCCTGCCTCTGCTTTTATACTGGCTGTGATCGACCCTCCTTATTGGCTGTACTATACATGTGATGTGATAGCTGCAAGGCATTATGGGGAAGCTGCACAGGAGTTCATGTGAGCCTCCTCTGTATTGCGGCAGATTTGCTGTGATATCAGCACAGACTTTCCTTACAGATCCTCCTGCAGCACAAAAAAAGCACAAGGTCTTCTGTGTCGCACCTGCTCTCCTGGCTGTGATGGTCCAGCTTGTGTTTTTTAACCCTGCGCTCTTCATGGTGACTTTTTTGTGTTTTCTATATTTGTAGGTCTCAGCTGTCCAGATGTTGCAATGCCCCGTCCTTCCTTTTCACCACCCAGAAGAACACACCGCTCGGGACAAAGCTCAGATATGAAGTGGATACAAGCGGTATATTTCAGATCAGCCCGGAGATCTTCAAGATATTCCCCAAGGTGCTAATACCACTAGATTTAGTGTACTATGGCGTGTGGATGGTACTGATGTCCTTGTGTAAATGCGGGCACAGAATAACACTGAAGACATAAAATTGCCGGTAACGTATTGTAAATCCCATATATGAACAGTAAAGGCATTTCACAGAAGAGTAGGAAGAGTGGTGAATATGGTGTATATAGTGCACTCACTGACTACATACATTACATTACTGATCCTGAGTTACATCCTGTATTACACCCCAGAGCTGCACTCACTATTCTGCTGGTGCAGTCACTGTGTACATACATTACATTACTGATCCTGAGTTACATCCTGTATTATACCCCAGAGCTGCACTCGCTATTCTGCTGGTGCAGTCACTGTGTACATACATTACATTACTGATCCGGAGTTACATCCTGTATTACACCCCAGAGCTGCACTCACTATTCTGCTGGTGCAGTCACTGTGTACATACATTACATTACTGATCCTGAGTTACATCCTGTATTATACCCCAGAGCTGCACTCACTATTCTGCTGGTGCAGTCACTGTACATACATTACATTACTGATCCTGAGTTACATCCTGCATTATACCCCAGAGCTGCACTCACTATTCTGCTGGTGCAGTCACTGTGTACATACATTACATTACTGATCCTAAGTTACATTCTGTATTATATGCCAGAGCTGCACTCACTATTCTGCTGGTGCAGCCCTTGTGTACATACATTACGTTACTGATCCTGTACTGATCCTGAGTTACATCCTGTATTATGCTCCAGAGCTGCACTCACTATTCTGCTGGGGCAGTCACTGTGTACAGACATTACATTACTGATCCGGAGTTACATCCTGTATTACACCCCAGAGCTGCACTCACTATTCTGCTGGTGCAGTCACTGTGTACATACATTACATTACTGATCCTGAGTTACATCCTGCATTATACCGCAGAGCTGCACTCACTATTCTGCTGGTGCAGTCACTGTGTACATACATTACATTACTGATCCTGAGTTACATCCTGTATTATACCCCAGAGCTGCACTCACTATTCTGCTGGTGCAGTAACTGTGTACATACATTACATTACTGATCCTGAGTTACATCCTGTATTATACTCCAGAGCTGCACTCACTATTCTGCTGGTGCAATCACTGTGTACATACATTACATTACTGATCCTGTACTGACCCTGAGTTATATCCTGTATTATACTCCAGAGCTGCACTCACTATTCTGCTGGTGGAGTCACTGTGTACATACATTACTGATCCTGTACTGACCCTGAGTTATATCCTGTATTATACTCCAGAGCTGCACTCACTATTCTGCTGGTGCAGTCACTGTGTACATACATTACATAACTGATCCTGTACTGATCCTGAGTTACATCCTGTATTATGCTCCAGAGCTGTACTCACTATTCTGCTGGTGCAGTCACTGTGTACATACATTACTGATCCTGAGTTACATCCTGTATTATACTCCAGAGCTGCACTCACTATTCTGCTGGTGGAGTCACTGTGTACATACATTACTGATCCTGTACTGACCCTGAGTTATATCCTGTATTATACTCCAGAGCTGCACTCACTATTCTGCTGGTGCAGTCACTGTGTACATACATTACATTACTGATCCTGTACTGATCCTGAGTTACATCCTGTATTATGCTCCAGAGCTGTACTCACTATTCTGCTGGTGCAGTCACTGTGTACATACATTACTGATCCTGAGTTACATCCTGTATTATACTCCAGAGCTGCACTCACTATTCTGCTGGTGGTGTCACTGTGTACATACATTACATTACTGATCCTGAGTTACATCCTGTATTATACTCCAGAGCTGCACTCACTATTCTGCTGGTGCAGTCACTGTGTACATACATTACATTACTGATCCTGAGTTACATCCTGTATTATACCCCAGAGGTGCACTCACTATTCTGCTGGTGGTGTCACTGTGTACATACATTACATTACTGATCCTGAGTTACATCCTGTATTATACTCCAGAGCTGCACTCACTATTCTGCTGGTGCAGTCACTGTGTACATACATTACATTACTGATCCTGAGTTACATCCTGTATTATACTCCAGAGCTGCACTCACTATTCTGCTGGTGCAGTCACTGTGTACATACATTACATTACTGATCCTGAGTAACATCCTGTATTATACTCCAGAGCTGCACTCACTATTCTGCTGGTGCAGTCACTGTGTACATACATTACATTACTGATCCTGAGTTACATCCTGTATTATACTCCAGAGCTGCACTCACTATTCTGCTGGTGCAGTCACTGTGTACATACATTACTGATCCTTAGTTACATCCTGTATTATACTCCAGAGCTGCACTCACTATTCTGCTGGTGCAGTCACTGTGTACATACATTACATTACTGATCCTGAGTTACATCCTGTATTATACTCCAGAGCTGCACTCACTATTCTGCTGGTGCAGTCACTGTGTACATACATTACTGATCCTTAGTTACATCCTGTATTATACTCCAGAGCTGCACTCACTATTCTGTTGGTGCAGTCACTGTGTACATACATTACATTACTGATCCTGAGTTACATCCTGTATTATACTCCAGAGCTGCACTCACTATTCTGCTGGTGCAGTCACTGTGTACATACATTACTGATCCTGAGTTACATCCTGTATTATACCCCAGAGCTGCACTCACTATTCTGCTGGTGCAGTCACTGTGTACATACATTACATTACTGATCCTGTACTGATCCTGAGTTACATCCAGTATTATGCTCCAGAGCTGCACTCACTATTCTGCTGGGGCAGTCACTGTGTACATACATTACTGATCCTGTACTGACCCTGAGTTATATCCTGTATTATACTCCAGAGCTGCACTCACTATTCTGCTGGTGCAGTCACTGTGTACATACATTACATTACTGATCCTGTGCTGATCCTGAGTTACATCCTGTATTCTACCCCAGAGCTGCACTCACTAGTCTGCTGGTGCAGTCACTGTGTACATACATTACATTACTGATCCTGTACTGATCCTGAGTTACATCCTGTATTATACTCCAGAGCTGCACTCACTATTCTGCTGGTGCAGTCACTGTGTACATACATTACATTACTGATCCTGAGTTACATCCTGCATTATACCCCAGAGCTGCACTCACTATTCTGCTGGTGCAGTCACTGTGTACATACATTACATTACTGATCCTGAGTTACATCCTGTATTGTACTCCAGAGCTGCACTCACTATTCTGCTGGTGCAGTCACTGTGTACGTACATTAGTGATCCTGAGTTACATCCTGTATTATGCTCCAGAGCTGCACTCACTATTCTGCTGGTGCAGTCACTGTGTACATACATTACATTACTGATCCTGAGTTACATCCTGTATTATACTCCAGAGCTGCACTCACTATTCTGCTGGTGCAGTCACTGTGTACATACATTACATTACTGATCCTGAGTTACATCCTGTATTATGCTCCAGAGCTGCACTCACTATTCTGCTGGTGCAGTCACTGTGTACATACATTACATTACTGATCCTGAGTTACATCCTATATTATACTCCAGAGCTGCACTCACTATTCTGCTGGTGCAGTCACTGTGTACATACATTACATTACTGATCCTGAGTTACATCCTGTATTATACTCCAGAGCTGCACTCACTATTCTGCTGGTGCAGTCACTGTGTACATACATTACATTAGTGATCCTGAGTTACATCCTGTATTATGCTCCAGAGCTGCACTCACTATTCTGCTGGTGCAGTCACTGTGTACATACATTACATTACTGATCGTGAGTTACATCCTGTATTATACTCCAGAGCTGCACTCACTATTCTGCTGGTGCAGTCACTGTGTACATACATTACATTACTGATCCTGTACTGATCCTGAGTTATATCCTTTATTATACCCCAGAGCTGCACTCACTATTCTGCTGGTGCAGTCACTGTGTACATACATTACATTACTGATCCTGAGTTACATCCTATATTATACTCCAGAGCTGCACTCACTATTCTGCTGGTGCAGTCACTGTGTACGTACATTAGTGATCCTGAGTTACATCCTGTATTATGCTCCAGAGCTGCACTCACTATTCTGCTGGTGCAGTCACTGTGTACATACATTACATTACTGATCCTGAGTTACATCCTATATTATACTCCAGAGCTGCACTCACTATTCTGCTGGTGCAGTCACTGTGTACATACATTACATTACTGATCCTGAGTTACATCCTGTATTATGCTCCAGAGCTGCACTCACTATTCTGCTGGTGCAGTCACTGTGTACATACATTACATTACTGATCCTGAGTTACATCCTGCATTATACACCAGAGCTGCACTCACTATTCTGCTGGAGCAGTCACTGTGTACATACATTACATTACTGATCCTGAGTTACATCCTGCATTATACACCAGAGCTGCACTCACTATTCTGCTGGTGCAGTCACTGTGTACATACATTACATTACTGATCCTGTACTGATCCTGAGTTATATCCTTTATTATACCCCAGAGCTGCACTCACTATTCTTTTACAGCAGTGACACACTCCCTTTATTAGTATTATACATTGATACTGTTTCTTATTAGTATTTTCGGTGTTTTCTAGGACATGCCTTATTATCGATCACAGTTCAAGAAATGTGCCGTTGTCGGGAACGGAGGAATATTGAAGAACAGCAAATGTGGAAAAGAAATAGACAATGCTGACTTTGTCTTCAGGTAAATCAGCGTAATTTCCATAATTCTCCCCGAGTATATTGGTGACTGTGCAGACAAATATTATGTGGGAAGATTCAGAGATATACTGTAAAGTGATCATTCACAACATTATGGCATCCTCAGTTCTATATGCTTCACAGCTTACTTGTTCAGGGTCTGCAGAAAAAGTGGAATTGATAATTGTTACATGTGACTTACTCGGGGTTTTAATGTCACCGACGGTGGAATCCCTAGTGAGTGATACAGATCCCGTAGTGATACGTCATCACTTACTATGAAGCCAGGAAACCTTAATAAGGCCCCCATGGATCCTTTTTAACAACGATCAATTTCTAGAGTTTTTCCATCTGCTTCAATAAGCGGCAAGATATCTGCTGAAACTTCGTGTAATGAGGAATAATGTAGATATGACAGTCCGGGATTGGGGTGGACAGGGAGGAAGACGGATGATATCTTCGAAACGCGTAGGATCAGCTACTCCCTCTTTTACTTCTCAGACCCTCAATAGCTAAGTGATGTCACAGTGCAAAGATCAGTTCGCTCTTAAGTAATCAACTGATTGCGGCTCTACCGGACAGAGCGCTGGGAGAAATGACTTGGAGACGCCGCAGAACTTCTACATGAACCATCAGAAGTCAGATTGTAGGAAGATCTCTAGTCGGATTATATGTATTATCCTTGGGACGATCCATCTTGTGTTTCACTTTAGTGGATAAGTGACCGGCAGTTCTGGATCACCAGTCCCAGACTATCATCCATCTTAGTTGGAACTAATTATTTTTAGTCTTTCTGATATATGCAGAGAAATGTTGATTGCGGCACCACATCGCATTTAGGCTATCTATGCGTAAAGTGTCACATTTCTGAAATGTCACACAGTGGCATATACAGTAATGGCAACTGAAACACCTCATTGTTGTATTGCTTACCACAACGCACATATAGAGGCTGCGAAAGGCTACAGTGTGCTAATATTCACCTCATCCATAGGTCCCAAGATGGCAGCAGTTACTCTGATTTATCCACATGACTGTGTACTCTACTGCACAGTCACAAAAAGTGTCAATCACAGGCGCAGATACAGGAGATTCTGATGCGGTGCTGTAGCTGGATGAACTCTTTCAGCGTCCAAGCAGTAGAAGACAGAGCTTGGGAAAAGTCTCTGCCATGTGACAAACTCTGTGCCAAAAGGAGCCCTTTCTCTCTCCTTCACGGCAGAAAATCCTACCACAAACTTTGTGCCAAAAGGAACCCTTTATCTCTCCTTCACGGCAAAAAATCCTACCACACACTCTGCCAAAAGCAGCCATTTCTCTCTCCTTCATAGCAGGAAATCCTACCACAAACTCTGCCAAAAGCAGCCATTTCTCTCTCCTTCATAGCAGAAAATCCTACCACAAACTCTATGCCAAAAGCAGCCCTTTCTCTCTCCTTCATAGCAGAAAATCCTACCACAAACTCTATGCCAAAAGCAGCCCTTTCTCTCTCCTTCACGGCAGAAAATCCTACCACAATGTAATACTATTGTAGGAACTCGAGGATTCTGGTAGCGTGGGGAAATGACCAGACAGAGATGGGTTTCTTTATTGCAAATAGTGTATTTGTACAACAGCAATAACACCCAAAACAATATACTGATAACCCGCAGTGACCTGCAATGAATCAAGTCCTTGAAACATATGCAGCAAATCGGCAGAGTTCTTAAGGCAGAGTCCTCGCCAAGGTGATCAAAAGGTGAGTGTGACAGGTGACGTGGTGCAGATCCAAAACAATGTCGATGCAGAAAGAGTCAAATCCAGGTATGAAGTAAACACAGGGAAGTCCAGAACAAGTCCACAAGTTAATCCCAGGTGTGGCATGAACACGGGTACGTCCAGAAACTAGTTCACAAGTTGATCCCAGATTTGCCATAAACACGAGTAAGTCCAGAAACAGGTTCACATTAAAGTATTATACTGGTGTTTCCAACAGCTCCCTCCGGGGGGAGTTAAAGAAGGATTAAGTAGTAACACACAGTCCAGAAACATAGTCTAGAAACATAGTTCAAAAACACAGTTCTTACCAGGAGGAGCGAACCAAGGGTTAAGTTCCAAACTCAACA
Organism: Ranitomeya variabilis; assembly: GCF_051348905.1. Taxonomy (NCBI): domain Eukaryota; kingdom Metazoa; phylum Chordata; class Amphibia; order Anura; family Dendrobatidae; genus Ranitomeya; species Ranitomeya variabilis. Next base: position 51,823,151 of record NC_135232.1, on the reverse strand, counting down.
GACTAATGATTACATGGAGAGTGTAGCTTACATATGCAGAGAATGTCCAGAGCCAGAGGTAGAGACACACTCAGAACAAGCAGCTGAGCTGAAGGGGAACAGAAGCAGAATACTCCAGCAAGAAAGCTGACACCTGAACCGGGTTTTAAACAAACGAACAGGAAGTAGGGCAAACAAAAACAGCAAACTCCATCTTAACAAAGGGCAAGATCATTCACAAGGTGATTTGGAAAACCCGGAATACTGACACACTGTTGTGAATTCCGTTTTCGAACTCCCTCCTGTGGTCATGAATGATACTTCGGCGAGTTCTGTCTGTGGACTCCCTCTGATGGCTGTGAGTGGAGCTGCTGGTTCTGAGGTCGCTTCCTCAGCTGCCCTCGTTTGCGGCTAGGCTGGCTTCTCTATTTAACTCCACTCAGATCGTTACTCTATGCCAGCTGTCAATGTATCAGGACTGGTTCAGATCTCTCTCGGATCTTTCTGATGATCTGTCTACTCCAGCAGAAGCTAAGTCCCTGCTAGTTCATTTGTTGTTCATTTTGTACTGAATATATTTCTTAGTACTTGCTAAGTTCTAGTCCAGCTTGCTAACATGATATTGCCTTGCTAGCTGGAAGCTCTGGGTTGCAGAGTGGCACCTCCGCACCGTGAGTCGGTGCAGGGGTCTTTTTGCACTCTCTGCATGGCTTTTTGTAGTTTTTTGTGCTGACCGCATAGATCCCTTTCCTATCCTCAGTCTATTTAGTAAGTCTGGCCTCCTTTGCTGAAACATGTTTCATCCCTGTGTTTGTGACTTTCCTCTTAACTCACAGTTAATATATGTGGGGGGCTGCCTTTACCTTTGGGGAATTTCTCTGAGGCAAGGTAAGGCTGATTTTCCTATCTTTAGGGGTAGTTAGCTCTTAGGCTGTGAAGAGGCATCTAGGAAGAGTTAGGTACGCTCCACAGCTATTTCTAGTGTGTGTGTTATAGGATTAGGATTTGTGGTCAGCAGAGTTCCCACTTCCCAGAGCTTGTCCTGTCTTCTAGTTTAACCATCAGGTAATTCCAGGTGCACCTAACCACCAGGTCCATAACAGTACAGCTGGCCCACAAAGTGTTAATGCATCTCAATAGAGGGATAAGAGAAGTTCTGAGACCATTTTTTTTTCTCTGCAGTGTGTTTTGTCTTTCTTTTCCGCTTAACCTCTGGGTGGTTCAGGACTCAGGTGTAGATATGGACATTCAAGGTCTGTCCTCTTGTGTTGATCACCTCACTGCGAGGGTACAAAGCATTCAAGATTATGTAGTTCAGAATCCTATGTTAGAGCCTAGAATTCCAATTCCTGATTTGTTTTTCGGAGATAGATCTAAATTTCTGAATTTCAAAAATAATTGTAAACTGTTTCTTGCTTTGAAACCCCGCTCCTCTGGTGACCCCATTCAGCAAGTAAAAATCATTATTTCTTTGTTACGTGGCGACCCACAAGACTGGGCATTCTCCCTTGCCCCAGGAGATCCTGCATTGCTTAATGTAGATGTGTTTTTTCTGGCGCTTGGATTGCTCAATGACGAACCTAACTCTGTAGATCAGGCAGAGAAAATCTTGCTACCTTTGTGTCAAGGTCAGGATGAAGCGGAGGTATATTGCCAGAAGTTTAGAAAGTGGTCTGTGCTTACTCAATGGAATGAGTGTGCCCTTGCAGCAATTTTCAGAAAAGGTCTTTCTGAAGCCCTTAAGGATGTTATGGTGGGGTTTCCCACGCCTGCTGGTCTGAATGAATCAATGTCCTTGGCCATTCAGATCGATCGGCGCTTGCGTGAACGCAAGGTTGTGCGCCATTTTGCGGTGTCCCCTGAGCAGAGGCCTGAGCCTATGCAATGTGATAGGACTTTGACCAGAGCTGAACGGCAAGAACACAGACGTCAGAATGGGCTGTGTTTTTACTGTGGTGACTCCACTCATGCTATCTCTGAGTGTCCTAAGCGCTCTAAGCGGTTCGCTAGGTCTGTCACTATTGGTACTGTACAGCCTAAATTTCTTTTGTCCGTTACTGTGATTTGCTCTTTTGTCGTCCTACTCTGTTATGGCATTTGTGGACTCAGGCGCTGCCCTGAATTTGATGGACTTGGAGTTTGCCGGGCGCTGTGGTTTTTTCTTGGAGCCCTTGCAGTATCCTATTCCATTAAGGGGAATTGATGCTACGCCTTTGGCCAAGAATAAACCTCAGTACTGGACTCAGTTGACCATGTGCATGGCTCCTGCACATCAGGAAGATGTTCGCTTTTTGGAGTTGCATAATTTGCATGATGTGGTCGTGTTGGGTTTGCCATGGCTACAGGTCCATAATCCAGTATTGGATTGGAAATCAATGTCTGTGTCCAGTTGGGGTTGTCAAGGGGTACATGGTGACGTTCCGTTGTTGTCAATTTCTCCTTCTACTCCTTCTGAAGTCCCTGAATTTTTGTCGGATTACCAAGATGTATTCGATGAGCCCAAATCCAGTGCCCTACCTCCTCATAGGGAATGTGATTGTGCTATTAATTTGATTCCTGGTAGTAAATTTCCTAAGGGACGGCTTTTCAATTTATCTGTGCCGGAACACGCCGCTATGCGGAGTTATATAAAGGAGTCCTTGGAGAAAGGGCATATTCGCCCGTCGTCGTCACCGTTGGGAGCAGGGTTCTTTTTTGTGGCCAAGAAGGATGGTTCTCTGAGACCCTGTATAGATTACCGCCTTCTCAATAAAATCACGGTCAAGTTTCAGTACCCTTTGCCTCTACTGTCTGATTTGTTTGCTCGGATTAAGGGGGCTAGTTGGTTCACCAAGATAGATCTTCGAGGGGCGTATAATCTTGTGCGTATTAAACAGGGCGATGAATGGAAGACAGCATTTAATACGCCCGAGGGCCATTTTGAGTACCTGGTGATGCCATTCGGGCTTTCTAATGCTCCATCTGTGTTTCAGCCCTTTATGCATGACATCTTCCGAAAGTATTTGGATAGATTCATTATTGTATATTTGGATGATATTTTGGTCTTTTCGGATGATTGGGAGTCTCATGTGAAGCAGGTCAGAATGGTGTTCCAGGTTCTTCGTGCTAATTCTTTGTTTGTGAAGGGGTCTGTTATGATCCTAGTGGCTTAGGATCACAAATCTAACCAGCTAAGTAGAAGATAATAGGACGAGCTCTGGGGATGTGGTAACTGGACTGACCGCAAACCTGATCCTAACCGCAAACACTATAGGCAGCCGTTTCCTGAAATCCTAGACGTCTCTTCACGGCCTGAGAAACTGACTACCCCTAAAGAGAAAGTAAAGACCTCACTTGCCTCAGAGAAATAACGCCAGAGATATAGAAGCCCCCCACAAATAATAACGGTGAGTTAAGAGGAAAAGACAAACGCAGAGATGAAACAGGTTGAGCAAATGAGGCCCGCTAACGCTAGATAGCAGAAAATAGCAAGGGATCTGTGTGGTCAGTAAAAAACCCTATGCAAAAATATCCACGCAGAGAATGCGAGAACCCCCACACCAACTAACGATGTGGGGGGAGCAACTCAGCACCCCAGAGCACCAGCAAGCAAGGAAATCACATATTAGCAAGCTGGACAAAACTCATCATATACTAGGAGACATTTTGAACACAGATGAGCAAAAATAAGCAAACAAAACTTAGCTTCTCTTGAGAGACTGATAACGGATGTAGACAGGAGCAATCAGAATAGCACTGAATACAATGACAACAGGCAAGGAATGAAGGACCAGGTGGATTAAATAGGAAACCTGACTAGCAGATGACGAGACAGCTGATCCGAGCCAGAAACCTGCAAACTAACAAAAAGAGCCACCAGGAGGAGCCCAAAGAGAGAACTCACACAGTACCACTCACGACCACAGGAGGGAGCCCGGAAACAGAGTTCACAACAGTACCCCCCCTTGAGGAGGGGTCACCGAACCCTCACCAGAACCCCCAGGGCGATCAGGGTGAGCCACATGGAAGGCACGAACCAAATCGGCCGCATGAACATCAGAGGCGACAACCCAGGAATTATCCTCCTGACCATAGCCCTTCCACTTAACCAAATACTGAAGCCTCCGTCTTGAAATACGAGAATCCAAGATCTTCTCCACCACGTATTCCAATTCTCCCTCAACCAGCACCGGAGCAGGAGGCTCAACGGAAGGAACCACAGGTACCACATACCTCCGCAACAAAGACCTATGGAACACATTATGGATGGTAAACGATGCCGGGAGGTCCAAATGAAATGACACAGGGTTAAGGATTTCCAAAATTTTATAAGGACCGATAAAACGAGGTTTAAACTTAGGAGAAGAAACCTTCATAGGAACATAACGAGAAGACAACCACACCAAATCCCCAACACGAAGTCGGGGACCCACACAGCGACGACGATTAGCAAAGCGCTGAGCCTTCTCTTGTGACAACGTCAAATTGTCCACCACATGGTTCCAAATCTGCTGCAACCTATCCACCACAGAATCCACCCCAGGACAGTCAGAAGACTCAACCTGACCCGAGGAAAAACGAGGATGAAAACCAGAATTACAAAAAAAAGGCGAAACCAAAGTAGCCGAACTAGCCCGATTATTAAGGGCAAACTCGGCCAATGGCAAAAAAGTCACCCAATCATCCTGGTCAGCAGAAACAAATAATCTCAAATAAGTTTCCAAGGTCTGGTTAGTTCGCTCGGTTTGGCCATTCGTCTGAGGATGGAAGGCCGATGAAAAAGACAAATCAATGCCCATCTTAGCACAAAAGGACCGCCAAAATCTGGACACAAACTGGGATCCTCTGTCAGACACAATGTTTTCAGGGATGCCGTGCAGATGAACCACATTCTGAAAAAATAACGGAACCAAATCGGAGGAAGAAGGCAACTTAGGCAAGGGCACCAAATGGACCATTTTAGAAAAACGATCACAAACCACCCAGATGACAGACATTCTCTGAGAGACCGGAAGATCCGAAATAAAATCCATGGAAATATGCGTCCAAGGCCTCTTAGGAACCGGCAAAGGCAAAAGCAAACCACTGGCACGAGAACAGCAAGGCTTAGCCCGAGCACAAATCCCATAGGACTGCACAAAGGAACGCACATCCCGCGACAAAGAAGGCCACCAGAAGGATCTAGCCACCAAATCTCTGGTACCAAAAATCCCAGGATGACCCGCCAACACTGAAGAATGGACCTCGGAAATAACTCTGCTGGTCCATCTATCTGGGACAAACAGTCTCTCTGATGGACAACGGTCAGGTCTATCCGCCTGAAATTCCTGTAACACCCGTCGCAAATCTGGGGAAATGGCAGACAAAATTACCCCCTCTTTGAGGATACCAGCCGGCTCAGAAACTCCAGGGGAGTCAGGCACAAAACTCCTAGAAAGAGCATCAGCCTTCACGTTCTTCGAACCAGGAAGGTACGAGACCACGAAATCGAAACGTGAGAAAAACAACGACCAACGAGCCTGTCTAGGATTCAACCGCTTGGCCACTCAAGATAAATCAAATTTTTATGATCAGTCAAGACCACCACACGATGCTTAGCTCCCTCTAGCCAGTGTCGCCACTCCTCAAATGCCCACTTCATTGCCAACAACTCCCGATTACCAACATCATAATTTCGCTCAGCTGGCGAAAATTTTCTTGAAAAGAAGGCACATGGCTTCATCACAGAGCAATCAGAGCTTCTCTGTGACAAAACAGCCCCTGCTCCAATTTCAGAAGCATCAACCTCGACCTGGAAGGGAAGAGAGACATCTGGCTGACATAAAACTGGAGCCGAAGAAAACCGGAGCTTCAGCTCCTGAAAGGCCTCAATGGCCGCAGGAGACCAGTTAGTCACATCAGAACCCTTCTTGGTCAAATCCGTCAAAGGTTTAACCACACCAGAAAAATTAGCAATGAAGCGACGGTAAAAATTAGCAAAACCCAAGAACTTCTGAAGACTCTTAACCGATGTAGGTTGGGTCCAATCATGAATAGCCTGGACCTTGACTGGGTCCATCTCAATAGAAGAAGGAGAAAAAATAAAGCCCAAAAAGGAAACTTTCTGGACTCCGAAGAGACATTTGGAACTCTTCACAAATAAGGCATTGGCACGCAGGACCTGAAATACCATCCTGACCTGCTTCACATGGGATTCCCAATCATCTGAAAAGACCAAAATATCATCCAGATACACAATCATAAATTTATCCAGATATTCTTGGAAGATATCGTGCATGAAGGACTGAAACACAGAAGGGGCATTAGAAAGTCCAAAAGGCATCACCAAGTACTCAAAATGGCCTTCGGGCGTATTAAATGCTGTTTTCCATTCATCGCCCTGTTTTATACGCACAAGATTATACGCACCGCGAAGATCTATCTTGGTGAACCAACTAGACCCCCTAATCCGAGCAAACAGATCAGACAACAATGGTAAGGGATACTGGAATTTGACCGTGATTTTATTTAGAAGGCGATCACAGGGTCTCAACGAACCATCCTTCTTGGCCACAAAAAAGAATCCCGCACCAAGAGGGGATGAGGAGGGGCGAATATGTCCCTTCTCCAAAGACTCTTTTACATAGCTCCGCATAGCGGCATGCTCTGGTACAGACAAATTAAACAGTCGTCCCTTAGGGAACTTACTACAAGGAATCAAATTTATAGCACAATCACAATCCCTATGAGGAGGTAGGGCACTGGATTTGGGCTCATCAAATACATCCTGGTAGTCCGACAAAAACTCAGGGACTTCAGAAGGAGTAGAGGAAGCAATTGATACCAATGGAGCATCGCCATGAATTCCCTGGCAACCCCAACTCAACACAGACATTGCTTTCCAATCCAGGACTGGATTATGAGCCTGCAACCATGGCAGACCCAACACGACAACGTCATGCTAATTATATAACACAAGAAAGCGAATCACCTCCTGATGTGCAGGAGTCATACACATGGTCACCTGAGTCCAGTATTGAGGTTTATTCTTGGCCAATGGTGTAGCATCAATTCCCTTCAATGGAATAGGGAACTGTAATGGCTCAAGAATAAAACCACAGCGCTTGGCAAATGACAAATCCATCAGATTCAGCGCGGCACCTGAATCTACAAAAGCCATAACTGAGTAGGATGACAGAGAGCAAATCAAAGTAACAGACAAAATGAATTTAGGCTGTACAGTACCAATGGTGACAGATTTAGCGAAGTTTTTTGTACGCTTAGAGCATGCTGAGATAACATGAGCTGAATCACCACAGTAAAAGCACAACCCATTCTGACATCTATGATTTTGCCGTTCAATTCTGGTCAGAGTCCTATCACATTGCATAGACTCAGGTTTCTGTTCAGAAAACACCGCCAGATGGTGCGCAGGTTTGCGCTCCCGCAAACGCCGATCAATCTGAATGGCCAAAGCCATTGACTCATTCAGACTCGCAGGCGTGGGGAACCCCACCATAACATTCTTAATGGCTTCGGAAAGACCTTCTCTGAAATTTGCAGCCATGGCACACTCATTCCATTGAGTAAGCACCGACCATTTCCAAAATTTTTGACAATACACCTCAGTTTCCTCCTGACCCTGAGAGAGAGCCAGCAAGGCCTTTTCTGCCTGGTTCTCAAGATTAGGTTCCTCATAAAGCAATCCAAGCGCCAGAAAAAACGCATCCACATTCAGCAATGCAGGATCTCCTGGCGCCAGGGAGAAGGCCCAATCTTGATGGTCGCCACGTAACAGGGAGATAACAATTCTAACTTGCTGAGCGGAATCACCAGAGGAACGATGTCTCAAAGAAAGAAATAATTTACAATTATTCTTAAAATTCAGAAACCTAGATCTATCTCCAGAAAACAACTCAGGAATAGGTACATTTGGCTCAGACATAGGACTGTGAACAATAAAATCCTGAATGCTTTGCACCCTTTCAGCAAGATGATCCACACTAGAAGTCAGACTCTGAATATCCATGTCTGCAGCTGAACTCAAAGCCACCCAGAGATTAAGGGGATGAGAGAAGCTGGACAGACTGCAGCAAAGGGAGAGGAAAAAAAAAAAATTGTACTCAGGACTTCTCTTATCCCACTTCTGCGATGCATTAAACACTTTTAGGCCTGTTGTACTGTTATGATCCTAGTGGCTTAGGATCACAAATCTAACCAGCTAAGTAGAAGATAATAGGACGAGCTCTGGGGATGTGGTAACTGGACTGACCGCAAACCTGATCCTAACCGCAAACACTATAGGCAGCCGTGGAACGTTTCCTGAAATCCTAGACGTCTCTTCACGGCCTGAGAAACTGACTACCCCTAAAGAGAAAGTAAAGACCTCACTTGCCTCAGAGAAATAACCCCAGAGATATAGAAGCCCCCCACAAATAATAACGGTGAGTTAAGAGGAAAAGACAAACGCAGAGATGAAACAGGTTGAGCAAATGAGGCCCGCTAACGCTAGATAGCAGAAAATAGCAAGGGATCTGTGCGGTCAGTAAAAAACCCTATGCAAAAATATCCACGCAGAGAATGCGAGAACCCCCACACCAACTAACGATGTGGGGGGAGCAACTCAGCACCCCAGAGCACCAGCAAGCAAGGAAATCACATATTAGCAAGCTGGACAAAACTCATCATATACTAGGAGACATCTTGAACACAGATGAGCAAAAATAAGCAAACAAAACTTAGCTTCTCTTGAGAGACTGATAACGGATGTAGACAGGAGCAATCAGAATAGCACTGAATACAACGACAACAGGCAAGGAATGAAGGACCAGGTGGATTAAATAGGAAACCTGACTAGCAGATGACGAGACAGCTGATCCGAGCCAGAAACCTGCAAACTAACAAAAAGAGCCACCAGGAGGAGCCCAAAGAGAGAACTCACACAGTACCACTCACGACCACAGGAGGCAGCCCGGAAACAGAGTTCACAACAGGGGTCTAAATGTCTCTTCGGAGTTCAGAAGGTTTCCTTTTTGGGTTTCCTTTTTTCCCCTTCTACTATCGAGATGGATCCTGTTAAAGTTCAGACCATTTATGATTGGACTCAGCCTACATCTGTGAAGAGCCTTCAGAAAGTCTTGGGCTTTGCTAATTTTTACCGTCGCTTCATCGCTAATTTTTCTAGTGTTGTTAAACCGTTGACTGATTTGACCAAGAAAGGTGCTGATGTGGTGAATTGGTCCTCTGCGGCCGTTGAGGCTTTTCGGGAGTTGAAACGTCGTTTCTCTTCGGCCCCTGTGTTGTGTCAGCCAGATGTTTCGCTCCCTTTTCAGGTCGAGGTTGATGCTTCTGAGATTGGAGCAGGGGCTGTTTTGTCTCAAAGATCTTCTGATGGCTCTGTGATGAAGCCATGTGCTTTCTTTTCTAGAAAGTTTTCGCCTGCTGAGCGTAATTATGATGTTGGCAATCGGGAGTTGTTGGCTATGAAGTGGGCGTTCGAGGAGTGGCGACATTGGCTTGAGGGAGCCAAGCATCGCGTGGTGGTCTTAACGGATCACAAGAATCTGACTTATCTCGAGTCTGCTAAGCGGTTGAATCCTAGACAGGCTCGATGGTCGCTGTTTTTCTCCCGTTTCAATTTTGTGGTTTCATACCTTCCGGGTTCTAAGAATGTGAAGGCCGATGCCCTTTCAAGGAGTTTTGTGCCTGATTCCCCGGGAGTTCCTGAGCCGGCTGGTATTCTCAAAGAGGGGTTGTTCTGTCTGCCATCTCACCTGATTTGCGGCGGGCGCTGCAGGAGTTTCAGGCTGATAGACCTGACCGTTGTCCATCAGAGAAGCTGTTTGTCCCTGATAGATGGACTAGTAGAGTTATCTCTGAGGTTCATTGTTCGGTGTTGGCTGGTCATCCTGGGATTTTTGGTACCAGAGATTTGGTGGCTAGGTCCTTTTGGTGGCCTTCCTTGTCGCGGGATGTGCGTTCTTTTGTGCAGTCTTGTGGGACTTGTGCTCGGGCCAAGCCCTGCTGTTCTCGTGCCAGTGGGTTACTTTTGCCCTTACCAGTCCCGAAAAGGCCTTGGACGCATGTTTCCATGGATTTTATTTCAGATCTCCCTGTCTCTCAAAGGATGTCGGTCATCTGGGTGGTTTGTGATCGCTTCTCTAAGATGGTCCATTTGGTACCCTTGCCTAAATTACCTTCCTCCTCTGATTTGGTTCCACTATTTTTCCAGCATGTGGTTCGTTTGCATGGCATTCCGGAGAACATCGTGTCGGACAGAGGTTCCCAGTTTGTTTCAAGGTTTTGGCGGTCCTTTTGTGCTAAGATGGGCATTGATTTGTCTTTCTCTTCGGCTTTCCATCCTCAGACAAATGGCCAAACCGAACGAACTAATCAGACTTTGGAGACCTATCTGAGATGCTTTGTTTCTGCTGATCAGGATGATTGGGTGACCTTCTTGCCATTGGCTGAGTTCGCCCTTAATAATCGGGCCAGTTCGGCTACTTTGGTTTCGCCTTTTTTTTTGTAATTCTGGTTTTCATCCTCGTTTTTCTTCAGGGCAGGTTGAGCCTTCGGACTGTCCTGGTGTGGATTCTGTGGTGGACAGATTGCAGCAAATTTGGACTCATGTAGTGGACAATTTGACATTGTCCCAGGAGAAGACTCAAAGTTTCGCCAACCGCTGTCGCTGTGTTGGTCCCCGACTTCGTGTTGGGGATTTGGTTTAGGTGTTGTCTCGTCATGTCCCTATGAAGGTTTCTTCTCCTAAGTTTAAGCCTCGTTTCATTGGTCCTTATAAGATTTCTGAAATTCTCAATCCTGTGTCGTTTCGTTTGGCCCTTCCAGGTTCTTTTGCCATCCATAATGTGTTCCATAGGTCGTTGTTGCGGAGATATGTGGCGCCTATGGTTCCCTCCGTGGACCCTCCTGCTCTGGTGTTGGTCGAGGGGGAGTTGGAGTATGTGGTGGAGAAGATTTTAGATTCTCGTATTTCGAGACGGAAACTTCAGTACCTGGTCAAATGGAAGGGCTATGGTCAGGAGGATAATTCCTGGGTTTTTGCCTCCGATGTCCATGCGGCCGAGTTGGTTCGTGCCTTTCATTTGGCTCGTCCTGATCGGCCTGGGGGCTCTGGTGAGGGTTCGGTGACCCCTCCTCAAGGGGGGGGTACTGTTGAGAATTCCGTTTTCGAACTCCCTCCTGTGGTCGTGAATGATACTTCGGCGAGTTCTGTCTGTGGACTCCCTCTGGTGGCTGTGAGTGGAGCTGCTGGTTCTGAGGTCGCTTCCTCAGCTGCCCTCGTTTGCAGCTAGGCTGGCTTCTCTATTTAACTCCACTCAGATCGTTACTCCATGCCAGCTGTCAATGTATCAGGACTGGTTCAGATCTCTCTCGGATCTTTCTGATGACCTGTCTACTCCAGCAGAAGCTAAGTCCCTGCTAGTTCATTTGTTGTTCATTTTGTACTGAATATATTTCTTAGTACTTGCTAAGTTCTAGTCCAGCTTGCTAACATGATATTGCCTTGCTAGCTGGAAGCTCTGGGTTGCAGAGTGGCACCTCCGCACCGTGAGTCGGTGCGGGGGTCTTTTTGCACTCTCTGCGTGGCTTTTTGTAGTTTTTTGTGCTGACCGCATAGATCCCTTTCCTATTCTCAGTCTATTTAGTAAGTCTGGCCTCCTTTGCTGAAACCTGTTTCATCCCTGTGTTTGTGACTTTCCTCTTAACTCACAGTTAATATATGTGGGGGGCTGCCTTTACCTTTGGGGAATTTCTCTGAGGCAAGGTAAGGCTGATTTTCCTATCTTTAGGGGTAGTTAGCTCTTAGGCTGTGAAGAGGCGTCTAGGGAGAGTTAGGTACGCTCCACAGCTATTTCTAGTGTGTGTGTTATAGGATTAGGATTTGCGGTCAGCAGAGTTCCCACTTCCCAGATCTTGTCCTGTCTTCTAGTTTAACCATCAGGTCATTCCAGGTGCACCTAACCACCAGGTCCATAACACACACAAACTCTATGCCAAAAGCAGCCCTTTCTCTCTCATTCACTGCAGAAAATCCTACAACAAACACTGTGCCAAAAGCAGCCCTTTCTCTCTCCTTCACGGCAGAAAATCCTACCACAAACTCTGTGCCAAAAGCAGCCCTTTCTCTCTCCTTCACGGCAGAAAATCCTACCACAAACTCTGTGCCAAAAGCAGCCCTTTCTCTCTCCTTCACGGCAGAAAATCCTACCACAAACTCTGTGCCAAAAGCAGCCCTTTCTCTCTCCTTCACGGCAGAAAATCCTACCACAAACTCTGTGCCAAAAGCATCCCTTTCTCTCTCCTTCAAGGCAGAAAATCCTACCACAAACTCTGTGCCAAAAGGAGCCCTTTCTCCTTCACGGCAGTAAATCCTACCACAAGCTCTGTGTGAAAGGCATCCCTTTCTCTCTCCTTCATGGCAGAAAATCCTACCGCAAGATCTGTGCCAAAAGCAGCCCTTTCTCTCTCATTCACTGCAGAAAATCAAACCACAAACTCTGTGCCAAAAGGAGCCCTTTCTCTCTCATTCACGGCCGAAAATGCTACCCCAAACTCTGTGCCAAAAGCAGCCCTTTTGCTCTCCTTCATGGCAGAAAATACTACCACAAGCTCTGTGCAAAAAGCAGCCCTTTCCCTCTCATTCACGGCAGAAAATCCTACCACAAACTCTGTGCCAAAAGGAACCCTTTCTCTCTCCTTCACGGCAGTAAATCCTACCACAAGCTCTGTGCGAAAGGCATCCCTTTCGCTCTCCTTCATGGCAGAAAATCCTACCACAAGATCTGTGCCAAAAGCAGCCCTTTCTCTCTCCTTCATCACAGAAAATCCTACCACAAGCTCTGTGCCAAAAGCAGCCCTTTCTCTCTCATTCACTGCAGAAAATCCAACCACAAACACTGTGCCAAAAGCAGCCCTTTCTCTCTCCTTCACGGCAGAAAATCTTACCACAAACTCTGTGCCAAAAGCAGCCCTTTCTCTCTCCTTCACGGCAGAAAATCCTACCAAAAACTCTGTGCCAAAAGCATCCCTTTCTCTCTCCTTCAAGGCAGAAAATCCTACCACAAACTCTGTGCCAAAAGGAGCCCTTTCTCTCTCCTTCACGGCAGTAAATCCTACCACAAGCTCTGTGCGAAAGGCAGCCCTTTCGCTCTCCTTCATGGCAGAAAATCCTACCACAAGATCTGTGCCAAAAGCAGCCCTTTCTCTCTCATTCACTGCAGAAAATCAAACCACAAACTCTGTGCCAAAAGGAGCCCTTTCTCTCTCATTCACGGCCGTAAATGCTACCACAAACTCTGTGCCAAAAGCAGCCCTTTCGCTCTCCTTCATGGCAGAAAATCCTACCACAAGCTCTGTGCGAAAAGCAGCCCTTTCCCTCTCATTCACGGCAGAAAATCCTACCACAAACTCTGTGCCAAAAGGAGCCCTTTCTCTCTCCTTTACGGCAGTAAATCCTACCACAAGCTCTGTGCGAAAGGCAGCCCTTTCGCTCTCCTTCATGGCAGAAAATCCTACCACAAGATCTGTGCCAAAAGCAGCCCTTTCTCTCTCATTCACTGCAGAAAATCAAACCACAAACTCTGTGCCAAAAGGAGCCCTTTCTCTCTCATTCACGGCCGAAAATGCTACCACAAACTCTGTGCCAAAAGCAGCCCTTTCTCTCTCATTCACTGCAGAAAATCAAACCACAAACTCTGTGCCAAAAGCAGCCCTTTCGCTCTCCTTCATGGCAGAAAATCCGACCACAAGCTCTGTGCGAAAAGCAGCCCTTTCCCTCTCATTCACGGCAGAAAATCCTACCACAAACTCTGTGCCAAAAGGAGCCCTTTCTCTCCCTCTCAACCACAGCAGGAAATCAGAGCAAAACTCTGTGCCTAAAACATCCCTTTCACTCTTGTTCACAATATAAAACCCCAAATAAACCCCCACTAGAAGGCCTTAAAATTTTACTTTTATTTTGACTTTAAAATATTAACAAAGGGTATAAAAGCTTTTGTCCCTAATCTGCCTCTATTATTCGGAATAAATTTAGACATTGTGCCTGCTGCTCTGTATTAATGAGGTGTGTAGCACCCGGGATGCTAGCACAAATCTGCTAGAGTAGGACAGTGAAATTTAGCACACACATCCCCCCCAACATGTTTCACCTCGTTAGCGGCATCCTCAAGGGATGGGACATAGGCTTGAATGACGGCCGGCCAAACAAGCCATCTATATACAGTATAGCCTCTGTAGAGATTGAGGACCAATGAGCTAAGATTGCGCATATAGCAAAGGAGTGACGTCATTTGTGTTATAACCAATGCAAATGACCAGCCAATAATATACAATTTACCTTTATAAAAGGTTCAGGCTGATGAAAACATCCAATTTGCATATTTTTAGATGATACTCTAACCAATAGGAAAAAGCACATCTCTTAGCGCTCCAATCAGTGTAGCGCTTTCTGCCAGCACATATCGTTGACGTATCGTCTCACCTTTTGGCATACTGGTAACCACATCATCGCTTAGACTTACCAATCAGATGCGAGTGTCTAGCAGGCGTGAACGCACAGCTCGTCCAATCTAGCTAGAGCTCGTCACTGTATATGTTCAAATGACGTAACAGATTCCAATTGGTTCGCCTGATGTCACATGAGTGAAGGTCTCACATCACTGACAGACTGAAACAGGTTTTGCTCAAGAATATCCCTGTATTTTGCACCATCCATCTTTCCCGCGACTTGGACCATTTTCGCTGTCCCTGCTGCCAAAAAACATCCCTATAGCATGATGCTGCCACCACCATGTTTCACTGTGGGTATGGTGTTCTTGGGGTGGTGAGATGTATAGGTTTGGTGTCAGACATAGCGTTCAGTTGTCCACATCACCTTCCTCCACACATTTGGGGAGTCTCCACATGTATTTTGGCAAACTCAAAATGAGCCTTACAATTTTTGTATGCAATTTTTGTGTGTAAGTAAAGGCTTTTTTCTGCCCACTCTTCCATAGAGGCCACCTGTATGAAGTGTACAGCTTATTGTGGTCATATGGACGGATACTACAGTCTTTGTTTGGGAACTCTCCAGCTTCATCAGAGTTACCGTTCGTCTCTGTGCTGCCACTCTGATTAATGCCCTCATTGCCTGGGCTGACAGTTTTGGTGGTGACCAAAAGTCATTACATTAGTAAATTAGAATACTTTATAACACCAGCTTGAAAAATGATTTTAAAGTCTGAAATGTTGGCCTACTGAAATGTATGTTCAGTAAATGCACTCAATACTTGGTCTGGTCTCCTTTTGCATCAATTACTGCATCAATATGGCGTGGCATGGAGGCGATCAGCCTGTGGCATTGCTGAGGGGTTATGGAAGCCCAGGTTGCTTTGATAGCAGCCTTCAGCTCGTCTGCATTGTTGGGTCTGGTGTCTCTCATCTTCCTCTTGACAATACTCCATAGATTCTCTATGGGGTTAAGGTCAGGTGAGTTTGCTGCCAATCAGGCACAGTGATACTGTTGTTTGTAAACCAGGTATTGGTACTTTTGGCAGTGTGGACAGGAGCCAAGTCCTGCTGGAGAATGACATTTCCACCTACAAAAAGCTTGTTGGCAGAGGGAAGCATGAAGTGCTCTAAAATTTCCTGGCAGACGGCTGCGCTGACTTTGGTCTTGATAAAACACAGTGGACCTACACCAGCAGATGACATGGCTCCCCAAACCATCACTGATGGTGGAAACTTCACACTAGACCTCCAGCATTGGATTGTGGCCTCTCTGCTCTTCCTCCAGACTCTGGGACCTTGATTTCCAAATGAAATGTAAAATTTACTTTCCTTGTGGAGTGTGTCAATGACTGCCTTCTGGACATCTGTCAGGTCAGCAGTCTTCCCCATGATTGTGGATCCTACTGACACAGACTAAGGGACCTTTTTAAACACTTAGGAAGCCCTTGCAGGTGTTTTTTTGTTAATTATTATAATTTACTGAGATAATGACTTTTGGGTTTCCATTGACTGTAAGCCATAATCATTAACATTAACAGAATTAAACACATGAAATAGATCACTCTGTCTGTAATGACTATATATGAGTTACACTTTTTGTATTGAAAACTGAAATAAATTAACTTTTTGATTTTATTCTAATTTTGTGAGAAGCACTTGTATATACTGACAGACACGTGACACTTAGATTACACACAGGGGGACGTCCTGTCTCGAATCGTGGGACTTTCGAAGGCAATTGCTTGCACCAGAAATTTTTAGGGGCTTCATAGCAAAAGGGGTGAATACATATTCACATGCCAATTTTTAGTTATTTGATGCCACAAATTAAATTTATGCCTATATTTTTCTCACTTCACCAACTTAGGCTATTTAGTGCTGATGCAAAGGGGGTGGGAATACTTTTGCAAGCCACTGTAAGGCTACGTTCACATTTGCGTTGTGCGCCGCAGCGCAACGCACAACGCAAACAAAAACGCAGCAAAACGCTGCGTTTTGCGACGCATGCGTCCTTTTTTGGTTGATTTTGGACGCAGCAAAAATGCAACTTGCTGCGTCCTCTGCGCCCGGACGCGTGCGCCGCAGTGACGCATGCGTCGCAAAACGCAAGTGCAACGCATGTCCATGCGCCCCCATGTGAAATATAGGGGCGCGTGACGCATGCGGCGACGCTGCGGCGCCCGACGCTGCGGCGCAGACCGCAAATGTGAACGTAGCCTAACTAATTATACGATAACTATTGGGTATATTTACCAGCAAGAATTACTCTAAATAAACGTGAAGTGTATGGCTTAACTGATTGATAGAGTCCATGGAAATCATGATGTTCTAGAACATTCTGCCTTATTACCGGACTAAAGATTTTGTGGAAGCAGCGGATTTTTCTAATCCCTTCTGAAGCATTGTTTTTCATCCTGACCTTGGTTCTAATCCATTGAGCACCGCTGCTAGTGCTTTTGCTAATTTATCAGTAGTCAATAGCTGCACAGCCAAGGCCACGGCAAGGACAATGCTCTGCTTTCTGCCAGGATGGTTATTTGTAAAATGCGTGAATTTAGAAATGGATGAATCCGTTAGACGCGTTTTGTCCTCGTAGTGTATCATCGCTCGCTGGAGAATTGTGCTATCTCTCTGGCGCCATCTGCTGTCCACGACACATATGAGCATCACCTATGGGCAGCTTGCACAAAAAAATTGCAGTGGTCGTTAAAGAGAATTTTAATTATCTGGATTTATGGTGCTGAAATGGGCACTAAAGATGGCAACACATTAACCTGTTCATGACTGGACTATTTTCTTTGATATTTGGTATTTTATTTTTCCAACTAGTATTTTTTTTTTAAATCTTTTAACTTTGCTATACAAATTGCCCCCCAGAAAGCTAATAAAAGTTTCTCAGGTGTGAGGGGTATCATAATTTTATCTATACATTTAAAGCTGGTTATTCAGCTTTCTCTGAGCACCAGTATTCTGTGATTAATCATGTGATCACAGAAAACACCATTGAAAGAGAGGAAGGGCAGCTTTGGTCATAGACTTTGTGCATACAGCAGCTCTTTCTCTCTTGTTCACAGCAGGAAATCTCAGCACAAACTCTGTGACAAAGCCCTTTACGAGTCTCTCCCAGCACAAAGCCCGTGTCCAAACCAGTCTTTTCTCTGGTTCAGAGATGGAAATTCCAATGCAAATTTGATGCCAAATGCAGCCCTTTCTCTATCCTTCACATCTGGAAATCCCAGAGCAAACTCCGCGGTCAAAGCAGCCCCTTCTCTATCGTTCACAGCAGAAAATCCCAGCACAAAGTTTGTGCCCAAATCAGCCTCTTCTCTCTCATTCACAGCTGGAAATCCTAGTGAAAAGTAATCTTGTCTCTCTGGTAGCACAAACCCTGTGTCCATCCCAGCCCTTTCCTAGTTCAAAGCAGGAAATCCCATTGAAAACTTTCTGCCAAAAGCAGCCCCTTTTCTCTTGTTCACAGTAGGAAAATCCCAGCACAAAGTTAGAGGTCAAATCTTGTGCCCCAATCTGCCTTTTCAGTCTTATTCACAGCTGAAAATCCCAGCAGTCTGTGATCAAAGCAGCCCCGTCACAGATGTCACTGCTGCGCTTTATTATGGCAATATAAAAGGTACGGTTATTAAGGAATTAAAGGGGCATTGTCACCATTAGAAGGTTTGTAAGCATTTACTGTCACTTCCCGATATGAGGGGATCCAATGGCCAGGAGGACCTCAAACCGATCTTCAAAATGAAGCTGTGTCCTCCAGACATATAAATATGAATGTTGTGAGCTCCCTCTAGTGGCGATTGCAGTCTGCCAAAATTGTATTTCATTCTGTGGTTGGTTGTTTGTGTGTGTTTATAAAGCGGGGCCCTTTTCTGGTACTAGTAATGGGACCCCTCTACTTACAGTACTCAAGGTTGGATCTCTCCTAATCTGATGAGGTCATGCTGATGATATTATTGGAAGTGGCACTTTAGCTGTCATTAATTGGGCGCGGCCTGTACTCGGGGGCGGGGTTACCATGCATTTGTGGGCTGCAACAATTTCCGTTATCTAGGGTCTAGTGATAATAATGCACGAGACTTCCTTGAGTTATTATATAGGGCTCAGTCATTGCTTTACCATTGTATTTTGTCTCTTTACTCTTTTTTTTTTTTCAGATGTAACCTTCCTCCCATATCTGATAAATATGTGGCGGATGTTGGTATCAAGACAGACGTGGTGACAATCAATCCGAGTATTATAACTGAGAGGTCAGTTCTCATTGCACCGACCCTGACTATGTCACACACATTTATGGGATGTTATTATTGGGACTTTCTGCCCATTTTCTATAGAGGACACCTGTCACTCCATGGGGAGAGCCACGTGGATTGCATGCGCCCCTGTTTAGGCTCCGTGCATGTGGTTCTGTCGTGTGCTCAAGGCCTGATACTATCAGTAGCCATTAATATGTGTCAGATGTGGCGCAGATATCTTATCGGATGACGTGCTAAAATCTGGGGCAAGTCCGGTGACATGCCACATCCCATGCATGTAAATGGGGTTCAGCTCTTCCGCCTACATGCCGTGGAAACATTTCTAAGCAGATTTCTGCCACCATAGATATCTCTATCTATTATCTATCTATTATCTATCTATCTATTATTTATCTATTATCTAACTATTTATCTATCTATCTCTATCTATTATCTATCTATCTATCTATTATCTATATCTATTATCTATATTTATCTGTTATCTATCATCTATCTATTATCTTTCTATCTCTATCTATTATCTATATACTATTTATCTATCATCTATTATCTATATCTATTTGCTATCTATCTATTATCTATCATCTATCTCTCTCTATCTATCATCTATTATCTATCTATCTATATTATCTATCTATTATCTATCTATCTATATTATCTATCTATCTATCTATCATCTATCTCTATTATCTAGCTATCTATCTAGGAATAAAAAAATTGGAAGGCAGCACTCCAGGCTTAGCACCAAATATAAGTGGACTTTATTGGGCCCACATGGCGTGGTGCGACGTTTCGGCTTCCAAAAGCCTTTTTCGAGCAGTGAGTTACAATTGTATACAAGCATATATATAGAAGTACAAGTTAATAAAATAGAATTAACATATTACTCAATAAACATCTTTATATAAATAAGAAATCCTCTTCATTTCCATATAGTCCGTGTTATCCATCCAATACAAAATATTTTCATTTGCTTTAAAGTGCTCAGTGACCGTTTAACATACAGTAAAAAAGCATAGATGGCTTATTATAAATCAGGTGGTATCATGTGCGTCACATTAGTGTATTATCACTCACCCAGGTGTGCATTGCCATAATCGCTATTTTCTTTACCATGCACGCCATACACTCACTGGCCACTTTATTAGGTACACCTGTCCAACTTCTTGTTAACACTTAATTTCTAATCAGCCAATTACATGGCGGCAACTCAGTGCATTTAGGCATGTAGACATGGTCAAGACAATCTCCTGCAGTTCAAACCGAGCATCAGTATGGGGAAGAAAGGTGATTTGAGTGCCTTTGAACGTGGCATGGTTGTTGGTGCCAGAAGGGCTGGTCTGAGTATTTCAGAAACTGGTGATCTACTGGGATTTTCACGCACAACCATCTCTAGGGTTTACAGAGAATGGTCCGAAAAAGAAAAAAAATCCAGTGAGCGGCAGTTCTGTGGGCGGAAATGCCTTGTTGATGCCAGAGGTCAGAGGAGAATGGGCAGACTGGTTCGAGCTGATAGAAAGGCAACAGTGACTCAAATCGCCACCCGTTACAACCAAGGTAGGCCTAAGAGCATCTCTGAACGCACAGTGCGTCGAACTTTGAGGCAGATGGGCTACAGCAGCAGAAGACCACACCGGGTACCACTCCTTTCAGCTAAGAACAGGAAACTGAGGCTACAATTTGCACAAGCTCATCGAAATTGGACAGTAGAAGATTGGAAAAACGTTGCTTGGTCTGATGAGTCTCGATTTCTGCTGCGACATTCGGATGGTAGGGTCAGAATTTGGCGTAAACAACATGAAAGCATGGATCCATCCTGCCTTGTATGGAGCATCTTTGGGATGTGCAGCCGACAAATCTGCGGCAACTGTGTGATGCCATCATGTCAATATGGACCAAAATCTCTGAGGAATGCTTCCAGCACCTTGTTGAATCTATGCCACGAAGAATTGAGGCAGTTCTGAAGGCAAAAGGGGTCCAACCCGTTACTAGCATGGTGTACCTAATAAAGTGGCCGGTGAGTGTATGTTTGGGGTGTAGCCGCGTAAACAATGTGCGTCATTCCCCTGTCACTAGCTGCATAGCCAATCAGGAAACTGGTTTCGCAGGATATTTCCAGCGCATGCGCATAACCAAAAATCGGACGCTATCAGCGCCATATCTAGTGTGGCATATTTCATTAACAATAATGCGCATGCGCAGCTTCCAACGGCTGCACTATACATGGCTGAAACTTCGTTACAATAGCATCTAATAGTACTATTAAAATGGCACAAAAAACATTATTTATTTAAAGGGAACCTGTCATCTGAATTTGGCGGGATCTATTTTCGGTCCGATGGGCGGTGTTTTCGGGTGTTTTATTCACCCCTTCCTTTCCCGCTGGCCGCAATATTGCCTTGAAGTTGATTCGCTTTCCTCTGTAGATCACGCCTGCGCAAGGCAATCTTGCTTTGCCCAACTGCGGGCAAAACCGAAAAGCATTAGTGCGCATGCGCCGGCGCACTATGTCCCGGAACACAGCAAAATACTTCGCGCACTAATGCTTTTCGGCTTTGCCCGCAGTTGGACACCCGAAAACACCGCCCATCGAACCGAAAAAAGGTCCCGCCAAATTCAGGTGACAGGTTCCCTTTAAGAAAGATCTCTTTATACATAAAATATTGGTGCCAAATTATTGCTTTAATTCATTATAACAGTACAGTACGAATACGGGGTGGTGGGTAAAACACCATTACCCTGGTACTACAGACAGACCCCTTTCAGGAGTTACTTCCGAAGACCAATGGTCTCAATGGGGGGGGGGGGGGAAGACACACTTCCGGGTATCCCTGCACTCTAGAGTCATGTCACTTTAGCTTGCTAGCTAACAGAGATGATTTTGCTTATTTTGCTTTTTGGCTGCAAGCAATACTGAGGGCTGGATAGGGGTATAGAGTGGTAATATACACTTGATATTACCCATATGGCCTCTGCGGTGAGGGCAGGGATACCCGGAAGTGTGTCTTTATCCCCCCCACTGAGACCATTGGTCTTCGGAAGTAACTCCTGAGAGGGGTCTATCTGTAGTACCAGGGTAATGGTGTTTTACCCACCAACCCCCCGTATTTGTAATGTTCTGTTATAATGAATTAAAGCAATAATTTGGCACCAATATTTTATGTATAAAGAGATCTTTCTTAAATAAATAATGTTTTTTGTGCCATTTTAATAGTACTATTACATGCTATTGTAACGAAGTTTCAGCCATGTATAGTGCAGCCTTTGGAAGATGCGCATGCGCATTATTGTTAATGAAATATGCCACACTAAATATGGCGCTGGTAAGAGTCCGACTTTTGGTTATGCGCATGCGCGGGAAATATCCTGCGAAACCAGTTTCCTGATTGGCTATGCAGCTAGTGACAGGGGAATGACGCACATTGTATACGCGGCTACACCCCAAACATATGGCGTGCATGCTAAAGAAAATAGCGATTATGGCAATGCACACCTGGGTGAGTGATAATACACTAATGTGACGCACATGATACCACCTGATTTATAATAAGCCATCTATGCTTTTTTTTCTGTATGTTAAACAGTCACTGAGCACTTTAAAGCAAATGCACTATTTTGTATTGGATGGATAACACGGACTATATGGAAATGAAGAGGATTTCTTATTTATATAAAGATGTTTTTTGACTAATATGTTAATTGTATTTTATTTGTATGTCGGATAGCTGCGGAGACACCATCACGTGTTTCTCAACGCAAGCAGTGAATAGCCAGACCTTTCCCCGGGAAGGAACAACCACGGGAAGGGCAGCATCCAATAAAGGAAAACATCCAATACAGGAAAACCACCTATGCCAAGCATGGTATCCATCCACAGACAGCTGTTTCGGGGTGTTTGCCCCTCATCAGTGTGGAGTAGGAATCTGGCTATTAGGAACAGTGCCACATTGCACCATAGAGTGTCCAAGAGTTTACTGATGATTTAATCCAGGTCTGGGAGGAGATCCCATAGGAGAACATCTGCTGCCTCACCTGGGCCATGCCTAGACATTGTAGGGAAGTCATACAGGCACGTGGAATCCACACACAACTGAGCATCAATTTCTTGTCTTGAGGCATTTCCACTGAAATTGGATCAGCCTGTAATTTGATTCTCCACTTTGATTTTGAGTATCATTCCAAATTCAGACCTCCATGGAATATTAATTTTGATTTACATAAATCATTTCTATCTATCTGTCTCAAATCTATCATCTATATCACATATATATCTATCTAGTTAAAAAACATGAAGGCAGCACACCACTGAGAAAAAATAGAAAAGGAGGTTTAATAGCCCATCTATCTATTATCTATCTATCTATCCATTTATCTTTCTATATATATATATCTATCTACTGCTCTTAGATAAACCACTATCACCATGATTTATATTTTATCTTAATTGGCAGGTTCCAGAAGTTGGAGAAATGGCGGAAACCTTTCTATGACGTGATACAAGGTTATGAGAACGCTTCTATCCTCCTTCCTGCCTTCTACAACACCCGGAATACTGATGTCTCCATCCGGGTAAAGTACGTCCTGGACGACTTCGAGTCCCAACAGTCCGTGTATTATTTCCACCCTCAGTATCTCATCAACGTCTCACGCTTTTGGCTCATCCAGGGTGTGAGGGCCAAACGCATCAGCAGCGGCTTGATCCTAGTGACGGCTGCTCTGGAACTGTGCGATGAGGTCCACCTCTACGGCTTTTGGGGCTTTCCCATGAACCCATCAGGAGTCTTCATTACTCATCACTACTATGACAATGTCAAACCTCGACCAGGCTTTCATGCCATGCCTTCAGAAATCTTCAACTTTATACATATGCATAGTAGAGGCATCCTCCGCGTCCATACCGGTACCTGCTTCTAAGAAGCTTCGTCCATGCCTCTACCACATGCGCGTTGGATGTTTCTATAAAAAATTATGCAATAATGCTTTGAGCAGACTACATAGGACGATGCCTCCAAACGAGTTGGCGATTGCCAAAGCCACTACGAAAAGTATTTATCGTCAAAGGGGAGTATAGTTAAGCCAAAAAAAGAGATAAATTATAAAAATGCATCTTTATCAGCACTGGTTTGACAGCTACAATTCCGCAAAGCACACAAGAAGAATTAGCACACGCAGTGCAATTACCAGCATCTACTCTTATCCGATCCACTCTGGAAAATGGAGGAGGGCAGGAACAGTTGGTGTCCTCACCATGACCATAGATGTCACCATTATCTCCTGCTTTTGGGGTTTTTGGTAACCCTCAGAAAAAAACTACAGTCAGAAGAAATCATGTAAAACAATAGAAAGGTTTGATGCGATGAAAGCCAATGAAGCACAAAAAGGAGACGCCCTGTGGAGCTAGCTGTGACCTGTTATGCCTCAAGCTGTGACCCACCATGCTCCAAGCTTTGGCCTGCTATTCCCCAGGCTGTGGCCTGCTATGCCCCAAGTTGTGACCCATTATGCCTCAAGTTGTGACCCGTTATTCCCCAAGCTGTGGCCCACTATGCCTCAAGCTGTGGCCTGTTATGCTCCAAGTTGTGGCTCGTTATGCCCCAAGCTTTGACCGGTTATGCTGCAAGTTGAGACCCATTATGCCGCAAGCTGTGGCCCAATACGCCCCAAGCTGTGACCCACTATGCCCCAAGCTGTGACCAGTTATACCCCAAGCTGTAGACCATTATGCCCCAAGCTATGGGCCGTTATGCCCCAAGATGTGAGCTGTTAAGCCCCGAACTGTGCCCCGTTATGCCCCAAGATGTGGCCTGTTATGCCTTAAGCTGTGGCCCATTATTCCCCAAGATGTGGGCCGTCATGCCCCAAGCAGTGGCGCGTTAAGCCTCACGATGTGGGCCGTTATATCCCAAGCTGTGGCCCATTATGCCCCAAGATGTTGGCCGTTATATCCCAAGCTGTGGCTCGTTATGCCCAAAGATGTGGCCTGTTATGCCTTAAGCTGTGGCCCGTTACGCCCCAAGATGTGGCCCATTATGCCCCAAGTTGTGGCCCGTTATCCCCCAAGCTGTGGCCTGTTATCCCCCAAGCTGTGGCCTGTTATACCCCAAGCTGTGGCCTGTTATACCCCAAGCTGTGACCTGTTATACCCCAAGCTGTGGCCCATTATGCCCCAAGTTGTGGCCCCTTATCCCCCAAGCTGTGGCCTGTTATACCCCAAGCTGTGACCCATTATGCCTTCACTATGAAAGCTTGCTATTAGCTTTTCTAGCCAGCGTTGATTGGCACTGTTGTAATTTGCATTTTGGGCATTTGCAGCATTGGAACACAAGCAGAAGTGAATTACGGGCAGGAAAAGACAGATATTATGTATGCTAATGAAGCAAAGCTCCAGATTAAATGCATTTTCATATTATGGAATTGTATTTTAAGTGATTTTCTATGGTAATAAAAGGCACTGCGAAAGTGATATTAATGTCATTGGACATTTCCCAGTGCTTTACTGTAGGATTATTAAGGAACTCGTGAAGCTGTGTCAGTTGTACCTTTTATTAGAAAATTCCTCATAGTACAATTCCTTAATATTGGTTTTCTAAGCCAGCTTTATATTTTTGACATTCATGACTTGAATACGGGCCGCTCTCCTGATCCGAGCTCAATAGCTTCGTAGGCAAATATAAAGCTGCTGAGTCCAGGTCAGGACACACGGCAGGACCGGACATCACAGCCCCACTCAGACCGGGAGTGTTGGGCGTCTGAAGCCACTTAAAGGGGTGATCTCATCATAAACATGAAGGGACATAAAAAGGATTCACCATAATTGTCTGATAGGCGCTGCGTCCACATCAGGGTATCGCACCTATCTACAGGGCCTCTGACCTCCATCATGCTTTGTGACAATTTACAGAAAGTCCTGTATAGATGAAAGGGGAGGCCTGGGCGTGGTATCTAGTGGCTACCGACCCAAGCTGGATGGGGGTCCAGGCCCCTCCTTCTGAAGATAGGTACGGGGGGCTGTTGCTTTAAGATATTTACCGCTTATCCTGTGACTTTACCACAAATGTTTATGATGGGATTGCCCTTATAAAAAAAAGTGCCCACCATTATTTGCCTTTTCTGTTTGATAGAAGATTCTTCCTCTTGTTCTTTTCCTTAAAAAATGTGTTTGCCTTGTCATAATTGTCACAGCAGGCAATACGAATAAAAGAGTCGCTATCAATGTGGTGTTATAGCTCAGGTATAATTCACACTGCATTCACCTTCATCGCAGGCCGACTTTTTTTTTGCGCCATGTTACCTCAGATGACATATAATTTTACATCTATTTTTTTTAATTTATTTTAGATTCTACCTGGGAGAATTTAAAGGTTAATGGGAAATCTACTTTTCCGCTCTGTGACTGTGATTAGATTGGCCTGTGGCCTCATTTACGCAGAGCTGACCCTTCCATATTTTGTGTCTTTCTCTTTCTCTCTCTATTTTTCATTTCGTTCTCTCTCTTTCTCGCGCTTTTCCTCTCTCCCTTTCTCTTTTTCTCTCTCACTTTTTCCCTCTCTCTCGTTGTTTCACTTTTGCTTTCTTTCTCTCACTCTCACTCACTCTATTTCTATCTCTCGCTCTTTTTCTGTCTCGCTCTCTGTCTCTCTCTTGCTTTCTTTCTTGCAATTTCTCTCTCGCTATTTCTTTGCTCTCTTTCTCTCTCTCGCTCTTTCTCTCACTCTCTCTCTTGCTCTCTCTCACTCTCTGTCTCTTTCTCTCCCTCGCTCTCTCTTTCGCTCTCTCTTGCTCTCTGTCTCGCTCTCTGTCTCTCTCTTTCTCTCTCGCTCTCTTTCTCTTGCTCTCGCTCTGTCTCTCTTTATCTCGCTCTGTCTCTCTCGTTCTCTGTCTCTCTCGCTCTGACTCTCTTTTGCAATTTCTCTCTTAATATTTCTTTGCTCTTTCTCCCCCTCTCTCTCTCGCTGTCTCTCTCGCTCTCTGTCTCTCTCTCTGTCTCTCTCGTTCTCTTTCCCTCTTGCAATTTCGCTCTGTCTCTCTCTGTCTCTCTCTCGCTCTCTGTCTCTCTCGCTCTCTGTCTCTTGCTCTCTGTCTCTCTCTCTCTCGCTCTCTGTCTCTCTCTCGCTCTCTTTCTCTCTTGCAATTTCTCTCTCGATATTTCTTTGCTCTTTCTCCCCCTCTCTGTCTCTCTCACTCTGTCTCTCTCGCTCTCTTTCTCGCTTGCAATTTCTCTCTTGCTATTTCTTTGCTCTTTCTCTCGCTCTCTTTCTCTCTTGCAATTTCTTTCTCACTATTGCTTGATTGCTTCCTCTCTCGCTATTTCTTCTCTTTCTCTTGCTCTCTTTCTCTCTCGCTCTTTCTTCTCGCTCTTTTTTCATTTCCCATCAATTGATATTTTAAAAAAAACCACATTTTTGAGCAATCACTGAACGGTACAGATTGGTATGAAGCCAAAGTTAAAGAGTTAAAGTGTAGTAAAATAAAAAAAAATGATAAAATATATATATATATATATATATATATATATATATATATATATATATATATATATATATATATATATATATACATAATAAAAAACATATCAATATATATAAATATATGGTATATAAAAGAGACTCAATCAGTTATTGAAAATATTGGTACAGTGGTTTTTGTCAAATAGAAAGCGATGCTATGATATGGAGGAGAAGTACACTACTCTTGGGTTTAATTTTTCAGGTTTTTCCATTTTACATCTTTCTCCAGTAGATAATAGGAGAATGATTCTGAGAAAAAAAATGGTTGTAAAGGGATTTTCTTTCTTATCCTATAGTAGAGAAGCGTGATATTCTTAATGTATTACTACTGTGATTTTCCACTTCCAGATCTCGTCTTGATGTCACTGAATGGGAACAGGCTGAAAACATGTGCACACAGAGCTTTTCTTGAGGTGTTTTTCCATTTTCTGAAGCGCTTCCTGAAGAGTTTTTAAAGTGTTTAAAAATCAATGAGAAGGCTAAAAAGACGCCAGTGTAGTTTTTTTGCACGTTTTCTACCACAAAAATGCTAGTGTTTTCTTCATTGCTTAAAGGGGTTATCCAGGACTAGGTTATTATTTTACTATGGGCCTATAAATTAATAGGTAGTTGCTAACTACCTGCCTGTTCTGTGCGACGCCGGCTCAGAGTGGTCACGGACGGCTCCTGCTTGCAATTCTGCTACTTAAAGTGAACAGAGCAGCTCTTCCTCTTCCGTGCTGCCGTGTCGACGGGGCGTGACTGCCTGCGTTATGCTGATTGACAGCTGACCTCCTGCACTTAGGCAATGGGGAGTCGGATGTCAATCAGCAAGACATCTGCAGTCACGCCCCGTCAACAGAGCAGAACTGAAGAGAAGCCACTGCCCTGTCGACATGAGCCGGCAGAGATCAGTGGCAGCAGAACGGGCAGGTAGTTAGCAACTATCTGCTTGTTTGCTCTTAGGCACACAGTAAATAGATAGAATAGCTGAGGACAACCTCTTTGAAGGGATTTAAAAAAAATCTACAAAATGCCTGCAAAAAAGATGAGAAATAAGAATGCAAAAAAAAAAAAAGCACAGGAAGTGACCAAAAAACACTTCTGCTTCAAAGATGGACATTTTTGACAGCCAGAAAAAAAACCAGTGTGATCATTCCCTATGGCTGTGTGCACACGACATGTTTTTACGACGTCTGAAATTGGCCCAAAAATGCTAGAATCCTTAGACTTCCCTCAGTTGAGAGTTTATATAGTTTTATCGAGTCTAGTTAATACTTTACATTCATGAATGTCTTTTTGGTGCTTTGAAGTTGACTCCTACCACTTGAATACTTACCAAATATCCCAAATAACGGCACCTCTGTCTTGCTTGGGGAAAATGTCTAAAACTGCAAGAAACATGGCTGGATTCATGGCGCGTGTATAAATCAAAACCCCCGGTCTGGTGACCCGAACTCACAGCGTCCTAGGTTTTTCAGGCAGTTAGTTTGGGACAGTAGACCTGTTGCCGGACTGGGCTCTGTGGCCTATAAACAGACTGTGAGATACGATTGTGTTTTTTTTTTTTTTTTCTTTATGGGGCTGTTCACATTACCGTGATTCTTTTCTGACTGGAGCAAAAAAACAGACATGTCCGTTTTTCATCCGAGTGACGGACTAAACTTTCCTATTCAAATCAAAGGACCTGTCAAAAAACAATGCGTGGATGACATCCATTTACTATCCTTTTGCAGTCGGTATTAACTGTTCGATGAGTAGGAAAAGTTTGGAATTTATTTTTTTCAGACGCCGCACTGATGGTAAAAATGGATGAAAAGCGGATCAGCACACTGATGAAAAACAGGTCAGTTTTTTCTTGTGTGCAAAAATAAAGCAGATGTCTGGATGGGGACTAAAAAAAATCATGAAAATACTGTAATAAAACCACACAAAAAACATCACAAATATGCATGGTGTGAACCCGGCCCAGGACTGACGACGGCGAGTATGCAGTTTTACATTGTAGAAAACTAGGCTTATGGACAGACTGCAGTTGACATTTCTGCAGCGAGTGCATGTGAATATACCACATTAGGTCAGGAGAGGCATTTCTGCTGTATAACCTAGTCTAGATACAACTGTAACAAACCCTCAGCTGTTAAAATCATTTATATGCACATTCCCATCTGCTTGGTTTCCGTCTATCTCCATCCTTCTCTTGCTCTATAAAGCCAGAGATGTCAATCAGAGATGAGGCGGGTGGAGATGGATGGGCACCAAGCGGGTGGGAAGGTGTATATAAATGATTGGCTGTGCCGTGAAGCACCGAGCGGCGGGGCTTAGTTCGAACAGTCATCCTGTGCTGACAGAGTCCATTTAACATTGATGGCCACTATTCCGTCAACGGAGATGTGCCGTGCAGCTCTGCAACTGAGCGGGCCACCGCCGACACCGGGAACAGCTGGATGGCGGGAGTGGAGGGTGTCGCACCCCCACCGATCAGACACTGATAAGTAACCTATCCTAAGGATAGCCCATCAATGTGAAAGTCCCGGACAACCCATCTACCCAGAGCATGACACAGCAGTTGCACTCTTTCGCTAATTAGCTGCAGTGCTCATGGGCACGTCACCCTCTGGGAACAGCACCGCCTCCACCGCCGGTACAGGTGAGTATTCTGTCCTTATATTTTCTGTGGGTCACTGAATGGATTTAGCTTTTAATGGGTTAAGTTAAAGAGAACTGACTTTCATGTTAGAATTCGAACTCAATCAGACCCAAAGGCTGATGTATGCAACGATAATCAGCCGCCATCTTGAAGGCAACTTGAAATGAGAAGTTGTTTCCTGACTTTAACTTGTGTATATATATATCTTGTATACCATATTGAGACCAGCAGATTAGGAGGTGGGGACGATCACAACACTTGTTGATCTCTATGAAAAGTGGACACCCCCTTTAAATTACCGTAGGTGTCTACCCTTCCAGGAGTGGTTGAACAAACTGTATGTGCATATAATTTTTGGCAGTGAAGACGTACATTGACCCCTTCATGGCCGTGCACCCCAACATCACACTTGGACCCTTTATATCCTTGAGCACTCGACAAACAGGAAGTCACAGTACTGGTCATGTGATGATTTGTAGCTAATCACACGAGAAGTACAACTCTGCCTATCTTGTGATTGGCTAACGAGGACCCAAGCGTCAGTGTACCATTATCCTGAACCCCAAGTGTAATTACCCTGTACCCCAAATGTCAGAGTCGCTATTCTCCACCCCAAGTGTCAGTGTCATTATCCTGTACCCCAAGTGTCAGTGTCATTATCCTGTACCCCAAGTGTCAGTGTCATTATCCTGTACCCCAAGTATCAGTGTCATTATCCTGTACCCAAGTATCAGTGTCATTATCCTGTACCCCAAGTGTAAGTGTCATTATCCTGTACCCCAAGTATCAGTGTCATTATCCTGTACCCCAAATGTCAGAGTCGCTATTCTCCACCCCAAGTGTCAGTGTCATTATCCTGTACCCCAAGTATCAGTGTCATTATCCTGTACCCCAAGTGTCAGTGTCATTATCCTGTACCCCAAGGGTCAGTGTCATTATCCTGTACCCCCAGTGTCATTATCCTGTACCCCAAGGGTCAGTGTCATTATCCTGTACCCCAAGTGTCAGTGTCATTATCCTGTACCCCAAGTGTCAGTGTCATTATCCTGTACCCCCAGTGTCAGTGTCATTATCCTGTACCCCAAATGTCAGTCGCTATTCTCCACCCCAAGTGTCAGTGTCATTATCCTGTACCCCAAGTGTCAGTGTCATTATGCTGTACCCCAAGTGTCAGTGTCATTATCCTGTACCCCAAGTATCAGTGTCATTATCCTGTACCCCAAGTATCAGTGTCATTATCCTGTACCCCAAGTATCAGTGTCATTATCCTGTACCCCAAGTGTCAGTGTCATTATCCTGTACCCCAAGTATCAGTGTCATTATCCTGTACCCCCAGTGTCAGTGTCATTATCCTGTACCCCAAATGTCAGTGTCATTATCCTGTATCCCAAGTATCAGTGTCATTATCCTGTACCCCAAGTATCAGTGTCATTATCCTGTATCCCAAGTATCAGTGTCATTATCCTGTACCCCAAGTATCAGTGTCATTATCCTGTACCCCAAGTGTCAGTGTCATTATCCTGCACCCCAAGTGTCAGTGTCATTATCCTGTATCCCAAGTATCAGTGTCATTATCCTGTACCCCAAGTGTCAGTGTCATTATCCTGTATCCCAAGTATCAGTGTCATTATCCTGTACCCCAAGTATCAGTGTCATTATCCTGTACCCCAAATGTCAGTCGCTATTCTCCACCCCAAGTGTCAGTGTCATTATCCTGTACCCCAAGTATCAGTGTCATTATCCTGTACCCCAAGTATCAGTGTCATTATCCTGTACCCCAAGTATCAGTGTCATTATCCTGTACCCCAAATGTCAGTCGCTATTCTCCACCCCAAGTGTCAGTGTCATTATCCTGTACCCCAAGTATCAGTGTCATTATCCTGTACCCCAAGTATCAGTGTCATTATCCTGTACCCCAAGTGTCAGTGTCATTATCCTGTACCCCAAGTGTCAGTGTCATTATCCTGTATCCCAAGTATCAGTGTCATTATCCTGTACCCCCAGTGTCAGTGTCATTATCCTGTACCCCAAATGTCAGTCGCTATTCTCCACCCCAAGTGTCAGTGTCATTATCCTGTACCCCAAGTATCAGTGTCATTATCCTGTACCCCAAGTATCAGTGTCATTATCCTGTACCCCAAGTGTCAGTGTCATTATCCTGTATCCCAAGTATCAGTGTCATTATCCTGTACCCCAAGTGTCAGTGTCATTATCCTGTATCCCAAGTATCAGTGTCATTATCCTGTACCCCAAGTGTCAGTGTCATTATCCTGCACCCCAAGTATCAATGTCATTATCCTGTACCCCAGGGATAAATGGATAAATGGAGGGCACCGCAAGAAACAGAGGGTTCACTGTGGGCTTGTAACTGAGCACAGGAAAGAGAGAAAAAGATCATGCCCACATAAATAGGAACACCTCTTGTATGAATAATGGTATAAAAAAGTTTTTATTGAACTGGCACAGACCTCAAAACACGCACACATGTGCACACAAAAAACACAGCACAAAAGAGCTTAAAAACACTTAAAAATGCAAATATGCAAACACAATGCCTGTATATGTATATATATGTCATATCCCATAATGAGGAAAATGACGACCCACAAAATAAATGCTATCCACAATGAAATTACTACAAAAACCTGACTAAATAGATGGAAATCACACAGATCAGTATTGCAATACCATACATCCCCCTGATAAGGTGCATAATTACTGTGCAAAAAATGACAAAATTCATGAAGGTTTAAATGACATGGCAAAGAAAGTGTACCCAGCAAAGAGAAGCGTACCAAATAATGAATGGGACACTTGAAATGAATAAGCATATATACACAAATAAGTGTCTTAATGATGGTACACAAAGGACCTGCAGAGGGGGGAGAGAAAGAGGGAGAGGGGGAGCTAAACAATGTAAAAACTCACACCCTCAATCCCATGGACAAAAACCCCCATCATAACGCCCACGGTCCAAAGCCATGAAAAGTTAGTAGTAAGATGGAGAAGCAGAGTGTGGGATTGGCTCCCACGCGTATCGCCGCCAAGATAGCGGCTTCCTCAGGGAAAGAAAATATAGCATAATGTGAAGCATTAAATGTGGCAGCATATATGCGTATCCCTAATGGTGCTAAGGATATTCACCTGAACGGAGAAACACAGGAGGCATCCGGCGTGTGATGCAGCATGGCCGCGGCCATCTTGTTCATAACGTGACCTGGGTCGGGACAATAAAGTTTGTTCAAAATAGCCCGCGCGAATGCGCGCGCACATAGAGGTACGCATCAGAGGCTCTGACCCAGCAAAAACATAAGATTACTGCGCAAGTGCAGGAAAGATGGTCAACGCATGCGCGATGAGTGTATATACCACAGTCATTGAATTCCCCCATATATGTATATACACGCGCGCGCACATAGAGGCACACATCAAAGACCCAGCTACAACACATGATTACTGCGCAAATATATAAGAAAGATGGTAAATGCATGCGCAGCAAGTGTACAACGCAATCCCAAAGTTCCCCCATATATATATATATATATATATATATATATGCAGCAAAGAATATGCTGATCCTGAATGGTGAGACGGAATTGCTGTACCTACAAGAAGCCCATACGTATTGTTCCAATTGCACATAGGAAACAGCCACAAACCCAGTTATTAGAGACAGAAAAAAATAGAAAATAATAAAATAATAACCGTGCATATGCACATATGTATATATACAAATGTCGTATGTCTTGCGATATGAGCGCATCAATCTGATACCAACGCATGCGCTAAATATACCGAATAGCACCCATACAAATTTTTTAAAAAAAGAGAAAATAAATAAAATAAACAAGTATAAATAAATAAAGAGATAAATACTCAAATGTGGATGCTATTATTCAATTATATTAATGACATACGAATGTTATAACAATGTAGTATAAGCACACATATATAGTAAGGACAGCAAGCTACCCAAATGCCGTTAGATGAAAAATCAATCGAAACGTGTGCAATAAGCACAAAATGGGCCAGATGCATGGTACTGCAATAACAGTAAGGGAACAATTTCTTATACAGCACAGTGCACAAACAGATAAATATTACAGATTATGGATATATATATATGTATCTGCCCAACAACAATTAGTGCAACATAGGAATAACCAAATTATACAGATAATCCAGTCTAAGATGTACGTAAAATCAGCCATAGAAGCCAGAGAAAAGGAGTTCTTCATTTAGTCCGTTAGGTGACAAGCTTTTCAAATTGAAGATCCAGCGGGATTCTCGGCGCAGTAATTCCTTTGTCCGATCGCCCCCACGTATATTGCCCAACACCTGGTCCAAAACCATGACCTGTATATTATGATATTTGCTGTCGTGATTGTCCAGAAAATGAGATGCCACTGATGAAATAGGTTTATCCTTTTCCTTATCCACTTTTGCTCTACTAATATTCGACATGTGCTGCTGAACTCTCCGCCTGATTTCTTGGCTCGTTTGCCCGACATATATTTTTGGACACGAACAGGCAAGTAGATACACCACATTCTTGGATCGGCAGTTGGCATAAATCCTCGTCTCTATTCGTCCTGGAGGAACGGAAAGCATGATGACATTAGTGGCAACCATATAAGGGCACACATTACACCTGCCACATGGAAAAGATCCCTTAAGACGGCTCCCAGTCCCCAAATTCACCGTGGGTCTCCTAAAATGGCTAGTGGTAAGACAATCTTTTAAATTTGTAGCCATCCTAGCAATCATTTTGGGCGTATCAGATATATCCTATACCCCAAGTGTCAGTGTCATTATCCTGCACCCCAAGTATCAGTGTCATTATCCTGTACCCCAAGTGTCAGTACCATTATCCTGTACCCCAAGTGTCAGTGTCATTATCCTGTACCCCAAGTATCAGTGTCATTATCCTGTACCCCAAGTGTCAGTGTCATTATCCTGTACCCCAAGTGTCAGTGTCATTATCCTGTACCCCAAGGTGTCAGTGTCATTATCCTGTACCTCAAGTATCAGTGTCATTATCCTGTACCCCAAGTGTCAGTGTCATTATCCTGTACCTCAAGTATCAGTGTCATTATCCTGTACCCCAAGTGTCAGTGTCATTATCCTGTACCCCAAGTGTCAGTGTCATTATCCTGTACCCCAAGGTGTCAGTGTCATTATCCTGTACCCCAAGTGTCAGTGTCATTATCCTGTACCCCAAGTGTCAGTGTCATTATCCTGTACCCCAAGTGTCAGTGTCATTATCCTGTACCCCAAGTGTCAGTGTCATTATCCTGTACCCCAAGTGTCGGTGCCATTATCCTGTACCCCAAGTGTCAGTGTCATTATCCTGTACCCCAAGTGTCAGTGTCATTATCCTGTACCCCAAGGTGTCAGTGTCATTATCCTGTACCCCAAGTGTCAGTGTTATTATCCTGTACCCCAAGTATCAGTGTCATTATCCTGTACCCCAAGTGTCAGTGTTATTATCCTGTCCCCCAAGTGTCATTGCCCTGTTCCCCAAGTATCAGTGTCATTATCCTGTACCCCAAGTGTCAGTGTTATTATCCTGTACCCCAAGTATCAGTGTTATTATCCTGTACCCCAAGTGTCAGTGTTATTATCCTGTACCCCAAGTATCAGTGTCATTATCCTGTCCCCCAAGTGTCATTGCCCTGTTCCCCAAGTATCAGTGTCATTATCCTGTACCCCAAGTGTCAGTGCCATTATCCTGTACCCCAAGTGTCAGTGTTATTATCCTGTACCCCAAGTGTCAGTGTCATTATCCTGTACCCCAAGTATCAGTGTCATTATCCTGTACCCCAAGTGTCAGTGTCATTATCCTGTACCCCCAGTGTCAGTGTCATTATCCTGTACCCCAAGTGTCAGTGTCATTATCCTGTACCCCAAGTGTCAGTGTCATTGCCCTGTCCCCAAAGTGTCAGTCATTATCCTGTACCCAAAGTATCAGAGTCATTGCCCTGTTCCTTAAGTGTTAGTCATATCCGGTACCCTAAGTGTCAGTGTCTCTTTGTCTTTCACCCCAAGTGTTAATGTTTTGTTGTCTGTATCCCAAGTGTAATTGTCCTACACCTATAGTGCCAGTAAGGCATTAGTCTCAGACCAATGTGTCCATGTTCTGTGACACCAAACTAGAAAACTCCCAAAATAATTAATTTGATGTGGTTAGGACCTTTCACCAAATTTTTCATATGAAACTGGACATACAATGTAATGTAATAGTGGCTGCAGAGCGGAATAACACATTTTGGATTTTTTTTAAATTCCACCTGTAAGTTGCAGAGATATTGGCAATCAAAGTATTTGCTACCTAATGAGTTAACTCTTGGTGAGCCCAAGTGGGTGTTATCAGATATTTTTCCCTGGGGGCGTGCATTTTCTCCCTGTGTTACTTGCCTAATCATAAGCAGGCAGCATCAACAGTAGAAAAAGAACACACCACTACAATATGCTTGAATTATACCCATACTTTTAATTAAACGTATAACAACTTTGCAAAAAAAATCAATTAAAAAATAAAAATCTGTCTTTTTTATGGATACAGCACATAACAAACAAAATCCATGGTACTATTCACATGTATGAAAAACATGTACAGCACACAGATGGTGGCATCAATATACAGTGGTGTGAAAACTTGTCTGCCCGAATTCCAAAACGTTCAACTTTTGTCTCATCAGTCCACGGAGTATTCTCCCAAAAGTTTAGGGGATCCCCAAGATGTTTTATGGCGAAGCGGGGGAGGAGCCTTTATGTTCCTATTGCTCAGCAGTGGTGTTCGTCTTGGAACTCTGCCATGCAGGACATTTTTGCCCGGTTTATTTCTTATGGTGGAGTCATGAACACTGACCTTAACTGAGGCAAGTGAGGCTTGCTGTTCTTTGGATGTTGATATGGGTCTATTGTGACCTATTGGATAAGTCGTCACTGCGCTCTTGGGGTAATTTTGCTCGGCTGGCCTCTCTTGGGAAGGTTCACTGCTGTTCCATGTTTTCACCATTAGTGGATAATGGCTCTTACTGTGGTTCGCTGGAGTCCCAAAGCTTAAGAAATGGCATTATAACCTTTTCCGGACTGATAAATCTTAATTACTTTGTTTCTCATTTGTTCCTGAATTTCTTTGGATCGTGGGATGATGTCTAGCTTTCGAGATTCTTTTGGTCTACTTCACTTTGCCAGGCAGGTCCTATTTAAGTGATTTCTTGATTGAGAACTGAGGTGGCAGTAATCAGGCCTGTGTGTGGCTAGGAAATTTGAACTCTGCTTCCCAAAGATGTGATAAATCACAGTTAATTTATTTTTTAAGGTGGGAGGCAATCACTTTTTCACACTTTGCCCTGTAGGTTTGTATTTCTTTTTCCCTTAAAAATAAAGACCTTCATTTAAAAACTGTATTTT
Source organism: Ranitomeya variabilis (assembly GCF_051348905.1). NCBI lineage: Eukaryota > Metazoa > Chordata > Amphibia > Anura > Dendrobatidae > Ranitomeya > Ranitomeya variabilis. The sequence goes on along the minus strand of NC_135232.1, from coordinate 51,785,889 downwards.
GTGATTACTTGTGTTATCTTTGTCTAATATTTAAATTTATTTGGTGATCTGAAGCATTTAATTGTGACAAACATGCAAAAGAATAGGAAATCAGGAAGGGGACAAACACTTTTTCACACCACTGTATAATCCATGTGGTGCTCATATTTAGCATTGCAAAGTATAGGAGAAACTTTGTAAATTACTTATTTTTTTATCCATCTGTGAAAAATACTGATGAAACTCGGATGGAAAAAACAGACACACGGGCTATACACTGATCCAAAACACTTCTGACACCGGTACGTAGAGTGTTTGTGTGCTTTGGCCCTACATTTTTCATGGTTTCTGTTTGGATGGAGCAAACTTGGAAATTTTTATATATGGGGTAAAACAGAGGAAGAGGCGGCAGCAGAATAGAACTGGTTTTCTATGGCATCAAATGACCTTCATAGTGGTGACTCCATTGTGAACAGTCACTGGGAATATAGAGACTTAAGATGCTCATCTAAGACTAAACACTAATTCTGGTCATCGGTAATATAGTATTGTATGTTCATGATAAGTAAAACAGGACTGTCTTGTATACTAGTCATCAATAGTGAGGATACTTTGTATGCACATAAGGTCTGCTTTGCGTGTGTTCCATCAGTTCTCTGAGCCAGCCTTATATACTACAGTGTTTCCCTGAAAATAAGACCCAGTCCAAAAATAAGCCCCGACATGATTTTTCAGGCTTTTTGGAGTATGCTTCAAATATAAGCCCTAGTCCAAAAATAAGCCCTAGTTGCAATTTAAAGGGAACCTGTCACCACGTTTTTGGAAGATGGGATAAAAATAGCGTTAAATAGGGGCAGAGGTGGGCGTTACATTAGTGTGTGTGTTATGCGTTTATTACCCACCTAAGTTGCCGAAATAACTTTGCAAAGTCTCCGTTTTCGCCTGTCAATCAGGCTGGTCAGGTCGCATGGGCGTGGTGTCTTCACCCAGATTTTGCGTAGTTTTCCGTTGGTGGCGTAGTGGTGTGCGCATGCCCAAGGTCCCGAATCCTCTTCCAGGGGATTTAAAATAGCGCGGTGTCCGTTATTGCATTGGTGATCGGTGGGCGCGGCCATCTTCCTTTGGCCGCGCGTGCGCAGAAGCGGCGCTCTGCTGGCCGCGGCTTCAGGAAAATGGCCGCCGCGATATCCATCTGCGCACGCGCGGCATCGCGGCGGCCATTTTCCTGAAGCCGCGGCCAGCAGAGCGCCGCTTCTGCGCACGCGCGGCCAAAGGAAGATGGCCGCGCCCACCGATCACCAATGCAATAACGAACACCGCGCTATTTTAAATCCCCTGGAAGAGGATTCGGGACCTTGGGCATGCGCACACCACTACGCCACCAACGGAAAACTACGCCAAATCTGGGTGAAGACACCACGCCCATGCGACCTGACCAGCCTGATTGACAGGCGAAAACGGAGACTTTGCAAAGTTATTTCGGCAACTTAGGTGGGTAATAAACGCATAACACACACACTAATGTAACGCCCACCTCTGCCCCTATTTAACGCTATTTTTATCCCATCTTCCAAAAACGTGGTGACAGGTTCCCTTTAATAAGAAAGTTTCCAGGCAGATAAAAAAGTTAAAGAATACAGCAGGACCCTTCATCAAAGAAAGCAGACACCCCAAAAAGAGCATGCATCCCAAAAATAATCGCACACACCAGATCCCAGACAATTCGAGTTGGCAAATGCCGATGGTGGATGGATGCACAGAGAACTGCGTCACTGTCGGGTCCCTCGCCGTTCTAGCTGCATTGCAACCAGTCCGAGTACATAGGGAATAATAATTGTAAATTTAACCCATAGTCAATACGGTATGTACCCACCATTCTAGGACTGGTATGTATAGTTCTGCGCCATGAAAGCAGCAGATCAGATAAGAAAATGTGCAACTGAACAAGTAAAAGTATTAACACAAAATATAGGTAAACTACAGTTTATTGTAAAATGCTAATTAAAATGTAAATATAACAATTAGCCAGTAGATGGAATCACATAACAACAAATAATTCATCAAATGATAAAACCTAAAATTTCCAAAAGGAATTAATACCACATCTATATTAGGTACAATTCCTTTTGGTCTTATCATTTGATGAATACTCCACTGCGGTAATTTATATGTTCATACCTTTGTTATGTGGTGCCATCTATTGGCTAATTGATATATTTATATTTTAATTTGCATTTTTCAATAATTTTCTTTTTGGGATTGTTGTTCATGGAGTATAAGACATAACCTGAAAATAAGCCATAGAGCATCTTTGGGAGCAAAAAGTAATATAAGACCCCGTCTTAGTTTCGGAGAAGTGCAGTAGTTTGGGGTAAACCAGTCATCAATACTAAAGCTAAAACTGTATTCTGCTTTGTATACTTGTACACTAGTCATCAGTTATCTGGGGTCTGCTGTTCTTTGTATATGAGCTATTGATACTCTGGGGTCTGTCTTGTACACTAGTCATCAGTAATATGGGGTGTACATCATTATTAGGGAATCTGCTTCACATACTAACCATCATTATAGGGTTATTTCCAAAATCACAAGTTATCCACAGTCCATGGTAGAGGAGATACTTAGCGGATCGCTGAAGGTCCGACCACTGGGATCTCCAGTGATCCTATGTTCTGGGCTTTGGAGCTCCTTCTTGACTGGAGCGGAGTTGTGCATGCTCGACCTCCGCTTCATTCAGTGTTGAAGGGGTTGTCCGGCCTTAGGCTACAAGACTGCAGTGACCCTTTGTGGCCTCAGACTCTATGTGTTGTCAGGGTTCTCTGGTGCCGAGATCGGGCTGTCATGCAACTGCAAGTATGTGATTTGCAAATTTTGCCACATTTCAACTAGACTGGGTCTGCACTTGCTCAGTACACTTGCACTGAGTGAGGCCAGGCACGTCTAGTCTGCATGTGACCTCATGTATGCAAATCACATACTTGCAGTCTCACACCCGCTGATTCCGGCACTGGAGAATCCCCACAGCACCCAGTCCACGTGATGTGGGGATTTACAGGTCTGCAGTCACATAGAACGACTGCAGACTTGTACCCTGAGGCCGGTCAACCCCTTTATAGAACTGGACTTCAGAGCCTTAATCTTGGGCCCAGTGTTTGGACCCACAGCGATCAGCAACTTATTCCCTATTCAGTGGAAAGGGGATAACTTGTGATTTTTTGGAATAATACTGGGCTGACCTGTATTTATACTATTTTGCAGGGGGCATGAACCCCACCCATACCCAGCCCCGTTGAGAACACATTATATGGGCCACTATCTGTCTAGTTGCTAATAATGGTTCTACTCACTCCCGCCTGTTTCTTTATGTCGTCTATCTTTTAGTAATTGTGATCCATGAAATCTAACAAGAGTCCAGTGTCTCCCTAGTCTTCTGAGCCCATATGCAGCTGCCTATATTGCCAACATAGCATTATTCCCCAGTCTTGATGTGGACAGAAACAAAGAAATGCTTGGCAACCCTCCAGTAAGATGGGCAGTATAAAAAACAAGTCAAGTCTGGATTTGCTTCTATCTGCTCAGGCAGGCGTACAATTGTATGGCGTGCAATGCAGACAGGTGCATTCCTTGTACGATTTGCAACCTTTTCTTGTCCCACTGCTGATTCTGTATGATCATCCTCTCATCTCACAGCATCTGCATCCCCCTCTGAACCCCTACATATCCTACAAATATTAAAGGTCACTTCCCCTAATTTATATCACAAAGCAGTGACATTTACTACTGACTAATAAAATATATATATATATATATATATATATATATATATATATATATATATACATAAAAATCATAACTAAATCATTGCTATAGTGATCAGGATTTGCTAAACATACAGAGCATGCTGCTTTTTTTTTTGTTTGCAAGCCTAAGCAACCCAATGCAATAAGGTCAAAGAAACATAAGAAGTATATCAAACTGAGAATTTGTGATGCATTTAAAAAAAAAAAATCAGAATGCATGTAAAAAACAAATAAGGGGTAAGATTGATTTAGTCTGGGGGCGCTACTGCATTGATATGTATGGAATTTCTTTACTTGGTAGTGGTGGAAAATGGTACTACAAGCAAAACTTAAAATTGAGATTTATCTTTTAATGCTCCACTGAGATGGTGGGCTAAAAGAATTATTAAGAGTAGAATTTTTTTAAAAGGTTTTCTTAATGGAGGGTAAATTTACTGTAAGCCATAGCAAACAATTATGAGCCTTATATACATGCATACTACAGTATCCTTTTAAACTTTAAAGTGACAATTCTAGGCTGTTATCAGATCTGATGATAGACGATTCGTATAGGACATAACATATCTTCAGTTTCTAAATAAGTATTATAAATATTTGCCACTGCACCTCAACTTTTTTTGAATGATAAGACAATGGGTAAGAAATCTAGCTTTCCTCCCGTGATGATCGAGAGCCATAAGATACAAGATGAAAAAATGTCACCTTTATAACCAGCATAATAATCCAATAAATATAAGCACACTACTGTTTTTTGCATACAGCTTGAACAAAGAGCTATGTGTTTCCATGGTTACAGACTACAAACGAATCTGTAGGTAGTCAGACACTGCAGTCGTACTCCATTGCATATCTTCTCTCCAACTGTACTTGTTAGACCGACCTCGTGTGATACATTTGAAGCAAACCCTCAGCTGTGAAGAATGGTAATAGGTGGAAATGATTTTCAGCTCTGGATAATAATGTTCCCTTTTACTAAGAGCAAAGTGATATTAATATGAGGAACCTAGCCAGAACGCTTGTTAGGAAACTGAAACTATTCATTGTGTCGTGATTATTTAGAAAAGAAAAAAAACTTTTAGCTAAAACATTTAGGACCGCGATTGCATTCCCTGGTGGCGTATTCGGGAACTGCAATATTTTCTATGGGGTATATTGAAAAGACTCTGCTGAGACTTTAAGGCAATGGCACCTGGTGGCGTCATGTGTGTACAGATGTTTCGCAGAAGATCCTCGTCCCTGAGTATGATATAGGTGATGGCTGAAGACTTTGGTGGAAAGAAATACTGAATTGACCGTATGATCGGTCATTCTGTGTTCTGTGCGTCAGTAAATCAGGCACCTCCAAAGTGTAGCTGTGACGAGCAGGAGTATACAGGAGCATGGCTATGACATGAGCCTGGATGATGTAAGCCATAATGTATAGACAGCCATCAGGGTAATACAGTCATATGAAAAAGTTTGGGCACCCCTATAAATCTTAAGCTTAATGTTTTATAAAAATGTTTTTTTTTTGCAACAGCTATTTCAGTTTCATATATCTAATAACTGTTGGACACAGTAATGTTTCTGCCTTGAAATGAGGTTTATTGTACTAACAGAAAATGTGCAATCTGCATTCAAACAAAATTTGACAGGTGCATAAGTATGGGCACCCTTATCATTTTCTTGTTTTAAATACTCCTACCTACTTTTTACTGACTTACTAAGGCACATTTTTTGGTTTTGTAACCTCATTGAGCTTTGAACTTCATAGCCAGGTGTATGCAATCATGAGAAAAGCTACTTAAAGTGGCCACTTGCAAGTTGTTCTCCTGTTTGAATCTCCTCTGAAGAGTGGCATCATGGGCTCCTCAAAACAACTGTCAAATGATCTGAAAACAAAGATTATTCAACATAGTTGTTCAGGGGAAGGATACAAAAAGCTGTCTCAGAGATTTAACTTGTCAATTTCCACTGTGAGGAACATAGTAAGGAAATGGAAGAACACAGATACAGTTCTTGTTAAGGCCAGAAGTGGCAGGCCAAGAAAAACATCAGAAAGGCAGAGAAGAAGAATGGTGAGATCAGTCAAGGACAATCCTCAGACCACCTCCAGAGAGCTGCAGCATCAACTTGCTGCAGATGGTGTCACTGTGCATCGGTGTTATATTCTGTTTCACTTCCATTGCGAGCTCCTTTAACCGCATGTTGTGGGTTCACAGCAACAGCTTCCAAATTCAAATGTACCACCTGGAATCAGCGGCAGACATTTTACCTGCCTAACAGATGATGGATAAATGAGGGAAAAGAAAGCCCATGCAGCCCATTAAAGAGCTTTTGAGATCATTGTCCAATTACTTTTGGTCCCTTTAAAAACAGGCAGCTATATATTAAAGAGTTGTAATTCCTAAACCCTCACTCTAACTAAAGCTGAGAGACTGCACTGTGAGCCTATATTGATTATATAACTGTATCTTGACTATGTTTTGGTAAACAGTTAGGGTTCATGCACACTTTGCGGTTTTTGCTGCGGATCCGCAGCGGATTTGACGCTGCGGATCCGCAGCAGTTTTCCATGCAGGGTACAGTACAATGTTACCGTATGGAAAACAAAAACCGCTGTGCCCACGATGCGGAAAATTCATTGCGGAACCGCTGCGGAAAAAAAGAAGGAGCATGTCACTTCTTTCTGCGGATTCCGCAGCGGTTTTCAACATGCACCAATAGGAAAGTGCTGTTGAAAACCCGCAGAGGAATCAGCAGAAGAAACCGCAGGAAAATCCGCAGTCTAATGTTTATGTGGGCCAGTGGCTGTGGTTGAGCACATACTGTATATACAGGCACGGACTGGCCCACCGGAGAACAAAGGAATCCTCCGGAGGACCCCCATGCAGGAGTGGGCCACCACGCTCTTAGGAGCATTACTTGGCACAATACACTTGATTTATATACAGACAAAGGCAGAATCTTATTCATTTAACAATCCACCCAGTTTATTGCTATGGAAATTTGTGAATGAGAGTAGAATCATGTTTGCATGTAGCTGAAAATACATAACTGGTGACCAGGTATTCTCAAATCTTAATTATCTGACAAATTGCAAGATGCTCCTGATGAAAGAAGTAATGGGATAGTGGTGTAACCGGAGACTAATTCTGGGTGGTTGCAGGAGAGTGTCCTGTAGGATCAGTAGTGATCTGTGATCCCTGGTGACTCAGTCCCTGTACACACCCTCAGGCTGTTCTGTGCGTCCTTAGCAACCCCTGCTATACACAGTATGTGACTGCACCGGAGATCCCTGCTGACAGCCTGCTGCTTCCTTGGAGGGTCCTGATTCCTGCTCCTACAGAAGATCCCAGCATCAGCCCTTGCTCCAGACTTGCATATATATATATATAAGTGCATGATCTGGTGACTGCATTGCAGGCAACACTGCTGGTCTGTTCTTCCCCGAGTGTACCACAAGGTGTCGCTGTGTACAGATTCTGAATATTCTTGGATGCAGCTGAAACTTTGTAACTTTTGAGGAGCAGAAAAAACTTTACGGAACTAGAAATCATCAGGTAAGGAGCATGGAGGGGACGGAATAAGGGAGTGGTGGTCTATAGAAATAGCTAAACCTCACACCTGGAAGAATTTATTAAATCATTGTATAATGCCACTTTTTGATCTACGCTCCTCAACATTGAAGTTGCAACATCAAGAAGGAACAGTTGTATATTTATGGAAATCACAGGATGGATAGACAGGTTAAATACCTAAAAATGATGAAAAAATGGAAACACATTTTTCAAAAAAATATTGATTTATTTAGACTATTGTATAAGTTTCATGAAAAGAAATCCCGGCACTTATAGCCTCGACTGCAATCAGTGAGGTTATTAATGGTCGTTTGGGAAGGTTCTGCCACTGAATGCACTTGGACAAATCATCAAGATCCGCTGCTGGCAGCTCCTGTGTAATCACCGACCAATGATGGCCAGATGTGTATGATGGGAGACAAGTCCAGCCACAGGAACACGTTTAGGCCACACAGTAACACCAGATAAATGTGGCCTGGCATTGTCATGTTGGGAGACTGGAAAAATGGCCGCACCTCTGATTCCACCATCAAATCAATGTAACGCTGAGATGTTAGTGCAGGTGGAATGAAGACTAGAGGGGTCCAGCTACAATATATTACACCACCATCCACCCAGGAGTAGTGTAACCTTACCTTGTGAAGGCCTATTCATACATTTCCAACATGGTCTGCAGACCAGTCTCCAGCTATCATTGTCCAAGACAAAATCGGGACCCAACGCTATAGAGGACAGGCCTCCATTCCAGCCTCCATTGCCTCCTAGCTTTGCACCATGATGTCCTTTGACAGCGGTGGTGTGAGGTCAGTGGACACTTGCAGCCCAATGTCGTATTATTGCCTTCTGATGGTGTGCGGCGGGATAATGTACAGTAACCGGACCCCTCTAGTCAAGGCTGTTAGTGTGGGGATTTCTGCCCATGGCTCATACACCAGACAGAATAAATGTAGATATATTGAAAATGTTGTTTCTATTTTTCCATCATTTGCAGATCAGTAACCTGTCGTGTCTATCCATCCTGTGATTTTCATCATTCTACCATTTCAATATTGTGGCGTGTACTTCTTATACTATTATTGCTGGCTGTCAATGGATAGGATCTATTAAGCCCTTCATGACCTTGGGATTTTCCGCTTTTCCATGTTCGTTTTTCGCTCCCCTCCTTCCCAGAGCCTTAACTTTTTTATTTTTCCCTCCATATGGCCATGTGAGGGCTTATTTTTTGCGAAACGAGTTGTACTTTTGAACGACATCATTGGTTTTACCATGTCGTGTACTAGAAAATGGGAAAAAAAATCCAAGTGCGGTGAAATTGCAAAAAAAGTGCAATCCCACACTTGTTTTTTGTTTGGCGTTTTTACTAGGTTCACTAAATGCTAAAACTGACCTGTCATTGTGATTCTCCAGGTAATTACGAGTTCACAGACACCTAACATGTCTAGGTTCTCTTTTATCTAAGTGGTGAAAAAAATGTTCAAACTTTGCTAAAAAATAAAAAAATTGCACCATTTTCAGATACCCATAGCGTCTCCATTTTTCGTGATCTGGGGTCGGGTGAGGGCTTATTTTTTGAGTTCCAAGCTGACGTTTTTATTCATACCACTTGTGTGCAGATACATTCTTTTGATCGCCCGTTATTGCATTTTAATGCAATGTCGCGGTGACCAAAAAAAACGTAATTCTGGCGTTTCAAATTTTTTTTGTCACTATGCCATTTAGCGATCAGGTTAATCCTTTTATTTTATTGATATATCGAGCGATTCTGAATGCGGTGATACTAAATATGTGTAGGTTTGATTTTTTCATTTTATTTGGAATGGGGCAAAAGGGGGGTAATTTAAACTTTTATATTTTTTTTATTTTTTTCACATTTTTTTTTACTTTTTTTTTTTTTTACTTTTGCCATGCTTCAATAGCCTCCATGGGATGGTAGAAGCTGGCACAAATCGATAGGCTCAGCTACTTAGCAGCGATCATTAGATCGCTCCTATGTAGCTGAATTCCTGCATTGCTATGAGCACCGACCACAGGGTGGCGCTAATAGCAATCTGGCATCAGCAACCATAGAGGTCTCAAGGACCTCTATGGTTACTATGCAGACGCATCGCTGATCCCCGATCATGTGACGGGGGTCGGCGATGCGATCATTTCCGGCCCGATGGCCGGAAGTGCCGGTTAAATGCCGATGTCTGCGTTTGACAGTAGCATTTAACTAGTAAATAGCGGCGGGTGAATTGCGATTCCACCCGTCGCTATTGCGAGCACATGTCAACTGTTCAAAACAGCTGACATGTCCCAGCTTTGATGCGGGCTCACCGCCGGAGCCCGCATCAAAGCGGGGGGTTCTGACCTCGGACGTACTATCCCGTCTGAGGTCAGAAAGGGGTTAAACTTTTTTAGGAATAGAATGAAAAAAAAAAATAGGTGTATTAGAGCCCCACTTTCACCAGCAATGATTCAGAGGGTTAAAACAAGAAGAAAAAGCACTTTAAAAAAAATATGTGCTGCGTTATTACAATCCCATTATCCAGCTGTAATTGTTTCCAGCCACACATTGGCTTTACATGGTGTCCATCGCTATGACTTGCCATCCGTATGATGTAAAAACAGGCCGGGTCCACAAGAGCAAATGTAGGGCCCCCTATATCACATCCATGTGGCCTTATAGGACAAACACTTTCAGCAATCTAAACTTTTTCTGTAAAGATTTTATAAAAGCTCAATCTCACACCATGGAGAACATCCACAGCAGAAATCAGACCCGGACGTAACTAAAATTCATCTCTGGTATTTGAAAGCACACAGGCCCATGAAGACCCCCCCACACACACTTTACCAGATGGGGTCTCTATTACAAATGTGACCCTGCTTGACATTAGAGGAAATCAACATGTACTGCAAGACTTTTAGTACCAATAGTACTGCTATATAAGGTTATATAGTACCGCCACACTATGATCACATAATACCACCACATAGTGATGGAATGATACCATCATACTGATCATTACCAACAGGACTGTGCCAACACCAATATTACCATCAATATTGCAATATGTGACAAATAATACCGCCACACCATAACCTTATATTAACGTGTACAGAACTGATAATACCCCCATACTGATCGTTAGGGTTCGCTCACATCTGCATATGTAGTAGTTGAGATATAAGTATCTGAGATTGTGAGTGAGAGATCATGTGAGCGTCATCCTTTTTGTCCTCACCTAGCATCCGTATGACATATGTATGTAATGCGTTTTTAACAGCTTTTACATACAGTACTTCCCTGTCATTTCAAGCTAGTTTGCTAACTAATACAATAATTTTATCTACAGATATAGATAGACAATAGAAAGATGTCATTCACATATATAACTAGTGCAGTGTTTGTGTAGCTTACTGGACATGTATTCAGCTAATAATGAAATAAATAAAAGAAGAAAATGGCGTGGTGTTTACCATATTTTTCTTAACCAGCTGAGGGAAAGCTGACAGCTTGGGACAGATGTTTATAATCTGGGAAGAGGGTAATAAACATGGAGCTTTCCGGGCTATTAATATCAGCTCTCAGCTGTCTACTTAACCTTTACTGGTTATTAACAAGAGGTAACCCCCTGTGACGGATCGGACAGGGGAAGGGGTGTGTCGCCTTCAATCACATCTGGGGAGGGGAGAGAAGGACCCAGCAGGGATCGTCTCTCTGGCACCACCACTTGCTCCAGGTCAGTCAGGGAACTGCACTGAGAGCAAATAGTCGCCAGAAAGGCTTCCCTTACAGGTACGAGTTATTGAGGTGCTCCCAGTGAGGGGGAATATATATACCACCAGTCCAGGCTGGGAATATATATATATGTAAACCTCCCAGCAGTCACTGTCCGGGTTCCTCCCTAACACAGTACGGTATGCTGCCACCAGTTTCTCATTTGATATACAAGCCCCATCCGACAACAGGCTTATATCGGGTCAGAAACCAACCCTGGGGTAGCGTATAATATAACCAATTGAGTGTGCGGACGTAGGGATTTGTGAATCAAGATAAAAGAGCAGCCCAAGATTAATTTTATATTTAATCTCCAAAAGGCACACTAGAAATATACAGGTATATATTATATAAAAGCAGATATACAGGTATATAGTCAGGAGAGTAGTACAAGGGTAGGATACAGATAGGTTACAATTACCGTGCTATGTAGCATGTGACCACAGGGACGCGTTGATGGATCACAGGTCCAAATCTTAGTTATGTGATTCCCTGGCCGCTTCAGGTAACGGGCCTCCTGCCAGTAGAAAATGAGGAGCTGCCTAATATCTCCTAGGCTGCTCCCTCCCACACGCTGCGCCCACCCCTGGGCTGGGCCGCCTCCCGTATTTGAGCGTATGATTTTCCAGTCAAAACCGTGGATGGCCTATAACTTTCTGCCCAAAGGTCCATATGGAACAGCAGCAGTGCCAATGTGTTCTGCTGGATTTTATCTGTGCAGTCAGGCCAAATACAGCTACTGAATTTAATTCCTGGTAGCTATGCTCGGTAACTCAATCACACAGTGTGGTAGGGGTGGCTACGCACAATTTATTTTTTCCCCCTTGATAAAGCGGTACGCAAAATGCACGTAGGGGCTTTCTGTGATCGAGGACAGGCGTACTACATGGGTATGTGTTAGCTGCTGTATTAATTCTCTATGTAATTACACTCTGCACTTTAGAGATATGGCTATCTTTCTGTGCATGTCGCCACGCTGATGGCATGATATGCTAATACTAATTCTCTATATATTTGCACCTTGCACTTTAGAGATGTGGCTATTCTTCTTTGCATGTTATCACGCTTATGGCTTTATTTGCTAAACATAACCCCAGAGCCTGAGTTATTTACTGCCTCCATCCCATCTTTTGTGCATCCTGCTAGGGTAAATATCCTTTCCACTTACTTTGTATTTTGTCATGAATTTTGTAAAAATTGTACTTCAATAAAACTTGTTACTTTTTTACTCTTTCTCTTTGAGTGGTGTGTTATGGTACTAGGTATCTATTGTTTGGGTTAGTGTAAGCACACACACCCCCTCTATACTTCCTTGGTGATTCTCCTTTCATGGTGAAGGAACCACTTTATTAGCATTGATATGTTTGTGCACATTTTTGGATAATTACCGTGCTATGTAGCATGTGACCACAGGGACGCGTTGATGGATCACTGGTCCAAATCTTAGTTATGTGATTCCCTGGCCACGTCAGGTAACGGGCCTCCTGCCAGTAGAAAATGAGGAGCTGCCTAATATCTCCTAGGCTGCTCCCTCCCACACGCTGCGCCCACCCCTGGGCTGGGCCGCCTCCCGTATCTGAGCGTATGATTTTCCAGTCAAAACCGTGGATGGCCTATAACTTTCTGCCCAAAGGTCCATATGGAACAGCAGCAGTGCCAATGGGTTCTGCTGGATTTTATCTGTGCAGTCAGGCCAAATACAGCTACTGTATTTAATTCCTGGTAGCTATGCTTGGTAACTCAATAACGCAGAGTGCTAGGGGTAGCTACCTGGTATGGTCTTGTGGGGAAAAGAATGCAGATTCCAATTACCGGTATGTGCTCGGCTAGGCTCAGCAATATTACATTCTGTTATTATAGGTCATTTTCCAGATTCAATATCTCAGAGCTTTGCTGGTATCTGTGATGCTGCGAAGTCTGCATGTGGCTTAAGTCAGACAAAGGAATCCAGTTTGGCTGGTCCTGCACACGAATTCACACCCCTGTGATAATTGCTGGGGACACATGGTCTATGCTTTACCCCCCTGGAGAGAGCTTCAAAGGCCTTGTTGCTTGGGTTAATTAAAGAAAACCATTGATCGTCTCTCTTCAAGGAAGTGCCTTCACTGGATAATGAGGTCCCATTGACTGAGGTGTATTTCACTTCCCTTTATGGCCTGATAGGAAAATTATATCAAGTAGATATCATTTTCCCATATTTCACCCCCTCCCCAAAAAAATGAAATAAGGTCCCCCCCTATTATTAATAACCAAGGCTAAGCAGACAGTTGCGGGCTGTTATTAATAGCCTAAGAAGGGATATGGATATTGGCCCCCTCCCAGACTTAGAACATCAGCCCTCAGCTGCCCAAGAAATGGGGCAAATCCATTAGATGCGCCAATTCTGGAGCTTAGCCTCCACTCTTCCCACTTACCCTGGTGCAGTGGCAAGTGGGTAATAGTATTGGGGTTGATGTCAGCTGTTTTATGGCTGCTGACATCAAGGCCAGGGGTTAGTAATCGAGAGGCATCTATAAGACACCCCATTACTAATCCCATAGTCAAATGTAATAAAGACAAACACAAAGTAAAGTCTTTTATTTGAAATAAAAACTCGACCCTCTTTTACCCACTTATTAATATCCAAAGAAAAATAAAAAAGCAAATATATCGTTACCTGTCTGCTAATAATCAATTTATCCCATGACGAGCCCAACTCAGCTACATCTGGATGCATGTGCCGTGTGATTTTTTTTTTTCTCACACCCATTGACATTCATTGCTGAGTATCGTCCGTTTTACACGGCAAATTTTTTCTCACCCCAATTACAGGTGAGGAAAAACTTGCAGATGCCTAAATTACTAAGATTGTAGCGAGTGCAATCCGAGGTTTTCTCACATTGCACTCTGATGTGAGCGAACCTTTAACCAAAATGACTCACTTGGTTCATGCTTTATCCATTCCGTGTATCAGGAATCCAATTGTGGAATTGCATACACCGACCCTCATATGATTAATGACACTTTCAGAATTTTTATCAAGATTTATACACTTCTAAATGTGACCATGTCACTCAGGTGGTGGACTCCTTTCTATCCCGTCTTCCCGGTTGGTGCTTGTCCCATAAGCTATCAGAGGCACTAGATGCCCTGATTAGTGAAGAAGAGATAGAAGATGCAATTATAGCAATACCTTCTGGGAAAACTTCTGGAACTGATGGTTTGGTAGGGAATTGGTACAAGACTAGTTGTGATTTGTGTGACGCCAGTCACTACTCACGGCCTAGCAGTGAGGTAGAGTGGTCAAGAGGTCCAAGGTCAAAAGCCACAAAGGAACATTAAAGACAGAGGGATAAGACAAACGGATAGTCAAGGGCAAAGTCCAGGGTCTAGTAACTAAAGTTAGAGTACGTCAAAGGCAAAAGGAGTTATACAAATGGTCAGTCGAAAGGCAAATCCAAGGTCCATGAATATCAAAATTCTAGCTAAAATTTTTGTTTTGAGATTGATTCGTGTTCTGTCATCATTAATACATCTATTCCTGGTAAATGACAGACATAAACATTCAACGGTTATTCTTATATGTAGTAGCTGCCCGTGATGATTCTTCTCCCGTTTTTTTATGTCCTTGAATATATGTAAAGTCTTTGCTGAGTGTGAATCTTTGCATTCACTACTAATGGACCTCAAGCTTGGTCCCGATTTTTGTACTTGGGTTAAACTATTATATGATTCTCCTAGAGTAAAAATAACAACTAACTTGGATATATCACAACCTTTTCCTTTGCGAAGAGGAAAGGGTTTGGGTTGGTGGTGGTGCTCAGGTAGGGGTGAAACTTGTCTCCTCTCCTGTTTGCAGCATCCATTGAGCTATTCGTGCTGGCTATTCGTCAGGCTCGGGACATCGAGACTTTAAAGGGAACCTGTCACCCCCAAAATCGAAGGTGAGCTAAGCCCACCAGCATCAGGGGCTTATCTACAGCATTCTGTAATGCTGTAGATAAGCCCCTGATGTATCCTGAAAGATGAGAAAAAGAGGTTAGATTATACTCACCCAGGGGCGGTCCCGGTACCGATGGGCGTCGCGGTAGGTTCGGGGCCTCCCATCTTCTTACGATGAATGTCCCCTCCATCCTGGTCCCGTCCTGGTCCCGTCCTGTAATAATGTCCCCTCCATCCTGTTCCCGTCCTGTAATAATGTCCCCTCCATCCTGGTCCCGTCCTGTAATAATGTCCCCTCCATCCTGGTCCCGTCCTGTAATAATGTCTCCATCCCTAACGGACCCTTTATTTAATAATGTCTGACTGAATTTAAGCAAATCTGCCAAATTCTAATTTCTGAACTCTGGTCTGCGTGTGAGCAAAGATCGGTGCTGTGTGCTGCAATCTGCTGAGCAGCGCACTTCTGGGGGTCTATTGTGGAATTAGTGGGGGGGGGTCTCAGGACCTGGAATAAAGTGCATGCAAAACTAAGAAGAAAGTTTTGTTACTCTTTCGGTATAGCAGTATATGGTTAAATTACTGGTCTCGTATGAAGCCGAATATAAAACCATCAACATGGCAGCGACGGAAATCTTCAATAGGCTCTTGGCGGCCATGACCATGGGTCCAATCGCTGTATAACACAGCCGGCACCTCGCCAGTAAGGAGTGGGATCACTTCTTGAGCTGCTCCATATTATCCTTTGTCAGGAAGGGGTTAATAACCCCGTGCCTGTCATCGAGAAACTCCCTTGAAACACTGGCTGTGGTATCTCCATATTCAGAAAAGTCCCATCCATCAAAATATGAAAATACACTAAAAAAAATTCAAGATTGCCAAAATTGTGGAGTTTTTTTTAACACAAAAAATGCTGTAACAAGCCATCAAAATGTCATATATACCCCAAAATGGTATCAATAAAAACATCATCTCGTCCCGCAAAAAATAAGATCTCACAGAGCTCCATCAGCAGGAAAATAAAAAATTTGCAGGACACAGAAAATGGCGACTTAACTCCCCAATTTATTTATTTTCCACCACTAAAATAATTAAAAAATTGTACATGTTTGGTATCGCCGTAATTGTAATGACGTGGAGAATCATATTGTAAGGTCATTTTTACCAAACAATGTACTCCATAAAAACAATTCCCAAAAAACAATGTCAGCATTATATTTTTGTTCACAATTTCTCCCCATTTGTTATTTTTCCAGGTTTTCAGTAAACTATGTAGTAAAATAAATGGTGCCATTCAAAAGTACAATTCGTACTGCAAAAAAAAGCCCTCATACGTCTATGGGGACAGAAAAATAAGAAAGTTATGGCTCTGGGAAGCAGGAGGAAAAAAAATGGAAATTAGCAGCGTCGTGAAAGAGTTAACCCCTTTCTGACATCGGGCGTAATAGTACGCTGATGTCGGACTTCCTACCTTTGATGTGGGCTCCGGCGCTGAGCCCACATCTTTCCAGGCACATGTCAGCTGTTTTGAACACCTGACATGTGCCTCTAACAGCCACAGGTGGAATCGCGATCCACCCGCCGCTGTTAACCAGTTAAATGCCGCTGTCAATCTCTGACAGCGGCATTTAACTCGCACTTATGGGAAGCGCGCTTGAAATCCCGCCCAACGGTGACCCCGTCACATGATCGCGGGTCACCGATGGGTTGGCATGACCACCAGAGGTCTCCAGCAGACCTCTATGGTTGCATTAGCCAGATTGCTGGTGGTCAGCGCTCATAGCAAGTGAGCCTTTCTGCTACATAGAGGCGATCTGATTATCGCCTGTATGTAGCAGAGCCGATCGGAAAACTGCAGCTTCTAGTCTCCCATGGAGACTATTAAAGAATGCTAAAAGTATAAAAAAAAATATTTTAAAAATATAAAAAAAATTGAAAAAATATGAAAGTTCAAATCACCCCCCTTTCTCGCCATTCAAAATAAAACAATTTTAATGAAGTCAGACATACACATATTTGGTATCGTCGAGTTCAGAATCGCCCGATCTATCATTATAAAAAATACTTGACCTGATCGCTAAACGGCGTAATGAGAAAAAAAGTCAAAATGCCAGAATTACGTTTCTTTGGTCGCCACTACATTGCAATAAAATGCAATAACAGACGATCAAAATATTGTATGTACACCAAAATGGTATCAATAAAAATGTCAGCTTGGTGCACAAAAAATAAGCCCTCACCCAACCCCAGATCATGAAAAACGGAGACACTACGGGTATTGGAAAATGGCGCCATTTTTATTTTTTTTAACAAACTTTGGATTTTTTTTTTCACCACTTAATTAAAAAAGAACCTGAACAACAGGGAAGCAAAAAATGAAAATGCAAAAATGGAAAATGGCCCCCGGGGGTTAAGGGGTTAAACTGTAACTGCCATTTCAGGAGAACTTGCCGCAGAATGTCTGTGTGTTCCACTAGCTCCTCCCTCCTCCTCCCCATATAACTTCATGAGCACCAACTGTCATCTCCTATCTCGGTAATGGGACGCATCATCATGATCAGTCCTGAATGAGAAAGAAGCGGATTTCTCTGATAAGATATTACGTTTATTATTTTCTGTGTACTATTGATTTATTACTCCACCCTCCCTCCAAAGAAAATGGCGGCTACTCTTTAATCAATGTATAATCAAAAACTTTCTAATATTGTTTCACTTCCTCGTCATTTTCAAGATCTTTGCTTGCTGTAAGATAAATTCGTTTTTATCTTGAGAAGTTGAAAACTTGAGCTAATATGACTTTTAAATGGGAATTACCACCATCATAACAACATCCAGTGAAAATTTCTGACAGTGGCTTACATAGCATGGCGCCACCTGGTGTTCATAGTGTATAGCATTATACACATCCACCTAACGAGCTGAGTGATGGAGGACACACATGCTCAATGTCTCTACCCATGGCCAGTTCTCAGTGATCACAGCAGGGCAACCAACAGAAACAGCTTTCTGCCTGCTTGTCATAAAAAGGAGCAGAGAAGCTAAAGTTGCTTGTAGCATAGCTGAGAAGACTCCCTTTACATTGGAAGCAGGAAGGAATTATATTCTCAGCTGCCAGAGGGGGAAGGAAACTCATTCTGTCCAGTGGCAGTGGCCCATACCTCCCAACCGTCCCGGATCCCGCGGGACTGTCCTGATTTTGACAGTCAGCCCCGGGATCCCGGGCGGGACACTAATGTCCCGCACTACGTGCCTAGGGCAGGGACAATGCAGGGGGCGGCACCTGAGTAGCTTAGGTTTGTGGCTGTTTTTTTTTTCTTATACATGCTGGGTCTCCTCCCGACCGATCCCGCCCCCGCCCCCTGTTTGTGCGGCGCTGCCACGCGGAGGAAGAGAGCCAGCAGCGATCAAGATGAGAGGTCAGCGACTCACTTCCTCCTGTGTGTGCACGGAGCTCCGGCGTCTCCTGCTCTTAGCTGCTATCCCGGCAGAGAAGGAGAGACGGGGGAGGTGCCGGGACAGTGCAGAGCTGTGAGCAGCCGGAGAAACTGAAGAGCTGCAGTGCACATCATGGACAGATCAGCCGCCCCTGCACCACAGAGGAGTGTGTGTGTGTGTGTGTGTGTGTGTGTGTGTGAGATGTGTGATGCTGCATTTGTGTGTGTGTCATGTGTGTATGAGGTATCTGGTGTGTGTGATGGCTGGGTGTGTGTGTGTGATGGCTGGGTGTGTGTGTGTGATGGCTGGGTGTGTGTGTGATGGCTGTGTGTGTGTGTGTGATGGCTGGGGGTGTGTGTGTGATGGCTGGGGGTGTGTGTGTGATGGCTGGGGGTGTGTGTGTGATGGCTGCGTGTGTGTGTGTGATGGCTGCGTGTGTGTGTGTGATGGCTGCGTGTGTGTGTGTGTGATGACTGCGTGTGTGTGTGATGGCTGTGTGTGTGTGTGATGGCTGCATGTGTGATGCATTTGTGTCAAAGCTGCATGTGTTTGTGAGCTGCGTTTGTGATTCTGCGTGTGTATGTGTGATACTGTGTGTGTGATGCTGCATGTGTGTGAGCTGCGTGCCTGTATGTCATTATACAGTATGGAGAACTGTGGCCATAATACAGTATGGAGCATCATGTGGGGTCATAATACAGTATGGAGCATCATGTGCAGTCATTATACAGTATGGAGCATCATGTGCGGTCATTATACAATATGGAGCATCATGTGCAGCCAGTATACAGTATGGAGCATCATGTGCGGCCAGTATACAGTATGGAGCATCATGTGCAGCCAGTATACAGTATGGAGCATCATGTGCGGTCATTATACAGTATGGAGCATCATGTGCGGTCATTATACAGTATGGAGCATCATGTGCGGCCATTATACAGTATGCATGCGGTCATTATACAGTATGGAGCGTCATGTGTGTTCATTATACAGTATGGAGCGTCATGTGTGGCCATTATACAGTATGGGGCATCATGTGTGGTCATTATACAGTATGGAGCACTGTGTGGCCATATTTTTTTGTTTATAACTATTGTATATGAAACAGTGTGATCAGCAGTGCTAAATGGGTGTGCTTGGGACGTGGATATGGGTGTGACTAATTATGAATGGGTGTGGTCAGAGTCGTGGCCTAAAATTTGCCGCGGCGCGCTTCGCGCGCCGCAAACTTTGTCCCTCTTTCCCATCTTCAAAAGTTGGGAGGTATGCCAGTGCCTATCTCTAACAGCGCAGATTAGCAGCAGCACCAAAAGGAACATATGAAGGCAAGAAAAAAATAAAATCTGAAAAAGTCTTTTTTTCATTCTAGGAACATTGAAAATGACTATAAATCATTTATTAAAGAAGCCTTCCGCCTCCTCCTCCTCCACTTCCTCCTCCTTCTCATCCTCTTTGTCCTCTTCCTCCCATCAAAGTTTTTATCCTCTTAATATATTGCAGTCATCATATTATACAGCTCTGTGTACTTGCAATTGCTCATTTACCTTTATACCCAGTGAATTCTTCTCTTTGCTCTATATAGAAACAGGAAGTCTCTTGTTCCTGCTTTTATTATTTTTGCAGTGACTGCTGACTCAAACAGGAAGATTGACCTCCTGTTTTTATATAGAGATTAGAAGCATTCAGCTACTCAGTTTTTAATCACGTGAGCTCATAGATCTAATGGAAAAGAGAAGAATTATCTGGGTAGAAAGGCAAAAGGAGCAATTGTAAGCACACAGTGCTGTATAATATGATGATTGATAAAATATATATTTTTTTAAAACAGTCAGTGAAATATTTTACCTCACAAAATGAATCCACTGTGATCCCCTGCTGTAATGTGAGTATTGTCTTTTGCTTCCTCCCCTGCCCAGGAGTTGTGGTATGTTCCGTACACGGTCAGAAACAGACAATTTTTTAAATGAACTTTCGTTCATGGGAAAACCCCTTTAATGTGACCGGCTTCCTCTGCCTGTAGACACGTCGAGCATCTGCTGTCGGGATCAGCCGAATGATTCACTGCACCTGCATGTAATTCGCACAGGCGCAGTAAATCAGACCGCCACCATCTTTGTGCAGATAGCGGCGGTCACATTAAGGCTAAGTGCACATGTTGCAGAATTGCCGCGGAAATTCCGCCACTCCTGCCGCAGGTAAAACGCATGTGGAATTGGCTTGCGTTTTCCCGCTAAACACTAGCGTTTTACAAGCGATCTCTAGCATTGCTTGGAAAACTGATTGACAGGTTGGTCACACTTGTCAAACATAGTGTTTGACAAGTGTGACCAACGTATTACTATTGATGCTGCCTATGCAGCATCAATAGTAAAAAGATAGAACGTTAAAAATAATAAAAAAAAATAATAAATCGTGATATTCTCACCTTCCAGTGTCCCCGGCAGTCTTCCCACTCCTCGCGATGCTTCCGTTCCCAGTGATGCTTTGCAGCAATGACCTGTGATGACGTGGGTCTCACAAGACCGCTACACCATCACAGGTCATTTTCGCAATGCATTATTGGGAACGGAAGCATCGCGAAGAGCGGGAAGATTGCCAGGGACGCCGGAAGGTGAGAATATCGCGATTTTTTATTTTAATTCTTTTTTTTTTAATAATTATATGGTTCCCAGGGCCTGGAGGAGTCTCCTCTCCTCCACCCTGGGTACCATCCGCACATGATCCACTTACTTCCCGCATGGTGGGCATAGCCACATGCGGGAAGTAAGCGGATCACTGCATTCCTATGTGTGCGGAATCTCCACGATTCCGCACAAAGAATGAACATGCTGCATTTTTTCCCGGAATGTGATTCTGCCGCGGAAAAAAAAACCGCAACATGTGCACAAAAATTGCGGATGCATTCTAATAATAGGATGCTTAATGTATGTGTTTTTTTTCGTGGTTTTATGGCGTTTTTATAGCGAAAAACCGCAAAAAAAAGTGAAAAATCCTGAACGTGTGCACACAGCCTAAAACTACGCATGCGCTTCTCCTGTACAAAGATGGCGGCAGTCAATGAATCATTTGGCTGATCCCGACGGCGGCGTGTTCGCGACGGTGTTCCGCTGGTGGTACCGTGCAAGTGGCTGTATGAGTGTCTGTGTGAGTGAGTGTGTGTGTGTGTGTGGTGCGTACGGCATATAGAGTGTGTGTGTGGTGCATACAACATATACTGTGTGTGTGAGTGTGGTGCATACGGCGTATAGAGTGTGAGTGTGTGTGTGTATGGTGCGTACGGCATGTAGAGTGTGTGTGTGTGTGGTGCATACAACGTATACTGTGTGTGTGTGTGTGGTGCGTACGGCATGTAGAGTGTGTGTGTGTGGTGCATACAACGTATACTGTGTGTGTGAGTGTGGTGCATACGGCGTATAGAGTGTGAGTGTGGTGCATACGGCGTATAGAGTGTGAGTGTGGTGCATACGGCGTATAGAGTGTGTGTGTGTGGTGCGTACGGCATGTAGAGTGTGTGTGTGTGTGTGTGTGGTGCATACAACGTATACTGTGTGTGTGTGGTGCGTACGGCATGTAGAGTGTGTGTGTGTGTGGTGCATACAACGTATACTGTGTGTGTGTGTGTGGTGCGTACGGCATGTAGAGTGTGTGTGTGTGGTGCATACAACGTATACTGTGTGTGTGAGTGTGGTGCATACGGCGTATAGAGTGTGAGTGTGGTGCATACGGCGTATAGAGTGTGAGTGTGTGTGTGTGGTGCGTACGGCATGTAGAGTGTGTGTGTGTGTGTGTGTGTGGTGCATACAACGTATACTGTGTGTGTGTGGTGCGTACGGCATGTAGAGTGTGTGTGTGTGTGTGGTGCATACAATGTATACTGTGTGTGTGAGTGTGGTGCATACGGCGTATAGAGTGTGAGTGTGGTGCATATGGCGTATAGAGTGTGAGTGTGGTGCATACGGCGTATAGAGTGTGAGTGTGTGTGTGTGGTGCGTACGGCATGTAGAGTGTGTGTGTGTGTGTGTGGTGCATACAACGTATACTGTGTGTGTGGTGCGTACGGCATGTAGAGTGTGTGTGGTGCATACAAAGTATACTGTGTGTGTGTGGTGCGTACGCCGTATACAGTGTGTGTTTGTGGTGCGTACAGCGTATAGAGTGTGTGTGGTGCGACGGTGTTCCGCTGGTGGTACTGCGCAATAGGTTGTTACCAGCAGCAGTTTCCATATTGAGACTCCCATCACTTGGGTGTCCCAATATGGCGGTCAGTGAACTTCCTCCGCTTGGAATTCTGGGATACGGTGACATCTGGACAGAAGAGGAAATTAAAACATTACAAGGCAATTGTATAAATAGATATACCTCTAATGTGTTACACTGTGCACACACAGCCTGGACAAGCACTTTCACCCTCCAATACGAAGTGTCACAGAGCTGTGCAGTGGCGTTAGTATGCCGAGCTGGGCAGCGCCTGACCTTTTATAACCTCTGATGTCACACGGCCAGCCAATCACAGTAATGCCACAACCAAGATGGCTACGGCATTACAGTGACTCACAAGCAATCCCCGTATGCTTTTTCACTGCATAATAGGCGCCAAAGATGGAGGGCGGGGATTCTACTTTTACATCGAGCACCGCCAATTATTCACTGAGTAACGAGCACATCCGAGGACTGTGTGATACTCGAGTGATAACCGAGGACGTTCGCTCATCCCTAGTAAATTTACCTCCCTCAAGCTATGTAATAAAAAGCTATGAAAAAGTCATATATCCCCCAATACCTACAAAAACTAAAAAACATAACCAAAGTGTGAAAATGCAATCTGCAGGCTCCAGTGATGTGAGAGTTAAGCAGCGTGATGTTTGCTGGTGTCGCGTGCGCCCCTATAGGGAACGCTGGTTACCGTCCCGAGGAGAAACTGTGTCTCCAAGGAGAGATGACAACACCGAACGTTGTTGTGAAGCGATTAGGACTTTTCTATGGGCTACGAGCCCGGACAGTGTAATGCCGCCTGCTGCCGGGCTGCTCACCTCCAGGGTCTGATCTCCCACCATCACCGACCTTCAAGGTAATGGGCCGGGGGTATCTAAGCTGTACCTAGCCTCCTGTTCATTAGAGGGATAGGTAATATTGACATCTGATCGTTTGGATTTGCAGCGTCTGATCCTACTATTACAAAGAAATAAATGTTATCAGAAAACTTTTGTAACCACTTATCCCATAGAATTACATATTCTCGGGGAGATCTATGTCCGGCCCATAGATCTTAACAGCTCATTTACATATTAAGAAAATCACGGATTCCTCTGGGATAAAACATCAGATCACAGATATCAAGGTATCATTTCATTCAGCTTCCTATGACCTACATGTCCATATAGACGTAGAGGGTTGATCCTACTGACACATTCCCTTTAAGGGTTTGATTCATCATTTGTGGGGGGGGGTTAATTCAGGTTTTTTTTTTAATGTTATTGTATTACTTTACTTTTTCTTTGCACCAAAATGGCATTCGTGGTTCGTGACTTTTTTTGTCCAAATAAAATATGCTTTTTTTTTCTTGTCTTTAATCTTTTCGGCAACTTTTTAATGCAAAAAGTCGAAAAATGTCACATAAATTGCACCTAATTTTCAGACATACACAAATCCCTCCAGTGAAGGGACGGTATGGGGAAACTGGAGTATATCTGTATAAGAATTTAGCAATTTTTTTTTTTAAATTGGAATTGGTGAAACATCTGGAAATCTCAACCCTCATCAACAATGACGGAGATAAAGTTTTCAGTAGACGCGACATGTTCTGCTGATGGGCATCTGCTGGGATAAATTTTTGGATAGATTTCCTCTGGCTTCCCCTAAACCTTTGTAAGCATGACAGGTGACTAATCACATGGTAGTCTTTTTTCTTTTTTTTTCGGCAAAGGCCGCAGACCCTTTATTACACTACTTCTATACCAAATCTTGCATACTGCTTATTCCTGGAATATGAATTTTTGGAAACTGACCAGCAGAACTGTTGTGTGTTTCTGTGAATGATCCTTGTGTACATTGGGGTAGTGTACAGGTATGTGGTCAGGCTAGATTAACCAGAGGGACTTGATCCCTTGTATTTTGACTGTTCTACAGAGAGTTTGGCAGATAAATGTGTACATTGGTTTAGCTGACAAAGGTGGCAGTTTACAAATGCAAATAAATCTGGATAATTTCTCATGTCCAAATATAAGTCAGTAATAGGATACAAATTCTTGCTGCTTTTCTCTACCACTAGGTGGAGCTCTTTGCATATACATTGGAGCCCCCAGTCAGTAGTAAGCTCCAGAGCTCCCTCTAGTGGTGGCTGCAGGCAGCAGAATTTATCATATCCACTCTACATTTATATTGCAGCTCTCTATCAAAAACACACATCTCTGAACTTACAACTTTTAACCCAAAAATAAAGGTTCATTAAGATTGGTTTTTCACTGCTCGAACAGTAAATAATCCATAATCTTACCGCTGACACATTAAGGGATCCATAATCTCACTGCTTATACCACAACAAATCCATAATATTACTGCTCATACAGTAAAGAATCCATAATATTACTGCTCATACAGTAAAGAATCCATAATATTACTGCTTGCACAGTAAAAATCCAAAATCTGACTACTCATCAGTAAAGAATCCATAATATTACTGCTTATACAGTAGAAAATCCATAATCTCATGGCACGCACAGTAAAGAATCCATAATCTCACTTCTCATACAGTAAAGAATAAATAATCTCACTGCTCGTACAGTAAAGAATCCGTAATTTTACTGCTCATACAGTAAATATTCCATAATCTCACTACTCACAGTAAACAATCTATAATCTCACTACTCATACAGTAAAGAATCCATAATCTCACTACTCATACAGTAAACAATCTATAATCTCACTAGTTCGCACAGTAAAGAAGCCATGATCTTACCACTCACACAGTAAAGTATCCATGATCTCACTACTCATACAGTAAAGAATCCATTGTCTCATTGCTCGCACAGTAAAGAATCCATAATATTACTGCTCATACAGTAAAGAATCTATATTCTCACTACTCATACAGTAAAGAATCTATACTCTCACTGCTCACACAGTAAAGAATCCATAATCTCACTGCCCTTATAGTAAAGAATCCATAGTCTTACCACTTACAAAGTGAGGAATCCATAATCTCACTGCTCATACAGTAAGGAATCTATAATCTCACTTCTCGCACAGTAAAGAATCCATAATTTCACTACTCATACAGTAAGGAATCTATAATCTCACTTCTCGCACAGTAAAGCATCCATAATTTCACTACTCATACAGTAAAAAATCTATAATCTCACTGCTCACACAGTAAATAATCTATATTACTGCTCACACAGTAAAGAATCCATAGTCTTACTGCTCACACAGTAAGGAATCTATAATTTCACTTCTCGCACAGTAAAGAATCCATAATCTCCCTACTCATACAGTAAAGAATCCATAATCTCACTGCTCGCACAGTAAATAATCCATAATCTCACTACTCATACAGTAAAGAATCCATAATCTCACTACTCATACAGTAAAGAATCCATAATTTCACTGCTCACACAGTAAAGAATCCATAATCTCACTGCTCACACAGTAAATAATCCATAATCTCACTACTCATACAGTAAAGAATCCATAATCTCACTGCTCATACAGAAAATAATCCATATTATTACTGCTGACACAGTAAAGAATCCATAATCTCACTGCTCATACAGTAAATAATCCATAATATTATTGCTCACACAGTAAAGAATCCATAATCTCACTACTCATACAGTAAAGAATCCATAGTCTCACTGCTCACACAGTAAATAATCCATAATCTCACTACTCATACAGTAAAGAATCCATAATCTCACTGCTCATACAGAAAATAATCCATATTATTACTGCTGACACAGTAAAGAATCCATAATCTCACTGCTCATACAGTAAATAATCCATAATATTATTGCTCACACAGTAAAGAATCCATAATCTCACTACTCATACAGTAAAGAATCCATAGTCTCACTGCTCTCATAGTAAAGAATCCATAATCTCACTACTCATACAGTAAAGAATCCATAGTCTCACTGCTCACACAGTAAAGAATCCATAGTCTCACTGCTCACACAGTAAAGAATCCATAATCTCACTACTCATACAGTAAAGAATCCATAGTCTCACTGCTCGCACAGTAAAGAATCCATAATCTCACTACTCATTCAGTAAAGAATCCTTAATATTATTGCTCACACAGTAAAAAATCCATAATCTCACTACTCATACAGTAAAGAATCCATAATCTCACTACTCATACAGTAAAGAATCCATAATCTCACTGCTTGCACAGTAAATAAGGCATAATATTACTGCTCGCACAGTAAATAATCCATAATATTACTGCTCATACGGTAAAGAATCTATAGTCTCACTGATTGCTCAGTAAAGAATCGCAGTCTGTGATGATGACTAAACCTTCTTTCTCCTAGACATAGGGGATGCCTCCTTGTCATCTTTGCTGGCCTTGGTGTGGAAAGATTATCAGGGTATGTGCACACGCTGAGTATTTGCAGATTTTTCTGCACCTATAACCAGAGTATTGTCAGAAAAACGCTACATAAAATACACTGGTTTTCGTCACATTTTCACGTGCGTTCTTGATGTTTTTCTTACTTGTGTTTTTTTTTCTTATTCATTTAATGAGTGAAAAACGCTGAGGGATTTCAAGAGCTGCAGATTTGAAAAAAATGCCTTCATGGTTCAAAACTTGGTGAAAACACAGTGTGTGAATAAACCCTTAGAAAGATCCCTGTACTGTCCCTTCACATACTGTATTCCTCACCGTGTTCAGGATCTCTGCTTGCTGTCAGTTAATAGAAGACAATCCTGTTAGAGTTACTATCATTTATAAAATCTGTTCTAGGAAGAAGACGGATATTAAATTATCAAAATCCTGAAAATGCCGACACAGGTCCAGTATTATAACTCTTCGCCCTCGGTCACCGGCATTCTACAGCCACAAAACGCTCCTGGATCTTTTGGGGCTGTCAGACCCCGAGATGTCTACCCTGCTGCCACAGTGCCACGGATCCGTCCTGCTACTGGTAAGATATCAATAAAAGGGAAATAACACAAAAAATATTCTTGTCAAAAATTTTAAAGGGAGTGTCACCACTGGAACTGACAGTATAAACTAAGCACATAGACTTACAGACAATACAGCCCTTATAAAAAGTGCACCTTTAATGCTCTAATCGCTGCCTCCATTATGCAGAAAATGGAGTTTAATCAAACATGTTAATGAAGGTGCTCAGTGCACTGTGGGTGTGACCAAGAGACTCTGTGCATTGTGGGTGTGACCAAGAGGCTCAGTGCACTGTGTGTGTGACCAAGAGACTCTGTGCATTGTGGGTGTGACCAAGAGGCTCAGTGCACTGTGGGTGTGACCATAAGGGATAGTGCACTGTGGCTGTGACCAAGAGGCTCTGTGCACTGTGGCTGTGACCAAGAGGCTCAGTGCATTGTGGGTGTGACCAAGAGGCTCAGTGCACTGTTCCACTGGGTTTTCATGCCCAGTCTCTCTCACTGGTGATTAACAGCGCTGCCTTGCCTGGAGCGAGCGCTATCTGCAGAAAAAGCTTAAGAGAACAGGAGCTGTCAATCACCAGTGAGGGAGGCAGGGAATGCAAAACCAGGGGAAAGGTGCACTGAGCGTCTTAGCCACACCAAGGGTGCACCAAGCAACCTAATTAGCATATTTAATTACATTTTTAATTTCAGTTGAAAAGCAATTAGAGCAATAAATGTATGTAATGTATGTACACAGTGACTGCACCAGCAGAATAGTGAGTGCAGCTCTGGAGTATAATACAGGATGTAACTCAGGATCAGTAATGTAATGTATGTACACAGAGACTGCACCAGCAGAATAGTGAGTGCAGCTCTGGGGTATAATACAGGTTGTTACTCAGGATCAGTATAGGATCAGTAATGTATGTATACAGTGACTGCACCAGCAGAATAGTGAGTGCAGCTCTGGGGTATAATACAGGATGTAACTCGGGATCAGTAATGTAATGTATGTACACAGTGACTGCAACAGCAGAATAGTGAGTGCAGCTCTGGAGTATAATACAGGATGTAACTCAGGATCAGTAATGTAATGTATGTACACAGTGACTGCACCAGCAGAATAGTGAGTGCAGCTCTGGGGTATAATGCAGGATGTAACTCAGGATCAGTACAGGATCAGTAATGTAATGTATGTGCACAGTGACTGCACCAGCAGAATAGTGAGTGCAGCTCTGGAGTATAATACAGGATGTAACTCAGAATCAGTAATGTAATGTATGTACACAGTGACTGCACCAGCAGAATAGTGAGTGCAGCTCTGGGGTATAATGCAGGATGTAACTCAGGATCAGTACAGGATCAGTAATGTAATGTATGTACACAGTGACTGTACCAGCAGAATAGTGAGTGCAGCTCTGGAGTATAATACAGGATGTAACTCAGGATCAGTAATGTAATGTATGTACACAGTGACTGCACCAGCAGAATAGTGAGTGCAGCTCTGGGGTATAATGCAGGATGTAACGCAGGATCAGTACAGACATACCTGGTCCTGAACAGCAGTGATCTTTGAGGTTGTTTCCTGTGTCTTCATTTCATGATGCTATAGTTTCACAATTCACTTCTTCTTTCTCAGGGTTTCAGTTTAGAGACACCTCCCCGCCCCGCGGTAAGCCAGTGTGGAGTGATTCTCGCAAATCGGAATATTGGACAAACTCCCTACGGAGATATAAAGTGAACCTCAATCATAGACCTGTGGAGTCGGTGCTCAGTAAGAGGGCTCCGTTTGCAGGTAATAACACAACTGCTGTCATCGGCATAGGAACTAATCATGGAACTGGTAATTCTCTGCTCCCGTCTAGATAAATACCTTTGATTTTTTAGTCCATATGCAGGAAGAAGTAGCAGCTGCTCAGATCATATCGAATTGAGTGGGATCTAAGGCCAAAAATCACATTTTGTTTGCCCTTACCCTCCCATAAAGCAATGAACATGCTGGTTGATAAGCCATTGTATGATGTGACAGTCATTCACATATTGGAATGGTCAATATTTACTGTACATCAGAAATAAGTCGTCAATGGATTGGGGAGGTCTGGGGCTACGTTTAGTTAATTTCTCATTTTCCATTTCGGCTCTTTAAACAACTTTGAAATACAGAGTTCCTTTGTCTAATTGCCAACCATTAACAAATGAATAGAAACAAAGCCCCACCTTCGAGGAACAAGGAACAGTAAAAGGTCCTAGGATGCAAGAGCGACTCATTACACAAGCCAGCATGCGTTGGAAGATAGGTTTAAAGGAGTTGTCCGGTGAAAAAAAAGCCATCACCTATCAACAGGATAGGTGATAACTTATTGATCAGTGGGGGTCCTATCACGGGGACCTGCACCAATCAGCAGAATGGGGAATTATTATCCAAAACTGGTCACTTTTGGTGATTGACAGCAGTCAGGGAGGAGTATATATAAGGAAGAAGGCATCAATTACTGGGTAGGACCTCTTACTGGACTCTGAAACCCAGTGAGCAGGGATATAAATCAAAGGGATTTTCCAGGAATGTGTAAAAGTTGTAAAAGCATAAAGGTATGTCTTAAAATAAAGGAATATCCATTTCATAACCTTTAAATCTTCCTCTACCGATCCCCAGCTTCTGCAGTCATGTGCCATTCATGTCTCTGCTAAGACCAGTGATTGGCTGTAGTGGTCATGTGACAGGTAGACAGGACACTTCCACAAGCAGTAGAGGTGGAGCGACAAGAGATTCAGAGGGGCAATAATTACTTTTTTTAATTATTTTATACTTTCCTTATTCTTTGAAAAATCCCAGAAAACCCTTTTTAATAAAGTACAAGGTATACTGAAACTTTTCCAAGCTATCAATCTTCCCAGCACCTTCCAGGTGCAGCACAAGAGAAGTGTTAGCGGAAGGAGTGTTGAGGTTGGAGAACAGTCATATGTCATTGGTTCATTGGAGACCTTAAGTAGTGGTGAGACAAGTAGACATCTTTCTATATTTGAAAATCATCATGACCGGCCCACAAACCTGATAATATAAGATAGTAAGGAACCATAAAGTAACTCATTTCTTTTTACTCATCAGCACGGACCATGAGCGCCAACTCTGGTGGATATCGATATAAAAATGGGCACATGGATACCCTCCCTACATACAGCTCCATGAACGACCCTCATTTATACGATTACTACTCTAAGAAATTTGGGCTGCAGGTTAACACACGGCCCTCCACTAGTGTGAGTATTTTACGTGGGAGGAGAACATTATTAGAGGGTCAAACTGTACGCTCAATTGAAAGGTGACTTCCACGTCCATCTCGACCTCCCTAAAGTCCTCTCTCCGGACTCCACCCTACCCAGGAACGCTCAGCCCGGCCTAGGGGTTTATCTCCATGTCAAACTAATGGATCGGCCATTGACATTCCACAGGCTGGATCCTTTAAGGGTATGTGCACACGTCAGGATTTCTTGCAGAAATTTTCCTGACAAAATCCGGACATTTCTGCCAGAAATCCGCATACTTTTTTTGCGCGTTTTTTACGCATTTTTGTGCCATTTTTTTTTGCTGATTTTTTGCGGAATTTTTGCGTTTTTCTCCTGACACTCCAAATTCATGGGAAATCCGCAAAAAATCTGCAAAAATAATGAACATGTTGCTTCTTTTTCCGGATTGCTTTTTTTTTGCGGAAAAAAACACATTTGCACAAAAAATGCGGAATGCATTCTAAATGATAGGATGCATAATGTATGCATTTTTTATGCGGTATTATAGCGTTTTTATCGGGGAATTCCGCAAAAAAAAAAAAAAATAAAATCCTGAAGAAATCCTGACGTGTGCACATACCCTGAGAGTCAGGAGGCCCCAATACACATTGGATGTTTGACCAATCCTGACGAAATTCCTGGGTTCCATTGATTTTTATCTACTGTGTATCAGGGCTTTTAGTAACCTGAATGCCATTCAGCTAGTAGTCACACATACTAAAAGCTCACAGACATAAAAACAGGACTTAAAAATCCTCCCGAAAATTGAAAAAAAATCACAGAGAAAAAAGCAGAGATGATTACCTGCTGAAGCCTCCAAACAAATACACCAGCAGGATGCAGCGGACCCGATTAATGATGGCAACAACACAGGTGCAAAAAATACCGATGAAACAACCACTTTCTATCCAGTATTGGCTGTTTGGCATTAGCATACCTCCCAACTTTCGGGGAAGGGAAAGAGGGACAAAGTCAGCGGCGCGTGTAGTGGCAAATTTTAGGCCACACCCATTTCACAACTAGCCACGCCCCAACCACACCCATTTAGCACTTCTGATCACAATGTTTCGTTAACAATGATTATGAACAAAAAAATATGGCCACACACGACGCTCCATATTGTACAATGGCCACACACGACGCTCCATACTGTACAATGGCCACACACGACGCTCCATACTGTACAGTGGCCACACACGACGCTCCATACTGTACAATGGCCACACACGACGCTCCATACTGTACAATGGCCACACACGATGCTCCATACTGTACAATGGCCACACACGATGCTCTATACTGTACAGTGGCCACACACGACGCTCCATACTGTACAATGGCCACACACGACGCTCCATACTGTACAGTGGCCACACACGACGCTCCATACTGTACAGTGGCCACACACGACGCTCCATACTGTACAGTGGCCACACACGACGCTCCATACTGTACAGTGGCCACACACGACGCTCCATACTGTACAATGGCCACACACGATGCTCTATACTGTACAGTGGCCACACACGACGCTCCATACTGTACAATGGCCACACACGATGCTCTATACTGTACAGTGGCCACACACGACGCTCCATACTGTACAGTGGCCACACACGATGCTCTATACTGTACAGTGGCCACACACGACGCTCCATACTGTATAATGGCCACACACGACGCTCCATACTGTACAATGGCCACACACGACGCTCCATACTGTACAATGGCCACACACGATGCTCTATACTGTACAATGGCCACACACGATGCTCCATACTGTACAACGGCCACACACAATGCTCTATACTGTACAATGGCCACACACGACGCTCCATACTGTATAATGGCCACACACGACGCTCCATACTGTACAATGGCCACACACGACGCTCCATACTGTACAATGGCCACACACGATGCTCTATACTGTACAATGGCCACACACGACGCTCCATACTGTACAATGGCCACACACGATGCTCTATACTGTACAATGGCCACACACGACGCTCCATAGTGTACAATGGCCACACACGACGCTCCATACTGTACAATGGCCACACACGATGCTCTATACTGTACAATGGCCACACACGACGCTCCATACTGTACAATGGCCACACACGACGCTCCATACTGTACAACGGCCACACACAATGCTCTATACTGTACAGTGGCCACACACGACGCTCCATACTGTACAATGGCCACACACGACGCTCCATACTGTACAGTGGCCACACACGACGCTCCATAGTGTACAATGGCCACACACGACGCTCTATACTGTACAATGGCCACACACAATGCTCTATACTGTACAGTGGCCACACACGACGCTCCATACTGTACAGTGGCCACACACGATGCTCCATAGTGTACAATGGCCACACACGACGCTCCATACTGTACAATGGCCACACACGA
Organism: Ranitomeya variabilis; assembly: GCF_051348905.1. Taxonomy (NCBI): domain Eukaryota; kingdom Metazoa; phylum Chordata; class Amphibia; order Anura; family Dendrobatidae; genus Ranitomeya; species Ranitomeya variabilis. The sequence continues at coordinate 51,752,611 of NC_135232.1, read as the reverse complement.
CGCTCCATACTGTACAGTGGCCACACACGACGCTCCATAGTGTACAGTGGCCACACACGACGCTCTATACTGTACAATGGCCACACACGACGCTCCATAGTGTACAATGGCCACACACGATGCTCCATACTGTACAATGGCCATTGGCCACATTATGCTCCATACTGTATAATGGCCCCACATGATGCTGCGTACAGTATACTTGCCCCAGGTGATGGTCCATACAGTATAATGGCGCCACATGAAGCTTTGTACAGTATAATGGCCCCACACGATGCTGGGTGCAGTATAATGGCCACACATGGTTACCCCACCCCCATCATTGCCTTCTCCATCACTACACACAAACACCTTTCACCGTGCTCCCTCGCAGCAGCCGGCAGCTTCCACTCCCACGGCGCTGAATGGTGTCATCCAGCTGCACCGCTGACTGCTCACGTCGCTGCAGCTGTGATACGCCACTGATAAAGACCTCCGTGTCTCCTGTGCCAGTCAGTGTCAGAGTGAGGAGCAATATCTGCTCTGATCTGACACAGCCAGCGTCCGCTCCGTACACCTCGTACACATGCGACTCCGCTCCATACACCTTGTACATACACGACTCTGCTCCATACACCTTGCACATGCGGCTCCGCTCCGTACACACACGGCTCCACTCCATACACCTCATACACACACGGCTCCACTCCGTACACCTCGCGCACACACACGGCTCCACTCCGTACACCTCGCACACACACGGCTCCACTCCGTACACCTCGTACACACACGGCTCCGCTCCGTACACCTCGTACACACACGGCTCCGCTCCGTAAACATTGCACACGCTGCTCTGCGCCGTATACCTTGCACACACACGGCTCCGCTCCGTACACCTCAGACACATACGGCTCCTCTCCGTACACCTCGTACACACACGGCTCCGCTCCGTACACCTCGTACACACACGGCTCTGCTCCATACACCTTGCACATGCGGCTCCGCTACGTACACCTCATACACATACGGCTCCACTCCGTACACTCCGTACACACATGGCTCTGCTCCATACACCTTATACACACACGGCTCCGCTCCGTACACCTCGTACACACACGGCTCTGCTCCATACACATTGCACACGCTGCTCCGATCCATACACCTTGTACACACACGACTCTGCTACATCCACACTGTAAACACCTCCTGCCCTCACACATGCTTACCTTCCAGCGTCATGACAACCAGCAGTGTCCTGTACACGGAGGTCCTCCCGATCATGTGACCCCCTGACTCCTCCCATCCTGTGACTTCATCACAGGTCCTGAGCCTGTGCGCACAGAGCAGCCAATATGCTGCAGTTCTCTAGTCTGCGGGCGGGTGCAGGGGCTTAGGGACTGGGTGATATGTACACCTCCCAACCAGTGCGGGACAACTAATGTACCTCCCGGGATCCCGGGGCTGACTGTCAAAGTCAGGACAGTCCCGCGGGATCCGGGACGGTTGGGAGGTATGCATTAGTGCACAAAAAGATAAACGATAATAGTCTGTATGTGGCATTGTTCACACAAGCAGGCTATGTGCACACGTCAGGATTTTGTCAGGATTTTGTCAGGCTTTTTCATCAGGTTTTGTAGCCAAAACCAGGAGTGGGTTTCTAAATGCAGAAGTGGTGCATATGTTTCTATTATACTTTTCCTCTAATTGTTCCACTCCTGGTTTTGGCTACAAATCCTGAGGAAAAATCCTACAGTTTACAGAGCCATCTTGGTCCGACTGCGCCCTGCAAGATAAAGTGCAAAAAAAAAAAAAAAAACACATATCAATGTATGTAAGGTATTAGTTTATATTGGGGCCTCAATACGTAAGCTGGCAACCCGCGTCAAGGGTCCTTACATTTTGCCAGTCTTAACGCTAAACATTGAGTTTGGAGGCTTCAGCAGGTAATCATCTCTGCTTTTTTCTCTGTGATTTTTTTAGTCACACATACTACTAAATACACAAAACAAAAGGAACACTAAACCGGGAACATGCCAAAAATGTAGACATTTCCCAGTCATTCCTTACTTCACTTCCCCCTTTTTTGATCCAATTTTATATCATATTACAATGAAAACTGAGAAATCTTCCATGAAATCTCCATCTTCTCTATGTCTGAGGAGACCAGCCATGATCCCCTCTATCTTCCATCTCTCCACTGTCTAGTGTTAGACACCTGGCTGCAGCAGGAGCCTCTCCCTCTGTTCCTATGTGCAGGGATATAAAAGCTTCCTAGGCCCCACCTCTTGGCTGTGCTGGGCTGGGTCTCAACTGGTAATTAGCGGAACAGGTAATAAATTGAAAACTGAATGTTTTAGGTTTCAGGATCATACAGAAAGTTGTAGACTCCCAGTGAAAGCAACTGAGTTCCCTCTTTAATTAAGGGTTAATGTTCCTTTAAAGGGAGACTGTAACCCCACAAAATGCATTATAAATAAGCTATACCATGACCTAGAGGCCTTAGCCCCTATAAAAATAATACTAGCATCTGTTACGGTTACATAGGCTAAGAAATTAACTTTTAATTCGAATGCAAATGAGGGGGATTCGGTGCACCTTTGACCTGGCCAAGAGTTCCTTTTGGGGCTCAATCAGTCATCTGTACAAATCGGTCCGTGCGCATACAGCAATGCACGGACTGGCTGCGGGTCTCCCAACCACACCGTGGCAGCTTCTATGAGGCTGTCACCCTTGGGTTTGGAGACCCGCGGCCAGTCCGTGCATTGCCATCCCAGATCAGACCGATTTGCACGGACGTCTGAATAAGTCTTAAGAAAGGAAATAGATTTTCAGGAACGTTTTGTATCTGTAGTGAAAGGTTCTTCATGTTGTCTTTTCTTAGAAGCGTGCTTTCAGCGCCTCGTCCACCAGATCGCGGCCTGGATCTACAGCGGTAAAGCAGGTGCGGTACAAGGTGACAGTAAAGACTGGTGATAAGAATCGATGTGGGACCAGTGCCAGGGTAAGACGTGATACCTGGAATTACATCCCCAAACATGAATCTATCATTTGGTGCTTCAGCTCCTGATTTTTCCTCTTTGGTGCCACCATTTCCAAACCAAGAAAATAATGAAACTTTGCAATTTTTTGGAACATTTTTATGCATGTAGAATTTTTTTTGAAATTTTGCAAAACAATTTTTATCTGTTCCTTCAATGAGTTAAGAAAATAGTCAGTAGTATGATGTAATGTGACATATTGGTGATATTAATACTAAGGTTGTGTCCCAGGTGTATATACAGATGAAGGGAACCAAAGGAAAACTTAACAAGACGCAGCTCTATAAGAAGCCGGGTCCGGACAAAGATTCTCAATTTAAATTCAGTAAAGGATCAACCCACGTGTTTAACATTTACGGGCCCGAAATCGGGGACATCAAGAACGTCACGCTGGAGGTGAGTGTGGGGATAGCTGGAACTCTGCGAGAATGATATACCCTCAGACCCTCAGCTCATTTTTTTTCCACTTTGGTGTAGTTTTCTATTTCTGTAAAAAAAATAAAAATAAAATCCAATTACATTTATTGCTTCATTGGGTTTAGGCTTGAATCGTTAGAATATCTTAAATAAGGTGAATTCTTTTCAAAGAAGTCTCCTCCGTCATTGTTACTAATCGGACTGCGGATTCTGATTAATCTCTGATTTTGTGCAGCACGACGGCCTAGAGCAGCAGCACGCCTGGTATGTGGATGAAGTCTCTGTTACCAACACAAGCTGTGACAAGACCTGGCATTTTCCTTGCCGGAGGTGGTTTTCTCTGTACCATACAGATTGCCAGCTCAGCCGCACATTAACACCGAGCAATAAAAGCTCCGCTCATCAGCTGGACGGCAAACCAGGAGATCACACCGGTAGGAAGACGCCGCCATTATTATTGTACACAAATATCAGACATGCATAGCCATTAAAAAAAAAAAATGCCCACAGGAAAAACAACTACAGCCATGAATGCCCACAGGAAAATTGCCCCAACAGGAAATTGTCCACAAGGAAAGTTGCCCACACAGAATATTGTCCACATAGACAAAATAACAAGTTATCACCTCCCCACCGATCTGTAATATGTTATATCGCTCCAGAGCCTGTGTCCAATGTGACCCCGGTTGTACCGATATAACCTTATTATCAGGTTGGGACTGCTGATTCTTTGTTCTTCCCAAAGATAAGCTGCCGCCTTAGATGTCTGGCAGCGGCTCTCTCATAGAGACGGCAGACCGAGAGCTCCTGTGTATGAGAGAGTCGGGCGAGTTGGCTTCTGGCTGAACCGTTGTTTGGATGATGACAGCTACCTAAAGAGTATGGTGGGCTTAAGCTTTGGAGGGTAATTGCAGAGTACCTTCTGTAGGTAATTTTCTTCATTGCTGCTGTTAAAAAATAATAAAGGAAGGAAAAAATAGTCTAATGGAAAAATAGAAGCATGTTTATATTATAGGCCGTAGGAATCTACAAGTCAACGGAGAGAAAAATTCTGTCCAACGATCCAAGTATATAGACTTGAGTGAAATCTGTGTAGAGATCATGTCCAAGTAGCTTGTTTGTATGAAATGGAAAAATGGCTTATGTTAGATTCACATGACCCTTGTCACTACGTCGAGGTTTTCATTGGAGTTACCGAAAAATTATCACCCAGAGGGAACGGTAACAGAACCCCGGTGTAGTCATTCCCTTAAGTGGAGCCTACGGAGGTACGGTGTAGGCAGCGTGGCTTCCATCCTGGCAGTGTTCGATTTTTTCCAATGAGTTTAATTGTATTTTTGTGCATGTCGGAAAAAGATGAATACTGTGAGGATGGAGGCCATGTGAGTACACAATGGCTCCATTCACGCTACATCAGGGCCGTTTCAGGCTTCCCGTCGAAATACAGTTTTTCAGAGGTTCCATTAATGTGAACCTAGCCTTAATACGCACCCACAGGAAGGTCTTGTGTCGCCATATTGCCTTCGTATTGCATCTCAATTGACACCAATCAATCATAAAAGTTTTAAACCCAGTAAAAAATGTCTTGTGGAGCCCATGCCTGGAAGGGCTCATGGCATATGGGGGTACAACATAATATTAGCTAGAGGATATGATTGTTATGGCCGATTGATGCCTATGGGCATATAACAGTCTATGGGTGCTGTACACGAGACCTGAATCTCTTACATATCACCCCTGTAGCCACTACTATAACCTGCCCGGTATATTCACATGTTTACATGTCATTGTGCGTCTTATAGGAAACACGAGCTGTGTATATATGTTACATGGCAAGCTGCGGAGCCATGGGTCAAATTACTACACAAAAGGAAAATCTCCTTCATTAAAAGTTTCCATAGAGTAGTAATCTAATTGGCAGAAGAAAAAAAGAAGAAGAGAGAGTGAGGGCCGATTTAGACAAGCCAATAATCGGAAACGAGCTTTCCTCAGTCAGTGAAAATCCTATGAACAAGCAAACATTCTTTGGTTGGGTGAAATAAGTTTTAAGCATCCATTGGTCTCGGCAGCACATCGTTCTGTGTAAGTAAGAAGTGTGCTGCCGATAACATAATTTTCAATTTGCACAGAACAATTGTGTGATTGTTGGGTCTAAACAACTTGGTTGTACTCGTTCGGTGAGAGATCAGGTCTAAATATTGAGAAAGAAGGGTCATCAGATATATAGGCCTACTTAGACCCTAATTTCCCGACAAACTTTAATTTACGAGTTAATTCCCGGCAAACAAGTAAAGTCAACTACATCCTTGAATTGGATGCATACGTATTGTATAAAGCTGATGATTTTCCCGACACCATTGGCCAAGTCTTCATTTGGTGGTTTATCATTCTCATAATGGTCATATATATGTAGATTTCCAATGATGAGGGGTAACCATTTTCTGTTCGAAAATTTCTATTCAGTTTCTTTTTTTAAGCTGATAGTCATGAAATCCATATGAAGGTCCAAGATCTTTATCCAGAATATACAAAGTCCCATCTCATACGTAGAGCTTTGTGCCAGACACCTGTCATAGCAGCGGCTTCAAGAGTTTGTTAATTGAAAACAAATTATAAGGTGCCTAGTGGGGGTCCGACTTCGGGGACCTGCTGAGATAAATTGCTGGGTGCGATGAGAACAGGTAGAGAGTGTCTATGCTGATTCAATCCAAGGGAGGGTAATAATGCCAGGGAAGACATATTGGGCCTGATTCATTATTGCATTTGTGTCTTTTTTTATGTCTAGATTTTTCTTTTGCATCTCATCGTTCTTTATTTATTTAAAGGCAATTTTATATGCGTTTCTATGTTTTTTGGTGGGCTTGCTTTTTATTTTCCAGATGTTTACACGCAATTCATCTATTGCGACTTTTTCAAAAGGTAAAAATTTTTTGGAACAAATGTACTCCCCCCTGGAGTGATTTTATGCATACATTTTGCAGCATTTTATTATAACGTGCATTTTTTTTTTTTTAAATTAAGGTTGCAAAAAAGGTTAAATGGAAAAATAAAGAGCATTTTTTATTTTTCAAAAATTCATGAATGATGTGTGCCATTTTGAAAAATTTGGTGCAAGAAAAAAAAAAAGTCAACGAGAACCTCAAGACAAATCGGTCCCATTGTTTGCTAATCATACCCATTGCTTGGTAATAATAAGGACTCCACAGCATTTGTCTGCTGAGCCTCTATGCCATTGGCACTTTCTGGGTGGCAATGTCCGTCAGATGCAAAATTTAAGACCCACATACTAATGTTGGTCAGACCCACTGATATCGACAAGTTTGGCTAACAGTCTAATGTGTATAGGGGCGGTAAGGATTCGACATGGTATGACTGCCAATACTTTTGTTCTCTGTGAGTCTGGAGTCGGAGAGTCAGCTAGATAACTGCCAGCTGAACCATTCACCAAACAATTTGTTTAGCCAATAATTGTATTAAAGTATATGGGGGGCTTGTTTAGATCAAGAAAATATAAATGAGGCCATCAAATAATCCATAGAAAAGACCATTTTGAAGAACAATAAAGTTGCGGTCATGAATAGACATAATAAATAAATCACTAAGCCATCGTCAGTAGTCACTGATCCATGATGCCCGGTTTCCTGATGGCAAAAGTCTTAGAAAGTAATTCCTACCGGTGAAGGAACCTTAGCTGAATCTTCCTGGTCTCCTATTGTAAAACCTCAACAATAAAAGGTAACTTTAGCTTTTTGCTTGGGGCAGAAGTGTAGAAGCAGCAAAGGTTGTTCCAGTAATCGATTCCTTGGGGTTCTCCAGGCCTCTCAATCTGACACATTCTTTTGAGGCACTTTGACTCCTTGTGAGCTTCATATTTTTTTAAAGAACTCATTAAGACTGAGAGGCATCTTATTTCTCAAGCACCGTGGTTAAATATCATACGTCAGTCTTGAGGACCTTTCTCCTCCGGGGCTCTCCCGAGAGAACTGCCTAGAAAGCTCTCTTGATTTGACTTGAGTAGTATTATCTAATGGCTTTTATCAATGTGATCTGACGCAACCACTGGTACTTGACCTGTGCGAGGAGATACATTACTGACACCTGTGATGTGGTGGCGGAAGAAACGACGGGAGAGTCAACGGACTGGTATGAGCTAAAAATTTCTTTGAATGTGAACTTGGATGAGGCTTTTTGCCATGCTTTCCTAAAACTCTTTAGTGGGACTTATAGGTTGCATGTTGTTACTATCTCCTATGCATCAAGCTGCAATAAGGGACACCCGGTATGTAGATGTTCCTCCTGTATTAGTAGTAATTACGTGGCTGTAGCTGTTATGGGTCCATCCTTCTGGGTGAGATGTTGAGTCACAGGGTTTTAGAGTTAGCATTTCTGCCAGGTTCCTTTCTTTACACCGTGTTGTGATGTTTCAGCTTAGATGGAATGATATTGCAGACAAAATCAGGCAGAAGCAAGAATCAAAGATAGTAAGCTAGAAATTAGGGGTGAGTAACACTTACTTAGGTTTGCCTCCACAAGTACCTAGTTATGGCCAAAGAGGAGTATATAAAATGCTCCACCATGCACTGAGTGGTTGTAGTCCATCTCAGGAGAAAGAGATAAGCCCTCCTGAGTGAGGGAGCCACCATTAGAGGTCAATGATTGTTACCACAGAGAGGAACATAGAAGCTTATTCCTGGCCATGAGGTGTGCCACACAAGACGTGTCAGAAGCCTAAGTGTGAAGAGAAATACCAAAGCAAAAACAGCTCTGATAATGCCACCCTCCTGGGGCTTTTGGGGAGGTATTTTGGGCTGCACTATGATGTTTGGTGCTTCTTAGAAAGTATCTGCCTACTTTTGCATAATGTGCTGAACTGTCGAAAAAAGACATGGACCGCACATCCAAAAATCATACGCTGATCTAATGCTGCTAGGCAAAAATTGTCAAAATTGAACATGATGTTCTTAGTTTAACATTCTGATCAGACTGTAAAGAGCTCACTTTAGGGCGAACCTCTCAGTGGGTCCCTAACTTATTAAGGCTTTAACCCCTTAATGACCACATATACGCCTTTTAACAGTGGCAGTTAAGGGTACTTATTCCTCAACACCGCATTTTAACATCCCCCAGCATCGGAAAATCTTCAGGGTCTCAGCCTTAGGGTTGGCGTTAAGGTTGGGGTTGTGTTAGGGTTAGGGGTGTGTTAGGGTCAGAGTTAGAGTTGGGGTTTTTCAAAAGTAAAAAAAAAAAATAATAATGACAATATGATGGCTAGTGTTTAGTGCAAGTGCTTGCTACTGGAGTTTGCATTGGGTGCTCAGGTATGAGTGGATGCCCAATTGTATTTTTTGGGTGTCCAACAGCTGAGAAACATGCGTGGCAGGGACTCAAGCATTTCAATTGTGCACTCGCGATATTTGGTGCATACTCGAGCACCAGATGCAAACTCGAGTAGCGAGCACTTGGGCTCAACACTAATGGCAACATATTCAATATGACAATCTAATGTTATCATCAAATTCTGTGTCGTACCTGTGGGTTAAAAATGCTCACAAAACACCTGAATAAAATCCTTGAGGGGTGTGGTTTCCAAAATGGGGTCACTTGTGGGGGTTTCCACTGTTTAGGCACATCAGAGGCTCTCCAAACCCAACATGGCGTCCGCACTAGACTGCAGCCGATTTTGCGTTCAAAAAGTCAAATGGTGCTCCTTCCCTTTGGAGTCCTGCTGTGCACCCAAACAGTAGCTTTCCCCCACATATGGGGTATCGGCGTACTCAGGAGAAATTGCACAACAAATTTCGGGGTCCATTTTCTCCTGTTACCCTTGTGAAAATAAAAAAAAGTTTGGGTATAAAGTTAATTTTTTTCGTGAAAAAAGTTAAATGTTCATTTTTTTCCTTCCACACTTCTGTTTTCCTGAAACACCTGAAGGGTTAATAAACCTCTTGAATGTGGTCTTCAGCACCTTGAGGGGTGCAGATTTTAGAATGGTGTCACTTTTGTGTATTTTCTGTCATATAGACCCCTCAAAGTCACTTCAAATGTGAGGTGGTCCCTAAAAAAAAAAAAGGTTTTGTAAATGTTAAAAAAATGAGAAATCGCTGGTCAACGTTTAACCCTTTTAACTTACCCCAAAACAAAAATTATGTTTCCAAAATTGTGCTGATGTAAAGTAGACGTGTGGGAAATGTTATTTCTGAACTATTTTGTTTGACATAGCTCTGATTTAAGGGTACAAAAATTAAAAGTTTAAATAAAAGTCGTATCAAAGAAATGTTACCATTATCATGAAGTACAATATGTCTCAGAATCAGTGGGATGCGTTGAAGAGTTCCAGAGTTATTACCTCATAAAGAGACAGTGGTCAGAATTATAAAAATCGGCTTGGTCATTAACCCCTTTCTGACCTCGGACGGGATAGTACGTCCGAGGTCAGCTCCCCTGCTTTGATGCAGGGCTCCGGCGGTGAGCCCGCATCAAAGCCGGGACATGTCAGCTGTTTTGAACAGCTGACATGTGCCCGCAATAGCAGTGGGTGAAATTGCGATTCACCCGCCGCTATTAACTAGTTAAATGCCGCTGTCAAATGCAGGCAGCGGCATTTAACCGGCGCGCCGGGTGGCCGGAAATGAGCGCATCGCCGACCCCGTCACATGATTGGGGGTCAGCGATGCTTCTGCAGAGTAACCATAGAGGTCCTTGAGACCTCTATGGTTACTGATCGCAGGTAGCTGTGAGCGCCACCCTGTGTAGCAGAGCCGATCGCGTTGTGCCAGCTTCTAGCCTCCCATGGAGGCTATTGAAGCATAGCAAAAGTAAAAAAATGTGAAAAAAATAAAAAAAATATAAAAGTTTAAATCACCGCCCTTTCGCCCCATTCAAAATAAATCAATTAAAAAAAAATCAAACCTACACATATTTGGTATCGCCGCGTTCAGAATTGCCCGATCAATAAAAAAAAGGATTAACCTGATCGCTAAATGGCGTAGCGAGAAAAAAATTAGATATGCCAGAATTACGTTTTTTGGTCGCCGCGACATTGCATTAAAATGCAATAACGGGCGATCAAAAGAACGTATGCAGCGCCCCAGAGTCCTGGCCGTTGCAGAAATATTGTTCTTCCACCAGGGGGAGTGATGTTACGTCTGAAGGCAATAAAGGAGATCTTCCTGCCAGGTATCACAAACCATACACTACACTTCACACTCCAGACCACCAGGGGGAGCCTTGCTCCTATCTGCTAGGGCACGCCTCACAATTAGATAAAACTGGTGGGCTGGATAGAAAGTTAGTCAGAGGCTGGCTGGGTTTCGCCCAGGTAACATCGAGTCAGACGCTGACTGGGCTTCTCCCAGGCAGTTCCTGTCAGGCAGACAGGGGGAAAGGAGGAACATCAGAGCTGCGGACAGAGAGGTCCCTGACAGGGGTGGGATCCTGTCAGAGGCCTAGACAGAGAGTGCCCCACGTGCGGCAGCATCCTAAGGAAGGACACGAAGAGAATTATATTGTAGCGGGTGAGAAACGAAGTATTAGCACAAGGAGAGAAAACCAGAAGGAGTTCTGCCCTGTAAAAGGCTGCCTCCTTCTGAGGCGCAGAAGCCGGTAGCCAGAACACCGAGGGAGTAATAGTCTCTACGCTTTACTTCAGAGACTGGCAGGACAGTTAATTCCACGTTGGCTGCCCGACCATATACCCAGGAGGCATGGTGGCAACTTGTGGGGGCTGGGGCGTCTCTAGGGTCCCTGTAAAAAGCCTCAGGCCACCAGTCATACGGGTTTGTCCTATCCATACCATCTGGGGGACAGAGAGGAAGACATAACATCTAGAACATCTACAACAGTTGTGAGGACCATACCGAGAAGCTCAGCAGGGAGGTACTACAACACCCAGGCGCTAGAGGAAGGCTACTGATTTCCACCTGGATAAGGGGACTCTGGGATTGCCTTCGGACCGGCTGGACTCTGCCTACCCTGTGGTCTGTACCCTGGACTGTGGATGCTGAAGCCTTCAGTAAAGGTAAGGAGACTGCAACCTTGTGTCCTCATTCTTCAGGAAAAGGAATGCAATATCACTGCGATGACCAGGACCCTGGGGCACCGCAATGACCCATACAGGCTGCAAAAAAGTATGGTGCACGCACACAGTATGATGGCTCCACAGTCCCCAACGTTGTCCGATGGCCCCACAGCCTCCAACACTGTACGATTCTGCCAAAGCTCCCCACACACAGTAAGATGCCCCCATATCCCCCCACACAGTATAATGTTCCCACAGTCTCCCACACAATATGATGGGCCACAGCCCCCAAAACAGTATGCTACAAAGCCCCATACAGCATGATGGCCCCCATATAGTATGACCCCTCACAGCCACTGACACAGTATGAGGCCCAAACACAGTATAATTCCTCACAGCTGTCTGTACAGTAAGATGTCCCCTAAATCTCCACTCCTACAGTATAATGGTCCCCTACAATCCTCCCCACAAAATAAGTTGGCCCCTAAATCCTCCACACACAGAGTATCATGGCTCCCACACAGCATAAACTGCCCACACAGTGTGATGTTCCCATAGCTCCCTGCTCATTATAATGCCCTCACAGAACCCCTACACAGTATGATACTCGCACAACTGCCCACGGGGTATGATGCCCCCCAAGCTGCCAGTTTTCAACCTGGACGGTGCCAAGATGCGACCGTCCAGGATGAGAACCACTGGTGGATGAGCTGCTGTGAGCACAGCCTCAGTAACTAGTAGTGACGTTACTGAGGTTGCGTTACCAGCCGGGCTGAACTGCGGTGACTTTGGCGAGAGCCCCGCTAGCACCATGAGAGAGTGTCACCGTGCAGAGGCAAGTTCACCGCCGTTCCCCTGGAGAATTTCACTGTGGTGAATTTGAACTGCGGTGAACTCAGTGTTAGCGGGGATCTCACCGAGGTCACCGCAGTTCAGCCTGGCTGGGATGGCAGCCTCAGTGACCTGCGGTAACCTTGATTATGTCGCCGCTAGTCACTGAGGCAGCACTCACAGCAGCTCATTTACAAGTGGTTCTCAGCCTGGACGGTCATTTCTTGGCACAGTCCAGGTTGAAAACTGTTTATCCTCCAGAAATAAATTACGGCATGGGACAGAACGACGGAAAGGTGAGGGATATTGATATTTTTTTATTTTTGTTGTTTTACAGGAGATGAGGGATTCAGTGGAAATATGTATTTTTCAATAAAAAAGTAAAAGTGTGTTTTGTTTCAAATAAAGGACTTTATTCTGGCTGTGTTTTTATTTACCACATAACTATACAGTAGGATTAGCAATGGATAGGTGTCTTATGGACGCCTCTCCATTACTAATCGTGGGCTTGATGTCACCGGACAATACAAAGGTGATATCAGCCCCACAAATATGAACCCCACTTGCAACTGCTACGGGGCTAGTGGGAATTGAGTCGCCCTGCGGGCTAGGGGTACTTAGTACCGGGTCCTGCGGTTCACAGGGGATGTTACGGTGGCTGCGACCCTGTCCGTGGCCCAGGGCACCCATGTAAAAGGGGAAAGGTCTTTAAAGGGATAAACTTTATGTTCGTGACTCCACCTGTGGTATTCTGTTAGGGTGACCGATCCTGCTTTAAGGGGTCCGCTGGGGTGATGTTATGGCAGCTAGATGGTATACATTCCCACAGGTGAAGTGTGTCCCCAGGGCTCCCAGGGGTGTAGATGGTAGGATGGTGAGAGGCGCAGTGAAGAACGAGGACACAAGGTTGCAGTCTCTTTACCTTTACTGAAGACTCCAGCATCATCAGTCCAGGGTACCAGACCACAGGGCAGGCAGGGTCCGGCCGGTTTGGAGGCAAGTCCAGAGTCCCCTTGTCCAAGTGGAGAATAAAAGCCTTCCTTTGCGCTGTAGTGGTGTAGTCCCTTACTGCCTATGGCTTCACATAAGGTCCTCACAGATATTATCTTTCTCTCTGTCCCCCAGATAGGATAGGACAAAACCCATATGACTGGTGACTTGAGCCTGTTTATAGGATCTCTTAGATGACCCGGCTCTGTGGGGTGTCACCGTGCCTCCTGGGTATAGGTGCAGACAGGTAACGTGCAATTAGCTGTCCTGCCGGTCTCTGATGTAAGGCGTAGAGGTCCTCACAACCTCGGTGTTCTGGCTACCGGCGTATCTGCGCCTCAGAAGGAGGCAGCCTGCTCGGGGCTGGTCCCCTTCTGGTATCCTCTCCTGCGCTTACTCTCCTGCATGCTCGCTGCGAACAATTCGGCCTTCAATGTCTTTCTGGGAGCTGCAGCTCTGTGGGCATGCACAGCTCCGTGAACCTTCTATCCTCCTCAGACAGCTGTCTTGAGCTAACTGAGCTGAGCTCAGCCAGCAACTAACTTTCCCTACCGACTACCAGTTATATATATATGGGGAGTGACCTAGTAAATAGGAGCAAAAGCTCCCCCTGGTGGCCTGTAGTGTGAATGTGTTGCATGTTTGTGATACCTGGATGCAGTTATCCTTCCTTGCCTCCAAACGTAGTATCACTCTCCCCTGGAGGAAAGCAATACCACTGTGACAACCAGGACCCTGGGGTGCCAAACCCCGCCCCCCCCCCCGGTAAATCCAGTACTCCCGGACTGGGAAAGGAAAACAACAGTTACAGGTTAGCAAAAAGAGAACAATTTTTGGAATGCAATAAAACAAGTTAATACTATACTAAAGCTTCCCTTTATGGGAGGTAAGGTCACTTGAACGTTGCAATAACTATTTACATGTATGCATACTTTCATGAATAGGAAAATGTAATTAAACAATATAACTATGAACTATCTATGAAGTACCATAACCCTTACGGGTATGCTATCTGTTAAGTGTAAAATCTTTGTCCAACCCCCGCGGGTTACTTTATTTTCTCCATTTTGTTCAAAAGTGCATCAGGATATCAGCTACACACTATCGGCTATATATATAAAACACTATTCTAACTAAATTCAAATCTCAGCTTTAATTACTATTGACTATATTAACTCTGTAATATATTAACCTTCTATCTGGCAACATATGAGTCTATCTGGCAAAGTGCAACAATTCAACATTCCCTTTAAGGGTTCAAACAGTATTTGAGTCTTTTAATATTGAGGTAGTGCAAATGTATCAATCACATTAATATTCAAGTCAATCAATACTTTGGAACAGCAGCAAGGATGCGAGGGACCCCTCATTAACGCCCAACGTTGAGCTTGGGTGGGCTACAAGGCGTGTATCCAGACCTGGAATCCTGCGGCGCCAAACAGGTTTTTCTTCAGGTCTCTGGAAAACAAAACAACTTTCAAAACAATATTAGTCAGAGTCTCTTTAAAAGCTTCTTTGTAAAACCAGTAGGAAGCACCTTTAAGAAGGTGCAAACTATTTACAAGCAAAGTCTTGATCATGCACAGTTCATGATTCACAGTTCTTTAAGGCAACTTGTGCAAAACATAGGATCCCTTTAAACAGGGGACCGCTTTAAGAAGAAACTCTGGTAGGGTTTATTTAACTTTTGAACAGTAGCAGCAAAGAGTTGACTGTAAACTTGTGAACAACAACAGTTATTTTAAATTTGCAGAAGATGAACTATTTACAGTCATTTTGAGATTTGTTTGCTTGTTCTATTATAGCAGTAGCCAAGGTACCAGTCGGTATCGAACACGTCCTGGCCTGGCAGGATTTGTACGCAGATCGTCATCTGGTGCTATATCAACGTAATGGGTTTGCCTCTCATTTATGGTCAAGTCATTGGCTGCTATCAGAGTTTGCGTGGCTTGAGTACGTACGTCGGCTATTGCATTTGCCACAGCAGTTGTCTCAGTGGTGGTGATTATGCACACAGTTGTAGTAGTGTTGGTTTGAGGAGTTGCTGTTTCAGGGACCGGAGGGATAGCGCTGGTGGTTTTAGTTTTGGCACCAGGTGGCACTACTGCAGATCTAAATCGTTTAACGTTCATGGCGTACCAGCCTTTCTCGCTCCAGTGACGGGTGTAGATCACATGATCTCCTCGGCACAAATCTCGGTCAGGATGTCCTTCCCGGAGATGGGATTCCACGTCACGGCTGGTGACATAGACTTCTGCCAGCAGTCCTGGCTCCTTAATGAAGCCCCACCCTTCTCGGGTGAAAGGCCACTAGTATCCCCCACTTTGCTGGGCTCTTGGTACATCGTTTGGTTTTATGGGTCTGCGCTTTACGTTGGGCCCCGCTCCCTTCTTCCTCCTTCCATTTTAGCATCAGTCGTCGGTCGTACTCCTCCCAGGTGAGGGCTTCAATATGGCACCCTTCGGGTTGGGCCTCCCCCGGGGACCCGAATGGTTCCGCTCTCGGATTGTCCCATTGGAAAACTTCCTCCTCAGGGCTCACCTTCAGCGGTGTGCCTATGGGTGCTGGGAGCGGGCCTGTCAGTGTCTCGTCGTCGCCGGGTGGTAATAGTCGCTGGAGCAGGGTTAGTGTCTGGGGGGAGAGCGGTTGCTGGAGCGGGAGAGGTCACCGGGGCAGGGTCGCTTTTGGTACCTGCGTCTGATGTGGTTCCATCTATGTCGGTCCACTCCGCTGAAGAGGATGCTGGAGTCAGCTGCGGCACGGACTGCGACCCTTCCAGTGCGTTCTTCCTGCACAGGGCCGACTTCCATTTCTTCACTGTGGTCAGCTCTGTGTCCAGGAGCTGACGGCTCAGCATCTCCACCTGCGGCTCCAGGAGGTATGAATCCTCCAGCAGCGGTGAGTTCGGGTCCTCCGGTGGCTTGGGATGGTCCCTGGTCACTCCGTCGTTATTCAGGTACCCGCTGGTCACCATCTCTTCCTCCGGATTTGCAGCCACACATGCACGCTGCTCCTCCATCTCTTGGGGGTGGGGCTCCTTCTTCTCCCTGTTCCCGCCTTTGCATTTCAGGAAGCGGACCTCTTTGACAGACGGGCATATCCTCGTCAAGTAGTAGCATTCGTAGGGGGTGTTCATCACTGTTCGTGCCACTTTGGTAGTCTCCTCCCATGATGGCACGCCCTTCTCCGGCGCTCCTCGTGGCGCTGTGATGGCGGCTGTTTTGGCGGCAATTTTGGCGGTCTGTTGCGATACAGTCTCTGAGCACAAAACTGTTTAGGCACAGTCCCTTAGGCGCACATGACCCGATTCACGGGGTGTAGTAGATCCTGTCTGTGATGCCAAAGATGAGTCGCCCCGCGGGCTAGGGGTACTCGGTACCAGGTCCTGCGGTTCACAGGGGGATGTCACGGTGGCTGCGACCTGGTCCGTGGCCCAGGGCGCCCATGTAAAAAGGGAAAGGTCTTTAAAGGGATAAAGTTTATGTTCGTGACGCCACCTGTGGTATTCCGTCATGGTTGACTGACGCTGCTTTAAGGGGTCCGCTGGGGTGATGTTATGGCACCTAGATGGTATACCTTCCCACAGGTGAAGTGTGTCCCCAGGGCTTCCCAGTGTGTAGATGGTGGTATGGTGAGAGGCGCAGTGAAGAACGAGGACACAAGGTTGCAGTCTCTTTACCTTTACTGAAGACTCCAGCATCCACAGTCCAGGGCACCAGACCACAGGGCAGGCAGGGTCCGGCCGGTTTGGAGGCAAGTCCAGAGTCCCCTTGTCCAAGTGGAGAATAAAAGCCTTCCTGTGCGCTGTAGTGGTGTAGTCCCTTACTGCCTATGGCTTCACATTTGGTCCTCACAGATGTTATCTCTCTCTCTGTCCCCCGAATAGGATAGGACAAAACCCGTATGACTGGTGACTTGAGCCTGTTTATAGGATCTCTTAGATGACCCGGCTCTGTGGGGTGTCACCGTGCCTCCTGGGTATAGGTGCGGACAGGTAACGTGCAATTAGCTGTCCTGCCGGTCTCTGATGTAAGGCGTAGAGGTCCTCACAACCTCGGTGTTCTGGCTACCGACGTTTCTGCGCTTCAGAAGGAGGCAGCCTGCTCGGGGCTGGTGCCCTTCTGGTATCCTCTCCTACGCTTCCTCTCCTGCACGCTCGCTGCAAACAATTTGGCCTTCAATGTCTTTCTGGGAGTTGCAGCTCTGTGGGCATGCACAGCTCCGTGAACCTTCTATCCTCCTCAGATGGCTGTCTGAGCAACAAACTAACTTTCCCTACAGACTACCAGTTATATATATATGGGGAGTGACCTAGTAAATAGGAGCAGGAGCTCCCCCTGGTGGCCTGGAGTGTGAATGTGTTGCATGTTTGTGATACCTGGATGCAGTTATCCTTCCTTGCCTGCAAATGTAGTATCACTCTCCAGTGGAATACCACTGTGATGACTAGGACCCTGGGGTGCCAGAATTGGCACATCTAATAGATGTGACTTTTTTGTGTGGCTGCGGGCTGCAATTTTTAGGCTGGGGAGCCAATATCCATTACCCTTACTAGCCTGAGACTACCAGGCACCAACTGTCTGCTTTAGCTTGGCTAGTTGTCAAAAATGTGGGGACCCCACACCGTTTTTAAAAATTATTTAAAAAATATGGCGTGGGGACCTTTCTTTTCTTGATAATCAGCCTTGCTGAAGCTGACAGCTGAGGTTTACTGCCCCCAGCTGTGAGTTTTCCTGGCTGGTTATCAAAAATACAGGGGAACCCCTGCTGTTTTTTTTGTATTATTTATTTACAGCGCAGGAGTCGGCTGATGAATACTCCCATCCCATAAGCCGCTCCTGCTTTCACTGTTATTAGAGGCAGCAGGCGTCGGCTGATGGGAGCAGTAGTCCCATCAGCTGACACCAGCGACCAGAGGTAAACTTTACACCTCCGATCACAGCTGCTGGTTCATGCTCTTTTGACAGTGTGGGAATCGTGGCTGTCTGACCGCGCGGTGGTGATTTCACCGCTGATCAGAAGCGGTGTTTGCCATGGTGTCATTCTGAAAATTAGCATAAGAACGCAGAAAAAATGCTCAGTGTGTACATACTCTAATACATGTATTTCTTCACATATTTGATTTTATTATATTATTATTCTTTCTCATTTTATATGGTAACACAGGCATTAGGACAGACAGTCATCATTCCAAGGTCAATGGTGATTTAATTGTTATGTGTAAAAGGTTAATTAGAGACCTTCGTTAGTAGTATGTGTGTGCAGCTGTAATTCACCTCCTTTTTAGCCTTTCAGGGGGGCATAACCATCTGTGCTCCAATGCAAAATTTGTTAAAAATGGTTGATCTACTATTCTTGCCCAGCAATGTATTTACCAGGAGAATTTTATATTGTCCTAATGGGGTCTCTTTACCAGACCACCACACTGCCCTTTCTTAGTGAGAAGAAATAGCATAACTTGCTGTGGGTGGTCAGTAATCAGTAAATTTGCTTAAAACATTAGGGGCCCCTGGGTGTAGCTGTGGGTCAGACAGTAATCCGTCCTTAATCCTTATTTTGTTTTGGGAATGCTATAATAATATAGCGCTCTCTAGTGGACTGAGATGGTTATTTCAGGCACTTCAAACATTTTTTTTCTGACAGTCAAAAATGATCCTAAATCATGCCTCCCAAACATCCTGGATTTCAGGTGCTGTCCCAGGAGGTCGGCAGCATGTCCTACTTTCGACAATATCAACTTTTTTTTTTTAGGACTGTTGGGGAGGGTCCTTTCTTTGCCCCTTGACGTCACTGCTGTGCTCTCACTTCTCACTGTACGGCTGCACTCAGTCAGAGCAGGAAGCAGACGGCAAGGGACCTGACGGACATCAGATGGTCAGTATGTACGGTTTGTTTTTTTTTACTTTTACGCTGGTAACCAGGGTGTAAACATCGGGTTACTAAGCGCGGCCCCTGCGCTTAGTAACCCGATGTTTACCCTGGTTACCAGCGAACCTCGGCATCGTTGGTCGCTGGAGAGCGGTCTGTGTGACAGCTCCCCAGCGACCACACAACGACTTACCAACGATCACGGCCAGGTCGTATCGCAGGTCATGATCGTTGGTAAATCGTATAGTGTGAGACGGTACCCTTAGGCTATGTTCACACGGTGCGGTTTTTGCTGCGGATCCGCAGCGGATTTGCACTGCGGATCCGCAGCAGTTTTCCATGTAGGTTACAGTACAATGTAACCCAATGGAAAACAGGACCCGCTGTGCCGACGATCCTTTTTTCCACAGGCAAATCCGCAGCGGTTTTGCCTGCAGAAAAAAGAAGTACCATGTCAATTCTTTCTGCGGATTCCGCTGCGGGTTTCCAGCAGCACCAATAGGAAACTGCATTTGGAAACCCGCAGTGGAATCCGCAGAAGAAAAAGGATGAAAAACCGCAGCTAAAATCAGCGCTGAATTTAGCTGCGGTTTTTCAAAACAGGACCTGAAAAAAAAGGATGAAAAAAAGGAACGTGTGAAAGTAGCCTAAGCGTGGGGACACTGTGGGGGTCTCATTGTGTGGCGCAGCACAGTGTGGACAAAATGCATGAGAGCACATTATTGTTTGAGCTTTCAGCTCCGGAGGACGATACCTCCGGATGGTGCTCAGTCTATTTACATGAGATGCGTTCCCAGATGAGGAGTGTATGGATGATCTCCATGCCTGGAAGAAGGTTGATGTTTCTGGTGTCATGTCTGAAGTACTGTAGCTATGCTATTAGTGTTTGTTTGTATGATCTCACACTTCTAAATGTGGATTTCATGGTAATGATTGAAGCAGTGCCACAATGATGCACTGCTAAAATGTCCTGAGCTTCACATATTAGGTGGAGGTACCATATTCTGCTTCTAAATCTATTAGGAGATCTTGGACTTGCATTTTTGTGTATTGTATTTTGCAATTTTTGAGACATTGTATATGGCATTCATGTGTCTTAAAGGGAATCTGCTAGTAGGATCAATCCTCCTAAGCCATCTATATGGGAATAAAGGCCATAGGAAGCTGTGTGGCAATCACAAGGCAGTGGCCCTTGAGTTGTGGTGGCCCACCTTTTCCCTACTTATCTATGACTGCTGCATAAAGCAGCAAAGATAACAGGCTTTAAAAACAGGCTGGTACATAAATATGGAAACAGAACGGAGCTTGCTGCATAGATATGGGAGCAGAAGCAAGCTTACTGCCTACATAGATACTGTAACATAAGCAAGCTGACTACATAGACACAAGAATGGAACCAAGATTACTATGTAGATAAGGTAGCTGGAAGCAGCTTACTAAAGAGATATAGCAGCAGAACCAAGCTTACTACAGAAATATGGGAGCAGAACCGAGCTTATAACAGAGCTATTGGAGCAGAACCGAGCTTATAACAGAGCTATGGGACTAGAACTGTGCTTACTACAGAGATATGGGAGAAGAATCAAGCTTACTGCAGAGATAAGGGAGCAGACCGAGTTTACTACAGAGATAAGGGAGCAGAACTGAGCTTACTAAGTTTACTACATAGATACAGCAACAGAACCAAGCCTCCTACATAGATACAGGAAAACAACCAAGCTTACTGCACACATATGGCACCAGAATCCAGATCACTACATAGCTATGGTATCAGAACCAAGTTTACTGCTAAGATATGGTACCATAACTGAGCTTACTATATACATATGGAAACATAAGCAAGCTTACTGCATAGATACTGGAGTAAAACCAAGCTTACTACATAGATACAGTACCATAACCCAGCTCACTACATGTACAAAATGTTCCTATTGAGGCCCCATTGAACACCATCTTTACAAAAAAATACCTTTTGGAAACTTTATTTTTACCTTAAAAAGTATTTTCAGATTCTGTGTTAGGATACGGCTGTTTACACGCTCTCAGTGCTCGTTACATCACTGCTCCATATGCAGTTTGCATAGAGACAATCACATACCAACCTCTTTCTTTTCTGATAAACGCAACTGGAACAATGAGAGAAGCAGAAGAGAAAGTGTTGTCTCTATAAAAATCGCATATGGAGTGATGATGTGAAGAGCGCAGGGAGAGTAAATACAGACGAATCCTAATAGTACATTATATAGTACATTATACAAATGTCCTAGACATCTTTAAAGTTAACTTATCACCTTGAGAAACACTTTATCTGTAAATATACGGTCAATCTGCAGGTAAATAGTGTTTAAAGCCTGTTTAGTTGGCTTACTGGAAAAACGTTGGCTACAGGGAGAAAATTACGTTTTATTCTCCCTGCTGCCAATCGCTTCCAATCATAGTCGCAATTTAGGAGCTGTTCCAGTCAGCGCTGGCTACAAAGTGAATTGGCAGCAGGGTGGCAGTGAACTTCCCAGCAATTTGATTGGGACATTTTCCTAGGATCTCCAGCTATTTGCTGGGCTTCATGGGATGACCAACATGGCAGCAACACATGGCAACCTGCAACTGTGTCCCAGGAGGGCTGTTGGGAGCTAATGAGTACATGCATCGGCCATCGCACTAATTGTCGCTGTCAGAGACTGTCAAGGGCTTTTAAAAACTTTAAGTGGATATCCGGGACTATTAAAAAAAGTAAAAAAATGATGCATAAAGCACTAACAGGCAGGTAGTTGCTACCTACTTGCCTGTTGTGCCTGGAGCCATTCTTCGTGGTCACAGACCGCTCCTGCCTGAGATTTAGCGGCTTCCATTACATCAAGGACAGCGGCGGCATCTTTTCCTCTTTGCTCTGTTGACAGTGAGGGACTATTGATGTCATGTTGATTGACAGCTGGCTCCCCCCAGTTAGGCAGCGGCTTACAAGACAGACGGTGATGTGCGCGGCTGTGTCTCATTATGTGTAGTGGTGTGTGGGGGTGTCACGCTGTGGCAGTCTTCAGTAAGGAAGAGGGGGCTAAAACTGTCCTTGGAGCTGGGACCCTAATTATCCCTGTCCCGGGGTAGTCTTAAAGCTAGAGAAGCCTGAGTCACTGACCTTACTATGCTCCTGTAAAAACCTTAATCTGTCCCCCTCCCCACCCCATGAGACATGGGACAGAAATGAAAGGTAAACCCCACACAAAGACAAAACACGGATAACAGAAAACCTCTATCTTACAAAAGCACTAACCAACAATAGGGAGGAGGATAGGGACAGGGAGGAGAAAACTAAATGGGGAAAGGGAACATGAGATAAACACACACGTACTGAAGAAAATTACAGGGTACAACTACAACTACAACTCCAAACTTCAACTACTTAGCTTTAACCCCTTTCTGTCATTGGACGTACTATTCCGTCCATGTGGGGTGGGCCCTACTTCCCAAGGATGGAATAGTACGTCCAGCGCGATCAGCCGCGCTCCCGGGGGGAGCGCGGCCGATTGCGGCCGGGTGTCAGCTGCCTATCGCAGCTGACATCCGGCGCTATGTGCCAGGAGCGGTCACGGTCCGCCCCCGGCACATTAACCCCCGGCAAACTGCGATCAAACATGATCGTGGTGTGCCGGCGGTATAGGGAAGCATCGCGCAGGGAGGGGGCTCCCTGCAGGCTTCCCTGAGACCCCCGCAGCAACGCGATGTGATCGCGTTGCTCCGAGGGTCTCCTACCTCCTTCCTTGCTGCAGGTCCCGGATCCAAGATGGCCGCGGCATCCGGGTCCTGCAGGGAGGGAGGTGGCTTACCGAGTGCCAGCTCAGAGCAGGCGCTTGGTAAGCCTGCAGTGCTCTAAGTCAGATCGGTGATCTGACAGAGTGCTGTGCAAACTGTCAGATCACCGATCTGTGATGTCCCCCCCTGGGACAAAGTAAAAAAGTTTAAAAAAAAATTTCCACATGTGTAAAAAAAAAAATAAAAAAAAAATTCCTAAATAAAGAAAAAAAAAAATAATTATTCCCATAAATACATTTCTTTATCTAAATAAAATAAAAAAAAACAATAAAAGTACACATATTTAGTATCGCCGCGTCCGTAACGACCCAACCTATAAAACTGTCCCACTAGTTAACCCCTTCAGTAAACACCATAAGAAAAAAAAAAAAAGCGAGGCAAAAAACGCTTTATTATCATACCGCCGAATAAAAAGTGGAATAAAACGCGATCAAAAAGACAGATATAAATAACCATGGTACCGCTGAAAGCATCATTTTGTCCCGCAAAAAAAGAGCTGCAATACAGCATCATCAGCAAAAAAATAAAAAAGTTATAGTCCTCAGAATAAAGCGATGAAAAAATAATTATTTTTTCTATAAAATAGTTTTTATCGTATAAAAGCGCCAAAACATAAAAAAATGATATAAATGAGATATCGCTGTAATCGTACTGACCCGAAGAATAAAACTGCTTTATCAATTTTACCAAATGTGGAACGGTATAAACGCCTCCCCCAAAAGAAATTCATGAATAGCTGGTTTTTGGTCATTCTGCCTCAAATAAATCGGAATAAAAAGCGATCAAAAAATGTCACGTGCCCGAAAATGTTACCAATAAAAATGTCAACTCGTCCCGCAAAAAACAAGACCTCACATGACTCTGTGGTCTCAAATATGGAAAAATTATAGCTCTCAAAATGTGGTAACGCAAAAAATATTTTTTGCAATAAAAAGCGTCTTTCAGTGTGACGGCTGCCAATCATAAAAATCCGCTAAAAAAACAGCTATAAAAGTAAATCAAACCCCCCTTCATCACCCCCTTAATTAGGGAAAAATTAAAAAAACGTATTTATTTCCATTTTCCCATTAGGGCTAGGGTTAGGGCTAGGGTTAGGGCTAGGGTTAGGGTTAGGGTTGGGGCTAGGGTTAGGATTAGGGTTAGGGTTAGGGCTAGGGTTAGGGTTAGGGTTGGGGCTAGGGTTAAGGCTACAGTTAGGGTTGGGGCTAAAGTTAGCGTTGGGGCTAAAGTTAGGGTTAGAGTTTGGATTACATTTACGGTTGGGAATAGGGTTGGGATTAGGGTTAGGGGTGTGTCTGGGTTAGAGGTGTGGTTAGGGTTACCGTTGGGATTAATGTTAGGGGTGTGTTTGCATTAGGGTTTCAGTTATAATTGGGGGGGTTTCCACTGTTTAGACACATCAGGGGCTCTCCAAACGCGACATGGCGTCCGGTCTCAATTCCAGCCAATTCTGCGTTGAAAAAGTAAAACAGTGCTCCTTCCCTTCCGAGCCCTCCCATGCGCCCAAACGGTGGTTCCCCCCCACATATGAGGTATCAGCGCACTCAGGACAAATTGGACAACAACTTTGAGGGTCCAATTTCTCCTGTTACCCTCGGAAAAATACAAAACTTTGGGCTAAAAAATAATTTTTGTGGGAAAAAATTTTTGTTTTATTTTTACGGCTCTGCATTATAAACTTCTGTGAAACCCTTGGTGGGTCAAAGTGCTCACCACACATCTAGATAAGTTCCTTAGGGGGTCTACTTTCCAAAATGGGGTCACTTGTGGGGGGTTTCAATGTTTAGGCACATCAGTGGCTCTCCAAACGCAACATGGCGTCCCATCTCAATTCCTGTCAATTTTGTATTGAAAAGTCAAACGGTGCTCCTTCCCTTCCGAGCTCTCCCATGCGCCCAAACAGTGGTTTACCCCCACATTTGGGGTATCAGCGTACTCAGGACAAATTGTACAACAACTTTTGGGGTCCAATTTCTTCTCTTTCCCTTGGGAAAATAAAACAAATTGGAGCTGAAATAAATTTTTTGTGAAAAAAAGTTAAATGTTCATTTTTATTTAAACATTCCAAAAATTCCTGTGAAACACCTGAAGGGTTAATAAACTTCTTGAATGTGGTTTTGAGCACCTTGAGGGGTGCAGTTTTTAGAATGGTGTCACACTTGGGTATTTTCTATCATATAGACCCCTCAAAATGACTTCAAATGAGATGTGGTCCCTAAAAAAAATGGTGTTGTAAAAATGAGAAATTGCTGGTCAACTTTTAACCCTTATAACTCCCTAACAAAAAAAAAATTTGGTTCCAAAATTGTGCTGATGTAAAGTAGACATGTAGGAAATGTTACTTATTAAGTATTTTGTGTGACATATCTCTGTGATTTAATTGCATAAAAATTCAAAGTTTGAAAATTGCAAAATTTTCACAATTTTCACCAAATTTCCATTTTTTTCACAAATAAACGCAGGTAATATCAAAGAAATTTTACCACTATCATGAAGTACAATATGTCACGAGAAAACAATGTCAGAATCACCAGGATCCGTTGAAGTGTTCCAGAGTTATAACCTCATAAAGGGACAGTGGTCAGAATTGTAAAAATTGGCCCGATCCATAACGTGCAAACCACCCTTGGGGGTAAAGGGGTTAACACACAGAGCAGGAAAACGAATCTCCAACAGCAACAACTAACTTCTATTCAGCACAGCCTCTCATAAGAGCAAGGAAGCGGAGCTTCTTTCCAGGTTTTATAGGAAGAGTTAATCAGAAGTAGCTGAAATGGAGCTGAAAGTTTCTGACCAGCATAGAAAGAGTCGTTAACCTCTTCAGCACCAAAGGAAACCAAATTAATTTAATATGGGATCCAAACACACAGGCTAAATGGAATATCTGCGATTCACAATACTCAGTGATCTTCTACCCCCAGATCTCACAGGTTGGCGTGACACACTCGTGACAGGATGTCCTCTGTTATGGTCTGGTGATTAAGGAGCGACATGCGACTAGCTCTGAGCAGGTGGTAACTATACCGACCGCAGTTCCTAATCTTAACACAGACACTAGCAGTAGCCGTGGGATGTTCCTGTCACTCCCTAGACACCTCGTCACAGCCGGAGATCTAGCTACCCCTAAAGGTAGAAACAGGAAAGCTATCTTGCCTCAGAGAAAATCCCCAAAGGATAGGACAGCCCCCCACAAATAACGACTGTGAGAGGAGAAGGAAATGACATACGTAGTATGAAACAAGATTTAGCAAAGGAGGCCACTACTAGCTAGACAGAATTAGTACAGAACAGA
This sequence comes from Ranitomeya variabilis, assembly GCF_051348905.1. NCBI lineage: Eukaryota > Metazoa > Chordata > Amphibia > Anura > Dendrobatidae > Ranitomeya > Ranitomeya variabilis. Next base: position 51,726,372 of record NC_135232.1, on the reverse strand, counting down.
AAACTGTGCGGTCAGTAATAAAAACTAGAAAAAGTCCACCGCAGAGAAATGCGAAAATCTCCACACCTGACTAAAGGTGTGGAGGGCAAACTCTGCTGCCCAGAGCTTCCAGCTTAGCTAAATAGATCCATACTGATAAGCTGGACAAATGAGCAAAACATAGAAAATGCCGAACAACAAAGTCCACAACAAGTGAACTGCAAAAAGACAAGCAAGGACTTAGCTTTGCTGAAATGGTCAGAGTGGCAGGGAAATCCTCAGAGAGCCATGACTCCAAGCTCAACAATTGACAACTGGCATTGAATTAGGGATAAGGCCAGACTAATATAGCCGAGCCAGAAAGACGATCAGTGAGAACAGCTGCTGATGCTAAATCCAAGAAGCAGCCATACCACTCAAAACCACAGGAGGGAGCACAAGAGCAGAATTCACAAAAATGCTACTTATAACCACCGGAGGGAGCCCAAGAGCGGAATTCACAACAGTACCCCCCCTTGAGGAGGGGTCACCGAACCCTCACCAGAGCCCCCAGGCCGATCAGGACGAGCCAAATGGAAACTACGAACCAAATCGGCGGCATGGACATCGGAGGCAACCACCCAAGAATTATCCTCCTGGCCATAACCCTTCCACTTGACAAGATACTGAAGCCTCCGCCTCAAAAAACGAGAATCCAAAATTTTCTCAACCACATATTCCAACTCCCCCTCAACCAACACCGGGGCAGGAGGATCAACAGATGGAACAACGGGTACCACATATCTCCGCAACAAAGATCTATGGAAAACATTGTGGATGGCAAAAGAGGCTGGAAGGGCCAAACGAAAAGACACTGGATTGATAATCTCAGAAATCTTATAAGGACCAATAAACCGAGGCTTGAACTTAGGGGAAGAAACCTTCATAGGAACATGACGAGAGGATAACCAGACCAAATCCCCCACACGAAGCCGAGGACCAACACACCGACGGCGGTTAGCAAAACGCTGAGCCTTTTCCTGAGACAACGTCAAATTGTCTACCACATGAGTCCAAATCTGCTGTAACCTGTCCATCACGGAATCCACACCAGGACAATCAGAAGGCTCAACCTGCCCTGAAGAAAAACGAGGATGGAAACTAAAATTACAAAAGAAAGGCGAAACCAAAGTAGCCGAACTGGCCCGATTATTAAGGGAAAACTCGGCCAACGGCAAGAAAGCCACCCAATCATCCTGATCAGCAGACACAAAGCATCTCAAATAGGTTTCCAAGGTTTGATTAGTTCGCTCAGTTTGGCCATTTGTCTGGGGATGGAACGCCGAAGAAAAAGACAAATTAATGCCCATCTTAGCACAAAAGGCCCGCCAAAACCTGGAAACAAACTGGGAACCTCTGTCAGACACAATATTCTCTGGAATGCCATGCAAACGAACCACATGCTGAAAAAATAATGGAACCAAATCAGAGGAGGAAGGCAATTTAGGCAAAGGTACCAAATGGACCATTTTAGAGAACTGGTCACAAACCACCCAGATAACAGACATCCTCTGGGACACAGGAAGATCCGAAATAAAATCCATGGAAATATGCGATGGAAATATGCGTCCAAGGCCTCTCCAGGACAGGCAAAGGCAAAAGCAACCCACTAGCGCGGGAACAGCAAGGCATAGCCCGGGCACAAGTCCCACAGGACTGCACAAAAGAACGCACATCCCGCGACAAGGAAGGCCACCAAAAGTACCTAGCAACCAAATCCCTGGTACCAAAAATCCCAGGATGACCGGCCAACACAGAACAATGGACCTCAGAAATTACCTTACTTGTCCATCTATCAGGAATAAACAGCTTCCCCACAAGACAGCGGTCAGGTTTATCAGCCTGAAATTCCTGAAGTGCCCGCCGCAAATCAGGTGAGATGGCAGACAGAATCACCCCTTCCCTAAGAATGCCAACCGGCTCAAGGACTCCAGGAGAATCAGGCAAAAAACTCCTAGAGAGGGCATCCGCCTTAACATTCTTAGATCCTGGAAGATATGAGACCACAAAATCAAAATGGGAGAAAAACAGGGACCACCGAGCCTGTCTAGGGTTCAGCCGCTTGGTCGACTCGAGGTAAATCAGATTCTTATGATCGGTCAAGACCACAATGCGGTGCTTGGCTCCCTCAAGCCAATGTCGCCATTCCTCAAATGCCCACTTCATAGCCAACAACTCCCAATGGCCGACATCATAATTGCGTTCCGCAGGCGAAAACTTTCGGGAAAAGAAGGCACATGGCTTCATCAAGGAACCATCAGAATTCCTCTGTGACAAAACGGCCCCTGCCCCAATCTCAGAAGCGTCAACCTCAACCTGAAAAGGAAGAGAAACATCCGGCTGACGCAACACCGGGGCAGAAGTAAATCGGCGTTTAAGCTCCTGAAAGGCCTCAACAGCCTCAGAGGACCAATTAGTCACATCAGCGCCTTTCTTCGTCAAATCGGTCAGGGGTTTAACCACACTAGAGAAGTTGGCAATGAAACGGCGATAAAAATTAGCAAAGCCCAAAAATTTCTGAAGGCTCTTCACAGATGTGGGTTGATTCCAGTCATGAATGGCTTGGACCTTAACAGGATCCATTTCTATAGACGAAGGAGAAAAAATAAACCCCAAAAAAGAGACCTTCTGAACTCCAAATAGGCACTTAGACCCCTTCACAAATAGAGCATTATCACGAAGGATCTGGAATACCATCCTGACCTGCTTCACATGAGACTCCCAATCATTGGAAAAAATCAAAATATCATCCAAATACACAATCAAGAATTTGTCAAGATAATTGCGGAAAATATCATGCATAAAGGACTGAAAAACCGAAGGAGCATTAGAAAGCCCGAAAGGCAGCACCAGGTATTCAAAATGGCCTTCAGGCGTATTAAATGCAGTTTTCCATTCGTCACCCTGTTTAATACGAACAAGATTATATGCCCCTCGAAGGTCAATCTTGGTAAACCAACTAGCCCCCTTAATCCGAGCAAACAAATCAGAGAGCAAAGGTAAAGGGTATTGGAATTTAACCGTGATCTTATTAAGAAGACGATAATCAATACAGGGTCTCAAGGAGCCATCCTTCTTGGCAACAAAAAAGAATCCCGCTCCCAATGGTGACGAAGACGGCCGAATATGCCCCTTCTCTAAAGACTCCTTTACATAGCTCCGCATGGCTGCATGCTCTGGCACAGACAGATTGAAAAGTCGGCCCTTAGGGAACTTACAGCCAGGAATCAAGTCAATAGCACAATCACAGTCCCTATGCGGAGGAAGGGAACTGGACTTGGGCTCATCAAATACATCCTGGAAATCTGACAAAAATTCAGGAACATCAGAAGAGGGGGAAGAGGAAATTGACATTAAAGGAACGTCACTATGTACCCCTTGACAACCCCAACTAGTCACAGACATTGATTTCCAATCCAGCACTGGATTGTGTATTTGTAACCATGGAAAACCCAGCACAATAGCATCATGTAAATTATGCAACACCAGAAAACGACAATCTTCCTGATGTGCTGGAGCCATGCACATAGTCAGCTGAGTCCAATACTGAGGTTTATTCTTGGCCAACGGTGTAGCATCAATACCCCTTAAGGGTATGGGACTCTGCAAAGGCTGCAAAGAAAAACCACAGCGCCTAGCGAATTCTAAGTCCATAAGTTCAGAGCAGCGCCCGAATCCACAAATGCCATGACAGAGAAAGATGACAATGAGCAAATCAGGGTCACAGACAGGAGAAACTTAAGGTACCTTCACACGAAACAACATCGCTAGCGATCCGTGACGTTGCAGCGTCCTCGCTAGCGATATCGTTTCGTTTGACACGCAGCAGCGATCAGGATCCTGCTGTGATGTCGCTGGTCGCTGAATAAAGTCCAGAACTTTATTTGGTCGTCCGATCGCCGTGTATCGTTGTGTTTGAAAGCAAAAGCAACGATACCAGCGATGTTTTACACTGGTAACCAGGGTAAACATCGGGTTACCAAGTGCAGGGCCGCGCTTAGTAACCCGATGTTTACCCTGGTTACCAGCGTAAAAGTAAAAAAAACAAACAGTACATACTCACCTGCGCGTCCCCCAGCGTCTGCTTCCTGACACTTACTGAGCGCCGGCCCTAAAGTGAAAGTGAAAGCACAGCGGTGACGTCACCGCTGTGCTGTTAGGGCCGGAGCTCAGTCAGTGTCAGGAAGCAGACGCTGGGGGACGCGCAGGTGAGTATGTACTGTTTGGTTTTTTTACTTTTACGCTGGTAACCAGGGTAAACATCGGGTTACTAAGCGCGGCCCTGCGCTTAGCAACCCGATGTTTACCCTGGTTACCCGGGGACCTCGGCATCGTTGGTCGCTGGAGAGCGGTCTGTGTGACAGCTCCCCAGCGATCAAACAGCGACGCTGCAGCGATCGGCATCGTTGTCGCTATCGCTGCAGCGTCGCTTCGTGTGAAGGTACCTTTAGGCTGCACAGTACTAATGGTAACAGATCCAGCGACCCTCTTAATACGCTTAGGGCAATCAGAAATAGCATGAGCAGAATCCCCACAGTAAAAACACAGCCCATTCTGACGTCTGTATCCCCTCTGTTCCGCTCTAGTCAAAATCCTATCACATTGCATAGGCTCAGGACTCTGCTCAGAGGACGCTGCCATATGGTGCACCACTTTGCGTTCGCGCAGGCGCCGATCAATCTGAATGGCCAGAGACATAGACTCGCTCAAACCAACAGGCGTGGGGAACCCCACCATAACATCTTTAAGGGCTTCAGAAAGACCCTTTCTGAAAATTGCTGCCAGAGCATCCTCGTTCCATTTAGTGAGCACAGACCATTTTCTAAATTTCTGGCAGTATAATTCTGCCGCTTCCTGACCCTGACACAGGGCCAACAGTGTTTTCTCAGCATGCTCTACAGAGTTAGGTTCGTCATACAATAATCCGAGCGATTGAAAAAATGAATCTACATTAAGCAATGCCGGATCCCCTGACTCAAGGGAGAATGCCCAGTCCTGAGGGTCACCACGCAGCAGAGAAATAACTATTTTTACTTGCTGAATGGGGTCACCAGAGGAAAGGGGTTTCACAGCAAAAAACAATTTGCAGTTATTTTTAAAGTTCAAAAACTTAGTTCTATCCCCGTAAAACAAATCTGGAGTAGGAATTCTAGGCTCTAAGGCCGGAGTCTGAACAACATAATCTTGAATACTCTGTACTCTTGCAGCAAGCTGATCCACACGAGAAAACAGCCCCTGAACATCCATGCCCGCATCCAAATCCTGAATCACCCAGAGATTAAGAGGAAGGAAAAAGACAAAACAGACTAAAGAAACAAAAAATGGCTCAGAACTCTTTTTCTTTTCCTTCTTTTGAGATGCATTCAGCTCATTTTTGGCCAGTTGTACTGTTATGGTCTGGTGATTAAGGAACGACATGCGACTAGCTCTGAGCAGGTGGTAACTATACCGACCGCAGTTCCTAATCTTAACACAGACACTAGCAGTAGCCGTGGGATGTTCCTGTCACTCCCTGGACACCTCGTCACAGCCGGAGAACTAGCTACCCCTAAAGGTAGAAACAGGAAAGCTATCTTGCCTCAGAGAAGATCCCCAAAGGATAGGACAGCCCCCCACAAATAATGACTGTGAGAGGAGAAAAAAATGACATACATAGTATGAAACAAGATTTCGCAAAGGAGGCCACAACTAGCTAGACATAATTAGTACAGAACAGAAAACTGTGCGGTCAGTAATAAAAACTAGAAAAAGTCCACCGCAGAGAAATGCAAAAATCTCCACACCTGACTAAAGGTGTGGAGGGCAAACTCTGCTGCCCAGAGCTTCCAGCTTAGCTAAATAGATCCATACTGATAAGCTGGACAAATGAGCAAAACATAGAAAATGCCAAACAACAAAGTTCACAACAAGTGAACTGCAAAAAGACAAGCAAGGACTTAGCTTTGCTGAAATGGTCAGAGTGGCAGGGAAATCCTCAGAGAGCCATGACTCCAAGCTCAAGAATTGACAACTGGCATTGAATTAGGGATAAGGCCAGACTAATATAGCCGAGCCAGAAAGACGATCAGTGAGAACAGCTGCTGATGCTAAATCCAAGAAGCAGCCATACCACTCAAAACCACAGGAGGGAGCCCAAGAGCAGAATTCACAAAAATGCTACTTATAACCACCGGAGGGAGCCCAAGAGCGGAATTCACAACAGTCCTCATACTGAATGAAAGGGTGTGGGGACGGACCCTCATTCCGTGTGATGTGCTGTGGAGACCCTCATTTTGTGTGACTGGCCCTAATACTCAGTTGGTGGCTGTGGGGGCCCTGATACTGCATGAGTAGTTGTGGGGGCCCATGTTATTATCCCATTGATTGAAAACTGAAGACTTTGAATTCAAAATCAAATTATCCGCTAATCCTAAATGTTCATTTTCCAGATTTTAAATAGTCTAATAGTTTTGAGAAGCAGTAATTGTTTGATTTAGTTTTATTTTTTACATGTGTGATAATCTGGTATAGTTTTACATAATTTTTATGCAGAAAACTATCAAGCACCACTGTGATGGCAGAGGACAGTCAGAGTTGCAGAAATCAAGCATGCTGAATATAATGTATTATACACATGGGCCACTAGAGGGCATCACAGGACCACCGCCATCGCAGGCAACGTAACGCCTATGGAAGGTGTTATAATACCGCTTTTAGTAAGTGTTATTGGACTCACAGATTAGATGACATCCTTGGAACTCAATCCATTCTTGCCGCAGGTTCACACAAGGGCTAAACACACAATATTTTCCCGGCAAAGGCTGTTATCTCCTATCAGTGCATTTGGATAATTGGATGTAGGCTGAATTTAATAACATCCATCATTATGGAGGATGCACGTGCTGTAATAACAGCAGGTCTGTAGGGGGCATTTACTTTATTGGGAAGGCAGCAGAAAATGAGAGTGCAGCTCTGGAAAGAGAGGTGGAATTATACCTCTCCATCATGTAACTGGAGCAGGTGTCCTGAGGGTTGATCATGGTCTGAGAGGGTATCGGAGGAGCGCACGTATCAGTGAGGGGGCACGACACGTCTCTGAAAACTGACACGCAGCATTGGCTCAAAATGTACACCGAGGGGGCCACATGTGCACCGTTTTCGACAACCTCCGAAATGGATTGATGTCATATGACGGATCTAAGTCCAAGTGTCTCGGCGCTTTAGATTTAAAGTATATGGCAAAATTCCGATAATCCGGCATGATTGAGTCAGGTTATCAGAAATTTAACACTATTGGAAGTTGGAGTAAAAAATTAGGGTGCATTTACTTTAGAAGTACGAAGCAGTGCTGAAAACTACGTAGAGATAGAATTTAGGGAATCTCCTTGAGAATCCAGCATGGGACCATTTTAGATCATCAGGAGTTCCGTACCATGGAAAATTACTGAGCGTGTCCATAACCCTGACTCCAAATAATACCACAGAGACCCAAATCCATACATTACACTTCTACCATTCTGTACATTGTAGAGGCATCACCAGCACTGGTGTTTGTCTAAATTAAAGGGAACCTGCCATCATGTTTTTACATATGGAGGCAGTGGTACTGTCATATAGGTGATGGTCTCCCAATAAAAATGACGCCTTTCTTGTAGAGATCCGATAAGCCAGTCATGAGAAATCTAGAGTAGAAGTCATATGAAAATCAGGGTGGAAGTGCCCTGGGGGCGTGTCTCTTACCCTTACACTTACCCAGAGTGCACTTCCAGTCTAATTTGCATAGGACTTGTATGCTTGATTGCTCATGACTGGCATATCTGATCTCCACAAGAAAGATATCATTTTTATTGTGGGAAAAGCTCCTACACAGCCTCGCACTTGTTTTGTGTCTAGTTTTTCCCATTTTATGGCTTGTTTTTTTGTTTTACGCCCAATTCTTCTTATAGGTTGCGCCTGGTTTAAAGACAATTTTCTACCTGTTTGTCTGTTTTTTTTCTCTGTTTGCCATTGTGGGCACGGTTTTGTAACCCAATTATTTTACAGATGTTTTATTATTTGCACCAATTTTAAAATTCTCAAATCTTTTTCTCCAAATGTTCGAGCTGATATTTGTGACATCTTAACGGAAAATGCTACTTTTTGCTCTAAAAAGGCGCAAAAAAAGGTAAGAGAGAGAAATAAAGAGCTCTTTTTATTTGCTGTTGCTTGAACAGATTAATACACACAATAGAAGTTTTAACAAGAGGCGAATTTTCAAAGTCGGTTTTTGTAGCTTTTAAGTCTGTTTTGCCTTAATTTGTGCCAAATTTTTCAAAGTGTCGTACGATGTTTGATAAATGTGGTGTTTTTTAATTTTATTTTTAATTTATCTTTTCACCCCAAACCCTGTTTTCACCTTCTTGACCAGGCCAAATTTTTCAATTCTGACCACTGTCACCTCATGTGGCTATAACTCTGGGACGCTTCAACGGATCCCACTGATTAATCATAGAATCATAGAACGGTAGAGTTGGAAGGAACCTCCTGGATCATCTGGTCCAACCCCCTGTTCAAAGCAGGATTCATTAAATTATCCCAGACAGATGTCTGTCCAGCCTCTGTGTCACGCGGGTAATGGGTAGACTACAGCTGATTACCCGGGCCCCTGCAATATCCCTCAGACTAGGGAAAACCCTGTCCGTCCCTCTCCCAGAATTTACACTGATGTGTGCTTGTCTGGGCCGCCAGGCCTGACCCTGACTCCTGTTTCAGTCCTATGCTGAAACCTCCACCCGCCACCCAGTGATAAGACCACACACCAACCCCTACAGAAAGCACAGACAGGGAAAACTAAAAATGCACCACGCCGCTGACACACAGGAAAACACTAATATATAATTAATACAAATATAGGAAGGAGAAATATGACAAAGGATAATACACCACCAGATACGATATTTCTTCTCCTAGACCACCACTCCAGACCGAGATCACCAGGCACAAGACACAAGCTATAATCGGTGACGCCTAAAGTCCAGAATGGCTATTTAAAGGCCATGGGCGTGACCCAGCCTCCAACCCGATTACCAGCTAGATTAACCTCAAACAACCTGGATAAAGTCTAGCCGGCGCCATTGAGCATATGGTGGACGAATGTAGAATTACCGCTGTCTCTCGGACGCCCTAGTGTGAATAGCGTCCGACATGACAGTACTCCGCCTTCTACGAGGGACCCCAGGGCCCTCACAACTTATAGGACCCGGCTTGTCCGGATGGCGGCGGTGAAACATACTGACCAGCCGGTCCGCATGTATGTTCGAAGCTGGTACCCAAGACCTCTCCTCCGGCCCGTAACCGCGCCAGTGTACCAGGTAATGTAATGTGCGGCGCACTACTCGAGAGTCAACCACCTTGGAGACTTCAAACTCCAAATTGCCATCCACCAAGACTGGAGATGGCATCGGCGCCGCGTCCATGGAACCCACCACCTTCTTTAAAAGAGATCTGTGAAACACGCTTATATACCGTAGGAAGCTCCAATCGGTAGGCTACCGGGTTAATGATGGCGGCGACCCTAAATGGACCAATAAACCTTGGACCCAATTTCAGGGATGGTACTTTGAGTTTTATGTTTTTTGTGGACAACCACACCCAATCACCCACACTCAGGTCCGGACCTGGCACATGTCTACTGTCAGCCACTCGTTTGTACCTTGCACCCACGCTCAACAAGCGCTGTTTCACTCTCCTCCAAACGGATGACAGTTGTGCTCCTAGCTGGTCCTCCTCCGGAACGCCAGCAGATCCATCCTGACGCAGAGTACAAAATTGAGAATGGTACCCGTAAACACAAAAGAACGGGGACTCCCCAGACGATTCCTGGCTGTGATTATTAATGGCAAACTCAGTTAAAGGAAGGAACGTCGACTACTCCTCCTGGTTGTTAGAAACAAAGCAGCGTAAGTACTGCTCCAAATTTTGGTTCATATGCTCGGTCTGACCATTTGACTGAGGATGAAATGCCGAAGAATGCGACAACTTGATCCCCAGCCGTGAGCAAAATGCTTTCCAAAACTTTGCCACAAACTGAGTACCCCTATCTGACACTATGTCAGATGGGACCCCGTGAAGTCTGACCACCTCCTGCACAAAAACCTGAGCCAGAGTCTTCGCGTTAGGCAACGAAGACAAGAACACAAAGTGCGACATCTTTGAGAACCGATCAACAACCACCAAGATGACCGTGTTCCCAGCTGAGGAGGGCAGGTCTGTAATAAAATCCATGGAGATCTCCGTCCATGGCCTACTGGGTACCCCTAGAGGATGTAATGAGCCAGCAAGACGGCAGCGAGGCGTCTTAGCCCTAGCACACATGGTACATGCTGATACGTACGAGACCACGTCCTGTCGGATTTTGGGCCACCAAAACCGACGCGACACCAACTCCAAGGTACCCCTAACCCCTGGATGGCCAGCCAGAACAGCATCATGATGCTCACCCAACACCTTTAGGCGAAGATGAAGCGGTACAAATGATTTGTTAATGGGAAGCTCTGGTGGTACTTCCTCCTGAGCCTCGGCAATCTCAGCCTCAACCTCTGTCGTGAGAGCCGAGACCACTACACCCTTTTGGAGGATGGGTACCGGATCTTCCCGAGGTTCTCCCCCCGGAAAACACCTAGACAAAGCATCTGCCTTAGTGTTCTTAGACCCCGGTCGGTACGTAACCAAAAAGTTGAATCACGTGAAAAACAATGCCCAGCGAGCCTGCCTGGGGGACAGACGCTTCGCTGACTCTAAATAAAGCAGATTTTTATGGTCGGTGATAACTAACCTGGTGGACCGACCCCTCCAAGGAGTGTCGCCATTCCTCAAAAGCCAACTTGATAGCCAACAACTCCCTGTTGTCGATATCGTAGTTACGTTCGGCGGGCGACAGCTTCTTGGAAAAGTAGGTGCATGGACGCAACTCGCGCAAGGATGAGCCTTGTGACAGCACCGCCCCCACTCCAACCTCAGACGCATCGACTTCCACGGTAAATGGTTTTGATACGTCCGGTTGCACCAGAATGGGGGCCGAAGCAAAACTATTCTTCAGAAATTCGAATGCGCGCACAGCAGCCTCAGGCCAGGCGGAGAAATTGGTACCCTTTTTCGTCATGTCAGTAAGCGGTTTAGCAATGATAGAAAAATCTTTGATAAATTTTTGTCACGGGGATACAAGGAGGGCGAGAGCTAATAACCCGGGCCCCTGCAATTTCCTCAGACTAGGGAAACCCTGTCTGACCCTCTACCTGAAGTTTACACTGAAGGTGTGCATGTTCAGGCCTCCACCCTCACCCTGACTCCTGATTCAGCCCTAGACTGAACACCACCGCCCACCACCCAGTGAATGCAATAGATCAATACCCACAGTTATAACAAACAAGGATAAAGGAAAATATACACCACGCCGCAGTCAATCAGGAATACACTATAAAGGTGCAGGGCAAAATAAATAAAAATATAGGAAGGAGTAAATAAGACAAAGGAAAATACACCACCAGCAACGATTCTCCAACAAACAGCTCTCCACTCCGGACCGAGATAACTACGGATAAGACAGAAGCTATAATTGGCGACGCCCAAAGATCAGGAGAACCATTTAAAGGAAATGGGCATGGCCCAGCTTCCAATCCGAGGATCAGATAAATTAACCCCAAAGCAGCCAGACGAAAACTAGCCGACGCCAATGAGCAAACAGTGGTCAAACGTGGAATTACCGCTGTCTGTCAGACGACCTGGTCTGAACAGTGTCCGACATGACAGTACCCCGTCTTCTACGAGGGACCCCAGGGCCCTCACGGCTTATAGGACCCGGCTTGTCTGGATGGCGACGATGAAAACACCTGACCAGCCGATCCGCATGAATGTCTGAGGCTGGTACCCAGGACCTCTCCTCAGGCCCATAACCACGCCAGTGTACCAAATATTGTAAAGTGCGGCGCACCACACGAGAGTCAACCACCCTGGAGACTTCAAATTCTAGGTTACCATCCACCAAGACTGGAGGTGGCATAGGCGCCGCGTCCACAGAACCCACCACCTTCTTAAGAAGAGACCTGTGGAACACGTTGTGTATTTTATACACCGTAGGGAGCTCCAGTCGGTACGCTACTGGGTTAATGACGGCGGTGACCCTAAATGGACCAATAAACCGTGGACCCAATTTAAGGGATGGTATCTTGAGTCTTATGTTTTTTGTGGATAAGCACACCCAGTCATCCACACTCAGGTCCGGACCTGGCACACGCCTACTGTCAGCCACACGTTTGTGCCTAGCACCCACACTCAACAGGCGCTGTTTCACTCTCCTCCAGACTGATGACAATTGTGTTCCTAACTGGTCTTCCTCCGGAACGCCGGAAGAGCCTCTCTGACTCAACGTACAAAACTGAGGATGTAGCCCATAAACACAAAAAAACAGAGACTCCCCAGACGACTCCTGGCGGTGATTATTGATGGCAAACTCAGCCAAAGGAAGAAAGGTAGACCACTCCTCCTGGTTATCAGAGACAAAGCAGCGCAAGTACTGCTCCAAATTTTGGTTCATACGCTCGGTCTGACCATTTGACTGGGGATGAAACGCAGACGAATGAGACAACTTGATCCCCAGCCGTGAGCAAAATGCTTTCCAAAATTTTGCTACAAACTGAGTACCCCTATCTGACACGATGTCAGACGGAACTCCATGAAGCCTGACCACCTCCTGCACAAACACCTGAGCAAGAGTCTTAGCGTTAGGTAAAGAAGGCAAAGACACAAGGTGCGACATTTTTGAAAACCGATCCACAATTACCAAAATGACCGTGTTCCCAGCTGAGGGAGGCAAATCAGTGATGAAATCCATGGAGATTTCCGTCCATGGCTTACTAGGTACCTCCAGAGGAAGTAGTGTGCCAACAGGACGGGAGCGGGGCGTCTTCGCCCTAGCGCACGTGGTGCAAGCTGACACATATGACACCACGTCCTGTCGGATTTTGGGCCACCAAAACCGACGTGACACCAACTCCAAAGTACCTCTAACCCCTGGGTGGCCAGCCAGCACAGTATCATGATGCTCCGCCAAAACCTTTAGGCGGAGATGAAGCGGTACAAAAGATTTGTTGATGGGAAGCTCAGAAGGTACCCCCTCCTGAGCCTCGGCAATCTCAGCCTCAACCTCGGTAGTGAGGGCTGAAACCACAACACCCTTTTGGAGAATGGGTACTGGATCTTCCCGAGGTTCACCCCCCGGAAAACACCTGGACAGAGCATCCGCCTTAGTGTTTTTAGACCCTGGTCTGTAAGTGACAACAAAGTTGAACCGCGTGAAAAACAATGCCCAGCGAGCCTGCCTGGGAGACAGACGCTTGGCAGACTCCAAATACAGCAGATTCTTATGGTCGGTAATAACAGTGACCTGATCTACCGACCCCTCCAAGAAGTGTCGCCATTCCTCAAAGGCCAACTTAATAGCCAACAACTCCCTGTTGTCGATATCGTAGTTACGTTCAGCGGACGACAATTTTTTGGAGAAATAGGCGCATGGACGCAAACCACTCCCCCCACACCAACCTCAGATGCATCGACTTCCACGACAAAGGGTTTAGATACGTCTGGCTGCACAAGAATGGGGGCTGAAACAAAACTGTTCTTGAGAAATTCAAATGCGCGAACAGCAGCCTCAGGCCAAACGGAGAAATTGGTACCCTTTTTAGTCATGTCAGTTAGCGGTTTAGCAATGATAGAAAAATCCTTGATAAATTTCCTATAGTAGTTAGAAAACCCAAGGAACCGCTGAAGTGCTTTCAGGTTATCAGGATGTTCCCAATGCAGCACCGCTTGCACCTTAGCGGCGTCCATTTTAAAACCATAAGCAGACACAATATAACCCAAGAAAGGCAACTCTTGAACAGAAAATACACATTTCTCAAGTTTAGCATACAGCTTATTCTCTCTGAGAAGCTGTAACACCTGCCGGACATGATCTAAATTAGCATCACGGTCGCAAGAATATATGAGGATGTCCTCTAGGTACATGATAACGAATTTCCCCAAAACACGCGAGAACACATCATTGATGAAATGTTGGAACACTGCAGGTGCGTTAGTTAACCCAAAAGGCATCACCAAATTTTCAAAATGACCCTCAGGAGTATTAAAAGCCGTCTTCCACTCATCACCTTGACGGACTCTTATGAGGTTGTACGCCCCCCTGAGGTCAAGCTTGGAAAACCACTTAGCATCAGCCACCTGGTTGAACAAATCAGGTATCAGTGGCATAGGGTATGGATCACGAACCGTAATCTGGTTTAACTCCCTGAAATCCAGACACGGGCGTAGTCCGCCATCTTTCTTCTTAACGAAGAAGAACCCCGCTGCCACCGGCGAGGACGAAGGCCTGATGTGCCCTTTGCTCAAACTCTCAGCAATGTAGGCTTTTAAAGCTTGCCTCTCAGGACCAGAGATGTTAAACATCCTAGCTTTCGGCAATTTGGCCCCTGGTTTAAACCTAATAGTACAGTCATAGGGTCGATGTGGTGGCAATTCTGAGCAACCCTTCTCTGAGAACACATCTGCGAAATCCAGCAGTGATTCAGGAATGCTAGGAGTCACAGCGGAAACACATGTGGCCAGGCAATTTTCCTGGCAGAATCCGCTCCACTGAATTATGTCCTGAATTTTCCAGTCAATCACCGGGTTGTGCATAGACAACCATGGAAAACCCAGAACCATTTGTGCAGGAAGTTTACTGAGCACCCTACATGTAACTTGCTCAGAATGTAGGACCCCAATGTGGAGTTTAACCTCAGCCACAAACTCAGTAATCTCCCCCTGTGGGAGTGGAGTAGCATTGATGGTGATCACCCGGATAGGATGAGGCAGTTTTTCGACTGTGAACCCGGCCGTGCGCGCGCTCATCAATGAGATTAGTGGCCGACCCACTATCCACAAAAACAGTGATTGGCAGCTCTCTGCCAGCGACCATAACTCTGGCAGGAAGCATACATTGAGAGACCACCATGGAGGATATGCATAAGCTCAGATTGGCCTCCTCCACACCCTCTGAGCTTAGTAGTTTTCCGCCGTTGCGCTTTTCTTAGAAAACAGAGGACAAGCATTAACATAATGCACTTTTTTACCACAGCAAAAACAGACTCCCTGCTTCCTGAGTGAGGGGGCTCGATGATGTGACACCCCTGCGATTTGCATAGGCTCCGTGGGCTCACCTGCAGCAACTTCACGTGCACCTACACCCTCCCCCCCCATAAGCGGCGTCTCTTGCACCCCCTGACGCAAACGGCGATCAATGCGGACAACAAGACTCATGGCAGACTCTAGAGAAGCAGGAGTCTCATACATCAGGAGGGCTTGTTTAACCCTTCTCGAAACCCCATGTACAAACTGACTCCGCAGCGCTGGGTCATTCCATTGTGTGTCCACCGCCCAGCGGCGAAATTCAGAACAGTAATCCTCCGCCATTCGCTCCCCCTGGTGGAGAGCGCGTATTTTAGATTCTGCTAGAGCCAATCTGTCAGGATCATCATATATGAGCCCAAGAGCAGAAAAAAATCTCCACTGAGTTAAATGCAGCTGAATCAGATGGTAATGAAAATGCCCATGCTTGGGTGTCTCCATTCAGTAATGACAATACCAGGCCCACACGCTGAGCCTCATTACCTGAGGAAACCGAAAATATACGAAAAACATACGAAAATATGATTTGCAAGCTTCACGAAAAACAACAAATTTACTGCGTTCCCAAGCAAACCTCTCAGGTAAAGGAATCTTTGGCTCTGCAACTCTACCTGCAGTTTCAGCTTGCACATTAGATACTACAAGACCCTGTTGCTGATCTGCCCCCTTCAACTCAGTGACCTGTAAGGACAGCGCCTCCAACTGGCAGGTTATGGAAGTCATGGGATCCATGGCATCCAAAATTTATTTGGGCCGATTATAATGTCACGCGGGTACTGGGTAGACTACAGCTGATTACCCGGGCCCCTGCGATATCCCTCAGACTAGGGAAAACCCTGTCTGTCCCTCTCCCAGAATTTACACTGATGGCGCGCTTGTCTGGGCCGCCAGGCCTGACCCTGACTCCTGTTTCAGTCCTATGCTGAAACCTCCACCCGCCACCCAGTGATAAGACCACACACCAAGCCCTACAGAAAGCACAGACAGGGAAAACTAAAAACGCACCACGCCGCAGACACACAGGAAAACACTATAATGTGCACAGGGCAAAACAAATACAAATATAGGAAGGAGAAATATGACAAAGGATAATACACCACCAGATACGATATTTCTCTCCTAGACCACCACTCCAGACCGAGATCACCAGGCACAAGACACAAGCTATAATCGGCGACGCCCAAAGTCCAGAATGACTATTTAAAGGCCATGGGTGTGACCCAGCCTCCAACCCGATTACCAGCTAGATTAACCCTGGACAACCTGGATAAAGTCTAGCTGGCGCCACTGAGCATATAGTGGACGAATGTGGAATTACCGCTGTCTGTCGGACGCCCTAGTGTGAATAGCGTCCGACATGACACTCTGTTTGAAGGCTTCCATTGAAGGAGAACTCACCACCTCTCGTGGCAGCCTGTTCCACTCATTGATCACCCTGTCAAAAAGTTTTTACTAATATCTAATCTGTGTCTCCTCCCATTCAGTTTCATCCCATTGCTTCTAGTCTTTCCTTGTGCAAATGAGAAGAAAGATGATCCTTCTACACTGTGACAGCCCTTGAGATATTTGTATACAGCTATTAAGTCTCCTCTCAGTCTTCTTTTTTGCAAGCTAAACATTCCCAAATCCTGTAATCGTTCCTCATAGGACATGGTTTGCAGACCGGTCACCATTCTGGTCGCTCTTCTCTGAACTTGCTCCAGTTTTTTTATGTCTTTTTTAAAATGTGGTGCCCAAAACTGGACACAGTATTCCAGATGAGGTCTGACCAAAGAGGAGTAGAGAGCAATAATGACTTCACGTGATCTAGACTCTATGCTTCTGTTAATACATCCCAAAATTGGATTTGCCTTTTTTGCTGCTGCATCACACTGTTGACTCATGTTCAGTTTATGATCTATTAGTATACCCCAGTGTTTTTCACATGTGCTGTTGCTTAGCCCTATTCCTCCCATTCTGTATATGCTTTTTCATTTTTATTGCCCAGATGTAGTACTTTGCATTTTTCCTTGTTAAAAATCATTCTGTTAGTTGCTGCCCACTGCTCCAGTGTATTTATATATTTTTGAATCCTCTCTCTCTTCTCTAGTATTAGCTATCCCTCCTAGCTTTGTGTCATCAGCAAATTTAATGTTTACCCTCAATTCCTTCATCTAAATCATTGATAAAGATGTTGAACAGTACAGGGCCCAGGGCAGAGCCCTGTGGTACCCCACTTGAGACATTCTTCCAACTGAATGTACAGCCATTTACGACCACTCTTTGGGTCCGATCACTAAGCCAGTTATGAATCCACCTAACAGTTGCCTTGTCCATTCTATACTTAGTCATTTTTTCAATAAGGATGGTGTGAGATACTTTGTCAAATGCTTTGCTCAAGTCAAGATATACTATATCTACAGCATTTCCCTGGTCCACCCAGTCAGTGATTCTGTCATAGAAGGAAATTAAGTTAGTCTGACATGACTTATTAGTTACAAACCCATGCTGACTCTGGTTAATCACTTCATTCTTATCCAGGTACTTACATACATGTTGTTTAATAATTTGTTCAAAGATCTTTCCTGGTGTAGAAGTCAGACTCACAGGCCTATAGTTCCCTGGGTCCACCTTCTTCCCCTTTTTGAAGATAGGAACAACATTTGCTCTTCTCCAGTCTTATGGGACTTCTCCTGTTCTCCAAGAATTTTCAAAGATTATGGAGAGTGGTTCAAAAATTTCTTCTGCTCTCTCCTTCAGTACTCTGGGGATTCTTAAATTGTTTTTTACTGGACATATCGTACTTTATTATAGTAGTAAATTTAGGTCTATATGTTTTGCGTTTATTTATGAAGATATCGAAAATTTGACAAAAAAATTGAAAATTTCACATTTTTCAAACTTTTAATATTAAATTATCTATGCCTTTAACCCAGATAGATTTACCACACAAAATAGTTAAGAAATAAAATTTCCCACATGTCTACTTTACATCAACATCATTTTGGAAACATAACTTTTTTTTATGAGGAAGTTATAATTTTATAAGGTGATTCATAGGAATTAAAGCAATGTGAAAGAAAAAATACGAAAATTTTAAATTTTCCCACAAAAATGTGACCTTATTTTGGAAACTACACCCCACAAGGAATATATCTAAAGGTGCGGGGAACACCTTTAACCCACAGGTGCTTCACAGAATTTTATAACATTGAGCCGTGAAAATGTAACATTTTGTTTTTCCCACAAAAATGTTGCTTTAGACCCAAATTTTTGGGGGCATGAACATACAACGGATGCCATGTCGCATTTGAAGAGCCCCCAAGGTGTCAAAAAGCAGAACCCCCCACAAGTAACGACATTTTGGAAACTACACCCCTCAAAGAATTTATATAGAATATGGTGACCTTGGACCGTGATCTTGGACCCACAGGTGCTTCACTAAATTTTAAAACATTGGACCGTGAAAATAAAAAATTTTGTTTTTTTCCCACAAAATGTTGCTTTAACCTCAACATTTTTCATTTTCATAAGGGTAAATCAGCATACTCAGAAAAAATTGAACAAATTGGGTGGTATATTTTATTTTTGAGTATGCTGATGATCCACATGTTGGGGAAAGCTACTGTTCGGGCACACAATAGAGCTCTAAGCGAAAGGAGTGCAGTTTTGGAAAGCGGACATTGCTGATATGGTTTGTGGGCACATGCCTCATTTGTAGAGCTCTTATGCTGCCAGAAAAGCAGTAATACCCCACAAATGACTCCATTTTCAAAACTACACCCTTTAAGGAATTCATCTAGGAGTGTGGTGAGCATATTGAACCCACAGGTTCTTCACAGAATATTATAACACTAGATGGTAGCCCGATTCTGACGCATCGGGTATTCTAGAATATATATGTAGTTTATTTATGAAGATTTTAGAATAATACATTGAATACACAGGATTCGGCCAATTAGCGAAGCGTGGTTCAAATCCCGCGCCAATTCGCGGCCGGACTGCGCCTGTCGCTGATTGGTTGCAGCCGGCCATGTAGTATATAGCACAGCCACGTAGTATATAACAGCCCACGTAGTATATTGCACAGCTACGTAGTATATAGCACAGCCACATAGTATATAGCGATTTTTAATTTTTTTTATTTTTAACATTAGATCTTTCTACTATTGATGCTGCATAGGCAGCATCAATAGTAAAAAGTTGGTCACACAGGGTTAATAGGCGGCATAACGCAGTCCGTTAGCGCTGCCATTAACCCTATGTGAGCGCTGACTGGAAGGGATTATGGAGCGGGCACTGACTGCGGGGAGTCGTGGCAGTTTTGCCGTGACCAATCAGCGACTTGGATTACCATGACAGACAGAGGCCGCGACCAATGAATATCCGTGAAAGACAGACAGGCAGACAGAAAGACGGAAGTGACCCTTAGACAATTATATAGTAGATTGCGACGTAAAAGTTAAAAATTTTATTTTTTTACATGAAAATGTTGTTTTAGCTCCAAATGTTTCATTTCCATGAAAAATAATAGGGGGAATGGACCCAAACATTTATAAAGCAATATCTTCCAAATGCAGGAATTCCATTTACACTTTTGTTTGGATGTATGGCAGGGCCCAGAAGAGAGAGAATGCCATTTGGCTTTTAGGGAGCAGAGTTTCCTGGAGAAGTTTATTGGCACCATTTGCAGCTTCCTAAAGCTTTCGAAACAGCAGAAATCCCACCCAAAATGACCCCATTTTGCAAATTACACTCAGGGAAATCATCTAGGGGATTAGTGACTATTTTGACCACACTGGTGTTTTCCAGAAATTAGTACACAATTGATGTTGCAGAGTGAAAATTGCAAATACTCCATTTTAGTGCCCAATACATGGTGCTGGGGTAATGCTTCTGGAGACATGTGCCACATAGATTGTTAAAAGAGTTGTCCAGGAACTAACAATTGACAACTCGTCTCAATATAAGATTGGTGGGGGTCCGATACTCGCACGATCAGCTGATGGCCCAAACTAAGACTAGGTCCACTCGGCCATGGTGACGTTACAGGAGAAGTTTCTAGACGTATACTCTAGGCTAGGTGCACCTAGCCTAAGCAATGTTCAGGTTATATACAACAACCCCATGCTTTCACTTCAATGCTTCACCTAATTTTGCCAAATATATTAAATTTGCAGTAAATCGCAGGTACTGCAAAGTCTCCAATTGCCCTGCAAACACTTGTACAGAAGTCTCCTATGACTGTATCCAAGCATTATCAAGCTTCTTAATACACAGACAGCCTCAGTAATGTTAACGTACCCTCAATATGTATGACCATGACAAAACAAATGGTAATATCACTGCTGTCCTGCCACACACTATCTGTAATGTTTATTCAGTGATTCATCTCCTTATCTCTCCGACTGAGCTGTGACATCCTCTCACTATTCAGTGGCTGCTGGATTCCCTGTCTCTGCTTTTATACAGGCTGTGATTATCCTGATTGGCTTTGCTACACCATGTGATGTGATAGCTACAAGGCATTATAGGAAAGCATGCCCATACTCATCCAAGGTCATGTTAGTCCTACTGTGTGATTCATGCGGTCTTCTACTTTTGTGTAAAATGACCGAAGGCATTTTTTGACAATTCTCACAAATAGAATTGCAAATTGTTCAACTTCGCCACAGCGATTTTCCTAAATTTCACCACAAATTCAATTTGCTGATCTTTGCTCTAGTGTATTGCAAAATCCGTCTGTTTTTGTTCGCACCATTGAGGGCCAATGTACAACATTTTACAGCATTTTGCAGCATTTTACTACAAAATGTGGAGCAGATAAAAGAAGAAAACACTTTTGAATTTGTGCAAAATGCATCAACTATCTGCTGCCATTTATGTCAAGTTGGCGCAAAATCCGCCAGTGTAAAAACAATAAAAAGACAAAACAACACTAAACCCCACGCAAAAGATGAATCGATAACATTCTGCCATACAAAATCTTGTATTTTGACCCAGAATATAATTTTGTGGCACAATATACACTTTTATAAAGAAGATACCGTTCCATGATAACGGCTGACGTACTACTTTGTGACCTGTGGTGCAATTTCATTACATTTCTGTGACACGGATGATGATTTTGAGACACATAATTTTGTTTTATGAGGGATGGAGGAGTTTTTCTCCATTTTTGCATTCTTCATCAGGCATTTTGCTTGTTTTGGCAGAAGCTTTCCCCGTATTCACCCTGCACCTGTTATCAGCAATTATGGCATAATAAGCCGATATAAATACACTTGACAACTGTAACTAAAGTTTCCAGCCGGTTTCTTGGTCGTTTTCCCAGTTTTCCTCTATGCACCAATACCTTCTATTGTTATCAGCCATCTGCCTGTAAAAGGGCGATCCTGAGAGTGAGCGCACAATGGGCTTCCCCTGTTATTTACGGTAACAGTTATACAGGTCAGGCCCCTTCCCTTTTGTGTCACCGTTCACCCAGTGGTTTCATGTTGGGAGGACGGCTTCAGTTACATGTGTAGATGTTGTGATCTGTTCCAGGTCTTGTCATGATATTCACCAACTATATATCATGAGATAGGTCATTCTCCACACCTGTGTGACAGACCTGCCCTCTCTACCTATAGGGGACGGGTCATCATTTAGGATTGATTGTTCAATGCTATCACTGATGTGGTTCTTCTGAGGGCCATATTATAGATAGGACAAAATGGGCAAATATCCTTAAGCCTCCATCTTTAGCCCTTTCCAACAATCTAGGTAGAGTCGGCCGTCCATTTTATGCATGAGATTGTGGGTGGATCCTTGGATCCAAGGGCAAAAAAGAAAAGTGTCCATGGGTCTCCACCCTTAGATCTTTGCAGTAAGTTTGGTACAGTGGGCCAACCATTTTAAGCATTAGATTGTGGGTGGATCCTGTGATCCAAGGGCAAACGGGTCAAGTGTCTATGGACCTCTACCCTAGGCCTAGCCCTTATCAACAAGTTGGCTACAGTGGGCTGACATTCTTATCCACTAGTTTATCAGTAGATTCTGAAATCCAAAGACAAAAGGAGAAAGTGCTCATGGGCGTCCACCCTTAGCTCTTTCCAAAAAGCTGGGTACAGTGAGCCAACCATTTTATGCATTAGATTGCGGTTGGATCCTGGGATCCAATGGTAAAAGGAACAAGTACCCATGCGATTCCACCTTTAGCCCTTTCCAAAAAGGTTGGGTAGGTGGGTCAACCATTTTATGCATTAGATTGTGGGTAGATCCTGGGATCCAATGGTAAAAGAAACAAGTACCATGGATTTCCACTCTTAGCCCTTTCCAAACAGCTGCGTACTGTGAGCCAACCATTTTATGCATTAGATTGTGGTTGGATCCAGGGATCCAAAGGTAAAAGGAACAAGTACCCATGGGCTTCCACCTTTAGCCCTTTCCAAAAGGTTGGGGAGGTGGGACAACCATTTTATACATTAGATTGTGGGTAGATCCTGGGATCCAATGGTAAAAGAAACAAGTATCCATGGGCTTTCACTCTTAGTCCTTTTCAAAAAGCTGGTTACAATGGGCCAACCATTTTATGCATTAGAAAGGTTAAAATAAACAAAAGCGTATGGGCCTCTACCCTTAGTACTCTCCAACTGCCTGGGTACACTGGGTCGACTATTTTATGCATTGAATTGTTAGTGGATCCTGGGATCTAAGGGATCTGTTGACAGTTACTTCATGTTTATGTCCAATTTAAAGAAATCTTCTACTTTTTTAAAAATCCCATTTTCATAAACCCTTTTACTAACTCAAGTAATGTTCTCGTTTCAGAATTCTCATTTTTTGCCCAGTGTATAGAGCAATTGCAAAGAAGATTTCTCACTCGGGAGGACCCGCCCGGTCCTATATTTTACAGACCGACCCATTGATATGAATAGAAACGGTTTAATTCTTAAAATGTTCTCTTTTCTGTATTTGTTTAGGGATCTTTCTTTATTTTGGGGTGTCAGAAGGAGTCAATGATGTAACTTGTGATTCAAATTCTGTAGTGTGGTACATGTTCTTTATTAACCCCTTCCCGACCTGTGACGCCACGTAGGCATCATGAAAGTCGGTGCCAATCCGACCTGTGACGCCTATGTGGCGTCATGGAGGGATCGCGTCCCTGCAGATTGGGTTGAAAGAGTTAACTCCAATTTCACCCGATCTGCAGGGACAGGGGGAGTGGTACTTCAGCCCAGGGGAGTTGGCTTCACCCCCTCGTGGCTACGATTGCTCTGATTGGCTGTTTCACTTTCAACAGCCAATCAGAGCGATTTGTAATATTTCACCTATGAAAATGGTGAAATATTAAAATCCAGCCATGGCCGATGCTGCAATATCATCGGCCATGGCTGGAAACCCTGATCTGCCCCCCAACACCACCACCGATCTCCTCCCCAGTCCTCCGTTCTGTGCTCCGCTCCCCTCCGTCCGCCTGTCCGCTCCCCCCCGTCCGCCTGTCCGCTCCCCCGTCCTCCTGTCCGCTCCCCCCAGGCTCCGATCCCACCCCCCGTGCTCCGATCCCCCCCCGTTCTCCAATCCCCCCTCATACTTACCGAGCCTCCCTGTGTCCGTCCGTCTGCTCCATGGGCGCCACCATCTTCCAAAATGGCGGGCGCATGCGCAGCGCGCCCGCCGAATCTGCCGGCCGGCAGATTCATTCTAGGTACATTTTGATCACTGTGATAGGTTTTATCACAGTGATCAAAATAAAAAAAATAGTAAATGAACCCCCCCTTTATCACCCCCATAGGTAGGGACAATAATAAAAATAAAGAAAATATATTTACTTTTATTTTTACACTAGGGTTAGGGTTAGAACTAGGGTTAGGGCTAGGATTAGGGTTAGAATTAGGGATAGAATTAGGGTTAGGGTTAGAATTAGGGTTAGAATTAGGGTATGTGCACACGCTGCGGATTTCGCTGCGGAACCGCAGTGTTTCCGCAGCAGTTTCCCATAAGTTTACAGTACATTGTAAACCTATGGAAAACCAAATCCGCTGTGCCCATGGTGCAGAATATACCACGCGGAAACGCTGCATTGTATTTTCCGCGGCATGTCAATTCTTTGTGCGGATTCCGCAGCGTTTTACACCTGTTCCTCAACAGGAATCCGCAGGTGAAATCCGCACAAAAAAACGCTGGAAATCCACGGTACATTTTACCTGCGGATTTTTCAAAAATGGTGCGGAAAAATCTCACACGAATCCGCAGCGTGGGCACATAGCCTTAGGGTTAGGGTTGGAATTAGAGTTAGGGTTGGAATTAGGGCTAGGGTTGGAAATAGGGTTAAGATTAGGCTTGTGGTTAGGGTTATGGTTAGGGTTAGGGGTGTGTTGGGGTTAGGGTTGTGGTTAGGGTTGGGATTAGGGTTAGGATTAGGGTTGGGATTATGGTTAGGGGTGTGTCGGGGTTAGGGTTGTGGTTAGGGGTGTGTTGGGGATAGGGTTGTGATTAGGGTTATGGCTAGAGTTGGGATTAGGGTTAGGGGTGTGTTGGGGTTAGTGTTGGAGTTAGATTTGAGGGGTTGCCACTGTTTAGGCACATCAGGGGTCTCCAAACGCAACATGGCGCCACCATTGATTCCAGCCAATCTTGCGTTCAAAAAGTCAAATGGTGCTCCCTCCCTTCCGAGTCCTGACATGCGCCCAAACAGTGGTTTACCCCCACTTATGGGGTACCAGCATACTCAGGACAAACTGGGCAACAACTATTGGGGTCCAATTTCTCCTGTTACCCTTGCGAAAATAAAAAATTGCTTGCTAAAACATAATTTTTGAGGAAAGAAAAATGATTTTTTATTTTCATGGCGATGCGTTATAAACTTCTGTGAAGCACTTGGGGGTTCAAAGTGCTCACTACACATCTGGATAAGTTCCTTGGGGGTCTAGTTTCCAAAATGGGATCACTAGTGGGGGGTTTCTACTGTTTAGGCAGATCAGGGGCTCTGCAAATGCAACGTGACGCCCGCAGACCATTCCATCAAAGTCTGCATTTCTAAACGTCACTACTTCCCTTCCGAGCTCTGACGTGTGCCCAAACAGTGGTTTACCCCCACATATGGGGTATCAGCGTACTCAGGACAAAAAGGGCAACAAATATAGGGGTCCACTTCTCCTGTTTCCCTTGTGAAAATAAAAAATTACTTACTAAAACATAATTTTTGAGGAAAGAAAAATTATTTTTTATTTTCACAGCTCTGCATTGTAAACTTCTGTGAAGCACTTGGGGGTTCAAAGTGCTCACCACATGTCTAGATAAGTTCCATGGGGGGTCTAGTTTCCAAAATGGGGTAACTTGTGGGGGGTTTCTACTGTTTAGGCACATCAGGGGCTCTGCAAACGCAACGTGACGCCCGCAGACCATTCCATCAAAGTCTGCATTTCAAAACGTCACTACTTCCCTTCTGAGCCCCGACGTGTGCCCAAACAGTGGTTTACCCCCACATGTGGGGTACCAGCATACTCAGGACAAACTGGGCAGCAACTATTGGGGTCTAATTTCTCCTGTTACCCTTGTGAAAATAAAAAATTGCTTGCTGAAACATAATTTTTGAGGAAAGAAAAATTATTTTTTATTTTCACGGCTCTGCGTTATAAACTTCTGTGAAGCACTTGGGGGTTTAAAGTGGTCACCGCACATCTAGATTAGTTCCATGGGAGGTCTAGTTTCCAAAATGGGGTCACATGTGAGGGAGCTCCAATGTTTAGGCACACAGGGGCTCTCCAAACACGACATGGTGTCCGCTAACGATTGGAGCTATTTTTTCATTCAAAAAGTCAAATGGCACTCCTTCCCTTCCAAGCCCTGCCGTGTGCCCAAACAGTGGTTTACCCCCACATGTGAGGTATCAGTGTACTCAGGAGAAATTGCCCAATAAATTTTAGGATCCATTTTATCCTGTTGCCCATGTGGAAATGAACAAATTGAGGCTAAAAGAATTTTTTTGTGAAAAAAAAGTACTTTTTCATTTTTACGGATCAATTTGTGAAGCACCTGGGGGTTCAAAGTGCTCACTATGCATCTAGATAAGTTCCTTGAGGGGTCTAGTTTCGAAAATGGGGTCACATGTGAGGGAGCTCCAATCTTTAGGTACACAGGGGCTCTCCAAACGCGACATGGTGTCCGCTAACGATTGGAGCTAATTTTTCATTCAAAAGTCAAATGGCGCTCCTTCCCTTCCGAGCCTTGCCGTGTGCACAAACAGTTGTTTGTGACCACATATGAGGTATCAGTGTACTCAGGAGAAATTGCCCAACACATTTTAGGATCCATTTTATCCTGTTGCCCATGTGAAAATGAAAAAATAAAGGCTAAAATAAATTTTTTGTGAAAAAAAGTACTTTTTAATTTTTACGGATCAATTTGTGAAGCACTTGGGGTTCAAAGTGCTCACTATGCATCTAGATAAGCTCCTTGGGGGGTCTAGTTTCCAAAATGGGGTCACTTGTGGGGGAGCTCCAATGTTTAGGCACACAGGGGCTCTCCAAACGCGACATGGTGTCCGCTAAAGATTGGAGCCAATTTTTCACTGAAAAAGTCAAATGGTGCTCCTTCCCTTCTGAGCCCTGTCGTGCACCCAAACAGTGGTTCCCCCCCCATATGGGGTATCGGCGTACTCAGGACATATTGTACAATAACTTTTGGGTTCCAGTTTCTCTTTTTACCCTTGGGAAAATAAAAAAATAGTTGCTGAAAGATCATTTTTGTGACTAAAAAGTTAAATGTTCATTTTTTCCTTCCATGTTGCTTCTGATGCTGTGAAGCACCTGAAGGGTTAATAAACTTTTTGAATGTGGTTTTGAGCACCTTGAGGGGTGCAGTTTTTAGAATGGTGTCACTTTTGGGTATTTTCAGCCATATAGACCCTTCAAACTGACTTCAAATGTGAGGTGGTCCCTAAAAAAAATGGTTTTGTAAATTTCGTTGTAAAAATGAGAAATCGCTGGTCAAATTTTAACCCTTATAACTTCCTAGGGAAAAAAAATTTTGTTTCCAAAATTGTGCTGATGTAAAGTAGACATGTGGGTAATGTTATTTATTAACTATTTTGTGTCATATAATTCTCTGGTTTAACAGAATAAAAAT
The DNA here is from genome assembly GCF_051348905.1 of Ranitomeya variabilis. Lineage (NCBI taxonomy): Eukaryota > Metazoa > Chordata > Amphibia > Anura > Dendrobatidae > Ranitomeya > Ranitomeya variabilis. The sequence goes on along the minus strand of NC_135232.1, from coordinate 51,699,087 downwards.
TCAAAATTTGAAAATTGCGAAATTTTCAAATTTTTCACTAAATTTCCATTTTTTTTCACAAATAATTGCAAAATTTATCGACCTAAATTTACCACTAACATGAAGCCCAGTATGTCACGAAAAAACACTCTCAGAACCGCTAGGATCTGTTGAAGCGTTTCTGAGTTATTACCTCATAAAGGGACACTGGTCAGAATTGCAAAAAACGGCCAGGTGATTAAGGTCAAAATAGGCTGGGTCATGAAGGGGTTAATGGGTGGAACATAAGACCAAAATTTTAGCACGTGGTAGGTGGTGAGGTCCTGTTACAGACCTGGTATAAGGGCACAGGGGGCACCGAGTTACACCTTTACTTTCAATCTGAGCTGATTGCTATAAAAATGTCTATTACTGTCTGATAATCTAGAACGTTTTACAATTCGGTATCTGTCATCCCACTAATGGCAAAGCTTAACTTTATTCCTTAGGAATAAATAGTTATTTATTATAGCTTTAGAAAATTCCTAAATTCAATTCAGTCATTTGACCCCCTCCTTTTATATTAACCCCCTAACTACACCAATTACTAGCAGTATACCCTAGTTATCATTATTAGCTCCCCTGTATTCACACACTTCTTTTTTTTTTATTTTTTTCAATCCACTCTTTAGATTTATGCATGGTTTTTCACACTGGCTCATGTTGCCCCTAATTTCTGGCAGTTTATGAAATATGATGCAAATTTTCTCAAGTTTTTGTTTCTGCTTTGGTTAGCGGGAGCTAATCTTTACATCCCTAGAATACATTTGAGCAAAAAATGTTGACACTTTTTAAAACTTTGTAAAATATTCCTACTTTGCCCAACAGAAAGGTGACATGCAGTAAAAAATAGGCACAAAAGCATCTTAAATCTGCCAGGAATAAAATATCAAAAAGGGATGACAATCTGTCAAAAAATGTATGAAAACACAATGATAAATTCTCTCCCACCACGCCCCTCCGAGACTGAATTATCTAGACCAGAGGGGTGGGGAACCTTTTTTCTGTTAAGGGTCATTTGGATATTTATAACATCAGTCGGGGGCCCATACAAAATTATCAACTTAAAATTTATGTCAATCAATTAATTAACTCGCCACTAATGTGATGTCTGGATCTGCTTCTCTGTGGTGTGGCTGTAATGTTAGGGTACTGTCACACTATACGATTTACCAACGATCACGACCAGCGATACGACCTGGCCGTGATCGTTGGTAAGTGGTTGTGTGGTCGCTGGGGAGCTGTCACACAGACAGCTCTCCAGCGACCAACGATGCCGAAGTCCCCGGGTAACCAGGGTAAACATCGGGTTACTAAGCGCAGGGCCGCGCTTAGTAACCCGATGTTTACCGTGGTTACCAGCGTAAAAGTTAAAAAAAAACAAACAGTACATACTTACATTCCGGTGTCTGTCCCCCGGCGTTCTGCTTCTCTCCACTGTGTCTGCGCCAGCCGGAAAGCGAGCACAACGGTGACGTCACCGTTGTGCTCGCTTTCCGGCCAGCCGGCGCTCACAGTGCAGAGAAGCAGAACGCCGGGGGACAGACACCGGAATGTAAGTATGTACTGTTTTTTTTTTTTTACTTTTACGCTGGTAACCACGGTAAACATCAGGTTACTAAGCGCGGCCCTGCGCTTAGTAACCCGATGTTTACCCTGGTTACAAGCGAACGCATCGCTGGATCGCTGTCACACACAACGATCCAGCGATGACAGCGGGAGATCCAGCGACGAAAGAAAGTTCCAAACGATCTGCTACGACGTACGATTCTCAGCAGGGTCCCTGATCGCTGCTGCGTGTCAGACACAGCGATATCGTATGGATATCGCTGGAACGTCATGGATCGTACCGTCGTAGCGACAAAAGTGCCACTGTGTGACAGTACCCTTAGGTGGCATGAATGATGCTGCTACTCGCAACTGATTTTCCAGGTTTGCGTCACTCTGGAGTGCAGGTGACTCTTTCTGATAAATTTTGGAAAGAACTCTCAGCAGTATGTTGTTAAAAACACAGATCTGTATTACACTGCAAGTCTCCTCACAGTGGGAAATCCATCAGTGCTCACTTTGCATTTAGATAACTCAAGCAGTTGGAGATCTGCAGTATATACATCACATAGGAAACTCTGAAGCTGCTTTATACATCACGTAGGAGACACTGAAACTGCTGCATACATCACATAGGAGACGCTGGGGCATCTATACATCACAAGGGGGGTATATATATATATATTACAGGAGACGCCGGGGCTTAAATGAAGCACAGGAAATGCTGGGGCATCTATATATTCTCTATGTCACAAGAGAGACTGGGGCATCTATACAGCACAGGAGAGACTGGGGTATCTATACAGCAAAGGAGTCACTGGGGTATCTATACAGCACAGGAGACACTGGAACATCTATACAGTACATCACAGTCGGTAGGACTGGAGCACAGAGCGCTCTGACTCTGCCCGCAAAGTACGTCATGATGGTGGCACCGACCGGCATCAGGATGCGATTCTTCATTGCATGCGTGCTGATAATCTAAAGAGCAAGTAAAGGGCCCACGGCCGGCAAAATGCAGCTGCAGGCCAAAGCACTGGGCCCCCCAGAATTCTGATCAGGGGCTGCAGTAAATGACATTGTGGGCCGTAAAAGGTCCACAAGCCCGAGGTTCCCCACCCATAATCTGGACCATGAAATACATACTTTAGTGCTGCATTTTGGTGTCACCGACACTAAATAATCACTTTGCACAAGTATATAATGAGACTAAGGAAAGAAGATGATTTGCCATATATACAAACACTATAGGGCCTGAGGCATTGGTGGGACTGGTCTTCTACAGCCATAGTATTCAATATAGGCTATGGATGGGTTACCTCAAATCTTATATTATCATTTCTTCTATGGTTCTCCTTTTTGTTTTTCGCACTTTTCTCCCCATCAATCGTTTGGTGGTAGCTGGAACGACCTGCGAATATTGAGGTAAAACTGAGACATCTCTTATCTGTAAAGCGATCCTGACACTATGAATAATGAAGAGGAAACTCAGTGCAGTAAGATAAGCTAGCCCAGAGGATCTCTTTTTTCACGTTGCTTTCTCTGACGGTCACATGACATATGAAGCAGTAAGTAATTTTTCATGAGGTTACTCCCGGCAGGACACAGTATCAGGGACAGGTAGATCTTTCTCTCGTAGCAGTAGAGACAAGATCAGAGTTTAACCATGTGCCCTTCTTAGGTCTTTTTAATTAGGGGCCTGGATTCGATTGGCCAGTTGTCATATCACTAACTATATCGTTACTTGATTCAGCCAAAGGGGGTGAAAGTCAAGGCTGAAAAAAAGGGTAAATTTCCATAAATAAGTGATGGCTCCGAAAAAGAATAAAACACGGAGCCAAGATGAAATACAAGAGGTTGATGAAGACGGGGACTTGGAGGAGAGGTCAGCTAACTTGAAGAGCAAGAAGAAAAAGAAGTCATCGAGTACTACAGTTAGTCACAGTAAGCAGAAAGGAGAAGTACCGCTAAGACAGAGCCGATTTGAAGAAGAAAAGACAGCAAAAGAAGTTGAAAAAAACAAGCGCAAGTCAACGAAGAAGGGTAAAGACCAAGTCAAGGTATCTAAACCAAAAGAAGAAGAAGAAGAAGGTCCGAATTATGAAGAGGAAGAAGAATTTATCGAAGAAGATGAAGATGACTTTATAGAACATGACTTAAAAACAATTAAGGAAAAAAATAATAATGACATGAAGGAGAAGCGTAAAAAAAAGCGGGACGAGGAGGAGGAGGAGGAGGAAGAAGAAGAAGAAGAGGAGCTTGATGATGAAGACGAGGACGTTGTAGATAAGAAGAAGAAGAAGTCCAAGTCTGGAAAAGATAGTGACGGGAAAAAGAAGAAGAAAAAGAAAAAGGATGAAGACGAGGAAGAGATCTCTGATGAAGATGACGAAGACAGTAGCTTAAAGAAGAAAAAGTCCAAGAAGTCTAGCAAAGGGTCGGACAAGAAGAAAGAGAAGGGTGATAAGTCCAAGAAGCCAAAAAAATTGAGTTACCTTGAGTTGTATGAACAGGAACTTCAAAATTACCACTCGGAGTCTTCCCATGAAGATGAGGATGACTACAACAAAAAGAAAGGTTAGTGATATACGTGTGAATACTTCACCAGAAGGTTTTTGATCAGTAAGTCATCTTCTAGTAGCATAAGTCTAGCACCATCGACTGTTATTATGTCTTTGGATGATCATATTTATGATAAACTCCTACAAATTTCTACAGGTAGGTGAGGGCAAGGCATGGAATTTAATTTAATACTTCTATCATATATCACCAGCAGCGCTATAGCACTGACCTTTACACCTTCTCTCACCCATTATTGCTTTTAGCCGAGAGTGGTGTTTGTGGCTGAGAACTATGGGTTTCTGTAAAATTAGAGGACCTTATTGCTTTTATAGGGAGTCATATTATAGCCAGAAGGTACTTTATGAAGTTCACGAGATCATTGCAACCTGAAAACTTCTTGAATAAGTGCCTTAATAAGACAGTCTAATATAATATTAATAACAATAATAATAAAATAGATCCCCCCATTGTTATATTGGTTTTCTGTTCACTATCTCCAAAAAAGGGCCACGAACCTAAAGTGGACCTATATCTACAAAGGCTGCTACTGTGACCATACCAGCAACAGTCCGCTGGATTCCCCCCCATGGACCTCAATATTTTGATAAGTTAGTAAAAGGGCATTCATAGAAACTATAAGTTTCTCGCCTATGCTGGTCTCCAGGATAATTGTGGTAACGTACACTGATACATTGTAACGGAACCATGAGCTGTGGAAGTTTTCTGTAGGCCATAAATAATATAGGGCTGCATGTGTTATTACAATACTGTCATGCAATATTCCAACAATAGCTCTAAAACAAGGACCTTAGTGACATGTACAAACAAAATTACCATTAAGTACCTAAATACCGACATAGAGTGCCCAAATAATAATGTCCTGTACTGCCCAAATAATACCATCTTAAAGTGTACAATTAATAGTGTCAAACACTGCCCAAATAATTGTATTGTACCGTATAGTAATAATAATGCCCTAGAACAGCTAAATAATAACCCCTGAAAATGTTAAATTAAAAGTGCCATATAGTGCCCAAATAATAGTATGATACCATATACTAATAATAGTATCCTACATCACCTAAATAATAACACTGCAAAATATACAATTAATAGTGCCATAAAGTATCCAAATAGTGGTATGCTGTGTCCTAATAATAACGCCCTATAATATAATATTCTTCCCATATATATCCATCGTAAACAATATTTAGTGTTTTTATGCTTTTCCAAGTTGTGATTCCTGTTATCGTCCTGCTTATAACTTTCCTGGGTGGTAAAATTATAGCCTGTAAGTTATTGAGCCTCTGTGAAATATAGGTCACATCTGTATTAGTGCATTTAGCACACAGTGTTATACTGTAATCCAATCACGGTAGAAATGCATTAGGTGAACGTAAATGTAATGTACATGTAATATGTTAAATAAATGTCCAGATACTTGAAGAGTCCACAAATAATGGTACAATTTATTGTGCTATTATTTTGGTATTACAGTGCTCGGTTATTTAGATACGGTTTTACATTAATAATGGTGACATACATTGCCCAAATGAAAGTGCAATATCATATCTAAATAACAGTGCCCTGTAATACCAAAATAATAACACAATGAACAGTACCACTAATAGTGCCATACAGTGTCCAAATAATTGTGCAATATCATATCGAAATAGCCATGCTCTGTAATAACAAAATGAACTGTGCTATTGCTGTACCACTAATTGTGCCACACAGTGTCTAAATAATACTGTAATACAGTATCTAAATAACAATACCATGCAATACCGAACTAATAACACAATGAACTGTACCACTAATAGTGCCATGTAGTGTCCAAATAATAGTGCAATATTGGATCTAAACAGTACCCTGTAATATCAAAACACAATAAATTGTACCATTAATGGTGCATTAGGTGCCTAAATAATAATCTAATACTGTATCTAAATAACAGTGCCCTGTACTACCAAAGCGATAACGTAATGAACTGTACCATTACTGTACCATTTATATTGCTATACAGTGTCCAAATAATACTGTATTAGAGAACCCAAGTAAGGCTACGTTCACATTTGCGTTGTGCGCCGCAGCGTCGGCGCCGCAACGCACAACGCAAACAAAACCACAGCAAAACGCATGCACAACGCTGCGTTTTGCGCCGCATGCGTCCTTTTTTTCATTGATTTTGGACGCAGCAAAAATACAACTTGCTGCGTCATCTGCGCCCGGACGCGTGCGCCGCAGTGACGCATGCGGCGCAAAACGCAAGTGCGCCGCATGTCCATGCGCCCCCATGTTAAATATAGGCCGACACTGCGGCGCTGACCGCAAATGTGAACTTTGCCTAACAATGCCCTGTAACATGAAAATAACACAATGAATAGTACCATTAATGGTGCAATAAGTGCCTTAATAATAGTGTAATACCGTATCTAATAACAGTGCCCTGTAACACCAAAATGAATTGTACAATTAATAGTGCCATACAGTGGCCAAATTAGAGATGTAGTTTGGTAGCTAAACATCAGTACCCTTTAGCATAAAAATAATAACACACGAAATGTACCATTAATACCGCCATATAGTGGTCAAACAATATTGTATTACCGTATCTAGATAAAAGTGCCTTGCAATACCAAAATAATAATGCCATGTGCAATTAATAGTGACGTACAGTGCCGGAATATTATTGGGGATGTTAACCCTTAGTATTACCTAGACCATTCTCGCTATGATTGGCACAGTCCCTACTGCGTGCCAAGTGATCAAACTGGAACAAGTGTGGAAAGTTCTGCACCAGTTAAACGTCCCCCGCTGTGGCCGCGGATTTTGCCCCTCTGAATCTTTGCATGGTGGAGATTGGGTGGCGGAGGTCCGCTAATGGAGGGAGCCGGTGGTGATTCCCCAATATGTCTTTCCTACAGTCTCTGCCTGTGTAGAGGACACAGGCTTATCTCTTCTTTCAGAGGATACCTTGCTGCTGGTGTGATTGTTCTGTGCCCTGCACCGTGTATAGCCGGCACCAATACCTTACCTGGCGCACGCTAATCTCTTGTATTGAGGCAGTGCCAAGAAAAACTCCGCTTTCACTATCAACAGAAATTAAAAAAAAAATGATGAAGAATTATTCTGTATGACGTCCTCTCTGGAGGACCCAGCTCTCCTATTTATTACATGTCGGTTAACTTTTTAAATGACCACTATGTGATTTTACATTTACCCTACTGACCACTGTCGGGGCAGGTGAAACCATAGGCGGCTTCGCTCTGATCGCTGCTGGTTACAGAAGCTGTACTCGCTACCTATTTAATTCAAAAGTGGCTAGCTTTTGCTCTTAGTTTATTCCTGCTGCTCCCCTGAGTAATCTGTATTTTTATTGTAAATCCGCCATGTAGTTCTAGACAGGTAGGACCTTATATTAATGATTCCGAATATGCACATTTTTATGGTCTTTACTAATAGGATGTGGCTCACAGGGTATTAATGCAGAGCAGCGAGGGACATGCCCCCAAAGAACCCTGTCAGCAACGCCCCCTTGGGGCGGATTTACATAGATCCATAGTTACAAAGGTTGAAAAAAGACCTAGATTCATCAAGTTCAACCTTTGTTCCCCGGTTATTCCTTCTCTATCATGTAAGGGGAGTGGAAGAAGACGCTGAGTCTTACTTTTATAGTAATGTATATGAACGTTGTAATGTTATTACTTTTTTTTGTATAAATGTTCATTTTATCCTTATGACTGGTTTGTGTCTCGGGTTTTCCTGGATGTTCTACCTCAAGGCCGTCCTCGGGGATTGGGGAGGTCTGCCCATTGGGGAACCCTTGTAAGGCATATAGTTACAGCAGTTTGGGTTAGATATGATTAACAATTTGGGATTAGCCCACATATGGGGAGAGGTTAGATCTGCAAAAAAAGACAAACACTTCCTATTTGAGGGTCGAGAGAGAATAGTGTTCATAAACATTACTATATAAGTTAAGTCGTCTTGACTCGGTGTCTTCTTCTACCCCCCTAACAATCGCTTGATTATTGATAACCCACAATGCCATTTGTTGTGAGAAAATGATCCATCTCTTCTATAAAAGCTGTTATAGCGTCTGCCATTACTACTTTTTGTGCTCTGGTATTTCACAGCCCGACTTCTCTAACTGTAAAGAACCCTTTCCTAATGTTGATATTGCTTTCTTGTCTGCTTTATAATTATTTTTTATTACAAAGGTTCTCCCTGTTAAAACAATAAATGGACAAACATATTGGGGTCCCTCCATATTCCCCTACAGGAGCCCTCCTTGTAATTTATAGAGAGTCCCTCAAAGTAAGAAATGCTCTTTGTATGTTCTCTCTGCTCAGCTTAATAGATGAGGATCGTGAAATGGAAACCTGGAGCTCCGTAATAAGTTAATATTTTGACAGTGTGATTGGGTTCAGTATTAAATAGCCCCCACCTGTCTGTAATAGCAGTGATCTGATATAGCGGTGGTTTATGTAGCGCTGCGCGGGGCGGCAGCCGCAGGTGAGGCACTCACCTCCTTTTAGCTCCCGACATTCTACATGGAACTGAGGGTTCGGGCTTGGAGTTTGTACTCATGCTGTGAGTGGTTTATTCCTGTGCAGGCCGTCTGTAGCCGGTGGTGTGGGCTGGCCGGGACCATAAGATCCACATTTCAATAAAGGAGACCGCCGTTACTGAACGGTAACTCGGTAAGGGTTGTATAAAAGGAATAGCTGTTGGTTACTCCAGAGGTAGTGAGGCACACCGGTTTGTCCCTACTGTCCTTCCCTGTAGGTTGCTTCAGGGCTAGTGAGGCACAATGTTTTGTTCCTACTGTCCTTCCTTGTAAGGCACACTGTTTGTAGACTGGGGTCCAATATCCATGACCCCTTGCCAGCCTGAAAATAGTAGCCCCAGTTGTCTGCTTCAGCAAGGCTGGATGTCAAAAATTGGGGGGAAGCCCATGCCGTTTTTTTTAAATTATTTATTTAAATAATTAAAAAAATTGGAGCGGGAATCTCTCTATTCTTGATACCCAGCTTTGCTGAAGCTGACAGCTGAGGGTTGCAGCTTTCAGTTTTGGCTGACTGGTTATAAAAAAATTACAGGGGAACCCTCACCATTTTTTTTAAATTATTTATTTACAGCGCAGGTGCCGGCTGATGAATACTCCCATCAGCTGCTCCTGCTCTCACTGTTACTAGCGGCAGCAGGCGTTGGCTGATCGGAGCAGTAGTCCTGTCAGTCTTCACCAATGACCGGAGGTAAACTTTATACCTCCGATTACAGCTGCGGGCTCACACATTTGACAGTGTGAGACCGGCGGCTGTCTGACCGACAGTGATGATTTTACTGCCGATCAGAAGTGGTGTTTGCCGTGCTGTCATATACGTGACAGCGCTACAAAAACACGGTGCTTGGCGGGGCAGAACCAGAACAGTAACAATGACTTCCTGGTGAAGTCCGTGTTCGGTGTCCGTGCCTGAACAGTACATGTTTGGTACAGACACTGAACTTTACTGTTCGGCTTCGCCCATCTCTAATCATGATATATACAAAGACATGACATAGTACACATTAAACAATACACATGATGCAATTGGTGTCTTCATGGGTAGAAATGCTGCAAGAATTGGTGTAGGAAGGAGGGGTTTGGGTTCCTGCAGAACTGGGCCGACTTCTCAGTTGGCTACAGGCTCTACGCTAGGGACGGGCTGCACCTCAATGGGGAAGGTGCAGCTGTGCTGGGGGAGAAAATGGTTAGAAGGTTGGAGGAGTGTTTAAACTAGGGATTGGGGGGGAGGGTATTCATTTTATAGGAGGGGAAGATAGTGCAGATAGAGACCTGGGCACAAATAAGGAAGTTGGGGGTGGTGGTGGCATGGGGGGTGGGGTTAGAACAGTTAGTAATTTAAGAAAGAATAGAGGTACAGAGAGTAACATCAAGTGCATGTATACTAATGCCAGAAGCCTCGCCAACAAAATGGATGAATTAGAACTAATGTTGTTGGAGCATAATTATGACATGGTGGGGATATCTGAGACGTGGCTGGATGAGAGCCATGACTGGGCTGTTAACTTGCAGGGCTATAGCCTGTTCAGAAATGACCGTACAGATAAGCGAGGGGGTGGGGGTGTGTCTGTATGTAAAATCCACCTTAAAACCCATCCTGCGTGATAATATAGGTGAATCTAATGAAAATGTAGAGTCCCTGTGGGTGGAGATAAGGGGAGGGGGAAAAAATAATAAATTACTGATAGGGGTTTGTTATAAATCTCCAAAACTAATGGAAGCAATGGAGAATATCCTCGTAAAGCAAATAGATGAAGCTGCGACTCAAGGAGAAGTCATTATTATGGGGGACTTCAACTACCCTGAAATAGATTGGGGAACAGAAACCTGCAGTTCCAGCAAAGGTAATCGGTTTTTGACAACTATGAGAGACAATTACCTTTCACAACTGGTTCAGGACCCAACAAGGAGGGGGGCACTGCTAGACCTAATATTAACCAACAGGCCAGACCGCATATCAAATATAAGGGTTGGGGGTCACTTGGGGAATAGTGATCACAAAATAATAAGTTTTCATGTAACCTTTAATAAGATGGGTAGTAGGGGGGTGACAAGGACACTAAACTTCAGGAGGGCAAATTTCCAACGGATGAGAGAGGATCTTGGTGCAATTAACTGGGACGATATCCTGAGACACAAAAATACACAAAGAAAATGGGAGACATTTATTAGCATCCTGGATAGGACCTGTGCACAGTATATACCGTATGGGAATAAACATACTAGAAATAGGAGGAAACCAATATGGCTAAATAGAGCTGTAAGGGGCGCAATAAGGGACAAAAAGAAAGCATTTAGAGAATTAAAGGAAGTAGGTAGTGAGGAGGCATTAAATAAATACAGAAAATTAAATACATTCTGTAAAAAGCAAATCAAGGCAGCAAAGATTGAGACAGAGAGACTCATTGCTAGAGAGAGCAAAAATAACCCCAAAATATTCTTTAACTATATAAATAGTAAGAAACTAAAAAATGACAGTGTTGGCCCCCTTAAAAATAGTCTGGGTGAAATGGTGGATGAGGATGAGGAAAAAGCCAATATGCTAAATGACTTTTTTTCATCAGTATTTACAAAAGAAAATCCCATGGCAGACAAAATGACTAGTGATAAAAATTCCCCATTAAATGTCACCTGCTTAACCCAGCAGGAAGTACAGCGGCGTCTAAAAATAACTAAAATTGACAAATCTCCGGGCCCGGATGGGATACACCCCCGAGTACTGCAGGAACTACCGTATTTTCCGGCGTATAAGACGACTGGGCGTATAAGACGACCCCCCAACTTTACCAGTTAAAATATAAAATCTTCTTAAAAGTCGGGGGTCTTCTTATACACCCTATGTCGTCTTATAGGGCCGGTGAATATGTGCCTTTTGGGGGGGGGAGGGAGTGATCCTGATGACGAGGGGGCGTCTCACAGGAAAGTGAGTATCCCCCATTACCTTATCGTAGCGGTGCAGCGTGGGGGTCTCAGTGCTGGGAGTGGCGGCGGCGGCTGCTGTGTTCTGGTGCGGCGGCTGCTGTGCTCTGGTGCGGCGGCTCCTCTTCTGTGTGGGGCCTCTGTGCTGTGCGGTGGCGGTGGCGGCGGCATATCTTTATCCAGTTGGGGCTCCTCCGGCATCTCCTTAGCCCTGGAGGCCCCGCCGCAACTCCATGAGTGCAATGCAGCGGCCATTTTCCCGGAGGCAGCTCAATAGGTGCGATGCGGTGGCCTCCGGGAAAATGGCCGCTGCTCAGATTCAGATCTCGTCCCGAAATCTCGGGACACGAGATCTGAATCTGAGCAGCGGCCATTTTCCCGGAGGCCACCACATTGCACCGATGGAGTTGCGGCGGGGCCTCCAGGGCTAAGGAGATGCCGGAGGAGCCCCAACTGGATAAAGATACGCCGCTGCCGCCGCCACCTCACAGCACAGAGGCCCCACACAGAAGAGGAGCCGCCGCACCAGAACACAGCAGCCGCCGCCGCTCCCAGCACTGACACCCCCACGCTGCACCGCTAGGATAAGGTAATGGGGATTACTCACTTTCCTGTGAGACGCCCCCTCGTCATCAGGATCACTCCCCCTCCCCACCCACCATATACACCGGCGTACAAGTCGATTCCCGGCGTATAAGACGACCCCCGACTTTTAAGAAGATTTTCGGGGGTTAAAAAGTCGTCTTATACGCCGGAAAATACGGTAAGTACAGTCATTGATAGACCATTATTTTTAATCTTTAAAGACTCCATAATAACAGGGTCTGTACCACAGGACTGGCGTATAGCAAATGTGGTGCCAATATTCAAAAAAGGGGCAAAAACTGAACTCGGTAATTATAGGCCAGTAAGTTTAACCTCTACTGTGGGTAAAATCCTGGAGGGCATTCTAAGGGATGCTATGCTGGAGTATCTGAAGAGGAATAACCTCATGACCCAGTATCAGCACGGGTTTACTAGGGACCGTTCATGTCAGACTAATTTGATCAGCTTCTATGAAGAGGTAAGTTCAGGACTGGACCAAGGGAACCCAGTGGACGTAGTATATATGGACTTTTCCAAAGCTTTTGATACGGTGCCACACAAAAGGTTGTTACATAAAATGAGAGTAATGGGGATAGGGGAAAATATGTGTAAGTGGGTTGAGAGCTGGCTCAGGGATAGGAAACAAAGGGTGGTTATTAATGGAGCACACTCGGACTGGGTCACGGTTAGCAGTGGGGTACCACAGGGGTCAGTATTGGGCCCTCTTCTTTTTAACATATTTATTAATGACCTTGTAGGGGGCATTCAGAGTAGAATTTCAATATTTGCAGATGACACTAAACTCTGCAGGGTAATCAATACAGGGGAGGACAATTTTATATTACAGGATGATTTATGTAAACTAGAAGCTTGGGCTGATAAATGGCAAATGAGCTTTAATGGGGATAAATGTAAGGTCATGCACTTGGGTAGAAGTAATAAGATGTATAACTATGTGCTTAATTCTAAAACTCTGGGCAAAACCGTCAATGAAAAAGACCTGGGTGTATGGGTGGATGACAAACTCATATTCAGTGGCCAGTGTCAGGCAGCTGCTACAAAGGCAAATAAAATAATGGGATGTATTAAAAGAGGCATAGATGCTCATGAGGAGAACATAATTTTACCTCTATACAAGTCACTAGTTCGACCACACTTAGAATACTGTGCACAGTTCTGGTCTCCGGTGTATAAGAAAGACATAGCTGAACTGGAGCGGGTGCAGAGAAGAGCGACCAAGGTTATTAGAGGACTGAGGGGTCTGCAATACCAAGATAGGTTATTACACTTGGGGCTATTTAGTTTGGAAAAACGAAGACTAAGGGGTGATCTTATGTTAATGTATAAATATATGAGGGGACAGTACAAAGACCTTTCTGATGCTCTTTTTAATCATAGACCTGAGACAGGGACAAGGGGGCATCCTCTACGTCTGGAGGAAAGAAGGTTTAAGCATAATAACAGACGCGGATTCTTTACTGTAAGAGCAGTGAGACTATGGAACTCTCTGCCGTATGATGTTGTAATGAGTGATTCATTAATTAAATTTAAGAGGGGACTGGATACCTTTCTGGAAAAGTATAATGTTACAGGGTATATATATTAGATTCCTTGATAAGGCGTTGATCCAGGGAACTAGTCTGATTGCCGTATGTGGAGTCGGGAAGGAATTTTTTTCCCCATGGTGGAGTTACTCTTTGCCACATGGGGTTTTTTTGCCTTCCCCTGGATCAACATGTTAGGGCATGTTAGGTTAGGCTATGGGTTGAACTAGATGGACTTACAGTCTTCCTTCAACCTTAATAACTATGTAACTATGTAACTATGTAACACAGTACCACACCCTTACAATGACACGGAGGAGTCCTCTCTTTTACCCCATTATTCCTTCCTGACTCAATGATGGAGTGCCATTTGGTTGTCAGCTGGGGGGCCTAACGAATGACCCTTGTCTGCCTTCATTATAGTCACTACTTGTATACTGCACTGCACTACAGAAGTACTGCAGTGTAATGTACCTGCTATAGCAAACAAAAATGTAAAAAATGTGTATTTTTTTGCAAAGTATAAAAAAAAAAAAAATACAAAACTTTATATCACTCCTCTTTTCCATTTTGTAAATCATAAAAAAATCAACATATTTGGTATCACCACATTTGTTAAAATCTAAACTAGAAAACTGTATAACATTATTTATTACACGCGGGGGAAAGAGATAAAAAAAAAATCAAAGAATTAGTTAATTAAAAAAAAGTTTGATACTATTTTTTTTAAATCTTTTTTTCTTCCTCTTAAAGAGGGCCCGTCACCAGGACAAAAGTGGCCAGTTTTTGGTCTTATTTTATCATACTTTTTTTTTTCAACATCCACCTTACGGGTCCAGAGAACGTGGCCTTTATATTTAGTATTTGGTGTCTTTAATGAAGGGGCATTGCTCACAGGGTAGAAATACAAAGCAGCCCCTAGAGAATTCTGTGAGCCATACCTCCTTGGCAAAGACCATAACAATTAGCATAATGAGTGCGCTAAAGACAAAATATCTCATTGACCATATGGCAAATTAAAAAAAAAACAACAGATCCTCTTTAATTGCAGAAGGATTGGTAGCAAGTCTATGTCCTGAGACCCCCACCAATGGCTCAAAACCCCCCAGTGATCTGGGCATTTCAGGAGAAAAGAAGTCACAATCCCTGGCTGAGTGCACACACAGAGCGAAGTACGGATTCAACAGAAAGCATGGGATTTTAGATCACGACCTGGACCCCCCAATTTGCTTGCAATTGAGAAAACAAAAAAAAACAAATATAAAAAATTGTATCAAAGGTTTATCTACTCTTTAATATTTTTCTTTGGCTCATTTTGACCTCTTCACTTTAAAAATTGGAATGAAAGGTGAAAAGGTGAAAAAAAAATTGTACCTACCCCAAAATGGAACCAATAAAAATGAAAGTGAGGTTAATAATATAACTTCCATTACAAAATCTTCAACTTTACTCAAATTAGTTGATGCAAAAATGAGTACACCCCACATCAAAAACTGCTACGTTTAGTATTTTGTATGACCTCCATTATTTTTAAGGACGGCACCAAGTCTTCCAGGCCTGGAATAAACAAGTTGGTGACATATTGCAACATCTATCGTTTTCCATTTTTCAAGAACGAGCTTTTTTTTTAGAGCCTGGATGCTGGATGGAGATTGATACTCCACTTATCTCTTCAGAATTCCCCATAGGTGTTCGGTTGAGTTCAGATCAGGAGACACTTGGCCACTGAGTCACTTTCACCCTGTTGATTTGTTTTTTTTTGATCATTGTCATGTTGGAAATGTGCACGTCGTCCACGGGCATAAAGTCATTGTAGCATCTTCTCGTTCACAGTACATCTGTGAATTCATGATACCATCTATGAAATGTAGCTCCCCAACACCAACAGCCCTCATGTAACCCCACATAAAGACACTGCTATCACCATGTGTCACTGTAGGTGCCATGCATTTAGAAAGATGAATTTAGAAAAATGTATGCCTACAGTAAAACATGGTGGTGTCTGTTTGGAAAACATAGATGTTGTAATATTTCACCAGCTTGTTCATTCCATACCTAGAAGACATGGTGATGTCCATGGATGTGATACAAAATACTAGATGTTGTATATTTTGTTATGTGGTTTTCTCATTTTTGCATCAACTAATTTGAGTAATACTGAAGATTTTGTAATGAAATTTATATTATTAACCTTACTTTTATGTTATGGGTTAAAAAAGGTTCTATAACACTCAGTCTTGTCAAAATTGTGTGCATATATATTTATTTTATGTATTTTTATGCTGTGTCTCCCCTGAAAGGTTAAATTAAAAACAGCTTGGGTGATGTATGCTTGGATAATGGAAATCTTATCTTTCTGCGTACATGTATTGTTCCTTTTTTCCAAATCCAGATTGTAAAAATTAAAAGGGTTGTCTAACTTTGCTTTGGGGACATTTTTATTTAATGAAAGGGAAAGTCTAACCATGGGCGGTAGGAATTAGAGGCAGATATGCAGTGTTTTCAGGGATAAAGCTCACTAGTCCAATGTGGTCCCCGATTGGCTTTTCCCCGCCCTGCTCCAGTTGATTGACAGGTCTCTCCTTTGTGTTTTGATGGGGAGAGATCTGTCAGTCAAAGGGATCAGGGTGGGAAAAAAGCCAGCTAGGCTTTGATTCATGCTGGGCAGCATAAATATAATGACAAGCTACCGTTAAATGCATGCATTTTGGGCAAAAAAAAATCATTTTTGCCATTGGGTCTGATTGCAAATTTTGCACCATTTGACTTTTACAAGCTTCTTCACATTCAACTTTAATGTAGTCTGTGGTCATAAACCAGCTAAGAGGAGCTCAGAAGAAGACAGATAAAAGAGATACAAACTAAAACTGCTAAATATGTAATTAAACCACTTATTTAGGTTAAAAAAAATTGTCAAAGGTGGACAACTGCTTAAAATACATCAATCACGAGGCAGCATAAGATTCCCCAAAATTTCAATGCCCCAAGCACTATATTCAGCATTTCATAAAATGGTGGATTTTACAGCAATATTGATGAATCACATCCGTCATGAAGCCATGTTTATTGTGCCTTTTTTTTGTAGTTTATGAAGTGGTCACAATCACCGGAGATGTACGGGGGGCAGGAACGGACGCCAATGTCTTTGTCACTCTGTTTGGAGAGTTCGGGATTACTCCAAAGATCCATCTCACCAGCAAGTATGTGCTAATGAGAACTGTGTCAAGTTTGAGAATTAATTAAACATGGCAATATACCAGGGAATAGCAACAAAGTCATCGGAAAGTGATTTTATTTTTCCTTTATATTTTTAGGGTTTTTTTTATATTTTTTTTTTTTTCATTTTTTATTTGGAAAGGTCCATACATGTAAATACTGACACCTAAGGGCAAAACTGCCTACTATCCAAAAGCATAGCGTATCGCTTTACAGCCTACAGTAAAAGTGATCAGCGGAATGCTATTACTTTATCTTACCACTAGGTGGATCTTCAGGTGGCGTAAAAGGGTGTGAAAGGGTCATATTGGGATGGTTGAGGTCCAAAAAATGTATTTTGGTCTGCATGGCAGCCATCTGATATCATGAAGAAATTAGATTGGGGAAGGGGTAATTTATGAGGACTGCCTTCAGGAAATAAATCATTATACATTATTCAATTGAAATATAAAATGAAAATATGTCCTTGAAGAAAGAGTCTTGTAAGGCAGATTATCCCATAAATAATATGTATCACCTAACCACAGGATATATGATAACAGTAGGACTCCTAGATGGTCTGATCTCAAGAATGAAAGGACTAGTGGTACTGAGCATGTGCGACTACTGCTCATACGCAGTGAGCTGATCTGCGGCTGCACATGCTCAGTACCACTTTGCTCACACAAGGAATTTTAGGACCCTGTTCTTATGATTGGTGGGGGAATCGTAACACTCAGAACTCCAGCGACCATAATGTTTCTCCTGTGGATAGGTGATATGTCTACTTTATAGGACAACCCGTTTTAAAAGAGCTTTGTTGTTGATTTTGTATTGGACACTATGAGATTTTATTTAGGGTTTTAGACCTGAAATCTGTCCTACTAGATGAACACTAAAAATTGGAAAATTGGAAACTTTATTAGATTTATTAAAGGTACTTATAATTTATTTGTTTTATTTAGCCACTGTTAATTTTTCACACTACAACCAATGATAATTTTTACTTGCAGCACCCTATGTGACCACAGGGTGTGCTGTGTAGAGGAAACACTCCTAAGCAGGAGACAGAACAAACAGTACCTTCTTACTTTATAGCACCATCTAGTGTCTGAAATGTTTACTACAGCAATTCAAATTTTTTTTTTATGCTTCTTCACCCTTAATTTGTGATGTAATTTGTGTAAGCTGCTTTGTTAAAGTTTGTATAATGATGTTTTATCCTTGTTACAGCACTGACAAGAGGTAACCGCACTGTCCTGAGTGTTAGGAGCAGTCAGGCGACCCTTACACTCTGTACAGAAACTGAAGTGGGACTGGTAAAGAAAATATATGGGATTTCTAAAGCTGATTTTTTTTTTGCCATTTACTTTGAATTAGAGTTTAGGCTCTAATCATTATCTGGAGGAGGCCTTGCTTGGGTGAGCCGGCACAATAAGCCCCTTGCTCATTGCCTTGCATGAGAATAAGGCAGCGATTAGTCATGTCGAGGATTAACAGGCTGGACGCTTACCCAGGAACTGATAACGTCTTTTTTTTTTTTTTTCATTAAAACCCTTTTAAATTATCTGTTTTTAGAACGTTTTCAGGCCAGTAAAGTGCCACTCCGGAGCAGTTTAATCCTTGAAATGCGCCTTAAATGTTTCACATTAGGAGTAAATGAAAGCGAGAATATTTTAGTGAGTCTTTCCGTTCAGACAACCTCTTAAAATGCAGCTTTCATATCCAGATTTGTAGGATATAGCCCTCCAAAAGAAATATCCAGTGAAGAAAACTGTCGTTTTTTAATTTTTAATTTTAGAGATCAACAGTACACGTGAAAATAGGAAACGTTATAAAATATCATATTGGAGAAATCTGCAGCTTTCTCCTGTAACACCTGTAAAATTTGTCTCCAGTGTCTCCAGACTTTTCCATTACAGAGATAGGAGATGACAGTTGGTGCCCATGAAGTTCTATGGAGGAGGGAGGAGCTAGTGGAACACACAGACATTCTGCTGCAAGTTCTCCTGAAATGACATTTTGCATAACATCTTTTCAAAACATATTAGTAAAAAATATATTTATGTTTGTAACCTCTAGGTGGTGCTATTGAATAAAATTGAGAAAATCAAAGGCTTCTTAAAGGGATCTCTGAAAAACCCTTTACAGAATTCTTAACTCCGCATCCATGGCAAAAAAAAAAAAAGAAAAGAAAAAAGAAAATCCATGTATTTTCAAAGTACTCATTGACTTATATATATGAGCATGCTGATAATCATTTTTTCTTTTTGCACAGGAATATATTGAGACTACCATGTACTGTACCCCATAAAAGGACTGGAATTACATCAGTGTCCTAATACTTAGAGGGGTTCTCCACTTTAATTTAATGTTAGGAATATCTGATTGACACCATGGGCTGGGATCAGGTACTACCATGGCTCGATTCTAGCCAAGCTGCTTGGAACCATTACAGCCACAATTTATGTCACAGTGCCCCTATAATAGTGTGTCACAGTGCCCATATAATAGTGGGTGTCATGGTGTCCCTATAATAATGTGTCACAGTGCCCATATAATAGTGTGTCATAGTGCCCCTAAGCTGTCCTCCTTTCTCGGTGTCACCCGCAGTCCCGGAGCCTCTTGTTCTCTCCTGTACCAGTCTGTGCGGTCAGAGGTACCTGAATACTTGGGAGTATTTTGACCTTTCGGTGGCCGAGCGACGAGGGCACTATATCACCCCCCCATGCTCTTCTTATCTCATTAATCAGCTTTCCTAATTAGATTTAGGTGGAGAATCTTCTCCCCCGAGAACAAGCCGAGTCCTCAGCGCCCGGCTGCCAGGAGGAGTTTGCCCATTTCCCTGGTAGTTAAATACATGACAATTCCCACTGTAGCGTTACTGTGTATTACCGGTGATGTGGAGATTGTCTGCAGCGGTCCATCCTCCACGTCACTACTTGGAGGAGCAGCTGCAGAGCAAATGTCCAGGGCTTCATTAAAAAAAAAAAAATGTATATAAAATGATCATGTATTAAAAAAAAAAAAAACCCATTGCATTTCATAATTTTGCCATATTAGTAAAATACAGAACTTTGTATACATTATAGATTAATTTTAGCGACATAAAATACATTTTGTGGATTAAAATGATCATTTCTATCATACTCTACAATCCGGTACATAAGTCAGTATTGATGGAGGTGGTGATCCTCGAAATGTCCCTATGACAACACTGAACTACCAGTACACATGTCGTGCACACTAATGGGCTTTTAATAATTTTTTTTAATGATTCTCCTTATTCTCAGATGAACCATTAAAATAAATTCTTGTTGGTTTTATGAATATTTCTGTTCTTATGGCAAAATTATTGAGGCAAATGATTTTTTTTTAAATTGTTTTTCCTAAGATAAAATTGATTTCTGAAAATGTATCTGTGGTTGACCTGATCAGAGTATTGAGTACTGCGGGAATTTTTTTTTACATTTATTTTTCATTTACATGAACCTTGTGTTATTAGTGTCATTAACCCCAATTTATCAATCAATGGTACGCATTTACATATTATGGAAATTACATCTGTATAGCAGAGGAGGCATTAAATCATAAACAAAAATGATAATTAAAAGGCGTTTTCTGCACTTTTTATTTTATATGATTAATAATCTCATCATCCTGGAATAGTCGGCACCGCTGATTGCTGCCCCCTATCTTGCTGTGATTTGGCACAGGGTGCCCTCTGCTGGTAGGCATAACTAATTACACACACACACATTATATATATATATATCAGAACATAAGGACAGAACCAATGAAATCTCAACTTATTCCCTCCCTTAGCTCTCAGTCAGATATTACGACCAGATGTTACTAAAAGACACTGATGTTATTTAGTTTGCCCTGTTTTAAAGGCTCAGACATTGATTTATAGTGTCGCTATGTCTAATAGGGGGCATTAGGGAGATTTCTTCTCTTTCCTAATTTGAATACACAATCGGTCTCTTAAGGGTTATTCCAGTCTTCCAACATGGAGAGTTCTTGTAAAATCAAGCACTTTTGCAATTTACTGCTTATTAAAATTTGCAGCCGTTTTTGAGATATTAACACTTTTTTGTTTACAGTTTATCGCCTTGGACACCGACCACCGCTGCTCTCTAGTTTTTAAGCAATGCCCTGAAACTGGCTGGGATTAGAAGGTAAAAGCGCGCTACGGTGATCCCAGTTACCTTAGAAACAGCACTTACAAGCTCAATAGTGAAGAATTTGTGAGCACTGTGCTTGTTCTGCTGTCTAGCAGCGGTGGTCGGTCTCCAAGGCAACAAACTGTAAACAACAGAAAAGTGTTATTATCTTAAAAAACGGCTGAAACTTTCAACAAGCAGTAAATTGCTTGTATTTCCAAGATCTATCCAACAATACCCATTTATGATGATGGAGAAAAAAACCGTTTAAGGAAGGCGAGTGCTCCCCAATGCTACTCTGGCAACTTGTAACAGTGAGTACTCCTTTATCTCCCATGCCGCCATCCCATTCAATATAAGGATTCAAAAAAAAAAAAAAAATACCTGCAGTACTTCTATACAAACCCATGGGGAAAATGTATGAAAATTGGGTGCAGAGTCCAAAGTGCTGTGGTCGGTAGCAGTCCGAATGATATGTCCATGTGGCTGCTGTAAAGTAATTAATGGCAGCATAGGTTAGATATCATAAATATAAAATGGAATAAAAAAAATAAAATCCAGAAAATAATATGTTTCACTATCTGGTTTTACTGAGCATATCTGTGTAGCATCCTTCTGAGACAATGCTCCAAATCCCCTGCATAGACAGTTTAAGAATAAAATTCTGGCAGCCTGCAACCACCACTAGAGGGCGCTCACTGCATACGGTTAGCTTTGAGCTTTATCTATGCAATGTATGTAGTAGCTCCCCCTAGTGGTGGCTTCAGGCAGTAAAAATGTTACAGCATTATTCCCAGATTGAAAAGTTAGCTAGTTAGTCCCATAGATGAGGTTGACCATGCGCACCTCCCATGTCAGATCCCCAGCGATCAGTAACTTATCCTCTATCTTTTTGATTCTGGGAATACCTATTTTTATTTAAAGGGGCTTTCTGTTACTTTTAGATTAAGAACTCCTCCTTTGTCTTAGGGGGGCAACACCTGACACCCCCTTTAGTCAGGGAGGATGACTAGATGTAAACAGTATAAGAACCTCTGTACACAATTTAGTGGCCATTCCCAGGTACTGAAGACCAGTTCCTACTAAAAATGGACAATCCCTTTAAGCCATTGTTTTTTGTAGCACGTTGGCCAACAAGTAGAATCAGTAGAGTCACAGTATATTTTCGGCATGTGTTACTCTGCACCGGATTTTACCTGCTTCCACCATGTATGTACAGTAATAACCCTCTCCTGCTCTCACCCGCTTTTTACAGGTGTTTCGTGCCCAAGAAACACATTTGGAAGCAATGTATAACTTGCCGATCACTGCGGCCTCCATGACAATAATGACATTTCTTCCAAAGATCCTGACCCGCACACTTCCCCCCCTCTGCGGTGGCATGCACCTGACTAGTGTGGGCTCTGCACCCGCTAAGTGTTTTCTCATTTGATAGCTGGATTTTGTATTACCGCTGTGCATATTTTCATGGCGCGTACCTGACCGATGTGTGTACGTTATAGGAGCAGGACGGCTTTTGAGAGGACGAAAACGGACGTCTTCAGAGTAAAAACGAATAATGTTGGACCACTCAAAAAAATAAGGTAAAGGCACTTAAAGGGAAATGTGCTGTATTTTATTTGCAGTACCCACCAATAACCTCTAGATGGCGATATACATCCTCATAGCATCCAGAAGTTGGTGGAATAATGCGCTTACATGTAGTGAAAGCCAGTACACGGCTTGATTGGATTTTTTCTTATAGCGATAATGCCTCTCTGTAAAATAAAAATACAAAAGAAAATAAGCAGATACATGTGGTTTAAAAAATAAAAGTGATAAGCGAACATGCTCGGATAAAGTCTTATCTGAGCATGCTCATGTGCTAATCGAGTGTCTTCGGCGTGCTTGAAAAATATGTTCGAGTCCCCGCGGCTGCATGTCTCGACAGCCACAGCACGTGGCCTAACAAACGCCGGACACTCGGTTAGCGCACGAGCATGCTCAGAAAAAAAATATAACCTTTAAAACATAGATAAACCATTGACATAGTTTTTAAAATAATTTGTGTCCTATTAACTGCAAGCAGATTTTTGGAGGTCCGGGCCTTGAGACCCACATAGAGAGGAGTACAAATACAATAGAAAACACAGGCTTTCTGTTAAAATAGATAATTACTTTATGAAAATAAGACCATCCCATGCGGATCACAGTAGATCTATGCCCCGCCCATGAGTAACTTTAATCATCTAGTTTATATGTTTAATTTTTAAATATTAATTAAAAAAAAACAACCAACTAATAAATAGACTTTATAAAACGATGATATTATATTATATTAAATCTTTTTTTCGAACTCTTTTTCCAAGATCCAATCTATTTTCATGGTTTAACTATTAAACTGAGAGTCTCCTTGTGATTCTGTTACAGGAAAAGTGGGTTAGAATGCTGAATAGACCATGACAAAAATGTCAGCTCATATATTTGGTCACAATAGCCAATTACTGTTTTTTGGTATTGTTAGAATTTTCCTTTATGTTGTTTTTACCATCACATATAATGATTATTGATCTGTGAGAGATATTCCAACTAGTGATGAGCGAACGTGCTGGGATAAGGTGTTATCTGAGCATGCTCGAGTGCTAACCAAGTGTCTTTGGCGTGCTCGAATACTATGTTTGAGTCCCCGCGGCTGCATGTCTCTCCTCTATTTGCCTGTTTGTTGGACAATCCCTGCATGTGTTGGGACTGTCAAACAGCCGCGAGACATGCAGCCGCGGGGACTCGAACATAATATTCGAGCACCCCGAAGACACTCGGTTAACATCCCAGCATGCTCAGATAACACTTTACCCAACCATGTTCGCACATCACTAACTCCAACCCTTAGAGCTCCCATTTATTTTTTTTTACTAGAATTGAGCACGACAACACAGGGATGAACGCAGGGTGGTACCTTGATCGTGTGATCGTCACCGACATGAACAGGCCTCATTTACGATTCTACTTCGCATGTAACAACTGGCTGAGCAAGGAGGATGGCGATGGGCTGTACGTCAGGGATCTGCTGGGTAGCCTCAACCCCATGGATGTGCCCAAAGGTATGTGCGCTGGCCATCAGCATCTCGTAAATCTTAAGGGTCCATTTATGTTCCAACATTCGTAGCCCGAATCGTCGGTTCGTCCCACCCGCTTCGTCTGGGTGCAGCCCTAAATTGTCAAAATCATAAGTTTCACAACTACTGCAGACGCAACCCAAGTAAATATCTTAGAAAAATTACCAAAATAACTCTTATTATAAAAAAGGGCAATCTGAGTAAATGGGAACAAGAGCTAAACAGAACTTTCTCACCACAGAAACAGATAAAACATTACTCGCCCGAAGCTTACACCCAGATGTGTCCGTGTACCTAGATGGCTTATCACTCTGGCCAAACTTCATACATTTAATAACAAGTATGGCACGCCATCCTGGAGACCCTCGTACTGTCACATGTGGTGGACCTACCCGAAATTCAAAGCCTTCCGGTCTGAGATCCTCCACATTGTTAACCACAGTCTCAAACTGAAATTGACTGTTCCTCCTGAACTTTGTCTCCTCCACCTTTTTCCAGACAATATACCTAAAAACACACTAAGTCCTCTTAGACATGTATTGGCCACGGCAAGAATTCTGATTCCTACTTTCTGGAAATCTAACTCTCCCTCCTCTACCGCTCAATGGAGACAATTTTCAGACTTGAGGAACGTTCGAGCTGGGAACTCAAAAATCAGTCAAACTTTACAGAAACCTGGACTTCTTGGAGCCAATTTAGGAAATTCACCCCCAGGACACCCATCCTGAAAGATACTCCATCTACCCCATCCTCACGTTAGTTATTAACCCGTAATAAGTGTCATCAGTTCACCTGAACAACGTCAAAAGAATCTAAACTGGACCCTCGCCACTTCTAACCCCTTCCCCTTGTCTGTCTCTTCCCCCGCACTTGTTAATATCACCTGTTATATATTGTTACACATTCTATATAATCTCCCTTCTACTGGTGACGTCCATCTTTTACTCATAGTTGTATTCCCAATTTGTTGGATGACTTATTATATGCACTTATGATTGCTCTACTTCTACTTTCAATATACCTTTTTATAAAAATAAAAATAAAAATAATTTTAAAAAAGGGCTCTTCGGGGGTGGGGCCTAATCTGAGTTTTCCTCTGGATCCACCAATGATACTCTGAGATTTGAAGTTATTCCTCAGAATGTATCTTAATAAAATGACCTTTAAGTAGATAAAATACAATCAAATAAAATAATAATAATATTAATAATAAAAAATGTAACAAATAAATGATTAATTATAATAAATAAAATATATCTAGTCCACAGGAAATAAATTGTTGGTGGTGTTTTACCAAACTTTGGTTAAAACAATAGATCAAGCGAATATCAGAAACTTGTTTCAGGTAGAGAAAGAAGGAGAGAGGAGCAGATTGAGACACACAGAACCGTGATGCTGCTTTCTAGTAAGTGTTTTATTTCACAGGTATAGCTGCATAATGCCCAGAATGTTGGTGTTTCTGAAAATGTGCTGCAGAGAGACAGGAAAGCAGGAATCCCTCATGGCTGTGTGCTGCACATGAGAGACAGCATAGCAGCCAGTCTCCACCCACTAGCTCAGAGGCAACTGAAAAATTGAGATGTTAACTGCAAAGGGGAAATATTATTAAAAATGTCAAGTATAGGGCATAAAATGGCCAGAAATGGAATCATCCCACGTATACAGTGACACACGACATGCTAAAAGGTCTCATGGGTACAATTTATTCACTTTTCTCCCCATGTCCTGTTTTTCTTGTAGTGAATAAATATATTGCCCGTGTGTTTACTGGCTCCGCCAACGGCAGCGGAACGGATGCTGATGTGTTCCTGAATATTTTTGGTGAAAAGGGAGACACAGGTACGGTAAAGTATCGTTTTTTGACTTTTGTTGGTGTAACTTTATAAATTGTATCCAAGATATATTCAACATACAGTATAACATGAGTCTGGCAGCTCTGGGTGCAGTCCCATGCAGCGTGGCTCTAGGCAATGGAAAGAAGTGACAAATGAAAAGGTGGATAAAGTCAGCGGCTCCTCGTGCTGTATGGCCGACGTTGTATTTAGAAATAGATACTTTCTTCTTGAACATTGTAGTCATTTAGTAAATGCATTCCATTACTTACCTTGTACCAGTACTGACAGCCTGCATTATACTACGGAGAGCCAATTACCATGGGATTGTTAGTACTGAGATCAGTCAGCAAGTCAGGCACATCCCTAACTGCAGAGCTGGGCTCCTATAATTCAGCTATACAGGACCAAGTGTTCAAATAGTCAGCTCAATAAGAAAGCAATACACGATCAGTACTGTAATGTATGAACACAGTGACTGCACCAGCAGAATAGTGAGTGCAGCTCTGGGGTATAATAAACGATGTAACTCAGGATCAGTAATGTAATGTATGTACACAGTGACTGCACCAGCAGAATAGTGAGTGCAGCTCTGGGGTATAACACAGGATGTAACTCAGGATCAGTAATGTAATGTATGTACACAGTGACTGCACCAGCAGAATAGTGAGTGCAGCTCTGGGGTATAATACAGGATGTAACTCAGGATCAGTAATGTAATGTAATGTATGTACACAGTGACTGCACCAGCAGAATAGTGAGTGCAGCTCTGGGGTATAATAAAGGATGTAACACAGGATCAGTAATGTAATGTATGAACACAGTGACTGCACCAGCAGAATAGTGAGTGCAGCTCTGGGGTATAATACAGGATGCAACTCAGGATCAGTAATGTAATGTATGTACACAGTGACTGCACCAGCAGAATAGTGAGTGCAGCTCTGGGGTATAATACAGGATGTAACTCAGGATCAGTAATGTAATGTATGTACACAGTGACTGCACCAGCAGAATAGTGAGTGCAGCTCTGGGGTATAAAACAGGATGTAACTCAGGATCAGTAATGTAATGTATGTACACAGTGACTGCACCAGCAGAATAGTGAGTGCAGCTCTGGGGTGTAATACAGGATGTAACTCAGGATCAGTAATGTAATGTATGTACACAGTGACTGCACCAGCAGAATAGTGAACGCAGCTCTGGGGTATAATACAGGATGTAACTCAGGATCAGTAATGTAATGTATGTACACAGTGACTGCACCAGCAGAATAGTGAGTGCAGCTCTGGGGTATAATAAAGGATGTAACTCAGGATCAGTAATGTAATGTATGTAGGGCCGTATTTAGAGTTTCTGCTGCCCTAGGCACTTTTAGTGCTGCCTCCCCCTCTGGTAAGTATGACACTATCAGCAGTGACAAAAATTGCGGATGTGAAAGTCGCCTTTTGCAACAGATCGGGTAGTTTTTCCACATCTGCTGCGTAACAGATCACTTACGGCAACACTGCGTTCTGCCTCATTAATTTCCTATAAGATTTGTGGACATTTGCGGCACTTGTCGCGATCCGGCAAATGCAGTATCATACCTCCCAATTTTTGAAGAAGGGAAAGCGGGATAAAGTTTCCGCTGCGCTCGCGCAGCGGCAAATTTTAGGCCACGCCTCTGACCACACCCATTTCACAATTAATCACATCCATATCCACGCCCCAACCGCAGCCATTTAGCACTGCTGATCACACTGTTTCATAAACAATAATTATAAACCAAAAAATATGGCCACACAGTGCTCTATACTGTATAAAGACCCCACATGATGCTCCATACTGCATAATGGCCACACATAATGCTCAGTACTGTATAATGGCCACACAGTGCTACATACTGTATAATGGCCACACTTGATGCTCAATACTGTATAATGGCCACACATGATGCTCCATACTGCATAATGGCCCCCTCCCTCCCATCTTGTATGCATCGCTCATCTCCCCCCCTCCCATTCTGTATGCATGGCTCATCTCCCCCCCATCTTGTATGCATGGCTCATCTCCCCCTCCCCCTCCCATCCTGTATGCATGGCTCATCTCACCCCCCCTCCCATCCTGTATGCATGGCTCATCTCACCCCCCTCCCATCCTGTATGCATGGCTCATCTCCCCCCATCCTGTATGAATGGCTCATCTCCCCCCTCCCATCCTGTATGTATGGCTCATCTCCCCCCCCTCCCATCCTGTATGCATGGCTCATCTCACCCCCCCTCCCATCCTGTATGCATGGCTCATCTCACCCCTCCATACTGTATGCATGGCTCATCTCACCCCCCATCATGTATGCATGGCTCATCTCCCCCCCTCCCATCCTGTATGCATGGCTCATCTCACCCCCCCTCCCATCCTGTATGCATGGCTCATCTCACCCCCCTCCCATCCTGTATGCATGGCTCATCTCCCCCCATCCTGTATGAATGGCTCATCTCCCCCCTCCCATCCTGTATGTATGGCTCATCTCCCCCCCCTCCCATCCTGTATGCATGGCTCATCTCACCCCCCCTCCCATCCTGTATGCATGGCTCATCTCACCCCTCCATACTGTATGCATGGCTCATCTCACCCCCCATCATGTATGCATGGCTCATCTCCCCCCCTCCCATCCTGTATGCATGGCTCATCTCTCCCCCTCCCATCCTGTATGCATGGCTCATCTCTCCCCCTCCCATCCTGTATGTATGGCTCATCTCCCCCTTTCCCATCCTATATGCATGGCTCATCTCGCCCCCCCCCATCCTGTATGCATGGCTCATCTCACCCCCCCCTCCCATCCTGTATGCATGGCTCGGCTCCCCGCTCCCATCTTGCATGGCTCGGCTCCCCGTCCTCCTTCATCCTCCCCCCATCCTCCCTGGCTGTCATAATCACCTTTCCCACACCGTGCCAGACATCCCTCCATCTCTGTCCCGGGGCAGCACCTTCTTCATGCGTGAGCGGTCACGTGGTACTGCTCATTAAGGTCATGAATGTACATCCATATTCATCACCTTAATGAGCGGTACCACGTGACCGCTCACACAGGACGAGCTGCCGGCGCCGAGACCAGGCATCGCTGGAGTAGGGTGAGTATGACGTCTTCAAGGAGGCAGGCAGGCGGGCGGGCAGGAGGTGAGCCCGGACTTTAATTAAAAAAAGAAAAAAAACCTGCTCAGGTGCAGCCCCCCCCTACATCGTCCCGCCCTAGGCACGTGCCCTTAAGAACCTAGTGGCAAATACGGCCCTGAATGTATGTACACAGTGACTGCACCAGCAGAATAGTGAGTGCAGCTCTGGAGAATAATTCAGGATGTAACTCAGGATCAGTACAGGATCAGTAATGTAATGTATGTACACAGTGACTGCACCAGCAGAATAGTGAGTGCAGCTCTGGGGTATAATACAGGATGTAACTCGGGATCAGTACAGGATCAGTAATGTAATGTATGAACACAGTGACTGCACCAGCAGAATAGTGAGTTCAGCTCTGGGGTATAATACAGGATGTAACTCAGGATCAGTAATGTAATGTATGTACACAGTGACTGCACCAGCAGAATAGTGAGTGCAGCTCTAGAGTATAATACAGGATGTAACTCAGGATCAGTAATGTAATGTATGTACACAGTGACTGCACCAGCAGAATAGTGAGTGCAGCTCTGGAGTATAATACAAGATGTAACTCAGGATCAGTAATGTAATGTATGTACACAGTGACTGCACCAGCAGAATAGTGAGTGCAGCTCTGGGGTATAATACAGGATGTAACTCAGGATCAGTAATGTAATGTATGTGAGCAGTGACTGCACCAGCAGAATAGTGAGTGCAGCTCTGGAGTATAATACAGGATGTAACTCAGGATCAGTAATGTAATGTGTGTACACAGTGACTGCACCAGCAGAATAGTGAGTGCAGCTCTGGAGAATAATACAGGATGTAACTCCGGATCAGTAATGTAATGTATGTACACAATGACTGCACCAGCAGAAGAGTGAGTGCAGCTCTGAGGTATAATACAGGATGTAACTCAGGATCAGTAATGTAATGTATGTAAGCAGTGACTGCACCAGCAGAATAGGGAGTGCAGCTCTGGAGTATAATACAGGATGTAACTCAGGATCAGTAATGTAATGTGTGTACACAGTGTCTGCACCAGCAGAATAGTGAATGCAGCTCTGGGGTATAATACAGGATGTAACTCAGGATCAGTAATGTAATGTATGTACACAGTGACTGCACCAGCAGAATAGTGAGTGCAGCTCTGGAGTATAATACAGGATGTAACTCAGGATCAGTACATCATAAGTAATAATAATTCATCTTGAGCATAGTATAAGCTATATCGTAGAGTCAGTGCAGGATAAGCAATACGAATTTTTTTGCAATGTGATACTATGTTGACTAATGTTACTGTAAAATCAATCAAAAGCTTTTAAAGCAGATCTGTTCATAATAAAAACTGAAAAATAATTAATTTGATCTCTTGGACCTGGTGAAATTGGGTTTGTTACTGTGGGAATCAGAATGGCTGTAGAACCCTTATTTGAACGTTTCCCCACCTAATATATAAAAGAGCATTTTATAAATGTTCAATTTTATTTCGAAATTATACAGCTATTCTAATATGGACTGTTATAGTAAGTACACCAGACCCATAAGGTCTAAGAGATCTATATAATGTATGCAGTTTATATTTCAAAATTTGCTGACAGATCTGCTTTAAAACTTATGCAAACTTTCTTCACTGTACCTCGAGCTGCAGTACCACTTCCTGCCTTTATTTCTAGTGGCGCTGTTGCTCTTAATATCAAACAACTACTTACTGTGTAAGTTTTTCTTAATTTTTTAGTTTTGTATTACTTAGAACGTTTTTTAATTTCAATATATTTTTTTCAAAGCAATTTGATTAGCTCTCTATAATTAGCAAGTATGATGAAAAATGTAATCACTGGTTTGTAATGATAGCGCGGATAACGAAGGGGTCGTACAGGTGATTCTCTTCTTCTGGGGCTGATATTCTTACTGTTATTGTCAGGAGAGAGAAGATTGGACAACGATAAAGACAACTTCGAAAAGGGGGCGGAGGACAAATTTACCATCGATGCGCCAAACTTAGGAAAAATTCGGAAAATTACAATCGGTCACAATAACAAAGGAGGGTCGGCTGGATGGTTCCTAGAAAAGGTCTGTACTGGGGAAATGCTTGAATGGCGGGTGTCCGAATCCAAAGTTGATCGGCTCAATGTAGGCACCACTGTGATTGTGCAAGTGCCACATTTTTAGGGAGCCTCTTCCATCCCCTGGGTCCTACATGGGGTCAGAACTTATATCGAGGCATGACAAAATAGATTAAAAAAAAAATTGTACTAAAAATATTTATTTGAGCATGCATGCATGTAAGTCTTACACAATCACCATCCAATTCAAAGCTGAGTGCAGCAGTGAGCATCATTAGTGACACCATAGGCAGTGGCGTAACTGGCGTCCTGTGGGCCAAGCTGCAAAAAAATTGGACTTGGGCCTCTCCCAGTATGATGGTCTGATGTATGGGCCCCTGTGGTGTTCTAGATCCTATAAAGACATATGTGTTCACTAATCCCCATTACCAAAATGCAAAAAAACAGTTAGGTGCAGAGAATCGGGCTGATTATGTAAATGATCCGCTGATCACTCTCTGATAAGTGTCAGCATAATGTGATCTGATGCTCTCACATGAGGAGAGTATGGGGAAAAAATGTCTCCATCTTCTCCAGCAAAACTCGGACTGCACTTAGATGTCTTCCGAGTGCAGTCCGATGTTTCTCGCCGACTCCTTGACTCGCATGGACGAGATCGAACCAAATATCAGATCCACCTTTGACATCCTCTTACAGTCTCTGTCCGAAGAAATAAATCGAACACGTGAACAGCCCCATAGGATAACATTGGTCTGAGTGCGATCCAATGTTTTGTCAGATCAGACCCGGACTGCAAATACCCTTGTCTGCACATGCCCTTAAAGAGGCTTTCCCATGAACAAAGTTGGTTTTAATCAATAGATCTTGGAATAATAATAATTTCCACAATTGGATGTGTTTTAAAAAAAAGTTCCTGTGCTGAGATAATCTTATAAATGTGCCCATGCTGTGTACTGTGTAATTTCTGTGTCTGACCGTGCACGAACATGGTCTGATAACACCACAGCTCCTCGGCAGGGGAGGAAGCAAAAGAGTATACAGACAACACAGCAGGGGATCACAGATTATTCTTTCTGTGAGGTAAACCTTTCCCTGCCTGTTTTTAAGCAAAGTTTTACCTCTTAGGAAGAATCAGCTGTGATCCCCTGCTGTAATGTCTGTATACTCTTTTGCTCCCTCCCCTGCCCAGGAGCTGTGGTGTGATCAGACCATGGTCCTGCACGGTGATACACGGCCATTACACAGTACACAGCAGGGGCACATTTATAAGATTATCTCAGCACAGGAACATTTTATTGAAACACATCCAATTGTGGAACTTATTATTATTATTCAAAGACTTAAATTAAAATATTGACTAAAATTAACTTTGTTCGTGGGAAACCCCCTTTAAGAGCTAAAAAGGTTTTTGGAAAGTCCTGCTTGTTCCATTCTGTTATCATGTCCTGTGCTGACTGCACCTTCCCATTTGTTTATTGGTTTCATGAATACAGTCACTGATGAACTTTAATTTCCCGTCTTTTATCAGGTAATCATTGAAGACATCGGTAACAAGGCGATCTATGAATTTCCTTGTTCTCGTTGGTTTGCCATTGATGAAGATGATGGGAAAATCCAGAGGGATCTTCTTGTTGGGGGAAGTGAGGCAACAGGTAGGGAGGTTGTTATAAAATAAAATTTGGCGGTGCTTTGTTGCCTGCTATATTGTCGGTCTATGGCGGAGGCGGGAGCTGTACACATTCGCATACATTATTTGCTGAAAAGTATTTGGACACATATCTTAATCATTGATTTCAGCGTCTACTCCAGAGTTCAATAGTCTTTAGAAAGTTGCAAGCTCCTCACACATTTGGCCCCTTGCCCCCCAGTGTATCACCTCCAATCACCCCCCCCTGTATAAGACACAGCCCCACTCCCCCAGTTTATAACGCCTGGCCCATCTGCACCGGTGTTTAAGTCCCCCGTCCCCGGGTGCATAACCTCCAATCCCTCCCCCCACTGTGTATAACACCCTTCCCCTCTCCTCTTGTGTATAACATTCGGCCCCTTCCCCTCCAGTGTGTAGCATCTTGCCCCTACTCTCCAATGTATAACTTCCGGCCCCTCGTCCCAGGTGTATAACCTCTGGGGGCTGAGTGCTGAGGAGCAAATGAGGAGTTAGAACAAAAGCACAAACACTGCGCCCCCGGGAGGGAGGTTCATGGCTGAGGAGCTGAATGTAGCCATACATCACCAAGCACAATGCCGAGCGTTGGATGGAGTGGTGTAAAGCCGCCACCACTGGGCTCTGGAGGAGACGTGTTCTGTGCAGTGATGGATCACACTTCTCTATCTGATGTCTGATGGAGGAGTCTGGGTTTGGTCATGGAGAACGTTACCTCCTGACTGCATTGTGCCCGCTGTACTTATGGTGGAGGTGGATAATGCTATGGGCTTCTTATCAGGGCTCAGTCTCAACCTCTTTGTTCCAGTGAAGAAAAATCTTAAAGAAACTCTCCTCCTCCTCCTCCCATCAAAAATGTTATCCTCTTAATATATTGCAGCCATCATATTATACAGCACTGTTTACTTACAATTGCTCATTTTACCTTTCTACCCAGATAATTCTTCTCTTTTCCATTAGGTCTATGACACCATATGATTAAAACCGATTAGCTGAATCCTTCTAAGGGTCCTTTCAGTAGTAGACTACGTCTGAGTGTCCGCTTCCTGTAGGTGTACACTCCCGAAAATAGTGCATGTCAGAGCTCACATTCGCTCTGCCGTCACCATTACAGCCTATGGCCCCATCGGCACTTGCGTCCCGACTCCTTTTTGCTGAGAATTTCGGACGTATGCCCTGACAAGGACACAGAAAGCAATGTGAAAGCACCATAAGCTCTATGTAGAAACAGGAGGTCAATTTTTGCCTGTATGAGTCATGAGTCACAGCGATGTCAATGGCAGGTGGGGGAGGCAGAGCAGCTGGGTCCGGAGTTGAAGAGGGGAATGATAAATGCAGGGACAAGAGACTTCCTGTTTCTACATAGAGGAGCGAAAAGAGAATAATTAGCTGGTAGAAAGGCAAAATGAGCAATTGTAAGTGCACAGTGATATATAATATGATGGCTGCAGGTCAGACTTCACTAATGCTCTTCTGGATAAAGGGGTAAAAATTCCCACAAACGCCTCCAAAATCTTGTAGAAAGTGCAGGATCCGATATTTCCGCAAAGAGACCAGCTCCATATTGACGTCTATACATGTAGAATGTACAGATTCTTTCCGCTATTGTTTTCAAGACGTTAACTTTACAGTAAAAATTACTGAGTCGCTGCATTCTGCAGGTTAGTACAATTACAGAAATATCAAATTTGTATGTTTTTTAAACACTACTTAAAGAAAAAAATAAAAAAATCATATTAATGAAAAAAAAAATTTTTGTGTTCATTTTCTCACACTCAAAACTATTTAAATTGTCCCTATAGCGAGCTGTGTCAGGACTAGTTTTCTGCTGGGCCAACTTTATTTGATATTTTGGGGTACATATGACTTTTACATAGCTTTTTTTTTTACATTGTTTTGAGGAGGTGAGATAATTAAAAAAAAAATGTAAATATTAATTTATTCAATTCTTTTTCTTACCACATGGGTTAACTAATTTTATTTTTTGGTGAATCAGACTTTTACAAATGTGGAGATTCCAAATGCGAGGGTTTTTTTGGTGGGTAATTTCAACTTTAAATTTTTACATTTTTTGTGTTTTGTTTTATTTATTTATTTTTTTTTAGTAGCCCCTTGAACCTGAATAAAGTGCTTTAGCGAATGGCAGATGGAATGTTGGATGCCAACCATGTTTATTCTTAAATTCTCAGGAATTGTGTACAATGTTTCTATAATGACGGGAGACATCCGGGGTGCTGGCACAAACTCCAAGGTTCACATTATCCTCCATGGATCGAAGGGTTTAAAGAACAGCGGAAAGATATTTTTGGAAGGAGGAGAGTTTGAACGAGCGAGAATTGACATCTTTAATATTGAGATTGCTGCCTTGCTCAGCCCCCTCAGCAGAGTGACCATCGGCCATGACGGGAGAGGGGTCAGCTCCGGGTGGTATTGCGAGAAGGTCAGTCACTAATATTTTCAGCTAGATCATTAAAGAGATAATCTATCAATTATATACAGTAGATACCCATTCTTAACCATATTACTATTAAAAACTTCCTCTCAATACAGTAGTTACAGCTTTCAGGGCATGCTGGGTGTTGTAGTTTTGCAACGTCTCATGAGCCAGAGCATAGACACTGTCATTCACACTGTCGCTGCAGCTGTCACCATGAACAACATGGAGCATACAAATCAGAGCCTAATACTGAATGCCGGGAATACGGGCAGACACACAAAGCTCTGTTCTGAAAAATCTCTTTACAAATCTGTGCTCCCTCGAGTTTTCAGAGTCAATTTCATCTGCACTTTGTCACCTCACACACTGGCCTGTCTGTCCTGTTCTTGCTAATACATCAATCTAGTCTTTTTGTACTGACAAAAATAATATCAGCAAAGCATGGAGTGTACACTGCCAAGAACTCCAGCAACCACTGTCTAAAATGTTATCTGTTAACCCCCTCCCTGAGCTTCAAGAGGCTAAAGTGTCTAATGTGGAATTTAGTGCCCACTGCAAGTATATATCTACTATAATAGGGTCCTGTATGTACAAAAATGTAACTACTATAATTCTGCTCCTATGTACAAGAATATACCTACTATAATACTGCTCCCTATGTACAAGAATATAACTACTATAATACTGCCCCTATGTACAAGAATATAACTACTATAATACTGCTCCTATGTACAAGAATATAACTACTATAATACTCCCCCTATGTACAAGAATATAACTACTATAATACTGCCTCCTATGTACAAGAATATAACTACTATAATACTGCTCCTATGTACAAGAATATAACTACTATAATACTGCCCCCTATGTACAAGAATATAACTACTATAATACTGCTCCCTATGTACAAGAATATAACTACTATAATACTGCCTCCTATGTACAAGAATATAACTACTATAATACTGCTCCTATGTACAAGAATATACCTACTATAATACTGCTGCTATGTACAAGACTATAACTACTATAATACTGCTCCTGTACAAGAATATAACTACTATAATACTGCCCCTATGTACAAGAATATAACTACTATAATACTGCTCCCTATGTACAAGAATATAACTACTATAATACTGCTCCTATGTACAAGAATATAACTACTATAATGCTGCTCCTATGTATAAGAATACAACTAGTATAATACTGCCCCTATGTACAAGAATACAACTACTATAATACTGCCCCTATGTACAAGAATATAACTACTATAATACTGCTCCCTATGTACAAGAATATAACTACTATAATACTGCCCCTATGTACAAGAATATAACTACTATAATACTGCTCCTATGTACAAGAATATAACTACTATAATACTCCCCCTATGTACAAGAATATAACTACTATAATACTGCCTCCTATGTACAAGAATATAACTACTATAATACTGCTCCTATGTACAAGAATATACCTACTATAATACTGCTGCTATGTACAAGACTATAACTACTATAATACTGCTCCTATGTACAAGAATATAACTACTATAATACTGCTCCTATGTACAAGAATATAACTACTATAATACTGCCCCCTATGTACAAGAATATAACTACTATAATACTGCTCCCTATGTACAAGAATATAACTACTATAATACTGCCTCCTATGTACAAGAATATAACTACTATAATACTGCTCCTATGTACAAGAATATACCTACTATAATACTGCTGCTATGTACAAGACTATAACTACTATAATACTGCTCCTGTACAAGAATATAACTACTATAATACTGCCCCTATGTACAAGAATATAACTACTATAATACTGCTCCCTATGTACAAGAATATAACTACTATAATACTGCTCCTATGTACAAGAATATAACTACTATAATGCTGCTCCTATGTATAAGAATACAACTAGTATAATACTGCCCCTATGTACAAGAATACAACTACTATAATACTGCCCCTATGTACAAGAATATAACTACTATAATACTGCTCCCTATGTACAAGAATATAACTACTATAATACTGCCTCCTATGTACAAGAATATAACTACTATAATACTGCTCCTATGTACAAGAATATACCTACTATAATACTGCTGCTATGTACAAGACTATAACTACTATAATACTGCTCCTGTACAAGAATATAACTACTATAATACTGCCCCTATGTACAAGAATATAACTACTATAATACTGCTCCCTATGTACAAGAATATAACTACTATAATACTGCCCCTATGTACAAGAATATAACTACTATAATACTGCTCCTATGTACAAGAATATAACTACTATAATACTGCTCCTATGTACAAGAATATACCTACTATAATACTGCTGCTATGTACAAGACTATAACTACTATAATACTGCCCCTATGTACAAGAATATAACTACTATAATACTGCTCCTATGTACAAGAATATAACTACTATAATACTGCCCCTATGTACAAGAATATAACTACTATAATACTGCTCCTATGTACAAGAATATAACTACTATAATACTGCCCCTATGTACAAAAATGTAACTACTATAATTCTGCTCCTATGTACAAGAATATACCTACTATAATACTGCTCCCTATGTACAAGAATATAACTACTATAATACTGCTCCTATGTACAAGAATATAACTACTATAATACTCCCCTATGTACAAGAATATACCTACAATAATACTGCTGCTATGTACAAGACTATAACTACTATAATACTGCCCCTATGTACAAGAATATAACTACTATAATACTGCTCCCTAAGTACAAGAATATAACTACTATAATACTGCTCCTATGTACAAGAATATAACTACTATAATACTGACCCCTATGTACAAGAATATAACTACTATAATACTGACCCCTATGTACAAGAATATAACTACTATAATACTTCCCCCTATGTTCAAGAATATAACTACTATAATACTGCCCCTATGTACAAGTGTATACCTACTATAATACTGCTTCTATGTACAAGAAGATAACTACTATAATACTGCTCCTATGTACAAGAATATAACTACTATAATACTGCCCCAATATACAAGAACATAATTACTATAATACTGCTCCCTATGTACAAGAATATAACTACTATAATACTGCCCCAATATACAAGAACATAATTACTATAATACTGCTCCCTATGTACAAGAATATAACTACTATAATACTGCTCCTATGTACAAGAATATAACTACTACTAGATGGTGGCCCGATTCTAACGCATCGGGTATTCTTGAATATATAGGTAGTTTATAGCACAGGCTACGTACTATATTGCACAGTGATGTAGTATATAAAACAACCGACGTAGTATATAACAGAGCTACGTAGTGTGCAACGCAGCGTACGTAGTATATAGCAGAGTTACGTAGTATATAACACAGCCACGTAGTGTATTGCACAGGTATGTAGTATATTGGTCAGCCACGTAGTATACAGCAGAGCCACGTAGTATATAACATAGCCACGTAGTATATAGCAGAGCCACGTAGTATATAACATAGCCACGTAGTATATAGCAGAGCCATGTAGTACATTGCACAGCCATGTAGTATATTGCACAGCCATGTACTATATAACACAGTCACATAGTGTATTGCACAGCTATCTACTATATAATTGTCTAAGGGTCACTTTCGTCTGTCCTTCTGTCTTTCTTTCTTTCTGTCTGTTACAGATATTCATTGGTCGCAGCCTCTGTCTGTCATGGAAATCCAAGTCGCTGATTGGTCGTGGCAAAACGCCCACGACCATTGCCTCGACCAATCAGCGATGGCTTTAGTCTGGCAGCGACATGGCCGCTGCTTTACTGCTCTGCAGTCAGTGCTGAGCGCTCATACAGGGTTAATGCCAGCGTTAACAGACCGCGGTGTATGTAACGCACTTCGTTAACACTGCTATTAACCCTGTTTACAAGAATATAGCTACTATAATACTGCCCTATGTACAAGAATATAACTGCTATAATACTGCTCCTATGTACAAGAATATAACTACTATAATACTGCTCCTATGTACAAGAATATAACTACTATAATACTGCCCCTATGTACAAGAATATAACTACTATAATACTGCTCCTATGTACAAGAATATAACTACTATAATACTGCTCCTATGTACAAGAATATAACTACTATAATACTGCCCCTATGTACAAGAATATAACTGCTATAATACTGCTCCTATGTACAAGAATATAACTACTATAATACTGCCTCCTGTATACAAGAATATAACTACTATAATACTGCCTCCTGTATACAAGAATATAACTACTATAATACTGCCCCTATGTACAAGAATATAGCTGCTATAATACTGCCCCTATGTACAAGAATATAACTACTATAATACTGCCCCTATGTACAAGAATATAACTGCTATAATACTGCTCCTATGTACAAGAATATAACTACTATAATACTGCCTCCTGTATACAAGAATATAACTACTATAATACTGCCCCTATGTACAAGAATATAGCTGCTATAATACTGCCCCTATGTACAAGAATATAACTACTATAATACTGCCCCTATGTACAAGAATATAAATATTATAATACTGCCCCCTATGTGCAAGAATATAACTACTATAACACTGCCCCGTATGTACAAGAATATAACTACTACTAGATGGTGGCCCGATTCTAACGCATCGGGTATTCTAGAATATGTATGTATGTATATAGCAGCCACATAGTATATAGCACAGGCCACGTAGTATATAGCAGACAAATAGTATGTGGCCTGTGCTATATACTATGTGGCTGCTATATATATATATATATATATATATATATATATATATATATATATACACATACATACATACATACATACATACATACATACATACATACATACATACATTCATACATATTGAAGAATACCCGATGCGTTAATACAGGCCACGCAGTATATAACACAGGCCACGTAGTATATAACACAGGCCACGTAGTATATAACACAGGCCAAACAGTATATAACAGAGCCCACGCAGTATATAGCAGCCACGCAGTATATAACACAGGCGACGTAGTATATAACACAGGCCACATAATTTATAGCACAGCCCACGCAGTACAAAACACAGCCCACATAGTATATAACACTGGCCACGTAATTAATAGCACAGCCCACGCAGTACAAAACACAGCCCACATAGTAGCTATCACTGGCCACGTAGTATATAGCAGCCACGCGGTATATAACACAGCCCACGCGGTATATAACACAGCCCACGTAGTATACAGCAGTATGGGCACCATATCCCTGTTTAAAAAAATAATTAAACTAAAAAATAGTTATATACTCACCCGCCGGGATCCAGCGAAGCTCTGGCGATGCGCGTGCTGCTGCCACCATCTTCCGTTCCCAGGATGCATTGTGAAATTACCCACATGACTTAGAGGTCTCGCGAGACCGCTAAGTCTTCTGGGTAATTTCGCAATGCATCTCTGGGAACGGAAGATGGCGGCAGCCAAGAGCGCCTGGGCGGACTACGGAGGGTGAGAATAGCAGTTTTTTTTTTTATTATTATTTTTAACATTACATCTTTTTACAATTGATGCTGCATCAATAGTAAAAAGTTGGGGACACACAGGGTTAATAGCAGCGATAACGGAGTGCGTTACCTGCGGCATAATGCGGTCCGTTACCGCTGGCATTAACCCCGTGTTTGCGGTGACTGGAAGGGAGTATGTGGGCGCCGGGCACTGACTGCAGGGGAATAGGGAGGGACTAATCGGACTGTGCCCGTCGTTGATTAGTCACAGCAGCCATGACAGGCAGCTGGCGAGACCAATCAGCGACGCGGGATTTCCGTGACGGATGTTTCCGACAGAAAGACGGAAGTACCCCTTAGACAAATATATATATATATATATATATATATATATATTACTGCTCTTTTGTACAAGAATATAACTACTGTAATACTGCCTCCTATATACAAGAATTTAACTACTATAATACTGCTCATATTTACAAGAATATAACTACTATGATATTGTCCCTATGTAGAAGAATATAACTACTATAATACTGCCTCTATGTACAAGAATATAACTACTATAATACTGCCCCTATGTACAAGAATATAACTACTATAATACTGCCTCTATGTACAAGAATATAACTACTATAATACTGCCCCTATGTACAAGAATATAACTACTATAATACTGCCCCTATGTACAAGAATATAGCTGCTATAATACTGCCCCTATGTACAAGAATATAACTACTATAATACTGCCCCTATGTACAAGAATATAACTGCTATAATACTGCTCCTATGTACAAGAATATAACTACTATAATACTGCCTCCTGTATACAAGAATATAACTACTATTATACTGCCCCTATGTACAAGAATATAGCTGCTATAATACTGCCCCTATGTACAAGAATATAACTACTATAATACTGCCCCTATGTACAAGAATATAAATATTATAATACTGCCCCCTATGTGCAAGAATATAACTACTATAACACTGCCCCGTATGTACAAGAATATAACTACTACTAGATGGTGGCCCGATTCTAACGCATCGGGTATTCTAGAATATGTATGTATGTATATAGCAGCCACATAGTATATAGCACAGGCCACGTAGTATATAGCAGACAAATAGTATGTGGCCTGTGCTATATACTATGTGGCTGCTATATATATATATATATATATATATATATATATATACACACATACATACATACATACATACATACATACATACATACATACATACATGCATACATATTGAAGAATACCCGATGCGTTAATACAGGCCACGCAGTATATAACACAGGCCACGTAGTATATAACACAGGCCAAACAGTATATAACAGAGCCCACGCAGTATATAGCAGCCACGCAGTATATAACACAGGCGACGTAGTATATAACACAGGCCACATAATTTATAGCACAGCCCACGCAGTACAAAACACAGCCCACATAGTATATAACACTGGCCACGTAATTTATAGCACAGCCCACGCAGTACAAAACACAGCCCACATAGTAGCTATCACTGGCCACGTAGTATATAGCAGCCACGCGGTATATAACACAGCCCACGCGGTATATAACACAGCCCACGTAGTATACAGCAGTATGGGCACCATATCCCTGTTTAAAAAAATAATTAAACTAAAAAATAGTTATATACTCACCCGCCGGGATCCAGCGAAGCTCTGGCGATGCGCGCGCTGCTGCCACCATCTTCCGTTCCCAGGATGCATTGTGAAATTACCCACATGACTTAGAGGTCTCGCGAGACCGCTAAGTCTTCTGGGTAATTTCGCAATGCATCTCTGGGAACGGAAGATGGCGGCAGCCAAGAGCGCCTGGGCGGACTACGGAGGGTGAGAATAGCAGTTTTTTTTTTTATTATTATTTTTAACATTACATCTTTTTACAATTGATGCTGCATAGGCTGCATCAATAGTAAAAAGTTGGGGACACACAGGGTTAATAGCAGCGATAACGGAGTGCGTTACCTGCGGCATAATGCGGTCCGTTACCGCTGGCATTAACCCCGTGTTTGCGGTGACTGGAAGGGAGTATGTGGGCGCCGGGCACTGACTGCAGGGGAATAGGGAGGGACTAATCGGACTGTGCCCGTCGTTGATTAGTCGCAGCAGCCATGACAGGCAGCTGGCGAGACCAATCAGCGACGCGGGATTTCCGTGACGGATGTTTCCGACAGAAAGACGGAAGTACCCCTTAGACAAATATATATATATATATATATATATATATATATATATATATATATATATATATATATATATTACTGCTCTTTTGTACAAGAATATAACTACTGTAATACTGCCTCCTATATACAAGAATTTAACTACTATAATACTGCTCATATTTACAAGAATATAACTACTATGATATTGTCCCTATGTAGAAGAATATAACTACTATAATACTGCCTCTATGTACAAGAATATAACTACTATAATACTGCCCCTATGTACAAGAATATAACTACTATAATACTGCCTCTATGTACAAGAATATAACTACTATAATACTGCCCCTATGTACAAGAATATAACTACTATAATACTGCCCCTATGTGCAAGAATATAACTACTATAATACTGCTCCCCTATGTGCAAGAATATAACTACTATAATACTGCCTCTATGTACAAGAATATAACTACTATAATACTGCTCCCCTATGTGCAAGAATATAACTACTATAATACTGCCTCTATGTACAAGAATATAACTACTATAATACTGCTCCCCTATGTGCAAGAATATAACTACTATAATACTGCTCCCTATGAACAAGAATATAACTACTATAATACTGCCTCCTATGTACAAGAATATAACTACTATAATACTGCCCCCTACGTACAAGAATATAACTACTATAATACTGCTCCCCTATGTGCAAGAATATAACTACTATAATAATGCTCCTATGTACAAGAATATAACTACTATAATACTGCTCCTATGTACAAGAATATAGCTACTATAATACTGCTCCTATGTACAAGAATATAACTACTATAATACTGCCCCTATGTACAAGAATATAACTACTATAATACTGCTCCTATGTACAAGAATATAACTACTATAATACTGCTCCTATGTACAAGAATATAACTACTATAATACTGCTCCTATGTACAAGAATATAACTACTATAATACTGCCCCTATATACAAGAATATAACTACTATAATACTGCCCCTATGTACAAGAATATAACTACTATAATACTGCTCCTATATACAAGAATATAACTACTATAATACTGCCCCTATGTACAAGAATATAACTACTATAATACTGCTCCTATGTACAAGAATATAGCTGCTATAATACTGCCCCTATGTACAAGAATATAACTACTATAATACTGCCCCTATGTACAAGAATATAACTACTATAATACTGCCCCTATATACAAGAATATAACTACTATAATACTGCCCCTATGTACAAGAATATAACTACTATAATACTGCTCCTATGTACAAGAATATAGCTACTATAATACTGCTCCTATGTACAAGAATATAACTACTATAATACTGCCCCTCATGTGCATAGTAAATGTGGTACAAATTCTGCATTCTAATAAACTGCAGTCACCAGATTATACAGCACTGTGTACTTACAATTGCTCATTTTGCCTTTCTACCATGACAATTCTTCCTTTTCCATTAGGTCTATGACTTTGCATTACTAAAAACTGACTAGCTGAATCCTTCTAAGCTCTATGTAGAAAAAGGAGGTGAGTGTTCTCTCCATGACGCATAAGTCACTGCAAAAGTCCCTGGCAGGGTGGAGGGGGGAGCAGCTGGGTCAGGAGTTGAAGAGGGGAATGATTTTTGCAGGGAAAAGAGAATAATT
The DNA here is from genome assembly GCF_051348905.1 of Ranitomeya variabilis. NCBI lineage: Eukaryota > Metazoa > Chordata > Amphibia > Anura > Dendrobatidae > Ranitomeya > Ranitomeya variabilis. Next base: position 51,654,294 of record NC_135232.1, on the reverse strand, counting down.
AGCTGGGTAGAAAGGCAAAATGATGCAATTGTAAGTACACAGTGCTATATAATATAACTGCAGTATATTAAGAAGATAAAAGCTTTGATGGAAGGCGGAGGACTTATTTAAGCATGTAGATGAAGCTTAGTAAATCAGCCCCATTTTAAATCAATGACAGAGATGTTGGCGAGGATCTGCTAAGGACACATCTGAGCGAGAAATAAAGTAAAGTTTCATGGACTTAGAATTACCTTCTTCTTTTGTCATGTAGGTGGTCGTCTACTGCCCTTTCACAGGAATTGAGCAGACCTTTCCATGCGGCAGATGGCTGGATGTGGATGAAGGAGATGGGTTGATAGAACGGGAACTCTATGAAATGATTTCCCTGCGTCAGAAAAGGCAGAAAAGTGAGTAAAAAAAAAAAAGAAAAATACTGCAGTGGTTATTTGTTACATCGCATTTGAATACCCGCCAAAGTAAGTCATGATGTCCTCCCCGAGAAGAAAGGTGAACGATATCGGCTATTTTTACCGTAGTGAACGATCATTAGAGTTTCCACCAGTAACCAACCAACGAACCTTCGGAACTGTTTAAACTCTAGTCAGTCGTTTGGACTTCTTGAGCTGATATTATCTGATGACATTTGGGGCCATTGATAGCGGTCTTTCCATTGCCCTTTTTAATATTGGCCTTAAATCCAACCAAGCTTTGTCAGACTTCGGACCGTTGGCATCTTTTGGACTCCTTTTACGTTTCTTTCTATCCTGTTATTTTACAGTTGTCCCACTAAAGACTACCTACAACAGTTCTTAGAGTTGATAAAATGGTAGCAGGAAACATGGGCAAGCAAATAATCTCAGTGACCTCGACAATTTTAGACAATTGGGTGTTTATATGAAGATACACCTCTTGTGAAAATTGGGGTCAGAGAGCATAGTCAATGCGTCTGCTTCATTAAAGTCAACATCCGCGCCGGCAGATATGCAGCATCTCATTTTTCAGGTCTTCAGAAGAAAGCTCTGACAGTGCCATTGATATGTGACTATGAAGGAACAGATGAATGACCTCGGGGAGACCAAAACATCCAACACTGCGGAGACACCATCACGTGTTTCTCAACGCAGTGATCCAGAACACTGCCCCCATCCCTTATGGGAAATATGCAAACGCATGTAAAGTAAGCTGCGGAGACACCATCACGTGTTTCTCAACGCAAGCAATGAATAGCCAGGCCTTTCTCCGGGAAGGAACAACCACGGGAAGGGCAGCATCCAATAAAGGAGAATATCCAATAAAGGAAGACCACCTATGCCAAGCATGGTATCCATCCACAAACAGCTGTTTCGGGGTTTTTGCCCCTCAGTGTGGAGTAGGAAACTGGCTATTAGGAGCAGTGCCTGGTGAAAGGCTATGAAGGAACAGATGAATGACCTCGGGGAGACCAAAACATCCAACACTGCGGAGACACCATCACGTGTTTCTCAACGCAGTGATCCAGAACACTGCCCCCATCCCTTATGGGAAATATGCAAACGCATGTAAAGTAAGCTGCGGAGACACCATCACGTGTTTCTCAACGCAAGCAATGAATAGCCAGGCCTTTCTCCGGGAAGGAACAACCACGGGAAGGGCAGCATCCAATAAAGGAGAATATCCAATAAAGGAAGACCACCTATGCCAAGCATGGTATCCATCCACAAACAGCTGTTTCGGGGTTTTTGCCCCTCATCAGTGTGGAGTAGGAAACTGGCTATTAGGAGCAGTGCCTGGTGAAAGGCTATGAAGGAACAGATGAATGACCTCGGGGAGACCAAAACATCCAACACTGCGGAGACACCATCACGTGTTTCTCAACGCAGTGATCCAGAACACTGCCCCCATCCCTTATGGGAAATATGCAAACGCATGTAAAGTAAGCTGCGGAGACACCATCACGTGTTTCTCAACGCAAGCAATGAATAGCCAGGCCTTTCTCCGGGAAGGAACAACCACGGGAAGGGCAGGATCCAATAAAGGAGAATATCCAATAAAGGAAGACCACCTATGCCAAGCATGGTATCCATCCACAAACAGCTGTTTTGGGGTTTTTGCCCCTCAGTGTGGAGTAGGAAACTGGCTATTAGGAGCAGTGCCTGGTGAAAGGCTATGAAGGAACAGATGAATGACCTCGGGGAGACCAAAACATCCAACACTGCGGAGACACCATCACGTGTTTCTCAACGCAGTGATCCAGAACACTGCCCCCATCCCTTATGGGAAATATGCAAACGCATGTAAAGTAAATGCATGCATGCCCTTCCCGTGGTTGTTCCTTCCCGGAGAAAGGCCTGGCTATTCATTGCTTGCGTTGAGAAACACATGATGGTGTCTCCGCAGTGTTGGATGTTTTGGTCTCCCCGAGGTCATTCATCTGTTCCTTCATAGCCTTTCACCAGGCACTGCTCCTAATAGCCAGTTTCCTACTCCACACTGATGAGGGGCAAAAACCCCGAAACAGCTGTTTGTAGATGGATACCATGCTTGGCATAGGTGGTCTTCCTTTATTGGATATTCTCCTTTATTGGATGCTGCCCTTCCCGTGGTTGTTCCTTCCCGGAGAAAGGCCTGGCTATTCATTGCTTGCGTTGAGAAACACGTGATGGTGTCTCCGCAGCTTACTTTACATGCGTTTGCATATTTCCCATAAGGGATGGGGGCAGTGTTCTGGATCACTGCGTTGAGAAACACGTGATGGTGTCTCCGCAGTGTTGGATGTTTTGGTCTCCCCGAGGTCATTCATCTGTTCCTTCATAGCCTTTCACCAGGCACTGCTCCTAATAGCCAGTTTCCTACTCCACACTGATGAGGGGCAAAAACCCCGAAACAGCTGTTTGTGGATGGATACCATGCTTGGCATAGGTGGTCTTCCTTTATTGGATATTCTCCTTTATTGGATGCTGCCCTTCCCGTGGTTGTTCCTTCCCGGAGAAAGGCCTGGCTATTCATTGCTTGCGTTGAGAAACACGTGATGGTGTCTCCGCAGCTTACTTTACATACGTTTGCATATTTCCCATAAGGGATGGGGGCAGTGTTCTGGATCACTGCGTTGAGAAACACGTGATGGTGTCTCCGCAGTGTTGGATGTTTTGGTCTCCCCGAGGTCATTCATCTGTTCCTTCATAGCCTTTCACCAGGCACTGCTCCTAATAACCAGTTTCCTACTCCACACTGATGAGGGGCAAAAACCCCGAAACAGCTGTTTGTGGATGGATACCATGCTTGGCATAGGTGGTCTTCCTTTATTGGATATTCTCCTTTATTGGATGCTGCCCTTCCCGTGGTTGTTCCTTCCCGGAGAAAGGCCTGGCTATTCATTGATATGTGACTGACATGTAATGTGAACCTGGCCTTAACATATTTTTACCAGATAAAATTATCAGTAGGGATCAGTGGACAAGTGGAAATTCTCGAACCAGAACTTTATTCCACAGTTTGGTTTGGGTACCAGAACCCAAATATCTCTCTCTCCTCCTAGACTTCCCCTGGAACTCCGAACATTGCAACAGACTTCCAGGAGAAGTCCATGTTCAGCGTTGACCATTGGACAGTAACTGTCTGGTGCAAATGTCGAATTTTGGGGTTCGGGTTCAGTCATCTCTAGTGTACAGGATCACTGGATGTCCTACTACCTGGGACCTGTGCTGATTGGCCCAATATGGAATTTTTATCTTAGGCGGAACACTATTATTCCCATGATAAAATGAAGCTGCAGGTCAGGCGTCTGACCGCCGCTCCATTCATTCTCTATGGACGTGCCGGAAAATAGCCAAGTGCAGCACTTAGCAGCCCCATGAGAAATGAATGGAGGTCAAAAATGTTCACTGCCACTCCTTTCTATAATGGAGATAAAAGTCACCGTTCGATGCAGGTCCCGGCAGTTGGATCCCATGGGTAGGGGATAACCTTACTTACTTTATTGCTTGACTTTACTCCTGAAACTTGGTGTCATCATTAAAAACGACCACTGTTTTACAGAACATCCGTGGTCTCTTTGGATTTGGACAAGTGACGTGAAAAATGCCGGGACGGATGCAAATATACTTTTTCAGGTCTATGGGGAAAAGGGGAAGTCAGATGAAATGAGGCTGGACAACAACTCGGATAATTTCGAAACTGGACAAACAGACAAATTCATGGTAAGACTTGACATGAAGCTATTTGCCATGTATGCGCGCACGTGTCATAAAGTATTCAGACTGTTTTCGAGTCCCAGTCAGTCTGACGCAGCAGTTGGAAAGATTTTAGGTCACGCTTACAACCTTCTGTATAATACCTCTGCTTATACTATTCACCGTGACTGGGTTACGAAGTGTAAAGTCTCCTTCATAGGTGATTTTTCAGATGCACATGTTCTTAAGAGAGAGAAGGGAATAATCCCCTCAACCCAATGGGACTAATTACTGCCTGGAGCTTATCTCCAATGGTTTAACCACTCAACAACTCTAGCTCCGAAAAGTTGAATGGACTGGCACTAGTGATGAGCGAACGTGCTGGAATCAGGTGTTATCCGCCATGCTTGTGTCTTTGGCGTGCTAGAAAAATATGTTCGAGCACCCCCCGTTTGCTCAGGTGCCCATCATATTTGGTATTATCTTGAGCACGAAAGTCCTAGCTATCAAAATATTAAAGTCCTTAACCCCTACATTAAAATAAAATAGAGAAAAAAAATTGAAAAGCTGTCAACGTTTTTTTATTCTCTGTACCAACCTCAAAAAAGGCAACAAAGAGCCATGAAAACCTCTTATGTACCCCGAAATAGTATCACTAAAAACGACAGCTCGGCACGTAAAAAAACAAGTCCTACGTACTGTAGCTCCGCCAGTTGAAAAATAAAAATTTTAAGGGTATGTGTCCATGTTCAGGATTGCATCAGGATTTGGTCAGTATTTTACATCAGTATTTGTAGCCAAAACCAGGAGTGGAACAATTAGAGGAAAAGTATAACAGAAACATATGCACCACTTCTGCATTTATTACCCACACAAATACTGATGAAAAATCCTGACCAAATCCTGATGCAATCCTGAACGTGGACACATACCCTAAGGGTCGGCAAAAGTAATCTTTTATTTTTTTTTCATAAAGTTCTGAATTTTTACTTTACCCACTAATAAAAAAAAAATTAAGAAAATACAAACTTGGCATTTGTCTAATTGTACTGACCGGAAGGTCTAAAAAATAATGGTGAACTTTGTGTTTTTTTTACTATTTTACTTCACTTGGATTCTTTATTACCCCATTTTTCAGTCTAATATTTGGCAAGTGCATTCAATAAGACACCTCGTCCTGCAAAAAAAAATAAATCCAAAAACAAGCCTGGTACAGCTCTTGGAAAAAAGGGAGGAAAAAGATGAAAAATTGCTGTTTTCTGTCTCTATAAAATAGTGTATTCCCATTTTTATTGCGCATGGATGCACTTCATGTATTTTATCTTTTACAGATCGAGCTCCCAGACCTGGGAATCTTTTATAAACTCCGGATTTGGCACGAGAAGAGAAATGCATTCAGTGGATGGCATTTAAATAAAGTAAGACCCCCGCAACTCAGCAGCATGAGCTAACGAGAGGTTGTTTGTTGGGTAAATTGTCATTGTGTCCCATAGCAACCAATCACAGTGCAGCTTTCATTCTTCAAGAGGAGAAAATGAAATGAAAGCTGAGCTATGATTGGTTGCTATGGTTTCTAGTAGACAGCCTAATTAATCTCTCCCCCCATAAACTGCAAAATTAGAAGGGGGTCTGGACCTGACACTAAAACGGAGGCTGCATGACTGAACTTCTGATTATACGTGTCAGTGTGGTCTTGTTGCAATCAGAAACTCACTCATAACTAGTAGTGAAGTAAAACAGGACTTAGGCCAAATTTGGACGTCCGTGAAATTTAGGGACTGACTGTCGGACTCCTAACCCGATCTCAACTACCTCATACGAGGCTGAGAGCCCCCTTTTGACATAAAGTGAACCCTTCCAAACGAAAATGTTTGCTTATTTCATTAATTATCACAGCAAGTAATTTAGGGACACTTAAAGGGGCTATTCCCATTTTCACAGATAGCTGTCATCTGATAGAGCTTGTAAAAACAAGCACTTTTGCAATTTACTGCTTGTTAAAAATTGCAACCGTTTTTGAGATATTAACACTTTTTTGTTTGTTTGTTTGCAACTCGTTGCTTAGGAGGCCGACCACCGCTGCTGTCTAGCTCGTAGGTAGTGCGTTGAAGCCTGCCTGGGATTGAGGTAACAGCATGGTCCAGGGATCTTGGCCGGCTTCAAAACAGTGATTACAAGCTCAATAGCAAAGACCTTGTAAGCTCTGCGAATATTCTGCAGCAGTGGTCGGTCTCCAAGGCAACGAGCTGTAAACAAAAGAAAAATGTTAATATCTCGCAAACAGATGAAAAGTTTAATAAGAAGAAAATTGCAAAATTGCTTGTATTTCCAAGCTCTATCTGACAATGCCCATTTATGAAGATGAGAATAACCCTTTAAAAGACCCCTCAACTTGGGACTGAAAAGTGACTTTACAGCTCGTCCGCACAGTCAACCTGCCTGGTGCCTTACACTGCCCCCTCTGCTCGGATTGGTGTCACATTCCTCCTGCTTCCAAGATGGCCTCTGCCGTGCCATGGGGAGTGAATGCTTTAAGTTCTGCCTCTGGTCCCATCTGGGACTGACTCAGTCCTGCCCAGATACATCCATTTGTGGTCAGCCAGTCCATCGTGTATGCAATACTTGACCCCATCTACAGGTCCTTCTCAAAAAATTAGCATATAGTGTTAAATTTCATTATTTACCATAATGTAATGATTACAATTAAACTTTCATATATTATAGATTCATTATCCACCAACTGAAATTTGTCAGGTCTTTTATTGTTTTAATACTGATGATTTTGGCCTACAACTCCTGATAACCCAAAAAACCTGTCTCAATAAATTAGCATATCAAGAAAAGGTTCTCTAAACGACCTATTACCCTAATCTTCTGAATCAACTAATTAACTCTAAACACATGCAAAAGATACCTGAGGCTTTTAAAAACTCCCTGCCTGGTTCAATACTCAAAACCCCCATCATGGGTAAGACTAGCGACCTGACAGATGTCAAGAAGGCCATCATTGACACCCTCAAGCAAGAGGGTAAGACCCAGAAAGAAATTTCTCAACAAATAGGCTGTTCCCAGAGTGCTGTATCAAGGCACCTCAATGGTAAGTCTGTTGGAAGGAAACAATGTGGCCGAAAACGCTGTACAACGAGAAGAGGTGACCGGACCCTGAGGAAGATTGTGGAGAAGGACCGATTCCAGACCTTGGGGAACCTGAGGAAGCAGTGGACTGAGTCTGGTGTGGAAACATCCAGAGCCACCGTGCACAGGCGTGTGCAGGAAATGGGCTACAGGTGCCGCATTCCCCAGGTAAAGCCACTTTTGAACCATAAACAGCGGCAGAAGCGCCTGACCTGGGCTACAGAGAAGCAGCACTGGACTGTTGCTAAGTGGTCCCAAGTACTTTTTTCTGATGAAAGCAAATTTTGCATGTCATTCGGAAATCAAGGTGCCAGAGTCTGGAGGAAGACTGGGGAGAAGGAAATGCCAAAATGCCTGAAGTCCAGTGTCAAGTACCCACAGTCAGTGATGGTGTGGGGTGCCATGTCAGCTGCTGGTGTTGGTCCACTGTGTTTCATCAAGGGCAGGGTCAATGCAGCTAGCTATCAGGAGATTTTGGAGCACTTCATGCTTCCATCGGCTGAAATGCTTTATGGAGATGAAGATTTCATTTTTCAGCACGACCTGGCACCTGCTCACAGTGCCAAAACCACTGGTAAATGGTTTACTGACCATGGTATTACTGTGCTCAATTGGCCTGCCAACTCTCCTGACCTGAACCCCATAGAGAATCTGTGGGATATTGTGAAGAGAAAGTTGAGAGACGCAAGACCCAACACTCTGGATGAGCTTAAGGCCGCTATTGAAGCATCCTGGGCCTCCATAACATCTCAGCAGTGTCACAGGCTGATTGCCTCCATGCCACGCCGCATTGAAGCAGTCATTTCTGCCAAAGGATTCCCGACCAAGTATTGAGTGCATAACTGAACATTATTATTTGATGGTTTTTTTGTTTGTTATTAAAAAACACTTTTATTTGATTGGACGGGTGAAATATGCTAATTTATTGAGACAGGTTTTTTGGGTTATCAGGAGTTGTAGGCCAAAATAATCAGTATTAAAACAATAAAAGACCTGACAAATTTCAGTTGGTGGATAATGAATCTATAATATATGAAAGTTTAATTGTAATCATTACATTATGGTAAATAATGAAATTTAACACTATATGCTAATTTTTTGAGAAGGACCTGTATGATCAACCATTATATTAACTCTGCCTTCATTTTGGCCTGTCACAGGTCACCATGCTGAAAACACTCACCAAAGAGAAGTATACCTTTAAGTGCGGCCGGTGGTTGGACCTCAATGAAGATGACGGTGAGATTGTGCGTGAGCTTCCAGCAGAAGGTCCACTGGTGGCGGCTGTTTTACCAGGTGAGACCTTATGTATGGGCCTCAATGGGATCACCCTATATCCCAGTCACTTCAGCCTCCACTGACCAGTGCCGATGGCATGTCCTAATGGAAAACCATCACTTTATAAGATCCCAGTCACTCCAGCCTCCGCTGACCAGTGCAGATGTCCTAATGGTAAACCATCACTTTATAAGATCCCAGTCATTCCAGCCTCCGCTGACCAGTGCCGATGGCATGTCCTAATGGAAAACCATCACTTTATAAGATCCCAGTCACTCCAGGCTCCACTGACCAGTGCAGATGTCCTAATGGTAGACCATCACTATATAAGATCCCAGTCACTCCAGTCTCCGCTGACCAGTGCCGATGGCATGTCCTAATGGAAAACCATCACTTTATAAGATCCCAGTCACTCCAGCCTCCGCTGACCAGTGCAGATGTCCTAATGGTAAACCATCACTTTATAAGATCCCAGTCACTCCAGCCTCCGCTGACCAGTGCCGATGGCATGTCGTAATGGTAAACCATCACTTTATAAGATCCCAGTCACTCGAGCCTCTGCTGACCAGTGCCGATGGCATGTCCTAATGGTAACCATCACTTTATAAGGTCCCAGTCACTCTAGCCTCCCGTGATCAGTGCCGATGGCATGTCCTAATGGTAAACCATCACTTTATAAGATCCCAGTCAGTCTAACCTCCCGTGATCAGTGCCGATGGCATGTCCTAATGGTACACCATCACTTTATAAGATCCCAGTCACTCCAGCCTCCGCTGACCAGTGCCGATGGCATGTCCTAATGGTAACCATCACTATATAAGATCCCAGTCACTCCAGCCTCTGCTGACCAGTGCCGATGGCATGTCCTAATGGTAACCATCACTTTATAAGATCCCAGTCACTCGAGCCTCCGCTGACCAGTGCCGATGGCATGTCCTAATGGTAACCATCACTTTATAAGATCCCAGTCACTCCAGCCTCCCGTGACCAGTGCCAATGTCATGTCCTAATGGAAACCATCACTTTATAAGATCCCTGTCACTCCAGCCTCCACTGACCAGTGCCGATGGCATGTCCTAATGGTAACCATCACTATATAAGATCCTAGTCACTCTAGCCTCCCGTGACCAGTGCCAATGGCATGTCCTAATGGTAACCATTACTTTATAAGATCCCAGTCACTCCAGCCTCCCGTGACCAGTGCCGATGGCATGTCCTAATGGAAACCATCACTTTATAAGATCCCAGTCACTCCAGCCTCCACTGACCAGTGCCGATGGCATGTCCTAATGGTAACCATCACTATATAAGATCCCAGTCACTCCAGCCTCCCGTGACCAGTGCCGATGGCATGTCTGTCATGATCTCAATGGCAAGAGAACATAGCATCAGCATATATAGGAACTAGCTCTTGGAAGATGGGAACTGAGCTGACCATGAACTAAACCTAACACACAACTAGCAGTGGCCGGGTAGCATGCCTACGTTGATTCTAGATGCCCAGCACCAGCCGGAGGACTAAATAATGCTAGCAGAGGAAAATAAGTCCTAGCTCACCTCTAGAGAAATACCCCGAAAGGAGACAGAGGCCCCCCACATGTATTGGCGGTGAATTAAGATGAAATAACAAAACGTAGTATGAAAATAGGTTTAGCAAATTTGAGGTCCACTTACTACATAGCAGAAGACAGAAAGAACACTTTCATGGTCAGCTAAAAACCCTATCAAAACACCATCCAGAAATTACTTTAAAACTCTGGCATTAACTCATAACACCAGAGTGGCAATTCCTGTTCACAAGAGCTTTCCAGACACAGTAACGAAACTACAGCTGTGAACTGGAACAAAAATGCAAAAACAAACATGGACAAGAGTCCAACTTATCTAGTAGTTGTCTAGGAGCAGGAACAAGCACAGAGAGGCTTCTGATAACATTGTTGACCGGCAAGCAACTAACAAAGCAGCAAGGTTATATAGCGACTCCCACAACTTGATGGGAACAGGTGAACAGAGAAGATGAAGACACCAGTTCAATTCCACCAGTAGCCACCGGGGGAGCCCAGAATCCAAATTCACAACACATGTCCTAATGGTAACCATCACTTTATAAGATCCCAGTCACTCTAGCCCCCCGTGACCAGTGCCGATGGCATGTCCTAATGGAAACCATCACTTTATAAGATCCCACTCACTCCAGCCTCCACTGACCAGTGCCGATGGCATGTCCTAATGGTAACCATCACTATATAAGATCCCAGTCACTCTAGCCTCCCGTGACCAGTGCCGTGGCATGTCCTAATGGTAACCATCACTTTATAAGATCCCAGTCACTCCAGCCTCCCGTGACCAGTGCCGATGGCATGTCATAATGGTAAACCATCACTTTATACAATCCCAGTCACTCCAGCCTCCGCTGATCAGTGCTGATGGCATGTCCTAATGGTAAACCATCACTTTATAAGATCCCAGTCACTCCAGCCTCCGCTGACCAGTGCAGATGGCATGTCCTAATGGTAACCATCACTTTATAAGATCCCAGTCACTCCAGTCTCCGCTGACCAGTGCCGATGGCATGTCCTAATGGTAAACCATCACTTTATAAGATCCCAGTCACTCCAGCCTCCACTGACCAGTGCCGATGGCATGTCCTAATGGTAACCATCACTTTATAAGATCCCAGTCACTCCAGCCGCCGCTGACCAGTGCCGATGGCATGTCCTAATGGTAAACCATCACTTTATAAGATCCCAGTCACTCCAGCCTCCGCTGACCAGTGCTGATGGCATGTCCTAATGGTAAACCATCACTTTATAAGATCCCAGTCACTTCAGCCTCCACTGACCAGTGCCGATGGCATGTCCTAATGGTAACCATCACTTTATAAGATCCCAGTCACTCCAGCCTCCGCTGACCAGTGCCGATGGCATGTCCTAATGGTAACCATCACTTTATAAGATCCCAGTCACTCCAGCCTCCACTGACCAGTGCCGATGGCATGTCCTAATGGTAACCATCACTTTATAAGATCCCAGTCACTCGAGCCTCCGCTGACCAGTGCCGATGGCATGTCCTAATGGTAACCATCACTTTATAAGATCCCAGTCACTCCAGCCTCCGCTGACCAGTGCCGATGGCATGTCCTAATGGTAACCATCACTTTATAAGATCCCAGTCACTCCAGCCTCCCCTGACCAGTGCCGATGGCATGTCCTAATGGTAACCATCACTATATAAGATCCCAGTCACTCTAGCCTCCCGTGACCAGTGCCGATGGCATGTCCTAATGGAAACCATCACTTTATAAGATCCCAGTCACTCCAGCCTCCACTGACCAGTGCCGATGGCATGTCCTAATGGTAACCATCACGTTATAAGATCCCAGTCACTCGAGCCTCCGCTGACCGGTGCCGATGGCATGTCCTAATGGTAACCATCACTATATAAGATCCCAGTCACTCTAGCCTCCCGTGACCAGTGCCGATGGCATGTCCTAATGGTAACCATCACTTTATAAGATCCCAGTCACTCCAGCCTCCGCTGATCAGTGCCGATGGCATGTCCTAAAGGTAAACATCACTTTATAAGATCCCAGTCACTCCAGCCTCCGCTGACCGGTGCCGATGGCATGTCCTAATGGTAAACCATCACTTTATAAGATCCCAGTCACTCCAGCCGCCACTGACCAGTGCCGATGGCATGTCCTAATGGTAACCATCACTTTATAAGATCCCAGTCACTCCAGCCTCCCGTGACCAGTGCCGAGGGCATGTCCTAATGGAAACCATCACTTTATAAGATCCCAGTCACTCCAGCCACCACTGACCAGTGCCGATGGCATGTCCTAATGGTAACCATCACTATATAAGATCCCAGTCACTCTAGCCTCCCGTGACCAGTGTCGATGGCATGTCCTAATGGAAACCATCACTTTATAAGATCCCAGTCACTCCAGCCTCCACTGACCAGTGCTGATGGCATGTCCTAATGGTAACCATCACTATATAAGATCCTAGTCACTCTAGCCTCCCGTGACCAGTGCCGATGGCATGTCCTAATGGTAACCATCACTTTATAAGATCCCAGTCACTCCAGCCTCCGCTGACCAGTGCTGATGGCATGTCCTAATGGTAAACCATCACTTTATAAGATCCCAGTCACTCCAGCCTCCGCTGACCAGTGCTGATGGCATGTCCTAATGGTAACCATCACTTTATAAGATCCCAGTCACTCCAGCCTCCGCTGACCAGTGCCGATGGCATGTCCTAATGGTAAACCTTTAATGGTTTAATTCACTGACATCAAGCAGAGATCTTAAAAAATGCAACTGAACCTAAAAAATTGAAGGTTGTAGAAACCTTTGTTTATGAAATGACTGGTCACCCTTCACACCAGGGTGGACAAACTTTATATTCATGGCGTAAAAGGTCAAGACGGCCTCCCAACGTTTTACTGCCTCCCTACTGACACTTTGTAACATCATTTTCCAGGTTTCTATATACATCTAACATCAAGAAGCTTTGATTCATCTTTTGTGATGATTTTTAGCTACATCGTGTCTTACTCCAGTCACATCCAAAGCAGCATTCACGGTTTGCAACCATAAAGTTTGTTAACATTGGTATTATCCTGGAAAACACACCCTGAGCAGACCCTGACCTGACAGTATAATGTCAGATCAATCGGAAGATCCGTATCCATAAGACTCAAAAAAAACAGAATTTCAAGTGCAGCTTTGGATGTGATTGTGGTAGAAGATATAAAGTATGAGTGCTGCTCTGGATGTGATTAGAGAAGAAGATATAAGGTATGAGTGCTGCTCTGGATGTGATTGGAGAAGAAGATGTAAAGTATGAGTGCTGCTGTGGATGTGATTGGAGAAGAAGATGTAAAGTATGAGTGCTGCTCTGGATGTGATTGGAGAAGAAGATGTAAAGTATGAGTGCTGCTGTGGATGTGATTGGAGAAGAAGATGTAAAGTATGAGTGCTGCTCTGGATGTGATTGCAGAAGAAGATATAAAGTATGAGTGCTGCTCTGGATGTGATTGGAGAAGAAGATGTAAAGTATGAGTGCTGCTCTGGATGTGATTGCAGAAGAAGATATAAAGTATGAGTGCTGCTCTGGATGTGATTGGAGAAGAAGATGTAAAGTATGAGATCTGCTCTGGATGTGATTGGAGAAGAAGATGTAAAGTATGAGTGCTGCTCTGGATGTGATTGGAGAAGAAGATGTAAAGTATGAGTGCTGCTCTGGATGTGATTGGAGAAGAAGATGTAAAGTATGAGTGCTGCTGTTGATGTGAGTGGAGAAGAAGATATAAGGTATGAGTGCCGCTCTGGATGTGATTGGAGAAGAAGATGTAATGTATGAGTGCTGCTGTGGATGTGATTGGAGAAGAAGATATAAAGTATGAGTGCTGCTCTGGATGTGATTGGAGAAGAAGATGTAAAGTATGAGTGCCGCTCTGGATGTGATTGGAGAAGAAGATATAAGGTATGAGTGCTGCTCTGGATGTGATTGGAGAAGAAGATAATATAAGGTATGAGTGCTGCTCTGGATGAAAGCAGTAAGTCGCAGGTGACCGTTGACCTTCTAGGTTTTCCGAAGTGAAAGTTGATCGTCGGTGTGAGTTACCCATGGGGTGCTGAGCAGCTGTGACTCCTGAATAATGGATCACACGGGGTGTTTTGTGTGGTGTCGCCCGATTACCACGAGGAGCAGATAGCGGGATCCGTATGTCACCGCTGTGTTTCCTCCTCCGCAGTGGTGAAGTATCGAGTGACCGTTCACACTGGCAATGTGAGCGGCAGTGGGACTGATGCTAATGTCTTTCTCTGCCTCTTCGGAGATTTGGGGGACACCGGGGAACGTTTCCTCATCGACTGCAAGAACAACATGAACAAGTTTGAAAAAGGCAACGTAAGTAGATGGGGTCTGAGCAGAGCAACACGGCGGCCGGGGGGCTCCGGTGGTGCGAGGAGACCTAGGGGCCTGGATGACACGTTATTTCATATGGAGCAGGCTAAGGAACTGCCCCTATCCCATATAGGGCACTGCCAAAATCAGGGCTGGCTCCAATACCAAGCACATGCTGCACATAGAGTAGGATTGCCAGGACTAATATACTGCAGCAAAACTTCAGCTGTGAGAAGGACGTGAGTGCGAGCATGAAGCACTCCGTATGAGGGACTTAGAACTCAGTAGTACCAGTCCAGATGATGATTTTGGCTTGGAGCGTTGCTGTGGTAGTGCCCGGGAAGTGGAATCCTCATCTCTTCTTATGTATTGAAGCAGTACCAAGAACCTTCTCTTATCTCCAGGCAGATGAGTTCATCATCGAGGCCGTGACTCTGAAGCAAGTGAGGAGGGTCCGCATCGGACATGACGGGAAAGGAGGAGGTTGCGGATGGTATATGGACAAAGTGGTAGTGAAGGAAGAAGGAAAACCCGAGACTGAAGCCATTGAGTTTCCTTGTAACAGGTAGGACTAAAAAAGCCAATAACATAGAACAACGTGACAATAAAACACACCATCCTTTCTGACTATTTCTTAACTACACCATCCACTGTGGCCAAAAACTCAGTAGATCGGGAAACATTTTCAGCATTGGGAGATTCGGCATTAGTTTACACTTCTCTGTGTAAGGCTGAGTGCACCTCCAGGGTGTGACTAAGGAGGTGGAGCTTATTTGTGGGCCACACCCATGCAGAGCCCAGGACAGATTATATTTTCTGTGAGTGTCGCTGGTTTTTTTTTTCTCTCTAGCAGTCTCTTAGAATAAAATTTTGTGAACCCTTCAACATTTTCCATATTTCTGAATACATTTCACCTAAAACGCTATCTATTTTTATGACTCAATGAAGAGAACCAGGTCAAAAAATGGGCCAAAAATATTAGATTTTGTCATTTTTTTTTTAAATTAGGAAAATGATTCAAAATCACAAGTTTGTGAGTGGCAAAAGTATGTGAACCTTTGCTTTCAGTTTCTTCTGTGACCCTCATGTGCATCTAAATGTTTCTGGTAATTATTGAATAATCCTGCACATCGGCTTGGAGGAATTTTAGCCAATTTCTCCTATGGTCTCATCCATTCAAAAAACATTGTATAAATAAAGGCTGTTAAAGTAATGGACAGCAATGTACTTTATGGAGAGCAGTGGCTTTCTCCTTGCAATTCTTCAATTCACACCATTGTTGTTCAGTGTCCTCCTGAGGGTGGACTCATAAACGTAAACATTAGCTAATGGGAGAGACCTTTGGTTGCTTAGAGGTTACCTTGGGTTCCTTTGTTACATCACGGTCTATTATATGTCTTGTCTGTGGAGTGATCTTTGTTGGTCGATCACTCTTGGTGAAGGTAATATTAGTCTAAATTTTTTTCCATCTGTACACAATCTGTGTGGCTATGGATTGGTAGAGTCCAAATTCCTTAGGGATGGTTTTGTAACCTTTTCCATCCGGATGAGCCTCAAATATTCTGAGGTCCTCAGAAATCACCATGTGTTGTGAAGATCAGACTTTGCTAGATCTCCGTTTATTAAATAAAGCAGGTCACCCATTTAAATCTAATTGTCATCCCATTGATTGAAACACTAAACCAATTTTACCTTCAAATTGTCAGGCTAATTCTAAAGGTTCACATACTTTTGCCACTCACAGACATCAGATATTGGATCATTTTCATCAATAAAAAAAATGACGACTAATATTTTTGACTACTTTTGTTCTCTACTTTCAGGACTTCTGTGTAAATCTGATGTAGTTTTAGGTAAATTTTATTAAAGAAATTTGAAAATTTCTAAGTTCGCAAGTTTTCTGTCACGCATGCGGATTGTGGACCCACTGAGCCACAGGTCAGGCTTACCCTGGAGGGGCGTAGCTAAGCAGCTACTTGGTTTTCGCTACATCTCCTGATGGTGGAGATACATAGGCTTTTGCTGCAGGTAGGCGCCAGGTACCACTCCAAGGGCAGTCTCTGGTACTGCAGCAGCTGACCCCAAGGGTCAGGATAGCAGGCACGGATACAAACTCGGAGTCCTAGGCAGGATGAACACTTGTACTGCTTCAGGCAGTGCGGATTCTGGAACAGAGGACAGGAATGACACTGGAGATGGTTCAGGTACCACAGGAGCTGTTGCAGGTTCAGATAGGGCAGCACGGTGGCTCAGTGGTTAGCACAGCAGCCTTGCAGCGCTGAAGTCCTGGGATCAAATCCCACCAAGGACAACATCTGCAAGGAGTTTGTATGTTCTCCCTGTGTTTGCGTGGGTTTCTTCCGGGTACTCCGGTTTCCTCCCACATTCCAAAGACATACTGATAGGGAATTTAGATTGTGAGCCCCATCGGGACAGCGATAATAATGTGTGCAAAACTGTAAAGTGCTGCGGAGTATGTTAGCGCTGTATAAAGATTATTATTATTATACTGCCGGAACGGTGTGCTGCCACTCTGTGACAGATTCAAATGTATTTACATTATTGTTTTTTCTGTTTTCCCTAGTTGTTCTGAAAATGCATTCAGTTTGTATTGTGTTCTTACTTGTTATGATTTGCTGCCACCCAGTGGTCATCTTGGTGTTCAACATGTATATTTGTATATGTTAATGACCTGGGTGGAGACCTTGCTTCCCGGTCAGAACTAGTTCTTCTTCCTGTCTGCATTCTGTAATTGTGGAACATTGATGGAAGTCATACTTTCTGACCTGGCAAAGGAATTGTCTTTTTACCTAGCGGACCGTGATTTGCTTCAAGGCAAAATAAACTGCCAAGTAATCTACTCCCTGACTCCTTGTCTTGTGGATACAGATGTACTAGAAGATTCAGGTACGATTCGAGTAATATCTGCATGCAGTTTTCTCACACATGGCAACGTTCTCATGAGGCTGAGCATAAGACAGTCCATACGTGAGGGGCGCGTGACAGAATAGTAAAAAGACATTTCAGTATATTCAGGAAGAAAGCTTTGTGAGAAGATTTCTCAGCACTACATAGTGTGTGTGTCATAAGCTGCCGGAAGCCTCAGCAGCCCAGCACAAAGCAGAGACTGTAATATGTAATAGGACACCTGCCTGTGTGTGCCTCATCCTGCAGCCGCATGGTGCCCACAACTGTTCAAGACACAATCCGAACCCATCTGCCCTCTATTAAGTGATAATCCGATCCGATTTGTCATACAATCTGCTTATCTATGAGTGACTGTGACTTATGATCCACCATTTGTGAGAGCACATGTTGAAATCACAGCTTGCTGCCATCTACAGTTCGCGCCATCCGCCACGCGCTCAAAGAGATCTTGATTAATCATAGACTGTATTCCTTTCTTGCATCATCTAAAGCCCTGCTTTCTGCCTCAAAAAAGATTTAAAGTGACAGTACATCTTTATTGCAAAGTGAAGGAAAATGTCTGATATAAGCTCGCCTGCCGATGCAGTGACAGTGATGGACATTCCTGTGTGCACAGAAGTCACAGAGAGTGCAGATGCAGCCACAAAACCTAAAAGGGCACTCCACCCATCCACAAAGGCAGTGGAAAGTTACATGTGCACAAAAAGTGAATATGAAAGCAACTTAAGTGAACTGTGGGAAAGAGTCTCCCAATGCATCTCAGCTTTCCCTCACGGTGATGATACAGCAGAATTAACAGCGTTCATTAACCGTTTATCTGCCAAGCAGGAATCTTATGAGAGGCTTCTTACCAAGTATACCACCTTTCTGAAAAGTAGTAATGTTCCAGATGCCTCACTAACCCTTGCCCAAATAGAAGAACTGAGCCAGCAGAGGCAGGGGACAGTGGAAAACACCAAGGTTAAAGCAGACCTCCGCATCGCCCATTTACAGGAGACCAGATCACACCGATCTGCTGCATCCAAGCAAACCATCAGGACAGCCAGATCATTACGGTCATGCAGAACTACTAGTTCCAGGAGGTCAGTCTTAAGTGACCAACTCATCCAAGCGCAAATAGCCGCTGCAGACTTAGAGGTGAGGAGCGCCTTCTCAAAGAAAGAAGCAGAAGCAGAGGCTGAAGCCAAACAAGCACAAGCAGAGGCCCAAGCCAAACAGGCAAAAGCAGATGCCCTATTGAAAATCCTCCATACAGAAAAGGAAAAGGCCGCTGCCTTCGCTAAAGTAAAAGTCCTGGAACAAGCGTTGGGCCAGTGCACTAATACAGACTGTTTTCTCCCCACAGAGGAGGTTAGCACGGCTGATCGCACTGCTGAGTACGTGCTGAACCAATCAGCCTCCATGCCTCCTACCAGCGATCTCATGCAACCGCCTAAACCGGATGTCGCAGTGCCGCAGACACTGGCGCCACCTCCAATCCAATCTTTAAATGTGCCTACACACCAGCAGATCTCATCTGCAGCAGACCACAAGGTGAACACCAGCGCACCGCCACAGTTCAAGCTACAGCCACCAGTCACCACAGAGGTAAAACCGCAACTCAACCCTTATGCTATGTCATTCCACCCTGGTACAGCTCAGCCTTACACGCCAAACGACTTACCCGTCCAAGAGGGACTACAAGTTTCAGCGGCAACAAGGAACGAGAGGTCAGATCTGTCTGACTTTGCCAGGTACATGATACGCAGGGAGCTGATCAAGGTTAGCCTCTCCAAGTTTGATGACTGTCCAGAGAACTTTAGGGCCTGGAAATCAACTTTCAAGGCTGCAATCGCAGATTTAAGCCTCACCGCCAAGGAAGAACTTGATCTACTCATCAACTGGCTTGGCCCAGAGTCTACCAATCGCATCAAACCGCTAAGGTCAGTGCACATGGATAACCCAGCTCCGGGTCTCGCTGCCGCCTGGAAAAGGCTTGAGGAGTCGTATGGCAGCTCGGAGGTCATTGAGCGTGCCTTGCTCGACAGACTTAAGAACTTTCCTAGGATCCAGATGAGGGAAACTCGCAAGCTTCAGGATCTCAGCGATTTACTGACGGAACTCGAGTTTGCTAAGGCTGACCCACGCCTAACTGGACTGAGATATCTCGACAGTGCTCTTGGTGTGAACCCCATAGTAGCGAAACTACCACATGGCATACAGGAGAGATGGACAATACAAGGCTTCAAGTACAAGGAAGATTATGGTGTGTCTTTTCCCCCTTTCTCTTACCTTTGCAGGTTTGTCCAGAATCAAGCGCGGGTGAGAAATGACCCCAGTTTCGTCTACACGGATCCTGACATGTCAATGCCACCATCTGCCGCTAAGAGGTATGACAACACCACACCAAAACGCAGAGACATTAGAAGGACTGTATCCGTCAAGAAAACTGACATCCCTTCTGCCATGCCCCCTCCTGCTACATCAGTTCTCCCTGCCCCGAGGGAAAGGGATCCCAATAGAGAGTGCCCACTCCATGGCAAGTCTCACTCTCTTCATCACTGTAGGGGGTTTAAGGCAATGCCTCTGAGAGAGCGCAGAGAGTTGTTAAAGAAACATAGAATATGTTACAGGTGCTGCGCATCTACCAACCATATTGCCAAAGACTGTACGGTAGAAGTCAAATGTGCTGAGTGCAGTAGCAATAGACATGTAACAACCATGCACCTTGCCTTAGCTCCTGGAATTGCCCAGCATACCCCTGCCTCCAGTCCTGTACCAGTCCATGGCGGGGAGGGTGAGGGGCCAGTAGCTGCTAAAGCAACAGTCTCATCCTCTTGCACTGAAGTCTGTGGGGAGGGATCCGGTCCCAAATGTTGTGCCAAAATATGCTTAGCCAGTGTTTACCCAGAGGGGAAGCCAGAGGGGGCTGTCCGCATGTACGTTATGTTAGATGAACAAAGCAACAGGTCTCTAGCAAAACCCAAGTTCTTTGACATCTTTGGTATAAAGACACCGGCCACTCCCTACACTCTCAGGACCTGTTCCGGCCTGGTAGACACCACGGGCAGAAGGGCCAGCGGGTACATGATCTCTCCAATTAAGGGCACAAAGAGCTTTCCCTTACCTGCATTGATTGAGTGCAATGATATGCCAGATGAGAGAGAGGAAATACCCACACCTGAGGCCGCTTATCATCATCCCCACTTAAGGCACCTGGCCAGTGAGATCCCTCCCATGGACATGAATGCAGAAATACTAATCCTTCTTGGGAGAGACGTCCTTAGGATGCACAAGGTGCGCCAGCAGTGCAATGGTCCCGATAATGCCCCATATGCGCAGAGACTTGATTTAGGCTGGGTAATCGTAGGAGATGTGTGCCTGGATAGGATGCATCACGCAGACTGTGTGAGTTCCTTTAAGACTTATGTTCTAAGTAATGGCCGTCCTACTTGCTTCAGACCCTGTCCCTGTCATTACCAAGTGAAAGAGGGACCTTCTGACATAGTGCAGAGACCCGATGTCATTCCCACCCCTTATGATGACAGTTTGGGGGGACAGGTTTTCCGCACAACTCACGATGACAACAAGATAGCCTCATCAGTAGAAGACGAGGAGTTTGTCAATATTATGGACAGTGGGTTTGTCAAGGACAAGACCAGTCATTGGGTCGCACCCTTACCCTTTAAACTCAACAGGGCCAAACTCCCAAGCAACCGGGAGCAAGCCTTATCCAGACTCAACTCCTTACAGCGCACTTTAAGCCACAAACCTCAGATGAAGGAACACTTTGTCACCTTTATGGGTAGGATATTCAGCAACAACCATGCCGAATCAGCCCCTCCACTACAAGTCAACGAGGAGTGCTGGTACCTGCCTTTCTTTGGGGTATACCACCCACGTAAGCCAAACCAAATAAGAGTAGTGTTTGACTCTAGCGCAAAGCACCACGGTACATCCCTTAATGACGTGCTCCTTACAGGTCCCAACCTCACCAATAACCTAGTGGGGGTGCTATTGAGGTTCAGAAAAGAGCGTGTAGCCATCACTGCTGACATTGAACAAATGTTTCATTGCTTTATTGTGCAAGAGGATCATAGGAACTTCCTCAGGTTTCTGTGGCATCGTGACAATGACACCAGTAAGGAGGTAATCGAGTACCGTATGAGAGTACATGTGTTTGGTAACAGCCCTTCACCTGCCGTAGCTACCTATGGGTTGCGCAGGACTGCATCTGAAGGAGGGGCAGAATACGGGGCAGATGCTCAGCGCTTTGTGGAGAGAGACTTTTATGTTGATGATGCACTGAAGTCCCTGCCCACTGAAGGGGAAGCCATTGATCTGTTAAAAAGAACCCAGAGTATGCTGTCCAAGGCTTGTTTAAGACTGCACAAAATTGCCTCCAATAGCGCAGAGGTCATGAAAGCCTTTCAACCTAGTGACTATGCTCCAGGTTTTAAAGACTTAAACCTAGGGTCAGATTTGCCACCTGTGCAGATGAGCCTAGGCCTGAAATGGGACTTGTCAACAGACTCCTTTGGGTTTCAGGTCAGCTGTGCCAACAAATCATTTACAAAAAGAGGTGTCCTTTCAGTAGTCAATAGCCTCTATGATCCCATGGGATTTGTTGCCCCCATCACCATTCGGGGTAAATTCCTATTAAGGCAGCTTTCAGAGACTGTGAAAGATTGGGATGAACCGCTGCCTGACAGTAAGCTTAAAAAATGGGAATCCTGGAAGCAGTCCCTTCAAGCCTTAGAAGGGGTTAATGTGTTAAGACGCTATGTACCAATACCTCTTGCCTCAAGTAAAAGAACTGAGATACATGTGTTTTCTGACGCATCCACTGAGGCTATTGCAGCAGTTGCTTATCTAAGGATTACAGATTCTTCAGACAAAAACCATGTTGGGTTCCTGTTCGGCAAGGCGAAGCTAGCCCCCAAACCCGATCATACAATTCCTAGACTTGAACTTTGTGGGGCAGTGCTGGCCGTGGAGATGGCAGACTTTGTGCAGCAGGAGCTAGATGTCAATGTGGACAATGTTAAGTTTTATACAGACAGCAAGGTCGTCCTTGGTTACATTTACAATCAAACCAAGCGCTTCTATGTGTATGTACATAACCGTGTGACAAGAATCAGGAAATCTTCTAAGCCTGAACATTGGAGCTACGTTTCGTCTGAACTTAATCCTGCTGATCTCGCTACCAGGGCAATATCTGCCAGTGCCCTAGTGAAATCTGCCTGGTTAACAGGCCCATCATTCTTGCTGGACAAGGAGGAAGAGTCAACTCAGGACAACTTCTTCAGTCTCCAGAATCCCAACAGCGATCCTGAGATCCATCAGGAAGTCAAGACTTATAAAACCAGAGCAGGACAGGACCGCCAGCACTTTGAATGTTTCTCGAGCTGGACGAGGCTTGTACGAGCTATTGCAAGGTTAGTCCATATTGCAAAATGTTTTTGTAAGAAAAACGCTGATACTATCTGTCAGGGGTGGCATGTGTGTAAGGAGTCATTAGATGCGCAGGACATTGCCAGAAGTGAACAAACAGTTATACGCATTGTGCAAGGAGACGCTTTTAAAGTAGAACTGGAATGTTTGCTAAAAGGTCAGAGTGTGCCCCAGACCAGCCCTATTGCCAAGCTAAACCCTGTTATTGACAGTCTGGGTATGTTAAGAGTCGGCGGGCGCTTGAACAAGTCCACCCTTACAGAGTCAGAGAGAAACCCTCTCATTATTCCCAAAAATCACCATGTTACTACCCTGTTAATCCGGCACCACCATAAATTGATTATGCATCAAGGCAGACATTTCACTGAAGGAGCAATAAGATCCGCAGGTTACTGGGTAGTGGGAGCTAAGAGACTCATTTCTTCTCTACTTCGCAAGTGTGTTCAGTGTCTTAAAACAAGAGGGAAGTTGGAGCAACAGCAAATGGCAGACCTGCCAGCAGAAAGGTGCAGTTCAGAGCCGCCATTTACCTACGTGGGTCTGGATGTTTTCGGGCCATGGTCAGTCACAGCGCGTAAAACTAGAGGAGGCCTAGCAAACAGCAAGCGATGGGCGGTGATGTTTACCTGCATGAGTGTGCGTGCGGTACATATAGAAGTAATTGAATCGATGGACACTTCCAGCTTCATTAATGCGTTAAGACGGTTTCTAGCAATAAGAGGACCAGTGAAACAATTGAGGTCTGACCGTGGTACAAACTTTGTTGGAGCATGCAGGGAGTTACAATTAGATCCTGCATCAGTTCAAAACTGGTTGACAGAAAACAACTGCAGCTGGGTCTTCAACCCTCCTCATTCCTCACATATGGGTGGGTCTTGGGAAAGGATGATTGGCATAACCCGCAGGATTTTGGACTCTATGCTTATGGATTCAAATACTGTGAGGCTGACTCACGAGGTGCTGACCACCCTTTTAGCAGAAGTAGCTGCCATCATTAATTCCAGACCTCTTGTACCAGTTTCTACAGACCCAGAATCTCCAACTATATTAACCCCAGCCATCCTGTTAACACAAAAGTTAGGAGGCATACCCAGCCCTCCTGTTGACCCATCAGACAATATATATAAGAGCCAATGGAAGCGTGTGCAACATCTAGCCAACTATTTCTGGAACAGATGGAAAAGGGAGTATCTTGTTCTGCTACAGGAACGAAGAAAGTGGCAAAATAAAAGTCCAAATTTACAAGAAGGGGACATTGTCTTAGTAAAAGACCAGGACCTTACTCGTCCTTACTGGCCTATGGGACGGATTGATAAGCTTATTCCCAGTGATGACGGCAGCATTAGGAAAGTAGAAGTTATACTCATTAAGGATGGTGAACCGAAATCATTTTTGAGGCCCATTCACCAAGTGATTTTGCTTTTGCCTACTGAAGAATAGTCCCTTGTTAACTTTATCAGTTTACGGCGGGAGTTATCCTGTGGTCGCTGTGAATTCTTGAATTTGCAACCCTGTGGATTACAGTTACCCTGTGGATTACAGTTACCCTGTGGATTACAGTTACACTGTGGATTACAGTTACACTTTGGATTACAGTTTGCTGTTCTTTTTCCTTGAGGCCTTGGCCAGGAGGCAGCCTCCCACCTTCATTACAATTTGTTCCTGTTTTACATTTTTGCTTTTTTTTATGAACAAAGACTACAACTGTTCTTTTTGCATATTGTGTCTATTAAAAGTGCATCTATTCATGCTTTTCCCTTGCAGCTATTCCATGGACTGTGAGCATTTTCCAATGCAGTTAATAAAGGAGTAAAATCCCTTGGATTTTAGGCGAGGAGTGTGCTGCCACTCTGTGACAGATTCAAATGTATTTACATTATTGTTTTTTCTGTTTTCCCTAGTTGTTCTGAAAATGCATTCAGTTTGTATTGTGTTCTTACTTGTTATGATTTGCTGCCACCCAGTGGTCATCTTGGTGTTCAACATGTATATTTGTATATGTTAATGACCTGGGTGGAGACCTTGCTTCCCGGTCAGAACTAGTTCTTCTTCCTGTCTGCATTCTGTAATTGTGGAACATTGATGGAAGTCATACTTTCTGACCTGGCAAAGGAATTGTCTTTTTACCTAGCGGACCGTGATTTGCTTCAAGGCAAAATAAACTGCCAAGTAATCTACTCCCTGACTCCTTGTCTTGTGGATACAGATGTACTAGAAGATTCAGGTACGATTCGAGTAATATCTGCATGCAGTTTTCTCACACATGGCAACGTTCTCATGAGGCTGAGCATAAGACAGTCCATACGTGAGGGGCGCGTGACAGGTTCAGATACCACCGGAGCGATTCCAGGCTCAGGTACTGCCAGAGCGGTTTCAAGTTCAGGTACCGCTGTAGCGGTTTCAGGCTCAGGTACTACCAGAGCGGTTTCAGGCTCAGGTACCGCTGGAGTGGTTTCAGGTTCAGGCACCGCTGGAGCGGTTTCAGGCTCAGGTACTGCTGGAGCGGTTTCAGGCTCAGGTACTGCCGCCAGAACAGTTTCAGATTCAGATACTGCCGGGGAGGTTTCAGGCTCAGGTACCGCTGGAGCGGTTTCAGGCTCAGGTACCGCTGGAGCAGTTTCAGGCTCAGGTACCGCTGCCAGAACAGTTTCAGGCTCAGGTACTGCCGGGGAGGTTTCAGGCTCAGGTACCGCTGGAGCGGTTTCAGGCTCAGGTACCGCTGGAGCAGTTTCAGGCTCAGGTACCGCTGCCAGAACAGTTTCAGGCTCAGGTACTGCCGGGGAGGTTTCAGGCTCAGGTACCGCTGGAGCGGTTTCAGGCTCAGATACCGCTGCCAGAACAGTTTCAGGTTCAGGTACTGCCGGGGAGGTTTCAGGCTCAGGTACCTCTGGAGTGGTTTCAGGCTCAGGTACCGCTGGAGCGGTTTCAGGCTCAAGTCCCGCTGGAACGGTTTCAGGCTCAGATACCGCTGGAGCGGTTTCAGGCTCAGGTACCGCCGGAACGGTTTCAGGTTCAGGTACCGCTGGAGCAGTTTCAGGCTCAGATACTGCTGGAGCTGTTTCAGGTTCAGGTACTGCCAGAGCGGTTTCAGGTTCAGGTAATGCTGGAGCGGTTTCAGGCTCAGGTACTGCTGGAGCGGTTTCAGGCTCACACAACACTGGTAATATCAGCAGGTTCTAGTTTAGACAGCATGGCTAACTAGAACAGAGATAGGGACCTGGCAACAGACTAGTGGCACCAACACTAACTAACCAAAGGGGAAGCATTGCTCAGGCACCTCTCTACAGGGGAGCATGCTTTAAATACCTGATGCCTCCCAGCTATTGGCTGGGGGCATTTTCAGAGTGCGCACGTTGCCCTTTAAGAAGCAGGGAGCTCGCGCTGCAATTTAAAAAGCAGGGAGTACGCTCATTGCCGGGAGACCTGCACGATGTGCACAGGCCCAGCGGAGCATGAAACCACGGCAGAGCAAGAACACACCACAGAGTAGCCAAAGTGGTGAGTATGTCGGCATCCCTGCCGGGAGGAGGTGAGGGGACCATGTAGGGACGCAGGCATTGGCGTTACATTTTCAATAACCACTGTTTGTCTCGGTACATCTGTGCATAGTCCTTAGATATCTGATGCCTCTTCGTGTATACATATATCTTTATGTCTGTTTTTTTACCTTTTTTCCTTCCTAGCTTTGCCTATTACTACCCCACCCTTGATACTATTGACTAACCAGCCAATTGCAATTAATAATGTAATTTGGCGCCACCTGGTGAGTTAAATTAATAGAAAAAAAAACAATGATTTATCTACTACAGATAAAAAGTTGAGACTTCCCCATTCTGCTGCTTTTATGTCTGGACTTTTGCCCCACCAAAATGTGAAAAACAATCCAGTTAACGATAGGAACATAGATGAAATCCCTACTTATTGAGGGGACTGATTCAAGACCATGAAGGGGGCCACCATATTACTATTTTCACCAATGACTTCACGTCTTGTGATGTTATTTTATTATGTCCATTTCCTAAACAGGTGGTTTGATAGAAATGAGGACGATGGTCACATAATTCGAGAGCTGGTCCCAGTCGGAGACTCTCAGAACCTGAGAAGTGAGTTCATTCATGTCAGACCTTCTTTATCTTTTTTTCCTTAAGTTATTTTGTGCCTATGTTTGCTGTAAACTACCAACAATCTGTGGTTGATGGGTCTTCTATACTTTACTGTCTCTCTTTAACTAGTTGAGTGTTTAAAGGGTATTTTCTGTGACTTTAAGCATTTATGGTATATCGACAGGATCTGAATAATGGATTTTCAGACTTTATTTTGCAATTCAAAGTGCCACATGCTTTAGTATACCAAGTGGGGAGCAGCTTAGAAATCTCGAGTCAAAGGTTCTTCCCATTAGTCCGTCCACTCTTACCGGGGCCGCGTCTGTGGATTACAGAGGCACCATCCTCGATTTGCAAAACCAAAGCAGTATGCTGTGGATGCTCTCAATGGTCCAAAAAGGGACGTTCTCCAGCAACAAAGTAGTTATAATTTGCCCTTTAATCATATACAATAAAAAAAATGATGAATGTGCACATATTTTAAAAAAATAAATAAATTCCCACGCGTTTCGGGTAGAAGAAAAGTTGTGTTTTTTAATACCCTAAACGCATAAGCATTTTGTGCACATTTTTCCTTTTTTTATTCTATATTATTAAAGGCTACCTTTTCGCGGGTTTCCGTTGGTGCTGGAGAACATCCCTTTCTGGGTCATTGAGAGCCATGTTCCCTGGAAGACTCCGAGCATCACACCCAGACCACAGACTGTCCACCACGGAAGTTTCCAGGGATGCTTCTCTCTATCTCTCTATCACATGAGTGGTGAGCTGAACTGACACTTTTTCTTTGTTTTGTATGCTGGGCATGTACAATGTCTAGAGATTTTGCCCGGCCAGGTCTTTAGTGGTGATGCCTATCCACCACATGTATGTAAACAGACTCAGCAATAAATGGTGGACAGAATCGCTAACCGAGAACCACTCAGGACTGGATGGTGGCTGCTGATTTTCTGCAGATTATTCTTTGCTTTCTAGACTATTTGCCTGCGTGCCCACGATCAGGAATATTAGCGTTTTGAACACATCATAATTTTTCTACGTCCAGAACGTTGCGTCATACAGTACTAGTACAGAGAATGGGAATAATAGACGTCCCATGCCCACTGTGCTTCTTTTTTGCGCTGTGGAAACTTACCTGCGGTGTGAATTTCTCTTGTGAGAACGCTCAGTCTTCTATACGGACTTTCCCCATAGACTTGCATTATATGCTGTAAATCTGCAGTTATAAAAAGGACAAAGCGCTGTAAAGTGCGTTTACGCAGCGCAAATTCACCAAGAAAACGCATCTATATCATAAATAAATAATTGAAAAAATGAAGTGGGGTCACCGAAAAAATATTACCCCTATTGCCACCGCGCCAGGGCAGTCGGAAAGAGCCAAGGAAAGTGCCAGAATTGGGCTATCTAATGGATGCGCCAATTCTGGGGCGGCTGTGGGCTGGTCTTATTAGGCTGAGAAGGCAAAAATAACCATGGACCTTCCCAGCCTGATAATACCAGCCCCCCGCTGTCTGCTTTACCTGGGCTGGTTATCAAAAATAGGGAGGACCCCATGTAATTTTTTTAAATTACCGTATTTATTTATTAGGTTAATACAAGTTAGGTTAATCTCACAAATATCTTCTATCTATCTATCTATCTATCTATCTATCTATCTATCTATCTATCTATCTACTATCTATCTTTTTATCTATCTATTATCTATAATCTATTTATTATCTATCTATTATTACATATTTATCTATTATCTATCTATCATATCTATTTTTATATATGTATCTATTATCTATCTATCTATCTACCTATCTTCTATCTATTTATCTATCATCTATCTATTATCTATCTATTATCTATCTATCTATCTACTATCTATCTTTTTATCTATCTATTATCTATAATCTATTATCTATCTATTATTACATATTTATCTATTATCTATTATATATTTATCTATCTATCTATTATATATTTATCTATCTATCTATCTATCTATCTATCTATCTATCTATTATTGTATATTTATCTATTATCTATCTATCTATCTATTATTGTATATTTATCTATTATCTATCTATCTATCTATTATTGTATATTTATCTATTATCTATCTATCTATTATTATTATATATTTATCTATTATCTGTCTATTATCTATATATTCATCTGTCTATTGTGATTGATTGATTGATTGTGATATTGCAGATTATGAAGGTTCCTTCCCTTCTCATTGTTACATTTCTTTGTCCCTATAGCTATAAGTTACCACTTCCACATTAGGACAGGAGATGTCAGCGGTGCCAGCTCTGATTCCAGAGTCTTCGTCAAGCTGTATGGAGAGAAAGGAGACACCAATAAGCAGTTCCTGCTTGTCTCTGACAACGACTTGGCTGACAACTTCGAAAGAAGCCGTGTGGACAGCTTCACTATAAACACTATAGACATTGGGAAGGTAAAGTGCCACATTCTTCGTTATCTAATTTCTATTTATTGACATTACATGCCTGATGCCACCAGGTCCTCCGCATCATTGTCCCCATGACAACACTTCCTGTCATGTACTTTAAATTTTAGCCTGCAATTTGTTTGAGGATGGACGGTTAAATCCAAACAACTTACACTTCCTAATTACCACATTCCATGTATACGGGGTTTCAGATCCCATGACAATTCAGCTCTTTGGTCCCTTTAACTGTTTGTCCCTGCACAGCAGCACTCCTCATCACCTGGCTGTGCAGGGACCTGCGGTGGCCTCACTCACTGTGCGGCTGAGGCTGAATCAGATTTGTAGCTCCATAATTCTTATTGATTGGTAGGGTTCCTTGTGATGGTAATAACCCATATAGCAGAGGAGGCAAAATTCTGTCTTTCTCCTCAGCAGTATCTATCTTTAAAAACGGCATGGCATATGGCTACAGATCCCCAGCAGCTTCTACAAGCACCGTAACATGAGGTTTTCCATTATTTTAACACATAGGGGCTACAGGCTCTAAATAAGGGTGTAGAGAACCTCTGGGGTGGGAAGCAGGGGGCGGAGCATAGTTTGTAAGCCACACCCCTGCAGAGATTAGAGCAGATAGTATTCTCTTCTTATGTCTCTATGGGTGTTTTTCTCTCTAGTTGTCTCTTTACTATACAGGACACACTTGTCATTTCACCCCTCACCTGGTTGCTGCCACACACACTTGACACCATCTGAACCAAATAAGGTTATCTTGGTCTCTTCAGACCACAGGACATGGTTGCAGTAAGCCATGTCCTTAGTCTGCTTGCCTTCAGTAAAGTGTTTGCGGCCTTTCTTGTGCATCATGTTTAGAAGAGGCTTCCTTCTGGAACAACAGCCATGCAGACCAATTTAAGGCAGTGTGCTGTGGCGTATGGTCTGAGCACTGACAGGCGGACCCCCTCCCCCACCCCTCTAACCTCTGCAGCAATGCTGACACTACTGGTACGTCTGTTCTGACCTGACAACCTCTGGATCTGACGTGGAACACGTGCACTCAACTTCTTTGGTCGACCATGGTGAGGCCTGTTCTGAGGGAAACCTGTCTTGTTTGACCACTGTATGGTCTTGGCCACGGTGCTGCAGGGCAATGTCAGGGTGTTGGCAATCTTCTTATAGCCTCAGGCATCTTTATGTAGAGCAACAATTCTTTTTTCAGATCCTCAGACAGTACTTTGCCATTAGGAGCCATAGTGACTAGTATGAGAGAGTGTGAGAACGATAACACCAAATTTACCACGACTGCCGCCATTCACACCTGAGACCTTGTAACACTAATGAGTCACATGACAGTCACATGACAGTGTGGAGGAAAAATGGCTAATTGGGTGCAATTTCGTCCTTGTCACTTAGGGGTGTACTCACTTTGGTTGCCACCAGTTTAGACATTAATGGCTGGGAGAGTTAGTTAGAGGGCACACAATATTTACACTGTTATGCAAGCTGTACAGTGACATTGTACCAAAGTGTCAGATCTATAGTGTTGTCCCATGAAAAGATAGAATAATTTACAAAAATGTGAGGGGTGTATTCACTTTTGTGACATACTATGTGTATGTATATGTATATATGTATATATATATATATATATATATATATATATATATATATATATATATATAATTTTTTTTTTCATTTAAGACAAATTAAATGAAGACAATAATTCCAAAGAATTTGTGTTTGCAATCATTCTCAGGAAGAAACTGAGTATTATCTGACAGAATTGCAGGGGTGCCAATACTTTTGGCCACAACTGTATATCTGTATATATACAGTATACATGTGTATGTGTATATATATATATATATATATATATATATATATATATATATGTATATACTGTATATATATATGTAGAATATGTAATATTTCACACCTGTTTTATATGATTACTGTGTTATGTTGTGCCAGGACTTTCCCTCCTGTGTCTCTTATTTTTGCTCCATTTCAGCACTTTTTTTTTTTTTTTGCGGAACTTTTTTATTAATATTTCTAGAAGGAGTCGCCTTATCTGAAATTAGACCGTATACTATACATTCCTGATGAGACCTAAAAACAATACAGCAATCTCAGAATGTCCATTTAAGATGCCAATAATGAGATTTCCAAAACCCTACAGGGCAATTTAAAGAATTAGCACCAGAGCGCCCCCTGCTGTTCTCTCTCATAAAACTGCATTTATTTGCCATTACCATAATAGCTTTACCTTTTATTGCTTTGTGTTTTATTTGCTTGATTTCCAATAAACTTCTGAGCGTTCATTACGTGATACATCGAGTAGCTTTAGAGACTCCAGCATCAATAACTCTGTAATATTATAGCACTAACCTACAGAAACCAAGATGTTACAGCTTACAAGTCTATTGCTTTTTTGACAGAAATTTCCTAAAATATGCTGGGACTTGTAGTCTATTGAGATTGCTTTAAATCAGCGTTATGTGCTTTAGGTTGGAAGCTTTTATTTTGTTATAATTTCTTCCCATGCCAGCAGGTAGTCACTGCAAGGAGAAACAGACCCCATCACCCAAGTAATCAGAGTCAGTAATGGGCAATGTCAGAATCTGCAAAGCATGTCACCAGAACCTTTCATCAAATTTTTCGTGTTGTACTGGACACACAATGTAGTAGTGGCTGCAGAACAGAATAAAACAAGTCTAATTTCGCTTCTCCGTTGCAGAGATATTAACAATCAAAGTATTGGCACATAATGAGCGAACTTTTTTTTTTTTTATATTTAACATATATTTCTTATCATTTACATTTCTTAATATACTCTCTCGTAACACTGTCAGTTCTGCTATATTGCTCTGCTATACTGCGCCTTTCCCCTCACTGTCTGTCCCGAGGTGAGAGCTCAACTTCTACGCTCATGATGAGCAATGCCATAGATCCCAACCAGATAAACTAATCATACACTACACAATGAAATTCATATATGTACCCATCGACCATGAATGGAATATAAACTTACCCTGATACATAGCAATACATGTTAGTCTATTTTATGTCTGGAATTCTGTACATAAACCATGAGGCTCAGGATGCACAATACCACAGCATACACGCATAAGTGTAAATTTATTTTTAATTCATTAATATTTCATTAGAAGGGATGTATAGCATTGTTCATTCTGAGCTTTCTGGTTCGTGAACGGAATGCCGGAAATAAAGAAAATGTACCCACATGTATTGCTATGTATCAGGGTAGATGTATTCCATTCACGGTTTATGGGTACAATTATGGATTGCATTGTGTAGTGTATCAGATTATATGGTTGGGATCTATGACATTGTTGATCCTGAGCTAACAGGTCGAACTCTCACCTCTGAACAGGCAGTGATGGGGTAGATGAATAATTCAATGTTGACTCTAACCACACAAATGAAAACGAGGGGTCGAGTTATGAAGAGATCCATATTAAAATTCCATTTTATTTATACACAAGTTTAAAAACAGGTTGAAAACAGAAAATGTCATATAGTGAACGCTGTTGAGGCGATAGACAGTTGTAACCGGGGAAAGAAAATTATATACAAAATTAGAATAAAAATGTTTAGTAACATAATATTTTTCTCCGTACCCCTAATGGACAAAACCTTTGAGGAAGATAAAATAATGCTATGGTACATGACACGTACAATAGTAGTCAATAACGCATCAAGTAGGGCACCTGTAATTTATCCAGATATGGACTCAAAACTAAGAAAGATCTAACAGAGATTGACAGGTAACACATCAGCCAAAAATGTTAGTGGTGATGAGATATTGCAAGTGCAAGGTAAGTTTAATTGAAATCAATGTATAACCAGTTAATCCATGGAGATATCAGATCCTGGTAAAAAGGTATCTGGTAAAAAGAGAGATGCTGCAAGTGCAGGATAAGTTAGATTAGAGTCAATGTGTAACCAGGCAATACACAGAGATATCAATTCATGGAAGCTGGCGGGAAACGCGCGTCGGGGTGAGGGATATTACTGACATCTCTTACCAGGTAATCTTGTACACTGCACTTTATGTATACTTTACTTACCCACCTACTACTTATTACCAGTATGACTCCTTTACCATGAATTAATATCTCCGTGTATTGACTGGTTACACATTGCCTCTAACCTAACTTATCCTGCACTTGCAGCATCTCTCTTAAACTTGTGTATAAATAAAATGGAATTTTAATATGGATCTCTTGATAATTTGACCCTTCATTTTCATTTGTGCGATTTGAGTTAACATTGTATTATTCGTAGTTAAAGAAGTGCCATTGGCAACTTGAAGGGACATCAGTGATTAATAAGTGATGGGGGATATGCAGTCTAGCAGATCTGACAGTGTTACAAGTAGATGAGAGCTGATAGAAGGGTTTGCAAAGTGATACTGTTACACATCGACTTTCTATTAAATGTGTGAGTTATCTATACTCTATAACCTGCACTATCTAATCATACAGGAGGTGAGACCAGGAGATCAGCTCTGTATCCTTACATCTCACACAATTAGAAATGTACTGTAACTACGGTGGAGGCAAGTCCTCTATCTAAGGTGATGCCTCCTTCTCATGATTGGACAACTCATACAGGGAGATGAAGTACACGCCCCTAGTGAAAACTATCTGATAACACCCATTTGGACTTAAAAAAGTTAACTCATTATGTGTCAATACTCTAATTGCCAATATCTACACAACGGAGAAGCAAAATTTTAAAAACATCACATTTTATTTCTGCTCAGCAGCCACTATAAAATCATGTATCCAGTTCAACATGAAGAATTTGGTGATAGATTCTCTGTAAAGAAGCCCTCCCATGAAGTTTTCTATTTACTACATCTATGTATACGTGCATGTAGAGTAGTGTCAGTGTGTTAGTATGCTCACCTGTACTTCCCTATCACCGTCTTCTCAGATATCCAGCCCTGTTCTGCTCCTCTTCTGAGTGACGTCATTACGTCTCAGGCTCTCCGGGTCATACTGCGCTCTGAGTTTTCTATGCATGTTGTGCTGTTCCATGTATGTTGTTATATTTTACTCTACTACCACCCAATGGCCTTTTTCCATATGGCAGCTTGTTATTCACTAATTCTTGTGGCATGTCTTTCACTTCCGGTTCAGGGGTCAAGTCATCTCTTCCTCTGGCAGCCATTTCATTCTCAGTTTACTTGCTGTTGTGAGAGGACACGCTTGAACCGGGCTTAGGAAAGCATCAGTCTTTCGACCTCTTGCTGTTCACTCTTGCTGCTCACACTTGCAGTCATACTTGGTGCAACATCTTACTGTGCTGTACCTTGTCTACACCTGCATTTCTGGAGAAATCACTGTATTACCAGTTATGCGCTGTATGTCCAGATTTCCAAATAAACAAGTCTGGATTGCACAATCCCTGGTGTGCATCATCTCTCCAGACGCTGGACAGCATTGGTCCTGTCTGCCTCACATCGAGGAAATACTGAAGGTACGAAATCTCTCACAACCCTTAATAGTCAACCACACCTCCACTCACCTCATGTGGGGACAGAACACATGTCTATAGATCGTCAGCATGAGGCGCTATGGGGTTACATTGTAAAATAGACTTCCGTGTCACGGATAGAGCACAGAGTGAGCCGGATAGTCTGAAGTGCGGTGATGTCAGTGAGAAGAGGAGCAGTAGGTGAGTATACTAACACACTAACACTTCGCTACATGCACATATACACAGATTTAGTTAATAAAAAATACTTTGTGGTGGGGGCTTCTTTAACTTATAAAGTGGTCATGTCCAGTAGGTGACACCAGAGACAGCTTCCTCCTGGAGGAGAGCTCATTTTCCTATCCTTGACCAGGAAGCATTTCCTCCTGTATAAGTCTCTATGAGCCAAATAGTGGTCTTCAAAAGGAGAAATGGTGCCCCCCTATACCTCCGTTTTACGCCCCATAATGTATGTAATAATAATAATAATTGCATTTATCTCCCATCAGATCAATAAGCTGCTCATTGGTCATGACAATGTGGGGATTCGTGCAGGATGGTTCCTGGCTAATGTGGTGGTGGAGGTGCCAGCACATGGCAGGCAATACATGTTCCCATGCAACCGCTGGCTGTGTCGAGATGAGTGTGACGGAAAAGTGGAGATTGAAGTGTACGCCAGCGAAGTGATTGACATCGAGAAGCGTAAGTTGGTCAATTGGCAACGTCACAGATACCAGCAGGAAATGTATTTATTTTACTCACTTACATAGTGCCATTAATTTCGCAGCACTTTACATAATCATACCTGTCCCCATTGGGGCTCACAATCTAAATTCCCTATCAGTATGTCTTTGGAATGTGGGAGGAAAGCGGAGAACCCGGAGGAAACCCACACAAACACGGAGAGAACATACAAACTCTTTGGTGTTGTCCTTGGTAGGATTTGAACTCAGGATCCCAGCTCTACAAGGCTGCATTTCTAACCACTGAGCCACCGTGAAGTGCTAACCACTGAGCCACCACATAGTGCTAACCACAGAGCCACCATACAGTGCTAACCACGGAGCCACCGTGCAGTGCTAACCACTGAGCCACCACATTGTGCTAACCACAGAGCCACCATACAGTGCTAACCACCGCATCAGTAGGATCTCTATGTTAATTAGTTTATCCTGAGCTGATAGGAGCTCGATTACCTGAAAGCGTGTTTTACCGCAGATTTCTAGGGTTTTGCATTGTGATTTTCGTCAGCAGGCCGTGCGTACGTGAAGCACAATAAAAGCATGTTCTCAGCTCCGCAGCACACGGCCACTGCCTCAGACAAAGCATGTAAGGGTGACCTATCTGTGAGCCACCTGTGTGGGAATGGACATGGACAGATTCTTAAAACCTGAAAGAAAAAAACCCACAAAGCTTTCCATTGAATGACGACAAGCAGAAATCTTGAAAACTGACAGGAATTGATGTACAATTCCTATCATTGAGTGATTATACAATTAATATCCACCTTTTGCAAGGGATTTACATAGGAGTCCTGCGGATTCATAGCAATGGTCCGAATTTGGCCCCCAACTGCCATAATAGCAACCAGTCACATTGTGAGGGCCCAAAGGAAGTTACAAAATTCTATCCCCTCTATCTTACCACTTAGAATCAGACCTGGGCAAAGTGCGACCCACGGCCACATGCAGCCCCTTGGGTGTTGTTGTCTGGCCCACTGACCGGGACAACCAAATGGCTGGATTCAGTGGTGTCCTGGACAACACAGCTGCTCTCTACCTAGCGTGTCACTTTCACTAATACCTACATCTTCAGGGTACAGATAACTGTGAACACAATGATGGAACAGGGAGTCGTCCTAAGGGGCATGTGTGAGGGCATCATGCTGTGCACTAAGGGGCATGTGTGAGGGCATCATGCTGTGCGCTAAGGGGCATGTGTGAGGGCATCATGTTGTGCGCTAAGGGGCATGTGTGAGGGCATCATGTGCGCTAAGGGGAATGTGTGAGGGCATCATGCTGTGCGCTAAGGGGCATGTGTGAGGGCATCATACTTTTCCCTAAGGGGCATGTGTGAGGACATCATGCTGTGCCCTAAGGGGCATGTGTGAGGGCATCATGCTGTGCCCTAAGGGGCATGTGTGAGGGCATCATGCTGTGCGCTAAGGGGCATGTGTGAGGGCATCATGCTTTGCCCTAAGGGGCATGTGTGAGGGCATCATGCTGTGCCCTAAGGGGCATGTGTGAGGGCATCATGCTGTGCGCTAAGGGGCATGTGTGAGGGCATCATGTGCGCTAAGGGGCATGTGTGAGGGCATCATGCTTTGCCCTAAGGGGCATGTGTGAGGGCATCATGTTGTGCGCTAAGGGGCATGTGTGAGGGCATCATGCTGTGCAGTAAATTATGTTTTTGTTAGGGAAGACATTTTGCATGTATTAACAGTAGCAGCAAGTCACCAAACTTAAGTCTGTTTGAGATAAAGTGATAAAAATTGATAAAACAGTAATAATGAGCAGAATTAAGTTTGGCCGGTTGGATAGGGGTCTTTGGTGTGGACCCTTGGGAAAATAAATTGCCCACCCTGGCTAGGGGTCTAAACTGTTGTGGTCATGGAGTGGGCTCATCCTTATCTCCATCCTTTGCATACAGGTTGGATGTCGGAATGGGATGCCACACAGGGGTTGTGAGGGACCCCCATCTCATGGGCCCATTAGTGCTGAAGAAAGTTTATACTATTTCCTACCAAAGTTTTGGGAAAAAGGCAGCATTAGTGTCCATTAGCCACAAACTATTGTGAACTAGAGCAATGTGGGGGGCATTGGGACAAATCTAGGATGCCATATGAACCTTTTTGGGAAATTAGGCCACGATTTGATACCATTTGCTCTAACAACGTCACTATCTTTAAATCCTTTAGCCCTAGTCCAGTTCTTCCCATCATGCGCAAAAATGTATTTTTCTCTCCAGTTGTTAATTATGAAGTTATTGTGACCACCGGTAATGTGAGAGGGGCTGGCACCAACGCCAATGTCTTCATGCAGCTATATGGAGACCGGGGGAAGACGGAGGAGACCTTTCTGCGGAGCCGCTCAAATGACTTTGAGAGAGGAGCTGTCGACATCTTCAAGGTATAAAATAATGTGGTACATATATACACAGACGATAAGCAATTTGAGGGATTTTCGCTACTTTTGATTAATATTCATGAGGAATTCTTAATATTCATGGTACCTGCTTAATAAATTCATTAGGCACTAGCTTATACTGATTTTACCATTTCTATCATCATAGATATTTTCTATAAGCATCTTCATTTCTGAAAGTACATTTTTAGGTAATTGTCCCAAATTACCAATATCAGAAACTTTCTAATATATCTTATCAGAAAAATCTGCTTCTTGATCCACTTATGAGCCAGTTCTTTTCCTTTTCTTTTCCTCCACAATTTATTCAATCTGAAAAACTGCTAAAATTTGCCTTGGTGAGATCAAGAGCGACTGCCAGTTCACTGAGAGATCAGATTACATCTGCCTACTAAAGTCTTTCTATAGAGTAGGAGGAGGAGCAAAGTAAAAAAAAAAAAGAGCAAGAGATACAAAGATTTCTACGGATTTCTAAGATGTGTTTTATCTCACACCCAGTGCTGGATTTGCAGCTACACCGCTCAGTACTGCTGTAAAATGTCTTCTACGCTGCTGCTGCTTAGAAACAGGAAAGCAGAAATCCCTCATGCCTATGTGTGCTGTGTATGGGAGACATCATAGCTGCTATCCTCCAACTACCAGCTCAGAGACAACTGAATATTAGAGATAGAGCCTGCCTGCAGAGGGGAAAATTGGTGAATCCTGTAGGATATACATCATATTATGGGCAGAAATAGTGCCATTCCTCATGTACACACAGTCAACTGAAATCAGAAGTTCACTTTAGGCACTGCTTGTTTTTGCCACTATATGGTGATATTGTAATGGTTATTGTCCCAGTATTATATAGGAACTATATGGCGGTATTACATGGCTAAAATTACAAGAGGAAAGTGAGGGGTCTACTTTACTTACTGCCCAGTCCTCCATTTTCTAATAACTTTTACCCACAGTAGGGTGGATGAAAATAAGTATGAATTGACCTAAAGCTTTTGCCATCTATGTTTCATCATGTGAAGAAGCAGCAGCTCATTTGATTTCTGCCTCGTTCTGCTGATGAAGCGATGGCCGGGAGAGCACCACGGTGCAGGAAGACTACTGTACACAAGATAAGGTGCAAACAACAAAGGGTAGATTTATTGGGAGGCAAGGAATGAAGTGGGTGAGGAAGATGCAAACAGAGGTATACAATGGCAAGAGACACTTTACAAGAGTTATAAACTTTATCTTGTCCGTAAAATAGCACGGTGCTCCAACTATTGCAGGCTCAGAATATGTCTCACAAGCAACTTTAAACAATACACAAATAACGATGCTACTCTACGTATAACCTCCCTGGCCGTTACTAAGCAGGCCACACGGCTCCCGTGTACTGACTACTGAAGCCTGCACTAGGCCCTAACAGGTGCACCAAACAGGAACAGACTCACAGTGATGTTGGGGACTCTGGTCCAGTCCCAGGGGGGCCCCCAGCAGTCTATACGGTGGTGCGCACGGCTTTCTGTCAGCTCTGTGAAGCGTGGTCTTCTCCTTGCTTCTGGATCCTAGGGATGCTCCTCGAAACTGTGAGTCCCTTTCTCAGTATCTTTGTGGCTTCACAAACTAGCACAGAACAGCCACCTTTGCTGTACCCGGAAAAGTCTTGCAAATTTCACAAGTACACTTCGTCCCAGGCTGTGGGACCTTTCTTGTAGCAAACAGCACAAAGTCCTCTCTCGCAGCTCCAGCTCACACACACAGTTCAGGCTCAACTCCTCCCCTAAGTTCATCTTCACAGCCTATAGCAGGGGGAAGCAGGACATTCCATCACACCAGACAAGGGGGTGATGTCTCTTAAAGTGGCAGCGTGTTACTGTCCATAACAGCACCACCCTCTTACACTGACATTTTGGATGTTTGTGCTTTTTATCATTCTGAACTCATCTGCTCACAGATAGAAGCGCTGGATGTCGGGAAACTTCTCAAGCTTAGGATTGGTCATGACGGTACAGGATTTGGCGACGGTTGGTTCCTACAAATGGTTGAGATCAAACGTGTTGGGATTCAGATGGTGTCAGCAGCCCCACCAAGTGACAAGAAGAAGAAGCCGAACAAGAAGAAGAAATCCAGCAAAGAAGATGAAGTGGAGATGCAACCGCAGGAAGTAGTGGAGTCCTACAAGTTTGAGTGCAGTCGGTGGCTGGCCCGAGGTGAAGTTGATGGAGAAGTGGTGGTAGAACTCCTTCCACATGAAACAGAGCTTGAAGGTAAATGTAATAAACATATCTATAGAAAGGAATTACTGATATTCCACAAAACAATTAACAATTTGATTTATTATACATAATGAAATGATTCTTTGGGGTTTGGTTAATGGGGAACCACAGCTCTCTATAATTCCACCAGAACCACAACGGCAAAACTTTTCATGTCATCTGATTATTCTGGTATTTACTGTACTCGGCCACCAGGATCAAATACAACACTGTATCTCATTGCTGTCCTGGGCCTTGAATTATACCACACTAATTCCAAATATTCTTATACTGATTTTAAGTTACATCCTGTATTATATCCCAGAGCTGCACTCCCTATTCTGCTGGTGCAGTCACTGTGTACATACATTATATTACTGATCCTGAGTTACACCCTGTATTATATCCCAGAGCTGCACTCACTATTCTGCTGGGGCAG
Source organism: Ranitomeya variabilis (assembly GCF_051348905.1). Lineage (NCBI taxonomy): Eukaryota > Metazoa > Chordata > Amphibia > Anura > Dendrobatidae > Ranitomeya > Ranitomeya variabilis. Next base: position 51,613,614 of record NC_135232.1, on the reverse strand, counting down.
TCACTGTGTACATACATTACATTACTGATCCTGAGTTACATCCTGTATTATACCCCAGAGCTGCACTCACTATTCTGCTGGTGCAGTCACTATGTACATATATTACTTATCCTGTACGGATCACGAGTTACACTATGTATTATACTCCAGAGCTGCTCTTACAATTCTCGGTGGAGTCATTATACACACACTGCATTACTTACCTTATACAGATACTGGATTACAGATTGTATTATTATTATTATTATTATTATTTATTGTTATAGCGCCATTTATTCCATGGCGCTTTACATGTGAGGAGGGGTATGCATAATAAAAACAAGTACAATAATCTTAAACAATACAAGTCATAACTGGTACAGGAGGAGAGAGGACCCTGCCCGGGAGGGCTCACAATCTACAAGGGATGGGTGAGAATACAGTAGGTGAGGATAGAGCTGATCGTGCAGCGGTTTGGTTGATCGGTGGTTACTGCAGGTTGTAGGCTTGTCGGAAGAGGTGGGTCTTCAGGCTCTTTTTGAAGGTTTCGATGGTAGGCGAGAGTCTGATGTGTTGTGGTAGAGGGTTCCAGAGTAGGGGTGATTATAATTTATATTATAACACAGGTCAACAAAAAAAAATTTTTTTTCTGGTGTCCAAAATATTTTAATGAATTTGGGGTATTTTTGGGGTGCTGATTCTGAATATGCTATCAGTTTTGCCAGATTGGCTCAAGTTTTTGACATTTTTGGTATCTTATTTATAGCACTTGTTGGTAAATGCGACGCATCATCTCATTAATTTCTTTGGATTAGTACTTGAACTGAGCAGTTCTCAGTATAGTTTTGTGTTAATTAGTGTTCTAAAAGTTTGTTCATAGCTTGATTTTTGCACTAACTTTATGTTGTTGTCTGTTTTCCAGTGAAAAGCATGAACTCATCAAGAAGAAGTTGTCTTAACGATCCAGACTCATTCTGTTACATTTGTGGTGAATACACACTGCCAAAACATAGAAGAAACATAACAGACTTCGTAAAAAAAGTGTATTTTGCCTATTTTGGGGTTATGCTTGGGGACCAAGACAAGTTTTGGGCACCACACATAGTGTGCAAAGCATGTATCGAATTATTACGAAAATGGAGCAAAGGACAAAGAAAAAGCTTCAAATTTGGTGTTCCAATGGTGTGGAGAGAGCCAAAAAATCATCAAGATGACTGTTATTTCTGTGCAGTGCAAGTGCAAGGATTCAATAAGCATAAGAAACGAAAATGGGAGTAACATGGAATCTGCAAGAAGGCCTGTCCCTCATTGTGAAGATGTGCCTGTACCTGTGTTTACCATAAATAACAGTCATCATGATGATTTTTTGGCTCTCTCCACACCATTGGAACACCAAATTTGAAGCTTTTTCTTTGTCCTTTGCTCCATTTTCGTAATAATTCGATACATGCTTTGCACACTGTGTGGTGCCCAAAACTTGTCTTGGTCCCCAAGCATAACCCCAAAATAGGCAAAATACACTTTTTTTTACGAAGTCTGTTATGTTTCTTCTATGTTTTGGCAGTGTGTATTCTCCACAAATGTAACAGAATGGGTCTGGATCGTTAAGACAACTTCTTCTTGATGAGTTCATGCTTTTCACTGGAAAACAGACAACAACATAAAGTTAGTGCAAAAATCAAGCTATGAACAAACTTTTAGAACACTAATTAACACAAAACTATATTGAGAACTGCTCAGTTCAAGTACTAATCCAAAGAAATTAATGAGATGATGCGTCGCATTTACCAACAAGTGCTATAAATAAGATACCAAAAATCTCAAAAACTTGAGCCAATCTGGCAAAACTGATGACATATTCAGAATCAGCACCCCAAAAATACCCTAAATTCGATGAAATATCTTTGGCACCAAAAATGCTGTTGACCAGTGTAATTTAGAGATGAATCTGTAATTCTATTAATTGACGTTGGAAACAACCAACAAGTTAATCACTAGATACACCCCTATCAAGTTATCTTAGCAAGGGACATTTTGTTTTTCATAGATAAAATTACTGAACTATGCTTGGTGTAAAGAGCTATTTCTAGAATGCAAATTGCCAGAGTAAGTTGACACTAAGTAAGTGATTCCAGAATAGTTCAATTTGGAAGGATGCAGAATTATGAATTAAGCTCTATGTTTCAGTAGAGGCTGTAACTCAATTCTCATACTGAATTTGTACAATCTTAGTAATGCTAAGTGTTCTGCCTCTTCCTGATGGCTGCAAATCCCAAGCATTCTAACGATCAGCTTTTTCGATAATTGTGTGACTCGTACTCACACCACCAGGCGTCCGCAGACCGTTAAACTCGACCGGCACTGCAACTGTAGAAAGACCAGGAGAAACGATGCTGTTTTCTTCCATAATGTTGTATTAGTTACAATGAACAGTGGCTAAAAAGGAGTAATCTGTACAGGGAAGTACACATGCATCTTTAGTAATGGCTGCTGTAGACTAAACAGAGGAAGAATGGAGGAGCAACCTAATACAGAGCCCAACTACGGGAAAGACGTAGGGACAATCTTAGCACAATCTAACTCTTCCTAGCAAACAACAGGGAATTTTGCTGATTGGAGGAAAAAACTCAACACAGAGAAATATACATTACAGGTTGTTCCCATTCTTTTTGTCTTGAAGCCTTTGCATTTTTTTTCCAGACAACACTTATGAAATCCATGTATTTACTGGAGTTGTGTGGGGAGCTGGAACTGACGCCACTGTTTTTATTACCATTTATGGAGAGGTCGGGGACACTGGTGAACGGGCACTGAAAAAATCCAACCACCTGAATAAGTTTGAGAAAGGACAGGTATTGTGTTGCACTGATTAGAAGCCACTACTCTCTGAAATAGTGAACGATGGGTTGGCTTGTTAGCATGGCTACATGGTGACTCGACAATGGGGTCCAGTTTTAAAATCCGACTTGAGAAACTTTGGTACTGAATTATTTTTCCCTACTCCATAAAACCTTTTTGGAATTTTTTTTCATATTTTTTTGTGAGAGCGGGTCCAGCCCTGGTTGGTGTCATAGTGGCAGGAACACATGCAACAGTCTCCGCCTCCGAGGATCTAGATTGATAGCAAGCAAGCAGCTGGGGATTTAATCTTGGAAATAGGCACCAAATTCTTCTGTCTTAAGTCACAAAACCCCTTAACCATGATGGGGGCTTATTTTAATTTTTTTCCACTGGCTACTCCAATTACAGGGGATCTGTTGTGAATTCCGTTCTCGGGCTCCCTCCTGTGGTCATGAGTGGTACTTTGTGAGTTCGGTTCATGGGCTCCCTCTGGTGGCTTTGAGTGTTACGGCTGGTCTGTAGCTGGACTCCAGCTGTCTCGTTTCCTGCTAGGCTTGCTGCCTATTTAACTCCACCTGGACCTTTACTTGTTGCCTGCTGTCGTTGTATTCAGTACTGGTTCAGATCTCTCTGGGACTTCCCTTGTGACCTGTCTCCTCGTGGAGAAGCTAAGTTCATACTAGTCCATTTTTGCTCATTGTTTTTTGAAAATGTTTCTCAGTATATGATGAGTTCAGTCCAGCTTGCTTATATGCTATTTTATTGCTAGCTGGAAAGCTCTGGGGTGCAGAGTTGCGCCCCTCACATCGTGAGTCGGTGTGGGGGTCTTTTTGTATTCTCTGCGTGGATAATTTTTGTAGTATTTTATACTGACCGCACAGATTCCTTGCTATCTTCTGACTATTTAGTTATTAGCGGGCCTCATTTGCTAAAACCTGTTTTCATTTCTATGTTTGTGTTTTCCCCTTAACTCACCGTTATTATCTGTGGGGGGCTGTCTACACTTTGGGGAAAATTTCTCTGAGGCAAGTGAGGCTTTGTTTCTCTCTAGGGGTAGCTAGTTTCTCAGGCTGTGAAGAGGCGTCTAGGCCGAGTCAAGAATGCTCCACGGCTGCCTATAGTGTGTGTTGATAGGATCAGGATTGCAGTCAGTAAAGTTCCCACATTCCCAGAGCTTGTTCTTATTTTTGGTTTACCTATCAGGTCAGTTCATGTGTTCCTAACCACCAGGACCATAACAGGGATCTAAGCACGGAATCCCCCTCTGTTACATCTATGTGACCTAATAGGATATACAGAAAAAGAATGGTAACCCAAATTAGTGATAGATTCATAACTTGTATTTCATGTAATGATCATCAACCATGTTGTTATTCTTTTTTCAATTTTTCAGGAAGATGTTTTTAGCATCAGTGCTGTAGATCTAGGAGAATTAAAAAAGCTGAGAATCCGTCACGATAACTCAGGGGCGAACGCTGCTTGGTTTCTAGACCGTGTGGAAATTATAGATATGAAAGATGATACAAAGTAAGTATTTCAGGGTTCTCCATTTTTGAAGACAATTTTGTTTTTACTTAAAGGAGTTGTCCAGTCTTGGGATGAAACTCCGAAGTCTTTAGTCATATAGACTGACTGCAAAGTCTCGACAGAGTGCAGATTCTTCTATGTTGCTAATGTGAGCAGGCGATCACATGACTGCATTTATGTGATTTGCAATCTAATCGAAATATGAACAGAAGTATGCAAATCGCATACTTACAGTCACGTGAACACCTTCTTTAACTGCCAACACTGAAGACTCCTGAGAGCATACACGCCGCACGCTGCGAGGATTCAGAAGTCTGCAGTCACCTTGAATAACTGCAGACTTTCATCCCAAACCTGTAAAACACCTATAACTGCATGTAATTTAGACTAAAAATCATTTTTGCTTTTAGGTTTTATTAAAAATGTTGCACTGCTGGTCTTTTACAGGCTTTCTGTTTCCCTGCACATTTAACTTTATATGGACTGTGGTCATAATAGAGCTGAGAATTCAGAAAAAGTCAGATTAAAGATTTATAATCTCCTCTTCAAGAGTCTGTATTGGGGCCTCTTCTTTTTAATATATTTTAGTATTTACAGATGATACTAAACATTGCAAGGTTATCAACTCAGAGGAGGATAATTTAATGCTACAAAGGAATTTATGTAAGCTGCATGCTTGGGCTGAGAAATTCAAATTAGAATCATAGAATGTTAGAGTTGGAAGGGACCTCCAGGGTCATCGTGTCCAACTCCCTGCTCAATGCAGGATTCAATAAACCATCTTCGACAGATGTCTGTCCAGCCTCTGTTTGAAGACTTCCATTGAAGGAGAACTCACCACCTCTCGTGGCAGCCTGTTCCACTCATTGATCACCCTCACTGTCTAAAAGTTTTTTTTCTAATATCTAATCTGTATCTCCTCCCTTTCAGTTTCATTCCATTGCTTCTCATGTTTCCATGTGTAAATGAGAATAATGATGATCCCTCTACACTGTGACAGCCCTTCAGATATTTGTAGACAGCTATTAAGTCTTCTCTTGACTTTCTGTTTTGCAAGCTAAACATTCCTAGATCCTTTAACAGTTCCTTGTAGGACATACTCTGCAGTCTGCTCACCATCCTGATTGCTCTCCTCTGAACTTGCCCAGAACTGGACACAGTATTCCAGATGAGGCCTGATCAAGGAGGAGTAGAGGGCAATAATGACTTCATATGATCTAGACTCTATTCTTCACTTAAGAATTGTGTTTGCCTTTTTTGCTGCTTTAGATAAATATAAGGTTATGCACTTGGGCGGAGAAAATTAAATGTACAATTACGGTATGTGATAAATAGTAAAACACCGGTTAACACTGTTACCAAAAAAACACTTGGTTGTATGGGTGGACAGCAAACTCAACTTTAGTGACCCGTGCCAAGCAGCTGCTGCCAAAGCAAATAAAATTATGGGATGCTTTAAGAAACGCATAGATGCTCATGATGAAACATAGTTTTGCCTCTACACAAGTCACCAGTGTGGCCATACTTATACACTGGGTATAATTTTGGTCTCCAGTGTATAAGAAGGAACTAGAGCGGGTGCAGAGAAGAATGGCCAAGGTTACTAAGGGACTGCAATACCAAGAAAGGTTATCGAGCTTGGAGTAATTCAGTTTGGAAAACTGAATGCTTAGAGGCGATCTTATTAAAATGCAAAAAAATATGAAGGGGTAGTACAGAGATCTTTTTAAAGGGGGCTTCTACCTTTATAGGAAAGAAGGTTTAATCATCATCAATGAGCAGTGAGACTATGGAACTTCATGCCACAGTATGTTGTTATGGATGATTCACTAAAAATGTTCAAGGGCGCCCTGGATGTCTTTCTTGAAAACTTAATACAGGTTATGGGCAGTACATTTTGGAGATGGGACATTAATCCAGGGAACTAATCTGATTGCTCTATGTGGAGTCTGGTAGGAACTTTTCCCCCTAATATGGGGCAATAAGCATCTGTCTCATGGGGTTTTGCTTTCCTCTGGAGCAACATATTAGGATATAGGAGCTAACGATGGGCTTGTGATTTTTTTTTCAACCGTAAAAGTGTCAAAACTCATTCTGCAGCCAGGAATAGACAGTGAAATGTAGAGGCTAAAGAAGGCAAACCGTGCAAAATTTTTAATAAAACCCTACTGCAAAAATGATATTTTTTTAACCGTAGGCTGGGGTCAAACCACCGTATTTTCTCTCATTCAGGAAAATCGGGCCACTTATGCTGATCCAACTCTGATCAAACTTTGATCACATTGTGATTTTCTTGGATGAGGAGAAGCTGAAAAAAAAATCTCAATCTCCTGCATTCAGTCAGCCCGTGAAAATCAGACTGCTCTCAGATGTCATCCGAGTGCGGTCTGATTTTTTTCCATGGAGCCGGAGACTTGTGGCCGAGTGCCATTCGAATGTCAGATGCAAATAGTGCATGCTGCGATTCTTTACGTGGACAGATTCTGTCCAAGGAAGTTGTCAGACAGGTGTACTGCCCCATAAAATGCATAGTGTTCTTAAAAGTGGACATCCTCTAGATAGATGATGGAGAAGTTATGACTGACTAATGGATGGTTTTTAGTGAATAGTGATGAACGAATCAACTAAAATTGCTTCAGATTTACACAAAATTAACTCAATTTTTTTAGCAATTTGCTTCTGGCAAAGCTAGCAAAACCCTGATGCGTCTGGACTCTAAAGGGTTGGAAAGGGGTTAAAACAATGAAAAATATAAGATTCAGCTCTCCCCTTCTGTCTACTGTCCGTTCTCCATGCCTGCTCCTCCGGTTCCTTGTAGTTTTCTCTGATCAATACAGGGGTCTTTGGTGACTCGGCTTTACAACATCACAACGTCACGTGAGGCTTATTCCCATTCAAACAAATCTGCCGTATTCGATCTTCTTGTTATTCACTCATCCCTCGTGGTGAAACCCTACTGTAAGAGCCCAACAGTGTGCCATGCTCGACAGCGGAGAGTTGCATGATTACTAGATTTTCTTCATCTTTCGAAATTTTTAAGGAACATAAAAAGTAGGTTAGTGAGACATTTGTAAAAGGTTGTAGCCTCAGATCATAAGAGTTCCCAAAATACGTGAGTTATTGTACTGTGGTCATGAATGAATGGCTTTACATATCTCAGGGTAGATATAGCACTATTCAGCTGGCACTGCCCATTGGTATTAGTCATGGAGCCCTAGTAACTTGTTACTTCCCAGTACAACCATAAGTAATATTTCACAAAACTCCCAACGGAAAGAAGAGGTTGGCACTCGCCAAAGCTTAGTAGGAACTAAGAAAATAATAAAATCTTTAAGTATTCGTATGTAGGGTCTGTTAGAGAATGTTCTTACCCCCATGTTCTTAAACCTATCGGCTTGATTTGTCCATTTGTGTCATGCAAGGACAAAAGTACTATAAATTGCTCATCATTCTTGGTGGTGCATTCTCATAAATTGCGAATTGGAGCCCAGGTGAGTCACCCGCCAGAGCCCTGGGGTACCCGGTCCGGGGTTCACAGGGGGATGTCACGGTGGCGAATTGGTCCGTGGCCCTGGGCGCCCATGTAAAAGGGAAATTGAATAAAGTATATGCTTGTGACGCCACCTGTGATATTCGGTCAGTGGGGACCGACGCTGCTTTAAGGGGTCCTCTGGGGTGATGTTATGGCAGCTAGATGGTATAGCTTCCCACAGGTGAAGTGTATCCCCAGGGCTCCCGGTGTGTAGATGGAAGATGAAGGTGAATGGTGCAGTAAGGAACAAGGACACAGGTTTGCAGTCACTTTACCTTGTTTACTGAAGATTCCAGGCAACCGCAGTCCAGGCACCAGATCACAGGACAGGCAGAGTCTGGCCGGCTTGGAGGCAAGTTGGGGGTTCTCTTTTCCAGGTGGAGAGGAAAGCCTTCCTCTAGCGCGGTGGTGTTGTAGTTCCTTACTGCCTATGGCTTCTGATAAGGTCCTCACAGTTCTTCTCATTGTCCCCCATATAGGATAGGACAATACCTGTATGACAGGTAACTCGAGCCTTTTTACAGGGACTTTATCACACCCCGGGCTCTATGTGTTACTGTGTCTTCAGGTGTGTGTGGTGGACAGGTAACTTGCAATTCAGCTGTCCTGCCGGTTTCTGATGTAAGTCTTAGAGTCCCTTACAACCTTGGTATTCCGGCTACCGGTTGTCTGCGCTTTGCCAGGGAGACAGTCTGCTCGCTGCTGTCCTCCCCCGGTGTCCTCGCCCGTGCCTCTCTCTCCTACACGCTCACTGCAATATGTTCTGCTTTCGATGTTATCTCTGTCCAGGAGCTGCAGCACTTTCTCATGGCTGCACGGCATCTCTGCTTCCTTTCCCTCTGTCTCTCTGACAGGAACTAACTGACTTTCCCTCCAAACCACAATATATATAGGGGAGTTGTAACGCCCCAGGGTCCAAGTTATCACAGTGAATTGCTTTCCTCACGGGGAGAGTGATGTTACGTTTGGAAGCGATGAAGGATATCTTTTATCAGGTAATCACAATGCATACAACATGTTCACACTCCAGGCCAGAAGGGGGAGCTCTAAGCCTAGTTTAGGGTGAACTCCCCTATAAATACATTCTGGTCTGGAAGGAAAGGGTTCAGAAAGTTACCGACAGAGAAGAGAGCAGACCGACATAGAGTGTCAGAAGGTCTGAAGGGGCCGTGTAGTCTGAAGTACTACAGCCCCTGGAGAAAGAGACATAGAGAAGGAAAGGACATTGTTCAGTGAGCGTGCAGGAGAGCGAAGCACAGGAGAGTGACATCAACGGAGACCAGCTGCGAATAAACTATCTGAAGCGCAGATTACCGGTAGCCAGAACACCGAGACTTTTATGGGACTCTAAGACACATAGCAGAGACCGGCAGGACAGCTGAATTGCAAGTTACCTGTCCGCCACACACACCTGAAGACATAGTAACACATAGAACCCGGGGCGTGATAGAGTCCCTGTAAAAAGGCTTGAGTTACCTGTCATACAGGTATTGTCCTATCCTATATGGGGGACAGAGAGAAGAACTGTGAGGACCTTATCTGAAGCCATAGGCAGTAAGCGACTACAACACCACCGCGCTAGAGGAAGGCTTTTAACTCCACCTGGTAAAGGGGACTCTGGATTTGCTTCCAAGCCGGCCGGACCCTGCCTGTCCTGGGATCTGGTGCCCTGGACTGTGGCTGCCTGAAGTCTTCTGTAAACCAGGTAAAGAGACTGCAAACCTGTGTCCTTGTTCTTTACTGCACCATTCACCATCTTCCATCTACACACCGGGAGTCCTGGGGATACACTTCACCTGTGGGACGTTATACCATCTAGCTGCCATAACATCACCCAAGTGGACCCCTTAAAGCAGTGTCTGTCCCCACTGACTGAATACCACTGGTGGCATCACGAACATAAACTTTATTCAATTTCCCCTTTTACATGGGCGCCCAGGGTCACGGACCGGGTCGCCACCGTGACATCCCCCTGTGAACACCAGACCCGGTACCGGGTACCCCACGGCCCTGGCGGGCAAATCAGTCACCTAGGAATAGGATCAAAAGCTCCCCCTTGTGGCCTGGAGTGTGAACATGTTGCATGCTTGTGTTTACCTGGTGAAAGTTATCCTTCCTTGCCTCCAAGCACTCACTCTCCCCGTGAGGAAAGCAATGCTACTGTGACGACCAGGACCCTGGGGCGCCACACAGGAACTTCATGTTACCCCTCTGGATGTCTTTATATAATCCCTGTCCTTGTCACTGCAGATACTTTTTCCCATGCCAAAGATGGTTGGCCGTGGATGAAGATGACGGTCAGATTTCTCGGATGCTGGTTCCGGTAAATGAAGCATTTATGAAAAAAGATGAAGACGGGGAAGAGCAATCTCTTGCGACCCTGGGATTGGAGCAAAAAGGTTTGTGTGGTCCAAAAGCCCCCGATTCATCAATATGTAATGGTGATGTTAGAGGGAGCTTCCACCCCATACTTAGTCGCAATGCATGGTGATCTCTGTTCTGCTGTAAGATCGTCTCCCCCGCTAAATGGCTGCGTCATAGTGAAGGGGAGCACAGTGGAAAATCTCAACTATGCCTGCATTGATTTTCTCTGCTGCTGGACGGACACAGCAACGCTGTCTTTACTTCTGGATCATCCCATATCAATAAAAGCGTGCAAGCTGCATTTATTGCAATATATACCTCCCAAAGAGTGCAGCACGGGGCAGATCCCAGGGGGTCAGAGGCAATAATTTGCTTGCTTATGCATAAACAAACTGGAGCTCTGATTATAGAGGGTGGTGTTACTGAAAGCGGGGTTGTGAGAGTCAGAGTGTAGGGGTGACAGACCAGTCAGTGGAGCGCAGCAGTGTAAGTGCAGAAACACGTAACAGACATGGCACTTGGACCCCTTAAAGTGATGCCATAATCGAAAGCTAGAAAACTGTCCACATTGTTGTACATGTAAACTCCATGACACAAGCAAAATCTTACAATGGTCAGAAGATAAAACACAAAGTAAATGAGAAGATTGTGGACCCTTTAGTGACGGAGAACTGGATCCATTTGAAGGGGCCTTCCCCAGAATTAACACTTGACCCCTTCACGCTCCATGATGTCTTAGGATGTGTGTGTTTGCAGCAGACTCAGGAGCGGGGTTCTATGTCTTCAGTTTGAATGGAGCAGTAGTCGAGCTTGAACATTGCCCTCCATTCATTGTCCATGGGACTGACCAAGTTATTTACACAGAATGTTTCTTTAAAAACTTTCCCATGAACGTCCCTCTTCCTCGGACTCACCCCTTTACGTGTTCTATTCTTGGAATTTTAAGTATTTTAATGATGCTGTCACCATTTCGGCAGCCGCCATCTCCCAAGACTCCAATTTACAGCAGTAACATATGGTCTATGATCTGAATACTGCTCTGAAGGGACTTCTGTCGATTGCTCTATCTTCTCATCGAGTCTGTAACTACAAATCTGAGCCTCGAATTCACTTACTGTTTACATCAACCAGAGCCATCTGGTTGAATGGCCGACGTGCGCCTCCTGGGTTGTAGTATTCTACGTAGGTGTCGTAGTATGGAATATAAATGTATATACTGTATATGTGAGGAAGAATCAATTACTTTTTTTTTTGTGGAATGGTCGATGATTATCCTGGAAGACAGTTGGATGTCACTGGTGAGATAATATATTCAGTATATAGTCATGTTATACTGGACCTTCATCTTGTACTCATGTGAGATGGATGAACAGACAGATAGATAGATAAAAAGATAGATATTAGATAGATGATAGATAATAGATAGATGATAGATAATAGACAGATAATAGATAGATAGATAATAGATGTATAGATGATAGATAGATAATAGATAGATATATAATAGATAGATGGATAATAGATGGATAATAGATAGATGATAGATAGATAGATAATAGATACTGTAGATATTAGATAGATGATAGTAAGATAATAGAAAGACAATAGATAGATATATAGATAATGGAGAGATGATAGATAAATAATAGATAGATAGATAATAGATAGTTAATAGTTAGATGAGAGATAGATGAGAGATAGATGAGATAGATAGATAATAGATAGATATGTGATAGATAGATAATAGATAGATATTAGATAAATATTAGATAGATATTAAATAGATGATAGATAGATGATATTAAATAAATACACATATTTAAAAAAAAAAGTGGCAGCAATTTAATAAAGTGTGAGTAAAGTTTTAGGAAGATGCTGAAAAAATGCTGCAAAGTAAGAAGCTTTCGAAAATAGAAGTGTTAATAGTTTCTTTTTGTCAGTTAACAAAATGCAAAATTAATGAACAAACGTGAAATCTAAATCAAATCCTTAATTGGTGACCCCCTTTGCCTTCATCACTTTGAGATACACTTGTACTTGCACAAAGTTTTTAAAGGAACTCGGTAGAGAAATTATTCTAAGTATCTTGGAGAACTAACCACAGATCATCTGTGGATGTCGCTTGTGCAAGTCCTTCTGTCTCCTCATTAAAGATAGACTGGATGATGTGCAGGGCTCTTTTGGGGGCCAAATCATCACTTCCAGGACACCTTGTTCTCTTGGGGTCATTGTTCTGCTGTAGAATAAATTTGGAGCCAATCAGATGCACGTCAGTTCCTATGTTTTGCATATTTGAGATGCTTGAGAATCTTCTCATACAGAAGTAACGTTTGGTGGTAATTCTTTCATGTAGACCACTTCTTGCAAAACAGTAGACGGGTGTAGCTTACTTCCACTGGTTGCTGCCAGTTTTGAGCTGATGGCGCTGCTGGACATCTTTCAATTTTGAAGGGAATTAAGCATAATGTGTCTTTTATCTGCTGCATTAAGATTCTTTGCCCAACCACTACGTTTATGGTCCTCAACATTGCCCATATCTTGGTGCTTCTTCAGAAGAGCTAGAACAGCTCATTTTGACTCCCCAGTCTGTTTTGATACCTTCTCCTGGGAGAGACCTTGATGATGCAGTATAACTACCTTGCATCGTGTTGCTTTGCTCAGTCTTGACATAATGTATAACCTGTGACAAGAAACAGTATTCTAAAACCTCACCTTTGTAGCAACGTTTGGCTGTTCCACTCCCAGTTTTAAGACTCCTACACAGCTGTTTCTTTTACAGTTAATAACTGTTTCAGTCTACATATGAAAGTGATGATCATAATCACCTGTTTACCATACCTGGTTACCCCTACACCGGACTATAATCCTACAAAAATCTCTGACTGTATGAAAGTGTACCTAGTAGTACCTAGAAGAATTCATGAAGTCAAATGGCGATCATCAAATATTTATGGGATTTAGATCTTTCTTTTGTTCATTCACTTTGTATTTTATAAATTTATAAAATAAACTATTAGCACGTCTAGTTTTGAAAGCACTTTTCCATACCTGCCGAAAACATTTGCACAGTACTGAACATCAGCATTTCCATCAGTTGGAGGTGATCTGTGTATGCAACGTTTCGCAACGTGTTAGATGCCAAGGACCATGTAAGACTAGGTGTTGTGATTTTGCTTTTTGCTCCCTCTAGTGGTCATTAGTGATTTGACTCTGGAGCTTCTGTCTTTTCCTATATCCTCACCTGGGCCGTTAGTTCAGGGGCGTTGCTATATAAGCTCCCTGGACCTTCAGTTCAATGCCTGGCATCGTTGTAATCAGAGCTAATCTGTTGTGCTCTTGTCCTATGATCCTGGTTCCTGTATTTCAAGCTAAGTCTGCTTCCTTGCTTTTTGCTTTTGTTTTGTTTGGTATTTTTGTCCAGCTTGTTCCAATCTGTATCCTGACCTTTGCTGGAAGCTCTAGGGGGCTGGTGTTCTCCCCCCGGACCGTTAGACGGTTCGGGGGTTCTTGAATCTCCAGCGTGGATTTTTATAGGGTTTTTGTTGACCAGATAAGTTATCTTGCTATATTCTGCTATTAGTAAGCTGGCCTCTCTTTGCTGAACCTGGTTCATTTCTGTGTTTGTCATTTCCTCTTACCTCACCGTTATTATTTGTGGGGGGCTTGTATCTTGCTTTGGGGTCCGATTCTCTGGAGGCAAGAGAGGTCTTTGTTTTCTTCTCCTAGGGGTAGTTAGATTCTCCGGCTGGCGCGAGTCATCTAGCGATCACCGTAGGCATGATCCCCGGCTACTTCTAGTGTTGGCGTTAGGAGTAGCTATTTGGTCAACCCAGTTACCACAGCCCTATGAGCTGGATTTTTGAATCTCGCAGACTTACACGTTCCTCTGAGACCCTGTCCACTGGGGTCATAACAGTATGCCAGGCCAGTATTAAATGTTTAATGCATTGCAGAAGTGGGATTATAAGAAAGAAAATTTTGAGGTTTTTTTTTCCCTCTCTCATTTTTTTTTTTTTTTTTTCTTTTCCCCTTTACCTCAGAGTGGCTTAAGCTTGCTGCAGACATGAATGTCCAGACCTTGATTACAAGTGTGGACCAGCTTGCCGCTCGTGTGCAGGGTATACAAGATTATGTTACCAGAAATCCTAGGTCTGAACCCAAGATTCCGATTCCTGAACTGTTTTCAGGAGACCGATTTAAGTTTAGGAATTTCAGGAATAATTGTAAATTGTTTTTGTCCCTGAAACCTTGTTCGTCTGGAGACTCTGCTCAACAAGTAAAAATTGTTATTTCATTCTTACGGGGTGACCCTCAAGATTGGGCTTTTTCGTTGGCGCCAGGAGATCCGGCATTGGCTGATATTGATGCGTTTTTTCTGGCGCTCGGTTTACTTTATGAGGAACCCAATCTTGAGATTCAGGCAGAGAAAGCCTTGCTGGCTATGTCTCAGGGCCAGGACGAGGCTGAGGTGTATTGCCAAAAATTTCGGAAATGGTCCGTGCTGACACATTGGAACGAGTGTGCACTGGCTGCTAATTTTAGAAATGGCCTTTCTGAAGCCATTAAGAATGTTATGGTGGGTTTTCCCATTCCCACAGGTCTGAATGATACCATGTCCCTGGCTATTCAAATTGACCGGCGGTTGCGGGAGCGCAAAACCGCAAATTCCCTCATGTTGTTGTCTGAACAGACACCTGATGTGATGCATTGTGATAGAAAAACCGCAAATTCCCTCATGGTGTTGTCTGAACGGACACCTGATTTGATGCAATGTGATAGAATCCTGACTAGAAATGAGAGGAAAATTCATAGACGCCGGATGGCTTGTGCTACTACTGTGGTGATTCTACACATGTTATCTCAGCATGCTCTAAACGTATATCTAAGGTTGTTAGTCCTGTCACCGTTGGTAATTTGCATCCTAAGTTTATTCTGTCTGTAACTTTGATTTGCTCACTGTCATCTTATCCTGTCATGGCGTTTGTAGATTCAGGTGCTGCCCTGAGTCTTATGGATCTCTCATTTGCTAAGCGCTGTGGTTTTATTCTTGAACCATTAGAAAATCCTATCCCTCTTAGGGGTATTGATGCTACGCCATTAGCAGAAAATAAACCGCAGTATTGGACACAGGTTACCATGTGCATGACTCCTGAACACCGCGAGGTGATACGTTTTCTCGTTCTACATAAAATGCATGATTTGGTTGTTTTGGGGCTGCCATGGTTACAGACCCATAATCCAGTCCTTGACTGGAAGGCTATGTCAGTGTCTAGTTGGGGCTGTCGTGGTATTCATGAGGATTCCCTGCCTGTGTCTATTGCTTCTTCTACGCCTTCGGAAGTTCCGGAGTATTTGTCTGATTATCAGGATGTCTTTAGCGAGTCCAGGTCCAGTGCATTGCCTCCTCATAGGGAATGTGACTGTGCAATAGATTTGATTCCAGGCAGTAAATTTCCTAAGGGAAGACTGTTTAATCTGTCGATACCTGAACATACCGCTATGCGTTCATATATCAAGGAGTCTCTGGAGAAAGGACACATCCGTCCGTCTTCTTCCCCTCTTGGTGCGGGATTCTTTTTTGTGGCTAAAAAGGACGGATCTTTGAGGCCTTGTATTGACTATCGGCTTTTAAATAAGATCACTGTCAAATTTCAGTATCCTTTGCCTCTGTTGTCTGACTTGTTTGCCCGGATTAAAGGTGCCAAGTGGTTTACCAAGATAGACCTTCGTGGTGCGTACAACCTTGTGCGCATTAAGCAAGGTGATGAATGGAAAACCGCATTCAATACGCCCGAAGGTCATTTTGAGTACTTGGTGATGCCTTTTGGGCTCTCTAATGCCCCTTCAGTTTTTCAGTCCTTTATGCATGACATTTTCCGGAACTATCTGGATAAATTTTTGATCGTTTATCTGGATGATATTCTGGTTTTTTCTGATAATTGGGACTCGCATGTGGAGCAGGTCAGGATGGTCTTTAAAATTTTGCGTGAAAATTCTTTGTTTGTCAAGGGCTCAAAGTGTCTTTTTGGTGTACAGAAGGTTCCCTTTTTGGGGTTCATTTTTTCCCCTTCTGCTGTGGAGATGGACCCAGTCAAGGTCCGAGCTATTCTTGATTGGACTCAGCCCTCGTCAGTTAAGAGTCTTCAGAAGTTCTTGGGTTTCGCTAACTTCTACCGTCGTTTTATCGCTAACTTTTCTAGCATTGTGAAACCTTTGACGGATATGACCAAGAAGGGCTCCGATGTGGTTAATTGGGCTCCTGCTGCCGTGGAGGCTTTCCAGGAGTTGAAACGTCGGTTTACTTCGGCGCCTGTTTTGTGCCAGCCTGATGTCTCGCTTCCCTTTCAGGTTGAGGTGGATGCTTCAGAGATTGGAGCAGGGGCCGTTTTGTCGCAGAGAGGCCCTGGTTGCTCTGTTATGAGACCTTGCGCCTTTTTCTCTAGGAAGTTTTCGCCTGCGGAGCGAAATTATGATGTGGGCAATCGGGAGTTGTTGGCCATGAAATGGGCATTTGAGGAGTGGCGTCATTGGCTCGAGGGTGCTAAGCATCGTGTGGTGGTCTTGACTGATCACAAAAATCTGATGTATCTCGAGTCTGCTAAACGCCTGAATCCTAGACAGGCCCGCTGGTCATTGTTTTTCTCCCGTTTTGACTTTGTTGTCTCGTATTTACCAGGTTCAAAAAATGTGAAGGCCGATGCTCTTTCCAGGAGCTTTGTGCCTGATGCTCCTGGAGTCGCTGAACCTGTTGGTATTCTTAAGGATGGTATTATCTTGTCAGCTATTTCTCCAGATCTGCGACGTGTGTTGGCTGAGTTTGCCCTTAATAATCGGGCTAGTTCCGCCACCTTGGTTTCGCCGTTTTTCTGCAACTCTGGTTTCCACCCTCGTTTTTCTTCGGGTCATGTGGAACCTTCTGACTGCCCTGGGGTGGATTCTGTGGTGGATAGGTTGCAGCGGATCTGGAATCTTGTGGTGGACAACTTGAAGTTGTCACAGGAGAGGGCTCAGCGCTTTGCCAACCGCCGCCGCGGTGTGGGTCCCCGACTACGTGTTGGGGATTTGGTGTGGCTTTCTTCCCGCTTTGTTCCTATGAAGGTTTCCTCTCCCAAATTTAAACCTCGTTTTATTGGTCCTTACAAGATATTGGAAATCCTTAATCCTGTATCCTTTCGCCTGGATCTTCCTGTGTCGTTTGCTATCCACAACGTGTTTCATAGGTCCTTGTTGCGGCGGTACGTTGTGCCTGTGGTTCCTTCTGCTGAGCCTCCTGCTCCGGTGTTGGTTGAGGGCGAGTTGGAGTACGTGGTGGAGAAGATCTTGGATTCTCGTCTCTCCAGGCGGAGGCTTCAGTACCTGGTCAAGTGGAAGGGCTATGGTCAGGAAGATAATTCCTGGGTGGTCGCCTCTGATGTTCATGCGGCCGATTTAGTTCGTGCCTTTCACGCCGCTCATCCTGATCGCCCTGGTGGTCGTGGTGAGGGTTCGGTGACCCCTCACTAAGGGGGGGGTACTGTTGTGATTTTGCTTTTTGCTCCCTCTAGTGGTCATTAGTGATTTGACTCTGGAGCTTCTGTCTTTTCCTATATCCTCAGGGGCGTTGCTATATAAGCTCCCTGGACCTTCAGTTCAATGCCTGGCATCATTGTAATCAGAGCTAATCTGTTGTGCTCTTGTCCTATGATCCTGGTTCCTGTATTTCAAGCTAAGTCTGCTTCCTTGCTTTTTGCTTTTGTTTTGTTTGGTATTTTTGTCCAGCTTGTTCCAATCTGTATCCTGACCTTTGCTGGAAGCTCTAGGGGGCTGGTGTTCTCCCCCCGGACCGTTAGACGGTTCGGGGGTTCTTGAATCTCCAGCGTGGATTTTTATAGGGTTTTTGTTGACCAGATAAGTTATCTTGCTATATTCTGCTATTAGTAAGCTGGCCTCTCTTTGCTGAACCTGGTTCATTTCTGTGTTTGTCATTTCCTCTTACCTCACCGTTATTATTTGTGGGGGGCTTGTATCTTGCTTTGGGGTCCGATTCTCTGGAGGCAAGAGAGGTCTTTGTTTTCTTCTCCTAGGGGTAGTTAGATTCTCCGGCTGGCGCGAGTCATCTAGCGATCACCGTAGGCATGATCCCCGGCTACTTCTAGTGTTGGCGTTAGGAGTAGCTATTTGGTCAACCCAGTTACCACAGCCCTATGAGCTGGATTTTTGAATCTCGCAGACTTACACGTTCCTCTGAGACCCTGTCCACTGGGGTCATAACACTAGGTCCTTCAACATTAGGGGCTGGAAAATAGAAGATCCTCACTAGTGACTGTCTTGACTCATGTCAACAAACTTACTGACATTTTCCAAAAACAACCCCAGGAATATAACACAGATGGTATTTCAGGTCTTGATGTAATTTTATCTTTCATCTTTTTATGTAGAATTAATCCATGTTCTAAGATGTGAAGATGCCTAAAACCCTTGTGACTGCTGTACATTGAGGTTATACCTTCAGTATCTGGTTGTGCACATATATCAGTATATCACTTTGTCTCCCACAGCCAAATCCACTACATACACAGTACGAGTGAAGACTGGAGACAAGAAGAACGGTGGGACTGATGCCAACGTCTTTATAATTCTATTTGGAGAGAAGGACGACACTGGTACGCAGCACCCATGCTATCAACATTTGTGTGTCTCCATGTGGCCGCTAAATCTTTAATAGTGGATAGTAATATTACAGCCGTGGACTGGTCTCCTAGTATTTTATCTCTATTAACACCATGTTTTCTTCTTAGGTTTTATGAATCTTAAAGCTTCTAAAACTAACAAGAACAAATTTGAAAGGGGGCAAATCGATGTTTTCACGGTGGAGGCTGTGGATATTGGGTCACTCAAAAAAATAAAAATTGGCCATGACAACAAAGGTATGAAATGTATCTTATTCCATCTACAGTATCACTATCTATCTATCTATCTATCTATCTATCTACTTTTCTGTACAGTGGTGTAACCAGAGTCCGATGGGCCTCGGTGTATGATTTGGATCTAGGCCCCCCCACATTGGTCAGATGTATGGGCCCTTGTAGCATTCTAAATCCTATAAGAACATACAAGTTGCACCATTCACCCATTATGTTGTAATATCCCCCATTTTGGGCTCCTTCCTGGTATATGCTGGCACCTTTCCAAAATTGTGGGTAAACAACTTTGTTTCAAGCATGTGATGCTCCTTCAAACTCGCCTGTGGCAAGTAACAGGCGTGGGCAATATGAAAATCACACCAGAAAGCAGATAAAAAGGGGAGAAGTTAACAAAATGTTTGAATTGTCTGATTGTCTGTCTGTGTGTGCCACACTAAGCATGGAGAACAGAAAGAGGAGAAGAGAACTGTCTGAGGACTTGAGAACCAAAATTATTGAACAGTATCAACAATCTAAAGGTTACAACTCCATCTCCAGAGATTTCGATGTTGCTTTGTCCACTGTGTGCAACATAATCAAGAAGTTTCCAACCCATGGCACTGTAGCTAATCTCCCTGGAAATGGACAGCAGATAAAAATTGATGAAATGTTGCAATGCAGAATAGTGCAGATGGTGGATGAGCAGCCGCAATAGAGATCTAAAGAAATACTAGCTATCCTACAGGCTCAGGGTACATCAGTGTTAACGGGAACTATTCATCAACATTTAAATGAAATTAAATGCTATGGCAGGAGTCCCAGGAGGATTCCACTGCTGACAAAGAGGCATAAAAAAGCTAGACTGCAGTTTGCCAAAATATATGTGAGTAAGCCCACATCTTTCTGGGAAAGCATCTTGTGGACAGATGAAACAAAAATAGATATTTTTGGTAAATCACATCATTCTACTGTTTAAGCAAAAACAGAATGAGGTCTACAAAGAAAATAACACAGTACCTACAGTCAATTATGGTGGAGGTTCAAAGATGTTTTGGGGTTGTTTTGCTGCCTCTTTTACTGGGTGCCTAGATGGTGTGCAAGGCATCATGAAATCAGACGTTTCCCAAAGGATTTTGGGTTGCAATGTAGTTCCCATTGCCAGAAAGCTGGGTTTGTGTCCTAGATCATGGGTCTTCCAACAGCACAATGACCCCAAATATACTTCAAGAAGCACCCAGAAATGTATGGAAACAAAGTGCTGCAGAGTTCTGAAGTGACAGCAACGAGTCCGGATCAAAATCACAGTGAACACCTGTGAAGAGATTTTAACATTGCAGTTGGGAGAAGTCGCCTTCATATATGAGAGAACTGGGGCACATTGTAAAAGAAGAGTGCTCCATAATTCCAGTTGAGAGGTGTAGGATGCTTGCTGATGGTTATAGGAAGCGATTGATTGCAGTTATTTATTCCAAAGAGTGTGCAACTAAATATTAAGTTGAGGGTGCCAACAATTTTGTCCGCCCATTTTTAGGGTTTTGTGAGAAATTATGTCTAATTTGCCTTTTTTTCTCATTTATTTTTTAACTATTCTAATACTCACAAAGGAAATAAACGTGTATAACCTAACATAATTGCAATAATTTTCTGGGAGAAATACTTCGTTTTCTGGAAAAATTTCAAGGGCGCCAACAACTTTCGGCCATGACTGTATATTCCCCATCTTAGTATATATGTCCCATATCCTGGTATATACAGCATCTATCTATTTCTCTTTTAGACTTGTAATACAACAGTCTGTGGATATGTTAGGAAAGCACATTGATATATATAAAGAGTCTTTAGTGATGAGCGAGTGTACTCGTTGCTCGAGTTTTCCCGAGCACGTTCGGGTGGTCTCCGAGTATTTGTAACTGCTCGGAGATTGAGTTTTCATCTCCTCATCTGAATGATTTACAGCTACTACCCAGCCTGAATACATGTGGGGGTTGCCCGGTTGCTAAGGAATCCCCACATGTACTCAGGCTGGCTAGTAGCTGTAAATCATTCAGCTGAGGCGATGAAAACGCAATCTCCGAGCAGTTACAAATACTCGGAGACCGGAAAACCTGAGCAATGAGTATACTCGCTCATCACTAATAAAGACCCCTACAAATAACTGTTTAGGTGGTGATTTATACTATCAATTTCTTCCCTCTCCTCAACGTTTACCATTTCCGTGCAGTAAGGGTCAGCCACGTGACCCCCAGACCCCAATGTGTAAAGCTGTAGGGTGTGAGGGGTGCCTTGTGCATGTCTGATGTGGCCCCTCTTTTCCCAGTAGCTCCATGACATGGCATGCCCACCCAGGAGAATGTCGCACAGTAGACCCACATCTTCTCCCTTCCTCTGCGTCTTGCTGTCAGAATACATTGTGCAGCAGAGGAGGATGGCTTGTTCTTGGCTTATGTTCAGGTTTATTCTCTGAAGCCTGAGATCATTTATTGCTTCAGGTTATTCCAGGTGATGTGTGGCGTCTGAGCGCAGTCACACTGGGGTCACATCTATCACTAATATTAATGGTTGCTTTCAGCAGCCGCCTGGGGTGAGGAGAGCGATTTAGAAGTGACGCCCTGTCAGCTCCTCGGATGTTTTCTTGGCTGACTGTCATGTTGCGTTTGGCTGATCGTTCTGCTGTATTCTAGGCACCTCTGCTGGGTGGTTCCTCGACTGGGTGGAAGTCGATGCCCCTTCACTCGGCCAACGCTTGAAATTTCCATGTGGGCGATGGTTGGATAAGACAGAAGATGATGGCGCCATCGAGAGATACCTCTTCCCTTCAGATCTACAGACCGAGCAGTATACACCTTGTACGTAGAATATTAAAGGGGATGTGTGCTCAGAAAATGTCCGATTGTAGAAATTTTTTAATACTAAACTTTTTTTCACTATTAGA